>NC_069658.1:152315000-153711000 GCF_027244095.1 Hemicordylus capensis | reverse complement strand
AACTAAAACATACTGCATTTTTGCATTTTTGCCCTGGATTCTACAGGCACTGCATGTTTTGCATTCAGTACTCTGCCATCTCCAGAATCACAGACACAGAGTGATTCCATGCCCGGTATCTCCCCATTTCACAAAACATCCCCCATTTGCACCTCTCCATTTTTGCTTACTGTTTTTGAAATAGGAATGCTAAAGGATGCTTCCTCTTTGAAATGAGACTGTGCCTGTGGTCTTGCTCCCCATGTCTCCTTTCTCCTCACTCTGATCTGAAGAGCCTCACACATGAGGTGAGCAGTGACTATGTGCATGTACAGAGAGTCTAGCCCAGAGAGCAAGCAAGGGGAGGAGGAGAGCCTCTTTCTACTGGCTCTGGTCTAGTTTGTTTGAGAGTCCCTTTGCAAAACAAAGAGAGACCCTTTGTGAACAGGCCGAAGCCAGCAAGCAGCCTTTCCCCGAAGCCATTTCGGGGGACAGATGGTGGCAGGAAGGGTCTGAGGAGTCTGGCGAGAGAGGTGCTGGTTTGTGGTGGTGAGTCACCTCCCCTCCAGGCACTACTATGAGAGTTACATCTTACTAACTCAGGAAAAGGGCATCTCTTGTATGGAGCAGCTGGGGGGAGGGCGGTGGACCCTTTCCAAATTTGGGGGACGCACTTTTGCAAAAGAAGGCATTAAGGCTCCACGGTGGAGTTGCCACGGATTGCCCAGCATGATTCTGTAGCACCGAGTGTGAAAAACGCCATCACAGGCAATGTCAAAGAGGAGTTCGTGGGGTGGGGGTGGGCAGGGAGGGAGGAGGGAGGTTGCCTAGGTAACCAGGTGGGCAGGGAGGGAGGGAGGGAGGGAGGTCGCCTAGGTAACCAGGTGGGCAGGGAGGGAGGGAGGTCGCCTAGGTAACCAGGCCAGTCGTCCAGTAGAACTCTTGCTGGAGCTGCTGGTGAGTGAGAAGTTGGAAGACAGAAGAGGGGGGAGGAAGAGCCCCGGGGGGGGGGAGGAGGAGGAGGAGGAGGAGAGACCAAGGCTGGAAGGACGGAGACTTTCCTGAGGAGACGGTCCTGCTGCGACAGATCCTGAAGGCAGAGAGCAGTGCTGAGGGCCAGGCAATGATGACGGGAGCGGTGAGGGGGCTCTGTGGGGAGGGGCACCTCTGGAGATTGGGATCTGTGTGTGGGGGGGGTCTTACCTAGTGCAATGGTCACTGTTTGCTCTGTTTGAAATGTGTCTTTAGGGCCACCGATGTTTGATTTACCTTGAACTGGCTTCTTGCTCTTGCCCATTAAGTTAGGTTCTCTGGCCTCATTTGGTAGATCCCACTGACTTCTGGCACCCCCAGGGCCCGTCACAGATTGGCTGCCGTGGGGCAGAGTGGGATCTGGGGAACGGTAACGGGTCTAGATAACGAACTGAATGAGAACCAGTGACCCAGGCTTCAAGGCTAAGGGTAAGGGTAAAATAAATATATATATATATATATATATATATATATATATATATATATACACACACACATATATCTATATATCTATCTATATCTATATCTATATCTATATCTATATCTATATCTATATCTATATCTATATCTATATCTATATCTATATCTATATCAGCAATAAAGGAAGATGCGGCAAGGCACCATCTCACACTGCGCAGGAGATGACAATGGTAAACCCCTCCTGTATTCTACCAAAAGAAAACCACAGGGCTCTGGGGGTGCCAGGAGTCCAAATTGACCTGACAGCACCCTTTACGTTTACCTTCTAGACCAGTGCAGGGGCGTAACGATAATAGGGCAAGGGGAGACAGTTGTCTGGGGGCTCACTGCCTTGCGGGGCCCCCCAGAGGCAAGTCACATGACTGACTCCCCCAGCTGTGCACCCTCCCGGGCTTCCTTCAGTTGTATTCATCCTCCAAAACTGATGTGAGTGTTAAGACCTGGAGCTACCAGAACAGCCTGTCTTTCTCTAATACCATTAAATGACTCGCATCGTCCACAATTTGCAAAACCTTTTAAAAAATAACTTAGGATGATATTCTAATGTGGCACATAGGATAGTACTAGAGAAAGACGTGCTGTTCTGGTAGCTCCAGGTCTTAACACCCTCATCAATTTCGGAGGATGAATACAACTGAAGGAAGCCTCGGCAGCTGTGTGGCTGGGGGAGTCAGTCATGTGACTTGCCTCTGGGGGTCCCCCCAAGGCAGTGAGCCCCCAGACAACTGTCTCCCCTTGCCCTATTATCGTTACGCCCCTGCACTGGTCTAGAAGGTAAACGTAAAGGGTGCTGTCAAGTCCATTTTGACTCCTGGCACCCCCAGAGCCCTGTGGTTTTCTTTTGGTAGAATACAGGAGGGGTTTACCATTGTCATCTCCTGCGCAGTGTGAGATGATGCCTTGCCGCATCTTCATATATCGCTGCTTCCCAATATAGTACCAGCGGGGATTTGAACCGGCAACCTTCTGCTTGTTAGTCGAGCATTTCCCCGCTGCACCATTAGGAAGGACAGTATAAATTAATGGTTGTTATACAGAATACAAAATGAATGAAGAGGTATACATTTAATCAACTATTTAATCCTATGCCATGCAGTGGAGAAAAAGAAGGGTGTTTGGTCAGAGGAGCATGAAACAGCAGGTAAGTTAAATGGTTGGGATGAAAGCCTGAAGTCAGGGGCTCTCAAACCTGGGTCTCCACGTGTGGTTGGACTACAGCACCCATCATGCTGGTCATTGTGACTGAGGATGATGGGATGGTAGTCCACCAACATCTGGGCATTTTCCAGATAACTTGTCACGCTATTTATGCTTGCAGCATTTTGCAGTGTGGACAGTTATTTTTATTTTATTTTATTTCATTTTATTATTTTATTTTATTTTATTTTATTTTATGGTGGGGGAAGGGAGGGGGCACACACTGCTTTTGATGGGGGTGGTGGGCAAGAGGCTCCCTTCCACCTCCTTCCCTGCCAAAAGAGTGGCACTTTTCTGAAGAGGAAGCCCATCGAACTAAATCTAGCTGTGTGAGAATTGGTTGATTTTACAGCCCCTCTCCGATCCATCCATGAAATAATTATACCAGACTGATTTTGCTCTCCTTCCAGAGCGCTCTTTGGGTGTGTGGGTGGGGGGCCTACCTGCCCTCCCTTTCGCGGCCCCTCCTCCCTCTTGCGAATCCGCTGCTTTTCTGGAGCCCCTCTGCCAGCCCTGCACTGAAGGGGAGTGGAAGTGGTGGCGGTGGAGACAGCCCAGGTTAGGGAAAGCCCAGGACTGCTAGTCCGAGAAGAGCCACTGCTCTTGCTTGTGTGGGGGGCGGGGCACAGAGACCAGACCTTCTCCTGGACAGCCCACTCCCTCGCCCCCCACCGCATCTTCAGATTTCTCGTCCTCACTAGAGGAGCACTCCCCTACCCTCCGCCTCTTCCCTCCTCCACCACCATTGGATAAATATTTTTTTTTTAAACCCCTGCTTGCCTTGCACAAGCCGGCTATGACAAAAGGAATTGTTTTGGAACAGTGCATCCCCCTACTGGCGGATTTGCACAGGTGCACCGAGATTTATTCATTCTTTAAGTTCCATCATGTCAGCAATCCCCCTCTCCCTCTGCAACCCCTTTGGCCCGAAATTGGGGAGGATGAGGGGCCAGTGGATGTGTTCCAGAGGTGGAATATGGAAGCTCCCTGCCTGGAAAAACTGCTGCAGTGATGGGCAGTATGGACGGGCAAAACCTTGTCACATTGCATATCTTACTGCCTGAGAATCGCTGCGCTTGCGGTTTCAAACTGCTGCCTCATTCCATTACACTTTGCAACACTTTAAGCATTGCAAATCTCATCCGGAAAATGCCCTGGAGACCTAGGTTTGAGAGTCCCTGCCTTAACTTAAAGCACCTGAGTCTGTTACTTATGGGAAAGGCCAGGAGAGAGTATTGTGGGCTCAGCAGAGACATACGACATATTATATGCAAGTGATGAAAGCATTAAGAACTTCTCTGGGACCTAGTGGGTATGCAGATTGGGACGGAGCAGTTTTTCATTCATTATAAGAAAGGCCCTGCAGAATCATTGCAAGCACTTGGCATTGCCCTCAGAGAGTTAGCGGTGAAAGCTTTCCCTGGAACTAGTGCAGAGGTGCAAGATATGATGGCTAGAGGCCAGATCGCTAACAATGCCTTCAAAGGAGAAATGCACCTCCAGTTCCAGTCAGGACGGTCTTGGCATTGGGCTAATGCCATCAAATTGGCCCCAGAACTGGAAGGCTAGAAAACTGGAAACAAAAACATTCCAGGCTCTGGAAACCAAAGGGCATGTTCACACAATCAAGGAAACAAGAGTCATTTCTGATGAGCAGTTGAATATGCAAGTGATAGCAGGGCCCCCCACGAGATATCTGTAGTGAACTTCATAGGCTAAAAAAGGTGGTTCATGTTTAACTTCAAAGCAAGAATGAATGGAGCACGTAGGCTAAATCAAAGGGATCAACCCTTTGTAAGAAAGTAAGTAAAGGATGCAGTAACTGTGGAAGCCCATGTCATTTTCGTTGGAAATATTCTCTGCACAGAGGAGATCCAAAACAGGGAAACTAAGGAAGGCAGTGGATGAGGGCCAATCCACTGCCAACACAGATGGTGGCTCAAACAATGAAATGTTAATTGCTGAGGCGGAAGGCCTGGGATACTCTTTGGAAGGAAATCTGCAAGTTGTACAGTACCAGTTTCTGCTGGACTCCGGTGCACAGGTATCAATTGTTCATAGCCAGTTTTGGGAGCAAGTTAACAAAGAACATGAGAGGCATTTCATACCCTGTGAAGAGGCGTAGCAAGGTTGCAGTGGGCCCAGAGACGAGATTTTAAAATGGGGCCCCCCCACTCAAAGTCCAGGGCCTCTGCACACCCCAGGCCCCCAAGGATTTAAGTCTGATATTCCAAAATAAGTATGCTGCTTCGAAATACATTTCACTGAATACACACACACACACGTCACAATATATAGTTATATACATTGAGTACTATACATTTGTTTTACTTTTAATGCCTAGAACACACGAGAAAGATGAATGATTAAAATGGCCCCCTCGCTGCAGATTAGCAAAGGAGACTTTCAACTATGCAGGGTGAGCTTAGGTTTGTTTTCTCAGAATTCTGAACAAATTCAGTCAAGTTCGATTCCAGAAGGTTTTTCACAGGAGGCTTTTAAAGCCCTTTAACACACATCTCCTCTGGAATAGAGGTGCTGCATTCACATGTTGGCCAGATTTACCCTGAAGTCCCTGCGATTTATTGCGCCTGACCCTGTGGACTGATAGTTCCAGTAGCTAATGGAGCAAAGCTTCTGGTCTGTGAAACGCGGAACGTTACAATCAATTTACGAAGTTGAAGTGAAGAGTAATGTTGTTCCACTTTCCAGAAGTGAGATGGTTATTTGAGGCTGACCCTGGAACTAGTGCAGAGGTGCAAGATCTGATGGCTAGAGGCCAGATCGCTAACAATGCCTTCAAAGGAGAAATGCACCTCCAGTTCCAGTTAGGACAGTCTTGGCATTGGGCTAATGCCATCAAATTGGCCCCAGAACTGGAAGGCTAGAAAACTGGAAACAAAAACATTCCAGGCTCTGGAAACCAAAGGGCATGTTCACACAATCAAGGAAACAAGAGTCATTTCTGATGAGCAGTTGAATATGCTAGTGATAGCAGGGCCCCCCACGAGATATCTGTAGTGAACTTCATAGGCTAAAAAAGGTGGTTCATGTTTAACTTCAAAGCAAGAATGAATGGAGCACGTAGGCTAAATCAAAGGGATCAACCCTTTGTAAGAAAGTAAGTAAAGGATGCAGGAACTGTGGAAGCCCATGTCATTTTCGTTGGAAATATTCTCTGCACAGAGGAGATCCAAAACAGGGAAACTAAGGAAGGCAGTGGATGAGGGCCAATCCACTGCCAAGACGGATGGTGGCTCAAACAATGAAATGTTAATTGCTGAGGCGGAAGGCCTGGGATACTCTTTGGAAGGAAATCTGCAAGTTGTACAGTACCAGTTTCTGCAGGACTCAGGTGCATGGGTATCAATTGTTCATAGCCAGTTTTGGGAGCAAGTTAACAAAGAACATGAGAGGCATTTCATACCCTGTGGACTGATAGTTCCAGTAGCTAATGGAGCAAAGCTTCTGGTCTGTGGAATGCGGAACGTTACAATCAGTTTACGAAGTTGAAGTGAAGAGTAATGTTGTTGCACTTTCCAGAAGTGAGATGGTTATTTGAGGCTGACTGGGGGGCAGAAACTGGAAAGATCAGGATGGTCTGTTTGAACTGAAGCTTGCCAACTGGCTAGCATGCCTTGTGGGATCCGTGATGCTCAAGAGGAAAAGAAGTGAAGTTCTGGTGCCTATAGCCAACCTACGGACAGACCCGCAGGTGCTGTAAGAAGGAGCAGTCATTGGTATGAAGCAGGGGCGTAACTACCTTTAGGCAAGGGACTTCCGGTGGTGCTTTCTACCGGTGCGGTTGTGTTTCTATTAAGCTGCATCAGCCTCCACCTATTTTGAATCTTTTTTAAATCTTCTGGGCTTTTGATTGGTATTTTATCTCTGGCCTGGAAGATAGACTGTATTTTGACTGCCTCCCTGTTAAAGCTTTGCTGATTACAAGTTATAATGACCAAGAAGAAAAGAACGTGAGCGGCTCTTTCCCCTTCCTCTCCCCCAGACCAGCCTACGGAACGCTCCTCTAAACAACAGACGTTGGATGCCTTTCTAATTCCTTCAAAGGACAAACCAACCATACCTCTTTATAATCGTTTGGATTTATTGGCTGACCAGGAGGATTTGCAGGAGGATCACCAGGAAGAGGTAATAAATTCCCTTGAGGAAACTTTCCCTGAAATACATACTAAGGGGAAATTACCTGACCAGAACTTTCTTCTTTCACGATTTGGCTCTCTTACTGCAGCCACATAGCATTATATAATTCTGATGGCCTCACGCTTAGAATCTAAAATAGATGTTATTTCAAGGGAGTTGTTGCAACAGAGTCTGCCTAATGATGGCCATAGATCTAAGGCATTCAGCCAAAATGAAGAGACTAGAATATTCGAGTCGCCTTCTCCTTTAACTCATTGTTTGCCCAAGAAAGTCACCTACAGACTTGACCCGAATTGCGGTGCATTAGGCAAGGGGAGGCGGCTGCCTGGGGGCCCCCACGCCTCGAGGGGGCCCCTAGAGGCAAGTCACATGAGGCAAGTCACATGACTATATATTGTGTGCATCAGCGAGGGGCCCATTTTCAAATTTTGTCTCTGGGCCCACTCCAGCCTTGTTACGCCACTGGTATGAAGCATTTGCATCCGTAGTGTTTACCTTGCAAGAGAATTCTGGCTTGAAGAATTCAATCTATGCCAACCTGCTGAGATTGTCTGAAGGGAGGCCTGAGGCCAGTAGCCCCTGGAATGTGTCAAAGCTGGAAGATATTTGTCTTAAAACAAGGCAGTTTGAAGCTGGAGCACATACAGGCAGCTCAAGAGGTTCTGCTACTGTCTACAGATGTCCTCAGTTGTGGTGAGAATGACATAGGCTGCACTTGGTTAACCCAACACAAAATCAATATGGGAGATGACAGCCTGATCAAGCAAGGACCCCCATTTTCCCCATTCATTTTCAGTGTGAATTTGAGCAAAAGATGCAGCAATGGAGGCTAGAGATAAAATTCAACTTCCAGAAATTCAACTTCCTGGGCAGCTCTTGTAGTTCTGGTCTGAAAGAAAGTAGGCCAAATAAGAATTTGTGCCAGTTATAATAATATCCACATCAGAATCAAAGGTATGTGTGTACTATGTGTGTATGTGTAGGTACCTGATTATGAGGTGGTTTGCCTACCTCATCACATTATGTAACTGTTAGGGACCCAGACTGATCCAATGAAAATGGATGAAGATGCTGAACCTGAGTGGTCATTGGGTCAGTTAGCAGACCATGCAGGACCACAGAGTCCAGTCACCAGCTGATTTCAGGGCTGTAATGACCATTCGGCTACTGTGGAGCCAGGGGGAAAGAGAACATGTGGTGCCAGGGACGCAGTAGTATAAGGAAGGAGGAGCTGAAATTCACTTGGGTTGTCAAGTGTTCAAGGTGGCTGGGGAAGCCGTGGAGCCCTACCCGAAGAAGCTGTGCCAGCAGCTTGTAGAGAAGCCCAGCAAGACCACTTTTGTGCGAAGAGACACAAAAAGGGGCAGGCGAACCCCCAGAGGCCCCATCTTCCTGATTCTGAGGAGTGAGAGCCTGTCACGTCACCAGCTGCAAGATCTGAGTCCCCATCCGGTGGCTGTGAGTGAAAGCCTTGGTGGAGCCCATCCTAACTAAAGGGAAATTGGGCTCTGGTGGACAGAGCGGTGGGGGGCAGGGGAGGATTCTTGGTGTGAATCTTAAAATGAGCTGGTATGAATCAAGGATTGGCACTATCCCATCTAGCCTACATCTTTCTCCCATTCTGAGAAATTAACAAGCAAATCATATTTTTTTAAAAAATCTATTTACGTTGTATTGTGGTAGCACAGGGGTGAGTGGCGAGGTGATCTGGAGTGGTGGGGTGGTGGGGAGAGAAGGAAACCAGGCTGCCAGGCAGTGGTGTAGTGCTGCAGGGAGGGTACTTTCCCCCATCTGGGGTCTCAGCAGGGATGCAAAGCCCTTGGCTTTCGACATAGGGCTAGTGTGATGCTCTTGCTCTTCCAACCGTTGATTAGCATGCTACCTATCTTAGGAACAGAGGGAGCTGCCTTCCTAGGGCCCTGGGCCCCACTGACTGGCAGCAGCTCTTCATGGTTTCAGGCAGGAGTCTTTCCTAGCGCTACCTGATTAAAGCAAGTACCGTCAGCATGCAAGTGCTCTGGTGGGTTAGTGTCCTCAATCAAATGGCAGGGAATGCCCACTGAAATGCACTGGTTCCTTCTAATCGGATTCCTCTGGCCGCTGTTTGGGTGGGTGAGGCTACACCTAGGAATTTACAACTACTTCGCTGCTGCCAGGAATCCCACAATGCACTATGCCAACAGAGCAGTGCATTGAGGAAGTTCCCGATGCTGTTCTACTCCATGCTCCCCCCACCCGCCGGCTCTGTGGAAAGGATGGTTGCCGTCAGCCTGAGCGACCACACCACCCGGGTATGAGGTAGAAAGCTAGTACACATCCTGCTACCTCACTTTTAGCCTGGGTAAAAGCAGGGCTGCCTGGGGATGGAGCACCGGGATCAGGAGTGATTCTGGTGCTGCACATGACCAGCCCTACGTAAGTTTGCCCTGTCCCTGTACGGCCGGTCATGTGAACAACCTGAGTGTGGATTTAGACTAGAGCAGCCGTCGTCACTGACTGATCAGGTCCTGATGTCACAACAAGCCACAGAATTCTGTGATCTTGGTTTCCTTTGGAGACTCCCTTGGAGTCTCTATGGGCTTCCTGTGCAAAGGAACAGCAGACAGGGTTGGTAAGAGGAAGACCAGGGATCCTGGGTAGCGAGGAAAAGAGCTCTGCCTGAGAGCAGCTGTCAGTCAGAGCAGGGCAATGAGAGGCTGAGGGTTTGCAATGTGGTCCCGGTGTGTGTGTGTGTGTGTGTGTGTGTGTGTGTGATAGGTGGCAAATCCCAGCTGGATAATGTAAGCAGCTGCAATTGCTATCAGGTCTAAGTGATGTGTTCCTCTTCCTTCCGTGTGTATGTGTGTACCTGGAAGTCCCTCAAGGACTGCCTGCTGCTCCATATGATTTGCACATTTCTGGTCCACATGACTTTTCCCTGTCCACCCATTTGCTCTGGAGCAGAGACACCAGGACAAAGCTTGGGCAGCACTTTATTCAGAAGGGACTCAGGATTTGTTTCTGCCTCTTATGTGCTATGTAGTGTGTTCCTTTCGATGCCAATATGTTCTTATTCATTCCGTGTGTGTGTGTGTGTGTGTGTGTGTGTGTGTGTGTGTGTGTTCCCTTTTTAGGTTTCGTAATAAGCGGTGAACATGTCAGCAAAAAGGCAGAACAGCAGTCAGTGTTGCTAAAGCTGAGCTGCTTTGTTTTGCACTAATGATTAAAAAAGCATTGAGCCATGTTTTGTTTGCTGACATATGCAAAGTATATTGCCAATGCTGATTTAATATATACAAAAAATCCATTCCATTCACTACATGTTCTCTGTGCTGAGAACTTTAAAATGTACATCTTCTCACCTAGGTTGTGGACAAGCTGGCTATGGAGGCTCGCTTAATGAGGAGCTGTGAGGCCCCATGCTACTTGCAGTGGGATGAAGAGCTTGTCAGCCTAACCCGCAGGTGCATTTCAGATAAGGCAGCAGGCAAGGGTCTTCAGAATGTAGCTCCTAGACAGCAGCAGGCTGAGCAGAAATACAGGTCACCTGGTCCTAGGATTCCCAACTGTGGTGAGTTGCATTTTTCATTATCTTATATCTTAATCTATGGCCTCTTTTTGTCTTATTTTGTCTCTCTCTCTCTCTCCCCCTCCCTTGCAACCCCATTATTTAGTCAACAGGAATCATAGTAAAGGACAGGGGTTCTAATACAAAAACATATATGAAAATATTAATGTACTGAGCTAACTTGCACATAACAATCCACAGGCTCCGGATCAGAACAGCTAATATAACATGATTTAGTGGTTCATCTGAAGTCTGCATTGTTTTAAATCAGCTGCTAAGTTCTAAACATCAGACCTAGTATGTGCTGCACATTGGATTTAGTTTCCAAATACATTCCCACCACTCTTAGAAACATTGGAAGCTGCCTTATACTGCCTTATACTGAGTCAGACCATTGGTCCATCGAGCTTAGTATTGTCTACTCAGACTGGCAGTGGTTTCCTCAAGGCTGTTCAAAAGCCATAGCCTTTGACAAACAGGGTCCCATAGAATTCTATTTTGGCCCCCATGATTTTTAACATCTCCATGTCCAAACAAAGCATCTCTGCCACTCCCCTGGGGGAGGTCCTTTGGGGACTTGATGTTGGATTAGAGGAACTGTGGAATGAAATCAAAGAAGTTGTTAAGGACAAATGTGAAAAGAGACTGCCAAAGACCAAGAAACAGAAGAAAGCAAAATGGATGTCAGAACTGACGGTGGAAATGGCCAAGAAGAGGAGAGAAGCCAAAGTCAAGGAGGATAAAGACCTCAGGAAGGAACTTAATCGGGAATTTCAGAAAGCTGTTAGAAAAGACAAAGAACAGTACTACAATGGCATTTGCAAAGACCTCGAGGAAGGAAATAGACATGGAAAAATAAGGCAAGTTTTCCAAAAGATCCCTGAACTCAGAGGGAGGTTCCAAGTTCCAACCTTGAATTGGTATGTTAAGAGATGCCAAAGGACAGATAGTAACTGATTCAGAGAAGATCAAACAGAGTTGGAAGGAGTATACTGAAAATCTGTACAGCAGGGACACCAACATCCAAGATACTCTGGAACAGGGATTCTCAACGTTGGGTCCCCAGATGTTTTTGGACTCCATAATCTCCAGTCCCAGTGCCCTTTGGTTGGGGATTCTGGGAGCTGAAGTCCAAAAACATCTGGGGACCCAACGTTGAGAATCCCTGCTCTAGAAGATATTCCTACTTGCAAGAACCTCTAGTACGGGAATATGAAGTTAGATTAGCACTCCGGTCATTACCAAGTCAGAAGGCTACAGGAATGGATGGAATAGCTACAGAAATATGGCAGGTAACAGAAGAAGAATCAGTCAAGGCTCTAACCAAACTATGCCAGCAAATCTGGAGAATGACACAGTGGCCAACAGATTGGAAGACGTCAGTCTACAAACCCTTACCAAAGAAAGGAGACTTAACAGATTGCACAAACCATCGCACAATATCCTTAATTTCACATCTCGCAAAATAATGCTCAGGATCATTCAATGCAGATTAGAGCCTTATGTGGAAGGGAAATGCTGGATGTTCAAGCTGGTTTCAGAAAATACTGAGGAACAAGAGACATCTTTGCTGATGCATGCTGGATAATTGAGAAAGTCAAAGAACACCAGAAAGAAGTCAACATGTGCTTTATTGACTACAGAAAAGCCTTCAGTTGCATTGACCATGAAGTTGTAGAATATCCTAGGAAAATGGGTGTCCCAGAACACCTCATTGTTCTCATGAGAAACCTATCCACAGGACAGGAAGCCATAGTCCAGACGGAACATGGTGAAACAGACTGGTTCCAGGTTGACAAAGGAGAAAGACAAGGCTGTATACTTTCTCCTTCGTAATGTAATGTGTAATGTAATTTTATTTACAGTCATTGACCAAACAGAGAGTAAAAACCAGTAAACATTAAAATATGTATATACATATATACAGTTTAAGATTGGGTTGATATCTCATTATACCTTTTAAAAGCAAAATAACTAAACTTAGCTACAGGAATAGAAATTAAAGCATCTTTGTCTGAAAGCAGATGTTTTACAAGGTTAGCATCAGATTGATCTGCCAGTTTACATATTAGAGGAGCAATAAGGCCTTCCCTGGGATACAAATGGAGATTACAGTGGAGAAGGATATGTGCGACAGTTTCTGTATCTCCTGACCCACAACGGCAGTGTCATTCTTCTAAAGGCACACCTTGAAACCTCCCAGCTAGAAGTGCGGATGGAAAGGAATTAACCCTTACTCTTGTGAATATCCATCGAAACTTAGAGAAAGTAATTGTCGACAGATATTTTGCGGGGAAAAGATCCATTTTAGTTCTTATAGCTCTATCAAACTCTGGAAGCGCAGCCCAGGTTTCTTGGATCTCCATATCAACAAAGCGTTGTCTCACTACTCTTTTGGCGTTCACTAGACCCAATTCCAGCAGTTGGGCTGGGTCTAAGCCTAGAGAGGTGAGCTTCGTACTTACTGTAGTACACCATAATGGCTGGGGACTAACTGAAAGAAACTCAGGAATTAAACCAACTGGTCGCAGATGTATTTTCAACCAGAAATAAATAATCAAAAGCCAGGCCCGAGATTCAATTTTTATGAAACCAGCCTCTGTCCTTAAAGTCACATTTGCTGTACATTTTGGTGTACCAAATAAATTCCTCAAGAACCCTGACTGGGTTCTTTCCAAAGTGTCAAACCTTGAGTATGGACCTAGTTGTATGCCATACAATAATTGCGGAATGACCTTTGCGGTATAAAGCCTTAAGGCAGCTGGTATGTAGCCTGCACCCTGAGTTCTGAAAAATCTTAAGATTGCTGCTGTGCTGCGTTTTGCCAAATCTGTGAGCACACTAATATGTGCTGATTTCCCAGCATTATATTGAAAAATTACCCCCAGGTATTTTAATTGATTTAATTGTTCGGACAATGGTTTTCCCCGTGACACTCTGGATGCGAAAGCTGGACTTTGAAGAAGCAAGATAGAAAAAGCACTGAAGCTTTTGAACTTTGGTGTTGGAGAAGACTTTTGAGGATACCATGGACAGCCAGGAAAACAAACCAATGGATCCTAGAACGAATCAATCCAGAATTTTCATTCAAGGCACAAATGACCAGGCTCAAACTATCATACTTTGGACACATTATGCAAAGTCCAGCTCCCTTGTTAAGTCCATAATGCTGGGAAAGGTTGAAGGAAAGAGAAGAAGAGGACGACCAGCAGCAAGGTGGATGGACTCGATTACGACAACAATGAATGCACCACTGAGAGACCTTAAAGGCCAAGTTGAAGATAGATCATCCTGGAGAGAATCTATATGTGGTTACTAAGAGTCGACATCAACTTGACAGCACTTAATCAATCAATCAATCAAATCAATCATCTCCAACAATTTCCCTGCTAGATAGAAGCAGCCAAGTCGGGCTAGATAGAAGCAGCTAAGTCGGGCAAGGATCCAGCGAAGAAGTGGTAGGCCGCACTGCCCCAAACAGCTAGTCCATGTCCTCAGGCATCACAGATTGAAACTGATCCTAACTAATATTGCAAGGAGGATTGCTGGCCACCACCTTAACAGACTCCACAGAAACAGTGGAGTCGAAGTCGCCTGAATACAGTATACTGTAAACCTAGATAGTAGATTTTAAAATTAATGTGCTTGCAAAAGAGACAGGAATCCAAATACCACTATTTGCGCAAAGACATACAAAATTAAATTATTGCAATTCTGGGCAAGACCATCACTGAAAAGATCTTGTCTGCAATCAAGAAAGCAAAGTACTATTTTATAATATTGGACTGCATTCCAGACCTCAGTCACATTGAGCAGATGATGATGATTATTCATTTCGTTTCCTGCAAAGAAGGCACTGTGGACATAGAAGAACATTTCCTAGGTTTCCTGGAAGTGCATGATGCAACTGGAGAGGGTTTGTGTGACACTGTTGTCAATCAACTGCATGCCTGGAATCTTAATATTGGTGGTATGAGGGACCAAGGCTACGACAACAGAGCCAACATGAAAGGGAAAAGGAATGGGCTGCAGAGGTGGATTTTAAAAATGAACCCTCAAAGTAAATTCAAGCAAGAAACAAAACACAGAATTAATGTGTGCCACTACTCAAAGAATGTTGCTCTCTGAAGCCAGCCCCTTCCAAATCAGTGCAAGCACAAATGCAGAATGAATGTGTGCTACTCAAAAAGAAATGTCCCTGAGGGAACCATCTTTACTTATTTCTCACTCTTCTATGTATTTCAATGTATTTCTATGTATTTCACTTTTCTATGTATTTTTCTTGTGTTGAAAAGCAGTATACAAAGAGCTAAAACGGAAGCAAGTAGACTTCCTCCCTTCAAAACTCTTATTTTTAGTCATATCACATGTTAATCAGTTAATCACATCTAACTGATTTACTGATTAATTGATCGATCAATGAAAACTAATTGGATTAATCAGTCAAGGTGTCCTTAACCAGATAATAGCTTGATTAGGCAGGAAGGCTTTAAAAAGAGTCCTCGGGTGTCCCCACCCCCCAGTTTTCCAAAGCACAAGTGAAATTGAGAAGAGATCCCTGGTCAGGGGGAGAATGATCGTGCTTAAGCACACCACACAAACACCACACAGCCTTGCTAAACACAGCAGGTGTGTGCGTGCGCGCTGGTGAAGGAGCTCCCTCCCTCTCACGTGTTACCCAGACAGTTCCAGCAAGATAGGAAGCCTGTGTGGTCAGGAGAGCAGCAGGTACGCGCTTTCCTTCCCCAGCCCACCATCCTCCTCCAGAGCCCATTAATCCTCGGCACCCCTGGCCAGTGCCACTTTGGCCACATCGTTGAACTGGCCCTGAATAGTATCTAGTTGGAAGAGGGCACCAGATGGGAACAATTCGGCTCATTTTTCATGTGTCACAAAATGGAAGCAGAGAAATTTCAAATGAAATGAAGAACACTTGTGCCATTTGTCTTTCTCGGGACTCCCATCCCTTGTTCGAAGGGAATTGATGCTAAAGATGCTCCTGCAATGGTAGAGTCCACAGTTCCGGAGAGCACAAAACCTCGGAAGAAGGGAAGCAGAAAGAAGCAACTCACAGCAGGCTGTTGATGAGGTTAGCCTGGCTTTGAAAGAGGAACTGGATCTTGCTTACATTGGCTGGGAGCTGCAGGGTGCTAACACTTCTGCCCAGAGGCATAACTAGCCAAAATGGCGCCCAGGGCAAGCACTGGAATTGCGCCCCCCCGAACATCTGCCCGATCGTCGCTGCAATTATAAAATGATATCAGATGCCAGATTTGTGGCAGATTTGTGGGCCTTAATTTAAAATTTGTGGGCCTGAATTTCTTCTTCCCTTCCAGCCTTGAGCACTGCATGGCAAAAAAAGGAAAGAGCTAAGGTAGGGTATCATTGAGTAGAGGGCCTTCCTCCACATAGCCCAGGTCATTTTTGTGAGAGGCATTTGCTCTGCTCTGCTCTGATCCTTTCCCCAGTTCTGCAATCTCCCTGAGAAGTAGCAGAATAATCCATGAGGGGGTGGGGTCCCCAGAAAGGGCTTGAGAGCAACCCACAAAGTAAGGGTGTCTGGTCCACAGTTCCGGAGAGCACAAAACCTTGGAAGAAGGGAAGCAGAAAGAAGCAACTCACAGCAGGCTGTTGATGAGGTTAGCCTGGCTTTGAAATAGGAACTGGATCTTGCTCACATTGGCTGGGAGGTGCAGGGTGCTAATACTTCCGCCCTCTTCTGATAGATGAGGCCCACATTCGGAAGGATATGCAGCAAGGGGCTTGATGCCTCCATGTGGGGGGATTGCAGCTTCTCCCCCTGTGGCTTTGAAAGCAATCCAGGAGAGGCTGCGGGAGGGAAAGAGCCACAAGCTGTCTGTGTCCCCCTCATCTTTCATGGTTAACATACCTTTATTCAGCTCTGAAATTCTGAGACTTGCTTTTGTCCAAATAAATCTGCAGAAGTTATGCAAACCCCTGTGAATGGACCTCCTTGGGGAGCCTGGGTGCGACTTCTTCACTCTGGGGCAGGAGTGTCCTTCTGGCCTCTCCATGGAGCTGGTTCCTCCCCAGAGTTCTTCAAATACCATAACGAGAATGAAGGCCCAGACCCCGATGGGCTGACCTCTGCTGAATACACTGTCATCTTCTTTGCAACCACCACAAGCTTGGTAGGGGCTCGACCCAATGCCAGAGCTGACAATCCAAGTGCTGCCCCCCCCCCATGGCAGACCCAGACCCAGATCCAGAAATAAGCTGTGTGTCTCCCCCTCATCATTCATGGTTAACTTACTTATATTCAGCTCTGAAATTGTGAGACTTGCTTTTGTCCAAACAAATCTGCAGAGGTTATGTAAACTACTAGGGCAGAACCATCAACAGAAAGGGTGAAGCCTGTCAAAAGATCCAAGAGGTAACCCCAGGCAGAAAGCAGCAGCAAGTGGAAGCCGCCATGGGAAGGCAACCCACCAGCCCTTCTGGGGAAGATCAAGGCAGCCAGGTGTGTGGTCAATGCACCAGGTGGGAGTGTGACTTCTGAGGGGAAAGCCCTTCCCATCTGGGGGAGGGGAGACTCCACAGAAAGAAGCAGGAGGCTGCTGTGGAGCATGCCAAATTATTGCAGCCCCTCCCCAGGAGGAACCTGGATCTTGGGGAGCCTGGGTGGGACGTCTTCCCTCTGGGGCAGGAGTGTCCTTCTGGCCTGTCCAGGGAGATGGTTCCTTCCCAGGGTTCTTCTGGCCATCAGGCCAGCGCTGACCATCCAAGTGCTGGGCCCCACCACAGACCCAGAAATAAGCTGTGTGTCTCCCCCTCATCTTTCTCCCCCCTCATCTTTCATCTTTCACTTCACATATTCAGCTTGGAGAAATCTGGAGCAAATAGGCCCATCACCTCCAGCAGCCACACGGTGATCCCGAAGCTGCTACTGCCTCCCTTGGTACCGGAGCCTGGGTCCAGTCCCAGCCAGGCCTTGCAGGAAACCCCCCTTTCTTCTTTGTGGTCTCTCTGCATCACACTTGGGTTAGGCGCCTGAGCAGAACCACGTTCCAGAACCTTCCAAAATGAAAAAAACAGTGAGAAAAAGTTAAACAGTGTAACATGGCAGGGAGCACACAAACACCTCAGTTACACTGTTTAACTTCACAGAGGGAGGCTGGCTGTACATGCCAGGGCGCAGCTACTGGGCAGGCACCACTGCCTCTGTAGGCTGATCCCCACACTACCTCAGTCTTTTATCGACCGCCGCTAGGGCAAGACGTTGGAGCTTTGCTCTGCTTTCACCTCAGAACGTATCTCCTATACAATTGTCTACTTTAACCTCCTTTTATTCTATCTGTTTCTCTCTTGTCTAAGTATATCTGATCGTCTATTTTGCATTTTGATTCCTTTCGCCCCCCCCCCCACGCTTCGGTGGCCAGCGGGGTGTTGCCCCTTATGGCAGCAGCCCCAAAAGTAACATTTAAATGTTGCTTGGCCTGTGCAGCAAAAATCCCCAGCTTGGACAGGCACGCAAAGTGTCTTCCTTGCTTGGGGGAGGCCCATAAGGTGGATACCTGTACAATTTGTAAGGGCTTCACCAAGCAGGCTCGCCACAACAGAGCTTCCCACTTAGGTACATTGATGTGGGAAAGGGCCCTTCAAGCAAGTTCGGCAGCGGCAGGAGGTAGCCCAGGGTGAGGACCTCAAAATTGGGTGGAAGGACAGTCCCACTCTGAATCTGAGCCTGTTGTTGAACAGCAAAACGCCGCGGTCGCTACTGCGAAGGTCACCGCACTGGTGCATGCAGCTGTGCTCGATCTGCAGCTGCCTCCACCGGAATTACCACCGCCTCTGCCGGGCTTACCTCCCGTTATGGTGCAGGGCGAGAAGGTGAGGCTTGCGTCCTCGAAACCTGCCACGAGCTCGATCAAGGCAAAGCGGACTCCGGTGTGCCCTGGGCCAGCCCCCCTACTCAGGCGGATTGTGTAGGAGGTGGGGACTTGGGACTGAAGGAGCGTAAGAAAGCTGGTGCTTTCATCCCGATGACAGCTAGCTCAGGCTCGAATACTGTTCAGGAGCCTGGAGAACAAGTGAAGAAAAAGTAAAGGAAGCTCCCTGGTGGCACGAAGAGAGAAAAGCTTGCTAAAGAGAGGCGGGAGGCTGAATCCACTCCAAAAAAAATGTAAAAGTAAGAAGATGCATGTACCGCACTCCCCATCTCCAAGCCCAATTTATCTGTCTCTGATCTGCTTGCTATCAAGTGTCTCCTCGGGATCTAACTCACCACTGCAACCTCAGCCAGATCCCGAAATATCTTCTGAGAGTGGCTTGGACCCCTGCTACCCAGGTTCCCCCTCATCCTCCGCGAGTGAGACATCCTGCAAATCTAAACATAATGGGAAACGTTATCATTGGTTTTACAACCGATTGCTCTCTAGATGGGGCTATGCCCCACACTTTGAGAGGGACAGGCACCCTTCACACTGGATGATGGCTCCTTACACTGATGTGGAGCCGGTGAATTATTTTGGATTTCCGTCTGGTCCATTCTACAAGGACAGACTAAGGGATTATCCAGGCGGAAAGAGGAGAGGACATAAGCGGTCACGCTCCCATTCTATGTCGGGATCAGATTCCTCCTCTAGCCCTAAGAGGCGTAGCAGGAAACAAGGGAAGAAACCAAAGAAAGCAAGACCAGCAGATCTTCAATCTCCTTCAACCCCGAGCGCTCCATTCAAGGTCCCATTGCCACCCTTCATGCCTGTGGATCCTGTGCTACCAGCCCCGACCCAGCCTGTAGACCCTATGCTGCCAGCTCCTATGGCTCCGCCTGCAGAGCCAATAGATCCAACGCTTCCGTCGTCAGCACCGGTGGTGGAGATTGATACTCCTGTCGAGGACCTGGGGTTGCAACCGCTGGATCCACCAGGTACTTTTGACAGCTCCTTCAGACAGGGAGGGCAGGAAGCTGGATGCTGTGGGCAAGAGACTATAATCTGCATCCAGCTTACAGCTCCGGGTGGCTAATCATCAAGCTTACTGGGCAAGGTATCAACACTTTATATTGGAAAAGCTTGCCCCCTTCATTGCTCACCTTCAAAGGGACCAGAAAGAGCCTGCCACCACTCTCCTCCAGGAGGGCTCAGAAGTGGCTAAACAACAGCTCCACTTTGCTCGCAACTGTGCAGATGGGGGATCCAGAATCATGGCAACAGCGGTCTCACTGAGACGCCACACTTGGCTCAGAGCTTCCTCACTCTTGGAGGAAGCCCAATCGCGAATTGAGGACTTCCCATTGGATGGGGATGCCCTCTTTGGCCAACAAACCGATGACACACTGGAGTGTGTGCAGAAACTGAGAACCACAGCACGTTCAATGGGCATGTCCTATTCAGCCTCCTCCTCCTCTGTGGCTTCAACAAGACATCATCCTTGGCAGTGCCAGAACCAATATAGGTCCCAGGCCTACCCCTCTGGCTACCAATTCAATGATTCCTTTCGGAACTACAGCAACAACAGCAAATACCAACAGTGCAAGGGCACTGGAGCGCAGATTTACAAGTCACACTTTTCCAAAGCGAAACAAACATACTCCAAGACAATGACTTTGGCACCACCAGACTGTCCGGCCACTACGACGCTTGGGCAGCCATTACATCCGATTATTATTCGCAATGGTTACCATATAAATTTCCTTCCTTTACCACCTTTTTCGGGAATTAAGACTACCAGGCCATCCCCTTCGTTACTGGAGGAGGTCGATGCCTTGCTAGAAAAAGGGGCCATCGAGGAGATCCATTCAGACCTGGTCAGGGGGGTTAACTCATGGTACTTTACCATACCCAAGTGGTATGGTGGTCTCAGGCTTATAATGGACCTGAGGGGAGTCAACCTTTTCGTCCGGTATCAGAGATTCCACATGATCACTATCCCGACTATTCTTCATCTCCTGTCCAGAAATGTATGGTTCGCCTCGATTGACCTAAAAGATGCATATTTCCACCTCTCCATCGTACGCTATCACCGTCAATACTTGAGATTTCGGGTGGGAGGTCATACCTACCAGTCCAAGGAACTCCCGTTTGGTTTGGCCTCTGCACCTCATGTCTTTACGAAATGTATGGCAGTGGTAGCGGCACACCTCCGGCTGCAAGGGGTGATGGACATCCCATTCATAGATGATTGTTTATTGTTGGCAAACTCCCTCAAAGGCCTCATGAATATGTGCAGCTCACCTTTCAGCTGCTTCAGTCTCTGGGTCTAGAGGTCAACTTCAAGAAATCGAAACTCTGACCATTGCAACGTGTGGAGTTCCTCAGCACACTGTTGGATTCCAGACAGAGCAGTGCATACCTTGCCCCTCACAGGGTGCTGAGCATCAGAGAGGCGGCCCTGCGTTTCTGCCATAAGATGTGTCACAGGGCCAGGGTGGTGCAGAAGCTACTCGGGCACACAGCTTCATCTACGGCTGTTCTGCCATTCACACGCTTTCACATGAGGCCTCTACAAATGTGGTTCGCACATCTGACGGGTGTGTGTGTCCCTTTCGAGCGCTCTCCTCCGAGATTGTCAATAACAACTAACGCTTCCACATCTGGATGGGGAGCGCACTTCGGGAAATTCACAGTGGCTGACCTTTGGCCTCACCATCTCAAGTACGAACACAGAAACTACCTGGAGTTAATGGCCATCCTCCTAGCACTAAAGGCCTTCCGACACTGGATCTGGGGACAGTCTGTACTCATCTTGACAGACAATACCACAGCCCGCTCATACCTAAACCGTTAAGGTGGGATGGTCTCTTGCAAGTTATTGTTTCTGGTACTTGAGATCTGGGCGTGGTGCACACGCAGAGGTATCTGGCCAACAGCGGAGCACATAGAAGGAGTCTCGAACACCCTGGCGAATGCCCTCAGCCGACAGACGGGATACTCTCATGAGTGGTCTCTAGAGAGGAATGTGTTGAAAGGCTTGTTCCATGGCTGGGGGACTCCGTCGGTGGATCTATTTGCCTCGGACAGCAACAGGAAGTGCGTCCAGTATTTCAGCAGGGGTGGGATAGGCCGACGATCCCTGGGCGATGCGTTCCTTCACCACTGGGGAAGAGACTTTGTGTACGCATTCCCGCCGTTCCCTTTAATTCCAAGGGTACTTGAGAAACTGAAAAGGGACAGAGCAGATGCGATTCTGGTGGCATCTTGGTGGCCGCGACAACCCTGGTTCACTTCCCTCCTGCAATTGGCCAACCACACCTTTGTGCACCTGCTGGTATACCTGGAACTGTTGACATTGGAGGGGGCCCGCAGGATCCATCTGAACATAGAATCCCTCCATCTGATATCTTGGAGGATCTGACGCTCCGCTCCCTCTCAGACTCTGTACTTAAAGTCCTGGAAGCAGCACGGAAGCCATCTACACGACGCTGCTATCCTGTCAAGTGGAAGAAGTTTTCTGATTTTGTGGCGAAGTCTGGTCTAGCCCCTGATCAGGTCCCGGTCCAGACTATCCTGGAATATCTTCTGGCTCTGAGAGAGTCTGGACTGGCACAGGCATCCAACAGGGTTCATTTGGCCGCTATTGCTTCCTACCACAGTTATTTGGGTCTGTTTGTTGACCTGGTGGTAAAGAAGTTTTTGAAAGGGTTATTAAATTTGTTCCCAATTCATCCATGTTTGTTGCCCATATGGGACCTTCAACTAGTTCTTTCATGGTTAATGTCGCCACCTTTCGAACCCATGGCGACTTGTTCTTTGAAGCTCTTGTCATTGAAGACAGTATTCCTCGTTGCCATCTGCTCAGCTAGTAGGGTGAGTGAGATTCGCGCACTTCGTTGCAACCCACCTTATCTGATTTTTCACAAATATAGGGTAGTGATGTGGCCAGACCCCATGTTTCTTCCGAAGGTAGTGTCGGAGTTCCATCTGGCGCAAGAACTAAGGCTGCCCGTTTTCTTCCCTGATCCACGCTCGGAGAAAGAAAGGGCCTACCACTCTTTGGATGTTCGGATGGCTCTTGCCTTCTATGTAGATCGGACAAGACCCTTCAGAAGGACAGAGAGACTCTTTGTCAGCTTTTCAGGCTCATCTATGGGCATGCCTATGTCAACATAGCGAGTTTCATCCTGGGTAGCAGAGACTGTACGTTTAGCCTACCAGCTGGTTAAGAAGCAATTGCCTGGCCCTATTTGGGCCCATTCCTTAAGGGCAGTGGCGTCATCAGAAACCTTTTGGCGGAGATTGGAGGAGATTTGCAGGGCAGCTACCTGGGCTTACCCGTCTACCTTCATACAACACTATGCGCTGGATGTCCGTTCCAGAGATCAGGCATGCTTGGGGACGGCAGTACTTCACTCAGTCTCTTATTAGGCTGCTCCCACCAGCCAGGTAAGCTAGCTCACTGTGATCTCAAGTGTGATGAACAGAGACCATGAAGAAGAAGGGCAGGTTTCCTACTTGTAAACCAGGCGCGTAACTATGATTGGGCAAGGGGATACAGTTGTCTAGGGGCCCCACAGCTTAGGGGGCCTCCGAGAGACATGTCACGTGCCTCCCCCACCCAGTGCTGGCCCCAGCTTCCTTGAATGAGTGTATTTTATTTTATTTTTTTTAAAAACATCCGCCTCTGTTCCCGCTCCGGGGAGCGCCGTATTTCCTGCCTGCTGCTGCCTCCGCCCGCCCTCCACCCTTTTGCCTAGTTGTGTGGCCGTGTGCTCCTCCTCCTTCCCCACCCATTGGCTGCTGCTGGTGCAGCACATTACCCAGAAACGTGCATGATCAGCTCAGCTGCTGCTACTGCCTAGCACGTGCTGCCGAGCAAGGAAGGAAGAGGTCGCAGCCATTATTCCTAGTGCCCACCAATCTATCTAGCAAGCAAGCAAGCAAGGAAGCTCGGAGACTCACTCACCCTACAAATGGAGCGGCAAGAGGCTCAGGAACCCTCAGGTTAATTAGGTGACACCCCAACGGGCATGGATGCCCCCCCCATTTCTCCCCCCACCCCCCAAAAAAACTCCTCTAAGTTGCACAGTCGGCATGTTCCCTGATGTTGGCGGCGGCGTCAGCGGTTGCTCCCCCGCACGCACCTTCCAAGGCAGAAGGGGAGGCCGAGGCGCACAAGCACCGCTTGTTCTCTCTGCTTCCAAGAAGCCGCCCAGTGGTTAGTGCTGCTGCTGCGTTTTTGCCCATTTCCCATTTCCCTGGAGATTCAGCCTGCCCGTAAGTGATATAAATTGTCCAGAGCATAAGGGAAAGCCTTCTTACTTATGTGGGTGGGAGATGGGCGCGCGGGAAGAGAGTTCCTTTCCCTTCCCTTTTGAAACCTTTCCCGGCTGGGAATGAGAGACCATGTACACCCGGACTGGCTGGCTGCAAAGGAAGCAGAACACTCTCTGGGTAAGGAGCGCCCAACGCCCGGCCGCTGCAGCCGCGGAAGTGTGGTGGGGGAAAGTTCTTCCCCGTCCCCAATCCCCAGGATGGAGGCATCTGTTGTCTCCGGCGCCCCGACTCGTTAGACGGCAGCAGCCGCGGAAGCGTGGTGGGGGAAAGTTCTTCCCCGTCCCCAGGACGGAGGCATTTGTTGCGTCTCCGGTGCCCCGACTCATTAGGCAGCAGCAGCCGCGGAAGCGTGGTGGGGGAAAGTTCTTCCCCGTCCCCAGGACGGAGACATCTGTTGCGTTTCCTTGGGGGCCTGTGGTGTGGAGGCCCTGGACTTTGGCCAGAGGTCCTGGGGAAAGGAAGACTCTGCATTTTTCCTATTTCACTTGCACTAGTAATGGAAACTCCGAGTACCAGCCATTCCAGACTTACACGGAAACAGATGAGTGGTGCTCAAAAACGTGGGTTGAAGAAAGCAAGGTTAGAGAAGGAGGCCAAGCTACCAAAAATCACATCATTTTTCATGAAGACCAGCCAAGGCACTTCATTGGAGGAAGATGAGGTGACTCAGACTGCAGAAACGGCAACAGTAGGTGCAATCTGCCATGGCTCAAGTCCTGTAGAGCAGGAACAAGGTGAACATGCGACAGATATGACAACACAGCAGTCAATACCTACTGAGCAAGGTGAAGACATTCAAACGAGAGGACGTGAAGGAGAGACAAGAGAACATGCTGGCAAGGAATTGAATGTAGATTTGATCTCAAAAACATTTCCTACTGACAAAGAACTCTACAGTGAACCTCTTAGTACAAATGAAAAGATCTTCATTATTTCAAATGGGCCATGCCAACCACCAGGTCCATTTCCACAGCATGGCCAGTCAAACAGACGTTTCTCAAAAACCTACGATTCAGAATTGAGTAAAAGTGGTCTAAAACTGCAGCGGAAATGGCTGTGCTACTCGCCAACTTCAGACCAAGCCTACTGTCAACCATGCTGGCTTTTTTCTCAGGACAGAGAGGGAGGATGGGTGAGAGGAGTTCGTGACTGGCATAATCTGAAAAGCAAGATAGAAGTCCATGAAGGTGCTGTTGGCCATCAGGAGGGTAGCACTGTTCTGGATCATTGGCGGCTGAACAAAACAGTGTCAGCAGAAGCAGAAGCTGCGATTAGGAAAGAGGCAAACTTCTGGAGGCAAGTGCTTGATAGAATCATCAATGTCACACTGACCCTGGCTATGTCCAACCTGGCATTTAGAGGTCACAGGGAAGATGTGAGCTCAGGTGGAAATCATGGCAACTTTCTCTCCATCATCACCTTAATTGCAAAATATGATCCTGTATTGCAAGAGTTGCTAAATATTCCAGAGCGACAAACAAAGTACCTGAGCCCTGCTCTTCAAAATGAACTGATTGATATACTCTCAGAAAGCGTCAAGGAAGAAATAATAAAGGATGCCAACACAGCTGCATTTTTCTCTGTCATCATAGACACAACACAGGATGCTGGCAAGACAGATCAGCTCAGCCAGGTAGTCCGCTTCGTTTCTGTTGAGACCAACGAAAAGGATCAGCCAGTTGAAATAAAAATACATGAAACATTCTTGGGCTTTCTGGTGGTGGAGGATCAGTCTGCATCTGGCTTCACAGAGACTATTTTGAATGCTATGGAAAGCAATAAACTGGACCTCCTAAAATTGCGAGGCCAAGGTTATGATGGAGCTGCAACCATGAGTGGTGTCTACAGTGGTGTGCAAGCTAGAATTCAGGCTTTACAGCCAAAGGCAACTTACGTTCATTGTGCTGCCCACAACCTGAACCTAGTCTTGAATGATGCAATGTCCAGTATTCCAGAGGTAAGGAACTTCTTTGGAGTTGTGGAAAGAATATACATCTTCTTTGCGCATAGCATCAAACGCTGGCATACATTAGCTGGATCAAAAACCACACTGAAGAAACTTTGTCCGACCAGATGATCGTCACGTCATGAGGCACTAGTAGCCCTTCAGTGCCGCTTCACAGATATCCTCAAAGTGCTTACTGAAATAATCCTCCTAAGCAAGAAGAAAGATGAAATTTCAGAAGCCAAAGCTTTGAAATCCAAAATGGAGCAGTTTCAGTTTGTCTTCCTTATTGTGCTGCTGTCTAACATTTTAGGACCTGTTAATACTGTTTCAATGATGCTACAGTCCCCAGAAACCGACCTCAGCAAAGCAGCAACCTATCTCCGAACAATTCACACTATTTTGCAAGAGAACAAAAATGAGTATGACTCCCTCTGTGAAACTGCAGCAAAAATGTCAGAAAAGTGGGGAGTATCCCAAGTGTTTGAGGAGCAACGCGTGCGAAAGGTGAAGAGGTTTCATGATGAGCTATCTGAGGATCAAAGGCTAACAAATGCAGAGGGACGTTTTAGAGTAAATGTGTTCTCTGTGTGCTGGATATAGCTTCCTCACAACTGAAACAACGCTTTGAGGGACTACATGAAATTGTTACTATCTTCAGTGCTCTTCACCCATCAACACTGACATCAGCAACTGATGAGGACTTAATTGAAGCAGGAGAACTTTTGGTCAGTAAATATGACATGGACTTCACTACCTCTCTTCCAAGACACTTGCTACAGTTTAGAAATTTATTGAAAGAAGAGATTTCCAAAAAAAACCCCCACAAAAAACAAACCAAAAAACTATAAAGGAAGTTGCTGAACTGCTCATGATTGACAATTGTGGCCTTTGCATCAGTTACCCTGATATCTGCACAGCATATATGCTTTTCCTGACCCTACCCGTAACAGTGGCATCTTCTGAGAGATCATTCTCAAAACTGAAGCTCATCAAGAACTACATGAGGAGTTCCATGTCGCAGGAAAGACTCCGTGGCCTTGCTCTTCTATCCATTGAAAATGAAAGAGCAAAGAAATTGGATATACAAAAGATAATAGACAACTTTGCTGAACTGAAAGCACGCAAGAAGCCATTGAATTAAGTTCTGGATGGTGGGTGTGAGATATCATAGTTGGGATATGTGCAATGTGAAGTTCTTCATCAATACTGTTGTAATAGTTCTGTTATTTATACCTTGTAACTGTTGGGATGTGTGCAATGGTTAAAGTTCTTCATTGATGCTGTTTTAATAGTTGGTTCTGTTATTTATGTGTGCAGTGTTAACGGTTCTTCCTTGATACTGTTTTTAGTTGGGTCTGTTGTTGTGCACACCTTGTAACTGTAGTTGGAATATGTGCAATGAGTAAAGTTCTTCTGTTGTATTAGTTGGTTCTGCTGTGCTGTTATTTACACCTTTTAACTAGTTGAGATAGTTAGCAGAGTCTACATTGGGCCAGGAGAAGGAGAGGAAGGTGGTGACGGGTGGGGGGGGCATTTTAAAATCTTGTCTCTGGGCCCAAGCCAACCTTGTTACGCCCCTGTTGTAACCGTAGTAATTCGAGTGGTCTTCTGTGCATTCACATTCCCGCCCTACCTCCCCACAGCAGCTGGTCTCTTTTGTTGAGCGGCGGTCTCCTTGACTGAGCTAGTGTGGGGATCATCCTACAGAGGGAGTGGGTCTTCCCGCTCTTTTTTCCTTTTTGGGGGGTGAAGCTTTGGAAGGTTCCAGAACGTGGCTCTGCGCAGGCGCATAACCCAAGTGTGAACGCACAGAAGACCACTTAAAGAACAACGGTTACAGGTAGGAAACCTGCCCTTTCCTTGATGCCCCTTTTCATTCCTCATTTCATTCCGCATTTCATTCCAGCCCCTTTTCATTCCTCATTTGTGTGTTTGTGCGTGTGTGCATTTCTTTTAGGTGGCATATCTGAGCTGAGTAAGGTAAGCAGAGGCAGAGGCGCTTTTACTCCTGGATTTTGGGGATGCAACCCCTGGTGTCCATACTTCTTGGGGGCTCCCAAATAATCTTTAATCAGTCCTGGGTGGTGTGGTTTGTGCCCTCAAGAACGTATTTGTTAAAAAATGTTTAATTTGCATTGGGGATGGGTCGGTGGGGGCTCCAAAGGCTTTTAGGTCCAGGCTCCAAAATTACCTAGGTGCACCTCTGAGCAGAGGCAATCTTGCCAGCAGCTCTTTCTCTTGGGGGGGTTGTAATTTTTATCCCCCAGTTAATTAGCAGAGCACTAAAGAAGCCACCCACTCCAGTTACAGAGTAGTTACAGAGTTTAGTTGTTGCAGCTATTTAGAGAAGTCACATGGAGATTCTTGTAGAATAAATACAAAGTATTTATTGGTGAAGTACACCTTTGGATAAGAAAGACCTAACCGTAATCTATAGAACAACATAATGAATAGGTGGGGGAGAGAGAGAGATGTTTCCATCTGCTCTCTAAGAGGAAAGGAAGGGATTCTTTCTGACTCTCAACAGGAAATACCTGAAGAGTCCTATCAGGGGTCATAGAGTAGAGACCGATAGAACAGTTAGGGAGACCCTTACTCACTATCTCTACCCCCAATGCCCCTAGTGGTCATAAGGATAGTAGGTGCAAAAGGTTGATGCACTGGTAGTCCATCTCCAACACTTTCCGGGGCTATGCAATGTAGGCCTCTACATTCCTCATTTGTGTGTTTGTTTGTTTTAGTTGGCAAATCTCAGCTGCGTAAGGTAAGCAGAGGCAATTTTGCCATCTGGTCTTCCTAGTGCTATGCAATGTGTTCCTTTTCATTCCTCATTGGTGTGTTAGTGTGTTTGTTTCTTTTAGGTCGTAAATCCCAGATGGGTAAGGAAAGCAGAGGCAATTTTTCCATCCGGTCTTCCTAGTGCTAATCAATGTGTTCCTCTACATTCCTTGTGTGTGTGTTTGTGTGTGTTTGTTTTAGGTGGTGAATCCCAGCTGGATAAGGTAAGCAGAGGCAATTGCCATCAGGTCTTTCCAGTGCTATGCAATGTGTTCCTTTTCATTCCTTGTTGTTGTTTTGTGTTGTGTGTGTTTCTTTTAGGTGGCAAGTCCGAGCTGGGTAAGGTAAGCAGAGGCAATTTTGCCATCAGATCTTCCCAGTGCTATGCAATGTGTTCCTTTTAATCCCTCATTTGTGTTTGTGTTTGTGTGTGTGTCTCTTTTAGGTGACAAATCCCAGCTGGATAAGGTAAGCAGAGGCAATTGCCATCAGGTCTTTCCAGTGCTATGCAATGACTTCCTTTTCATTCTTCTTGTGTATGTGTGTGTTTGTTTTAGGTGGCAAATCCCAGCTGGGTAAGGTAAGCAGATGCAATTGCCATCAGGTCTTGCCCGTGCTATGCAGAGTGTCCCTTTTCATTGGGGGTGTTGTTGGGCCTCGTGGGGTGCAAGGTCTCCTTCTGATTCTACCCCTGTTTAGGGGTGCCAGTCGGTCTGGCCTCATAACTCCTGAGGTCTTGGCAATGTCCTAGGCTAATGCCTCCACAGGCGTTCCTTTACCTCTGTCACCTGCTGGAGACCCCTTGACTTCCCAGAGCTGTCTGCCTCTTGACAGCTCTCAGCCGTCTGACCCTCATCACGGGCCAGACCATTTTATATAACCCTGAAATCTCACAGCAACTCTCGTGGGACCTGGCGATTTCACTAGTGATCTTGCAATATGTGTGATCTTGCAATATGCTAACAACGTCCCATGAGACCACGTCAGTGTCGGGTGACACTAGGTCACCTGACCACGGGAGCCAGTAGGGCCTGCCGGTCTCAGGAGGAGGGGGTTGGGACCCGTCTGAGGGCGCAGCGTTCCTGCCCTGGTTGGGAACGTTCCCGCCCTGTTGGGAACATTCCCGCCCTGGTTGGGAACATTCCCGCTCTGGTTGGGAACATTCCCGCCCTGGTTGGGAACATTCCCGCCCTGGTTGTGAACATTCCCACCGGAACCCTCTGGACACGGGAGGTGGGGGCTAGAGATGTTGGGACCCTGACAGGTGTGTACGAATGGTTCAATAGCAAACTGGTCTGCTGCGAACCAGGCTAGTTCGATGGTTTGATCGCGAACCAGACAGGCCTTCAGGAAAGATGGTCCAGTCCAAGATCAAGCCAAATCAGCCCTGACCAGGAGGACATGGCTCCCATGTAGCCGTCCTCTGTGAGAAGTGGCTACATGCATGGGATGGCCAATGGGGTCAGTGTGGCGCTGCCGCTACTTATGCGCCACACATGCTTCCCTCCTCCAACTTTGCAGGCTTTGCGGCTCCCGCCCACCCTCCCTAGTTCAGTGAGAGATTAGCTGGTCGCTTATGGGCCGAGTAGGAATTTTTGGTCTTCACCTGATTGGCTTTGCGTGGAGATTTTTTCGCCTACTCCTCACTGACTGTGTTTTAAAGGGAATAACCCCCATTTTAGGGGTGGGAGTCTGGTTGCAGGTTAAGTGGTCACTTTGGCAGGTGAGTGTGGGCTTTGGAGGTTAAGACCTCGATTGGTGCTCAGCTATAGGCACCTTTCAGGTAGAGATGGATTCATGGAACAACCTTTAAGGGTTTTGTGGCCCAGGGGTGTCTGACATGGCCAGAACCTAAAGGTTATACTCGTGGGTCAAATCGGCCATAAGCCAGAATTTGGCTTTTAAAAAGCCAAATCTGGTCACCTAGCGAATGAACCACTTTTAGGGCACTGTTCAGCTCACCCACTCAGAGCTTTGGGGCTGGAGGGGTGGTGACCAGTGTTTCCTCTAACAGGGATTCCCAGATGTTGACTACAACTCCCAGAATCCCAAGCTTCAATGGCTTTTGCTTGGGGATTATGGGAGTTGTAGTCCACATCATCTGGTGATCCATGTTGGAGGGAACAGTAATGGTGACCCTGGTGGCTACCTCCTTGACACAGTAAACTGTGTGGCTTGGTGGGGCTATGCCTAGGTTTCATATGGCATCTGCCAAGCCTGGCTGCTTTGCCCAACAGTGAGAGGAGCTCAGCCCTTGCTAGGAGGCTGTGCCTACCCGAAAAGGGGATTGGAGTTGCCCACACTCTAGTTTAGGGAGGTTATAGTTATACCTGTTGCAGATCTCTGCATTGTTTATAGTTAATAAAGTGGCCCTAGTTTTCATCCATACACGTGTGTCCTGTCTTCCTTTGGGGATCTGGGGGCAAAAACCTAATGGTTTGGCGATGCTGTCCATCGAGAAGCAGATGATCAAAGAAATTCTGGACTTCAGTCATAGAACCATCAAACTGCTTGTAAGACAGAAAGAGTGTCAGGCCAATTTTCTTTACAAGCAATGATAAGAAAAGGCACTTCTCCGAACAACCAAATGGAGGATGTTCCGGTTAGAAAAAAAGAGGCAGCAGAACAGCCATTGTTGCCGGAGCTGAGCTACTTTATTTTGCACTCATTGTGATCAAAACTGCCTTTTATTTCGAGGAGGAGGAGGAAGAGGAAGAGGAGGAGGAAGAGGAAGAAGAGGAAGGAGAAGGAGAAGGAGAAGAAGTTGTTGTTATATAGCAAATGTTAACTAATTAAATAAACAATTACATTTGCCACATGCTGCCTTGGCTGAGTATTTGAAAATATACATCTTTCTTCTCACCTCAGTTGTTCCTTAGTGCAGAGAAGCAGGTTGTGGAGATATCTTGCTATTGGCAGTTGGATGCAGAGGCGCTCTTACCCCCGGACCTTGGGGAAAATATCAGCGGGGCCTCCTGCCACCACCCGTGCCCACCCTGCCGCTGCCCGGCTGCGCTGAACCTCCAGTGTCTTTCATAATTTTAGCTGCCATGTGCGTGTCCGGGGGTGGGGGGTTGATCTAGCAGGCCTCCCCTCCATGGTGGTGGGCGGAGCAGCCCTTGAGAACTGCGAGGCACTCCAGCGCACCTGCACAGTGGGAGTAGATCATCACAAGCCCCTGGATGACAGGCCCAGCGGTTGCTCCGCCCATCGCCACCACCACCACGGAGGGAGGCCTGCTTGGATCACCCCCACCCTCACCGGCCATGCACATGGTGGCCGCAAAAAGGTGGCAAAAAGGGCAAGGAGTGGTGCGGCGGCCAGGGCAGTGGCGTGTGCAGGCAGCGGCGGCAGGAGGACACCCAGGGTTGCACTAAAAATGTCCAAGGGGGGCCTCGTGGCAGCAGGGGGCTTGTGGCAGGGAGTGTGTGCCTCGTGGTGGCGGGGCCCCCCTCTGAAGCCCTTCAGGCCTGGGCACCAAAATGGGCACCTAGGTGCGCCCCTAGTTGGATAAAGAGTTGGTAAACCTAACTGGGATGTGAATTGAAGGTCAAGAAGCAGGCGTCATGGGAATTCAGCACCCAGACAGCAGACAGGTATACCTTGCCATAGGGTTACCCACTAGGGGGATGAAAAGGGAAGGGATAGGAAGCATTAGGTGTACTTAAACAATGCCCAGCAACTAAATTCCAGCAAACAATCCCCAGCAACACTGCCTAGAGATTTCTATATCAGGCAGTACAGAAATTCAATAAACCAATAAACCAATAATAGGTTTGATGTTGCTTTGCAGAAGAGCCGCTTTCTGTTGATTAAGGCAGGAAGAGAATTTCTGCTGTAATACTCTGACGAAGCAAAGGAGAGAGAGAGAGAGACAGAGGATGTTGACACACAGATCTCTAAGCTTATCCTAAATATATGGGAAGATCTGTTTTTTCAAAAAGCTAACTATTACTACCCCTCACAAGAGCAGCCAGAGTTAAAAATACAATAAACTTTGTAAGTCCTGCCTCATTCCTGGCTCAAGGCTACTGTTTGTTTAAGGAGGTGATAAACTTTTTACAAAACGATTAGCACCTTGAAGAAGGAGGGAGGACAAGTACTGTAGCTCATGGCTTGCAGGAAATGACTCTTGTGTGTGGTTTAAAAGGCTTCTTTCTTTCATATTCATGGAGAACTTTTGATTTTAAACAGCAGGCTTCTGGCTGAATAGTTGCTCCTGAGAGTGCCACTGTATCTTTGGGAAGTAATTCATTCAGAAAACTGCACTGGTGGATCATATTTTGTGTCTGTGGTGTTGTTTCCTTCACAGACTCAGAGATCGCTTGCTTTCATTCAAATGCTGATGACTACCTCACTTGTTGAATGAGATCCAGAGGCGTAACTAGGGAAAATGGCGCCCAGGGCAAGCACTGAAATTGCGCCCCCCCGCCACCCCCCCAACATACATCTGACTGACACACATGTTGACATAAAGTCAAGCAATATTAAACAGAACATCATCCTAAAATATTTGTTAAAAGGTTTGTTAAATTGTGGATGATGCAAGTCAATTAATAGTACTAGAGAGAAACGTGATTGAAGTGTTCAAATTAATTCATTTACAATAAAACCACTGCAAGGTTCTATAGCTTTCCAGTCATCACTCCCCCATCACTGCTTAACCCTCTCTTCACTTTCTGTGCTGAGACAACTGGGAAAACAGAAAGTATCCTTAAGGCACCCCAGATCTGGCCCAGGAGTCAGATCTGTTCTGCAAAGTACAGTGGCAACCACACAGATGGTGCACAACAGATGTCCTGAAAATCTCAACTTTCCAATTTTCATGAATGCAGAACCAAGACTGAAAGCATTGACAGTTTAGAGAAGCTCCCACTTGGTACCAACTGTTATTGAACTACAACTCCCATCATCCACAACCACAATAAATGTAATTATTTTATTTATTTATCAAATTTATACCCGGGGCAAACTTACGTCTCTGAGTGGCAGAGTTGTAAATGGGAGTTGTAGCTCAACAACTGCTGGTGGACAGAATAAGAACAGGGCTGTAGCTCAGTGACAGAGACCATGCCTTGCATGCAGAAGGTCCCTGATTCCATTTGCTGACCATTCCAGATGGAAAAGACACCTGCCTGAAATCCTGGAGAGCTTCCAATAGTCAATGTAGACAATACTACAGGAGATGGACGAGAGTCTGACTCACTATAGCAGTGCTTGATACCTTTCAGCAAACCCAACAAAGCAGCCTCATTTAAAGGCTCCTGGGATGTGGGTCGGGGACTTCTGATGAAATGGTCCCTAGCCCACAAAAAGTTTATGCCACAATAAAAATATAAGCCTTTAAAGTACAAAATAAAGTACTAATCAGCATAGCTAACCAAGGCTGCAGTTCTTGCGTGTTTGAGTGTTGAAAGGCTCAGCAACGCACATGACCCCCAGGTCTTTCATCTGCTACATCTCGATCCAATTGCCAGCTTTCTTGCTTTCAGCCCACTCCTCACTTCAACACACACGAACCCCTGCCCCACACATGCCATCCTACTACTCGAGCAACTTCCCACTTCTTCATCACATCTCCAGTCTCCCCATTCTAGCGGATCATGACACTTAGCCACCACGCCCCCTCCACTGGTCACGTCCCCAGCGGCCACCCTGTCCCCGCGTCATTCACTCACCCTCGGCCGTGCCCGGTAACAACATCGCGCCGTGTTGCCCTGGCCCAGCCGCAGCCTGCTGCTGTTCCCTTCCCACCCCCAGGGGTCCCAGGGTCCCAAGCGTCTGGCCAACACCTGGCTCCGCTGATACATGGCACAGCCAGGGAGCGGCTCCCCTCTTCTTCCAGCACGGACGACCACCCCAGCGCCTTTCGCCTCACAACCTGCCCGCTACACCCGGCTAACCCATGGCGCCTGCTCCGGTAGATTGTCTATGTGTGCAAGCGCAGTACTCTAGTCTCCTTGGCTGAAGGAGGGAGAACTACGCACGGGCCACTACACCGGCTCAGGCTGGAAGCAAGCACGATCTCGGAGACATTTTGCTTTGCTACTGCGCTTGCGTAATGAGAGGGTACTATTGCCCCTATGAGACTTCCGGTTCTCCATTGCAGCAGTTGATAGAATCCTCCATGTGTGGGGCAATGAAATACATAAGAATATAGCGCGATGTTATACATGTGTTTTCTCGGAAGTAAACCCCAGGGTACTCAGTGGAGTTTAATCTCAATAAAATGTGCAGATTGAACTTTGAAGCAGGCATGATTAGAGACACCTTTTGTTGAAGTTTTTTGAGCAACCATGCTCCTAATCCCTAAAGTACTTTTCTAGCATGCCGGCGCGGAAGGGACCGCTCGTGGGGGAGGCGGCGCGCGCCGACGTGCCCCCTTGACTGCTGCAGCGCTGCTGAAATTTGTATTTTTTTTTTTTAAACAATTTAAGAAATTTTTTTGGATCGGCGCCCCCCACGTGACCCAAAAAGATGGCGCCCGGGGCATGTGCCCCCCCGCCCCCCTATAGTTACGCCTCTGATGAGATCTATGGTCACTCCAGTTTGGTGAACTTCTAGGTCTGGGTCTGGGATAGGAGACTGCTTCTGCACTGCAGTATTTTTCATCCAATATTCTCCTGTCATCGTCTATTCTCATGTTATACATTAGATATTGTCCTCTTTATCCTTCTGCAACTTTCATCTCCATGGAAAAGGTAGAAATGGGTGGTGTGTTATTGGTTAGCAGTCTCTGGTCAACCCCTCACCTCCAGTAAGACATGCATGATTAGTCAATCATAACATAATCATAAGTACACATTATTATTACACATAATATGTAATCATTTATGTACACATTACACAATCATAAGCACACATTAGAATTTGGGCATTGCAGTAGTACAAGTCCCCACTGCAGACCCATCTTTAAAACAAAATCCCCTCAGGATTCCTCTCATGACAGAGTTGATTATACCCAATTGCCTCTCTCCTTTGTCCTCTGCTAATACAGACTTTGCAAAGGATAACTGTAAGTTGGAAGAGGACAGGAATGTTGTGTGTGCTACTACATAAAAGCCTGCTTCCAATTCTGCATAAAAAACATGGAGTAGTGTCCAAACTAGTCATGACTAAGCACCATCGACATTAATGAGACAAGTTAGTCATGACTAATTTAAGTCCCATTAATGTTAATGGGACTTAGTCTAGATACAATGATGTAAGTTTGCAAGCAGAATAAATATGGATCAGTGATGGAGAACAAGAGCATTGTTAGAGAAGGGGAAAACAAAAAATCAGTGCACAAGTGGAAACAGCAATTGAGTTTCAAAATTGTGCAAAGAAAATATTGCCCTGCTAACTGGGCAAAGAGGCACCTTTTACCGTGGTGATTCTCTTTATTTAGCCGGGGAAGAGTTACTGGCCCTATCCACCTCCTGCACAGTACTTCCAGTGACTGTTGCTGGTGTCTATCTTATGTTTCTTTTAGATCCATCTTATTTATTTATTTCTCTATGTAAACCGCCCTGAGCCATTTTTGGAAGGGCAGTATAGAAATCGAATTATTGTTGTTGTTGTTGTTGTTGTTGTTGTTGGAGGGTTTTCATTAGAAGGCAGGTCATGGTGAATGAGGGGGCAGCAGTGTAGAGCAGGTAATGGCAGAAGGATGGACAGGTAAGAGAGACGTGCAGTTCCATGCCATCATCACCAATCACATCACAAATCAACAATAGGTGCGGCAATAGCAATCAAAGGACTGCACTACAGTTGCAGTGGAAGTTCCAAAAATCACCAACATGTCAATAGATTTAAGAACTCAGATGGCACCCCAATGGGAAGTCAGCAATAAAAATGGTAGCAGACAAACCTTGTGAGAGTTTGGAAGCATAGGTGTAACGATAGGGGGGGCAGGGGGGGCAGGTGCCCCCGGCGCCATCTTTGCAGGTCACGTGGGGGGGCTCCGCCATGACCCCCACCGATCCCAAAAATTTTTAATAATTTTTTTTAAAAAATAAACATTTCTCTGGCTCAGCAGAGCAGTCAAGGGAGCGCGTCGGCGCCCCCTCGGCCCCTCCCCCACGAGCGGTCCCTTCCGTGCAGCGCCTGCGCCCCCCCATTGCTTTGCTGGCCTGGCCTGGCTTGCCGGCGCCTAGTTTCATGCTCACAGACTCCTCCCAGCTCGGCTAGGCTTGCCTTGCCTTCTGCACGTGGCGCGGGGGAGAGCGTTGCTGGGGCTGGGGCTGCAGGAGGACGGCGCACGGATAACAACAACAAGAATTATAGAAAGGATTCGGCGGGTGGAACCAGACCTCGAGTCGGGCGTCATCATTATTAATTAAGCGTGCACTCGGTCGACAAGGTGTGCGAACTTCTCTGTGTCGTGTCTTGCCTTAATTAATCTTATTCTTATGTCAATCCCCGCCCGTTCTGCCACTTCCTTCCTTCCTGCCGCACGAACCTCTCCTCTCAGCTTCCCTAGCAAACTTCTCCCATTGCGTCCTCCACCCCTCCCTCCCTTATTCGATGGTGCTACCTGGCTCATCTCTGAGGAAGTGAGCTTGTTTTGCTGGCTCTCCTCTCTCTACCCCTTCTACTCACACCCTTAAAAACAACAACACACAAAACAAAAAGGAGACAAAAAATAGCCCGCTACATCGAGAGAAGGAGAGAGAGAGTCAGCTCCAGTTCTCTCGTCCAGGCTCCGATTCGCCCGACTCCAGCCTGAAGAGGCACGTTTCTTAACATGCATTTTCCCCCTTCAAACCTTCTCTCTCCTGCCTGAACTTGGTGCTCACAGCTATGGATCTAACACAACTGCGTGCATCTCGCCTGCATATTCTCCACTCCCCGGCGCTCAGCTGATCCTCATCATCTTCTTTGGGTGAGGGTGGGGGGCAGCGTGTATGTGTGGGGGGGTGTCTTTTCCTGGCTGGGAATTTTTCAAACCTCCTCCTTTTTCAAACTTCTCTGACCTGGACTCCCCCCTCCCCCCCTTGGAGATTTCTGCATAACCCGATGTCTTTGTGTGTGTATATGTAATAGGAAATTTGGAAATCCTTTCCCCTTCACTCGGACACCTGTTTCCTCCTTGAACTAGGAAGGGGAAAAACGGGATCAGGCTAGATCTGTCTGTAATACTGGCAATTCCAAGAAAGAAAGTTATTTCTCTTGGGTGGGGGTGCTGCCACTGTTTTTGTTTATCCAATAAGTAATAATAATTTATGGGGTGGTGGAATGCAGCGTTTGTAACGGTGATGATATCTCTGCAGAAGAGTCACTGGGGAAAAATCTGCTTGAGTTGGAACTAACATCCTCTTCTTTCTATGTGTTTAAATGTCTGTAAATATGGCATGGCAAGTATGAATAATCCAAGGACATATATCTGACAGTGGTGCTTTTTTGTTCTGTGGGGGTGGGAAATGGTGTGGGGGGTTTAGAAGAAAATTATCTTGCTGGGAGAAGCTCTTGCTATTCAACTTTTGGTTAAAAAGGCATCTCATGATAGGTGTTTGGTTCAAGATGCTTCTTTGCTGCTGCTCTTTCCCCTTAATTCAAGTCCGTGTTTGAAGTGTGGGGTTTGTAACATTTTGTTTTTGTTTTAATCATGCCATGGTGGTTGTTTTCTGGCAATTTTCTGTGCAGTAGCCCAAAGTGCCCCAGAGAGGATAGCAGTTGGAATGCTCTTTATAATGTAACAAATGATTAATCATTCTATTGGGCTACGACTTAATTTACAGAGATGTGGAGGAGGGGGTGAGATCCATGTAAGGGTGCCCACTAATGACATCTTCCCACAGGCATCAGTCGTGGGGAAAGGCACTGGAACGGTTGCAACGTACAGTAACCACAACGTTGCAATTGCAATCGGGCTTGTTGCTGAGACAGAGTCTTTCTGGGAAATGTAGTTCTTCTCTTTTCCCTACGCAACACTCGCCCTCCTCCGATTGGTTCTTGTCTTGATGCTGCTTTTAGGAGGCACGCGTTTCCGAGGGTTGCTCCTTCTTTGCTCCTCTTCCTGGTGTAGTTTTGGGAGTGGTGGTTTGCTTTCTTTTCAGTCTTGTTCAAGTATGCTAATCCAGATTTGCCTCAAACTCCTCTGGTAGGACTTCCTTTCTATGAATGGGGCGAGTATAAGGTAAAATATGCACAATGTTCAGTAATTAAATCTTATATATTCTCTGTATCATTAACTAGCAGGTTTTATTCTATGTCCTTTTAATCTAAAGTAATTGCTGCTGAATTCAGTGAGTTGAGTTAGCTGCCTTGGATACAATTTCATTGTGGGAAGGTTGGACAGAATGAGGTTGAGCCTTACTTCCAAGTAAGTATGCCAAGGATTTGGCTGTAGGAATTATTTTCTCTTTGTCTTGGTTTGATCCTCCTTGCCCTAGAACTGACTGAGAGCAGAGTGTTTCCAAGGCTGTGCAGAGTACTGATTTTTCATCATTGAGGCAAAGGCCCTCATAGCTGACAAGATCGAGGGTGAGGTAGCAAGACTTGGTTCACATAATTGTCTTTGCTACTAAACTGTCTACATGAGATTATGTCCAAGCTCATGAGTAGCCGCAATTGGTTGAAGAGCACTAAATCTCTTGACATTTTCTGCAATTGCAGTAGTAATCCTGTACTGCTGCAATTGTTGAAATTCTTGCAGAATATATTGGTGTACGTGGGGTTTGTAGGATATGTACTTGCTGTGGTTGTGTATACTGGGCAGTTCAGTAGAGAAAATCTCTTAAAAGGTAATTATAAAGAGTGCAGATTCCATACAAATGTAAGTTTTTCATCATAAGCTTGATCCCGCACACTAGTTCTCAAACTTCCTGCCTTCAGGCATCTCTCTCCAGATTGAGTGACCTACAGGAGGACCCAGAGCGTGGTGGAAGTTTCTGGGCCACATGCTCAGTTCACATAGGGCAGTGGTCAGACCTTTTCACCTGCCCTGCCTGAACTGCAGCCCAGCAAGCACTTTCCAGCTGCATTTGTATGTTGTAAGGAAATGGATGCGATTTCTCTTCCCCAATGTATGTCCCTGTAAGTGATTGTGTTTGAATGTGTGAAATATGTGCAAATTACGCTGCTCGCTGCTCAAATGAGCAGCGCAGCGCTCTTGCCTGGCCCCCTTTGAGAAGCACGAGGCTTCTCTTGACCTGATTGGTCAGGGGGCCCGTGCAGGGGGCGGGGCTTCAGCTCCGTGTCCTGCTCCGGGCCCGGGAGAGCTCAGTTCACTCTCGACAGGCATCAGAGCAGGACGCCTTTTAAGGCTCCTGCTTAGTCGGCCCAGCGCGAGATCGGGAGCGGGTTTTCGCCACTCGGAGAGGTGGCAGCGGCAACGGGGGGTGGCTTTTTAAGGCCTCCCCCGAGGTTTGGAGTGTTTCTGGGGGCGGGTTGCCCTCTTTGTGTACTGGGCCCCGGCGGTGCTCCTTCTGGGCAGCGGGCCCTGGGTGGCAGCGGAGGCCTGGGCTTCTCTCCCCCCCACTACTTGAGCGGGCCTTTGGCGCCCCCCCCGCGACGCTTTGCGGCTTTGGGAGGGACACTTTCAGCTCCCCCCCCCCACTTCTGGAGCAAGATTGCAGCGGCGCTTCCCCCCCTCCTTGGCGTTTCTCGGCCCGTGGAGGGCCGCTTTCACTGTGGTTGGGCTAGTCGTGGGCAACGTGGTGGGTTGTTGAACGGCCTGCTAGGTGGCCTAGGCCAGTTTCCGGTCAGTTTAGCAGCAGCCAGGGTTTGCATTGGCCGGTTTCTCCCTTTCTGGGTTCAGTGGGTTGGTTTGGGAGCATCCCTGGTTCCAGACTTTGTTTGGAGCTTTGTTGTTCGCTCACTTCAATTGCCTGTGCCATGGGTCCAAAGAAGGCCAAGGCTAAGTCTGGCGGGAAGCGGGTTCGTCCTCCCCCACGCCCTGCGCCGGTTTCTGATTCTTCTGATGAGGATTGTGACATGGGTACCGTGCGGGCACTTATAGCACGCTTGGAAGCACTCGAAAAGAAAAAGCAGGGTGGGGCAGCAGCGGCAGAAAAGGGCGGTCCCTCTGGTATTCCAGCTAGTTCCCGAAGCATTACTAGGGGGGCAAAACGTGCTAAACTCATACAGTCCCTTTCATCCAGACTTGACGCTTTGGAATCGCGTGAACCATGCCCTACAGCGCCAGCAGTGGACCTGACCTCGGATGGGGATGGTGCCCAGGCCACCTCTGAAACGTGCAGCGGAGACACGCGTCCTTCAGCTCCGCTTGGCCCTGGTGAGTCCTCGCACCACACCTGGCCCTGGGGTTTTTCCCCCTGGGCTCAGCCATTTCACATGTATGGGTGGCACCCGGCCGCCGTTGCCTCCCCACCTCCTTACGGGGCATGCACACAGGTTTGGCAGGGAGCAGCACCTGCTGTGGGTACCATGTCGCCCGCTGCCTCGGGTGCCGTGTTAGATGCTTCGGGGACACAGATTCCTTACCCGCCATGCGACACCTCTCTGCCGCTGGGTGATCACCTGTTGCCCGCGGTTAAAGAGCGCATTTGGTGCGGAGAATTTGTAGATATCTTTCACCTGCTCTTTCGAGAGCCTGAACCTGCACAAAAGGAGGGAGAGCACAATAAGGATGAAGGGAAGTCCAAACGCAAGCCTGTGGAACATAACTGGGCTAACTGGTTGTCGGGTTACACGGTCTATATGGGGGTCGTGCTTCAGGTGCACACATCCAGAGGACCTGCCATGGTTAAGTACATGGACATCATCCATAGGGGGTACATGGATTTTATGGGCAACGCCTGGGAGCGCTATGATCGCTCTTTTCGTTTGCGGGCCTCCCTTAACCCGGCTATTCCGTGGGACAGGCAGCACCAGGAACTCTGGCTCCTAATTATGACCCCCTCGAGGCCCATTCTGGGCGAATGGGCTGACAGTGGTCATCTGATTTCTAGAACTCCCGCAGTGCAGTCCTCAGGGCCTGCAGCTGCGCAGGGTGTTCAAAGTACCCTGCCGTGCTGGGCTTTCAATACTAGTGGCAGCTGCAACAGGTCCCCTTGTAGGTTTAAGCATGAGTGCGGTTTCTGCGGTGGAAAACACGCCAGCATTCATTGTCAGCGAGTCAGGGGCCCCCGGGCGGGCCCGAGGGAGCAGCAAAGCAGTAGCAGAAGGGGTGGAGGCACTGTACAAGGTGCCACCCCTGGAAAAGGGCCCTAGCCCGGTGAAGCTTCCGGTCTTAGAACGGCTCCTGCGGGACTACCCGCTTAGAGAGCAAGCACAGTATTTGAGCCAGGGGTTTACTTTTGGTTTTCACATTCCCTACATTGGTTCGAGAGTTCACAGTATGTCCCCTAACCTTAAGTCCGTGGAGGGGATGGAAGCGGTGGTGCTCCGCAAGATTAACAAGGAGGTAGCTTTGGGGCGGGTTCTAGGCCCTTTCCGGGACTTGCCCCTACCAGATCTGCGCATTTCGCCATTGGGGGTGGTGCCCAAGAAGGCACCAGGCGAATACCGCCTTAGTCACCACCTCTCCTTCCCACATGGTTCCTCTGTTAATGATGGGATCCCAGACAGCCTGTGCTCTGTGAAGTACACGTCCTTTGACCAGGCTATCAGAGTAGTTCGTTCTTGTGGGAAGGGTGCCCTTCTTGCAAAATGCGACATTGAGTCTGCTTTCCGCCTCCTCCCGGTTCATCCTGGGGATTTTAATCTCTTAGGTTTCGCCTTTCAGGGGCAGTATTATATTGATCGGGCTTTGCCCATGGGCTGCTCGATTTCTTGTGCAGCCTTTGAGGCTTTTAGCTCCTTTCTTGAATGGGCCCTTCGGCGGGAGGCGGGTCTTGTTACCACGTCTCATTATTTAGACGATTTTCTCATGGTTGGCCGGCCTAGAACCAACCAATGCAGGCATCTGTTAGAGGTTTTTCAGCACCTTTGCGCAGACCTAGGTGTCCCATTGGCTCAGGAGAAGACCGAGGGTCCTTCAGCTATTCTCACCTTTTTGGGCATTGAACTTGATACCATTGTGGGCTGTTCCAGACTCCCCCAGACTAAGTTGGACACTTTGCGGGCCTTGTTGGTATTTTGCATCCAGGCACGCAAGGTCACCCTTAAGCAGCTTCAACAGATTATCGGGCATTTAAATTTTGCATGCCGGGTGGTGGTGCCCGGCCAGGCTTTCCTGCGCCGCCTATGTGCCGCCGTTAAAGGGGTCAGGTGCGGTCATCATAGGATACGGGTCACTGCCCCCATGCGGGCTGACCTCCGTCTGTGGGCATCCTTTTTGGAATCATACAATGGGGTTTCTTTCTGGCGCGATTCACTCCTCTTGGAAGCAGATCTACAAGTTCAGTCCGACGCTGCTGGAGGTTCAGGCTTTGGCGTTTATTTCCGTGGCCGCTGGTGGGCCGAGCGGTGGCCGGCCGCTTGGGTAGCTAGTGGGGCCACCAGGGACTTGACATTCCTGGAATTTTTCCCCATAGTCGTGGCTATACATCTATGGGCAGATCTCTTTAGGAACCATACGGTGCGCTTTTGGTGTGACAACCAAGCCACTGTACAGGTGATCAATAGGCAGACTTCCAGGTCCCCCAGGGTGATGTCCCTAGTCAGAGCATTTGTCTTGGCCTGCCTGTCTAATAACATCCTTTTTCTGGCTTGCCATGTGCCTGGCGTGCAGAACGGCCTGGCGGATGCGCTGTCTCGTTTTCAGGTTCAGCGCTTTCGCCAGCTGGCACCAGAGGCGGAGAGCTTGCCCGACCAGATGCCGGCATGGCTTTGGAGCCTTGGCACCTAGAAGCCCAGAGGGCGGTCTGGGCCTCCTTGGCCCCCAGCACACGGGCAGCTTACTCTAGGCAGTGAAGGGCCTTTCAGGATTTTAGGACTCAGGTAGGATTGGGCCAGGACTGGCCCCCCCCGCGGAGCAGCTGATGCAGTTTTTGGTCCACCTTAAGGGTAAGGGTTTGTCTCCTGGGGCCATGGCGGGTTATTTAGCAGCTCTGGCTTTCCACGCTAAGGCGCAGGGAATGTCCGATACAACCGGGGATTTCAGGGTAAGGAGGATGCTGGAAGGTTGGACACGGGAACACCCGGTCCCACTTGACAGTCGACGGCCCCTTCTTCCCGCTGCCATACAGGGCGCGGTCGGGCAGTTCTCAGCGATCTGCCGGTCTCCATATGAGGCCTCTCTTTTTCACGCAGTCACTCTTGTTCTGTTCTTTGGTGCCTTTAGAGCCGGTGAATTGCTCCCCAGGGGTCATCGCAGCCCCGTACTCAAGGTGGTACAGTTTGGGGATGTCAGCTTGGGGCCGGATATAGCACAGCTGCGTCTTAGGTTTTCCAAGACCGACCAACGGGGCAGGGGACAGTGGGTGTCATTACACAGAGCCGACAATGCGCTCCTCTGCCCGGTACGTGCTTTGAGTAGTTACATGACCCGGCGGGGATCCGCTCCCGGATGCCTATTCGTACACGAAGACGGGCGCCCCCTTTCCCAGTACCAGTTCTGGACGGTGGCACGGCGCGCACTGAGTGCAGCCGGGGCAGATACTGCGCAGCTGTCTCTACACTCATTTCGCATTGGAGCTGCTTCAGCTGCCTCCCGGTTGGGTCTTTCAGGTGAGACCATTCAGCGCATTGGGCGTTGGCGGTCTGCCACATACAAAAGATAAGTGCGATAGAGCATTGGTGACGGCACTGACGTTTTTTTCTCTTTACAGGCCCTGAGCGACGGGCGGCGAGGGCTCGTGTACTCATTTTGGGCCACTCCATTGTTTTCTGGGCGCATAAGGCGGCTCGAGTGGCGCAGCCTGGAACGCAGCTGGGACTGGGTCAATGGGCAGACATCTCCTGGATTGGTCGCAGGGGCATGGTCATCGCCCAGTTTTTACCCATGCTGCAGGAATTTCTGGCGGTGAATCCGCCGCCTGACATTTTGGTTCTTCACCTGGGGGAGAACGATTTGGGGTCCAAGTCAGGCTTGTCCATTTTCCATAGCTTGCGCAAGGACATTTTACTAGTCCTGGAATGGTGCCCGGGGATTCTCATTCTATGGTCGGCCATGCTCCAACGCAGAGTTTGGAGAGGCGCGAGGGACACTTACAGGGTGGAAAGGGCTAGGAGGAAGGTTAACGCACAGATGGCACGTTTCGTAGCGGCCATCGGAGGGGGACCTATAGACCATCCCAGTATTCTTTTTTCTGAGCCTAGTTTGTTTAGGGGGGACGGTGTCCACCTTTCGCCCAGTGGCACCAGTTCATTTTTACATGAGCTAGAGCAGGGATTGGCTGTTTATCTGTGCTATTGGTGGGGTGGCTCGGGTTAAGCTAGGCTAACCCGTGCTGTGGCAGGTGCAGTGCGGTTGGAAAATGATTTTAGGCTAGTGAACACCTTCGGGTAAGCGTTTGGCTATGGGTTGAGAAGGGCATCTCCCTAGAGACTGCACGGCTCAGGGAGATCTGCCCTTGTTAACCTACCCTGGCAGGCTAAGCCCTTAGGAATCGCTGTACGGCTACCTTGGGGTGATGCTAGCCAAGGGCCCGGCACTAGGCTGGCTAGGATAGGCAGCCCTGGATTTGGGAACATTTAGGGTTGCCTGGAGCCAAGGTGTATCGCCCTATACCATAGGTTAGGCATGCCCTGGGGGCGCATGCCTATAGTTACGCACTGCCAAGAGGGAAGCCATCCCTGCTCTTCAAGTTCTTGTTAAAGTTAAATAAATTGTGGCCCAATTTTATACCTTGTGTCTCGTGTCTTCTTGGGTGTCGGGCAATGACATAATTTAAAAACAGCAACAATGAAACTTTGCGTAGGACTATTCACAAGGGAGTTTATAAACGGATTATTTCATTTAGAGAGACAATTTGGCTCAGCAAGAAGAAGCCCCAATTTATTTGATGCTTGTTGATTACATTATCTATTATATTTGTTCTCCTTCCAAGTTCAGGGCAACCTGCATAATCTTCCTGCTTTGTTCTCACAACAACCCTGTCTTGTCAAAACCAACTTGATAGTACAACAAGCCACACCAGGGCTACCAACTTTCCAATAAGCCTCTGTAGCTGTCAGCTGCAGAGGCTTATTGGAAAGTTGGTAGCCCTGGTGTGGCTTGTTGTGCTATCAAGTTGGGTTTGACTCCTGGCACCCACAGAACCCTGTGGTTTTCTTTGGTAGAATACAGGAGCGGCTTACCATTGCCTCCTTCCACGTAGTATGAAATGTTGCCTTTCAGCATCTTCATATATCACTGCTGCCCGATATAGGTGTTTCCATTCGAACCCGTAACCTTTTGCTCCCTAGGCAAGTTACTTCCCTGCTGTGCCATTAGGTGTGGCTTGTATTCCTTGTAAATCTAGGAGTAGGCAGTTGTGGTTTGTGTGTGTGTGTGTGTGTGTGTGTGTGTGTGTGTGTGTGTGTGTAGGATCTTGATTATGGAAGTTGGCTGAGTGTCAGGATGGGACAGGTGTCTTGTGTGTGTGCTGCAGTAGTATTTAGGAACATAGGAAGCTGCCATATACTGAGTCAGACCATTGGTCTCTCTAGCTCAGTATTGTCTACCCAGTCTGGCAGCGGCTTCTCCAAGGTTGCAGGCAGGAGTCTCTCTCAGCCCTATCTTGGAGATGCTGCCATGGAGGGAACTTGGGACCTAGATGCTCTTCCCAGAGTGGCTCCATCTCCTGAGGGGAATATCTTCCAGTGCTCACACTTCTAGTCTCCCATTCAAATGCAAACCAGGGTGGACCCTGCTTAGCTAAGGGGGCGGCGGGGGGGGCGCAATTTCAGTGCTTGCCCCGGGCGCCGTTTTCCCTAGTTACGCCTCTGTTTTGAAGGACTCCTAAAATGCAATCATATGCACTGAACAAAGCAAGACTGACTCTGGACATGGGGGCCCTTCCTCCCGGAGAATTTGAATGATTTTGCATAGATTATTTCATATTGCAGATGCGAAGTGCTGATGCAGAGTTGATGTTGGCTTCTGACAACTGCTTCAACCTGAGACAGGACAAGTGGGCTTCTCTCCACCCTGCCTTGCGTTCCCACCCAGCTCCTTTCAGGGTCTTCTCCTATGAAAAACAAATCCTTATGTATATGTGCTGGTCACTGGGAAGTATCTTATTCAGAATTTCTTCAAAAAAAAAACCCACACACAGGTTTCCAGCTTTCCCTGAGCATGTTCTGTTTTTAAAATCAATTCATTCAACTAATTTAAATGGCAGGACTGTCCATGCAAAATGTGGTATGTGCAGGTCAGCATAGGCGGATTACAGGCGAGGCAGTGGAGGCGGCTGCCTAGGGGGGCAAATATCCCCCCAGTGGCATTTTTTTAAAAAAAGAAATATTAATATATTTACATTTGTTGTTGTTTCCCCCACTTATGACGGCAGGTGCCTGCCATGTGGGACGCAAAGGGCCAATGGGCGGCAGAGAGAGCAGGCAGGCAGCACGGCAGCAATAGCCAATGAAGCAGAGAGGGCGGCGATAGGTCCGATCCCAAGCCCGCCTACCTCCCTGTGCGATTGCGCTGTCATTTGGGAGGTAGGCGGGCTTGAGATAGGACCTGTCGCCGCCCTCTCCGCTTCATTGGCTATTGCTGCCCTGCTGCCTGCCTGCCTGCCTGCCTACTCTCTCTGCCGCCCATTGCCCCTTGGCATCCCGCATGGCACGCACCCGCCACTGTCAATTGGGGAGGCAGGCGGGTGCATGAAGAGCTTGCGCTGCCGTGCTCCTGTGCAGTGGCAGTTTTAAACATTAAAAATAAATTTAATTAAATTCCTCCCCTCCCTTGACTCTGGGGTGTCAAATCTTTGGCCGCCTACGGGAGGCAAGGAGCTCAATCTCCCCATGCCGGTCAGTGGGAAGCATGTTCTTCAGGATTTCTTCTAACAATAATCCCCCTGCCCCCCACCAGTCAAAGAAGATGCAGTTTCCACCTTCCCTGAACATGTTCTGATGAAAAGCCTTGGGAGCCTTGAGAAAGAAGGCATGTTTCATAACCAGCTCCGTGAACTACATGGAGCCAACATTTCGCCACAGAGGGGAAAGAAGAAGTAGCATCAGCTGCTGAGTCTTAGAGGCGGGGAGTGGGGGCAGGAACAGAAGCTAATTCTCCCGAGGAGAGAACTAAAGAGTGACCAACAAAGAGAGGTGATCAGGGTGTTCTTCTCAGTCTTCTGCCGAGGGAAAAAGAACATTCTTTCTCATCTCTACGGAGTCTTCCTGATAAGTAACATTTGCTGCTTGTCTATTTTCCTTTTCAAAGAAAATTGTGGGTACATTTAGTACATTTTAGGAAATTTTAGATAGCTTAGAAATGCCATAATATGAAATCTGAAAATGTTTCCAAGCAGGGCTTGATATCTTCCAGGACTAATCAGGGCTCAGATTGTTATCTATCTTTATTTTGCTGGTTCCCATGCCAGGAATGGGTAAAGTAATGATAGAGTGCTTCTGTGCATGTGCGGAGTACCTTTTCATGACTACTAAGTGATCCTAAGCAGTCCATAGATATGTAGGATGAAGGGGGAAGACCTTATAGGACAGAGGTTCCCAATCTTGGTTCTCTTCATGTTGTTGGATTACTATACAAATCTCATCCTTCCCAGTCACATGCCAGTGTCGCTGGAGATGATGGGAGTTGTATTTCAAAAGCATCTGGGGACTCAGGGTTGGGAATCCCATTCTAGGACTGCAGAGATGGCTTCTTCAGCAGCTCATGTTAGAAATCAAGAGCTGCTTCCAAAACACCATTCAGAGGACAAGATCACTTGGTTTGAAGATCTTTTCTTATATTCATGGCTCCAATCCAAAAGAACCTTTGAAATAATCAAGGTAGTGCATGTGTAGCATTTTTTTTTTAAGCTAAACCCCCTCTCTGCTGTTTGGTGGGGAAGAAGGAGTTGGTGGGGGTGAGGAATGGAATTTGGCCCTTCGCTCCCTCGGAACAAGTTCTCTGCTGCTGCCACCAGCCAGCCCCTCCTTCCCTAGCAAACCGACCTTTGCAAAGGAGGAGAACATGGACAGGAGAGGCTTTGTAGGCTTAGCCTTACTCCGGAACATGCTTAGTAGCACCATTTCCAGCCAGGGTGCAAGACAGACTGTGCTCTCAGCCCACGTAACTGAATGAATTGGGAAGACAGGAAACTGTAAGTTCCACGCACCCCAACAGGAAATGACTTTCCTGCCTTCACATCTCAAGGATGTGGCTTATAAGGCCTTTCCTGTCATCGAGAGCTCTCCCCACTGACTCTCAAGGGAAAGTTTGCTTGAAGAAGAAGGGGGAGGAACTGGCAGGGAGTGCTGAGCACAAATGGGAGCATTTCTCAATTTCCAGCATGCTCCAGACTCGGAGATCCTGTACAGCAGCAGTCAGAATTTTTCTATCAATTCCAGACATTCAAGACATCTTCCTTTTCTATTGCCGCCTTCAGACATAATGCGGAACCTGTGGCTCTGCGCCCCTCCCCCCCTCTCTTGTCCACTTTCGGATGTTCAGGAGAGGGATCTTTCTGCAGTCAGTGAGACTGCAGAGAGATGGGGGTTGCTAGCTGTGCGGCCTTCCTTTTTGGCAGAAGGACAGCCTGCACAGCCAATTAGGCTGGAGTCAGGGAGGAGCTTCCTCTCTCAACTCTGGTTCCATGGGGCCCAAACTGCGGTGCCAGCGTTTGCATCTAACACTGGTTCAGAGTGGAGTTTGGGGAGGGAAACCGAGGGTCCCTTCTCGCCCTTAACGAGAAGGGCTATGTAAGTGCTATTGCTATTAACTCTGGCTTTGCCAATTCGGATATGCGGTTTGGGAAACTGGAGGTGAAGGGACCTCCGTTTTCCCTGTACATCCCAATTTGGCCTATATATTTTCCTGCCCCCTGAAATCTGTGGAGTTAAATCTCACATGGTAGGGCTGTCCACATTGCTGACTTGTCCATTGATTTCAATGCAGCTTAAACTTAAGCCCAACTAACTTTTTGTTGTATTGGGGCCTTTGTGTGTGAAACACAGGGCAATGAGCCTGCTGTTGCAGGTGAGGCGAGGTGCTTTGGATCATGGTTGTTGGGTGCTAATGGCACTCTTCTAAACTCTTTCAGATTAGACAACATGCAGCGAGTGATTCCTGGAGTGATACTCTTGTTGGTCAAGCTGACAGGGACATCCTTATTTGTTGCGTTCAGTGAGTATTGATTGGTGTTCAGTTTCAACTATGTCTTGCTCTCCCTCCTACGTGTGTGTGTGTGTGTGCCCCTTACATTGGACCCAGAAACAAATGGGTAGCCAGTGCAGCTCTTTCAGAATGGGAGTAATATGCTCCCAACAACTACACAAACCAAAGCTTCCAAAACACTACCTACACAAAAGGAGGTGGAGAACTGGTCTTGTGGTAGCAAGCATGACTTGTTCCCTTAGCTAAGCAGCATCCGCCCTGGGTCCATATGAATGGGAGACTAGGAGTGTGAGCACTGTAAGATATTCCCCTCAGGGGATGAAGCCGCTCTGGGAAGAGCAACAGAAAGTTCCACGTTCCCTCCCTGGCTTCTCCAAGATAGGGCTGGGAGAGAGATTTCTGCCTGCAGCCTTGGTGAAGCAGCTGCCAGTCTGTGAAGACAATACTGAGCTAGATAGACCAATGGTCTGACTCAGTATAAGGCAGCTTCCTATGTTCCTCTGTGTGGCAGAACTCTCATATATTTTGGTTTTGAAGTGTTTTCATCTGGATATGTGAAACATGGAAGCCATCCTGCATAAATAAACACTGAAGGCTTCAGGTCCCATTGATCTGTAACCTTTGGGGCTGTGCTTTGGAGCATCGGAATTGAATAATATGCAGGAGCCCTTGGGGATCATGTAGAGGTGACCGCGCCTAGTGCGGCTGTCTCTGCACAGTGCTGTGTGCTTCTGCTGTGTGTGCAAGCTTTATTATTTCTTGTTCAGTTTCTATGCCGCTTTTCATTAAAATAATCTCAGAGTAGTTTACAATATAATTAAAACAATGCACGAATACAAAAAGTACAGATATTAAATATATAAATATAAAACTAATCTCTATTTTAAAGTTTATTAAATATATAAATATAAAACTAATCTCTATTTAAAAGTTTAAAAACCCATATAGGACAGTGATACATGACAAAACACAGAGCAGCAGCAGTAAAAACCATACTCTCGTTTAAAAGCCTGGGTGAAGAGCCATGTCTCTACTTGTCTTCTAAAAACTATGGTGGAGACTGAGGGGTGAATGACACCCGGGAGAGCATCCCAAAGCCTGGGGGCATTGACTGAGAAGGCCCTGTCCCACGTGTTCGACAATCTAGCCTCTTTCACTGTTGGCAGGCGGAGCAGAGCCCCCTCCAATGATCTTGTCATGCGGACAGAAACTCATGGGACCAGGCAATCCTTCAGATATCCAGGGCCAAAACCGTTAAGGGCGCAGCTCTTTCAGAATGGGAGTAATATGATCCCAACAGGCAGCTCCTTATAAAATCCAAGCTGTCGCATTTTTTTTGCACTGTGCAAAACTACCTCTGTCCACTGCCTCCACCTGAGCATCCAAAAGCAGAGCTGGGTCCAGCAGTACTCCCAAACTCTGCACTTGCTCTTTCAAGGGGAGTGCAACCCCATCCAGAACCAGTCGAATCCCTTCATCCTGATTGGCTCTCCTGCTGACCAACAGCACCTCCATCTTGTCTGGATTCAACCCATATCTAACCTATCACAGCCTCTAAGCCCCAATTCACGTCATCCACAGCCTCTCTAGGATCAGATGATAAGAAGAGATAGAGCTGAATGTCATCTGCATATTTCTGACAACATTAGTCCAAACCCCTGGATGACTTCTCCCAGGGGGTTCATGTAGATGTTGAAAAGCATGGGGGACAAAAGCAAACCCTGCGAGACCCCACAAACCAATGGCCGAGGAGCCAAGCAGTATTCCCCCAACACTACCTTCTGTGTGACCAACCTGTGTGACCTGACCTAGTGAACTGTGTGTGAACTTGTGGATGCTGTTCTTAATGAAGTTCATGCATTCATTGAAGAGATGGCAAAAATATTTAAAACATCATTGAAAAAAACCATGAACCCCACCGGCTTGGGAATTTAAGGGGGAGTTGTGGACCAACCTGCCTTGCCCCCAAACCCACTTTGGGGTGTCCAGGCACCTCCAAGGGGGCAGATGGGGCAGCATCAAATCCCCATTTCTCTGTATGGGGAAAATACAAAAAATGGAAAAATCTTCAGAAAATCATTTTTAAAATCGCAGGAGTGTCCGATTGCTTTGGGGTTTTGGTGGTTGTTGGCACCATGGGTGCTTACTACCCACCCCAGTTTTGTGCCCCTAGCAGGCCACAATCCAACAGGCAGTGACACAACTAAGAAGGCAACAAACTACAAACAAAAACACAACCAACCACAGAGACAAACCCGCCTGCCTGCACAGAAAACCAAGGAAACCAGACCACCAGACATCAAAGACTACTACACAGGCTTGGACTGGCCCATAGGTCAACAGGGCATATTCCCGGTGTGCCCTACCCACGCGGTGCCCCTGCGCCCCAACTCTCACCCTTAATTACCTATTCTGCTCAAAATCTGGCGCCCTCCCCACATATATTCCGACGCCCTCTCAGTGCCCCCAGCCCGGCCCTGCTACTACACAGCCACAAACAAACACCTAGCAAGACACATTATGGCACAAGGCAGCAAAACCACCCTGGCATGCAAACTGCAAAGAAAGAGGGTGAGGAAAAAATAAACTACATTGAATGAGAAATTAAAACAACGAACCTTGAAATTTTTTTCTGCTCCTCACTTCATGCATGCTGTGTGCCTACAATGAAAATCCACCTGGCAGGTCCACACATCTTTGTTGGAGGGCACACAGGCCCCAGACTCATGTTAGCACCAGACCACTGACTCATTGGCTGTGTGTAGGTGGTGTGTAGGTGGTGCACTGACTCATCATTGGTGAGCTCATCGTTTGGTGTGTGTGTGTGTGTGCGCATGCTAGAACTAAACTGAAGGGGGGGAAGAAAAAGAGGGCCTATATACACATTGCACAAACACATTATATACAAGGATATATACACACATCCATCTATAAAGCTGTAGTATACATACACATTGCAGAAATACACTATATACAAGTAAATACACACAACCATCTATACAGAACAGCTATACACACATCAACTGTCTACACAAACCAAAGCTTCCAAAACACTACCTACACAAAAGAAACTTCTAGTCTCCAACACACACACACACACACACACACATGCACCCCCCACCAAAAAAACCTCCATGTATGCATGCACACGCCCATCACCTACATATCTGCACAACACTTCCACACAACAGCAGCCAGTTTTACATATCCAAATATTTACAGTTTTACACATTTGCAGATTTACATTTTAACAAATCCACATTTTTACAATCCCTGACTCCCACTGCCTCCCCCAAGACAAGTCACCTATATAGACATTCAAAAATCTATTAATTTACAAATTTACATTTTAAAAAATCTACACTAACAAATCTACACAGTGCTGCCCCCTGAATGTTGCTGCTGGCCAGGTGGAACCAAGGGAGTGTTCAGCATCACGGGTTACACCAGTGTGTGTGTGCGTGTCCAGTTGTCATGTCACAGCATAGCAGCACGCTGCGACATGGCACGTCTGAAGAAAGAAGGGGGGAGGGGTGGGATGAGCAGAAGCTGTTGCCGGGCAGGTGACCAACACCATGGGTCAACCATGGACCAATCACTCACCCAACTCAACTTCCAGCTTGGGGTAGCCCAGCAGGGGGAGATTGATCTTGAGGAAGACCAACTGTTCCATCAAGCCAGGGTCCAACCAGGACCAAGCAGGTGTTACCATGTCACCAGCACGTGAAAACTGCCACTCGCTCTGGATGCTGGTTGGGGCGCAGGAGAGGAGGCACACAGCAACCACCACCAGGTCCAGCCAGACTTGGCAGTGGGTTGGAACTGGGTCTTCCTCCACAGGCTCCTTCAGGTACTGGGCAACACATTGTGCAGCACCTGAAGGCTTGGTAGGCCAAGCCTCCCGCAAACTGGGCAAGGCACTAAGGCACACCCGCTTAAACCACTGGGCTGATTTAGTTGCATTGCAAACCCCTGTTGCATTGGCACTGCTGTCTGGGATGCTGCGCCGCTAGACTGGAAAGAGGAAGGGGTGGGAGAGGAAGGGTTGCCCACAGTGCTGCTGGGTGTGGGTCGTGCATGCTCGACCCTCCTGGTCTCTGGTCCTACAATTCTCCTCCTCTCTAACTCTATCGATCAGGAGGTCTCTCCAATTGGGCAAGTCATTCGCTCAAACAATATTGCCCTCAATGGTCAGGACAAACCAGGACATACTCCTCTCTATCACCCAACACACCAACCAGCCGGTCGACATCCCCGGTCCTCAGCCATCCAACCAGTGCACGGCCCTCTGGCATGGTCCATGAGGTCTGGTGTTAACCCATCAGGTTTTCCAGGAGAATAGCTGCAGGCAGGGTCTGGCTCAGAGGAGTGGCATCGGCACACATAGTCTTCATTTATTTGTTTGATTTGATTTGCATTTCATTGCAAACAAGAAGGGCTCCAGTGCTGACACCATTTTGGACATGAGCTTCCACTCCGAGTTGGAGAGGTCGCACATGTCAAGGCCTCCTTCCTCACCAGGGCATCCTTCTCAGCCAGGTGGAGTGTGTGTGCCATGCAGCAGATGTTCATACACTCCATCGCTGTCTCTACTGCTGTGGTGACATTGGAGCCATTGTCTGCCACAATGAAGTCCCGGCAGAGGTGTGGCAACCCACCTATCCACTCCTCAATTTGGCATCCAAGTACGGCTGCCACCTCCTCCATGGTGTGCTTGACATCCAAGGTCTCTATGTGCAAGATGGCCCACCTGAGCTGAAATGTGGTGTGGGACGCGCTGGAGACAGAAGCAGCATTGGAGGTCCCCTCTCACGCCAGGCCCCACCAGTAAGCAGTTAGGGCAAGGAAAGCAGCATGCATTCCACTCACGCTGTTCCAGAGATCAGTGGTGAAATGCACGCTGGTGCCAGGCAATGCTGCACGCAACGAGGCCTGCACAAGCTCCCTGCACCTCATGTACGGGGGGGGGGGGAACCACAGTCCATCTGGATGTAGTTTGTGAGGGGATCGTGGAGCTGGGAGTGAGCATCTGAATAATCTGGTGGAAGCTGAGCTTCTCAACCACCGGAAAAGGTTGGTCATCAGTCGCTATCATCTCCCCTATGAGGCAGGTGAGGAGATGTGGGTCTACATGACCAGGATGCTTCCTGTCTAATGACTGTGTGTCCACTGCTTGACCGACAGCGTGCCCTGCTTCAGGGAAGCCTTTGCATGGCTCTTGTCAGCACTAGTTGTGGTCACACTAGCACTGCCAAAGGAGGCAAGGAGATCCGGGTGACTCCGCCAAATGTGTCACCACATGGAGGTCGTCTCCATATGCCTAGCATCTTTCCCCCGACTGACCTGTGCCCTACAGTGAACCCAGCAAACAGCGATTGGGGCTTTCTGAGGGACTTCAAAATGCCTCCAAACATCGCTGCTCTGGGTGGCCTCTGACATCCTGGATGTCATCTTGGGCCACTTTGGTGATGGCAGATTGAGTAGGGCCATGACACTGGCCCTGCCCACCACCACTGCCCACCACCGTCACCCACCCCCCTTTCACCCTGCATGCCGGAAGGGCTCGGCTGAGGGGGCACCAGACCCTTACCCAGCGTCAGACTCAGCCCCAGAGGACCTAGAACTGGACTCTGCCATGAGTTATTGGGCATCATTGGGGGGGGCACTGAGTAGCGAGAGGAGCGGTGGGGGGGGCACAAGAGAAAGGGAGAGTCTGGCTGCACTCCCAACCAGTGAGCCCCTACCTTCCACCCCTGCCATGGAAGCAGCTTCCCTGGCAGGAGAGCCCCCTGTTCTGCAAGGCTCCACATGGGGCGGCAGCACTGGTGATGCACCTGGCTCAGCAGCACCTGGCTCATGCCACCGCCTCACCTGGGTCAAAGAATTTGCCAACGGGGACCTGTGGGACCCCATGCCAGCATCTTCTCTGTGCCCCACAGCCCACACCAGCCTCCCACACCAGCCACGCCTGCCTGTCACCCTGCTAGGAGCCTTGCTTGCCACAGGGCACTCAGACATCTTCCCAATCCCCGGGGGCTTTTAAATTTTTTTTTAAAGAAAAAATTTAAATAAATTGGGGGGGGATCTAAAAACCCTATTAAAAAGCACCTTAATTACCTCCCACCCACAACAACAACACAATACAATGGGGGGCAAATAAGGGGAACCTGCAAAACCAAGAGACAACTTGCAAAGAAAAGCACAGAAAAAAATACCTCCCCCAAACCCAACCAAGGAGGCCCTACTTAATGAAAACGAAGGACAAAGGGGGCTGCAAAAAGCAGTCGTTTACCCCTCCTTGTCGTCTTGAAGAGGCTTCTGCCCCACACACTGGTCAGGAAAAAAAAAATCCTGACAAGTGGCAGGCTGGCAGCACACTCACTTGCGGGGGGGGGGGTGCAGATGGGCCAGCTCCCCACCCACCCACCCAAACAAGCAAACAAATTAAATGAGAAACACAGAATACAATACAATAAAATGCTGGTGGAAGAACAGTAAGTAAAAAGGGGGTCAAAACAATTGGGCCAGAGGGGCCTCAGGCCAAAGGCCAGTGGCACCTCCCCACCCGCTGGGCAGTGGCTAGAGTTGCGCTAAAGCAGGAGGAGACACTCAACTTAGACTATGGGGTGGGGGTGGGGGTCCCAAAAGGGACTGCAGCACACTGCAGCCAGCCAAACACAGCCAGGAAAAATTACTTTGGAAAGGAGGGGAGTTTGTGGGGTGGAGCCAAAACAGGCAGTGCAGGCAGAGACTTCACCACCAGCAAAGACCAGAGCCAAAGGCACTGAGGCAGCACCACAAACCGCCACAGCCATAAAAACAGCAGCAAGCAGCTCTCTCGCTCTCTCTCTCAGCAGAATGATTTTCCAAGCCCAGAGGCTGGCTTTAAGTAGAAGTTGAATCTCCCTCCTTCGGGAGCCCTCACCCTTGCCCTCCCATAGGACCAACGGGGTGCCAGTTCTCCAGGACTGGCAGCACTGCAGAGCCTACCAGAGAGCCAGACACATCTGGCCAATCAGGGAAGCAGGATCTCAGCAAATCACAGCAAATGACACAGGGCCACAAAAGGGCCACCAGCTCCTAAAATGGAGATTCACGCCTTTAAGCCTCTTCAAACTGGTTTGATAGAATCAGGCTCTGTTTGGTTCGAACTCGGACTGGCATTACCATAGGAATGCCCTGTTTGGTCCGAGTTCGAACCTTCAAACCGAACCGTTTCGAATTTGAACCAGTTCAAATTTAGACCTATTTGCACATCCCTATCCAAGACCCTCTGCAGCTGAGTGCCGGTTCAAGGGGTTGTGGCACTCTTGCCCAATTTTGCTCTGGTGTCCTCCCCCACCTCAATTTTTATACAGGCTTTAGCTAAAAACCATAAAAATGCCCCTCTTAATTTGAAGTGCTTGGTTTTAAATGAATTCAGTCTCACTGAAATCTGTTAAAGGGAATTAGATATCACACTAACTTTACTAGGTTGTAGATAAGTGTTAAGTTAGTGTTAAGCAAGGTGTTGATTTAAAAAATAATAATTTCTTTGTTACTTTAGTGACTACAGTTTTCAGGATTTATTCTGAATGAATGATTTCAGTAATTGGGTTTACAATAACCTGCGGTAATCTACAAACATTTAAAAGGAAAAATCTAGTTTTAAATCGAAATTACAGTCTGATGGAAGGTACCACCCACCCAAATTATTCACAGAATGCCCACTGCTCCTCCATTTCAAAGGAAGAACATAATCAATCTGTTTATGACATTACATTGTGCTCCACTTATATAATATTATCCAGTACATAATTGGATTGCTTTCAATGGGGGCCACTGAGTATAATTATAGTTAAATAATCAATTATATATTTTGAATAATTTGTGCAAAATAAATTTATACTTCCTAATGACCTACAGATACCAAATTTTGCATGAATAATCCTGCCACTGAAATTAGCTGAATGCACTACTTTTATTAACTGATTATTGATTGATTGAGTGAGTGAGTGAGTGAATGTATACACCACCTAATATAAAATCTCAAGGTGATGTACACAATCAAAAACATAATACAAAATATAAACATTTAAAATTAATAAAAAGATAAAAATTATAATAGATTAAAACACATTAAAAATTTAAAAATAAGATTTCAGTTAAAAACCTGGGAATTTTTTGTATTTTTAAAAGCACTTTATACACTTTTACATCAGAATATGCTGGGGGGAAGGTTTAAATATCATTTTGTTTGCATTTTAAAGAAGAAATCCTCAATATAACTCAGATTTAACTGTTATTGTTCTAAACAGATGCTTATCTGTCAATAATCAGATCAGTAACTCCAAAACCACATCATGCCTCAAAGAAGCAGAAGATCTTTCTCAGATTCACATTTACTGTATTATAGTCATTATTCAATAAAATGAACAACATTTGAAGTTGAATCCTACAAATTTCAAACTGGTCTTTTACTTCCCTTTTGCAAGCGCGTACACACACACACACACACACACACACACACACACACACTTAATTCCTCTTTCAGTGCAATCTATGAAAAATGATTTTGCTCACAACAGGCTTCACCTGGTGAATATATTGGACAAAAATCTAGATCTCATTGTTGCTGTCTTTAAAACTGACAGTGAAACTCTTCCATACAATAGCATACAAGTGTATTACTTTGCTTTTACCACAAAAGCAGGAATACTATGAAGAAAAATGGGCATGCTTCAGCAAAACTTGAACACTTTGTTCAGTGAAATTCTTTGTGTTTACTATTGTATTTTGTTAACAGACCAGAATATCAAACCACAGCTTGATTCTGTTCCCCAAATTCAAACATAGTGGAGAACTGTGATAAGCTCAAAAGTATGCTTGTTCCGAGTAATCTATACCAGATGGTAGTCTGAACCAGGGCAGTGTGTGCATGAATTCACATTTGTAAAAATAACAGGTTAAAAATAATTTTGTTATTTTTGTTAGCCTTTCTGGGATGAGGTGGATAGGATGCTGTTCAATGATGCACTTTATGATTTTCTACTGATTGATGTAACCTGGCTCTTTAGTGTAGTTTATTCTATCTGGTTGTGTTTTTTAAAAGTGTGTTTAGTTTTAGTTTTTATAATTTATGCTTGACTGGGACTGATCTTTCTAAAGTGACAATGTTTAAGTTTATTTTAAAGATAAATAAGGTTGTACTACATTGCTGTTGTAGAGTAGTAGCTACAGAGACATATCCAGCATTATCAATTAATAAGTCCCTGAGTTGAACTCTTGCCTTGGCTAGGACATGGACTTTAGACAAGCCACTTTCAGGCTCAACCCATCTGAAATATGGAATATATACATACCTTACATGATGTATTCCCTCCAAGCTGCTCAGCTGAGCGCGCATGCAGAGGTGCATCTAGGTAATTTTGGAGCCTGGATCTAAAGGCCTTTAGAGGCCCCCGCTCCCCTGCAAATTAAGCATCATCATGCTTGGCCGGGCAACCACACCACCTGGGACAGACTAAAGAGGATTTGGAGGCCCCTGGGGAGCAGTGGAGGCCCTGGATTTCGGCCCAGAAGAGTGCCTCTGTGCGCACACACAAGAGTTTAGCTCCCCACTCGGCCGATTCCAGTCACCGCGCAGTCTCCCCCTGTGCTGGGATGACTGCTTTAATCACCGCCTTTCCCCCCTTTCCCAGTGCCAATTTTTCCCCTTATGCCATGTTGGCTTTTGCAAAATCGTCTCTCTCCGAAGCGGCAGTGGGGCAGCAAGGATTGGCTGTGCTACTGCCTGCCAGCCAGCCCGTCTACAGCCCGATCCAGTCAGGCTCGGCATGCATGGCAGGGGTGTGAGGCAGCAGCAACCAGCAGGCAGGAGCCGATCTCACTCTCACTTCCCTTGTGCTCACCCCCTTTGCTTTCGCTTTCTCCTTGTCCCCGTCCTCCTCCCTGCTTGTTTCTTTTTTTGCTTGGCTTTGTTTATTCTTGTTCTGTTTTATTTCTCTGCCCCTTGTCCACTATGAGACTCCTCTGTCTTAACGGTCTTTTAAAAAGCAGCCAGAGATGGAGAAGCTCTTCTTTTGAAAGGGAGCATATTCCAAAGCCTTGGGCAGCCACAGAAAAGGCCCGGTCCTGAGTAGCCACCAAATGAGCCAGTGGCAACCGTAACTGGACTTCCCCAGCTGATCTTAATAGGTGGCAAGGTTCATGATGAAGGAAGCACTCTCTTAAATACCCTAGACCATCAATTACTGCTAGCTAGATACTGTATTTTAACTCTGATGTAAAGGGATGCTAATCTGAGATCTTTCAAAATTTTATTTCCAGTTCCCCAGATCTTTCCCAGAGGGAATATCAGTTTTGTTCCTGAGAATATCAGTTTCGTTCCTGAGAACTATACAGGTAACACTGCCGCTGCAAGCTGGGCATTTCTGAGCTTGGCGAAACATTGAGGGATGGGTGGAATAGTGGGTGGTTTATTTTCTGATGAGAGGACAACATATTCATTTAAGATTGAACTGAAAATACACTTCCTGTCTGGGGTGACACTTTTACAACATCACTTGAGTAATGTATGTTCATTGGCACATTTACTTTGCATTGGCTTTCTCACTCCCAGGAACTTCCCTGATTATCAGTGGTATCCTCACATAGCTATATGGGCAAGAAAGAAAGACTAGGGTGTTAGTCAACAACAGCAACAGAGAGAAGGGGGTGGGAAGTGGAGGCAGCCATTTTTAAATCTTTTAATCTAACAATCTTCCAGAGGAAATTAGAGTTCTGATTTCTGTTTCCCCCCTCTATGACTTCTCAGCTCACGTTTGGTAGAATGTGGTTTCTTACAGTTATGAACTATGACTCTGAGTGGTTTTTTCAGGAGCCAGCTCTATTAACATCCTGGTGCTTATTTTTTGCTGAAAAGGAGTTTTTATCCAATTTTTCAATGTTGTAGTTTTTTGCAGGGAAAGGGGATAAGAACTCCTGCTTGTTTCCTCTCATAAAAAGCTTATATTCCAAATTAGGAACTCTTTTCAGACATTACACATGGTGTTGGCACACAGGTATATGCTTTTGTGTGAGTAACTATACATGAGTTCATTTTAAAAGTGAATGTCAAAGCCATAAGGACAGGAAATGTTTTAGTGTCATGTGTTGAACCTAATGTGTGAACAATTGTACAGATCTGGATGTGCATACAGTGGTTTTATGTGTGTGGAACATAACATGTGAGCTGAACTTGTGTTATGAGAGAGGTGTATTTGTCCACTTGTCTGAGGGTGTACACTAGATCTGAATAGTTTCTTTTTCTAATGTCTGTTTAGTGTGTGAGAGGTGTCTTGTTATAATGTTGTTATTACAATGGAAAAAAGCATGTAATGCCACACAATTTAGTTATTTTTGCATTATGATATATAGTAAGCAAGTAGTGGATAGGAGGCACTTTTTTACAGTGGTTTTGATTTTGTGTCTCAGGTAGATTTCATATGGTGCTGCTTGGTGACAGTTGCTCTTCTAAATGGAAGCTAATATATGGAGTCCCTTAGGGCTCCATTCTGTCACCAATGCTTTTAAACATCTACATGAAACTGCTGGGTGAGGTCATCAGGGGATTTAGTGCTGGGTGTTATCAATATGCTAATGACACCCACATCTATTCTCCTTGTCATAAATATCAGGAAATGGTGTTAGCCCCTTAAATGACTGCCTACAGGCAGTAATGGGCTGAATGAGGGATAACAAATTGAGGCGGAATCCAAGCAAGACGGAGGTGCTCATTGTAGGGGTTCAGAATCTGAGGGATGAGTTAGATCTTCCTGTGCTGGATAGGATTACATTCCCCCCGGAAGGAGCAGGTATGGAGCTTGGAAGTACTCCTGGACCCAGACCTCACCCTGGTATCTCAGGTGGAGGCAATGGCCACGAGCGCTTTTTAACAGCTGCAATTGATTCGACAACTCTGCCCATTCCTTGAGGACAATGACCTGAAAACAGTGATACACCACTGGTAACCTACAGGTTGGACTACTGCAATGCACACTATGTAGGGCTGCCTTTGTACATAATTTGGAAACATCAGTTAGTTCAAAATGTGGTAGCCAGATTGGTCTCTGGCTATTGTTCTCTAGCTATTGGTATCCTGGAAAGACCACATAATGCCTGTCCTTAAACAGTTGCACTGGCTGCCAATATGTTTTTGGGCAAAGTACCAAGTGCTGGTTATTACCTTTAAAGCCCTGAATGGCTTCGATCCAGGTTACCAGAAAAAGTGCCTTTCTCGACAAGATCTCCACTGCTCATTAAGATCATCAGGTGGGGTCCATCTTCAGGTGCCACCGGTTCATCTGGTGGTGTCTTGGGATTGGACCTTCTGTTGTGGCCCCTAGGTTTTGGAACGTGCTCCCTCTGGATATGAGAGGATTATTTTCCTTGGAGGCCTTCAAAGAGCCTTAGACCTATCTTTTTAGACTGGCTTTTAATGATATCTAGTTTTAAATTTAATTTTAATCTGGTTCAATTTTTTTAAAAATGGTTTTATTATGTCTTCTTGATTTTAATGTAAACTGCACTGAGCCACTTTAGGAAGGGTGGTGTATAAATCGAACAAACAAACGAGCAAACAGCAAACAAATCTGTCTTGACTACACATCACTGTGATGCCTTTTGGTCCGCAATGTGATCTTTGCCAATTGGGGATCCTTTACTGGCGTTGATCACTCTGTCTTATGACTAGTCAAGGAAGCATTGCCTTACTCTCAATTTGTCCTTAATAACATCATGTTGCAGCCAAATCTGAGAGGCTATGTAATGCCAGAGGGACCACCTGCTCCCAACTGAATGGACCCACCTGACTAGATGGGCTGGGAGGCTCTGCTCTGCATACCGACACATGCTGAGGCCTGTTTATGGAGCACTCGGGACAGGACCTTCTCAGTGATTGACCACAGGCTGTGGAACTTGCTTGTGGCTGAGCTGGTCTTGTGGTAGTAAGCCTGAATTGTCCTCTTTGCTAAGCAGAGTCTACCCTGGTTTGCATTTGAATGGGAGACATCTGTGAGCACTGTAAGATATTCCCCTCAGGGAATGGGACCACTCTGGGATGAGCATCTGTATGCTTGCATGCAGAAGGTTCCCAGTTCCCTCCCTGGCAGCATCTCCAAGACAGGCCTGCAAGAAACTCTTGCCTGCAACCTTGGAAAATCTGCTGCCAGTCTGTGTAGACAATACTGAGCTTGATGGACCAGTGGTTTGACTCAGTAGAAGGCAGCTTCCTATGTTCCTATCCGTATGGCTCGCTCTCTGCCAGCATTTAAGAAGAAACTGAATACTGACCTTTTAAGGTTTTTGGATAATGAGTGACCCCCTGCTCTCTTTTTAAATGGTAGCTGTGTTTGTTTTATTTTTAGGTTGCTTTTATTGACATTTTAGTATTGTTTTTATCTTGTTGTTGACCGTCCTGGGGTTTTAGGATGAAGGGTGGTATAAACATAGAAATATAAGTGTGTGTGTGTGTGTGTGTGTGTGTGTGTGTGTGTGTATGTATATATATCACACACACACACACACACACACATTGTGGATACAGCTGCTATGACCCTATTTGGAGAAGTCAGACCTGACCTCAATCACTCATGCACTATTTGTATTTGGATTACTAATACCCAGATTGGATTACTGCAATGCACTCTACGTGGGGCTGCCCGTGAAGATGGTTTGGAGGCTTCAGCTGGTCCAGAATGCTGCTGCAAGGATGCTTGCGGGCACTAGTCACTTCTTGAGTTTTGCACCCATCCTGCAGCAGCTTCACTGGCTGCCACTTTGCTTCTGGGCTAGATTCAAAGTGCTGGTTTGGGAACGGGGTATCTGTTGGACCGCATTCACATAGGAACACAGGAAACTGCCATATACTGAGTCATATACTATTGCTCTATCTAGCTTAGTATTGTCTTCACAGACTGGCAGCGGCTTGGCTTCTCCAAGGTTGCAGGCAGGAATCTCTCTCAGCCCTATCTTGGGGATGCTGCCAGGGAGGGAACTTGGAACCTTCTGCTCTTCCCAGAGTGGCTCCATCCCCTAAAGGGACTATCTTACAGCACCCACACTTCTAGTCTCCCATTCATATGCAACCAGGGCGGACAAGTCATGCTTGCTACCACAAGACCAGCTCTCCCCACCCATATGCATCTGCCAAGGCCCTTTGTTCATCATCTTGAGCCCTGCTCGAGGCCCCACCATTGACTGAGATTAAGTTGGTGAGAAGAAGAGGCAGGGCCTTTTTAGTTGTGGTCCCTTGGCTCTGGAATGCCCTCACAGAGCCCCACCATGCTCCTTCCCTTAGGGTTTTTAAAACAGATCTTCCCTTAGGGTTTTAAAAACAGATCTGAACAGACCTACCTGTTCAGAGAGACTTTTTAAATGAATTTTATTACATCCGGTGGGTTTTTAATTTTAATTGTGTTTGTTTAAATTGTTTTTATTCTACTTTGTGTTTTATTTATTTTATTGTGTTAAATTTTATATTGCTTTTATTGTTTTATTGTTGTGATTGGTCCCAAGCAGTATTATCCTGGAGGGGTGGGATAGAAATATTTCTAATAACTACAATTCAATACATTAACCCCTGCTAACTGAGCAAAGAGATGCCTTTTAAAGTGGTGACTCTTATCTTTATCAGGGGAAGAGCAACAGACTCTATCCAGCTCCAGTACAGCATTCCTCTAGTAGCTGTTGCTGGTGTCTGTTTTAATGTTTCACTGAACTGTGGTCTGATATCTTGCAACTGGGCTGGGTTGCCTGATTGGTGTGGAGTCACACTGGTTGGGTTTTTGAACTCTTGGCCCTTATTAGGGCAGGCTGCACTGGGGTCGCAGACAGAGGTACTCATAGTAAGGGGTCATACTTGAGGGACGCGATAGAGCTTCATGTTCTGGATAGGGTTGCACTCCCGCTAAAACGTAGGTATGTAGCTTGGGAGTGCTTCTGGACCCAAGCCTCACTCTGGTTTATCAGGCTGAGGCTATGGCCAGGAGCACCTTCTATCAACTTTGATTGACATGACACTGTATCTATTCCTTGAGGACGATATCTCAGAACTGTGGCGCATGTTCTGGCAACCTCTAGGCTTGACTACTGCAATGCGCTCTACATGGGGCTGCCTTTGTATGTAGTTCTGAAGCTTCGGTTGGTCCAAAATGCAGCGGCTAGATTGGTCTCCAGGGCTTCTCGGAGAGACCATATTATGCCTGTGTTAAAACAATTGCATGGGCTACCAATATGTTTCTGGGTGAAATGCAAGGTGCTGGTAATTATTTTTAAAGCCCTAAATGAATAAACACTGGGTCCTGTACCTGGGAGAGCACGGCCTTCTGCATGATCCCCACCACACATTAAGGTCATAGAGAGAGGTCCGTTTCCATATGTCGCCAGCTCGTCTGGCAGTGACTGGGGAACGGGCCTTCTCTGTAGTCGCTTCTGTGCTGCGGAATGCACTCCCTATAGACATTGGTGGTTTAACATCTTTACCTGCCTTTAAAAGAGCCCTGAATACATATTTTTTTAGCCAGGCTTTTAGTAACCGGTGCATGTTTAAATTACTTTAACAGCTTGTTTTATTTTGTTATTGTTGTGTTTCTTTTTGTGAATCGTGTAGAGCCTTTGGAGTCAGGTGGTATATACATTAAATAATTGAAAAATAAATTGTGAGCCCTTTGGGGACAGGGAGTCTTCATTCATTCATTCATATATGTAATCTGTTTTGATAACTTTTGTTGAAATGATGTATATAAATATTAGCGGTAATAGATTGGCTGGGATCATCCATGTGATTATCCATTTCTCTTTATTTAGCAGGGGGAGAGTAACTGGCCCTATCCACCCCCATCACAGTACCTCCAGTGACGGTTGCTGGTATCTACCTTATGTTTCTTTTTAGATTGTGAGCCCTTTGGGGACAGAGATCCATCTTATTTGTTTGCTATTTATTTATTATTCATTATTTATTTTATTTATCAGATTTGTACACCACCCCAAACTTTCGTCATTTCTCTGTGTAAACTGCCCTGAGCCATTTTTGGAAGGGTGGTATAGAAATCAAATAAATAATAATAAATGTGACTGATTCAAGAAGCAGAAAGAAGCACCAACCAGTAGGGGGCAGAAAAGGTGTTGAAGCATTTGCAACCAAGGGAAAATATTCTTCATAAACTGAAGAATATTTAGTGCAGCTGTACTGAAAACTATCCTGGGTTGATGAACAATTTTTATGCACTGTTCTGTCAATGCTACAGTGAAACCTTTCAATGTGGATCACCACCTATGCTTAAGTTTCAGGTCCACAGACCACCGAAAGCATTTCTGAAGTGACCATTGTTTATACCACAGAAGCCGCAACTACTACCACAGCCACAGGTAATTCCATATAATTTGGTCTTTGATACTGAACAATGGAGGAGAAGAAAGCAGTATTCCTATTACTGAACGGCAACAGCTGAGCTGCACAGAATCCATTTCCTTGTGAGGAGAGAGTACTGGAGACTTACGGTGCCTTTCATAAGCAACAATTTCCCAATGTACAGGGTGAGCACATGGGAAGCTTTCATGCACATGTGAGCACTCATATGCAGCAGCAGCCTGGCTAGGGCAGAGCGGGGGGGGGCAGCCCAGTGCCAGCATGGCCCAGTGCCAGCCATGAGCACACACACACACACACACCCCATGGCAATGCACACTTTCTTATTGGCACTGGGCCACTTCCGCCGTCACCGCTCCCACTGCCTGCTACCACCCAGCACCTGGGAACAGGGCCTCCCTCCTTCCCAGCAGCCCCTGAGCTGGATGGCAAGTAGAGGGCAGCAGTGGAAGGGAGGAAGGGGGCATGGCAAGTGATGGGTGGCAGCAGCAGTGGCAGGAACTGCTGTGGCAAGTGGGGGTAAGGAGAAGTGGCGAGTGACTCCTGTGGGCCCTTGGCGGCCCCACCTCTCACAGCCCATGGACAAGGAATGTGGGAGAAGAGCGGTAGCTCCACTGCTGCCATGCGACATCACTCCAGCTCTCAAAAGTCCTGGCAAATTGCTCTGGCTATGTAAAAGTCAAGTGAACAGAAATATCACGATGAAGAGGAATTGAATGCCTGGCATGTTGCTTGCTTCGTAGGAAAAGAGGATATTACACTGAACAAGGGGATAGCCAAAGGTGTAAAACAAACTGTAGTGTGTGCAGCCGCGTTTCTATCCCTCTAGGACTCCGTTTCCATCTTTCCCCAACATTAAGTGGGGAAACCAAAAACGTTTAGCTACTATGACTCTGACCAGAGGTGTAAGGAAGCTTGCAGCGGCCCCCACGCTGGCAGTGTCTCCTGCATTGACGTCAGCAGCACATTGACACAGGGGGCATGTTGGCTTTGGGCCTGCATCAGTGAACACCACCACAAGGGTGCCATTTTGATGGAGCATTCCTCCTCCTTTGTCTCAAACAAGAAGTGGTTGCTGCTCAAGAGCACCGACATCTCTGGCTATTCTAAAGTATAAAAAAATTGACAACAAATATGTTGTATTTTTCCCCCAGTTTAATCTTGAATATTTTGCTAGTATGTATAGTAATAGAAACAGAAACAGAAATAGAAATAGAAATAGAAATAGAACAGTCATTCCTTGTGTGTAGGCAGATTAATCGCCCAGGATGCCTGGGGGAGTTTCCTTAAAGAGAAAAGCTGATGGCTGAAAGATATTGGGGAGATCTGTCTGGTGAGTATTAGCCATCAGAGCTTGGAGGAGGTGACCTGTAAGTGTGTGTGTGTGTGTGTGTGTGTGTGTGTGTGTGTGTGTGTGTGTGTGTGTAGGGACAAAAGCAGCAGCTGAGGACAGACAGATCTGGTCAGGTGGGAGAGAGGTGAAGGCTGGGAGTACCACCAGTGGTGAAGAGTCTTTGCCTGGGGATCTGAGCTAGTGGACCTGCTGCCTGGTAAGAGAACACGTGCTGTTTGCCTCCACTGATGCTCCCCTTTAAATGCAAATAAATATTACTAAAGGAATATAGTAACAGAACTATATTCATATAGTTCTAATATAGACGCAGAACTCCAGATATTCCTGTTGCAGGGTGAACAGTGGCATCGGGGCAGGATGGGTAGCCCAAGTTCTTCCAGGCAGCCCTCCATGGCAGTGGTGGGCTCTCTACTCTGGCAGCCCTTGGCAGCTACAATGGCAGAGGCGCGGTGGGGCAGCCTCCCCACCCTCAGCGACCGCAGAGGCAGGCTCCTATCATCTGGGCTCCAGCTGGCTCTGGCCCCGAGCAGCTGGGAAGCAGCTGTAGGCTTCAGGAGTGCCACTGCTGCGCTGGGGATGGGCAGAATGACTCCACCATGGAGAACAGGGTGGCAGCAGGTGGCTGGCGAAGCGGGGGAAGGTGAGCGAGGCGGCCCCTTGGCAGGGCGAAGGAGCTCTGGAGGCAGGGCGGCACAGATTCTTCAGACCTGTCTGCCTTATTGTAGCGCCAAGCCTGAGGGGGAAGCCTGAATCCAAGGGAAGAGCAGCCAGGTGTCAAAGGTCATGTCCTGAACAGGGCAAAGACTGTTCCAATGACGATTTTGATGCCACAGTTCTCCACGGTTGGGATTTTCATTATTACTGAGTCTCTGTCACATGCCTCCCTCTTCCTGTCTCCGTCTGCAGCCCAACCTTGGAAGTGGCAAAGGTATCGAGGGAGTTATTACTGGTTTTCTGAAGACTTGCGAATGTGGACCATCGGCCGAACTGAATGCAAGAAGCGGGGTTCAGACTTAGTGAAGATCAATGACAGGAATGAACTGGTAAGAGGAGGAAAGTAAGAAAGGCCCTGGTAGGTCAGACGAAGGGTCCATCTAGTCCAGCATCCTGTAATGCCCACCCGCCCCCAATCAGCCCGAGGCTACTTTGATGAGACAAGATTGTGCTTGATGTCGATGCAGGGGGCATGGCTGACATGTGGGGGCAGGGACAACAGTGGGGGCTGGTGAGGGGAGCCTGTTCCCGGGCCACAGGCAAGCTCCCTATACCCTTGTGTAGTCCAACAACATCTGGGGACCCCAGTTTGGGGACAAAGAGAAACAACGCTTTAGTACATCGCATGATGAGGAAAGGAATGGTCTTAAAGCGACAGAAGGCAATGCGACCTAAGTGTGGAGGTGGTGGTTTGAATGCACCCTCCTGGTCCTCCTGAATAGACAGTCTTCTGTCTGGGGTGAGTTATGGGGCGGGGGGGGTAGTTCTAGAACTTCCCAGTGTGGCTGGAACATGCTTGGTGTGGTTGGCACCCATTGGCTAGCATGCATAATATCACCAATGTAGAAGCCTTCCAGCAGCTCCTGTAGCTGTTTTGCAACTGTTTTTTAAATGCCAGGTTTTTCCTGGCTCAGGAGTGTGGTGCATCTCCCTCAGCCAGATGCTCTTGCCACCTGGCTCTGTGTGTGCACGGGTTGCCTGCACACACACACACACACACAGCCTCGGACCTGGGGTTAAGGGTGCGCTTGTGCCCTTAAACCCAGTTTAAGGCCTGGGGTAAATTCCAGGGCTTGGGGGCCGAGGCAGCTCTGGGATTGGGCTTGATCCTGGTGGTGCACACAGGCAGCCAAGCCCAGTCCGGGATGCTCAAGCCTGGGCCGCCATTTCTGTCTACACTGGTCTTAGTCAGAGCAGAGCAAATGGAATGAATACCCTTGCTATGGGCCTAGCCAGAGGCAAAAGAGGGCAGGGCTCCAGGCCCTTGAACAGAAGAGGGATATTGGGCATTCTCCTTCCTGCATGACACAAGAAGCACACTCCAAGACAATTAAAAAGCACCCAATATCTTTTTCTTGGCAATGGGCCACTTAGGCAGTTGTTGCCATTCCCGCGGCCCTTCAGAAGGCTCTTTGATTGACCACCATGTTTTTTTTTTCCTTTTTCCAGGAGTTCATTCGTAATAAAACAAAAATGGCTTATTATTTCATTGGACTAACATACGATGGAAATAAATGGCTGTGGAATGACGACACAGAAATCCGGAGGGACTTGTATGTTTCATCTTCTCCTTCATTCTTCATCATCCTGATGGGTTGTATCTTTTATGGGGGATCTCTTACTCTTTGGATTTAAAAGGATTTTTCTATACAACTTTTTATTACATAAGAACAGCCCTCCTGGATCAGGCTCAAGGCCCATCCAGTCGAGCATCCTGTTTCACACAGTGGCCCACCAGATGCCTCTGAGAACCCCACAGGCAGGAGGTGAGGGCAAGCCTTCTCTCCTGCTGTTGCTCCCCAGCATCTGGTATTGTGAGGCATCATGCCTCTGAGGCTGCCCACAGCCACCAGACTCGTAGCCATTGATAGACCTGACCCCCATGAATTTGTCCAAGCCCCTTTAAAAGCCATCCAAGCTAGTGGCCATCACCACATCCCATGGCAGAGAATTACATATATGAATTATGCACTGTGTGAAGATAAGAACATACTGTTCTTATATGCAATATGTTCTTATGTCTAATATGACAACCCAGATATCTGCTGGGATATCTTTTGAAAACAGGATTCCCAGGGTTACCAGATGTCAAGGAGGTAAGAGGGCCCCTGCAGACTTAGTAGTTGTGTAGAAGAGGGAATTGCAATAGATTCAACTTTTCATACTCTGGCATGGCAAGTCGCACATACCAGTATTTCCTCTCCGACATCACTCTTAAATGTAGTGAGGTCATTCACACGACCACAAGGGCATGGACTGGGGCGGGGGTGGGGACGCAGGAGCCTACCTGCCTTCCCTCAGATGACCAGAGCCCGATCAGGGTTCCACCACCCACACACTCACATGAGCAGCACTGCAGAGAGCCCTGTGGTGATTGGGTGCAAGGGGAAATAAACTGGGCCTCCAGATATTCAACAGTGCACCGTGTGAGCAGTGTGATGCATTGGGAAAGCTCCCTCCTTCCTGGCTGCTCCTTCCACCAGCTCTGTGATCTAGATGGCTGCCAGCAGCCTGATGACTCACACAACCCAGGAGTAAGGTCGGAAGTATGTGCATGTCCACCTACCTCACTTCAAGCTTGGGTTCCGAATCAGGGCTATCCGGGGTAGGGGGTGTGGGATCTGGAGTGATCTCGGCACTTCATATGACTGCCCGTACCTGGGGTAGCCCTGACCTGCCCAGGTAGGGCGTGTGAATGACCTTACATTTTACCCTCCAGCATTTCACAGATGAAGATAAAGACTCATTGGCCAAGCTGACATGATGAGCAAGCCTGCTGATGCCGCCAGCATTTCTGATGCATTGGGACTGCTGCACTTATAAAAGGCACCCCTGGCGGTCTTGCACATGAGCACACTTGTACAGGTCCTTAAAGTCAGTTCTGCCACAGTTCCATAGCAATACTTTCATTGGGAACATCATTCAAGATGATTTGTTAATTTCTATAGGCATACAATGTTCACTTGAAAGATGCAGCTCATAGCTAGAAGTACACTGTTTTCTCACTAAGCATTACGCTGCTTTTACACTATGCTCTTTGCACTATGCTGGCCTAGTAAATGTTTAATGTAGGGATCAGCTACTACTACTACTACTACTACAATAAATATTTATATACCACTTTTCAACAAAAGGTCACCGTGCTCCCTCCCTCCGTGTTTTTTTTTTTAAATTTAAAACACATCTTTTAAAAGAGGCTTTTTAATGTTTCATCTGCTGCTTATATCTGGTAGGTTCTTTGGGTTTTTAAAAAATAGTTCTCAGTTTTTAGCTTTTAAAAACCCAAAGAACCTACCAGATATAAGGAACCCCTACCTGGGTTCCTAAGTTGTTTAACTTGTTTAATTCCATTAGTCTCTTATTTTACATTGCATCTGTTTTATTAATGTTGTGAACCGCCCTGAGCAATAGTCTACTGGAGGGGCGGGGTATAAATATCTTAAAACACAAACAAGCAAAAACATAAGGCAGACATCAGCAACAACCACTGGAAGGGATGCATGCGGAGGTTGAAGAGGGAATGTTGTTCCTTCCTTGCTAAACAGAAGAGAATCACCTCTTGAAAAAGGTGTCTCTTGCTTTGCTCACTTAGCCAATGAAGTGGGCTGTCAGCCAGTCTGATAAAATAGTGTGGGCATAGGTGAGCAACAACAGCACTTGGCAGGAGGCTATTTTGGGTGGGTGGGTGGTCATGGAGCTTTGTTCCATCCAACCCTTTCTCCACTCCTTCATTAGTGTGGCCCTCTAACAACACTGGTTGCTTAGCAAGGCCTCAGCCTGTGAACATTTGTACTATCCAGCCTGGTCTTCTTCACTGTTCCTGCTACTCTCTATTTGTACAGATTTGCTATGAAACCATATGAGAACGGAAAAGACTGTGCGGCTACCAGAGCTGGAGAAGTGGTTTCAGTGTCATGCTACCAGGAGAACCGCTGGATCTGTGAGAAGAACGGATAATTCATTGCCTGGAAAGAGTCATACCTAATGAGGAAGGAAACAAAACTATGGATATTTATTCTTGAGAATTAAAGAGATGATACACTATCATGATCTTACTCCATTGTCCACTATTATTGTAGCTGCTGCTGCTGCTGTTATTGCTGACATAACGATATATGTGGTGCTTTACAGTGTAAGCAAAAAGACAGGCCCCTGCTGCAAGGAATTTGCAGTCTAGTAATTTTTCACATGGGACGCCTTTGTCCTGTTCTAGATTCTATGAGTCTTGCATAGGGAATAGTGAAAGAGCTGGAATCGTGTGGCACAAGAATAAGCGGAAATCTTTAAGGAGTTGCAAGAGGAAGAAGGTGATAAAAGACACTGCTAGCTTTGTACACCTTTCTTTCCCCTACAGCAAAGTGGTATTTGGAGGGGAGCAAAAATAAGTCCCTTTGTAGACGTTGAATCCAGTCCTTCCTTCCATGGCCAAAGGGAGGACCCCATGGTAGGGATGTGTGAACCGTCTCGAGGTTGAGCCGGTTTGCCATCGAACTGGGCTGGCTCAAGGGTTTGCACTCAAGCTGGACTGGGCCTGGTTCTACTCGATCTCGAGTCGAACCCCCCCAGGCTGGCTCGGAGCCAGTCCGATTTTTGAAACATTAAAAATATATTATCATTATTGTGAAACTCACTGCTGGGCCCAGGTCATTCCGCTGCCTTGGCCACCGGGAGGTGGGGGAGAGAAGGGAGCACATGAACTCAGGAGGGTTAGGGATGCATTCACAACTGAATAAAGCATGGTTTATTCAGTCATCTGAAGTGGTCTGTTGTAGAAAAAGGGGTGGATTTACAGATGAGTTTATGCAGCTATGTCAAATGTGCGCATAATAGACAATTAATTATGAATGCCTTGAGCTAAAAAACTGGAATAAGATTATACAGTGGTGATGAGATACACATTCTCCCTTACTCCAGACAAGATATTGAGGCCACTTTAATGAGTAAGTAAAATAACTTAAAAAACAAAGATCTTACCAAACTTGAGCAAACCTCTTTCAATGTTAAAACATCTTTCTCAATGCTCTACCTCACATAATTGTTTCACCCTTGATTATTAGTATTACAATATGTGAGCTTGATTTCATAGGAACTTCTGGGGCGTCCTGCTGTCCTTAGCTTGGCAAGCACCATCCTCAGGCTTTGCTAGAGCTAGCTGGTGACCCTCCTGGTCTTAGCACTAAATGAAAAGACAACTCAGACCCATGCAAGCCCTTGTCTGGGGTGATCTGTCACTTTGATCCCGGGTCCCTGCTGAGTCAAATGCAGGCTCTTACATGCTTCTGAGCACCAGTGCAAGAAGCCATTTCTGGCTCGGCAAACTCTTCATGCAAAATGAAATGACACCTCCAGGGGTAGAGCCAGACGAGTGGTGGCCTGGGTCCAGCCCCGCCCAGCGGCCCCTCTTATGCCACCCTGAATGGAACTCCCCACCCCACCCCAGGCTACCGGGAGCCCCGAGCGAGAGCTTGCCGATCCTTTTCAGGCAACGTTTGCTAAGGTTGCACATTTTGTACTTTTTCTGTTTCAATTTGGACCGAATCCAAAATAACCCCATTTTGGATTTTGTCCAAAATTAAGCCTTCCGAATCACCCCAGTTTGGGTTTGTATCCAAATTAATCTGAATCCGAATTAATTTAGATTTAAAAATGGGTCACATGGCCAAAAGAGTGGATGGGGGTTGTAGTGCCCAATGAGTGGAAGCTACTACAAAAAATTCAAAGGAATTGAGCAAACGGCTGATTTTTGGTGAATTTTTGAATTTTGTGCATTTTTCAGATTTTCCCCATAGGGTATAATGGAAGTTTCCGGAAAAGTATAGCTTCACATGCGGGAGATGGGGGGAGGGGTGTCCCATAGTGGAGTGTGGTTGGTGGTAGTGCCCAGTTGGTGCAAGGAAGCTACCACAATTTTTTCAGAGGAATTTGGCAAAGGGCTGGTTTTTAAAGAATTAATGAAGTTACACGTCTTTCAGATTTTCCTCATAGGGTATAATGGAGGTTTCAGCAGTCCCATAACTCCATTTGGGGGGCACTGGGGTGGCCCAGAGCAAGTGGTGGTGTAGTGCACATAGGGTGCCAACCACTCACATGGGTTGCCAACCCATGAAGTACAGAGTTTTGTTGTTCTAGAGGTGTTCTGAGTGTAGATTCTCTGGTAGCATATGAGGATGGATTCATGGTTTTAAAATCTCTTTTGCTATCAGAGAATCTAAACTCAACACCTCAGAAACAAAAAGGCCCAGTGCCCCCAATGGGATAGTAATCAAGGGGGGTGGTTGGCACCCTCTGTGCACTACACCACCACTCGCTCAGCACTAAACCAGTGCCCCACAAGTGCAGTTATGGGGCTGCTGAAACCACCATTATTCCCTATGGGGAAAAAGCTTAAAGACACTCAAACTTCCCCAAATCACAGAACTGGTCCAGAGACTTGATGTAGTCTGATGCTGGGCCTTTGCTAATGGAATGTTACTTGCATACTGTGGCCCACAGCATGCACATTGTGATGTTGCGAGCACACAGTTGCAGAACTGCACTCTTGTGAAATTGCAAAATATAAACAACAATGCATTTACACAAGAGTATTCCCATCACTTCAATGCATTTCAGCACAAGTCATGGGATTACTTTTGTGTAAATGCATTGCACAGATTTTGTGGTTGCACAAGAGCGTACTTGTGCAACTATATGCTCTGAATGTCGTAATGTGCATGTTGTGTTGCCCAGTATGTGGGCCTGTGTCTTTTACCAGGGGTAATTTCTATTTTATGGAATGTGTCCAGAAGTCACTGTCTTATTTTGCCTTTGGGGGAGATTTTGGAATTGTCTTTTTCTTTAAGTTACAATATACCTTTAAATTTAACCAAATATCATTTTTGGATCGGCTCTAAAGTAATAATAATGCAGTGGTGGGGAGAACTCAGGCAGAGGAATAGTGGAGCTGGGGAATGGATTGTGCTAGTATTTTGAACATTCTTTAGACCAGCATCCAGCTGCAAATCTCAAGCTGCCTTGAACAATAAAAGCACAATAAAGGCATTAATACACATTTGCAGGGGCGGATTAACCTCTTTGCCGCCCATAAGAAAAGAGGATTTTGCCACTGTGAGGAGGGGGGGGGGCGTGAGGGGAAATCCCCCCTTCTGTCTGTAAAAATTGCCGCTGCGGCGTCATGTCGGGTGTCAGTGGCTAACTGCAGGGAGGGTGGAGGGAGGTGAGGAGGGAAGAGTACCCCCCCCCTTACCTCTTAAAGTGCTGCCCATGAATTTTCCTGCTGGCAGTGCAGCAGCCCGTCCCCTCCAGTAACATCTGTCCTGTCCCTTCCTTGCAAAGGGGGTGTGAGCAAGTGGCTGCTGAGTGAGCTCTTCCCCTCATTTCAGGAGAGAGAGCGGGATTTATTTATTTATGCATTTTTACATTTTATATCCCGCTCTTCCTCCCCAGATAGGTATACTACATACTTGAGTTTCTCCTCACAACAACCCTGTGAAGTAGGTTAGGCTGAGAGAGAAGTGACGGGCCCAGAGTCACCCAGCAAGTCTCAATGGGGATTTGAACTTGGGTCTTCCCGGTCCTAGTCCAGAACGCTAACCACTACACAACGCTGGCTCTTTTTAATTTTTTTGTAAAAAAAAATAAATGGTGTTCAGGCAGCTAATGGCTGCCTGAAATGAGGGGAAAGAGCTCGCTCACTGGTTGCTTGTTCACACCCTCTTTGCAAGGAAGGGACAGGGCGGATGTTACTGGAGGGGAGGGGAGGGGCTGCCACGCCACCGGCGTGAAACATCATGGGCATCACTTTAAGAGGTAATGGGGGGCACTCTTCCCTCCTCACCCCCCTCCACCCTCCCTGCAGTTAGCCACCGACAGCGCACTCCCATTGTGCCGTGACAGCGGAAATTTTTATAGACAATAAGTGGGGATTTCCCCATGTGCCCCTCCTCCCCACAGCTACCCCAGCCCCCAGAGGTACCCGGCAAAATTTGAGGAGTGGCAACTTGCCGCTCCTCAAATTTTGGTGCCATAGGCAGACACCTCCTCTGCCTATGCCTTAATCTGCTTATGCACATTTGTTAAATCCCGGGGTTAGCATTCCCAGGTGCAAAAAAGAGGACCAGGCCCTTGACTATTGGTGATTGCTGTGCAAAGCGGAGAAAAGCTGCACCTGCCAAAATTCCCTCTTATACTCAACTAATAAAGGTACAGAAACCCAAGCCACCCTCCTTTGCTTCTGCTCACCCTCACTGGGATATAACTAATAGTGCTGTAAATGCAGCAGCAGTTTCTTTTAATGTTCTGTGGCTATTCAAATGCCTCTAAGCAAGCCGTGGCTTCATAATAGTAAAAGGAAAAAGGAAAAAAAAGACACAGGATGACATCCTGACTAAGTTTACTTGGGGAAGTCCCACTGAAATTAAAAGGACAACTTAGGCATGCCTAATGTGCCCTTTTATTTTCAGCAGGACTTTCTCAAGTACATTTGATTTAGGCAGGATGTCAGCCGCTTTCTTTGATTCAGTATATTTTGCATTGAAAATGTGTGCGTGCGGACACAAGTTGCAAGCAGAATGAGGGTGTGTTTTCTGCACACCACAAGCTACCATTTAATAAGAACCACTCCACACCAGTATTGGAGTTTGCTGAGTGAAGATTTTATTTTTGTCTGTGAGTCATCCACAAAGTAAAACATTTTGTGCTGAAATAAAGGAAGCTAAAAGTTTCTGGACAATGTGGTTAGGAAAAGGGGATATTTGGGTTATTTTTTGCATCATCAAGAATGAAGGGCTCAAAAACAAACTAGTCTGGTTACCTGTTTGCCTCCTTCCCTGAGCAGTGAGTCGTTTCAGGGCACAACAGTACAGAGTTTAGTCCTCTGGATGAGAGAACACAGGCGACTTGGGGCATCTTTGTCCTAGTTACATTATTTATGAATACAAGCATTGTGTGGACAAATCGATGCTTATAAGCAGATAGTGGAGCCGCTAAATCTTGCATCTGATCCCCAAAGAGAGCAACTGCATTTCAAGGATGCATCAGCATTCTCTCAGCCGAAACCAAATTCAAATTAGAGATCTGTTTCTTTCTATGCCAGCTGCAAAACTGGTGCAAACGTTCTCTCTCTCTCTCCCCCCACCTCTCCCTCTCCCCCCTGCACGGTAAGTGCCTAGTCAGGAAAACATCCGTAGCCATTAAGAAACATTGGAGGTTTTTTTGTTTATTCGTTGACTCCCCATCAGATGACATGTTGACTGCCCACCATCAGATGACTCCCCATCAGATGACATGTTTGTTGGAGCTAGGACCTGGCAGCATCATCTCTCAGCTGCAATATCTCATTGTGACCATGGGAGGGTGGGGGTTACAGTCATTAATAAAAGTGCTGGACTCCTCCCCTCTTTGTTCTTCCAGTGTTAGTCTCCATTTTGTCTCTCCAGAGATGGCTGTTTGTTTTGGTCTCTCTCTTCAGCCATGAGCTACAGCTGCTTTCTCGAGAAGGCAGATCTGGCCACAGTTACCCACGCCTTTGGAACACAGGAACATAAGAAGCTGCCATATACTGAGCCAGACCATTGGTCTATCTAGCTCAGTATTGCCTTCACAGACTGGCAGCGGCTTTGCCAAAGTTGCAGGCATGAATCTCTCTCAGCCCTCTCTTGGAGAAGCCAGGGAGGGAACTTGAAACTTTCTGCTCTTCCCATAGCGGCTCCATCTCCTGAGGGGAATATCTTACAATGCTCACACGTCTAGTCTCCCATTCATATGCAACCAGGGCAGACCCTACTTAGCCAAGGGGACAAGTCATGCTTGCTACCACAAGACCAGCTCTCCTCAGCCACTTCATGGCTGGATTACTGTAACACACTCTACGTAGGGCTGTCCTTGAAGAATATTTGGAAACTGCAGCTAGTACAAAATGCGGCAGCTAGGGTTTTATCTGGAGCCGCCCACTGGGATCACATCACCCCCATTTTGAAAGAGCTGCACTGGCTGCCAGTTTGTTTCCGGGTCCAATTCAAGTTGAGGGTTTTGACTTTTAAAGTCCTTCATGGTTTAGGCCCTGGATACTTGAGGGACCTCCTGCTCCTAAGGGTTGCTGCCCACTCGCCAAGGTCATCTGAGGGGGCTCTGGTCCGGGTGCCGACAATGAGGGAGGCTTGAATGTTGTGCATGCAGGACAGGGCCTTCTCTTTTGCTGCCCCCAGACTCTGGAATGCTCTCCTGGTGGCTATTCGCTCCTTGGTCCCCATCACATTTTTAGAAAGAATGTGAAATCTTGGCTTTTTACCCAGGCTTTTATATGATTATCTCTACTGCTGCTTCTTTGTATTTTGTATGGTTATATTGTGCTTGTATTTTAAATCTTTTTAGTCAGATCTATGTTTTTATATTCTAGCGTAATATTTTAATTGTATAATTTTTATAGGTTTTTTTTTTCTGTGTGAACCGCCTTGAGATTGTTTTAATGAAAGGAGGTATATAAATTCAAATATATCTATGTCTATATCTATATCTATAGATGCGGGCACTTTCAAATTTGTTTGCAACCTTTTCTGTAAATAAATCCTTGTACTTCTTCAGTACTAAAGAACTGGCTCTAGACCTCTTGCTTTGCTGCTTTCTCACCAAACTGTTTTTGCTCTACTACTTGGGGACTGAACTGCCATTCGTCCCCTATAATGTTAACTCTCAGTGTTAGACCCAGTCATTGTAATCAAAATGGTCCAAACTCATAACACCATACCAGTTTTAATCTATGCTGTCTACAAGTGTAACAGCCAACGGCACAATCTACAGGGCCAGTGTGGTTTAATGATTAAAGTGCCAGACCAAAAAAACCCAACAACAACCTCATGGAAACCTAGGTTCAAGGGGGAGGGAACCATGGCATCTATGCCACTCTCTGCTCCTAAGAAATGCAACAAACGATACAGTTTCCCCTGTACTGCTTGTGATATACTGAAATGAACGTCAGTATATACATTGTGAGTCTTCTGGGGTAGGGAGCTGCCTGCTACTGTGCTTTGTCACCACTATAGCACTATATGAAATAATAACTACTAGCCGACCCTGCACAAAGCATCTGTGTGGCACTTCGGGGCCGGCTGTTTTCCCCTCCCTCCCCCTCCTGTCCCAGTGTCTCCTCTTTTCTGCTTCCCTCCAGCCCCGCACTCTCTAGCCCTCCCCCCTTCCATTCCTCCCCCACACAGAGACTCACTTGGCGCTGGGCGACCAAAATGGGTCCCGCTGCCCACCTGCGCCGTTTTTTTCTCCCTCCTGTCCACATGCTGCCGCTTTTCTCTCCCCCCGCCCACTGCTGCTTTTCTCTCCCCCCACCTGCTGGCCGCCACTTTTCTCTCCCCCTCGCCCGCTGCCATTTTTCTCTCCCCTCACCCGCCGCCACTTTTCTTCCCCCCGCCTGCCCGCTGCCGCCGCTTTTCTCTCCCCCCCGCCCACCACCACTTTTCTCTCTCCTGCCTGCCCACCACCAATTTTCTCTCCCCCACCCACCTGCCTGCCGCCACTTTTCTCTCCCCCCACCCATCTGCCTCAGCTTTTCTCCCCCCCTCCGCCCACCCAATACCGCTTTTCTCTGCCCGCTCACCGCTCGCCACCACTGCTTTTCTTCCCCTGCCTGCCTGCTGCCACAGCTGTCCCCATCCCAGCTGCTTTTCTCTCCCCCACCCCTCTGCCCACCACCGCCGCAGCCACTTTCTTCCCCCTCTCCTACTCCCTCCTCACTCGACCGGGCCTCTCGCCGGAACTCTCGCAGTGTGTCGCAAGAGTTCCGCTGCCAAATCCTGGACACACATGCCGGCTAAAAAAATTAATTATATAGATATTAAAATTCCACTGCATTTCAATGATTCTGTTGAGAGTATAATGAGCTAGAGTAGTGTTTCCTAAACCTGTGGAAGCTGTTTTCTGAACTATAATGGATGACATATTTCACTCTCCTTCTCTACAAAGGTTCACTTTTTATAGTGTGAAAAAGTAGGAATTCTCTGCCGCCCCCCCCCTCCCGAACCTACCCTGTGTATTTAGAGATGAGCTCCTGTTCTGGTGTACTTCCTGATTAGAAGAGTAGAAACCCATAGAAGTTACTCAGGCAGTGCCACAACAGGCAGCCTCCTCTGACAGGGGCAGCAGGAGTGACTGAATGATCCAGTTGCACCCCATGTAGAAATATGGCAGACTTGCCTGCCGAGAGAGCACTAACAATCTCAGACCATAAACACAAGGCGGTGCATCTCCAAAGGTGCTAAAGACAATTCTATTCTTTATTTTCACTTCAGCTTCTTCATATATGCAATGCATTGCAAGTAGTATATAGATTCTATGTCAGGGCAGAAGTCTCTTCTTGTTTCCTGAATGAAGGCTTTCTGTATCTTTGGAGAGATGCTCAGTGAAGTAGTGGGACGCCCTCTTTCAGCATGAGTGAAAAGAACCATCCTTCTCCAGGGCCATTGGTTGTGTGCGACGACAGCTGGATCAGGGTTCTAGTTCTTTACTCAGTCAAACAAAGAATCCAGACCTCCCAGATAGCTGAGCATCTTCTCTATATAGGGGATGCTCCTTATGTGTTCATCTCACAAATCCAGCGATGTGGAACAGAGCAAGACGCGGTGCCAGTGGAAGATAATCCAACCACAGCACAGGGAAAGCCTTTATATGGAATATTAAATCTGTGGAGAGAAACCCAGTAAAAAGGAATCACATGAACTTTTACAACAGACTTATGGCCATTATGGGCAGTTGCTTAGCCCTGGGTTCAAATTCATGTGAATTTGTCTTTTCTGCCCACATTGCCTCCACTGATAACAACAACAACAACATTTTATATCCTGTTCTTCCTCCAAGGAGGCCAGAGCGGTGCACTGCATACTTAAGTTTCTCTTTACAACAACCCTGTGAAGTAGGTTAGGCTGAGAGAGAAGTGACTGGCCCAGAGTCACTCAGCAAGTATCATGGCTGAATGGGGATCTGAACTTGGGTCTCCCTGGTCCTAGTCTAGCACTCTACCCACTACACCACGCTGGCTCTCCACGTCCAGCTGAATTGTCTAGGGATGTGAGGGGGCTACTATGTACCCCCTCTCCCTTAAATTTAAACTTGGAACCATCGGTTACTCGCTGTGATGTTTTAATGACTTTTTTGTGGATAAAATGTCTCCGACACGGGCCGAGCTGGATTCCACAGTTACTGCAGGGTCTACTGTGGAGGTGTCCAGCAACTCATCTCATGGGGTTAGATGGGATCATTTTCATTTGTGACCCCTGAGGAAGTGGACAAACTGCTTCGGAGTTTGCATCCTACAACCTGTTCTCTTGACCCTTGTCCGACTTGGCTTATTTCATCTGATAATTATTTTATCAAAGAGGGTCTGGCAAATATTATAAATGCTTATCTGATGCCTCCCTATCTTAAGGAGGCTATTATTAGACCTCTTTTGAAGAAAGCTGGCTGGATCCATCGGAGTTAGCTAATTACAGACCTGTTTCTAATCTTCCATTAGGGGTGTGCACAGAACCGCGGAGCTGCGGTCCGGCACTGGGTGGGGGGTTCCAAAAGAGTGTGTGTGGGGGCTTTACTCACCCCTTCAAGAATTCTGAACGTATATATTCGAGTAAGCGGGCGGCATACCTCCCTGCCGCCCGCTTCACTCCCCCTCCTCCGGCGGCGCGCGTTTCTCCTTAAATTTCTGGGTTCAATTGCAATCGGGCGGCAGGGTAGCTCCCAGTCCCTGCCGCCCGGCTCTTCCATACCCCCGTGTCTCGGCTGGCGGCCGCCCCCTGCTTAATCACAGGACCCCTGCCACCCCTTCCCTTCCAATACACAGGCGGCCGGCAGGAGAGCTCTCCTGCCGACCCCGTCCCCTTCCCCAGCTCGGCTGCAAATGGCTTCTAGGAAGCCTTTTGCGCGCCTGCGCAAAAGGCTTCCTAGAAGCCATTTGCAGCCGAGCCGGGGAAGCGAGCGGACAGCAGGGAGTTCTCCCGCCGCCCGCTCGCTGAAGTTAACGTTAACTTCAGCGAGCGGGCGGCGGGAGAACTCCCTGCCGTCCGCTCGCTTCCCCGGCTCGGCTGCAAATGGCTTCTAGGAAGCCTTTTGCACAGGCGCGCAAAAGGCTTCCTAGAAGCCATTTGCAGCCGAGCCGGGGAAGGGGACGGGGTCGGCAGGAGAGCTCTCCTGCCGGCCGCCTGTGTATTGGAAGGGAAGGGGTGGCAGGGGTCCTGTGATTAAGCAGGGGGCGGCCGCCAGCCGAGACACGGGGGTATGGAAGAGCCGGGCGGCAGGGACTGGGAGCTACCCTGCCGCCCGATTGCAATTGAACCCAGAAATTTAAGGAGAAACGCGCGCCGCCGGAGGAGGGGGAGTGAAGCGGGCGGCAGGGAGGTATGCCGCCCGCTTACTCGAATATATACGTTCAGAATTCTTGAAGGGGTGAGTAAAGCCCCCCCTATTCTTTTTAGAACCCCCCACCCGAACCAAAACCACCCCGTGTCCAGACCGGTCTGGAGGCCTTTAGAATGGCCTCCGAACCGGTCCGTGCACATGCCTATCTTCCATGGTTGGGCAAGTTGATTGAGCAGGCGGTAGCCTAGCCTTTCAGCTCTAGGCAGTTTTGAATGATGCAGACTATCTAGTCCTATTTCAAACTGTCTTTCGGGTGGGCTATGAGGTCGAGACTGCCTTCGTCAGCCTGATGCATGATCTCCAACTGGCTCTCAACACAGAGAGTGTGACTCTGTGGATCCTTTTGGATCTCTCTGCAGCTTTCAATACCATCGACCACGGTATCCTTCTGGACCATCTGAGGGAGGTGGGATCAGGTGGCACTGTTTACAGTGGTTCCACTCCTACCTCACTGGCAGATTCCAGACAGTGTTGTTTGGAGACTGTTGTTTGGCTAAGCGATAACTAAAGTGTGGAGTTCCACAAGACTCCATACTGTCTCCAATGCTCTTTAACATCTACATGAAACCACAGGGAGAGATCATCAGGAGGTATGGTGTAGGGTTTATCAATATGCTGATGACACCCAGATCTACTTCTCCATGTCGACCTCATCAGGAAATGGCATATCTTCCATAAATTCCTGCCTGGAGGCAGTAATGGGCTGGATGAGGGATAACAAACTGAAGTTGAATCCAAATAAGATGGAGGTACTGACTGTTGGGGGTTGGGACCCCAAAGATGGTTTAGATCTGCCTGTTCTGGATGGGGTTACACTCCCCTTGAAAGATCAGGTATGTAGATTGGGAGTGCTCCTGGACTCAACTCTTTCCCTGGTTTCTTAGGTTGAGGCAGTGGCCAGGAGTGCTTTTTATCAGCTTTGGCCGATACGTCAGCTATGTCCATTTCTAGAGGTGAATGACCTTAAAACAGTGGTACATATGCTGGTGACCTCCAGGCTTGACTACTGCAATGCACTCTATTTGGAGCTGCCTTTGTACGTAGTCCGGAAACTACAATTGGTACAGAATGTGGCAGCCAGATTGATCTCTGGGAAAACATGAAGGGACCACATAACACTGGCTTTAAAAGAACTGCACAGGCTGTGAATGTTTCCGGGTGAAATGCGAAGTGCTGTTTATCACCTATAAAGGCCTTAATGGCTTGGGTCCAGGCTGTTTAAGAGAGTACCTCCTTTGTCATAAACCCTGCCACCTTTTATGATCCTCTGGAGAGGTCTGGTTACAGTTGCCACCAGCTTGTTTGGTGGCAACCCAGGTCTGGGCTTTCTCTGTGGCTGCCTCAGGGCTTTGGAATATGCTTCCTCGTGAAATAAGATCATCTCCTTCTCTGTTTGTTTTCAGGAAGACCTTCACCTGTTCTTGCAGGCTTTTAATTAGAATTATTTTTTATAATTTGTTTTTTAAAAAATTGTGTTATGCTACTGTTTTTATTGTGTTTCTGTTTTTATGCTACTGTTTTTATTATTTCATGTATTTTAATCTGTGATTTTAAAATATTTTAAATTTTGTACACTGCTTAGAGATGTACATATCAGGTGGTTTACAAATATGATTGATTGATTGAAAAACAAACAAACAAGGGAGCAATGCAGCAGTGGGTCAGCAATAGTTGTTGTTGTTGTTAATTATTACATTTATATCCCACTCTTCCTCCAAGGAGCCCAGAGTGGTGTACTACATACTTAAGTTTCTCTTTCACAACAACCCTGTGAAGTAGGTTAGGCTGAGAGAGAAGTGACTGGCCCAGCGTCACCCAGCAAGTCTCATGGCTGAATGGGGATTTGAACTCGGGTCTCCCCAGTCCTAGTCCAGCACTCTAACTACTACACCACACTGGCTCTCTTTATGGAGTTAGTTATGGAGGCTATATTATGTTATGGGGGTATATTATAGTTATGGAGGCTAGTTATAGTTATGGAGGATGCTCCCACACTTGCTTCCACGTGCTACCTCTAGGCCCACACAGCTACCCAAGCTGGTGACTTGAGGAATCTAGACTGCACTGTCTTGTGCAGGCCCCACAACTTGTATCCTGTCACTCACTCTCAGCCTAACCTACCTCACAGGGGTGTTGCGAAGATAAAGGGATAAGAAAATAAAGGGATAAGATAAAGGGATAATCTTGTGAAAATTAAGAGAGTAATCCTTCTTTGTTATGAGCCCCCACCCCGCCACGGCCTATTGAGATCATCTGGGGAGGTCTGCCTGCAATTGCCACTGGCTATTCTGGTGGCTGCTGAGGGACGGGCCTTCTCTGCTGCTGGAGTCCTGAGGCTTTGAAATGCGTTCCCTGCTGAAGTGAGAGCCTCCCCAACTCTGACAGTTTTTAAGATGATACTTAAGACATATTTCTTCACTCAAGCTTTTAACTAGATTTTAATGTGAATTTGTTTTAAAGTCTTCTAATATTTTAATTGCAGCTTTAATTATGTTGTATTTGTTGTAAGCCACCCAGAGATGCAAGATTGGGGTGGTACACAAATATACTAAGCAAGCAAACAAACAATAATAATAATACAGTAAATGCTACTGTTAGTAAAAGGTCTGATTGTGTCCCTGTTTTGTGTGCAGCTCCATGCGCTGCCAGGAGACTAAGCATTTATGTAGTATTGAAAATGTAATAATGAATAAAAAAATATTATTTTTATAATAATTTGACACGGTTGCACCTGGGTGTCCTCTCCTGACCCACCGAGCCCAAGCGACTCCCTGGTACACAGGTGAGTTGTGGACAATGAAGCAGGTTGGTAGATGGCTTGAGCATCGTTGGCATACAACTCAGCTTAACTCAAAGGTGGTGCTGGGTAATGCCTGTTCCACCCACTGGCCTTTGGCCTATGGGGTAACACAGGGATCTGTTCTGTCCCCCATGCTGTTTAACATCTACATGAAACCTCTGGGAGTGGTAAATAAAAATTTTAAAAATATGGAAGCCATCCACAGAAGCAGTCTATTGAGTCTTCCTCTCCAGCTTTGCCAGTCCTCTGTTGGGTGAGCTACAGCTGCATTGGGTATGCTGTCAAACACCTGATTACTCTTGATCATGTGAGCCCCTTTTTGTGCTTCACAGTGATCCTTACAACAGTCATGTCAAGTAGTGTAGGCCAGTCTTGAGTTAATGGCTTGCCCTCTCCTCATATCACCCTATATATGTTATCAGTGATCAGAATGATACTGAACTTACATGTCAGGGTTAAGCTCTGTGTTGTCAATCCACTTCCATCCCCCAACGGAGCCACTCTGGGTCAAGCCAATGAAATAATTTTCATGCTGAGTTCTGGTCTGGAGGAACATCTGGATAGGATACATTTGGAGAGTACAAAATGCAGTGAAACCCAAGCTCTTTAATTTATATACCTCCTGACTCCAAAGGCTCTGGGCAGTTCACACAAATAAATATAATAGAAACAAAACAAAACAGCTATTAAAACAATTTAAAACAATTTTTAAAAATTCAACAATTACTAAAAGCCAGGCTAAAAAAATGCATTTTATGGGCTCTTTGAAAGGCTGAATAACCATTAAATTCACAAATGTCTATAGGGAACATATTCCACAGCCCAGGAACGACTATAGAGAAGGCCTGCCAGACAAGCTGGCAGAATCTGGAGACAGACCTCTCTTGAGGACCTTAATGTATGGTGGGGATCATGTAGAAGAAGGCGCTCTCCCAGGTAACCCGGTCCTGTATGGAAATACAGTGTGGAAGCAGTGCAGAGATTCTTTTCTCAAGCAACATTTTGGGAAAAGGAAGGAGGTAAGGGCCCCCTATGTAAGCCTGTTTTCTCTGTACTCATATATTACCAGCCAACTGAAGTTAGACCACAAAACCTTAGGCCATCATCAATTAGCTAGTCTTGAAGGACTTTGGGTTGCTTTTGCTAGCCTACAACAGACTAATATGGCTCTCTCTAGGCTGCATATTTTATGTCAATTGTTTTGAAGGGAGAACAACAGATAAGCATCTGCATATAAAATCAATACAAGGCCATGAAGCAGAGATTATAATAATTTTGAATAGAAAATACTTCCAGTAGGCAACTTTATTGAAAATTATAACTTCCCAGGACAGCTGAAATGGATTTGATTCCAAACAGTGTCCCTAAAATTCTCCTTGGCAAATTATGTTGAATATTTACCAATTAATCTCAAAATACTCTTAACATTTGCTGAATATTCACCAAAAACTGGATAGGCAGAATTAAAGGGCATTAGAACGGTCAGATGTGTTTATGCAGCCTATTTGTTTTCCATGTCCAGCTTGCCCGTAGTCCCCTATTGTGCTTCTTATTCTTGTGCTGATCATTACTGTGCTTGTATTGTATTCTCAATCACACAACATGGCAATGGCCTCAGCTTAGTAGGCTTTATACCAGAATTAGACATGTATACTTAGACTAATTCACAAAAGATATGCCTATCCCTGGTTATTAGCCATGAGAGCTAAACGGAACCTCCATGTTCAGAGGCCACAGCTGACATACCATGCAGCACACTGTCAGTCAAAGAGGGATGCGTGTGCACAGCTTGTGAGCCTGCCAAGAGCCTGTCCTTGCTGGCAGCGGAGGCAGGGAAGTCTCTATGCACACTCAGCGGTGTGTAATCATTGCAGTGACGACATTACCACCATTGGGAATAATGGCAGCAACAGTGTAGTAGCAAATATGCACAGCTGAGTGTGCATGAAGCTTTCTCTTCCTTCACTGCCAATGAGGACGGCCTGTGCCTCTTTGATGGGCGATGCACTGTACGGTATGCCAGCCACTTTTCTGTAGAATTAGTTACAGAGGGTAAACAGGGGAGGGCTGTTGCCTTCACCCCTCTGCTTCTTGGAAGCATCTGGCTTGCCACTGTTGAAGAAGGAATTCTGGGGGCCCTGGTCTAACTCAGCAGAGCTGCTCTTACGTTATCACCCTGCTGCCTTCGGATCTCTCAAAGGCTAGCATATGTGCTGTGCTCTAGTGAGAGCACATTAGTCATGGCCTCGATGGTTTATTTTTCACACAGAATACTTTGCTTATGAAACAAATCCCACTTCTCACCAGTTCCGCTTTGCTCTTGACAATGGCGAGACGAGAATTTGATTGAGCACAGTCCTTTTTGCTGGCATCCCATGTTTTTTCGAAAGTAGAAAAAAAATAGCATTTGCCCTCAAACAGTATCCAACTTCTTGAGCATTCTGTAGAAGACAGGAGAAACAGGTGGCAGTTGCTTTTAACTTGCAGAGAGGAACAGAACTCTCAAGTCCTTGGCTTGCTTTTGTTGCTAACCCACCTTTTCTCCCATCTGGGGTGGAGCTGTTGGGTTCTTGGAAAGCAGGAGCAGGGAAGATCTGTGAAACTGAACACAGAAGATCCTGAATATGTTAGAAGAAACACCTCAGATGGAAAATGGGTAGTGTGGGGCTCAGCCCTAGACCTGCTCCAAAGACAACAATGCCCTCAGGTCTTCTGAGACTTGAGTATACCAGGAGCAAGAATAAGATAGTAATTCTCACCAAAAAAAAAGTAGGCAGAATGAACATGTGGGGAGAGTGGAATCATGACTAGCCCCACTCCTACCTCCTTGCATTCCGGGACTCTCTTTAGACCTCCAGATTAATGTATGGAGGTTGAAGGCTGTCAGCCATGTGGTGCGATCCTGTCCCCCTCCCTCCTCCATACACATTTGTTGTGTGAACCGGGCTTATGGAAATGATACATGTGTTTGCAAATACTTATGCCATCAGCCCTTAAAACTGCTAAATATACACCTGAAACAATTAGGTGTACATCTCACCAAACTAATCTGCGAAGCAGCCTTTTGATGTTCACAGAAGCAGTCTGCCCAGCAGTGTGCTGGAGGGTGACCAGATTCCTAGAGGGATTGCTTTTGTGCAATTAGTAGGGCAATGCAGGACCTTGACTGAAGGACACGGAGAGGGAGAGGCATGGGGGCTGCTCATTTAGAAGCGGGGAGTGGTACAGTGGAGGCATGGGCCATGACATCAGGGGTCTGTGCTGGGTGGGACTGACGTTCAGCAGCAGGGGCGTAGCAAGGGGAGAGGGGGCCTGTGTTCATCCCTCTCTCGGGCGGCCCCCCAGAGTGAGGGAGACAATGAAGAAAATAGGGAGGGATGGAGCTGGAGGGCCCTCAGGAGCTGGGGGCCCGTGTTTTGAACACTTTTGTTCAATCATAGCTACGCCCCTGTTCAGCAGTAGAACGCCCTGCTTTGCATGCAGGAGGCCCCAGGTTTAATCCCTATAGCATTCCCTGATAGGACTGGGGGAAAGACTCCTTTCTGAAACTCTGGCAAGCCACGCCGGCCAGTGTAGACAACATGGAACTAGAGAGACTAAGGGTCTGACTTGGTCTAAGGCAGTGTTATATGGGTGCAGGGCCAGCTACTCAGCAGCTGTGTACAGTGATGAGCTAGCAGTCCTCTGCCACCTTACAACAACTTCTTGTAGGGGTGCTCTTCTCCACACAGTGACAGGTGGTGGTAGGTAGCTAGTAGCGACCCTCCAGCAAAATGCCTCATGAGCTATCACTAGATGCTCAAATGTCTGCAATTTCCTGTCCGTAACCTGCTTTAGAATGTTGCTGGTGCTGGAAATCTAACTAACCTCACTGGGTGGTTTGTTCGGATACACATAGACCTAAGAAGAACTCACCACGATATAGTGGTCTGGGAAGTTATGATGTACAAGTAGGCATGGATCTTTAAAAGCTTCTAGGTAGTACGAGTGTAAAGCGTCTCGGAACACCAGTAAGTGAAGAATTAATATGGATAAAATATTTAATATAGAATATCAGTTAAAATATCAATATAAAAAGTCTATAAAAGAGAATGAATATCCATATCAAAAATACTGAAGAAATACCGATTGAGTGAACATTTGAAATCAACCTCACTACTAAAGTCTCTAAAATGAGCACACCAAGAATACTATGACTATGCCCATACTATGCCCATAGGATGTCGTCCTAAGTTTCTAAATATCCAGTATGGGTGGGTGAAAATTCCAATTAACTCTGAAAGATGTAAATGCGCAAATGGTAAATCCTGTAGGACACTGGAGTCAACTGTAGGTCTAGAGAAGTATCCTTCTGCATCCAATATAGCCATATGTGTTTCGGCCTCCACGGAGACTTTTTCAGTGGCCTAACTACTATGGAAGAATAATTGTGGTTCGCAAAATGGTGCCTGTCATCTGAAACCAGGTACGTTATCCTGGTTAATATGGCTTCCAAAATCTTATAACATTTGATGTCTTATCCACATGGCCGTTAGTTCATGTTATCTATTCTCAGTGGAATACTATCACCTTTCCTTGGAGGAAGTGCAGATAGAAATGTAAATGTATATCCTAAACATGTAAATGTTTTAAATGTAAAAACAAAACAAAAATTAAAATGCCACTTTTCAGTCATTTCATACCAGTTTTCAGTCCCCTCAAGAACCCTCATCGGGTTTGTCCACCCCAGCAGTTATTAAACTTTCTAAAAACAGCCGACTATACCACAGCTCTCCTGATACCATATCTAGTTGTCATCTGGGAGCTGTGCAGGCATTGCAGGCATGGCTTTGTTGAGCAAGTTTAATGGGTTCATGTTCTTGAGACACCACCTTTGCTTCCCCCTCACTCCCCGTCATCTGTGTCTCCTTACACCCCCTGAGATTGAGAAAGTGTTTTCTCTCTTTGAAGAATAAGGAAGTGACTCTAGTTTACAGATAACCCTGTCCTAGTCCACCACTCTAACTACTAAGCCAGCATAGAGTGGTGGACTAGGGCCGAGAAGATCCGATTTCAAATCCCCATTCAGCCATGGGCCATCCACTTATCTCTCAGCCTAACCTACCTCACAGGGTTGTTGTAAAGATATACATAACTATGTACACCACTCTGGGCTCCTTGGAGGAAGAGCAGTATATAAATGTAAGTAAATACTGTAAATAAAATAAAGGAAGTTCAAACAGGAAGAAATGTCAGAGATAATGGACAAATCTTGTCACCATTTCTTCACACTATATGACGTCTGAAAACAAATGATTTATTTTCCAGAACACTGAAAGCAATTAGAAAGAGGGATTACCACTCCTGTTATGTATACTCATCCTACTTTTACCAGTGTTCAAGCAGGTGTTGCAGGTTTTTGTACTGTTTCAGAAACCTGTTTGGCCAGACCACAATGGGGCAAAAGAAATAGGTATGCACATCACTGGGAAATCTCTAGTTACCAGGCTGGTGCTGCCCTGGGCAAGTTCAGTCCGCACTGCCTGCCATTAGATGCTCCCACTAAATTACTGTATGCTGAACAGCGCAATAGTAGCACCATAAATTGTTAAAAATATCAAAACTAAAATTTGTAATAATAAACAAGTAGGTCTAAGCAGAATGAGCAGACCTTCTTTCCTCTTCTTTTAACACTGAAGTCAGATCTGTATTGAAGTGTAAACACACAAGTTCTAAGGCAGTGGTGCTTATTAGTTCAGTGGTTGCCATCTTGTTTCAAGATGGTGGATTGCCATAAAAAATACCCTTGCCAGGATCTCCCCATATATTGTAATTTGGATTCTAAAGACATGAGATGTAAAGGGATGGTGTTTCTAGTCTGAGTTGCTGCCATCTTGTTTCAAGATGGTGGATCACCAAAAACAAAAACAAAAACCACCAAACAACCCTTCCAAGAAGATCCCCTAGAATCTTTCCCAAAAAGTTTCATTTTTGTTTCAAAAGTTTCAAATATTCCCTTCAGGATCCCCTAGAGCTCCTCCCATGTACTGTAAATTTTGCTTGTATCAGACACAAACACACATATAATTGGGTGTGTGAGGGGGTGCAGAAACACACATGGACATGATGATCTCATAAGCCTTCTTCCTTTCAGAAAGTAGGTTAAAAAGAAAATAAACTCTTAGCAAACTGTAACCAGGTCAGTACTCCAGTTGCAGAAGGAATTGCCACAACTGAAATGCAGACAATGGATATGCAACAAGAGATGTGCAACATGAAAGTCGCTGTTAAGTTAGACTGCTTCTAAATCATTAGGTTGCATTGCTCCCCCCACCCCCATTAAATTAAATCAGAATGATACTCACAGTATACTAGAAACAGAGAAGTTCCTGTCAGCTTAATAGTTAAGATGACCAGAAGTGGAATCACAAGGCTCCAATTCATATTACCGTGCAGGACAGTCACAGAAGACCTAGAATGATTCCTCTTTGTTTGCAGATTGAAATCCTTAAGTATATCGTCAGCTCTGGTTGAATCTGAATTGTAAATACCCTCAGTTAAGAGAGAAAAAAACTGAGTGCAGCATATCAAGGCAGGATGGATCACCCTCTCTGATCCCCTTCAGCCAATACTACACATCTGGTTGACTGGCTGAAAGGGGGCGTGGCAGCACCTCTCCCTCCCTCCCTCCCCCCAACCCCCTCCAGCATTCTATTGGTTTTGTTTTACTTTCTTTCTCATCCCTATGCAAAGCCACTTCCCCCAGGCAGTTTTCTTAGCCAGACGTGCACCTAGGTAATTTGGGAGCTTGGACCTAAAGGCCTTGGGAGCCGCCCCCCCCCCCCGCAAATTAAGCATCATAATGCTCTGCGGGGGGGGGATCACACTACCCGAGACAGAGTAAAGAGGATTGGGGGCACCCCAGGGGCTGTGGAGAGGAGGAGGAGGAGGAGGAGGAGGAGGAGTACAACCCAGATCAGATCCCCAGACCCAAGGGAAGCCCTCTAAATCTGAGTTACCCTGAGCAGCCAGAGCTTGTTACCTCTCCTGCAGTCACCCCCTTGGAGAAGCTCTGGAGCTTTGGGGATCCAGTGCTCCCTAGTGAGGCTCCTGTCCTGTCCCCAGAATCCCCTCCATTGCCCTTGGAACTCCAGGAGCAGAAGCGAAGCCACACCAGGACTGAACCCTAACACCAGAAGTGAAGTGTGTGCCTGGCTGATCAGGGCTCTCTTCTAATGGGCCTGTTCAGGAGGGGGTAGACAGCTCAGGCACCTACTTTGGATCAGGGTCAGCCTGAGCTCCAGGAAGGGGTGGGACTCCTGGCTGCTTTTTTATATCATTATTTATTTATTTACACAGTCAGACAGGTGTTATTGACTGGTTTGTTTTATTCAGACATCGAGTCCTTCCCAAGGACCTGGGATGGCTGAATTTTATTGTCAATGTTGTTGCTGTTGTTATAGATATCGTCGCAGAATTTAGGCTGTTCCCAGTAAAGCTGCTTTTTGTAATTGGCTGATGTTGATTCCTGTGGCCTCTATGGTGTTGAGGTGCTCTTCAAGGTCTTTTGGAACTGCACCCAGGGCGCCAATTACTACTGGGATTATTTTATATTAGTACATTGCCCCCAACAAGTGTGGTGAATAAATGTATCTTTAGAGACTTCTTTAAAGCTGTCAGAGATGGGGAGGCCCTTTTTTTTCAGCACGGAATGCATTCCAGAGTCTTGGGGCGGCAACAGAGAAGGCCCGTCCCTGAACAGCCGCCAGTCGAACTGCTGGCAGCTGCAGACAGACCTCTCCGGATTATCTCAATGGACAAAGGGGCTCATAGTCAAGAAGACGTTCTCTTAAATACCCTGGACCAAAATTGTTTAGGGCTTTATAGCTTCTAACCAGCACCTTGTATTACACCAAGTAATGTATTGGTAGCCAGTGTTGTTCTTTTAATATAGGAGTAATGCGGTCGCTTTGAGATGACCCAGAGGCCAGCCTGGCTGCCACATTCTGCACCAATTGCAATTTCCAGACTATGTACAAAGGCACCCCGGCATTCTGTATCAAAGGGTACAGAGCACATTGCAGTAGTCAAGTCTGGAGGTTCCCAGCATATGTACAACTCTTCTGAGGCAGTTTGACACAGCTGGACTATCAGCCGAAGCTTATAGAAAGCACCTCTGCCTCAGCCTGAGAGATCAGAGAGAGGCCTGGGTCCAGAAGCAGTCCCAGGCTGTGTACTGTTTTATAGCTGCTTTCCTCATACACACAAGGAAATCTTATGTAGATTTAACTAAAGGCTTATTTAGCAACAACTCCATTTTCTCCATTTCCAAAAACGGATCCAGGGGTGATCCAGAAAATTACAGGCCGGTTAGCTTAATGTCTATTCCAGGCAAATTGATGGAAAGCATCCTCAAAGATAAAATTGTAAAACACATAGAAGATCAGGCCCTGCTTGGAGAGGTAAAATCTTGCCTCACAGACCTTTTGGAGTTCTTTGAGAGTGTCAACAAGTGTGTGGATAAAGGTGATCTGGTTGACATAGCATACCTGGACTTCCAAAAAGCTTTCGACAAAGTTCCTCATCAAAGACTCCTGAGGAAACTTAGCGGTCATGGGATAAGGGGACAAGTACATGTGTGGATTGCTAACCAGAGGCGTAACTAGGGAAAACGGCGCCCGGAGCAAGCACTGAAATTGCGCCCCCCCCGCCGCCCCCTTAGCTAAGCAGGGTCCACCCTGGTTTGCATTTGAATGGGAGACTAGAAGTGTGAGCACTGGAAGATATTCCCCTCAGGAGATGGAGCCACTCTGGGAAGAGCATCTAGGTCCCAAGTTCCCTCCATGGCAGCATCTCCAAGATAGGGCTGACAGAGATTCCTGCCTGCAACCTTGGAGAAGCCGCTGCCAGACTGGGTAGACAATACTGAGCTAGAGAGACCAATGGTCTGACTCAGTATATGGCAGCTTCCTATGTTCCTAAATACTACTGCAGCACACACACAAGACCCCTGTCCCATCCTGACACTAAGCCAACTTCCATAATCAAGATCCTACACACACACACACACAGACACACACACACCCCACAACTGCCTACTCCTAGATTTACAAGGAATACAAGCCACACCTAATGGCACAGCAGGGAAGTAACTTGCCTAGGGAGCAAAAGGTTGCGGGTTCGAATGGAAACACCTATATCGGGCAGCAGTGATATCTGAAGATGCTGAAAGGCAACATTTCATACTACGTGGAAGGAGGCAATGGTAAACCACTCCTGTATTCTACCAAATAAAACCACAGGGTTCTGTGGGTGCCAGGAGTCAAACCCAACTTGATAGCACAACAAGCCACACCAGAGCTACCAACTTTCCAATAAGCCTCTGCAGCTAACAACTACAGAGCCTTATTGGAAAGTTGGTAGCCCTGGTGTGGCTTGTTGTACTATCAAGTTGGTTTTGACAAGACAGGGTTGTTGTGAGAACAAAGCAGGAAGATTATGCAGGTTGCCCTGAACTTGGAAGAAGAACAAATATAATAGATAATGTAATCAACAAGCATCAAATAAATTGGGGCTTCTTCTTGCTGAGCCAGATTGTCTATCTAAATGAAATAATCCGTTTATAAACTCCCTTGTGAATAGTCCTACGCAAAGATTCATTGTTGCTGTTTTTAAATTATGTCATTTGCACATATTTCACACATTCAAACACAATCACTTACAGGGACATACATTGGGGAAGAGAAATTGCATCCATTTCCTTACAACATACAAATGCAGCTGGAAAGTGCTTGCTGGGCTGCAGTTCAGGCAGGGCAGGTGAAAAGGTCTGACCACTGCCCTATGTGAACTGAGCACGTGGCCCAGAAACTTCCACCACGCTCTGGGTCCTCCTGTAGGTCACTCAATCTGGAGAGAGATGCCTGAAGGCAGGAAGTTTGAGAACTAGTGTGCGGGATCAAGCTTATGATGAAAAAATTTACATTTGTATGGAATCTGCACTCTTTATAATTACCTTTTAAGAGATTTTCTCTACTGAACTGCCCAGTATACACAACCACAGCAAGTACATATCCTACAAACCCCACGTACACCAATATATTCTGCAAGAATTTCAACAATTGCAGCAGTACAGGATTACTACTGCAATTGCAGAAAATGTCAAGAGATTTAGTGCTCTTCAACCAATTGTGGCTACTCATGAGCTTGGACATAATCTCATGTAGACAGTTTAGTAGCAAAGACAATTATGTGAACCAAGTCTTGCTACCTCACCCTCAGTCTTGTCAGCTATGAGGGCATTTGCCTCAATGATGAAAAAACAGTACTCTGCACAGCCTTGGAAACACTCTGCTCTCAGTCAGTTCTAGGGCAAGGAGGATCAAACCAAGACAAAGAGAAAATAATTCCTACAGCCAAATCCTTGGCATACTTACTTGGAAGTAAGGCTCAACCTCATTCTGTCCAACCTTCCCACAATGAAATTGTATCCAAGGCAGCTAACTCAACTCACTGAATTCAGCAGCAATTACTTTAGATTAAAAGGACATAGAATAAAACCTGCTAGTTAATGATACAGAGAATATATAAGATTTAATTACTGAACATTGTGCATATTTTACCTTATACTCGCCCCATTCATAGAAAGGAAGTCCTACCAGAGGAGTTTGAGGCAAAGCTGGATTAGCATACTTGAACAAGACTGAAAAGAAAGCAAACCACCACTCCAAAAACTACACCAGGAAGAGGAGCAAAGAAGGAGCAACCCTCGGAAACGCGTGCCTCCTAAAAGCAGCATCAAGACAAGAACCAATCGGAGGAGGGCGAGTGTTGCGTAGGGAAAAGAGAAGAACTACATTTCCCGGAAAGACTCTGTCTCAGCAACAAGCCCGATTGCAATTGCAACATTGTGGTTACTGTACGTTGCAACCGTTCCAGTGCCTTTCCCCACGACTGATGCCTGTGGGAAGATGTCATCAGTGGGCACCCTTACATGGATCTCACCCCCGCCTCCACATCTCTGTAAATTAAGTCGTAGCCCAATAGAATAATTAATCATTTGTTACATTATAAAGAGCATTCCAACTGCTATCCTCTCTGGGGCACTTTGGGCTACTGCACAGAAAATTGCCAGAAAACAACCACCATGGCATGATTAAAACAAAAACAAAATGTTACAAACCCCACACTTTAAACACGGACTTGAATTAAGGGGAAAGAGCAGCAGCAAAGAAGCATCTTGAACCAAACACCTATCACGAGATGCCTTTTTAACCAAAAGTTGAATAGCAAGAGCTTCTCCCAGCAAGATAATTTTCTTCTAAACCCCCCACACCATTTCCCACCCCCACAGAACAAAAAAGCACCCCTGTCAGATATATGTCCTTGGATTATTCATACTTGCCATGCCATATTTACAGACATTTAAACACATAGAAAGAAGAGGATGTTAGTTCCAACTCAAGCAGATTTTTCCCCAGTGACTCTTTTGCAGAGATATCATCACCGTTACAAACGCTGCATTCCACCACCCCATAAATTATTATTACTTATTGGATAAACAAAAACAGTGGCAGCACCCCCACCCAAGAGAAATAACTTTCTTTCTTGGAATTGCCAGTATTACAGACAGATCTAGCCTGATCCCGTTTTCCCCCTTCCTAGTTCAAGGAGGAAACAGGTGTCCGAGTGAAGGGGAAAGGATTTCCAAATTTCCTATTACATACACACACACAAAGACATCGGGTTATGCAGAAATCTCCGAGGGGGGAGTCCAGGTCAGAGAAGTTTGAAAAAGGAGGAGGTTTGAAAAATTCCCAGCCAGGAAAAGACACCCCCCCACACATACACGCTGCCCCCCACCCTCGCCCAAAGAAGATGATGAGGATCAGCTGAGCGCCGGGGAGTGGAGAATATGCAGGCGAGATGCACGCAGTTGTGTTAGATCCATAGCTGTGAGCACCAAGTTCAGGCAGGAGAGAGAAGGTTTGAAGGGGGAAAATGCATGTTAAGAAACGTGCCTCTTCAGGCTGGAGTCGGGCGAATCGGAGCCTGGACGAGAGAACTGGAGCTGACTCTCTCTCTCCTTCTCTCGATGTAGCGGGCTATTTTTTGTCTCCTTTCTGTTTTGTGTGTTGTTGTTTTTAAGGGTGAGAGTAGAAGGGGTAGAGAGAGGAGAGCCAGCAAAACAAGCTCACTTCCTCAGAGATGAGCCAGGTAGCACCACTGAATAAGGGAGGGAGGGGTGGAGGACGCAATGGGAGAAGTTTGCTAGGGAAGCTGAGAGGAGAGGTTCATGTGGCAGGAAGGAAGGAAGTGGCAGAACGGGCGGGGATTGACATAAGAATAAGATTAATTAAGGCAAGACACGACACAGAGAAGTTCACACACCTTGTCGACCGAGTGCACGCTTAATTAATAATGATGACGCCCGACTCGAGGTCTGGTTCCACCCGCCGAATCCTTTCTATAATTCTTGTTGTTGTTATCCGTGCGCCGTCCTCCTGCAGCCCCAGCCCCAGCAACGCTCTCCCCCGCGCCACGTGCAGAAGGCAAGGCAAGCCTAGCCGAGCTGGGAGGAGTCTGTGAGCATGAAACTAGGCGCCGGCAAGCCAGGCCAGGCCAGCAAAGCAATGGGGGGGCGCAGGCGCTGCACGGAAGGGACCGCTCGTGGGGGAGGGGCCGAGGGGGCGCCGACGCGCTCCCTTGACTGCTCTGCTGAGCCAGAGAAATGTTTATTTTTTAAAAAAAATTATTAAAAATTTTTGGGATCGGTGGGGGTCATGGCGGCGCCCCCCCACGTGACCTGCAAAGATGGCGCCGGGCGCACCTGCCCCCCCTGCCCCCCCTATCGTTACGCCTATGTTGCTAACTGGTTGAAAGACAGGAAACAGAGGGTAGGTATAAATGGAGAGTTTTCACAATGGAGGAAAGTAAGAAGTGAGGTCCCCCAGGGATCTGTACTAGGACTGGTGCTTTTTAATTTATTCATAAATGATCTAGAAGTAGGGGTAAGCAGAGAAGTGGCCAAATTTGCAGATGATACCAAACTCTTTCGGGTAGTGAAATCCAAAATGGATTGTGAGGAGCTCCAAAAGGATCTCTCCAAATTGGGTGAGTGGGCAACAAAATGGCAAATGAGGTTCAATGTTGGCAAGTGTAAAGGGATGCACATTGGGATGAAAACCCCCATTTCAAGTATATGTTGATGGGATCTGAGCTGTCGGTGACTGACCAGGAGAGGGATAAGAACATAAGAACATAAGAACAGCCCTGCTGGATCAGGCCCAAGGCCCATCTAGTCCAGCATCCCGTTTCGCACAGTGGCCCACCAGATGCTGCTGCAAGCCACAGGCAGGAGTTGAGGGCATGCCCTCTCTCCTGCTGCTACTCCCCTGCAACTGGTACTCAGAGGCACCCCACCCCCAAGGCTGGATCTTGGGGTCATGGTGGACTGCTCCATGAAAGTGTTGACTCAGTGTGCGGCAGCTGTGAAAAAGGCCAATTCCATGCTAAGGATCATTAGGATTGAAAATAAAACTGCTAATATTATAATGCCTTTGTACATAACGATGGTGTGGCCACACCTGATGTACTGTGTACAATTCTGGTCACCTGAAAAAGAACATTATAGAACTGGAAAAGGTGCAGAAGAGGGCAAACAAGATGATCAGGGGCCTAGAGCACCTTTCTTATGAGGCAAGGCTACAACACCTGGGGCTATTTAGTTTAGAAAAAAGATGACTGCAGGGAGACATCATAGAGGCCACCTCCACCTCCAGAGCAGGGTGGCCAGAACCTAAGGGGTATACTCATGGGTCAAATGGGCCGTAAGCCAGAATTTGGCTTTAAAAAAGCCAAATCTGGCCACCTAGTTCCAGAGGCATCATGGCTCCAACAGCAGCCATGATGCCTCTGAGTACCAGTTGCAGGGGAGTAACAGCAGGAGAGAGGGCATGCCCTCAACTCCTGCCTGTGGCTTCCCGCAACATCTGGTGGGCCACTGTGTGAAACAGGATGCTGGACTAGATGGGCCTTGGGCCTGATCCAGCAGGGCTGTTATCTTCTTATGTTCTCCTTCTCTGACTCGGCATATGGCAGTTTCCTATGTTCCTACTCTTTTCAATGCATCTATAATCTGTGTATAGTGTACACATGTAAGGATTTGAATGCACCTACAGTTACTTACACATTATATTTAATGCATGTACTGTAGGATACCTCCTGCCTGTATCCTGCATCTGGGGGGCCTGCACCCAGACTCACTTTTAACTGAGTGCATGTACAATCATTCACACGAAAACATGTACATGTGTACCAACACCTGTACGCACGTACAATGTAATGGCTGCATAGATCTCCAGTGACTCAGCTAAGATTTGAAACACAGGCTTCCCAGGTAATAGCTCATGCAATTAACTACCACATTATCCTGGTGCTCAGATGTTTACTCCCAAAACAACATATCAAGGACACAGCAATGCAATGACAGTAATCCAATGGAGAATTAACTTCCATTTGGCAGGGAAAAGGAAGGGGAAGGGTGTTATATCTTTCCTAAGATTTTGGCTACAAATTAAGGTTGCCAGCTGATGAGGAAAAAATTGCTCAGCCTGCTCTTCCATCTTTTACAGAAGCTTAATCTACAGATGCCAATCAGCAGGTTCATCTTTTTACTCTATGGAGATAAACATTACCAAATGTCTGAAGTTCACATTGCAAAGAAACAGGAATGGGGAAAACCTAAGTTCCTATTCATGACTGGGGTTCTCTTGCTTTCATTTTGACTCCCATTGATGAATCCTTGTCCTGGGAAATAAAAGTCCATGTTGTATGATCACTCACTGCAAGAGCTGAGAGGCAAACTGGAGGTGACAGCAGCAGACCTATATGTCAGAGAAACAGGTCAGCTTCAGGTCCCTCTAAAGTACGAGATGGGTGGGCAGGAGTGGGGAACAGAGCCACTCCCACGTGCTTGACTTCCTCAGATCACTTCTCCCTAACAAGGTTTCATCCGCTGGGTCTGTGTGACTGGAAATAATCACTGCTGGGAGAAAAACCTGGGGAGAAGCAATTTGCGTGCAGCCCAAGCACACACACGACTTCGTACCTGGGGTAAAGGGCGCTCTTGCTCTCTTTAATCCAGGTTATTTTATTCTACTATTTCTAGCTGATTTGTAAGCTGACCATGGGTCGTAAATTCTATCTATCTATCTATCTATCTATCTATCTATCTATCTATCTATCTATCTATCTATCTATCTCCAGGTTAAAGCCCGGGTTAAAAGCTCGGGGTTGTGGGGTAGGCAGCTCCGGGATCGGCCCTGATCCCAGCACTTCACACTGGCAGCCAATCGCAGGCAGGCCTGCCCAAGCTGGGAGTGTGTGTGTGTGTGTGTATGTGAAGAGCCTCAATGAGTTCAATGCAATTTACTCCAGGTTTTGCAGTGTTAGGTTCCCAAGTTATGACTGTAAGCATAGATGAGAGAAATATGACACATGAACTCATCCTGTATAGAGGTAGAAATAAACAAAAGAAGCCTACCTGGTTTCTGGCTTTTTATTCCTTCCCTCCTTTCTGGAGATCTGGGCTTAAGCAGAATATTTCTCTCTTTTTGGCTTTCATCAAAGTCTTCTCTTCTCTTCTCTTGAATGGAGGATTCTAACTTCTCATTTCTTCCTCAGCCTGTTTGTGACTCTGGGGGATGGTTAGACAAGCTGTCTTGTGGAACACATGTTCCAAAAACTTCCCCTTGCATCACACTGCAGTAGGTTTGCAGTAATTCGCTAGCTGGTCATCCCTGTGTTAGGTAATCAGCGGCTGGTAGACCAGGGGAAGTTCAAGAATGTGATGTTAGTGCATCCCTGGAAGCAACCAAAGTCATATGTCATAAGATGCATGTCATATAATCTGATCTGAGGGACTGATGTGAAAGAGTGAGGTGACACATCCCTCCTCCTCCTCCTCCTCCTCCCTCCCAGCCATCTGTGTTTGGTCAGTGAAAGAGAAATGGCAGGCAAGAGAAATGAAACAATTAGGATTTCTGCCTAGAAAAATGGAAAAGCTGGGCAGGAGAACTGAAGCAGCTAGAGGTGCACAACTTGCTCTTTGGCGAGTAATTTGTTACTGTGCATATCGTAATGTGCTGCTGTTTTCAATTTCATCAAATGCTCAGCTTGTTATAGAACCCAAGGGAAAGAGTTGTGGGTTCGAATCCCTGCTGGTATGTTTCCCAGACTATGGGAAACACCTATATCAGGCAGCAGCGATATAGGAAGATGCTGAAAGGCATCATCTCATACTGCGTGGGAGGAGGCAATGGTAAACCCCTCCTGTATTCTACCAAAGAAAACCACATGGCTCTGTGGTCACCAGGAGTCGACACCGAATCGACGGCACAACTTTACAACTTTATGCAAGGACAAGGCAGTGTAGTAGAATCAGGAATATTAATGGTTTATTGAAATAGATATTATGTACAGGGAGGCAACTGTAGACTGCTTTTTAGTACTCTTGCTGCTGGCTGTTTGTTAGCCCCGCCTACTCCATGTCTGGAATAAAAGTCACTAAAACCTCATTCAAAAGCTGGCCTGGATCAAGGAATGGATCAACAAAAAACACCACACGTATATTTGTAAATAAACCAAACATTACCAAGACATGATAAGCCTCCTCAATTCCAAGGGAATCCAGAGTCTAGGTTGTGCTATACCCCTGAAACTTCTCACTGCTCATTGCAGCTGGGCACATAACAATGTCTCTGTTGCACAGGAGAAAACCTATGGACATTATAATCTTGTTTGCATTTGTTTATACGATCTGAGATGAATTTCATGAACCTCTACCCTTGGAGGGAAGCGAGTTGAATCTGAAATGCACAAGAGTCCCCTCAAACCTTCATTGGGCTTAGTTCAATTTTGTTAATGTTTGTTCTCTTAAAAAAAATATACAACTCAGGGTTTTGGAGTTCTCAAAAGAAATGGAAGCAGCCCTGGGGAAACATGGGAGTACAATGTTTTCCTGACAATAACATGTGAATACCCAAGCTTATTCTAAGCTACTGCACAGGCAGTGGTTGCGGCCTACCCCCATCCAGAAGCAGCCCGGTCCTTTGGATGGGGCAAACCGGCTTAGTCGCCCCCCGCCGTGCTTCCCCAGGCCCCAGATTTATTTATTTATTTTTTAAAAAATAAATCTCAACTATGATTGCTTCTGTACTAATCATTCCCTCTGGAATTTGTTCCTTCCGTTATTATGGAGAACCCAGACAATGTTGTTGCCAAATTGTTAAATTCGAATATTTCCGCGGGTGTCTTGTCTTTTTAAAGACAGTGGCTGACATGACACACAGTCTAATAGAGCCATAAGGCTCCATGTGGGGCTGCAACAAGGCTGCATGTTAAGCCCTGGCAATTTAACCCCCTGGCAGGTGTGGAAGCAGCGCTACAGTATTTATCGCCATTGTCGTGAATGAAGATATATGTGGCAATGCTGCTTCTGCAGCTGCCATGTTTTAAAAGCATCGGAGCTTATTTTGCAGCTTCGCAGCATGGGATCTTACAGCTTCATTAGACTGTGCATCATGCCAACCCTTGTTTATGACTGTGTGGTTGCTTGCATACTAGGGCTTTTGAGGTATTGCTTTTGTTCAGTTTTCTGGATGCAGAATTAAAACAGTGGTTCTATACTGCACTTAATATAGTGCGAAGTTCCCCATAATATTCCTGCAATGACCATATTCATGGGCAAGATTCTACTGTAGGTTTGTGCAGAAGTAAGTTCCATTCTGCTTCTTCCTGCAACTGTGACCTTAATTAGTAGCTTCTTTTTGCCCCTTTCTTTCATTTGTTATGCCTGTCTACTGGACATGGCTGGGAGTGCCTGAATTACTTAGTTCCTGTTTCCTGGAGAGTAAGGTGCTTTAATTACTGCAATCTTTTTTGCTGCCAGAACAATCACTCATTTGTTTATTTTGTTTTTGAGCACAATCTTGCAATTTTACAACTGTGACAATAAAAAACACAATAAAACAATAAGTTAGAGGTCTGTGTGTCAACATCCTCTGTCTCTCCCTCCTTTGGTTCGTCAGAGTATTACAGCAGAAATTCTCTTCCTGCCCTAATCAACAGAAAGCGGCTCTTCTGCAAAGCAACATCAAACCTATTATTGGTTTATTGGTTTATTGAATTTCTATACTGCCTGATATAGAAATCTCTAGGCAGTGTTGCTGGGGATTGTTTGCTGGAATTTAGTTGCTGGGCATTGTTTAAGTACACCTAATGCTTCTTATCCCTTCCCTTTTCATCCCCCTAGTGGGTAACCCTATGGCAAGGTATCCCTGTCTGCTGTCAGGGTGCTGAATTCCCAAGAAGCCTGCTTCTTGATCTTCAATTCACCTCCCAGTTAAGTTTACCAACTCTTCATCCAACCAGGGGCACACCTAGGTGCCCATTTTGGTGCCCAGGCCTGAAGGGCTTCAGAGGGGGCCCCGCCGCCACGAGGCACACACTCCCTGCCACAAGCCCCCTGCTGCCACGAGGCCCCCCTTGGACATTTTTAGTGCAACCCTGGGTGTCCTCCTGCCGCCGCTGCCTGCACACGCTACTGCCCTGGCCGCCGCACCACTCCTTGCCCTTTTCGCCACCTTTTTGCAGCCACCATGTGCATGGCTGGTGAGGGTGGGGGTGATCCAAGCAGGCATCCCTCCATGGTGGTGGTGGTGATGGGCGGAGCAGCCGCTGGGCCTGTCATCCAGGGGCTTGTGATGATCTACTCCCACTGTGCAGGTGCGCTGGAGTGCCTCGCAGTTCTCAAGGGCTGCTCTGCCCACCGCCACGGAGGGGAGGCCTGCTAGATCAACCCCCCACCCCCGGCTACGCACATGGCAGCTAAAATTATGAAAAACACTGGAGGTTCAGCGCAGCCGGGCAGCGGCAGGGCAGGAAGGGGTGTTGGCAGGAGGCCCCCCCTGACATTTTCCCCAAGGTCTGGGGGTAAGAGCGCCTCTGCATCCAACTGCCAATAGCAAGATCTCTCCACAACCTGCTTCTCTGCACTAAGGAACAACTTAGGTGAGAAGAAAGATGCATATTTTCAAATACTCAGCCAAGGCAGCATGTGGCAAATGTTATTATTTATTTAATAAGTTAACATTTGCTATATAACAACTTCTTCTTCTTCTTCTTCTTCTTCTTCTTCTTCTTCTTCTTCTTCTTCTTCTTCTTCTTCTTCTTCTTCTTCTTCTTCTTCTTCTTCTTCAGATAAAAGGTGGTTTTGATTGCAATGAGTGCAAAATAAAGTAGCTCAGCTCTGGCAACAATGGCTGTTCTGCTGCCTCTTTTTTTTCTGACCGGAATATCCTCCATTTCGTTGTTCGGAGAAGTGCCATTTCTTATCATTGCTTGTAAAGAAAACTGGCCTGACACTCTTTCTGTCTTACAAGCAGTTTGATGGTTCTATGACTGAAGTCCAGAATTTCTTTGATCATCTGCTTCTCCATGGACAGCATCGCCAAGCCATTAAGTCTTTGCCCCCAGATCCCCAAAGGAAGACAGGACACACGTGTATGGATGAAAACTAGGGCCACTTTATTAACTCTAAACTATGCAGAGATGTGCAACAGGTATAACTATAACCTCCCTAAACTAGAGTGTGGGAAACTCCAATCCCCTTTTCGGGTAGGCACAGCCTCCTAGCAAGGGCTGAGCTCCTCTCACTGTTGGGCAAAGCAGCCAGGCTTGGCAGATGCCATATGAAACCTCAGCATAGCCCCACCAAGCCACACAGTTTACTGTGTCAAGGAGGTAGCCACCAGGGTCACCACCACTGTTCCCTCCAACATGGATCCCCAGATGTTGTGGACTACAACTCCTATAATCCCCAAGCAAAAGCCATTGTAGCTTGGGATTCTGGGAGTTGTAGTCAATATCTGGGAATCCCTGTTAGAGGAAACACTGGTCACCACCCCTCCAGCCCCAAAGCTCTGAGTGGGTCAGCTGAACAGTGCCCTAAAAGTGGTTCATTCGCTAGGTGACCAGATTTGGCTTTTTAAAAGCCAAATTCTGGCTTATGGCTCATTTGACCCATGAGTATACCCCTTAGGCTCTGGCCACCTCAGACACCCCTGGGCCACAAAACCCTGAAAGGTTGTTACATGAAACCATCTCTACCTGAAAGGTGCCTATAGCTGAGCACCAATCAAGGTCTTAACCTCCAAAGCCCACACTCACCTGCCAAAGTGACCACTTAACCTGCAACCAGACTCCCACCCCTAAAAAGGGGGCTATTCCCTTTAAAACACAGTCAGTGAGGAGTAGGCGAAAAAATCTCCACGCAAAGCCAATCAGGTGAAGACCAAAAATTCCTACTCGGCCCATAAGCGACCAGCTAATCTCTCACTGAACTAGGGAGGGTGGGCGGGAGCCGCAAAGCCTGCAAAGTTGGAGGAGGGAAGCATGTGTGCTGCATAAGTAGCAGCATCACAACACTGACCCCATTGGCCATCCCATGCATATAGCCACTTCTCACAGAGGACGGCTACATGGGAGCCATGTCCTCCTGGTCAGGGCTGATTTGGTTTGATCTTGGACTGGACCACCTTTCCTGAAGGCCTGTCTGGTTCGCGACCAAACCATCGAACCAGCCTGATGGCAATTGCCTCTGCTTACCTTCTCCAGCTGGGATTCACCACCTAAACCAAACACACAAAAACACACACAAAAGAAATGTAGAGGAAAACATTGATTAGCACTAGGAAGACAGGATGGCAAAATTGCCTCTGCTTACCTTACGCAGCTGGGATTTGCCACCTAAAAGAAACAAACAAACTCACACACCAATGAGGAATGAAAAGGAACATATTGCATAGCACTAGGAAGACCAGATGGCAAAATTGCCTTTGCTTACCTTATGCAGCTGAGATGTGCCAACTAAAAGAAACAAACACACAAATGAGGAATGTAGAGGCCTACATTGCATAGCCCTGGAAAGTGTTGGGAGCCGGACTACCAGTGCAACCTTTTGCACCAACTATCCTTATGACCACTAGGGGCATTGGGAGTAGAGATAGTGAGTAAGGGTCTCCCTAGCTGTTCTATCGGTCTCTACTCTGTGACCCCTGATATGACTCTTCAGGTGTTTCCTGTTGAGAGTCAGAAAGCATCCCTTCTTTTCCTCTTAGAGAGCAGATGGAAACATCTCTCTCTCTCCCCACCTATTCATTATGTTGTTCTATAGATTACGGTTAGGTCTTTCTTATCCAAAGGTGTACTTCACCAATAAATACTTTGTATTTATTCTACAAGAATCTCCATGTGACTTCTCTAAATAGCTGCAACAACTAAACTCTGCAACTAAACTGTAACTGGAGTGGGTAGCTTCTTTAGTGCTCTGCTAATTAACTGGGGGATAAAAATTACAACCTCCCAAGAGAAAGAGCTGCTGGCAAGATCGCCTGTGCTCAGAGGTGCACCTAGGTAATTTTGGAGCCTGGACCTAAAAGCCTTTGGAGCCCCCACCCATCCCCAATGCAAATTAAACATTTTTTAACACATACGTTCTTGAGGGCACAAACCACACCACCCAGGAGAGACTAAAGATTATTTGGAAGCCCCCAATGAGTATGGACACCAGGGGCTGCATCCCCAAAATCCAGGAGTAAAAGCGCCTCTGCCTCTGCTTACCTTACTCAGCTCAGATATGCCACCTAAAAGAAATGCACACACACACAAACACACAAATGAGGAATGAAAAGGGGCTGGAATGAAATGCGGAATGAAATGAGGAATGAAAAGGGGCATCAAGGGAAGGGCAGGTTTCCTACCTGTAACCATAGTTCTTCAAGTGGTCTTCTGTGCGTTCACACTTGGGTTATGCGCCTGCGCAGAGCCACGTTCTGGAACCTTCCAAAGCTTCACCCCCCCAAAAGGAAAAAAGAGAAGGAAGACCCACTCCCTCTGTAGGTTGATCCCCACACTAGCTCAGTCAAGGAGACCGCCGCTCAACTAAAGAGACCAGCTGCTGTGGGGAGGTAGGGCGGGAGTGTGAATGCACAGAGGACCACTCAAAGAACTACGGTTACAAGTAGGAAACCTGCCCTACTTCTTCGTGGTCTCTGTGCATCACACTTGAAATCATAGCGAGCTAACTTACCTGGCTGGTGGAAGCAGCCTAATGAGAGACTGAGTGAAGTACTGCCGTCCCCAAGCATGCCTGATCTCTGGAACGGACATCCAGCGCATAGTGTTGTATGAAGGTCGACGGGTTAGCCCAGCTAGCTGCCCTGCAAATCTCCTCCAATGCAATTCCCCGCCAAAAGGCCTCTGATGACGCCACTGCCCTCATGGAATGGGCCCGAATAGGGCCCGGCAATGGCTTCTTAACCAGCTGGTAGGCTAGACATACAGTCTCTGCTACCCAGGATGAAACTCACTGCGTTGATATAGGCATGCCCATAGATGAGCCTGAAAAGCTGACAAAGAGTCTCTCTGTCCTTCTGAAGGGTCTTGTCCAATCTACATAGAAGGCAAGAGCCCTCCGAACCTCCAAAGAGTTGTAGGTCCTTTCTTTCTCCGAGCGTGGATCAGGGAAGAAAACGGGCAGCCTTAGTTCTTGCGCCAGATGGAACTCCGACACTTCAATGACAGGAGCTTCAAAGAACAAGTCGCCATGGGTTCGAAAGGTGCCGACATTAACTGTGAAAGAACTAGTTGAAGGTCCCATATGGGCAACAAACGTGGATGAGTTGGGAACAAATTTAAAAACCTTTCAAAAACATCTTAACCACCAGTCAACAAACAGACCCAAATAACTGTGGTAGGAAGCAATAGCGGCCAAATGCACCCTGATGGATGCCTGTGCCAGTCCAGACTCTCTCAGAGCCAGAAGATATTCCAGGATAGTCTGGACCGGGACCCGATCAGGAGCTAGACCAGACTTCACCACAAAATCAGAAAACATCTTCCACTTGACAGGATAGCAGCGTCATGCAAATGGCTTCCGTGCTGCTTCCAGGACTTTAAGTACAGAGTCTGAGATGGAGGGGAGCGTCAGATCCTCCAAGCAGTCAGATGGAGGGATTCTATGTTCAGATGGATCCTGCGGGCCCCCTCCAATGTCAACAGTTCCAGGTATACCAGCAGGTGCACAAAGGTGTGGTTGGCCAATTGCAGAGGGAAGTGAACCAGGGTTGCCGCGGCCACCAAGGGGCCACCTGAAACGCATCTGCTCTGTCCCTTTTCAGTTTCTCAAGTACGCTTGGAATTAAAGGGAACGGCGGGAATGCGTACACAAAGTCTCTTCCCAAGTGGTGAAGGAACGCATCGCCAAGGGATCGTCGGCCCATCCCACCACTGCTGCAATACTGGACGCACTTCCTGTTGCTCTCCGAGTCCCCCAGCGATGGAACAAGCCTTTCAACACATTCCTCTCTAGAGACCACTCATGAGAGTTTTCCGTCTGTCGGCTGAGGGCATTCGCCAGGGTGTTCGAGACTCCTTCTATGTGCACCGCTGTTGGCCAGATACCTCTGCGTGTACACCACGCCCAGATCTCAAGCACCAGAAACAATAACTTGCAAGAGACCGTCCCACCTTGACGGTTTAGGTATGAGCGGGCTGTGGTATTGTCTGTCAAGAGGAGTACAGACTGTCCCCAGATCCAGTGTCGGAAGGCCTTTAGTGCTAGGAGGATGGCCATTAACTCCAGGTAGTTTCTGTGTTCGTACTTGAGATGGTGAGGCCAAAGGTCGGCCACTGTGAATTTCCCGAAGTGCGCTCCCCATCCAGATGTGGAAGCGTTAGTTGTTATTGACAATCTCGGAGGAGGGCGCTGGAAAGGGACACACACACCCGTCAGATGTGCGGACTTCGTCCACCATCGTACCTATGCCAGTACGCTCCACGGGGCCCACATCTCTGTCGGGGCGATGAAGGTGGGGATTGAAATTGTCCAGGAACCACATTTGTAGAGGCCTCATGTGAAAGCGTGCGAGTGGCAGAACAGCCGTAGATGAAGCCATGTGCCCAAGTATCTTCTGCACCACCCTGGCCCTGTGACACCTCTTATGGCAGAAACGCAGGGCTGCCTCTCTGATGCTCAGCACCCTGTGAGGGCCAAGGTATGCACTGCTCTCTCTGGAATCCAACAGTGTGCTGAGGAACTCCACACGTTGCAGTGGTCAGAGTTTGGAATTCGTGAAGTTGACCTCTAGACCCAGGGACCGAAGCAGCTGAACGGTGAGCCGCACATGTTCTTTGAGGCCTTTGCAGGAGTTTGCTACCAATAACCAATGTAAGCTGGACGCAGAGTATAGACTCTTGCCCACGGCATCCAGCCCTCCCTGTCTGAAGGAGCTGTCAAACGCCATAGTTTGGACTTCGATTGGGCCAATTCAACTACAACCAAATTTGGTGTGGGGTGTCTGTTGAGGTATTGTGTATCTTGCATTTCAGACATGCCCTCCAGGCATTTGGAAGTGGAGGCAACTGAGGCAGGTTTCTCCTAGGCTACTTTAATTATCTGGGCAATGGTTCGTATCAGGGGAAGGGCTACTATCCCTGTAGCCTGCGGTTGGGTCAGCTCAGAGATGGAATCCTGAGCAGTCTGATGTAGCTCCGAAATATCCAACCCGAGGGAGGTCGCCAATGCCATGCGCAGCAGCTGCTCTGTGTAACGTTTCAGTTCCGCCAAGGAGGGACCCTCCGGTTGCTCCGCTTCTGGCTGTTCCGTTGCACTCTCTGTTCCATCCACCTCTGGAGTACCTGGTGGATCCAGCGGTTGCAACCCCAGGTCCTCGACAGGAGTATCAATCACCACCACCGTTGCTGGCGACGGAAGCGTTGGATCTACTGGCTCTGCAGGCGGAGCCATAGGAGCTGGCAGCATAGGGTCCACAGGCTGGGTCGGGGCTGGAAGCTCAGGATCCACAGGCAACGGGGGTGGCAATGGGACCTCGAGTGGAGCGCTTGGGACCGAAGGAAATCGAGGGTCTGCTGGTCTTGCTTTCTTTGGCTTCTTCCCTTGTTTCCTGCTACGCCTCTTAGGGCTAGAATCTGATCTAGGAATCTGATCCCGACATAGAATGGGAGCATGACCGCTTATGTCCTCTCCTCTTTCCGCCTGGATAATCCCTTAGCCTTTCCTTGTAGAATGGACCTGACGGAAATCCAAAATAGTTCACCGGCTCCACATCAGTGTAAGGAGCCATCATCCAGTGCGAAGGGTGCCTGTCCGTCTCAAAGTTTGGGGCATAGACCCAACTAGAGAGCAATGGGTCGTAAAACCAATGATAACGTTTCCCATGATGTTTAGATTTGCAGGATGTCTCACTCGAGCAGGATGAGGGGGAACCTGGGTAGCAGGGGTCCAACCCACCTCCTACACAATCTGCCTGAGTAGGCAGGGCAGGCCCAGGTCTGCTTTGCCCTGATTGAGCTCGTGGCTGGTTTTGAGGACGCAAGCCGCACCTTCTCGCCCTGTACCATAACGGGAGGTAAGCCCGGCAGAGGCGGGGGTAATTTCAGTGGAGGCAGCTACAGATCGAGTACAGCTGCATGCGCCAGTGCGCTGACCTCGGCAGTAGCGACCGTGGCATTTTGTTGTTCAACAGGCTCAGACTCAGAGTGGGGCTGTCCTTCCATCCGATTTTGAGGTCCCGACCTTGGGCTACCTCCAGCCGCTGCCAAACTTGCTTGAAGGGCCCTTTCCCACATCTCTGCTGTGGCGAGCCTGCTTGGTGAAGCCCTTACAAATTGTACAGGTATCCACCTTATGGGCCTCCCCCAAGCAAAGAAGACACTTTGCGTGCCTGTCCAAGGTGGGGATTTTTGCTGCACAGGCCAAGCAACATTTCAAGGTTACTTTGGGGGCTGCTGCCATAAGGGGCAACAGCCCGCTGGCAACCGAAGCGTGGGGGAGGGGTGCGAAAGGAATCAAAATGCAAAATGGACGGTCAGATATACTTAGAGAAGAGAGAAACAGATAGAATAAAAGGAGGTTAAAGGAGACAATTGTATAGGAGATACGTTCTGAGGTGAAGGCAGAGCAAAGCTCCAACGTCTTGCCCTAGCGGCGCTCGATGAGGGGGTGAAGCTTTGGAAGGTTCTGGAACGTGGCTCTGCTCAGGCGCCTAACCCAAGTGTGATGCACAGAGACCACAAAGAAGAAAGGGGGGTTTCCTGCAAGGCCTGGCTGGGACTGGACCCAGGCTCCGGAACCAAGGGAGGCAGTAGCAGCTTCGGGATCACCGTGTGGCTGCTGGAGGTGATGGGCCTATTTGCTCCAGATTTCTCCAAGCTGAATATGTGAAGTGAAAGATGAAAGATGAGGGGGAGAAAGATGAGGGGGAGACACACAGAAAGATGAGGGGGAGACACACAGCTTATTTCTGGGTCTGTGGTGGGGCCCAGCACTTGGATGGTCAGCGCTGGCCTGATGGCCAGAAGAAGCCTGGGAAGGAACCATCTCCCTGGACAAGCCAGAAGGACACTCCTGCCCCAGAGGGAAGACGTCCCACCCAGGCTCCCCAAGATCCAGGTTCCTCCTGGGGAGGGGCTGCAATAATTTGGCACGCTCCACAGCAGCCTCCTGCTTCTTTCTGTGGAGTCTCCCCTCCCCCAGGTGGGAAGGGCTTTCCCCTCAGAAGTCACACTCCCACCTGGTGCATTGACCACACACCTGGCTGCCTTGATCTTCCCCAGAAGGGCTGGTGGGTTGCCTTCCCATGGCGGCTTCCACTTGCTGCTGCTTTCTGCCTGGGGTTACCTCTTGGATCTTTTGACAGGCTTCACCCTTTCTGTTGATGGTTCTGCCCTAGTAGTTTACATAACCTCTGCAGATTTGTTTGGACAAAACCAAGTCTCACAATTTCAGAGCGGAATATAAGTAAGTTAACCATGAAAGTTGAGGAGGAGACACACATCCTATTTCTGGGTCTGAGTTTGTGTCTACCTTGGAGGGGGGGCAGCGCTTGGATGGTCAGCTCTGGCATTGGGTTGAGCCCCTACCAAGCTTGTGGTGTTTGCAAAGAAGAGGACAGTGTATTCAGCAGAGGTCAGCCCATTGGGTTCTGGGCCTTCATTCTCGTTATGGTATTTGAAGAACTCTGGGGAGGAACCAGCTCCATGGAGAGGCCAGAAGGACGCTCCTGCCCCAGAGTGAAGAAGTCACACCCAGGCTCCCCCAGGAGGTCCATTCACAGAATTTCAGAGCTGAATAAAGGTATGTTAACCATGAAAGATGAGGGGGAGACAGACGGCTTGTGGCTCTTTCCCTCCCGCAGCCTCTCCTGAATTGCTTTCAAAGCCACAGGGGGAGAAGCTGCAATCCCCCAACAAATACACATGGAGGCATCAAGCCCCTTGCTGCGTATCCTTCCGAATGTGGGCCTCATCTATCAGAAGAGGGCGTAAGTGTTAGCACCCTGCAGCTCCCAGCCAATGTAAGCAAGATCCAGTTCCTATTTCAAAGCCAGGCTAACCTCATCCACAGCCTGCTTTGAGTTGCTTCTTTCTGCTTCCCTTCTTCCAAGGTTTTGTGCTCTCCGGAACTGTGGACTCTACCATTGCAGAAGCATCTTTAGCATCAATTCCCTTCGAACAAGGGATGGGAGTCCCGAGAAAGACAAATGGCACAAGTGTCCTTCATTTCATTTGAGATTTCTCTGCTTCCATTTTGTGACACATGAAAAATGAGCCGAATTGTTCCCATCTGGTGCCCTCTTCCAACTAGATACTATTCAGGGCCAGTTCAATGATGTGGCCAAAGTGGCACTAGCCAGGGGTGCCGAGGATTAATGGGCTCCGGAGGAGGATGGTGGGCTGGGGAAGGAAAGCGCGTACCTGCTGCTCTCCTTTCCACACAGGCTTCCTATCTTGCTGGAACTGTCTGGGTAACACGTGAGAGGGAGGGAGCTCCTTCACCAGCGCGCACACACACACCTGCTGTGTTTAGCAAGGCGGCGTGGTGTTTGTGTGGTGTGCTTAAGCACGATCATTCTCCCCCTGACCAGGGATCTCTTCTCAATTTCACTTGCGCTTTGGAAAACTGGGGGGTGGGGACACCCGAGGACTCTTTTTAAAGCCTTCCTGCCTAATCAAGCTATTATCTGGTTAAGGACACCTTGACTGATTAATCCAATTAGTTTTCATTGATCGATCCATTAATCAGTAAATCAGTTAGATGTGATTAACTGATTAACATGTGATATGACTAAAAATAAGAGTTTTGAAGGGAGGAAGTCTACTTGCTTCCGTTTTAGCTATTTGTATACTGCTTTTCAACACAAGTTACATAGAAAAGTGAGAAATAAGTAAAGATGGTTCCCTCAGGGACATTTCTTTTTGAGTAGCACACATTCATTCTGCATTTGTGCTTGCACTTATTTGGAAGGGGCTGGCTTCAGAGAGCAACTTTCTTTGAGTAGTGGCACACATTAATTCTGTGTTTTGTTTCTTGCTTGAATTTACTTTGAGGGTTCATTTTTAACATCCACCTCTGCAGCCCATTCCTTTTCCCTTTCATGTTGGCTCCGTTGTCATAGCCTTGGTCCCTCATACGACCAATATTAAGATTCCAGGCAAGCAGTTGATTGACAAGAGTGTCACACAAACCCTCTCCAGTTGCATCATGCACTTCCAGGAAACCTAGGAAATGTTCTTCTATGTCCACAGTGCCTTCTTTGCAGGAAACGAAAGGAATAATAACCATCATCTGCTCAATGTGACTGAGGTCTGGAATGCAGTCCAATATTTTAAAATAGTACTTTGCTTTCTTGAGTGCAGACAAGATCTTTTCAGTGATGGTCTTGCCCCAAATTGCAATAATTTAATTTTGTATGTCTTTGCGCAAATAGTGGTATTTGGATTCCTGTCTCTTTTGCAAGCACATTAATTTTAAAATCTACTATCTATGTTTACATTATACTGTATTCGGGCGACTTGGACTCCACTGTTTCTGTTAAGGTGGTGGCCAGCATTCCTCCTTGCAGTCTTAGATTGGATCAGTTTCAATCTGTGATGCCTGAGGACATGGACAAACTGCTTGGGGCAGTGCAGCCTACCACTTCTTCTCTGGATCCTTGCTAAACTTAGCTGCTTCTATCTAGCCCGACTTGGCAGCTTCTATCTAGCAGGGAAATTGTTGGAGATGATTGATTTGATTGATTGATTGATTAAGCGCTGTCAAGTTGATGTTGACTCTTAGTAACCACATATACAGTAGATTCTCTCCAGGATGATCTGTCTTCAACTTGGCCTTTAAGGTCTCTCAGTGGTGCATTCATTGTTGTCGTAATCGAGTCCATCCACCTTGCTGCTGGTCGTCCTCTTCTTCTCTTTCCTTCAACCTTTCCCAGCATTATGGACTTAACAAGGGAGCTGGACTTTGCATAATATGTCCAAAGTATGATAGTTTGAGCCTGGTCATTTGTGCCTTGAATGAAAATTCTGGATTGATTCGTTCTAGGATCCGTTTGTTTGTTTTCCTGGCTGTCCATGGTATCCTCAAAAGTCTTCTCCAACACCAAAGTTCAAAAGCTTCAGTGCTTTTTCTAGCTTGCTTCTTCAAAGTCCAGCTTTCGCATCCAGAGTGTCACGGGGAAAACCATTGTCCGAACAATTAAATCAATTAAAATACCTGGGGGTAATTTTTCAATATAATGCTGGGAAATCAGCACATATTAGTGTGCTCACAGATTCGGCAAAACGCAGCACAGCAGCAATCTTAAGATTTTTCAGAACTCAGGGTGCAGGCTACATACCAGCTGCCTTAAGGCTTTATACCGCAAAGGTCATTCCGCAATTATTGTATGGCATACAACTAGGTCCATACTCAAGGTTTGACACTTTGGAAAGAACCAGTTTCAATGCTTTTTCTGTCTTGCTTCTTCAAAGTACAGCTTTCGCATCCATAGAGTGTCACGGGGAAAACCATTGTCCGAACGATTCTAATCTTTGTAGGTGTAAACACATCATGGCATCTAAAAATCCTTTCCAAGGCCTTCATTGCAACCCCACCAAGTTCTAGTCTACAGTGTATTTCTTGACTTCTGGATCCTTTACTGTTGATGGTCGATCCTAAAAAGCAAAAGCTATCCAACACTGCAATGTCTTCATTGTCAATTCTGAGGCTGTTAGCTATACCCGTTGCCATTAGTTTAGTCTTCTTGACATTTAGTTGTAGTCCCATTTTTTCACTGTGCTCCTTGACTTTCATTACTAGAGCTTGCAGATCATCCACATTCTCAGCTATCAGAGTGGTGTCATCAGCGTTGCGCAGGTTATTGATGTTTCTTCCTCCAACTTTAAAGCCATGCTCATCTTCTTCCAATCCAGTTTCTCTCTGTATATGTTCGGCATATAAATTGAAAAAAGAGGGAGAAAGTATACAGCCTTGTCTTACTCCTTTGTCAATCTGGAACCAGTCTGTTTCACCATGTTCCGTCTGGACTGTGGCTTCCTGTCCTGTGGATAGGTTTCTCATGAGAACAATGAGGTGTTCTGGGACACCCATTTTCCTAACGATATTCCACAACTTGACATGGTCAATGCAATCGAAGACTTTTCTGTAGTCAATAAAGCACATCTTGACTTCTTTCTGGTGTTCTTTGACTTTCTCAATTATCCAGCATGCATCAGCAAAGATGTCTCTTGTTCCTCAGCATTTTCTGAAACCAGCTTGAACATCCAGCATTTCCCTTCCACGTAAGGCTCTAATCTGCGTTGAATGATCCGCAGCATTATTTTGCTAGCATGTGAAATTAAGGATATTGTGCGATGGTTTGTGCAATCTGTTAAGTCTCCTTTCTTTGGTATGGGTATGTAGACTGACCTCTTCCAATCTGTTGGCCACTGTGTCATTCTCCAGATTTGCTGGCATAGTTTCGTTAGAGCCTTGACTGATTTTTCTTATGTTACTTCTGTAGCTATTCCATCAATTCCTGTAGCCTTCTGACTTGGTAATGACCAGAGTGCTAATCTAACTTCATATTCCTGTACTAGAGGTTCTTGCAAGTAGGAATATCTCCTAGAGCAGGGATTCTCAACGTTGGGTCCCCAGATGTTTTTGGACTTCAACTCCCATAATCCCTAACCAAAGGGCACTGGGACTGGAGATTATGGAATCCAAAAACATCTGGGGACCCAACATTGAGAATCCCTGTTCTAGAGTATCTTGGATGTTGGCATCCCTGCTGTACAGATTTTCAGTGTACTCCTTCCAACTCTGTTTGATCTTCTCTGAATCAGTTACTATCTGTCCTTTGGCATCTCTTAACATACCAATTCGAGGTTGGAACTTGGAACCTCCCTCTGAGTTCAGAGATCTTTTGGAAAACTTGCCTTATTTTTCCATGTCTATTTCCTTCCTCAAGGCCTTTGCAAATGCCATTGTAGTACTGTTCTTTGCTTTTGTAACAGCTTTCTGAAATTCCCTATTAAGTTCCTTCCTGAGGTCTTTATCTTTCTTGACTTTGGCTTCTCTCCTCTTCTTGGCAATTTCTACCGTCTATTCTGACATCCATTTTGCTTTCTTATGTTTCTTGGTCTTTGGCAGTCTCTTTTCACATTTGTCCTTAACTTATTTGATTTCATTCCACGGTTCCTCTTATCCAACATCAAGTCCCCAAAGGACCTTCCCCAGGGGGGTGAGAGAGATGCTTTGTTTGGACATGGAGAGATACTTTTGTTTGGACATTGTTAAAAATCATGGGGGCCAAAATAGAATTCTATGGGACCCTGTTTGTCAAAGGCTATGGCTTTTGAGCAGCCTTAAGGAAACCGCTGCCAGTCTGTCTAGACAATACTAAGCTAGATGGACCAATGGTCTGACTCGGTATAAGGCAGCTTCCAATGGTTCTAAGAGTGGTGGGAATGTATTTGGAAACTAAATCCAATGTGCAGCACATACTAGGTCTGATGTTTAGAACTTAGCAGCTGATTTAAAACAATGCAGACTTCAGATGAACCACTAAATCATGTTATATTAGCTGTTCTGATCCAGAGCCTGTGGATGTTATGTGCAAGTTAGCTCAGTACATTAATTTTTTCATATATGTTTTTGAATTAGAACCCCAGTCCTTTACTATGATTCCTATTGACTAAATAATGGGGTTGCAAGGGAGGGGGAAAGAGAGAGAGAGAGAGAAAATCAGACAAAAAGAGGCCATAGATTAAGATATAAGTTAATGAAAAATGCAACTCACCACAGTTGGGAATCCTAGGACCAGGTGGCCTGTGTTTCTGCTCAGCCTGCTGCTGTCTAGGAGCTACATTCTTAAGACCCCTGCCTGCTGCCTTATCTGAAATGCACCTGCGGGTTAGGCTGACCAGCTCTTCATCCCACTGCAAGTAGCAGGGGGCCTTGCAGCTCCTCATTAAGCGAGCCTCCATAGCCAGCTTGTCCACAACCTAGGTGAGAAGATGTGCATTTTAAAGTTCTCAGCACAGAGAACATGTAGTGAATGGAATGGATTTTTTTGTTTATATTAAATCAACATTGGCAATATACTTTGCATATGTCAGCAAACAAAACATGGCTCAATGCTTTTTTATCATTAGTGCAAAACAAAGCAGCTCAGCTTTAGCAACACTGACTGCTGTTCTGCCTTTTTGCTGACATGCTCACCGCTTATTACAAAACCGAAAAAGGGAACACACACACACACAAACACACACACACGGAATGAATAAGAACATATTGGCATCGAAAGGAACACACTACATAGCACATAACAGGCAAAAACAAATCCTGAGTTCCTTCTGAATAAAGTGCTGCCCAAGCTTTGCCCTGGTGTCTCTGCTCCAGAGCGAATGGGTGGACAGGGAAAGGTCCAGTCATGTGCACCAGAAATGTGCAGATCATATGGAGCAGCAGGCAGCCCTCGAGGGACCTCCAGGTACACACATACACACGGAAGGAAGAGGAACACATCACTTAGACCTGAGAGCAATTGCAGCTGCTTACATTATCTGGCTGGGATTTGCCACCTATCACACACACACACACACACACACACGCACACCGGGACCACATTGCAAACCCTCAGCCTCTCATTGCCCTGCTCTGACCGACAGCTGCTCTCAGGCAGAGCTCTTTTCCTAGCTACCCAGGATCCCTGGTCCTCCTCTTACCAACCCTGTCTGCTGTTCCTTTGCACAGGAAGCCCATAGAGACTCCAAGGGAGTCTCCAAAGGAAACCAAGATCTCAGAATTCTGTGGCTTGTTGGGACATCATGGCCTGATCAGTCAGTGACGACGGCTGCTCTAGTCTAAATCCACACTCAGGTTGTTCACATGACCGGCCCTACAGGGACAGGGCAAACTTACGTAGGGCTGGTCATGTGCAGCGCCAGAATCACTCCTGATCCCGGTGCTCCATCCCCAGGCAGCCCTGCTTTTACCCAGGCTTAAAGTGAGGTAGAAGGATGTGTACTTGCCTTCGACCTCACACTCGGGTGGTGTGGCCACTCAGGCTGCCGGCAGCCATCCTTTCCACAGAGCCGGGGGGGGGGGCGCATGGAGTGGAACAGCATCGGGAACTTCCTCAATGCACTGCGCTGTTCGCATAGTGCATTGTGGGATTCCTGGCAGCAGGGAAGTAGTCGTAAATTCCTAGGTGTAGCCTCACCCACCCAAACAGCGGCCAGAGGAATCCGTTTAGAAGGAAGCAGTCCATTTCAGTGGGCATTCCCTGCCATTTGATTGAGGACACTAACCCACCAGAGCACTTGCATGCTGACGGTACTTGCTTTAATCAGGTAGCGCTAGGAAAGACTCCTGCCTGAAACCATGAAGAGCTGCTGCCAGTCAGTGGGGCCCAGGGTCCGACTCTAGGAAGGCAGCTCCCTCTGTTCCTAAGATAGGTAGCATGCTAATCAACAGTTGGAAGAGCAAGAGCATCACACTAGCCCTATGTCGAAAGCCAAGGGCTTTGCATCCCTGCTGAGACCCCAGTTGGGGGAAAGTACCCTCCCTGCAGCACTACACCACTGCCTGGCGGGCCTGGTTTCCTTCTCTCCCCACCACCCCGCCACTCCAGCTCACCTCGCCACTCGCCCCTGTGCTACCACAATTCAATGTAAATAGTTTTTTGAAAATATGATTTGCTTGTGTATGTTTTCTTGTTATAGTTTCTCAGAATGGGAGAAAGATGTAGGCTAGATGGGATAGTGCCAATCCTTGATTAACATATGAAGCAGATTTCCCTTCCTAATACCAGCTCATTTTAAGATTCACAGCAAGAATCCTCCCCTGCCCCCCACCACTCTATCCACCAGAGCTCAGTTATTTCCCTTCAGTTAGGATGGGCTCCACCAAGGCTTTCACTCACAACCACCGGATGGGGACTCAGATCTTGCAGCTGGTGACGTGACAGGCTCTCACTCCTCAGAATCAGGAAGATGGGGCCTCTGGGGGTTCGCCTGCCCCTCTTTGTGTCTCTTCGCACAAAAGTGTTCTTGCTGGGCTTCTCTACAGGCTGCTGGCACAGCTTCTTCGGGTAGGGCTCCACTGCTTCCCCAGCCACCTTGAACACTTGACAACCCAAGTGAATTTCAGCTCCGCCTTCCTTATACTACTGCTTCCCTGGCACCACATGTTCTCTTTCCCCCTGGCTCCACAGTAGCTGAATGGTCATTACAGCTCTGAATTCAGCTGGTGACTGGACTCTGTGATCCTGCACGGTCTGCTAACTGACCCAATGTCCACTCAGATTCAGCTTCTTCGCCCATTTTCATTGGATCAGTCTGGGTCCCTAACAGTTACATAGTGTGATGAGGTAGGCAAACCACCTCATAATCAGGTACCTACACATACACACATAGTACACACATACCTTTGATTCTGATGTGGATCTTATTATAACTGGCACAAATTCTCATTTGTCCTACTTTCTTTCAGACCAGAACTACAAGATCTGGCTAGGGACTTCCTGAAAGTTGAATTTTACCTCTAGCCTCCATTGCTGCATCTTTTGCTCAAATTCACGCTGAAAATGAATGGGGAAAATGGGGGTCCTTGCTTGATCAGGTTGTCATCTCCCATATTGATTTTGTGTTGGGCTAACCAAGTGCAGCCTATGTCATTCTCACCAGAACTGAGGACACCTGAAGACAGTAGCAGAACCTCTTGAGCTGCCTGTATGTGCTCCAGCTTCAAATTGCCTTGATTTAAGACAAATATCTTCCAGGTTTGACGCTTTCCAGGGGCTACTGGCCACAGGCCTCCCTTCAGACAATCTCAGCAGGTTGGCATAGATTGAATTCTTCAAGCCAGAATTCTCTTGCAAGGCAAACACTACGGATGCAAATGCTTCATACCAATGACTGCCCCTTCTTAAAGCACCTGCGGGTCTGTCCGTAGGTTGGCCATACTTAGGCACCAGAACTTCACTTCTTTTCCTCATCACGGATCCCACAAGGCATGCTAGCCAGTTGGCAAGCTTCAGTTCAAACAGACCATCCTGATCTTTCCAGTTTCTGCCCCCCAGTCAGCCTCAAATAACCACCTCACTTCTGGAAAGTGGAACAACATTACTCTTCACTTCAACTTCGTAAACTGAATATAATGCTCCGCGTTCTGCAGAACAGAAGCTTTGCTCCATTAGCTACTGGAACTATCAGTCCACAGGTCATGAAATGCCTCTCATGTTCTTTGTTAACTTGCTTCCAAAACTGACTATGAACAATTGATACCCATGCACCTGAGTCCTGCAGAAACTGGTACTGTACAACTTGCAGATTTCCTTCCAAAGAGTATCCCAGGCCTTCCGTCTCAGCAATTAACATTTCATTGTTTGAGCCACCATCCATGTTGGCAGTGGATTGGCCCCCATCCACTTCCTTCCTTAGTTTCCCTGTTTTGGATCTCCCCTGTGCAGAGAATATTTCCAACGAAAATGACATGGGCTTCCACAGTTCCTGCATCCTTTACTTACTTTCTTACAAAGTGTTGATCCCTTTGATTTAGCCTACGTGCTCCATCCATTCTTGCTTTGAACATGAACCACCTTTTTTAGCCTATGAAGTTCATTACAGATATCTTGTGGGGGCCCCAGCTCGCACTTGCATATTCAACTGCTCATCAGAAATGACTCTTGTTTCCTTGATTGTGTGAACATGCCCTTCGGTTTCCAGAGCCTGGAAATTTTTTGTTTCCAGTTTTCTAGCCTTTTCCAGTTCTGGGGGCAATTTGATTGCATTAGCCCAATGCCAAGACCGTCCTAACTGGAACTGGAGGTGCATTTCTCCTTTGAAGGCATTGTTAGCGATCTGGCCTCTAGCCATCATATCTTGCACCTCTGCACTAGTTCCAGGGAAAGCTTTCACCGCTAACTCTCTGAGGGCAATGCCAAGTGCTTGCAATGATTCTGCAGGGCCTTTCTTATAATGAATGAAAAACTGCTCCGTCCCAATCTGCATACCCACTAGGTCCCAGAGAAGTTCTTAATGCTTTCATCACTTGCATATAATATGTCGTATGTCTTTGCTGAGCCCACAATACTCTCTCCTGGCCTTTTCCATAAGTAACAGACTCAGGTGCTTTAAGTTAAGGCAGGGACTCTCAAACTTAGGTCTCCAGGGCATTTTCCGGATTAGATTTGCAACGCTTAAAGTGTTGCAAAGTGTAACGGAATGAGGCAGCAGTTTGAAACCACAAGCGCAGCGATTCTCAGGCAGTATGATATGCAATGTGACAAGGTTTTGCCTGTCCATACTCCCCATCACTGCAGCAGTTTTTCCAGGCAGGGAGCTTCCATATTCCACCTCTGGAACACATCCACTGGCCCCTCATCCTCCTCAATTTTGGGCCAATGGGGTTGCAGAGGGAGAGGGGGATTGCTAACACGATGGAACTTAAAAACAAAAAAAATCTCAGTGCACTTGTGCAAATCCGCCAGAAGGGGGATGCACCATTCCAAAACAATTCCTTTTGTCATAGCCGGCTTGTGCAAGGCAAGCAGGATTTGTTTGTTTTTTTAAAAATTAATCCAATGGTGGTGGAGGAGGGAAGAGGCGGAGGGGAGGGGAGTGCACCTCCAGTGGGGACGAGCAATCTGAAGACGTGGGGCGGGGGAGCGGGCTGCCCAGGAGAAGGTCTGCTCTCTGTGCCCCCCCCCCACCCCCGCACAAGCAAGAGCAGTGGCTCTTCTCGGACTAGCAGTCCTGGGCTTTCCCTATCCTGGGCTGTCTCCACCGCCACCACTTCCACTCCCCGTCAGTGCAGGGCTGGCAGAGGGGCTCCAGAAAAGCAGCGGATTCGCAAGAGGGAGGAGGGGCCGCGAAAGGGAGGGCAGGTAGGCCCCCCACCCACACACCCAAAGAGCCCTCTGGAAGGAGAGCAAAATCAGTCTGGTAAAATTATTTCATGGATGGATCGGAGAGGATCTGTAAAATCAACCAATTCTCACGCAGCTAGATTTAGTTTGATGTGCTTCCTCTTCAGAAAAGTGCCACTCTTTTGGCAGGGAAGGAGGTGGAAGGGAGCCTCTTGCCCACCCACCCCCCATCGAAAGCAGTGTGTGCCCCCTCCCTTCCCCCACCATAAAATAAAATAAAATAAAATAAAATAAAAATAACTGTCCACACTGCAAAATGCTGCAAGCATAAATAACGTGACAAGCCTCCCTACAATGGAAAAATACAGCTACTTTCCTGCAAAACATTTGCCACGTTATAGGGCAATTACGAAACAATTAAATCTGAAACAGGGCATGGGAAATATGAACGGTACCCTACTGACAACATAACGACACTGATGTCGTGACACGTGCAAAATGGAGGGGCACTTTGTGAACACATAGCGAAACTGTTACCGCGCATAATCTGGAAAATGCCCAGATGTTGGTGGACTACAATCCCATCATCCTCAGTCACAATGACCAGTATGATGGGTGCTGTAGTCCAACCACACGTGGGGACCCAGGTTTGAGAGCCCCTGACTTCAGGCTTTCATCCCAACCATTTAACTCACCTGCTGTTCCATGCTCCTCTGACCAAACACCCTTCTTTTTCTCCACTGCATGGCATAGGATTAAATAGTTGATTAAATGTATACCTCTTCATTCATTTTGTATTCTGTATAACAACCATTAATTTATACTGTCCTTCCTAATGGTGCAGCGGGGAAATGCTCGACTAAAGAGCCCCTGGTGGCGCAGTGGTAAAACTGCCGCCCTGTCACCAGAAGGTTGCAAGTTTGATCCTGACCAGGGGCTCAAGGTTGACTCAGCCTTCCATCCTTCCGAGGGCGGTAAAATGAGTACCCAGAATGTTGGGGGGCAATATGCTAAATCATTGTAAACCGCTTAGAGAGCTCCAGCTATAGAGCGGTATATAAATGTAAGTGCTATTGCTATTGCTATTGCTAACAAGCAGAAGGTTGCCAGTTCAAATCCCCGCTGGTACTCTATTGGGCAGCAGTGATATAGGAAGATGCCGAAAGGCATCATCTCACACTGTGTGGGAGATGGCAATGGTAAACCCCTCCTGTATTCTACCAAAAGAAAACCACAGGGCTCTGGGGGTGCCAGGAGTCAAAATTGCCTTGACAGCACCCTTTACGTTTACCTTCTAGACCAGTGCAGGGGCCTAACGATAATAGGGCAAGGGGAGACAGTTGTCTGGGGGCTCACTGCCTTGGGGGGCCCCCCAGAGGCAAGTCACATGACTGACTCCCCCAGCCACACACCTGCCGAGGCTTCCTTCAGTTGTATTCATCCTCCGAAATTGATGAGGGTGTTAAGACCTGGAGCTACCAGAACAGCATGTCTTTCTCTAGTAATATCCTATGTGTCACAATAGATTGAGTAGAACATCATCCTAAATTATTTTTTAAAAGGTTTTGTAAATTGTGGACGTTCTGGCTGTTCTGGTAGCTCCAGGTCTTAACACTCCCATCAGTTTCAGAGGATGAATACAACTGAAGGAAGCCTCGGCAGGTGTGTGGCTGGGGGAGTCAGTCATGTGACTTTCCTCTGGGGGGCCCTCCAAGGCAGTGAGCCCCCAGACAACTGTCTCCCCTTGCCCTATTATCGTTAGGCCCCTGCACTGGTCTAGAAGGTAAACGCAAAGGGTGCTGTCATGTCATTTTTGACTCCTGGCACCCCCAGAGCCCTGTGGTTTTCTTTTGGTAGAATACAGGAGGGGTTTACCATTGTCATCTCCTGCGCAGTGTGAGATGATGCCTTGCAGCATCTTCCTATATCGCTGATATATATGCATATGAATGAGAGGGGGGGCATTTTAAAATCTTGTCTCTGGGCCCACTCCAACCTCGCTACACCCCTGGAAACACTGCAGTGAAGGCTTACCCGTAGCCTTGAAGCCTGGGTCACTGGTTCTCATTTAGTTCGTTATCTAGACCCATTACCGTTGCCCCAGATCCCACTCTGCCCCACGGCAGCCAATCTGTGACGGGCCCTGGGGGTGCCAGCAGTCAGTGGGATCTACCAAATGAGGCCAGAGAACCTAACTTAATGGGCAAGAGCAAGAAGCCGGTTCAAGGTAAATCAAACATCGGTGGCCCTAAAGACATATTTCAAACAGAGCAAACAGTGACCATTGCACTAGGTAAGACCCCCCCCCCACAGATCCCAATCTCCAGAGGTGCCCCTCCCCACAGAGCCCCCTCACCGCTCCCGTCATCATTGCCTGGCCCTCAGCACTGCTCTCTGCCTTCAGGATCTGTCACAGCAGGACCGTCTCCTCAGGAAAGTCTCCGTCCTTCCAGCCTTGGTCTCTCCTCCTCCTCCTCCTCCTCTGCTTCTTCCCCCCCAGCCTCCCTCCTTCCTTGGGGTCCTGGGCAGGGGCGGAGCTAAGGGAGAGGGGGGGCCTGTGTGACCCTTGACCCCTCTCTCCAGCAGCCCCTGGTGGGCAGGAGTAAGGGAGAGCAGGAAGGAAAGAGGGGGGGTGGAGCAGGGGGGGTGGGGGGCTCGGGCTCTTTGAACCCAAAGTCCGCTCAATTATAGCTGCACACCCAGTCCTGGGTCACCTTCCCTCCTCCTCCTCCTCCTTCCCCCTCTTCTCTCTTCCAACTTCTCACTCACCAGCAGCTCCAGCAACAGTTTTACTGGACGACTGGCCTGGTTACCTAGGTGACCTCCCTCCCTCCCTGCCCACCTGGTTACCTAGGCGACCTCCCTCCCTCCCTGCCCACCTGGTTACCTAGGCGACCTCCCTCCCTCCCACCCCCACCCCACGGCCTCCTCTTAGACATTGCCTGTGATGGCGTTTTTCACACTCGGTGCTACAGAATCACCCTGGGCAATCCGTGGCAACTCCACCGTGGAGCCTTAATGCCTTCTTCTGCAAAAGTGCATCCCCCAAATTTGGATAGGGTCCACCGCTCTCCCCTCTGCTGCTCCCTACAAGAGATGCCCTTTTGCTGAGTTAGGAAGACGTAACTCTCATAGTAGCGCCTGGAGGGGAGGTGACTCACCACCACAGACCAGCACCCCTCTCGCCAGACTCCTCAGACCCTTCCTGCCACCAGCTGTCCCCCAAAATGGCTTGGTGGAAAGGCTGCTTGCTGGCTTCGGCCTGGTCACAGGCAGGGACAAGGTGCAGGGCCCAGCCCGCCACCAGAGGCACTCCACTGGTTCTGCTTCAGCCTAGAGTCTGCCTCTCCCTGCACTCTAGAGTGATGTCTCTGTGATGCTGGGTCCTTGCTAGGCCTTGTTTCTGGGTCCCCATTTGTGTCATATTTCATTACCTGCAAAAAGGAAGCAAACCAGGAATTCAGAAGACACCTGGCCATGCCCTCTTTCCTAGGAATATCAGTTATGCGACACATTGGAATATACCCAGTTGAGCAATGTCAATGTATTCACCTCTTATTTTGTTGTTTCCGATTTGCAAATTAACATGTACACACGTTGGCTAATTCCACACAAACTGCTGAGTCTGAAATTGCCACCCTTTGTTCACTCTTTTTCCAGACAGTAGCATTGCAGCCTTTTGCATTCCAAGGTGTTCTGTGTTTTCCTTTTGTTTTTGTCCAGACATGATTTGAGGTGATTTTTCAAATTTTCATTGCAATTGCAGCTCCGTTGCACCTAAATGCAATTAGATGGTGGCTTTCAGATGCAAACCACTGTTTTAATTCTGCTGCCAGATATCTGCAGAAAACCACTCAAGAGGTACTGGGCGGAAGCAAGCACAATCAAGAGAGAAATTGACCTATCAGAGGCAACATTTGATCAATTGTTGCTTGGTTTATTACTCAAAGCAACTCTTTGAAGAAAGAGACATTCTGGAGTAACTCCCATCAGAACGTGGGGATTTCTTGCGAGAAAACAGTCTTGATCCAGTGCCCAGTTCCCCCAACAGTATTACTGTTGAAATTAGCAGCAGCAGCTGCTGCAGGGTGCTATAGGGAGCAACAACAGAAGCACAGTCTCTGCCCTGAAGAGGTACACAGGAGAAACATTTGGAAAGAAAGGAGGAAAAAATAAGGGGGAAGAGGACAGAGGCAGTCTTCCCCCTGGACTTCCGGGTAGAAGCCCAGGGACTCCACACCCCCTGGGGGCCCCAAATCCTCGTTCGTCTGTCCCAGGGGATGTGGTTGCCTTGCAGACAGCCCACACTGTGCCAGGTGGCCAAGCATGACCTCTGCTTTAGAGACAGAGAGGAAGTAGGGAAAGAAATATGTAAGATGGGAATATATTAAATTGCATGTTGAAATGATTCTGCTAATGCATATACATTGATTGATTGGATTGATTGATTAAGTGCCGTCAAGTCGGTTTCGACTCTTAGCGACCAGATAGATACTCTCCAGGATGATCTGTCTTCACCTTGACCTTTAATGTCTCTCAGTGGTGCATTCATTGCTGTTGTACTCAAATCCATCCGCTTTGCTGCTGGTCATCCTCTTCTTCTCTTTCCTTCAACTTTTCCCAGCATTATGGACTTCTCAAGGGAGCTGGATCTTCGCATAATGTGTCCGAAGTATGATAGTTTTGCATAAACTTACCTGTTTTATATTATTACTTTCTTGTGAGTTCCGTTGCTGCTTCTTTATTTTATACATTTATATCCCGCTCTTCCTCTGAGGAGCTCAGAGCAGTCTACATGGTTATTTTTTTATCCTCACAACAACCCTGTGAGGTAGATTAGGCGGAGAGATACATGATTGGCCCACAGAGTCACCCCGGGTCTTCCCAGTCCTAGTCCAACACTCTAACCACTACGCTATGCTGTTTGTACCCTCATGAACCCACATGTTAAAAATACTGCGTGTGTCACAGTGTGTGTGCGTGCAGGGGGATGATGCTCAATTTGCAGTGGGTGGGGGTGGGGTGGGTCTCCAAAGCCCTTTAGTTCCAGGCTACAAAGTTACCTAGATGCACCTCTGGGGAAGGACAGGTGTTCACTTACATATGGTCATGCTCAGTTTTAGTAGAGGATAAAGATCAATGTGCCAAAGGTTTCACAGAAAAGCTAGGTGCTCCTCGGAATATCCCAGGAAATGTGTGGCTGAAGCCAGTTGAGCACACATTACCTGCATAAAACACAAACACAATAAAATATGATCAAAGTTTCCATATATTTGACCTCTAGATGGCAGTGGAATACAGATTGAGGTATTTACTGTGATTATTACCCATTTGAATGAGAGGTCAAAATCTTCATCCCAATTAGAGGCTGTTCATTTGTGGTATAGTTTTGGTAATCTATATGAAGAGCCACAAAACCATACAATAATATATGGAGATCATTAAAGTCCTAGAATACAATGCAGATTTTAAAGCTTTAGGTCCTGACATCATGGAAATCTTGGTATAGCATATATTAATAGATGCAGAGCAGGGAATATGATGAATGAACAATTTGCACATTTGTCTCATAAATAATAAGCACAAAATAGCTTGGATGCAGCCAAGCAATACAACTATAAGAGTATTCTCAAATCAGAGGGTTTCAAGAGTCAGCACAGTACTGATGGACTTGCAGCTGCTAGAAAAACATGCATTGCATTCTGCATTTAGTCATAACAGCACATCCTTCCTGCATGGGTAGGCAGATGGGGGGTGGGTGGAGCAGGAAGGTTGTTTGATGGCCCCATCCATGGTCAGTGCCACCAGTGATGTTCTTATTGTTGATGGTGAGAAGAGAACCTTTAAAATCCTCACACAGCAGAGTATGTTCTGTTGGTAAAGACATCCAGCCCAAGAGATTATCTGGAGACATTAGTTGAGTTCAAAAAACAAATAAAGATTTATTAAGAAACTAAAGCATCATATACTGAGTGACATTGAACAACATCCACAAACAGGCACTAGCCTCCAACAACAACTGAACAGTTCTAAGTGACTCTAACTGACCAAGAGAGACCTACTAATATCTCATCATGCCTCCAGTGGCCAGAAGAGGTTACTGTGGTGCTAAGAGCAATGCTTTAGAATTCTCACTTCTAACATGGACAGCATGGGTGCATGAGTGGGGGAGGCAAGTAACTTTTCAGGGGACCATTTTCCTATTCATGTTCCTTCATCAGGAACACCAGCAACATCAGGAGAACACATCTCTCAACAGGAGTTCACATAAACCCATGTGAACTCCTGGAGATTGACATATAATTCCTTCCTGTGCACATATGTTTCTTGCAAATGCTTACCTCTGACATAATTAGGAGAAGAGGCCATTGCACAGTAATTCAGCACGTGCCTCCTAAGTATAAGTGTTCTTTTTTGAACTAAGCTGGGATCTCCACCAAGGAAGGGATCCAGGAGCACCACAGACCTTGGACAGCTCCATGTTCAGTGAGTCAGTTCCTTGGCTAGTGCCAAGCAGGATCACAGGAACTGGGAAATGCAGCACGAACAGAACGTTGCTCCAGCAGCTTCCTGAAACAGGCTCCTGGTTCTTATAGCTGCTGCTGAGGCAGAGGGATTTGACTCCTCCTCTTCTTTAGGGAATACACTGTGTTTTATAAGGGCCTTGCTTGATTTCTTAGGTGCTGGGTCTGGCAACACAGGGGAGCTTCTACTAAGACCGGTAAGTTCTCAGGGGGACTTCTCCAAATTGGAAGACAAAGGCAAGGCTGTTTCCTTGAGTCATGGTTAAAAGGTGTATAAGTTAAAATGATTTTAAGTAGCTGGGCTGGGGAAATGATCTCTGTGACCCTGGTGAACCATCGCCAGCTGGAGTATACATAACTGGGCCATGTGGCCCCATGGTTTGACTTGGTATAAGCCAGCTTCATATGACTGCTACAAAACCACATTATGTATAGTAACCAAACAAGCATGTGACAAGCCAGTAAGCTCCAGAGCTGCTGCTGCAGCAGCAGCAGGGCTTGTTTTTGAACCCATCAGGTTTTGCCCCCAGTTGGCTGATTTTGCCCTAGCCCCACCATTTGGCTGACGTGGCCCCATCTCCTTGCTTTGCCCATAGGGTCAAAGGAAACATCAGTAATTCTAACTGCAACTGATATCTATTGCTGTGACAGTTCTGAGATGAATTTTGCACCCCATCTCCTTAAAAGTGTCTTCTGCAAATTCTGATGACAAATATCCTCTGGATGGGTGGCTATCTGATAAACATTTTTTAAAGTCAGCACTCAGCCTCAGAATGCCAACGCAGGATAACAGCTGGGCTTGCACAACTAAGTTGTCACTCACTGTCACCCACAACCCACCAGCCCACTGAGGTTCGAGAGACAGTCCTCTCGTTTTTGCAGCCTTGTTTTTGAAGTCTAGGACTTCAGAAGCAGGGTGTTTGTGCCAAGCACATGGTAGGCCACCCAAAGGTTGACAGTTAACCCACATACACAGAACGTGCTTTTACTCAGGGAGAGGTGTGATCTTTTCTTGCATGGGCAGGCCTTTGTGCTTGTCGGTAATTGGGATGCCACTCCAGAGGGGTCCCTGACACTGTGGGGCTTTCAGAGGGCATAGAGAGATGCCACTGGAGAGGAAACAGAAAAGCCCCATGAGTCAGGAGAGCAACTGGGATCCTGGCCTTTTGTTGGTGAGTTGCACTAGTCTTGGTGGGTCATGAATTGTATAGGCCTGACAGTTGATATCTGAGAGTATTTGATAGTTGACATGCAATGGTAATTTGCAGTTGTAGTTAGCACATGGCAGTAAAACTGACAGATGATTTGCAAGCAATAGAATTTCATAATTTTGGACTGTTTTCTTTCTTTTACCTAATTAGAAAGCAATTCCTTCAAACAAAAGCCAAGTGATGTCAGATTTTGCTTCCAAATCCCAAATTTGGAGACAGGTTTTGCCATGCAAATAAGATTCCATCCAATTTGAAATGTTTTCCCACTTTAAAGTTAGGGTGACCATACAGAACACTGAGAAGGCCAAAAAGGATAACAGGGAATCACAGTTTGATATGGTGGGTTTTTTTAGGGGGGGAGGGAGGAGATAGAGATAGAGATAGATGAAAAACTGCTTAAGACAAAGATACAGAAGGTTATAGTATGTGGCATTGTTTAGCATGGTTAGGCCACTCTTCAAGACTAGCTAGTTTTGGAGATTGAGCTCCAGATGGGATGGACCTTTTGCACCAGTAACCCTAATGACCACTAGGGGCACTGGGAGCAGAGATAGTTAGGGTCTCTTTCTCTTTCCTGTTTATCTCTGCCTATATGACCCCCCTCAATTGATAGAGTGTACTCAGGAACTTCCTGGGAGTGATCTCCTCCTCCTCCTCCTCCTCCTCCTCCTCCTTCTCCTTCCCAGAATGCTTCTAGCGCACCATGCTTCTCTGAGCACTGTGCTTCTATAGGTCTCTCTGACCACTATGTAGCCAGCAGTTAGGTATAGGTTTTTTTCTATCATCATGTACTTCAAAATAAAGTAGATTAGTTTAACCTTACATGAATTTCCATGCTTATTATTTACAAGCTGTTGCCCCTGAGACCCTGTTAACTTCTGCTGTTGTAGCAGAATTCCCCAGCCCGAGCTCATTCGTGAAGGATTGACACCAGTTGAAACAAAGCAGATTTATTGCCAGGCAATTAGATCTCGGTGGAAATAGATTCCAAAGCCCGAGATAAAGATTACATTTCAGTTTCAGGTTTTATACTCATCTTAATTACATTCAGTGGATACAATCTTCATTGGTTAGCATCATTGTCCGTCATATTACAAATATTGTAATCATTGCTAATTAGACAACATTCCTCTAGTACAATGGAGCATTTCTTCTCTACATGTTGATAAGCAAAGCAAACTATCTCTCTCCTTTCCTTAGCCAGATGCTGTGTCCTTGAAGGTGCTATTGCTGACGCCCAGCTATCTCCAGATTCCAAACAGGGCCTCTCGCTCTAACCAGACAGATTTATGACCTTGTAGCAACTAACAATTAACAACAGGCAACTTATAGACCCTATTAACCATTTCTTGACCAGCACAAACCTGAGTTCTGCCTCACTGTAATGGGTTAGCTCCTGAAATACTCTGCTATATCAATAATTACCCCCAACATCTAGAAACCAGAAAAAAGTCTGATAAGAATAAGGGTGTTAAAAACATTTGGAGCGCACATTGTTTGAAGAAGAAGAAAACTTGGAATTAGACATGCTCAACTGAGACTTGAATATTTTCAGTACAAGGACAGAAGCAACTTTACAGCACAGAGTGCCCATCTCAGGCAGCAGATTTTGGGCACCAATTTTGGGTGGCAGAGACAGACCTGACCTACAGTGCATAATTCCCATGGGGAAATTCTCTCACACATGCCCAGTGAAATGAACAGGAGCTGCACAAAAGCACTTGGAGTGATAGAGAGAATAGCACCAACTAAATAATGGAAAGCATTAATCTCCAGCTCTGCCTCCAAATATTTTTCTGCCTCTCTGTATAGTATTGCAAGACATTTTCTATTTTTACAACAGCCATTTGTCTAACTAAGTGAACCTTCTGGACAGATACATGCAAAAATGTGTTATGAAAAATATAATGAAAAACTGGAATCAGAATCGTTCTCCCATTTGCATCTTCATGGCACAGCTTGACCCGGGCAATTAGCAAGGCTAAAGTTGTTCATAGTAGTTAGAAATATGTAAAGCAGACAACCAGGAGGTAAAGCAATGGCTGCTCAGTGTTGATGAACGGGGCTGGTTCAGATGATATCTTCCTGGCTCATGTGATTAAAAAGGGTGTGTGCTTAATACGCATCAATTGAGATTTATACCGCCTTGGGGCTATATTTTAATGAAAGGCGGTATAAAAATGCAAAAATAAATAAATAAATAAATAAATAAAATAAAATGTCATTCACAAAGTCCAGACACCCTTCTGACATGTCCCTTTATCACGTGGAGTGGTTAGGAGGAGGCTGTTCATTTGAATGGCACCTCTACACATGCTCCAATTATTATGTGCAGAGATGCAGTGTCGCCCCTGCCTGCACAATCAAGGGATGTGTCAGGAGGGTGTTAGAGTCCTTGCAAAAAACAAAAAAACAAAACCCATGAAACCACATCATGATGGGTATGCACTTGGCCCATCTCCCTTTAAATTGCCTGGGCAGGGCAGGTATTGTCAGAACTGGCCCACTGGTGAACACTTCAGGGAAAACAGCAAACTTTATTTATGCCATTTTAGGCTTGTAGCACTTGAAAAAGAAATCATGGAATACTTTTGGGCATCTACCTGGAAATGTCAGTGCAACACGTCAACGTCGCCAACAAGACCAAGACAATGTTACTAATACAAAAAAGCTATAATCTGGAGGTCTGTCTCCAGTTGCCACCGGTTCGTCTGGTGGCAACTCAGAGGTGGGTCTTCTCTGTAGTTGCTCCTGGGCTGTGGAATGCACTCCTGGCAGAAATCTGGATTTCTGATAATCTGAGATCATTACTGTCCTTCAGGAAAGCCCTTAAAACCTATCTGTTTGGCCTGGCCTTCCAGGGTTTTTTAAATGATTGACAAACTGTTGTAAATTGTTTTAAATTGCTGCCCTGATTTTCCAGGGTTTTTTTTTTCAGTTGTTTGAATTGTTTAATTGGTTTTATGCCATTTTTATAGTATGATTTTAACTGTTAACTTGTTTTAATTGTTTTTACCATGCTGTAAACTGCCCTGAGCCATTTTGGAAGGGTGGTATATAAATCAAATAAATAAATAAATACGTTTGTAATTTCCCTTTAAATCAGTTCAATACTCTCTAGTATTTCTTGTTCATGGCTCCTTGAAAAACGTGTAACAGAATCCTCATAGAAATGGTTATCAAAAATTATCAGTGTTATGGGACATCCTCCCTGGATGAGAATCCCCCCGCCCTGCCAGGGGCATAGCTATAATTGAGCGAAAGGGTTCAAAGAACACAGGCCCCCAGCTCCTGAGGGCCCTCCAGCTCCACCCCTCCCTATTTTCTTCATTGTCTCCCTTACTCTGAGGGGCCGCCCGAGAGAGGGATGAACACGGGCCCCCTCTCCCCTAGCTATGCCCTCCATTATGCTACGGATCACTAGATGTTCTTGCCAACCAGAAGGCTAAGCAGTTGTGTTCCATGTCTTTGGTTAATTACATCTGATATTTTAATTATCATGAACATAGGTGTTCTTTTTTAGTAGTGTACAGGGCACTTGCGTTCTCATAAATTTTATGCTGTGTAAGACATTATGATTTATAATTTATATCGTGCTTACATTGCAATATACATGTCAGGAAACAACTCAGACAAACAGTTCTTTGCCCCAAGCGACTTACAACTGAAACTGATTTGTGGTTTATCGCCTGTTCCTGTATTTGTTCCTAGTAACTTCAGCTTGCATCCTGCAAGCATAGACACATGTTCCTGAAGCTTAGTGCATGTCTGCACTCATGTGCTGGCTCCAGTTCTCAGTGGTGCCTCCAATTTATGGTATGCCCTCTTTGGGGAAGCCCACCTAGCTCCATCCCTGTTAACAATTCACTAGTTGGTGACAACTTGATTGGGAGGCTTTTGGTAGTGGGCGATTGTTTATACCCCAATTAAGTTTTTGAATATTTGTGCTGCTGTTGTTGCTCTTAGGGTTTGGCTGCTACTTGTTTAACTCTAATGCTTGGCTTTTTTACATTGAAATTTTGGATTGCTTACTTTTAATTACCCTATTGTTTGGTGCCTTGGGCTTTTTAGGGCATTGGGGTGCAAGGTTGGACTAAATTTTACAATAAATGAAGAAATAGTCCCTGACCACTATTCCAACTGACTGAGAGCTGGGAGGCCCGTTATGCTCACTGTGTGCACGGCAGCTGTCTGTTCAAAACTTTGTATGTTCTCTCATGACAGCTGAAGAAATGTGGAAGGGCCCAAGGCCCTACTGAGAAGGAAGGAGGAACAACGCCCTCCATTGCCCCCTTTCCTACCTGGGCAGGGCTCCAGATTGTGCATCAGATGGGAGAGAGAAGGAAGGGGATGATGGAGGCAGTTGCTCTTGGCGCAGAGGTGGCCTTATGGAGCAGCAGTGGGGCCTGGGCAGCTCCCCACCCCGTGGTGTCAATCTCTGATGCTAGGCCCACAGAAACTCAGGAACTGGTCTCTGAGGTAAGCCTCTCTCTCTCTCTCTCTCTCTCTCTCTCTCTCTCTCTCTCTCTCTCTCTCTCTCTCTCGGGCATAGCAAGGTTGGAGTGGGCCCAGAAACAAGATTTTAAAATGGGCCCCTCCTCAATAGTCTATCTATCTATCTATCTATCTATCTATCTATCTATCTATCTATAACACCTATGTGCCACAATAGAACATAATCCTAAATTACTAGAGAAAGACGTGCTGTTCTGGTAGCTCCAGGTCTTAACACTCACATCAGTTTCGGAGGATGAATACAACGGAAGGAAGCCCAGGTGGGTGCATGGCTGGGGGAGTCAGTCATGTGACTTGCCTCTGGGGGCCCCTCCAAGGCAGTGGGCCCCCAGACAACTGTCTCCCCTGGCCCTATTATAGTTACGCCCCTGCTTTCTCGCCCATGCTCATCTCCCTCTCTCCTACTGGCAAATTGGGGATAATACAGATGTCACTGACACAGGGTCCAGGCACAAGGGGATCCTGCAGCATGGCTGGCTGTAGCAGGCTAGAAAATCTGGCCCTAACCCACCATGTGCTTTCGAACCAGGAGGAAGTGGAGAAGCTTTGCAAATGTTGGGTGATTCCTGTGGTGTTTGGGGTTATTTCCATTCCTTGATCCACGTCAGCTTTTGAATGGGGCTTTAGTTACTTGTTTTCCAGTCCTGGAGTAGAGACGGGGCTAACAAACAGCCAGCAGCAAGAGCACTGAAAAGCAGACTGCACTTGCCTCTTTCGGTACATAATATCTATTTCATTAAAGTGTTAATATTCCTGGTTCTACACCACTGCCGTGTCCTTGCATACCACAACTCTTTCCCTTGAATTCTTCACTTCGAGCTAGGGGGGAAAAAAATCCATACAGCTTATTCACGAGGCCTTCGTATGACATCGGTGGCCATTGTGCAGTTTTCTGCAGCACCATCTGCTGGCCATCTGCTGCCAAGCTGTGATGAGTCTTTTGAGACTACAGAAGTTCATTGTGTACTGGCAGCAAACGACTCAAAGATCTTGCTGCAAAATTGCATGATGGCCAACCATCATTTGAGCACCCTGTGGAGAAGCCACAAGACAACAGTTTCCAAATGCAGTATTTTCCTTCCTGAAAACACCCATAGTGATGCAGCCATTCTCTTTCCTGATGAGCTTGGGCAAACTTGGGGTGTTTACACAAAGAAGTCGGGAACAGCCACAAGCAATGAGCATAAAGAACTCCTCCGGTGGGCTGCAAATGTTCAGGAAGAGAGCTGCAATCAGCTCATGAACTTTAGTTTCCACAGATTGGCTCTACACTCTTGGGCCCTTTCACATGCAGAAGCAAGAATACTCCCTCTGATGGAGACCAGGCAAAAGCTCTTGCTTTTACCATTGGGGGTTACATGTAGGGCTGACCCTAGGGTTTCTGGATCCCTAGATGAGGTTTGATTTTGGCACAGACATGCCTCCCAGCCATGCAGAACCCCAGCTTTAACTAGAGCTGTCAGGCTGCTTATTTAGGGGTGGGAGAGATTTTGGAATGGGAGAGAGAGCAAAGCGAAGCAAGGCTGCCTTTGCTCGCTTACTCTTCCTCTCCTCCCTTTGTCTGGAGAGGAGATCAAATGGGCACTCCCAGCAAGTCAGACCTACCAGTAGTTGCTTGGAGAAGGAAAGGGAGGCATGTAGTGCTCTCTCCCACAAGAACTGGTGCACCAGGGGACCATCTAGAGCTACCGAGTGGGTGGATGGCCCGGCCCTAGTTACATGGCCAAGCTACAGTTCCTCTCTGCAAAGGGCTGTCTTAGTTTTCAGTTATACTGAGCAAAAGGCTTTGCAATATGAGAGAACAAACAACTTAGTAGAAATGTGCCCCTATATGTAGCCTTTATAGATTTTAAGGCTGCATTCGGTTTGATCCCTAGAACCCATCTATGGTGTAAATTTGCTAAAACTTCATTAGATTCCCGTTTGCTATTTTTGATTCATTCATTATATGAAAACACCTTTTTAAGAGTCAAATGTGACATCCAAGGACACCTTTCAAATCCAGTCCCCTCACAGAGGTGGGTAAAGCAGGGCTTTATTTTGGCCCCTTTTTTTGTTTAATTTTTATATAAACTCCTTAGTTTTCTGTCTTCTTTACATCAGCCAAGAATAGCTGGGAGAGCCATTTCTATTTTATTATATACTGACTAGTATTTTTAAGCCCATTATGATAACGGGCGCTAGCTTTCTATCCCGTCTTTTCTGTCTCTCTCTCTCTCTTTCTGTCTCTTTTTTTCCCCCTTGTCCCCTCTCTCTTTTTGGTTTTTGTTGTTGTTGTTGTTGTCTCTGTTTTTGTTCTTCCTTATTTTGCTTTTACTTTTGGGGTGTGTGTGTGTGTGGATGAATAATGGCCCAAATGGCCCATGAGAAGGTGGCCGCCCCCGCCTATCGCCCTCCCGAGCACCCAGCTGCCGGAGCCCACCTTACCCGCTCCAGCCCGAAGGAGAAGAGAGGAACTCGGGAACAGAGCTACTCTCTGTGTTAAGCTGCTGCCCATACTGTCGCAATGGACACAATAGGCGTCCTTTGCGTCCATAGCGGCAGTTTGAGCAGTGACTTAGCACAGAGAAGAGCTCTGCTCGTGAGCTCCTCTCTTTTCCCTCGGGCTGGAGCGGGTAAGGTGGTCTTCGGCAGCTGGGTGGGTGGGAGGGCGATAGGCGGGGGCGGCGACCTTCTCATGGGCCATTTTGGCCCTTAATCTTTTTTGGGGAGGAGCGGGGAAGGTGATTTTGGGCAGCTGGGAGGGCGGGTGAGCAGGCGGCGGCGGCGGCTGTGAGCAGGCGGGGGCCTCGTTGGCGGCTTCGCCGCCACCTCGCCCAGCTTCCCTGTCCCCCGTCTCGGTCTTCCCCCGCCGCCATTGCCCTCGCCTTTTTCAGGGCGGCCGCTTCTGGTTGCCTCGGCCTCCTCTCACCGTGCCGCAGCTCATGGCCGAGGCGGCCACTTTCCCCCGCCGCCACACACCGGCTAATGGCCGCCCATGGCTGTGGGACACTGGTGTCTGCGGTCCTGTGTCCCTTGGGCTCAATGGCCACCCGTGGCTGTGGGACACTGGTGTCTGAGGTCCTGTGTCCCTTGGGCTCTTCTGGGCCTGCGCTTCGCGCAGGCCCAGAACAGCCCAGGGAGGCAGGGAGGCAGGGACGCAGATCCCCAACGTTCCAAAGCCACGGCCACTCACTTAGCCTTTTATTATATAGGATGATGCGGTGATTGTATCTGTCACACTGGTAGGAATGAGATGCGCTTTGAGAGCCCTTGCGAAGTTCTGTGAAGAGGAAGCGCTGTCCTTCAATACCCAAAAAACAAAAATAATGGTTTTCAGCAAGTGTAGATCTTATAAATGGTCAATCAATGGTAGGAGCCTTCAACAAGTTAAAACATATAAGTCTCTGGGCCTCATATTCCATTTGAGGAATTCCTGGAGACCACATTGTGAGTTTGTGACTGCAAATGCTCAAAGATCCATTGCAGCTATTAAGAAATTTTTTTACTCTAAAAGCGCTCAGAACATCCCGGCAGCACTAAGGGTATATCAGGCGAAATCTCGAGCTCAGATGCTATATGGTACCCCGATTCTTTTAGCTGGGAATTTACAATCTTTTGAAGTTGTTCAGTCAAAGTTCTTATGGGACATATTCCAACTCCCCAGCTGAATCCTGAATGCAGTTTTGTGTTTGGAAGCAGGCATTATTAGATTAACTGCTCAGGCCAGGCTGCAAACAGTCTTATATCGGCTTAAACTTACTAGCTGTCCCCAAGGGCTAGGCTCACTAACTTTAGTGGATGATTTCTGTTCCACTTGGAGGAGGAATATACATGACACCCTGGGTAACTGTGGCCTCTCGGAGCAATATATACGATTGTTAAATTATGATCAGGCAAAAAAGATCATTACACAGAGGGTAAGAGACATAGAAAAGCAGAGTGATCTTAGCCTGATTGCTTCCAGATATAATTATCTCAGCTTTTCAAATTACCCGAGGCCAGCTGCATACCTTACACATTTGCCTACACCCAGGCTGAGAAGGGTCTTCTCTCAGGCCCGTTTTAATGTCCTCCCTTCAGCTGTGTTGGAGGGCAGATTTCAAGGGATCCTCTTGGAGGAATGTATGTGCCCATGTGGAGCTGCCGAGGTGGAAACATTAACACATACCTTATTTAACTGCCCTTTCTATGATATTGCCTGTTCCATTCAGATTGCCCCCTATCGAAAGAAACATTTGAATTGGTCTGAGGAACATTTTATTGTTTATTTTTTATGAGATAGGCAGGAAGAAGTTACTCATAGGATTGCTTACTTTTGTTCAGAGGCATGTAAAATAAGGCGTCTGCAAACTGGTTTTTAAATTTTTACTTATGTTATTGTATTGTACTGTATGCGCTTTGCTGCAGTGTTTATTTGGTCGTTGACCATAAATAAATGAGTTCAGTTCAGTTCATGAGAGAACATTTTTATCTGTAGATTTCATGTTCACTGGATTGTTCACTCTTCTTTTTCTCCTCTCAAAGAGACATGCCCGCAGTCTTAGTCTTCCTGGAAAATTTGAAACTCAGGAATTATATAAAGTCATGCAATGGTTCTACTTGTTGACTAGCCTGAAATATCAGAAATGGATAATTAAGGTATCTGAAAACTGAAAAAGGTATTGTGACACTTATTTCACTTGTTTTGCCCCAGGTGCTACTTAGAAAAGCAGTAACCAGAGAACTCTGTGCATTTGCATTGATGGACCTCAGATTTTCTATCAATTAAAGGCTCATCTGTGACTGTCTTCAACATGAACCAGGTGACACACAATTCCATAAATCTTTCGCAGGATAGATATCATCATTGTGGGATCCATCATGCCTGGAGACCATCTATTCAAGTTCACTCCATTATCAGCCTTCTACTTAATTATTTCTGGTACCTTCTATCTTTTGGCCATGATCACCAATGGGCTTATTGTTGTTGTGAATTTTGCCAACTGGACTAAAGGCAGAAGTCTGATGCCAAATGATGAAATCCTCACCAGTCTGGGGCTGTCCAACCTTTTCTTCTCCACCACAATAGTTTTGGATTATTTCATTTCATTCCTCTGGAGGGAGTTCTACAACACTTTTGTCAGAGTGCAAAAAATTATGTTTTGTCTTGACATTGCCACCAGCTTTGCAAGCTTCTGGTTCACTGCCTGGCTGAGTGTCTTTTATTGCATGAAAATTATCAACTTCAAGCAGCCATTTCTGGCCAAGGTGAAACTAAAGTTTTCAGGCCTTGTACGCTGGCTCCTCCTTGGCTCTGTGCTGTTTTCTTTGGGCTCAGCTGTTCTCCTTTACTGGGCTTTTTGGAAAGCATCACTCAGATTTCCATCCAAAGGTCCAGTTAACCAAACCATCAGCCTCCCTTCTGACTTTAACCAGACACTCAGTCACGAGCGTGGAAACGTGATCTTGGTTCATATGACCCTCTCTTACAAGCTTCTCATTATATTGCTGGGCTGCTTTGCTCCCTTTGCAGTGGTGATTTCCTCTTCCATCCCAGTTCTCAAGTCTCTTTTCAGGCACATCCAACGTCTGGAACAAAATGCATCCGTTTTCCACAACCCTCGCCTGGAGGCTCATCTAAATGCATCCAAGGCACTGCTGTCTCTCCTTCTAAGCTACTGCTCTTTGTATGTTTCTGAGATAGTAGTCAGAGCGGAAATCTTTCCTAACTGGACAAGCTCATATTTTTTGTGCCTGACAACTCAGCTTGCCACCTTGGCGGTACAAGCTTCCACCCTGATCCTAAGTAATCAAAAACTGAAGCAATCCGTTGTCCAGTTTCTTCCCTGCATGCAGTCTGAACCTGCACAACACCACGAGGAATTTAGGGTGAAGGCAGACATTGCTTGTGTAGTACAATTAGGTGAGTTGAGAAACATCTCTACTGCGTTCAATACAAATATACCTTTTTCTCTATGGGGTTGAGGTCTGATGCAAACGAATCTTCAGGTTTGCAGCACAATCTGACTGGGATGACATTAATTGCCCATCGCCCATGATGTTGCCAAAACATCTCCCAATCCACAGAGCAGTTTGCTACTATTTCAAAAAGGGTTTTTTTTTTAATTAAATAGAGGAAAGAACAATGTGCATATGAATAAAGATATGTGCGGCGCTTTGAAAATGAAACTGATAAGCAGGAGCAAGACTGAGAGCTGGCTTAGTATTTGATTTATTAGAATGCACATCTACTGTCATGCCAACTGCAAAGCTTGGAAGAAGCTAAGTTCACAGCCCCAGGTAATGAACCCATGGTGACTTCTCTTTATTATATCCATCTTTGTCCTTTTAAGAAGGTGTCTATTTTGTGTAATCAGGAGGTGCAGACTTGAATGGTAGAACTATATTGAGGGGTATTGTTTGGGTTAAGTGTCCATTATGTAAAATAGAACCATTCCCAAATTCAAATCTCATGCTCCTGGAACAAGGTATCTTGTTCTGAGAGCTGTGTGATAAACAAAATCTGATACCTGGCTGGTTTTACAAATTAAAAACTTGTCCTTTTTTAGGAGTTTGCATGAATGGCATCATGAGAATTCAATAAACTGTACTGTACTTGTAAAAACAATTGTGACTCCTCACACCGAACAGTTTTTAGCACATGGGCTGAGTCTGCTAAAAGTGTATTTTTCAGGTTTCCCCTACCATAATTAGAACATCAGTTTTAAAAATGTTTTTTGAGACTGAAAAAAGTTTCACTTTTGGAAAATAGATCACAAATGAATAACCAACATGTAAAGGTAAAGTGTGCCGTCGAGTTGGTGAGTAATTTCAACCCACAAGAAAGGGAGGCTGGATGAGATCAAGGAGAGCAAAGTAGGATGCTAATTTTGGGATATCACACCGTGTTTTGAGGGACCACCTTTTGATTTCAGGAAATAGAGTGTTGACTTGTCATTATGGAGAATTAGGGACAAGTAGGTTAAATTGTAGTTTAAATTATGTAAATCTGCATCTTACTCTTGTTTCATCCAGATACCCAACTTCTCTGCCTTCCTAAGGGATAACATTGCATCATATTCTTTGTTGCACTTCTGCCCGGTATCCTGAAGAAGAGCATGCCATTGCCTCAATTTCACCGGGAAGTTATAATAAATGTACAACCCAGTTTTCATGTAATGGTCATCACTTGGATTTAGCAAGCCTTACACTCTCTAGATTCCATGCTGCATGCTGCATCTTCTGCTAGGGCAGAAGGGCAGAGAGAAGGACATTGGATTTCTAATGTCAAACCTACTGCCTGGTGATAAGGATTTTTTGGTGCCATGTAAAATATGACTTGCCTGCCTACTTTAACAGATATTAGCATTAGAAGTGAGAACCAACCTTTATTTGACTTCAGTCCTATGTTCTTTGTGCTTGTTAATAAATCTAACTGTTGGTTAAAGTCAACCAGTGAATTTTGATCTGGGGCTGGGGATAGAATCTAAATAACCTTTTCTCATCTTGGAGTGCCATGCTCTGTTGTCATCTCAGGAGCCAGAGGGATGGTGAAGTAAAATTCCAGTTACTGGGGCTTCAGTACCCCACCTAGCTCTTTAACTAGTAACATCAGACTAAATTATGCAAGATTACAAACACTTCGGACTAATCAGAGTGATGCTTTTCTTGGTCAGAATTTAGATTGCCAGCAGAATTTTCTTTTATCTCTTAATAAATACAGATTTGCTCCTAAAAGCCTTTCATAAGAACATAGGAAGCTGCCATATACTGAGTCAGACCCTTGGTCTATCTAGCTCAGTATTGTCTACACAGACTGGCAGTGACTTCTGCAAGTTTGCAGGCAGGAATCTCTCTCAGCCCTATCTTGGAGATGCCACAGTGGGAACTTGAAACTAAGGGAAGAGCCTCCATTGCTGGAAGGAGAGCTAGTCTTGTGGTAGCATGCATGACTTATCTGCTTAGCTAAGCATGGTCCACCCTGTTTGCATTTGAATGGGAGACTACATGTGAGCACTGTAAGATATTCCCCTCAGGGGATGGGAGCCACTCTGGGAAGAGTATCTAGGTTCCACATCCCCCCCCCCCCGCATCTCCAAGATAGGGCTGAGAGAGATTTGTACTGAGATTTGTACAATACTGAGCTAGATAGACAAATGGTCTGACTTGGTATATGGCAGCTTCCTGTGTTCCTATGTTCTATGTTCCTAACCAGAGTGGCTCCATCCTCTAAGGGGAATATCGTACAGTGCTCAAACATCAAATCTCCCATTCATATGCAAATGGGGTGCAGAGGCGTAACTAGGGAAAACGGCGCCCGGGGCAAGCACTGAAATTGCGCCCCCTGCCGCCCGCCCCCAACATACTGTGCATACATAACACATGTTTGCCCACCATAAGCAGATTCCTACATCAGATGCCAACATGCAGTATATACTCCTATGTTGTGGAGGAGGAGAGCTGGTCTTGTAGTAGCAAGCATGACTGGTTCCCTTAGCTAAGCAGGGTCCACCCTGGTTTGCATTTGAATGGGAGACTAGAAGTGTGAGCACTGGAAGATATTCCCCTCAGGAGATGGAGCCACTCTGGGAAGAGCATCTAGGTCCCAAGTTCCCTCCATGGCAGCATCTCCAAGATAGGGCTGCAAGAGACTCCTGCCTGCAACCTCGGAGAAGCCGCTGCCAGACTGGGTAGACAATACTGAGCTAGATAGACCAATGGTCTGACTCAGTATATGGCAGCTTCCTATGTTCCTAAATACTACTGCAGCACACACAGAAGACACCTGTCCCATCCTGACACTCAGCCAACTTCCATAATCAAGATCCTACACACACACACACACACACACACACACACACACACACCCCACAACTGCCTACTCCTAGATTTACAAGGAATACAAGCCACACCTAATGGCACAGCAGGGAAGTAACTTGCTCAGAGGCGTATCTAGGGAAAATAGCACCTAGGGCAAGCACTGAAATTGCATCCCCTGTCCAAACATCTGACACCCATCTTTCAGATAACTTTACCATAATATCAGCTGAAAAATACAAGTCAGGCTCGTTAATCTCCTAATCTTTCAAAAACTATTTAGCAGTGGACGTAGCCAGACCAAAAAATGCTGGAAAACTACAAATTTCAGTATGCTGGGGCTCATGAAATACCCAAATACTATGTGGAGGTGTACTTGGAAAACTAAACAGAAGTGCCTGTCTAATTTTCTACTATGCATTGCAGAATAGCTATTACATAAGTTTTAAAAATAAATGGAGAATTTGACATTTCCCAGATAGTCTGAAAATAATTAACAGATATGCAGAGTAAACTGTGTCACTGCTTAGAATATAGTCTAGTATTTCAGAAAGACAGTTAAAATGAGAGAAAGAGAGCAAGAAACTCCCAGTGGGCCTTAATACTAAGGATTTCACACTGATTCAAAACCAAACTCACCATTAATAGCCATATTATTAAGACATCACATTTAACTCACTTATCACAAGAAGCAAAATAAGAGCAAATGAATACAATCCTAGCTCATAAGCTTCAGCTCAGTATTCACAAGCCCTGATTCTCTGGACTTAGTGCCAAACTAAATATACGTACGGTGACTTATATTAAATATATATTTTTAAAAATTCAAAAGTGAATACAGCACCTGATTCTAAAATAAATAAAAAGCTTGAGTGCCATCTCATATAGTGATACTAATAGCATCCTTTTCCCTGTGTTACTCAAGATCTTACGCCCAAGATTCTTGAGATTTATCTTTTCTTGAGTGTTCTGAGCTTTGCTAATATAGAAACAGGGCCATTTCCTTTTATTGAAATAACATAATAGTTATCTGATAGCATCACTTGACAAACTGCCAGATATGCCTGGGCTTTTTGTTTTTCACATTCAAAAGAAAAAAAGAGCAAAAATACTTAAAAGCTTGTCTTGAGAGCAGGTTAAGACAAGAGCAATAAACAGATATCACTTACTGTTAAACTTGTTTTCAAAGAGGCTTTCCAAATTGGGTCAGAGTGGCACACATACACATAGTGTAAAGGTTAACAGGCTCAACATTTGATCACTTCCTCACCCATCCGTAGATTGTGCTTACATCGCTGTCCCTAAATTTTCCACAGGGAACCCAAAGAATCCTTTACAGAGAAAAGAAAGGAACTGCGGAAAGCCTTTTCCCATTAATCTGTACTGTATAACATCTCCATATTTGCTACAGAGCTATGGCAGCCTGTTTAATCCCAAGTACAGGTTTGTCAAATGCATCCTGGAATTCAAAGATGATGCCAGCTAAAGTTTGAGTAAGCCAAGCATCCTTGCTTCATGATCTCCCTTACACTACAACTTTATACTTGTCAGCGCTGCCTATTCTCCCAGGTTCTTAAGATACAGAAGGAAGAACTGCCTTACAACAAATCTTTCCTTCCATCTCTAAAGAAATATAGTTGAAGGCTGACACATTTCCCATTAACATGCCACAGCCAGCATGTTAAATTTATGACAATCCTAGAGGCAAATAAATTGTGTTAGATATTTTGCAAGTGGGGAAAAGGTGGCACTTAGAAGCCTGAGAAGGCAAGCATGTTAGAAGATGTAAATGCCTCATTATCTGTAAATGACATGTGTAATACAAAATAGGTCTTCAAGCCATCAGAGATGACAAGTACAAAATGTGTCCACCCCGTACACAAATGCTAGGATCCTAGATTTCTAGCATGCTAGGACTGCGGGGGAAACACAGGCGTATTGCTTAACTGGGAGCAAAATCCCACTGAACTCAATGGGTTCTGAAGAGCGGACTCAGACGCTCCTGAGCCTGAAGCAGATTCGCCGGTTCTTCGAGTCTCTGCCAAGGAAGACACGGGAAGAAAGACGAAAGCAGGCAAAACCAGGAGAGAAGTCCGCCACCCGCTTGCCTTGCAGGGACCGCAGATGGAGGCGGGAGAGGGTCGCCGGCACCAACTAGGTTCTCGGGAGCGGGGGGAGAGGGACTCACCAGGCACTTGCTCCTCGGCCTCCCCTGTGACAGACGGGAGGGGGAGGTCCTGACTCCCGAGTAAATAGATGGAGCCGCCGCCAGCCGCGAGCCCGGAAGTAAACAAACCCCCTGCCACTAGCAACGGAGGCGGCCTCAACCATAGAGAGTCCCCTTCATGCCGGCGTAGAGCGTAAGCTCAAGGTATCATAGCATTCATTTCCACTGAGGGATTTATTTATGGATTAGGGCTACAGAGCCTACAGAGAGGAGTAAGGATTTGTTTCTTTTTACCTACAAACAGCATGGCGGCGAGACGGGAGGGCGGCAAGAAAGACTCTGCGCTGTCTGCGTTCTCCCCCCAGGGGTTCCATGGCACGCTACTGCGGGTCTCACAGCCCAAAGGCAGGAGACTCGCTGCGGCGTCCTGTGGCGCTTCGCTGGACAGCCTGGGAGCGGCCGGCTTCAGCGCTTTCGGGGGAGGCATTCCAGTTGCTCTTGTGGCGTTTGGAAAGCCACCTTGCCCTTTTCCCTCAGCACACAAATACTCCTCTCCTTCCCTGTGCGCTCCATGGCCGGGGAATAAGGCGCTCCAGTCGCCGAGCTGCCGGGGCCGCGTGGTGCACTCCCGGTGCAAGGTGCGTGTGTGTCCACATTCAGGTGGCAGACACGCATGCACGGCGTGTCCTCCTCGCTAGGGGCAGGGAGTGAGCGTCAGCGGCAAGCAGGCAGGAACTGTAAATTTAGGTGCCCACGCTGCACCGCGGTGCCCAGGAGCAATGGGGGGGGCTGCCGGGACCCGGGGGGAGGGGGAGGGGGACCGCTCCCGCCTGCTGCGCAGAAATTTTTTTTTTTTAACAAAAAAAAAATTTTCCCCCGGAAAGGCAGGGGCTCGCGGGGGCACTTTTTGGCGCCCCCCCACGTAATCCAACAGAGTGGCACCAGGGGCACCTGCCCCCCCTGCCCCCCCATCGTTACGCCTATGCTGGGGTGGGCCCTACTTAGCTAAGGGGACGCTTGCTACCACAAGACCAACTCTCCTCCCAGCTAGCTTAGTTTCAGAGCTAGCTTAGCTGTACAACTTGGGTGCAGAGAGGTCAAAGAAGAACAACCAGTTGCAGAGCAGGGAATGGTCATCCAAGGTGTCAGCAATTGTATACCATCCATGCTCCCAGCCCTATATAATGGCATTTTGTTTTACTAGTGAGATGTCCACCAAAATCCAAATGATGGGAATGTGTATAGAAATGTGGCCATAAAGATGTGCTGTAATTGAGAGGATGGTGAGTGGTAGATCCAGTTTCCCTTCCCAGCTGACTTTGCTATACTTTCCCTCCTTTGGGGCATTTTCCAGATTATGAGCTTTGCACTGGTAGAAGTGTTGCAAGATGCGACGGAATGGTGCAATGGTTTCAAGCCATGAATAAAGGGCTGTTTAATGCTTCGAAGTAGGCTGGTGGCCGTTCATATTGCTGTCCACTGCAATGTGGTTTCTCTGTGTGTGTGTGTGTGTGTGTGTGTGTGTGTGGTGTCCATATTCTTCTTGAACTGTGTTATCTGCCTCCTCCTCCTGCCCCATTTTGGGCCAATGGGGTTGCAGAGGAGGCGGGAGGAAGAAGTGATGTCATTAAACAAATTTCTTGTCTCCCTTGTTCAAAGCCATCAGGAGGGGGAGGTGCCTTTAAAAAATAAAAATGTAATTGCAGCATTGCACCCTTGTGCAAGCGCTACAGCAGCAGCAACAACAAAACCCAATGGCAGGGAAAGCGCTGCTCCAAAATGAGAATTTAATTGCAGTGCTGCACCCTTGCACAAGTGATCTAGCAAAACAAAATGAAACAAAAATGGTGGAGAGGGCCCCTAGATTAACATCAGGGGAGTGGGGATCGGGTAGATTTTGAACAAGAGGGTCTCAGTGGGGGAGTCAAGGCAGCTGTCCCCCTTGCTTTGCCCCGGAAAAGTGGTGAGCAAAGCAAGCCTGGGCAGAGCCTCTTGGCTCTTAAGGCTCTGCCAACCCGCTGCTCCCCCTTCACACAGTGTAAAAATAAGGGGGGAAAATAAAAGAAATAAAAGATAAGATAAAAAGAGACAAAATTGAAGCGGAAGAAGTGATATGGACAGACCCCCCCCCATGGACCGTCCATACCATGCCACTTACACCAGGGCAACATCGTTGCAACCCTCCTACAACAGCAATGCAAATGTAACATTGTAGTGCTGCAGCGCAGCAATAAAACCTGAAATAGGGCACCAGAAATATGGACGGAATCTCACTGCAAGTACCGTCTGGATCACGGGCAGTACAGAAGCACACTTAGCAGATACATTGCGAAACTGTTACAGTGTGTAATGCGGAAAGCGCCTTAGTCCCTGCTTCCATCCCTTAGGACTCTCATTGCACTCAGTTGTGATTTCAGTTCATAACTGTGTTGGTTGATGGTTACCTATGTATTTCCCCATTCATTTTGCTTTCCAAGCCTCTTATACATGACAGTCTTTCTTGTTCTTTAGTTTGAGGTGTATTGATTGCTAGACATGCAAATAGGTCTGACATGAGAATGGGAACTGGAATAATAGGCAAAACTGGCTCCAGGGGTTGGGCACTACCAAAAGGCATGGCCAACCCCTGAGGCCTAATTGGAGTGTGTTAGAAGAACGCCAGAGTGGGCATTCCCATTTGTGGATGGAGGATACCAGAAGGCAGCAGTGGATGAGTCTCTCAGCTGAGAGTCTGTCACACCACTGCCCTCTCCCTCCCGCTCTTTGGCTAATTGGCTTTCTCCCATGGTCCCTTGCTTCTGGAGGGAAACCAGCTAGCTGATGGGGAAGGAGAAAGGAGGAGCCTCTGCTGCCAAGTTGCTTGGTGGAAACTCCTCTCCCCTCCCCATCAGAGAACAGGCAGGATATGGTGGCAGGCAGCAGCTGTGGCTCAGGAGAGTAGCGGTCATGGCTACTGTAACCTTTCTGAGGAGGGAGGAGGAGAGAGCCTGCTTGCAGAGTTGATTCTAGAGATATTGCTGTGGCAGATTCTCTTCATCTGTCTGCTAAGGTGCACTCCCTTGCAGGGGCTCCTGCACTCATGTCCAAAGGCCCCTGCCAGCCGGGAACCGGCATTGTTAATGGGAACTCCGTAAAGCCGGGGAAAGGCGTGCGATTCCTTGAAGTTTCTGGGGGAGAAGGGGCATGCAGATTGGTGTGTGTGATTTTCCAGATGAAAGGTTGCAGGTTCCCCTAAACACAGTTCATGCCTTTCCCCTCCCTCCCAGTTGCTTTTAACACACTTCTGCCCAGTGCTGGAGTCAAATGGTTCAAGTGGAGCAGGTGGAGAGACAGACATGTGAGTGGGAAGGTGGTTTAAACCAAGAAAGGAGGGCAGGTACGGAGCTATGTTTGAATGGTTTCTTTGAGGGCCAGGCCATGTGGAAACAAGGAGATGGGCAATAATGTAATGTAATGTAATGTAATGTAATGAAACCCATGATCCACACAACTGCTCAATGTATTCTCTTGCTAGACGGCGTCCGGCAGATACTGCCTTCAGTGGTGGACCTGAATGCTGCTGTCTGAATTATAAACTGACTTCCTTAGAAGAGACCAATGGAAGCCTGGAGGATGCTTTTAAATGTGCCTGCTCATTTCTCCTGGCTTCCCCTTACTTCACATCAGAAGTAAACTTATTCATCCAACACTGTGTGGAAGTAATGGCATAACATTAATGAAGGCAGAAGCATGAGCGTGATGTCAAAGTCAGAGGAAAATAAATTGCTCAGGTTTCATTGTCATAATTGTTTCTTAGCAATAATGAAAACTGTTTATTACAATGGATATTTAATAAGGAGAATGTTGATATTGTGTAATTGTCCGATGCCATCTGCCAGGAAGATTTATTAATGACAGAGTTTATTGGATTATAAATTATTGTTGGTAGAATACAAAGTAAATCCACTTGGGTTATATAATTAGATAACAGAACATCTACAAAGTACCTAGGCAATGATTAGAAGGCATTGATTAAGTAGACACTGGTAAGAAATGTTTCCTGATTGATAGCATTTTAAAATGAAATATAAAGAGAAACATTCAATAAATTATTTTAGCAATGAGTGTTTTATTTCATCCTAGAACACTATGGGATTTTAAAAACATTAAGCTGATTAGAAAATGAATATGATTCCAAGAGCAATTTAAAATAAATATTTCATCTACAGTCATAAAATGAAAAAAGTTTTGTTTCCATTCCCAAACATTCCAAGAGTATTTGTTTCATTTTCTAAGTGTTCCACTTCTATGCAGAACCAAAAAAAAAAAAAGTATTTATTTATTAGCCAAAATCAGCAAAGGATTGAGTAAGATTCTTATTTTGTAATCCCCTCCCATTGTTGGCCAAGACTTTCCCTTCTAGTGGAGTTTGTGGAAAGGGGAACTGGTAAACATGGTGAGGCGATGTGCTTAATCCATATGCATTTTTAAATCTCTCCCTTCCTGCTGCTTTTAAACTGGTTTCCAGGAAATATTTTTTTAAGTGGTTTTTGTGGTGAGCTGAGGGAAATTTGCTCACCAGCATTTCAATTTAGACTGTGAACTTGCATATAGGGCAGTATAGAAATGTGTTCAATAAATAAAATTAATGCTTTGCTGGGTATGTTGCCTATCATTTTAAAGTGGCTTCAGCAATATGTGGCCACTGTGTACCAAACAAGTAGTCTCAGATTAAAGCCTCCACTTGCTTTGATCCAGCAAGAGAAATCCATGTGCAGGAGCAGACTCTGTTGCTGGATCTATTCCTTTTCCAGATCAGGAGCCATGCATGTAGTTTGAGTGTGCCTATGCACATTTGGGTGTGCACACCAGTGTGAATCCAGACATGAGTGATCCCCATTCACATTGTAGAACATGGACTGGAATGTTTATCCCTATCCATCTTGCAATACAGTTGGGAATGAGCATCTGCATCTATTCTCTACAACCATTTATGGTACACATCATTCATGGTACATATCAGATTTGTGTACAGTTGTGTCTGGACTAGAGCTATTTATTTGGAAGTCTCATTGATATGAATGTAGCAAGCATGAATCAGCCTTAGGTCTCATTATGACTAAAACACTGCAAATGCTTCCTGTACCTGTGGAGGGAGCAGGTATTGTGATTGTGTTTTGACAATCCCACCACCTCAGTGCATGTGATGTCCATACATAGATAATATCTGCAGCAGGATTATATGCCTAGACTCCTATACATGCAGACATGAAGCTTATAATCAGTATACAATAACCAATGTGACATCATGATCCTGAAATTTGTGCCTATGTGGGCGTGCCTACAGAACTGCAGATGTGCTTCTCTACACATGGCCACTGAGTGTGCTGAGGGGGTTGAGGCCAGGAGGTGTGATCAGAACCCATCTCCTCCACATGTATACTGACTGTCAGCACACAAGGCTTAAGCCCCATTCCTTTGCTTTCAATGGGATTTTGTTACAACCAACTTTGGCTTGATTATTCCCATAATATCTTACCCAGCTTAAGTGGATGCTGCAGCTATAGACATGAGCCTAGCCTGTGGTGAATGAACAACAGCAAAACCAGGGAAATCTAACCTCCACAAGAAAGCAATCCTGCCACAGGGAACTGTGTTGGTGTGTGTCCACCTCTGCAACAAAGATATGGCAATTCCAACTCCTAATAAGCTATGAAATAAGCAAGCCAAGAGGACTAAGGTCTAAGCCAGAAGGAGCATGGTGTAAAGGAACATCTTACAGCCACTTCGTTGACACTAAGCAGTTCTTGGTTGGTCAGTGCCTAGATAGGAGACCCAAGTGTGCCACTTTTGGGGATGGGGCCATAGCTCAGTGGCAGAGAATTTGCTTTGCATGCAGAAGTTCCCAAGTTCTATCCCTGGCATCTCCAGGTAGGGCCGGGAAAGGCTCCTGCTAGAAACCTTGGAGAAGTTGCTGCCAATCAGTGTAAACAATACTGAGCTAGATGGACCAATGGTCTGACTTGTTATAAGGCAGTTTTGATATTTATGCACCATGACTTCTAGAGTTCCTCCTCTACTTGGACCCAGTCATGTCTCTCACAGTGGCAGGATTGATGTTTGTAAAACTCGTGTGTGTGTGTGTGTGTGTGTGTGTGTGTGTGTGTGTGTGTGTGTGAGAGAGAGAGAGAGAGAGAGAGAGAGAGAGAGAGAGAGAGAGAGAGATGAGGCTATAGGAAGGAAAGGTGGGCGGGCACAGTATTCAGGAGCAGCGAGTGACCCTTCTTGCTCTATAGTTCTATCTACCTTGGGTAGGCAGCTGTTTGTTTGGACTCTGAGTGTCGCTGCTGGCTGTTGTCCTCAATTTCCTGTGGCCTTGCTATCAGTACTTCCTCTTCCTGCATGCCCACCTGCATTGCTATGAGGTGTACAGCAGGGCACAGAGGAGGAGGCACTCCAGGAGCTAGGGGTTGCCTTGGTGGCCTTCAGGCCCCCTCCCACTCCTCTGCTTGGCCCAGGGTTTGTCTGGGGATTTGGAGTTGCCCTGTCTCTCCAGAGGTGGAGGTGTGCTCTTCCCTTCAACAGGATTGCATTCAACATGAAAAACAGGACAGATCATCATCTTTAAATCCAAGGCCTCTTGTCTGGTCCTCTCCAGCCATGCTTGGTTTGATCCAGCTTTACCCTTTGCTCAGTGGTGTAGTGCCGTAGGGACAGGCAGGGATGCAGCCCCGGTACTTTCTCCCCTCCAGGGTCTCATCAGGGATGCAAACCTTTGGCTTTGGAAATGGTGCTGTTCTTGCTACTCCAACTTTTTATTACCATTCTTCCTGTCTTAGGAACATAGGCAGCAGCCTTATACCGAGTGAGACCTTTGGTTCATCTAGCTCAGTATGTCTACACCAGGCCTGTTCAACTTAGGCCCCCCAGCTGGTTTTGGACTACAGCTCCCATAATCCCCAGCCATAGTAGCCAATAGCCAGGGATGATGGGAGTTGTAGGCCAACATCTGCAGGAGGGCCAAAGTTGAGCAGGCCTGGTCTACACTGACCGGCAGTGGTTCTCCATGGTTTCAGTCAGGAGTATTTCCCAGACCTTCCTGGAGATGCTGCCAGGGATTGAACCTAGGACCATCACCATACAAGTCCTATAGTGGACTAGTGTCAGGACATCCTAACACCAATGACAGGGAATGCCCACTGAAATGCACTGATTCCTTCCAAATGTCCATGGGATACATTGAATTTCCAAATGGCCATTGGCCATTTGGAAATTCTACACATTCCATGGCCATTTGGAAGAAACCAGTGTATTTTAGTGGGCATTCCCTGCCATTTGTTCTAGTACATTTCCTAGAGTCTACATGATCCTTGATTTCTTGAAGCAGAACCCTCCAAGTTGTTGCATCTATCTAAGTGAGGGGCATGGCCATCAGGATGGGCATGGCCATGGAGCGCGGCTGTCGGGTTAGGTGTGGCAATGGGGGCTGCCATGGAGAGCGCCTGCACTTCTGAATTTGCAACTACATCACTGCCTTTATTTGCACAGCCCTGAAAATATGACAGGGAAGAAATTCCCATTCCACCATGCCACTGAGATCTAAGAAAGGTAATGGTGTGACAGCAGCCACCAAAGCTTCCCTATGTTAATGAGAGCCTACAAGCGCTAACTGGTATCTCATGCTCAGAGTCTACCCAGAGGAGAGGTAAGAAGCCAAGTAAAGCCCAAGTGGCTGAAGAGCAGGGCAGAGAGTGGCCAGTTGCTCTTTGCACTGGGAGCTTTGGAAGCCACCGTGGTCGCTGCCAGGTACCTGGCATGCCTTTCTGGTGGTGGAGGCGCAGGTGTATTTCTGGACATGTCCTTGCAGGGGGGTGTCTCAGTGTCAATAATATCTCGAACGAAGCCCGTTTCATTTCTCACCAGCTCCTGAAGGTGAAGAAATAAAAATGTTGACGATATGTCTTGTTGGAGCACTTGCGTGATTGAGCCTCAGTCAGAGGCAGCCCAGTGCCTTTCACCCCTTGTACCAAGGCACAAGGTGCCACCGCCCCACCGCCTTTCCACCCCCCTCCTAATTGCCCCTGCCCCCTGGAGCAGAGTACGGAGCTGACACTGCCCCTCTTCCCCTGGTTGGGCTCATCCTTTTGGGGTGTGCTCTGCTCCCCAGTCTGCACTGCTGCTTGCTGCAAAGTGCGTTCAGCTTTGGCTGCCCGTCTTTCATGGCTGCCACTGTTGCTCCAGTGCCAGCTTGCTCTCTGTCTCCGTCTGGCTCCTTAGCACTGTCCTTGTCTGCTTTGCATTTCAGGAGGGAGGCAAGTGCAGAGTTGGAGAGACAGCGAGAGTGAGGGAGGGAGCGAGCAAGCTGGTGCTGGAGCAATGACGGCGGTGATGAGAGACAGACGGGCAGGTCGATGCACGCTGCCTGCTGCAGCCAGCAGTGGGATGAGTGGGAAAGCAAAGACTGCCTCGGAGGCAGTTTGAGGCCAATGAGGGGAAGAGGGCTGATGGCAACAGTGGCCTGATGTCAACAGAGAGAAAAAGACCAGAAGAGCAGCAGCAGCACTTAACGGAATATGACATCAGCCTTAGATTGGAGGAATCTATATATTTAATCCTTCTGGGTGTACCTTTAGAATGTGCGTCCTAGCACCCAGCCGATTGGCTGAGCAGTGGAGGCGCCTGATAGGCTGAGGAACACCCAGGAGGCTTGGTTGCCGCGGTGGCAGTGGGCCCGGCCGCAGAAGTCAGTGGTGGTGGCGGGCCCTGCCGCGGAGGCAAGAGGCGGCGGGGGGCCCGTCAGCGGAGGCCAGGCCCAGGAGGGGGGAAAGAAAGTGGGGGGGGGGAGAAGAGGCAGCTGGGCCCAGCATGGGCCGGCCATGGTCAGAAAGTGGAGACTGGGGCAGAAGGTGGTGGTGGGGGAGAGGTAACCTCCGGCCCCCAAAGCGCACACAGATGCTCTGTGCGGGGTCGGCTAGTACATCCTTATTACTTAACATGCAGAAACAACTGAAACTGGAGGCCTCTGCCTGCTGCAGTGTTGATCCCAGACTCTGCCCCTCTTGCTTCTTGCCATAAATCGTGTGTCCTCCTTACTCATGCTACAGAGAGGCGGCAAGACAGCAGCAGCAGACTGAAGCAGACAGATGGGGTAATGCCCACAGTAGAGGGTAGGGCGGGTGCCGGCACTTGCCACCCCACGGTGCACTCTCTGTTGGAAGCTGTCACCTTGCCTCACCTCATGGAAGAGCCACCCCAGTGGCAACTGAAGCTAATCCTGTCAGAACAATGTCAGGTGTTGTTTTTTCTTGGTGAAACCAGGGAAAGGCAGGATTTGGATGTACTGGGAAACCAGAGGTCGTTTCCCAAACCGCACGTCCAGATGGGCAAAACTGGAGTTAAGGGTGAGAAAGGACCCGTGGTTTGCCTTCCCAAACTCCACTCTGAATCTTTTGTCAGAGTGGAGTTTTGGCGCCCTTACCTCTGGTTCTGCAGTGCCAGTGTTACATCCGAACACTGGCACCTCAGTTTGGGCCGGATGGAATCAGGTTTGAGGGAGGAAGCTCTTTCCTCACTTCAGATCAATTGGCTGTGCAGGCTGTCCTTCTGTCAAGAAGGAAGGCCACACAGCCAGCTCCGCCCGCCTCTCCGCAGTATCCATTTGACCCACGGTTCCGCATTAAGTCTGAAGGCAGCAATAGCTTGGAAGATTTATACTGAACTGAACTGTATTGAACTGCTAAAAATGAAGTCCAGCCCCAAATGTTTGAATAAGGTTGTGCAGTTGCTGGCATACCTGAACAACCCTGTATCCTAGGACCTATGCAAGTGTGGTTTCTGACCCTAGTATTGTACAGATTTACATTAGTTCTCGAGTGCTAATCTCTCTCTCAAAAACTCATATCCTAGAAGTGTAAAGTGCAGGGATCCAGGGGCATAACTATAACAGGGCAAGGGGAGACAGTTGTCTGCCTTGCCCCCCCCCGGCCCGAGGCAAGTCACATGACTCCCCCAGCCGTGCACCCGCTCGGGCTTCTTTCAATTGTATTCAAAACTGATGTGAGTGTTATGACCTGGAGCTACCAGAACAGCATGTCTTTCTCTAGTACCATTAAATGACTTGCATCGTCCACAATTTACAAAACCTTAAAAAAAAACTAATTTAAGATGTTGTTCTATTGTGGCACATAGGACACACACACACACACACACTTTACTATGCTTTTTGTTACCACTATTCAGCCTCATTTAAGAGTTCTTTACTTCATGAGCTGAGCTTCAGTGAGAGGGGAGCCCATTTTAAAATCTCTGGGCCCACTCCAACCTTGCTACATCCCTTCAGGGATCATGCCATCCCTTTTAACCAAACAAGGAGAAACCACTAAGAAGAATATATCTGAAATGCATTACATTGCAGCCTATCCATATTCCTTTGGGTTGTTGTCCGGATTTGAAGCAACAGTTGGGCCACAAGCTGGGATCAGAGGGTATCGGGCAAAAACTGGGGACTATAGATCTGTGGAAGAGTAGCTACTTGGCATTCAGAAGGTCCCAGATTCAATCCCTGGTATCTTCAGGTAGGGCTGGGGAAGACCCATCTGACTCAACGTAAGGCAGCTCTCTATGTAACCTGTGTAAATATTGTCTATGTACCACTACCAAGAAGCTCTAACCTAAGAGGAGAAGTACAAGGAAGCCAGAAAGTCCAGCAAGGAAGCCTCTTAACAACTATTGGCCAGAAGGGGGAGTTGATACCCTCTGACCCTTATAAAAGCTTTTAGGGAAGGTTTGCTCCCTGGTTGAGTAGGTCGGGGACTCTGCTCCCTGTGCTAGCTCCAGACTGCCTTTGCTTCTTTTGTCTTTTTGTCAGGGGCTGGGCCTGGCAGTGGGTTCCTCTTGTTTGGTTCTACAGGTTTGGGGAAGTAACCTCTTCTCTCTCCCTAATTTATTTTCCAGCTTCACACATTGCTGCATATAGTGCCTGTCTTTTCACACAGAAACATGGATTTCTCTGCTGTAAAATGTAAATCCTGAAGTGATCCCAAGCTCTCATTCATGCCCCGTGGATGCTGCCCCCCGCCCCCCATTTCTGGTTTCCCAGCTGTTACAGGTATTTTACATCAAATATGCAAAGCCTACTTACATCAATTGTTTTAATGAGGATAATCTGATCTGCCTCCTTGCATGCCTTCTCTGCTTTCTTGATGCTAACGTTGTTCCATTCCACCATGTTAATGGCCATCATTCCTTCCATGGCACTAGAGAGGAGAGATCAATGGCTCACCAAAGGTGTAGATACAGGAAATCAAGAAAGAAGGAAAAAGGAATGGCTGTCTCAGCAGAAATTAACTGTGGGCGAGGACAAACATATTTTCCAAAGGTGGTAACACAGATGCATATTCTCCAGTGCACTGGATGTGGTTTGAAGACACATCCTTTGCCTGAAAACCAATGGTTTCCAATACAACAGATCTATGTTCAAACCATTCCCACCATGATTTGGTCTCCCTTCATCTTATGATATAATTCCAGCTCTGTCACCAGTCTTCGTCTGCATGTTCCCTACCATGCTATTCGAGAACGTTGTTCTTTGAAACTAACCCAGAAATACTCACTCTGCAGCTTCCTGACCTAGTTCTTGGGCAACATGTTGAATATTGGGATATCCCATGCAGCTGGAGATGTTGTTGCGTGGGTAGTAGAAGAGAAATGCCAGACACATTTCATTCAAGGTACTTGGCCCTCCCTGGCAGAAATAAACAAACAGTGCTGTCATGTAGAAAGAGCCAAAGAATATGACTATAAATAAAGTCTGAGATCTACTGGTGGCTATAAGCAGAGCATACCTTATCAGAAACATGGAATCAGTCTAGTCAAATGTTACCATTCCATTGACTTATGGAGACATGTTGAATGACTGACAGACTAAGCAGAGAATCAGGAGCAGTTGTCTGTTGAATGTACACTTGGCCAACCACCCTTTTTGGTCCCCTTCTACCTGGGCAGGCCCTGAGAGAGTCACTTTGCTGCCAGCACATTAAGGCGATGGGGAGAAAGGTGTTCTCAGAAATCAGTAGACGATGCTGGGCTCAAACCCCAGCCTGACACTTCACCACAATATGACTAATATAGCTGGAATGCCTCCTCCTGCCTACCCCCATATCATCTTCGTTTTCTATCCCCCCGCCACTCTCCCGCCAAGTAAACCAGCGTCTGCAAGGAAGAATGGGCTAATACTTCATATGGAAATAGAGGAACATGTTTTCTGCATTAAATTTAAACAGAACTATCACTTTTTTAAAAAGTTGCCTCTAGATCTTAAGAACATAGGAAAATAAGAACAGCCCTGCTAGATCAGGCCCATGGCCCATCTAGTCCAGCATCCTGTTTCACACAGTGGCCCACCAGATGCCTCTGGGGAGACCACAGGCAAGAGGTGAGGGCATGCCCTCTCTCCTGTCAATCTGGAAAGTATTGACAGAATGATAGTTCTTTCTAGATACTATGGGTGGTGGTGCATGGCCATTCTTAGTTGGTGGAGTGATTTGTCTGGTTAATTCTGATAACAAACGAGACTCTGGCATGCTAACTAGTTATGTGATCCCCGAGCGGTCGGCGTCCAACTTCTTAGTGGGACAAGTGGTGTTCAGCCACCAAAGATTAAGCAATAACAGGTCTGTGATGCCCTTAGATGTCCGGGGCTGCACACGTGCTACACTGACTGGCTCAGCGTGTTTCTACCCTATGCTGACAGGTGCGGACAACCCATTGAACCCCATTCATGATGGGGATTGGGGATTGCAATTATTCCCTTTGAATTCCCAGTAAGTGTGGGACATAAGCTCGTGTTGATTAAGTCTTTTTTTAGAAAAGGAGACCTGGTCTTGTGTTTTTAAGCATGGCTTGTCCCCTTAGTTATGCAGCGTCTGCCCTGGTTGCATATGAATGGGAGACTTGATTTTCTGAGCACTGTAAGGTATTTCCCTTAGGTGATGGAGGTGCTCTGGGAAGAGCAGAAGGTTCCAAGTTCCCTCCCTGGCATCTCCAAGATCGGGCTGAGAGAAACTCCTGCCTGCAAACTTGGAGAAGCTGCTGCCAGTCTGTGTAGACCAGGGGTTCTCAACGCTGGGTCTCCAGATGTTAGTGGACTTCAACTCCCATAATCCCCTGCCCAAGTGGCCTTTGGCTGGGGATTATGGGAGTTGAAGTCCAATAACATCTGGGGTCCCAACACTGAGAATCCCTGGTGTAGACAATACTGAGCTAGATGGACATATGGTCTGACTCAATATATGGCAGCTTCCTATGTTACTGCTGTTGCTGCCCTGCAACTGGTATTGAGAGGCATCGTGCTCCTCAAGCTGGAGTTGTCCTATAGCCACCAGACTAGTAGCCATCGATAGACCAGTCCTCCAGATTCTTTCAAAAAGAATCTTCTTTCTTTTTGAGATACTTGACGCCCAGGGAGGAAATGGTGCTGATAACAAAATGGTGCTGATAACAAAGCAGGGAGGAAATGGTGCTGCCAGGGAGACCCCTCGCTTGTTCTGTCCAGCCAAAGGTATGCAGCCCTTTTTTCAAGTTTGGGCCTAGGATTGCCATTCCTTTTGCCAGGCCACTGGACAGTGACTGGACACAGCTGATCGGTATTATTTCATTATGAAGGATGTCACATAATATTCTTAGCACCATCTGCTGGCAACCTGTGTCAATTTGGGCAACAACTGCCTTTTTTCATACTCCATTTATTGACAGATTGCCAGTAGATGGCACTAACAATATTACACAACATACGACTTTGCAGTGTGGATTTCCGGTTTTATTTTTCAAGGTATTTTATTTTACATATTTTACATATTTTTATACCACCCAAAACTTACGTCTCTGGGCGGTTGACAACAAGATAAAAACAACATTAAAACATTAGTGATGTTTTAGTGACGATGATTAGTGATGATGATAAAACATATTGTGATGAAGTTGGAGTATATTAGTGCCTGGAAGGGCCCGGACTGACCTTGAGAGCACGAGGCTTTAGCAGTCCACTTTCAGAGCCCAAGCACATGATCACCTCTTTTCCAGAGTGAGAGCAAACCCTCAGAAGCTTCTGCATGATATAAGAGGCCTGTGGGGCACGCAGCAGCTCATGTGGGCTGTTTAGTCTTGGTAGGTTGGAAATGGTGTGAAAGAGAGGCATGTGCAACCTATTCTTCCCACTGAGCCCAGAACAAATCTGTGTCCTGCATGCCCTGCCCCCTCCCCTCCTCTCTTGCCCCCCTTGCCCCTCTCCCCTCCCCACTCATCATGCTTACCCGGCAGTGTTTGATATTCCTCCCCTGCCCAGCAATGGGATATGACAGCATTGCTAGTGGCACTGCAAGCAGTTATTGGCAATGTTTTATATATTATGGCAGCCACCAGATTACGAAAATGAATATGACACATATTTACTGTATATATAAATATTTATATACTTTTCAACCAAAGTCCCCAAAGCAGTTAACATAGATACACATAAATAAAATAAATTAAATGGCTCCCGTTCCCCCCAAGGGCTTACAATCTAAAAAAGAAATATAAGATAGACACCAGCAACAGCCACTGCAGGGATGCTGTGCTGGGGATGGATAAGGGCAGTTGTTGATTTAATTTTCAACAGCTGCCCACCCACCACTTTCCCCTGATGCTAGATGCCTTTCAGTTGCAGACTTACAAAGGTCAGTTCTCTCCGATCCAAAGTTTGGTAACGGCATTCCACCAGGAACTCATCTCCCTGTAAAACAAAACAGGCTACAAGGTCAAACGTATTGATGCAGAGGATTGCTGCAAACAATGGGTTATAAATCACCCAAACCATGCCCCATCGGGACATTCTGGAATAACATACAGGCTTGAAAACAATGACGTTCTTCAACCCTCTTGTCTCCTGGAGATTGAAATCATATTTATTGTCTTCACAGAGGATTCCCAACTGCTTTCCATTCCTGGGAGTGGAGAAAAAGAGAGACAGACGACTTATCATGCTGCTAACTGGGACAAACTAGGTGGGCCTTCTCTATAGCTGCTCAGGGGCTGTGGAATGCGCTCCCTGCGGAAATCCGTAATTTGAATTCTTTATTAGCCTTCAGGAGAGCACTTAAAATGTATCTGTTTGGCCTGGCTTTCCAGGGTTTTAAAATCGGTTTAAAAATTTTAACCTGGTTTTAGGGTTTTTAATTACTGCGATTGTTTAATTGTTGTTTTAAAATGTTTTAAAATTGTTAATTGTTGTTATATTGTTTTTAAATTTTTGTTTTCACTCTTTACTGTTTTAACGGTTTGTTTTAATTGTAAACCGCCCTGAGCCATTTTGGAAGGGCGGTATAAAAATCAATAAAACAAACAAACAAACAAACAAATAGCAGCCTGTATCTCCTCAAACGACTTCCAGATTAATGTTTCCAAGAGCTAATATCACCATTGCTATAACTCAATATTGGGCTGGTTTCAGTCAGCCCATGTGACCCATGGATTGGGTGTGGTTGCCGCATTTTCTCCCCTCAGTAGCACACAGGCCTTCCCTTGCTCAGATACAAGTGGGCTGTTTTCCTGTGACAAAAGGAATATAACCAATACCTGAAGAAGAGACATGGTGCTCTTCCATTATAGCCTGCACAACTTACAACAACTTGCCAAGCCAAAACTCTAGCCATGTATGGCAATTCGGCCCTCCTATTTTTGCTTGCTGCCAGTGCCTGGGATTGCAATAATGGGACAGGCAGGATGGGTAGTGCTGAGGCCCTCTTACCCCTGGACTTTGGGGCCAAAGTCCAGGGCCTCCACATCCCTTGCCCCCCCCCCCCATTCTCTTTAGTCTGTCCTGGGTGGTGTGGTTTGTGCCCTCAAGAACCTATGTGTTAAAAATGATGCTTAATTTAAAATGATGCTGGGTGGTGTGTGTGTGTGTGTGTGTGTGTGTGTGTGTGTGTGTGTGTGTGAGGTCTTTAGGTCCAGGCTCCAAAATTACCTAGGTGCATCTCTGGGGGGTGCAGTGGGAAAGGAGGTGTGGACACAGTATTATCAGGCTTGTAGCAGGCCTAAATATGTTATTATTTTGAATTTTTATATTCTTATTTTCAACAAAATGATCTCCACAAAGCTGTTCACACAGAGAAAGAAACTGGATGTTTTCTCATCCCCAAGGGGCTCATAATCTAAAAAGAAACAGAAGGTAGACACCAACAACAGCTCTGCTGGGGCAGAAGAGAGCCAGTTCCGAATCCTCTCCCGCTGCTAAATATAAGAACATCACCACTTTAAAAGGTGCCTCTGTGCTCAGTTAGCAGGGGTAGCAGGCTGCATGTGGCCTAGTTGGTCATAAGTTGGGCTGGTCTGCATTATAGTCAATAATACACACCCTATGGTACCCTGTTAGGAAAGGTCACTCTTGGTATATCGTTTGCACCTCAGGTGGGCCCTCTGCTGACCGTTAGCTCCTTCCCCTTCCCAAAGGGAAGACTTTGTATTGCTTGGGGAAGGTGAGGAGCTGGGCTGGATCTCATTTTTAGTCAGGGACTGTTTGCATGGAGTTGGATCAGTGGGGTCAGAAGTTTTGAGCAGGAGGCAGATTCATAGTCTGAGTTTCTCTCAGTCAAAGTCTCATACCATCCTTAGTTTAAAGACATGCTACCATGTCTAGCTTGGTCCCCATGCATATTGGCATTTCTCACCGATAGTGGACGCCTCTCACTCCTCTTCCAGCCAAGTGAGTGTGCAGCAAGAAGCCAAAGACATTCATATCGGGCACTGGAGTCCCATTCATCTGCAGTTCAAAAGAGAGAAGGAGGCCAGAGGGAATGCCTTTGAGACTATGCAACTAAGTGTGCCTTGTGCTTTGTGCAGAATACACACCATAAGGAAAGTGTTTACATGTGTCCTTTGTAACATCTCATTCAGCCCTATATAACTGACTCGCCTGCCACAGGGTTGTTGAAAGGGTTACAGTAAGATTATATTGTGTCAAGTGCTTTGAGCACTCTGAAGAGCTGTATAAATGCTGGGGATTATTAGGGGTGGTGGGTGGCAGAGGTGAGTAGGAGAAAGAGCTGTGGAACACTCCAGAATTTACCTCATGAAACTGACTGGTATTGCAGACCCCGTAGGAATTGAAAGAATCTGCTCCAGGTGGAAGGAAATGGATAGGAAAGGTGAAGACTCCAGTCTGTAGCACCCCCATGTCATATGGACGCAGCTCCGGAGTATAGTAGAGTCGTATCCCTGAGTTGTCAATTAGGTCTTAGGGAAGAAAAACAAAAGTTGAGCATGTCGTTCTGCATGTGATTTCATTCAAATGCAGCAGTCCGAGGCTACTCTCCCGCTGGTGTGCAAAATTAAGATATTATACATAATACTAATCTGGCAACTACTAAGATGATAAAATAAATAATAAAATAATACTAATACGACAACAGCTACCACCACTACTATTAATAATAGTAGTTATTATTATAAATAATACTATTAATGATACATCAGAGACCGTATACCTCTGAGTATCAGATATCGGGACAAGCACTAGGTGAAGGCCACCAGCTTTATGTCTTGCTTGGAAGTTTCTAGAGGCTTCTGACTGGCTACTGTTGCTATCAGAATGCTGGCCTAATGGACCCTTGGTCTGATCCAGAAAGATAATGTTCGTGTTTTGACTGAAGTGACACATGAGACCTTAGAGGGAGACCTTAGAGGTCCGACCTCGCCTCCTGTAATGGTTTAGGAGGTGAGCGGAGCCTCTGCTGCTACACAGCACCATTTTTAAAGGTAAAAAGAGAGAAAAGAATTAAATTTCCCTCTATCCCAAGATGCCGCTTCCCAAGATTTGCCGCCATAGGCACTTGCTTATACTGCCTATGTGGTAATCTTCCATTGTGAACATCCCACCAGCATCCTGAACAACCTCCCGAAAAACCAACCAATCTCATTCCCCTCCCTGAGTAACTTCAAAGTAAGGAGTGCCTAACCAAAGTGTATGGATATTTATAGAAGGATTAAAACCCAGTGCAAGCTCTGTTTAAGTGTTCAATAACCTGGTGATGCAAGGAGAAGGGGAGTGCTGTGGCTAGCACTGCCCCTCAGTGCCGATTTGCTACACATGGGCGAACCTTCCATGAGGCGAGGTGTGGCGGTCGCCTCAGGTAGCAGGTTACCAGAGCACCAGCCAGGCAAGATGCCCTCCTTCCCCCCAATTTAAAAGAAGGGGAGGAGGGGGAGTGCATGGGGTGGGGTGCGGTGGGGGTGGCATTTGGTGCCCTGACACAGAGGTCTTGAGCTGCCAGAGTGGCTGTGCTCCTTGTTCTTGCTGTGCTGAGTGCTTGTCTGCAGAGGCAAGTGCTGAAGCTGGGGAGAGTGGCGGTCTGGCCATGGGACACAGCAGAGCCAAGGGGTGGGGCTGGCTGGCTGGCTGGCTGGCTTGCACCTATGCGCAGTGTACCTGGTCATCAAACACCTACATAGGCTTTGTGTGTTTCTCTATCACCTCATAGTATAATTTTCAGTCTCAGGAGCACTCACCTACCGTTTCATGAACCTTTGTGTGTGCTTGAATTAAAAAGGTGCCATAGGCATAGGAATAAATAGATATATAGACTGTTAAATGATAGCAATAGCACTTACATTTATATACCGCTCTATAGCTAGAAGCTCTCTAAGCGGTTTACAATGATTTAGCATATTGCCCCCCAACATTCTGGGTACTCATTTTACCGACCTCGGAAGGATGGAAGGCTGAGTCAACCTTGAGCCCCTGGTCAGGATTGAACTTGCAACCTTCTGGTTACAGGGCGGCAGTTTTACCACTGCGCCACCAGGGGCTCATTGATGCTCTGTGAATGGACGTCAGAAGATTTTTTAACTATGTGGGAACTTACCATGACTGAATGCTCATTCAAAATAATAATAATAATAAAAATTCCCTCCACATAGAAAAGTAGCATATCAGGGAGAATGATTACTGCGTCATCTTTCCTCTGACATGCTGGTGTACTGTATGTAGGGATGCTTTTTAATGGAGGAGCAGTCAGTCATGTGGACCTCTACCTGCAGTCTGAAGTGGCTCAGCCCCACCTCAGTGAAAACACTAGCCCAACATCTCTTATCTCTCCCTGGTCCCCTTAGCCCACCCCCACCCCCCGCACCTTTCCTTATCAGATTCACATGCACAATTACTCACTTGGAATTAAATCAAAATTGCTGTAGTGGACTTCTAACCGGATCCACTGTGCATCCAACGGTGTACCTATGGAGACTCCAGTTTCATCGGGAAACATGTAGGACTAATGTGGGGTGGGTGAAGGGAGAGAAGAAGAAAGACTGCTGCTCAATTTTTTTTTAAAAAAGCAGGTTTCCTTGGTTCCAGAGTGGATGAATTGGACACTGTAAGTGCATGGGGGAGGAACAGAGATGTGCACCCCTCCCCGTCACTTAATCCTCTGCCTCCTAATCACATGGGGCAGGTCATCCGAACTGTATTCACTTTTCAGCTTTTAAATATTCACCTTTTAAATACTAAATATTTAAATAGCAATAATTTAGTATAAACAAATCAGTCCTCTTCACTCTGTTTCTAGGGACATGAAGGAATTCCCTGGAAGTTTTTCACATCCGGCTTTTAGTTCACATCTAAAATCTGGGGGTAAACTTATCGCCCAAATTCCCCTTGATGTCCCTGAGAGCTATCGGGGAGCACTTCACAGACAATTCAGGGTTGTTGTTTTTTACTGCATGTTAAGAGTGTAGCCTGATTTATATCCAGGGTTAAAAAAATACACCTTTTGTGTGGTTTTGGGGGGCAACTTCAAACTCGCAGTAAAGTCTCGCAGTAAATCCGTGGTAAAGCCTCCTGTCTGGGAAAGCTTCTGCCCCTGGAAACTGCCAGGCTGGAACTTGACAAATACAAGGCAGTGCAAGAGGGTAAATGTTCAGATTTCAGTGCAGTCGTTTGAGGGCAGGAATGGGAGGATTCCACATACTCACCCCTCCTCCTACAGCCCAACCCACAACAATCTGGGAGCACAGGGCAAAATCGGGATCAGCTCCGTAGCAGTCACTGACACCAGTGGGCAGCACGCTTGCATTGCCACAGGCATAAACCAGAATGTGATGAACCATGCTTTCATTCCTGGGTGTGATCATGGGCTCAAACTATGGGCAGAAGGAAAAAAGGTCTGAGGAAAACATTATCTCCATTTCCCCCCTTAAAATTTCCCAATTTTTATTAGGAATAGCAGTCAGAAGAAAAAAGGGGAGAATTGTCTGCATTAGGGGGCATTACAGGAAGTGTTCAGTCATCCCTCGCCAACCACCGTTTTCTGATTTTTATTAGGAAATCACGGTTTTGAGTATCTGCGGCTGGGAAATTGTGACAGGTCTCGCCAACCGCGACCTGAGTATCCACAGTTTGGTGAGATTTTTTGGTAATTTTCTGGGGGTTTGTGATTTTTGAGGGTCAGGGGGTGGGTGATTTTGGGGGGTTCAGGGGTGATTTGGGGAGGTTCAGAGGTGATTTCTGGGGGTGCGGGGTGATTTCCAGGGGCTTGGGGGTGATTTCTGTGGATTCCTCCTCAGTCCTCTTGCTTATTGCTGATTTAAATGGATTCCAGGTGGATTTTTGCAATTTTTTTGGCCTCCCCCCCTTTTTTAATCTTTTTGTGGCCACGATTCCTCTAACCCCATTTCCAATGGATTTCAATTGCTCGCCAGTCGCGAATTCACCAACCGTGAGGTTTTCCCGGAATGAAACCCCTGTGGTTGGTGAGGAATGACTATACTGGCATGTTATAGTGAATGTCTGACATGTTTGTGTACATTGATTGATATTGTTTATGGCTGGCATGACATTAATTGATATTTTTCATATACTGATTTTATGTTGTACACCACCTCAAGTGCCCTTTTAAAGGTAGACTGGTGGCATAAAGAAGTGGCAAAGGCAGAAAGGTGGTGTGGACTATTGTCATGTGCTTTCTGGGGAGCTGCTTTTTGGAAAATAACTTGGAAGCTGAAGCTGGTTAAGAATGCCTTTCAGCTCAAACCTACTCATGATTTACAGGTTTTGTGACTGGCTGCATTCTGTGAAGGAGGATCCAGTGCTGAAATAATCAAGTAACGTGGTGGGGACCGACTGATTAAAGTTTAGTGAACAATTAATTATTCACTAAACATCCAACCTTCCATTTTAAGGCAGTAGTCTCTCCTTAGCCTCTCTTGTCTTCTTGGCTGGGTGCTGCTGCCACTAGAAAATGGAAGATCACCTTGGAATCCCCTGTAATGTTCTCGAGCTCTTTGGAGAGATTTCCCATTTCCCACGGGGAAGGGCACTTAGAAGAGGAAACAGCAGAGCTCACTTCTTTTGTATGCCTTTGAGAATGAGAGGATCCTGTTTTGCAACCTCTTCCAGGCACCCCCTGATTTCCAAGGGAAGGGGTATCCAGAGAAAGTAGCCGAGGGTGGCTCTTTCACATGCCTTGCTGAAAGGCAGGGAGGCTAAAAAGAGGATGCAAGAGCTGTGCTCTGCGGTTCCTCAGCACCCATCTCATCTGGGAAGGGAGCCATCTAGAGCCCCAGCTCCCCCTGATGATGCAGCAGGTTTCTCCTGTCAGCAAAGTAAAGTCACAGTTGTGGTGGCGGTGGCAGCGGGGGAGTTGCAACACTGAGAAGGACAAACTCTGAGAAGGCCACTTTGTGCATGCTCAACAAGCAGAGGTCTGCTTTGACTGCTAATCATTTCTTCTGAATATCAGAGGAACTTCAGCATCGGAACACACACCAAGTGGGTCAACATTAGTTTAAAAAATAAATAAAAATAAAACCAATTCAAATGTTTTATGAACATGCACAGATATGGAAATTTAACCAGTAGATCAACTAAAAAGCTGATTATTAATAGTCAATAATCAAGTAAAGCCTTAATACAGTCAGAAACAGACAGAGAGATAGGTATAACAGTGCTAGTTATGGAATGCTAAAGAGTGCAATACACTTCACATCTATTATTTTTGTGCAGTCCCTTCAGTGATGTAATGTAGGTCATTTTCATTATCCCTGTATTGCAGGTGGGGATTTGACAGTGAGTGAGAGAGAGTGGTGTTCTTGATTACAAGTTAAACAAACAAACAAACAAACAAACAATAATTACGACTATCTTGTGAGTTCATGCCAGAGATGAAATTTGAGCCAGGGACAGAGGTGCTCTTACCCTGGACTTTGGGGCCGAAGTCCAGGGCCTCCACACTCCCTCAGGACCCCCAAATCCTCTTTAGTCTGTCCTAGGTGGTGTGGTTTGTGCCCTCAAGAACCTACATGTTTAAAAAAAAGATGCTTAACATGCAGCGGGGTGTGTGGCGGGGGGTGGGGACCTCCAATGGCCTTTAGGTCCAGGCTCCAAAATTATCTAGGTACATCTCTGGTCAGGGACTTTCTGATTCGTATTGTGTTTAAGATGATTATGAAAACAATTGCAAGCTAAAAAACCAGCAACCCTGACAGTCACATAATTATCCTAGACTGTATACAAAGTGCCCAAATGATAACAGTCTCTGAAACTACCAAACATCTACCAAGTTTCTGTTCTAAGTAAGCTTTCTTCTCTTTCATAATTACAACAAACTCTGAAATGGTCCTTGCAGAACGTCCTGCCGGTCTGCAATATCAAGGCAACCTTGAGAGGATAAATATGACCCTCCCTGCTTCCTTTCTGCAATTACCTTGTAGATGTGATGTTTAGTCTTGACTATGGGCAATGGGATGAACGTGCAGGCATAGGTGGTCTCATCCTCTGGGATGGGGAACTGCAAAACAAAGGCAAAGCACATCCTGACCTTACAGAATTGCTGGTTCCTGAGCCAAAGGATGCTTGTGCACATTTGCTAGCCATGCTGGAAAGAGTTGGAATCTATGGCTTCTCTTCTTAGCAGATGAAGTCACATCCACCAGATCTTCCACCCGCCTTGCTAATACAGAAAAGTTACTGTGTGATGGGAAGATTGAGGAGAAGTGCATTTGTGCTGCCTTCATGTTGTTGTAGAACCCTGATCATGGAAGCCTGATCATGGGAGCTTGATCTTAAGGACACTAAAGCCCTATTTACACATTATGCTTAATGCACATACAGGCCACCTTTGGACTTAATGGAAAACTGCAGGTCCAACTGACCCACGGTTTGCCTGCATCCCGCCAGAATGCTAACAGACGATTGTCCTTTGCAATCTGGGAGACTGCAAATGCAGAGTAACTGGCTGCCCGGGCTTCCTTCAATGCAAGAATGACAGCTACAGCAGCCAATTGCATTTGAGAGGGGAGGAGCTTTCTCCCCTTGTACAAGCTACACAAACTGGACAACACACTACAGACAATGGATCCTTAGTTGGGTGAGTGGAACTCTCTACAAACCGAGGGTTCATTCCAAGGTGGGTGGACCGCAGGTGGGTCCAGGAACTGCAGTTCCGATCATTCGGACGTCACGGGGGGTGAGCAAACTGAGTTTGCCTCAGGTTCCCTGTGAGGTCTGAAGGCAGCCAAAGTCTGAGCACAACAAAGGTGCATACAGATATAAACACACCTATAGTTATGGTTTGCGCTATAAGTATACAAGTGCTCTATACAACGCATGTGCAGTAGTACACTTCGCACCTGTACCCTTCGTTTGAGGGGCCTGAACTCAGGTTCACTTTTAAAATGAATGCAAGTACAGTAATTCACATAAAAACACATAAATGTGTACAGACATCTGTATGCACACACAGTGCAATGTCTGAATAGGGCTTAGGTTTCCTTTGAGTGAGCAAATGGCCATTTTTTGTAGCTTCAGGACTAATTCTCAATGGCTTCAGGACTAATGCCTGAAGACAATGATGTCCTGATGACAATGAAGTCCTAATGACTGAAGACAATGGCTTCAGGACTAATTCTCACCCCCCCCTTTTTTTTTTCACCGTAGAGATGAATTTCCCCTCTCACCAGAGCTGCTCTTTATAACTGGGTCAGTCTCTTTCCCAAACTAGAGCTAGCATACAGTTCAGCATGGCATCCTAAAAGCAGCCATTCTATTCCAAATCCAAGAGGTTTGATTGCGAATAAGAGGGCTACCAGTATGAATGAGTGAATGGATGCCTCAATCAATCAAGCAGGCGGTCTGTCAAGGAATGCTGAGTCTTTTGATGCTGTTAAATGGAAACGTCCAGCAGGACTCATCGGCTTTATTTTTAGCAACTAGGTACTCACATCATCTAGCTTCAGATCATACACATGATAGACGCTAGGTGTATGCATTTCATCTTCATTATATACCAGCTTCAAAAAGAGAGACTTGTGGGCAATTGTTCCTTTGAAGAAGTCAATTGTATCATCTGTGCCAAAACCAGTAATCAGTCGTAGAGTGTCACCCTATGCAGGAAAAAGTTAAAAGGAACATCTTCCCTGGGCTATCACATTGGCGATCACATTGTCATATGTACCTGAGCTCACAGGTAAACTGACAAGTAACATAAGGTAACATCCCCACATCTTTCACGTTTGAGTTAACAACAATCACATCAATTAGAGTAAGCTTGTGTCTACTAATCCTCTATCCCACTGAATCAGTAAATATAATAACCAGGCAGAAATAAATGGACTATTTAGCTGCACCCCCAATACCGTTTACATTTCTGCTAGGGTTCCTAGGTGGAAAACAAGTTATCCATGGTATCGTAGTTAAAGTGTTGGACTAGCACCATGGAGAACTGAGTTCAAATCCTCATTCAGCCATGAAACTGCAGGGTGATTCTGGCCAGTCACGTATCTCTCAGCCTAACTTACCTCACAGGGTTGTTGTGAGAATAAACATAACCATGTACCTCCAGGCTCCTTGGAGGAAGAGTGAGATATAAATGCAAATGCAAATATATTAAATATATTTGATATTTAGATGCTAACCTGGCTGGAATTTGTATGCAAAAGCGGGGGTGGTGTGGGGGACTTAGTGGTTGGCCTTCCTTCCTTCAAGGTTGAGGCTCCTGACCAAAGTCTCTTGGGGTTCAAGATTCATTGCAATGGACATACAAAGAGACAGACCAGCAGAGATTCCAGGCAGAGAGCGAGTGTGTTGTTATTAGTGGAGAGTTTGTGGGAAGAGTGGACAGTCTCAGAAAGAGGCACAGAGGAGGAGTAGAAGAATGGAAATGATGGTTCTGAGATGCATTGTATTCATGCCTTGGCAGAGTCATTGCACCACAGCTTGATTCTAGGAGGCACGTGTAAGCATGCTTGCCCCGCCCTTTTTCAACATGCACACCTCTTGGGTGCCTCTTTCTGCTTTGACGGATACATGAACCTTTTCCCTTGGGAGAACACTGTTCATTCCAAGGAACCATCCAGCTCCATAGTCCTACTTTAACAGAATTGTGAGTGCAGTTTATGATAACTGAAGGCGTTGTGTGTGAATTGTGTCATAGCAGTAACAGACAGGGAAAAATACTCAGGGCTGCTTTAATAGCCAGGTCTGCTGAATCATCATATGGGCCAGATTGCTGAAATTTAAATTCTACAGTGACATAAACCACACACGTTAATTTCCTCTGTTGTAAGAAACGAGACTAAAAAAAAAAAAAAAAGCTTGGTCACAATCCACAATTAATCCTACTGAACTCTGTGTTGGACTGTGATTCTAAACTTTGGCGGGACCGTCTCCTTGGTCACACACTCGGGGTGAATGCCTTGATTACCGTGATCTCCAGGTCATTTTTATCACATGTCCGTAAATATCGCCTGAATCTCATGGTGGTGGAAATCTCATCCTGGGTCATTGACAGCAACTCATAGTCTTGACTTTCGTCCTCCAAGATGGTTTCATCGTTCACAGCATGCCAGTCCTGAGAGAAATAGGGAGAAGGAACTCACACACCCCAAAAGACAAAAAGAACCAATGTAGTGGGATGGATAAAATGATGCATTTAGATCAGGAAGATCTGGGTTCAAATTCCTGCTTTCTAGTTTGATGTACATTGGATGGCTTTGGGCCAGTCATTATCTCCAAGGCTTACTTTGCAGAACTGCTGACAGGCTGAGATAATCCCCTCATCTTGCAATCCTAGCCATGCTTTCTTGGGAGTAAACCAAAATTGAACTCTGTGGGACTTACTTCTAAGTAAAGGCATGTAGGTTTGAGCTGTAAAGCTGCAGATGTATGCACACTTTCTTCAAAGGAAGTCCTATTAAATAAATGGGTCTTACTGCTAAGTAAATCTGGTAAAAAATGGGTGTAAAGGTCAAATTGTAAGGCATATTGTAAGGGGTATAGGCCACCTCCAGCCTCAAAGGCAGGATGCCTCTGAGTACCAGTTGCAGGGGAGTAACAGCAGGAGAGAGGGCATGCCCTCAACTCCTGCTTGTGGCTTTCTGTGGCATCTTGTGGGCCACTGTGTGAAACAGGATGCTGGACTAGATGGGCCTTGGGCCTGATCCAGCAGGGCTGTTCTTATGTTCTTATGTTCTTAATATATTGTGGCTATTTCCCTTGGAGTAAGCTCAGTTTAAGTGGTGCAGCGGGGATATGCTTGTCTAACAAGCAGAGACATAGGAAGATGCTGAAAGGCATCATCTCATACTGCATGGGAGGAGGCCATGGTAAACCCCTCCTGTATTCTACCAAAGAAAACCACAGAGGTCTGTGGGCACCAGGAGTTGAAATTGACTTGATGGCATGCTTTATCTTTTAAGCTCCATTGAGCATGGTGGGAATTAAATCTGTGCCATAGGACTGTTCTGCATGTTTTGTTTCTGCTACCAAGCATGCCTCGGACACATATTGCCTTGCATTTTATTTGCTCATTCAAGCACTCAAGTGAGGAAAAATGCCGGCCAAGCCAATCTGAAACAATGTACACACCCTTTTAAATCACCAACCTTGATTGTTTACTTAAGGAGATAAAAGTGGGGATGTTCAGTTGCTAGTCTGCGCACAACAGCATATTCAAGAGGTTAATCTCAGCAAGAGGCTAATCTTAGCTGGGAATATATGTCTTTCAATGGGCTGATTCAGAAGACCTGCATGCTAACATTTTACTACAGCATCAAGGAGAAACCTTGATGCTTGGTTAGAACCACTGTTCCCTCTAAGGCATGTGCACGTGTGCATGCTTACAAGTTTTCTGATGTCCACTCAGTTAACTTTAGATGCCACTCAGGTTGAATCAGGAAGGCCCCACTCTGAATGCATGTGGGAACACAGTGCCTTGATACTGCCGCCCAGAACAAAACTCATTCCGCACCGAGATGAAAAAAAATTAGAGGGACCGCTGGTTAGAACTTGCATAGAACTTGCATATCACCTCAGATGTGATGCTCAACTGAATCCATTCTCCCATTCAGCTGCCAATCATCATGAGATGAACAACCAAGCAATGAAAAAATAATCAAGTGATGCACATGCATGTGTGAAGCAGTAAAGCACTGGGATTCGTAACAGATTTTAAAACCTTATATTCCTATCCTTTCCCAGCTCCGCAACAACTGAAGGGGGAAAATGCTCTAAACCTCTTATAGCTATAGCATCTATAAAACTGCCTGTATCATAGTGACTGAATGCAAGGGCGTAGCAAGGTTGGAGTGGGCCCAGAGACAAGATTTTAAAATGGCCCCCCCCTTAACTGAAGCTCAGCTCATGAGTAAAGACCTATGTGCCACGATAGAACATCATCCTAAATTATTTTTTAAAAGGTTTTGTAAATGCTGTTCTGGTAGCTCCAGGTCTTAACACCCTCATCAATTTCGGAGGATGAATACAACTGAAGGAAGCCTCGGCAGGTGTGTGGCTGGGGGAGTCAGTCATGTGACTTGCCTCTGGGGGCCTCCCCAAGGCAGTGAGCCTCCAGACAACTGTCTCCTCTTGCCCTATTATCGTTACGCCCCTGACTGAATGTCAAAACATTCTTTTGTTAGGAAGATTATGGGTTAATGATCAAGGATGCCTAGTGTGGTTGTCTATCTAGCAATCTTTTATGTTTTGTTAATTAGAAGTTTGTCCCAGTGGAGATCCTGTAGAGAGCGTAGTGGGGTGGAGTCAGAAAGGAAAGGGAGGGAAAGTCGAAGGAGAATAATGGAGTTGTTTCTGAATAAAGCTTAGTTAAACATTCATAAAATTGCTATGTGTTCATGAGGGAAGCAGCTATAAATCACCTAGATGCTTCCTCAATGGGACCTAATGGTTGTGAGATATCAGGAGATTTCTGATGGGTATTCACCACCAGAATGTGGAGGAGGTGACATCCCCCAAGCTAAGAGAAGGAGCTGATATAAGATGTGTGTGTGTGTGTCTGAAGAAGCAGTGGCCTGCAGTTTGAGGGAGAGAGAGTGAGATAGAAGTAGAGGATATGTTGAAGACTTCAAGGCACCTTGAGATGTAAGAGTAGGAACATAGGAAGCTGCCATATACTGAGTCAGACCATTGGTCTCTCTAGCTCAGTATTGTTTTCACAGACTGGCAGTGGCTTCTCCAAGGTTGCAGGCAGGAATCTCTCTTAGCCCTATCTTGGAGAAGCCAGGGAGGGAACTTGAAACCTTCTGCTCTTCCCAGAGCGGCTCCATCCCCTGAGGGGAATATCTTACAGTGCTCAGACTTCTAGTCTCCCATTCATATGCAACCAAAGCAGATACTGCTTAACTAAGGGGACAAGTCATGCTTGCTACCACAAGACCAGCTCTCCTCTCCTTGCATCTGCAGCAAGTGATAGAATGATGTACCTGCTGAATTTCTGCCTGGACATTTATACTACTATAATTATTATTCTTTATTAACACAGTCAGACAGATATTATTGACTGATTTGTTTTATCCAGACATCAAGTCCTTCCCAAGGACCTGGGATACCTGAATTTTATTGTCAATGTTGTTATAAATATCGTCGCAACATCTAGGCTGTTCCCAAAGTTCACAAAGTTGTTGTTATGCATGGTGTGGAGAAAGTAGACAGACATTAGGTCTGTGCTATTGGAAGTAGCAGAACTCCGGATAGCGCCATTCCCTCCCCCACCATGGGGAGGCAGTGGATTGTGGGGCAATTGCCCTAGGCAGTGTGGTGGTGCTGGTGGTAGGTTATTGAAATCCTGACCCAGCCCTGATATGGGGGAGGCTGGTTGGGAGAATGCCAGGAGTGTCCGTGGGGAGGGTGGGGAGTAATTTGGGGGGTGGGTGCTGAGAATGGGCACATGGAGGCTGGGAGAAAGTGTGGGGATGTCTGGGGACTGTAGTTCCTCCAGAGCTTGTCCAATGGGAGAAGCGTTGCTAGGACTTCTTCACACAACAACATGCATTTATGAATTTGTGGTCACAAGACATGGTGATAGCCATTAGCTTGAAAAAAGGAGGAGGACAGACTGTGCCATCGATCCAGGCAACAACAGAGCCATGTGGTTTTCTTGGTAGAATACAGGAGGGGTTTGCCATTGCCTCCTCCCACGCAGTATGAGATGATGCCTTTCAGCTCCTTCCTATATCACTGCTGCCTGATATAGGTGTTTCCCATAGTCTGGGAATCATACCAGTGGGGATTCGAACTGACAGCCTCTTGCTCCCTAGGCAAGTTGCTTTCCCGCTGTGCTGAATTTTATTATTATTATTATAGATATCTTCGCAAAATATAGGCTGTTCCCAGTAAACTAAAGTTGTTTTTTGCAGTTGGCTGATGGTGATTTCTGTGGGCCCTATGGTGTTGAGGTGCTCTTCAAGATGCTTTGGAATTGCACCTAGGGGTGCCAATTACTACTGGGATTATTTTGGTCTTCTTCTGCCACAATCTTTCCATTTCAATTTGTTGATCTTTGTAGTTTGTTATTTTTTCTGTTTCTTTTTTTTCTATTCTGCTGACACCTGGTATTGCTATGTCAATTATTTTGACTTGTTTTTCTTTCTTCTCCACTACAGTTATATCTGGTGTATTGTGTGGCAGATGTTTGTCTATTTGTAGTCAGAAGTCCCATAATATTTTTGCATCTTCATTTTCTACCACTTTTTCAATTTTGTGGCCCCACCAATTTTTGGCTGCAGGTAGCTTGTATCATCATCATCATCATCATCATCATCATCTGATTGTGGTAGGACGAAAGCCTCTCCTACCTGGCTGCTGACCTTGGTTGCAGGCAATTGGCCAACGAGAGCATAGTCAGCCCCAATTTAGAATAGGCGGCTTCTCCAGCTCCAATCTAGTATGAAACTGAATACCCAGTTACTGGGGAGTAACAGAGAATGAAAGTAATTGCCTTCAGGTCCTACTTGTGGCTTCCCAGAGGCATCCACTTGGCCACAGTGGGAAGCAGGATGTCAGACCTTTGATATGATCTGGAAGAAGAGCTCTTATTTCTTATTTTACTGCAGGTGTTAAAAAATGGGGGCGGGGAATCCTGCCTCCATGTCCCCCTTTCTTTCTTTCTACACCAGGATCATGCTTGTTCTGACCTTGGTAGGCATCTTCTGCATAAAGACACAGTTAGGGCAACAGCTTCAGAAGTTTTTACTAGGCACACTCGGATGATTGGCGCATGCTCAGAAAAAAAGAGATTGCCTAATCTGTCCGAGAATCATTTTCTAGTGTACACAAGCCCTTTATGTGAACGTTTGCCATCTGCTATAAACAGATGTGCAATGGCATTCTAGGGATGTGCACGAACTGAGGTCCGTGTACAGGTTTAGTGCCGGCGCTGGGGGGGGGCAGCGAGTGGCAAGCAGGATCTTTAAAAAGGAGCAGAGCAGCTCTGCTGCCGCATGAAGCTTTCTGCTGTGACAACACCCCCCCCCCAAGAACCCATGCACCGGGATGCACCATGCTGACCATGCAAATGGTGCCCACTCATGCGTGGTGCCATGCGTAAGTTCTTGGGGGGAGTGCCGTCGCAGCTGTATGCGGCAGCAGAGAGCAGGTAAGGATCTGCTCTCCTCCTTTGTAAAGATCCTGCTTGCTATTCTTCCCCCGGTGGCCCCGAACCTGTACACAAACCTCAGTCCGTGCACATCCCTATGGCACACGTGTTGTGGAATATACACAATAGAGACTGTAATACCTCTGGAAGCATTGGTCTCATAAACCAGGTGGGGATAGTCACCACTACATTCATTTGCCATATGAGGAAATCCCTCCCTTTCCTTGCTCAGGCATGTGCCAAGCTAAACCCTTTATGGAGAGAGAGAGAGAGAGAGAGAGAGAGAGAGAGAGAGAGAGAGAGAGAGAGAATTACCGAGAAATATATGTTGCCATCAGGAAGGACTCCTCCAATCACAATGTCTGCGCCTGGCATCTCCCCAAAATTGGTGAAGCCAAAAGCCACCCATCCTGTTGACTGGAATTGAAGGTCAAAGGTCATCAAGTCATTCACATCATAGTCCCATTGCAGGTAGATCTGGTGCCTGGGGTCCAGGAATGCCGAGAAGCGCAGCGGCGAAGTCTCAGAGTGGCTAGAGCAAAGGCACAGAGTGGACAAGAGAAACAGCAGACTTTTCATACAGGAGTGGCTCATCGTCATGGGAGCAGAGTGGGCTCTCTTGCTCGTTCTCCCTGACTGGGGTTTCCCCCATATTAGCTACCTTGTGAGGTAGAGACTCAGTTTATATGAAAGAGGGGTGAGGATGGGACCAGTTCCAGAAAGGAGGGGCCATGACTTTAGTTCTGCAGATCAGATTAAAAAGGCAGGCTAGGCGTGTCATTTTACATAACCCAGTGGCATCCTTCCCAAAGGGCTAGGTAGGAGGTTTCTCCTTGCATCTGTCTTACAAAAAGTATTATAGCTCCTTCTGAAAATAGTTGGTGGTGAAAAGCTCCATTCAATGTAAAATGATGGTATAAGTTTTCAAATGCTGTCAACATACTACCATCACAATGCTCTTTGTTGGCTTGTTAATCTGAAAAAGAAAAACAACAGATATGCACATTAGGGGTGGGGGAAGCAAGGAAATGCAAAATCGAATAATTTCTGCTTTCAGTGGCCACAGAGGGGTCTTAAATCTGCACTGCAGTGTCTGGTAAACAATGTGTAAAAGATTCCTTATGCGTCATTTATGAGTCATTTCACAGAACTTCACACATTCATCTTCATCACTCATTGACTGTTACATCAAGCGATGATTTGCATATATGAATAGGCCACTGAAGAATCAATGTCTACACAGACATCTCCATCACTTCCATTCTTTTCATTTGACACTCTTTGGTTTCCCCCCCTTTCCCTTTATTGCAATAAGGTCGCAGTATATAAACATAATCAAAGATGATAACAATACATGTAATAGTCACCCCTTGGTGACTCTCAGACAAATGTGTGAACAGGTTCCTTTGAAAAGCCTTGTGCTTGTGGGCCAGTTCACTTCTTTTCTCCTCTTCCAAGTTCACACATTCAGCTAAGAGTCACAAATGGTTGAGTAACCAAGTGATGAGAAACAAAGTGATGGACACGTATGTGTCAATCAACCTTAAGTCCACCCATTTAGTTTCATAGCCTCCCAGCACCCAGGCTAGAAAGACGGAATTTGACACTGTAGGATGAATGATGTGTGAGCAAAGGAACTGATCTGATGCGGTTTAAATAATTTACACTTTATAAGATTTCCGATCACATTACATCTTTCAACATTTAGTGATCATCCAAAAGAGGATGATGCTTCCTGGGGCCTCTGCAGAGGGAGTACCATGGGATACGATCACACTATCCTCCCTTCATCTCCCTTCTCAGCAGAGGTGCATCATGGGTGGGTATGTACTGCAGCATACAGGCTATTAGGCAAGCCAGACTGGTTTGGACCTTGTCTGAACTGGTTCGGCACCAAACCAGTTTGGTTCGGACTTGAACTGGTTCGGACCTTGTCTGAACCGGTTCGGCACCAAACCAGTGCAGTTCATGGACATCCCTAAAATAAATGTGTCAGGAAGGCAAAGCAACTGCTCCAGTGTGCATAGCACAGCATTGTGCATAGCACAGCATTTTCCCCAGAAGGTGGTGGGGGGGAAGGGTTTCTTTTTAAAAGTTTTCATTTTAATTCATTTTGTTTTCCATTTGTTTGAGTTTGTCTTGTCAGTGCTTTCATTTGTGTCTCCCCCCATTTGTTTTGTCCAAACCAAAAGCAGTGGCGGTGCGGGGGGGGGGGGGGGAGCTCTTTCCTGGACTGTAGCAGGAGCTTCTGAGATGCTGCAGTCACCTTCTGGGGGCAGCTATTTTCTTACACCATGTGCCCCAGCATGCATCATTGGCACAGGGCACCATGAATAAAAAGAAAAGCACCCAACAAGAAAAAGGGCAGTGCCCAAGGGACAACTGCCATTTTTTTCCAAGGCTGTGGTAGCCATATTTCTTTTTACCCACACTGCCCTGTGACAGCAGTACATTCTGGTGGGGATGTGCATGGAACCGGTTTGGAGGCCTTTTATGGCCCTCCGAACTGGTTTGAACAACTGGCGGTTCTGCCAGTTCGAAGGTGGTGGTGGTGGGGTTGACTTTAAGGGCGGGGGAGGGTGCACTTACCCCTCCCTCTGCTTTCCTCCCTCCGGTGCTCCATTGCAAACCAGTGCAGCAGGGTGGCAGCGTACCTCCCTGCCTCCCCGTCTGCTCCTCGGACTGGGAGTAAGTGGAAGTATCCGACGCGTGTGCACAAGTCGGAGGAAAAGTGGAGGGAGGGGTAAGTGCACCCTCTCACACCCTTAAAGTCAACTCATCACATTCAAACTTCCATGCACATCCCTACATTCTGGGGCATATGGTTAAAACAATGGCTATCACCATATGGTTAAAACAATGGCTACCACCAGCAGGCAGCTGTGCCTTGGAAGCTCCTGCAGAGCACTACAATACAACTAGGTTTTCTCTCCCCTCTGCCCCCCATTTAAGAGCTGAAATAAATTAGGGGTATGCATGAACCATGGTTCGAGCACTGGTTTGGTGCTGCGGGGAAGGGAGTGAGGAACGGGAACTGTATGAAAGCGGAGAGCAGGTCCTTACCTGCTCTCTGCTGCCCCATGCAGCTTCCTGTTGGGACGGCGCTCAGCCCAGGAACCCCTGGGCTATGCCAGCATGTACATGGCATCTGTGCATGTGTGGGCGCCATTTGCATGGTCAGCATGGTGTTGCTGACCACGCAAACGTTGCCTGTGCATGCACGGACACCATGTGTGTGCTGGTGCCATACGGGGGTAATTCGGCCCAGAACTGCCCCAGCAGGAAACTGCATGGGGCGGTGGAGAGGACTTGCTCTCCTCTCTCTTAAAGCTCTCGCTCTCTGCTCCCCTCCCTACGACGCCGAACCAGTTTGCACCTTGTCTGTACCGGTTCGGCACCAAACCAGTTTGCTTTGGACTTTGAACTGGTTCGGACCCTGTCTGAACTGGTTCGGCACCAAACCAGTGCAGTTCATGCACACCCCTAAAATAAATGTGCCTGCAAGGTAAAGCAGCTGATCCAGTGTCTCCAAGTCTCCTCATGAGTCACTGACAGTGGAGACTGGGAAGACAAACAGGAAACAAGAAGGAAAGGTCATTGGAGGAAATCATCCTCCCTCCCACTGTCTCTACACCCACACCCCAGCTATGGCAGGATTGGTGCAGTCAGCCTCTACAGCCTAAGAGCAAGACAGGTTACTTTAAAAAATAACAGCTGGTAAGAAGTGGGCTTTATTGACTCTAGGCAAATATCATAGACATGTAATGCCTAGAGTATGGGGCCAGTGATGAAATCTAGTCTGACATCCCCTTTGGGAACTGATATCTCCAGGGAGTAGAGACGATTCTGAGGCCACAAAAATTTCTCTTCCATACAAAACTGCAATGAATGTGGGTCCTGAAAGCCACCATTTGTTACCATTTGTTCCATTTGTCCATTTGTTTTGGGGGGAAATGGAACCTGATACAACTGGGCTCAATTTACATTGAGTTCTATATTCATTCAAAATAATAATAATAATAATAATAATAATAATAATAATAATAATAATAATAATAATTCGATTTCTATACCGCTCTTCCAAAAATAGCTCAGGGCAGTTTACAAAGAGAAATAACAAACAAAGCAAAACAAAACAAACAAATAAGATGGCTCCCTGTCCCCAAAGGGCTCACATTCTAAAAAGAAACATAAGATAGACATCAGCAACAGTCACTGGAAGTACTGTGCTGGGGGTGGATAGGGCCAGTTACTCTCCCCCTGCTCAATAAAGAGAATCACCATGATAAAAAACAAATGAACACGCCTAAAGGCCATCACTCAGAATGGGAGACTGGTGAGCATGTAGTTTCCCTGTGCAGCCTTCTCTCCAACACAGGACTCCAGCAGTGAATTTGCTGAAGCTCAAACTCTATTGAGAGCCAGTGTGGTGTAGTGGTTAGAGTGCTGGACTAGGACCGGGGAGACCCGAGTTCAAATCCCCATTCAGCCATGATACTAGCTGGGTGACTCTGGGCCAGTCAATTCTCTCTCAGTCTAACCTACTTCACAGGGTTGTTGTGAAAGAGAAACTCAAGTATGTAGTACACTGCTCTGGGCTCCTTGGAGGAAGAGCGGGATATAAATGTAATAATAATAATAATAATAATAATAATAATAATAATAATAATAATAATAATAATGATGTTATTGAAATATTGAAATTGAAAGGCTGTGGCAGAAAAAGACCAAAATAATCCCAGTGGTAATTGGCGCCCTGGGTGCAGTCCCAAAAGACCTTGAAGAGCACCTCAACACCATAGGGGCCACAGAAATCACCATCAGCCAATTACAAAAAGCAGCTTTACTGGGAACAGCCTAAATTCTGCAACGATATCTATAACCATTGACAATAAAATTCTGCCATCCCAGGTCCTTGGGAAGGACTCGATGTCTGGATAAAACAAGCCAGTCAATAACACCTGAATAAATAAATAAATAAATAAATAAATAAATAATAATAATAATCTTGTGCCCCATGCCGATTCTAGAGGTGGCTGTTTTTGATACAGATGGGATTGTGGCCATAGTACTTTGCCTGTGTTTCTTCCTAACATAAGAAAATAAACACTGCTGGATCAAGCCAATGCTGATCTAGCCCAGCATCCTGTTTCCCACATGGCCCACCAGATGCTTCTAGGAAGCTCACAAGCAAGAGATGAAGCCATGCCCTCTCACCGACTGTTGCTCCCCTGCCTGGTATTCTGAACCTGGAGGTGGCCTATAGCCACCGGACTCATAGCCATTAATAGACCATTCATAGACCTAAATTCTCCATAAATTTGTCTAAGCCCCTTTGAAAGCCATCCAAGCTGGAGGCCATCACCACATCACGTCCAGTGGCAGAGCATTCCATTGATCAAAAGTGTGCTGTGTTAAAAAGTACTTCCTTTTCTTGGTCCCAAATTTCCTGGCCATCAGTTTCATGGGATGACCCCTGGTTCTAGTGCTGTGAGAGAGGAAGAAACATTTCTCTCTGTCTACTCTCTCGACTCCATGCATCATTTTATAGTCCTCTATCATGTCTCCCCTTAGTCACCTTTTTTCTAAACTAAAAAGCCCCCTTGTTGTAGCCCTGCCCTCCTAAGCAAGGTGCTCTAGGCTTCTGATCATCTTGGTTGTCCTCTTCTGCACCTTTTCCAGTCCTATGATATTCTTTTTGAGATACGGTGACCAAAATTGTATGCAAAACTTCAAATGTGGTTGCACCATAGATTTGTATATAATATTAGCAGTTTTATTCTCAGTCCCCTTCAGCTACCTCATGGCACAGTGGGACTTGATTAGTAAGCCAGAGGTTGCCCGTTCGAATCCCCGCCGGGCAGCAGTGATATAGGAAGGTGCTGAAAGGCATCACCTCATACTGCACGGGAGGAGGCAATGGCAAACCCCTCCTGTATTCTAACAAAGACAAGCACATGGCTCTGTGGTTGCCAGGAGTCCACACCGACTTGACGGCACACTTTACCTTTACTTTACCCCTTCTTAATGATCCCTAGCATGGAATTGGCCTTTTTCATAGCTGCATACTGAATTGAATTATTTGAACATTCAATTAGCATTCACACATTAATTAGATACGTTCTCTTGCCATTGTATCTTTGGCTCCACCATAGTGTAGTGGTTAGAGTGTTGGACTAGGACCAGGAGGACCCGAGTTCTAATCGCCATTCAACCATGAAACTCACTGGGTGACTCTGGGCCAGTCGTGTATCTCAGGATATAAATGTAAAATAAATAATACATAAATAGGAATGCAGAATACTGCCGGAAACTGCTAATCTTGGAAGCCGATTGCTTGGGCCCAGTGGCTGGCTTGTGCTTCTGTTCTGCCATTGTCTCATTTCCCCACTGCCCCATTACACAACACACATTCTAAGCTGCCCCTCACCTTGTGCCTACTTTTTTTGCTTTGTAATTCTCATAAGATCCACCACAGCCTGCCCATACTAATCCTTTGGCAAAGGAGAAAACTGAGGGGAGGACATTTAATCTGTGTCTTTAGGAAAGGATTTCAGTAAGGCTCAGATCATCATATTTTTCTTGGATCTTGGTTTACTTTGATGACAACCCTGCAGTACTGTATTAGCCACACATAACGCTGGCATTCTGCTCTGCTTTTGCAATGAAGGCTTAATCAACACCCCTTCCCTTCCTTCCTTAATATTAGCTTTCTTGCTTATAAGTATTTCACAGGGGCTGAGGCAGGCAGCATTTCATGGTATTTGGGGGCGGGGGCTTAAGGATACCCTGAATGTGTGTGTGTGTATATATAAGGAAACAATATATGTGAGAAGCATCAAAAACCTAACAAATGAGTATTCTAACATATTTCAACTGACTTAATTTATTAAATAATTTTAATACAATTGCAATATATTATTAATACCATTAAAAATGTCCCCAGTGTTCAAGTGCCTGTTAATCATCCCTGTGCCTTTGTGTTCATTGGCTAGAAAATTGGAAGGTTGGGCCAGGAACAGGTTTACTCCTTCCTGACTAACTGGGTAGAATACTGCCTGCATGTTTTCCGTGCCTGGAATGTAGCCCCACAACCTCTCCCAGTGTCAGCATCAGTACTTTGCGTGAGGGCATGAAGACATTGTTTAGGGTTTGTTTTTGTTTTTAAATTTTACACCTTAAAATAAGACAAGGAAAGGTTGTGCCATCAAGTCGGTGTCAACTTCTAGTGACCACAGAGCCATATGGTTTTCTTGGTAGAATACAGGAGGGGTTTACCATTGCCTTCTCCCATGCCATATGAGATGATGCCTTTCAGCACCTTCCTATATTGCTGTTGCCAAATATAGGAGTTTCTCATATTTTGGGAAACACACCAGTGGGGATTTGAACCAACAGCCTCCTGTTCTCTAGACATGTTGCTTCCCCACTGCGCCATTAGGTGGCTCACACCTTAAAATAGAAAATGTGAATACAACACATGGGTGCTTGAAAACATGGGTCATACAGGAAGATGTGGGATTGGTTGTGGCTCCCTGTCAAGAATACACTCAATGAGAAGTGCTGGTGTTTATTTGAATACATTTTATGAATCTTCATTTGCGTATTGAGTTTAGCAAATGTTTCTTATGCCCGTTGAAGACTGATCATGTGCTGTCCTTTTTCTTAAAAGCCATTTATCATCATCATCATCATCATCATCATCATCATCATCAATTTTGATGGCTTAAGAAGATATAAGAAATAACACAATTCCATGAAAGGAGGAAATCTTGGGCAAGATTGAATGTCTCCCTTTTGGTGTTTTAATGGCATCTGAGATGTCTTCAGGAAGAATGAAAAGGTCTGTGTGACAACAACGAGAGATTAAGATATATGAACAGGAGATAAATAATTTTAAAAGCACTTGTTGAACACTTAACATCTGGCACAGAGCAGAATGTGGAGAAAAGCAGTGAAACTTAAACCCTCCAGTGAGACAAAGCATGCATTGAGGATAGAAGTCTGTGTGTCAACATCCTCTGTCTCTCTCTCTCCTTTGCTTCATCAGAGTATTACAGCAGAAATTCTCTTCCTGCCTTAATCAACAGAAAGCGGCTCTTCTGCAAAGCAACATCAAACCTATTATTGGTTTATTGGTTTATTGAATTTCTGTACTGCCTGATATAGAAATCTCTAGGCGGTGTTGCTGGGGATTGTTTGCTGGAATTTAGTTGCTGGGCATTGTTTAAGTACACCTAATGCTTCCTATCCCTTCCCTTTTCATCCCTCTAGTGGGTAACCCGATGGCAAGGTATCCCTGTCTGCTGTCTGGGTGCTGAATTCCCAAGACGCCTGCTTCTTGATCTTAAATTCACCTCCCAGTTAGGTTTACCAACTCCTCATCCAACCAGGGGCGCACCAAGGTGCCCATTTTGGTGCCCAGGCCTGAAGGGCTTCAGAGGGGCCCCCCGCCCCCACGAGGCACACACTCCCTGCCACAAGCCCCCTGCTGCCACGAGGCCCCACCTTGGACATTTTTAGTGCAAACCTAGGGGGCCTCCTGCAATGCTGCCTGCAAACGCCACTGCCCTGGCCGCCGCGCCACTCCTTGCCCTTTTCGCCACCTTTTAGCAGCCACCATGTGCATGGCCGGTGAGGGTGGGGGTGATCCAAGCAGGCCTCCCTCCATGGTGGTGGCGGCGATGGGCGGAGCAGCCGCTGGGCCTGTCATCCAGGGGCTTGTGATGATCTACTCCCACTGTGCAGGTGCGCTGGAGTGCCTCGCAGTTCTCAAGGGCTGCTGGGCTGCTCCGCCACCGCCACGGAGGGGAGGCCTGCTAGATCAACCCCCCACCCCCACCCCGGCGACGCAAATAGCAGCAAAAATTATGAAAAACACTGGAGGTTCAGCGAAGCCGGGCAGCGGCAGGGTGGGCACAGATGGTGGCAGGAGCCCCCGCTGACATTTTCCCCAAGGTCCGGGGGTAAGAGCGCCTCTGCATCCAACTGCCAATAGCAAGATATCTCCACAACCTGCTTCTCTGCACTAAGGAACAACTTAGGTGAGAAGAAAGATGTATATTTTCAAATACTCAGCCAAGGCAGCATGTGGCAAATGTAATTGTTTATTTAATAAGTTAACATTTGCTATATAACAACAACTTCTTCTTCTTCTTCTTCTCCTTCTCCTTCTCCTTCTCCTTCTCCTTCTCCTTCTCCTTCTCCTTCTCCTTCTTCTCAAACAAATAAAAGGTGGTTTTGATTGCAATGAGTGCAAAATAAAGTAGCTCAGCTCCGGCAACAATGGCTGTTCTGCTGCCTCTTTTTTTCTGATCGGAACATCCTCCATTTGGTTGTTCGGAGAAGTGCCTTTTCTTATCATTGTTTGTAAAGAAAATTGGCCTGACCCTCTTTCTGTCTTACAAGCAGTTTGATGGTTCTGTGACTGAAGTCCAGAATTTCTTTGATCATCTGCTTCTCGATGGACAGCATCGCCAAGCCATTGCCACCAGATCCCCAAAGGAAGACAGGACACACGTGTATGGATGAAAACTAGGGCCACTTTATTAACTATAAACTATGCAGAGATCTGCAACAGGTAAAAACCCTGAAAGGTTGTTCCATGAAACCATCTCTACCTGAAGGGTGCCTATGGCTGAGCACCAATCGAGGTCTTAACCTCCAAAGCCCACACTCACCTGCCAAAGTGACCACTTAACCTGCAACCAGACTCCCACCCCTAAAATGGGGGTTATTCCCTTTAAAACACAGTCAGTGAGGAGTAGGCGAAAAAATCTCAACGCAAAGCCAATCAGGTGAGGACCAAAAATTCCTACTCGGCCCATAAGCGACCAGCCAATCTCTCACTGAACTAGGGAGGGTGGGTGGGAGCCGCAAAGCCTGCAGAGTTTGAGGAGGGAAGCATGTGTGGCGCATAAGTAACAGCAGCGCCACAATGACCCCATTGGCCATCCCATGCATGTAGCCACTTCTCAGAGAGGACGGATACATGGGAGCCATGTCCTCCTGGTCAGGGCTGATTTGGCTTGATCTTGGACTGGACCACCTTTCCTGAAGGCCTGTCTGGTTCGCAATCAAACCATCGAACCAGCCTGGTTCACAGGAGACCAGTTTGCTATTGAACCATTCGTACACACCTGTCAGGGTCCCAACATCTCTAGCCCCCACCTCCCGTGTCCAGAGGGTTCCGGTGGGAACGTTCCCAACCAGGGCGGGAACGCTGCGCCCTCAGACGCGTCCCAACCCCCTCCTGCTGAGACCAGCAGGCCTTACTGGCTCCCCTGGTCAGGTGACCTAGTGTCACCCGACACTGACGTGGTCTCGTGGGACGTTGTTAGTATATTGCAAGATCACACTCCAAATTCTCGCGAGATCACTAGTGAGAACGCCAGGTCTCACGAGAGTTGCTGTGAGATTTCAGGGTTATATAAAATGGCCTGGCCCGTGATGAGGGGCAGACGGCTTAGAGCTGTTAAGAGGCAGACAGCTCTGGGAAGTCAAGTCTCCAGCAGGTGACAGAGGCAAAGGAACGCCTGTGCAGGCATTAGCCTAGGACATTGACAAGACCTCAGGAGTTATGAGGCCAGACCGACTGGCACCCCTAAACAGGGGTAGAATCAATCAGATGGAGACCTTGCACCCCACGAGACCCAACAACACCCCCAATGAAAAGGAACACACCGCATAGCATGGGCAAGACCTGATGGCATTTGCATCTGCTTACCTTACCCATCTGGGATTTACGACCTAAAAGAAACACACACACACACACACACACACACACACACACACACACACACAGGATTAAAAGGAACACACTGCATAGCACTGGGAAGACCTGATGGCAATTGCCTCTGCTTACCTTATCCAGCTGGGATTCACCACCTAAAACAAACACACACAAACACACACACAAGGAATGTAAAGGAACACATTGATTAGCACCAGGAAGACCGGATGGCAAAATTGCCTCTGCTTACCTTACCCATCTGGGATTTGCCACCTAAAAGAAACAAACACACTCACACACAAATGTGGAATGAAAAGGAACACATTGCATAGCACTAGGAAGACCGGATGGTAAAATTGCCTCTGCTTACCTTACGCATCTGAGATTTGCCAACTAAAAGAAACAAACACACAAATGAGGAATGTAGAGGACTACATTGCATAGCCCCGGAAAGTGTTGGAGATGGACTACCAGTGCATCAACCTTTTGCACCAACTATCCTTATGACCATTAGGGGCATTGGGGGTAGAGATAGTGAGTAAGGGTCTCCCTAGCTGTTCTATCTGTCTCTACTCTATAACCCCTGATAGGACTCTTCAGGTATTTCCTGTTGAGAGTCAGAAAGAATCCCTTCCTTTCCTCTTAGAGAACAGATGGAAACATCTCTCTCTCTCCCGCACCTATTCATTATGTTGTTCTATAGATTAGGGTTAGGTCTTTCCTATCCAAAGGTGTACTTTACCCATAAATACTTTGTATTTATTCTACAAGAATCTCCATGCGTCTTCTCTAAATAGCTGCAACAACTAAACTCTGCAACTACTCTGTAACTGGAGTGGGTAGCTTCTTTAGTGCTCTGCTAATTAACTGGGGGATAAAAATTACAACCCCCCAAGAGAAAGAGCTGCTGGCAAGATCGCCTCTGCTCAGAGGTGCACCTAGGTAATTTTGGAGTCAGGAACTAAAGGCCTTTGGAGCCCCCACCCCCCATGGCAAATTAAACATTTTTTAAAACATACGTTCTTGAGGGCACAAACCACACCACCCAGGACAGACTAAAGATTATTTGGGAGCCCCGAAGGAGTATGGACGCCAGGGGCTGCATCCCCAAAATCCAGGAGTAAAAGCGCCTCTGCCTCTGCTTACCTTACTCAGCTCAGATTTGCCACCTAAAAGAAGTGCACACACGCACAAACACACAAATGAGGAATGAAAAGGGGCTGGAATGAAATGCGGAATGAAAAGGGGCATCAAGGAAAGGGCAGGTTTCCTACCTGTAACTGTAGTTCTTCAAGTGGTCTTCTGTGCGTTCATACTTGGGTTATGCGCCTGCGCAGAGCCACGTTCTGGAACCTTCCAAAGCTTCACCCCCCAAAAGGAAAAAAGAGCGGGAAGACCCACTCCCTCTGTAGGTTGATCCCCACACTACCTCAGTCAAGGAGACCACCGCTCAACTAAAGAGACCAGCTGCTGTGGGGAGGTAGGGCGGGAGTGTGAATGCACAGAAGACCACTCGAAGAACTACGGTTACAAGCAGGAAACCTGCCCTTCTTCTTTGTGGTCTCTGTGCATCACACTTGAGATCATAGCGAGCTAGCATACCTGGTTGGTGGGAGCAGCCTGAGAGACTTAGTGAAGTACTGCCGTCCCCAAGCATGCCTGATCTCTGGAACGGACATCCAGCGCATAGTGTTGTATGAAGATAGACGGGTTAGCCCAGGTAGCTGCCCTGCAAATCTCCTCCAATGCAATTCCCCGCCAAAAGGCTTCCGATGACACCACTGCCCTCGTGGAATGGGCCCAAATAGGGCTCGGCAATTACTTCTTAGCCAGCTGGTAGGCTAGATGTACAGTCTCTGCTACCCAGGATGAAACTCGCTGCGTTGAAATAGGCATGCGGCCAAATGAACCCTGATGGATGCCTGTTCCAGTCCAGACTCTCTCAGAGCCAGAAGATATTCCAGGATAGTCTGGACCACGAACTGATCAGGGGCTAGACCAGACTTCGCCACAAAATCAGAAAACTTCTTCCACTGGACAGCATAGCAGCGTCATGTAAATGGCTTCCGTGCAGCTTCCAGGACTTTAAGAACAGAGTCTGAGAGGGAGGGGAGTGTCAGATCCTCCAAGCCTTCAGATGGAGGGATTCTACGTTCAGATGGATCCTGCGGGCCCCCTCCAATGTCAACAGTTCCAGGTATACCAGCAGGTGCACAAAGGTGTGGTTGGCCAATTGCAGGAGGGAAGTGAACCAGGGTTGCCGCGGCCACCAAGGCGCCACCTGAAACGCATCTGCTCTGTCCCTTTTCAGTTTCTCAAGTACCCTTGGAATTAAAGGGAACGGCGGGAATGTGTACACAAAGTATCTTCCCCAGTGGTGAAGGAACGCATCGCCCAGGGATCGTCGGCCTATCCCACCCCTGCTGCAATACTGAACGCACTTCCTGTTGCTCTCTGAGGCGAATAGATCCACCGACAGAGTCCCCCAGCGATGGAACAAGCCTTTCAACACATTCCTCTCTAGAGACCACTCATGAGAGTTTTCCGTCTGTTGGCTGAGGGCTTTCGCCAGGGTGTTTGAGACTCCTATGTGCACCGCTGTTGGCCAGATTCTTCTGCGTGTGCACCACGCCCAGATCTCAAGTACCAGAAACAATAACTTGCAAGAGACCGTCCCACCTTGACGGTTTAGGTATGAGCGGGCTGTGGTATTGTCTGTCAAGATAAGAACAGACTGTCCCCAGATCCAGTGGCGGAAGGCCTTTAGTGCTAGGAGGATGGCCATTAACTCCAGGTAGTTTATTTGTTCGTACTTGAGATGGTGAGGCCAAAGGTCGGCCACTGTGAATTTCCCGAAGTGCTCTCCCAATCCAGATGTGGAAGCGTTGGTTGTTATTGACAATCTCGGAGGAGGGCGCTGGAAAGGGACACCCCCTGTCAGATTTGCGGACTTCGTCCACCATTGTACCTATGCCAGTACGCTCCGCGGGGCCCACATCTGTCTGTCGGGGCCATGAAGGTGGGGATTGAAGTTGTCCAGGAACCACACTTGTAGAGGCCTCATGTGAAAGCGTGCGAGTGGCAGAACAGCCGTAGATGAAGCCATGTGCCCGAGTAGCTTCTGCACCACCCTGGCCCTGTGACACCTCTTGTGGCAGAAATGCAGGGCCGTCTCTCTGATGCTCAGCACCCTGTGTGGGGCAAAGTATGCACTGCTCTCTCTGGAATCCAACAGCGTGCTGAGAAACTCCACACGTTGCGACGGTCGGAGTTTCGATTTCTTGAAGTTGACCTCTAGATCTGGAGACCGAAGCAGCTGAAGGGTGAGCCACACATGTTCTTTGAGGCCATCGCAGGAGTTTTCCACCAATAACCAATCGTCTATGAACGGGAAGACCATCACCCCTTGCAGCCGGAGGTGTGCCGCTACCACCGCCATACATTACGTAAAGACTCGAGGTGCAGAGGCCAAACCAAACGGGAGTACCTTGTACTGGTAGGTATGACCTCCCACCCGAAATCTCAAGTATTGACGGTGATAGTGTACGATGGAGAGGTGGAAATATGCATCCTTTAGGTCAATCGAGGAGAGCCATACATTTCTGGACAGGAGGCGAAAAATAGTCGGGATAGTGATCATGTGGAATCTCTGATACCGGACAAAAATGTTGGCTACCCTCAGGTCCATTATAGGCCTGAGACCACCATCCCGCTTGGGGATGGTAAAGTACCTTGAGTGAAACCCCCCGTCCAGGTCTGAATGGATCTCCTCGATGGCCCCTTTTTCTAGCAAGGCATCGACCTCCTCCAGTAACGGAGGGGATGGCCTGGTAGTCTTGATTCCCCAAAAAGGTGGTAAAGAAAGGAAATTTATACGGCAATCATTGCGAATAATAGCCAGTACCCAAGCGTTGGATGTAATGACTACCCAAGCATCGTAGTGGCTGGACAGCCTGGTGGCGCCAAAGTCATTGTCTCTTGGAGTATGTACAAGTCGCCTTGGAAAAGTGCAACTTGTAAATCTGCGCTCCAGTGCCCTTGCGCTGTTGGTACTTGCTGTTGTTGCTGTAGTTCTGAAAGGAATCATTGGATTGGTAGCCAGAGGGGTAGGCCAGGGACCTATATTGGTTCTGGTGCTGCCAATTCAGTTCAGTCAAGGATGAAGACAGAAGCCCCATTCACACCTGATCTTCAACATTTGGACGACGGGTGGACAGTGCACAGGTGCAGAAGTGTACACAGGGACAGCTATACAGACAGGCTGTGGAAGACAGGCACTGCTAGACACTTCCCATCTGGACCATGCCATATTGGGGCCTCTACCCTGGTTCACTTTTTAAAGGAATGCAACTACAGTCATGCACACAAAATCACGTCCAAGTGTTCAGACATCTGTACACATGTACTGCCTAATGTCCGAATAGGGCACATTACACATTAAATTGCACATTACACTTTAAATTGGACTTACCGTCAAGATGCTGGTCAAGTTGTGGACCGAGGGGGCCTCCTCCAGAAACCCCCTAATCATTCTCTGAAGAGATTGAAAGGTCTCATTCTAGGGGGGAAAGAGAAGATCAGGCATGAGTAGGAGAGACAACCCATCTTAAGAACACAATACTGAAAAAGCACTCATGCTTATGGCAGTATCGTGTTTGATTCCAGTTGGGCCGAGAAACAACCAGGATATTTGGAAGTAGGAAAGGCCCCTCACACTGATCCTGGAAGAAGAGCTTACACATTAAATCTCAGAAATGTAAGAAAGAACCTCTGCAGGCAGTCAAACCATTGCAAGGAGCCCAGGAGTAGAAGCAGCAGGAGCCTGTGCCGCAGGAGGAAAAAGCTCAATGAGAATTTACCTGGGTCCCTGGCTCCACGTAGTTGGCCCCGGACACCGCCACGTGCAGCACTGCAGACCCGAGCTCCTCGGGCAACGGCGGCTTGATTTTGCCAGAAGGCGGGGGGAGAATATAAGATTTCGTAGTGTGAGCAGGGCTGGTGATTCAGCCAAGGGAAGCTCATGGAGAGAAATGGAACCGGGCAACTAAGCAGGCGTAAAAAGGGTTCGTCTGGGATGGTTTCTCCTCTTTTTTCAAAAATGACAAATCCAGGCCTGGGGAAGCCCTGATGCAGATAAGGCTAGAGGACTTAACAAGATGTTACAAACCCCCTTAGAATTAATTGTCACCTTTTTTAAAAAGGGGAGTTCCAGTTACAGATCTTGTCTAATTTGCCACTGCCCTTTCCTGACACAACCCCCTCCTATTTAATCCCTGATGACTATGAGTCTACCGCAGCTCTGTGACGGTGTCCACAAATCTGCCAGTTTGCTAAGCACTAGCTGTTCCACCCTCCCAAAACAGTCACCCCCAGTCCCAACCATTCCCCAGGAGCCTGGGGCACCTCCTCACCAATTGTGACTCCCGACTACATTTGGAAGCCCCCTTCTGCAGTTGGAGGAGGAGCCGAAGTTGGCTCAACACGGTTCCTCCTCTTGAAGAACCTCCGTCTGGGGGGGCTTCCCCTTGGAGTCACGTGTGGGGGAGGTCTGAAAGAGCTGCCTGCAGCACTGGCAAACCCTTCGCAGCCTAGAAGAGAGCAGGGAGAAGGTGAGAAAAGAGACCTTTAAGCAGACATTTGGAGGAGAGGGGGCCAATGGGACAGGGAAGGATTGCAGAACAGCTGGGGCAGCAATAAAGGTAGCCCACTAGGTTTCAAGGTGTTGCATTGTCTTCTTTCTGGCTGAGGAATTAAGTAGAGGCAGCCACCAAATACATTGGTGCAGAGACCTTTGGAACACTGTGTGCAGTTCTGCTCAACCCAACTCACCAAGCTTATGTTAGAGCTGGGAAAGGCATAGAAAAGGACCATGAAAGAGCTCAGGGGCGTAGCTCCTTCCTGGAAGGGAAAAGGTGGAGGCAACTGGGACATTTTCATTTAGAAAGAAGAAAAGAAGGGGGGGCATGACAGAGGTGCACCCTCTCTTCACATCGTGCACCATGTTTGGGATGGGTTTTGGGACTATGCTGCCACAAGATGAAGTGAAGGCCAGTGTCCTAGCCAGGAGTCACTTTTCACTTGCAACTAACACTGGTGTGCCGGCTGCATTGGCGCTGCTAGAGACACCCTGCTGCTGGACTAGGAAGTGGAGATGACACTGCTGCTGGGTGTGGACTGCACACTAGAAGTAGGCACTCCCGCAAAAGGCTGAGCAGTCCTAGGCCTCCAAAGGTGTGTCACAGACCCAACATGAAGAGTAGCACACTTCAGTAACAAGGATTTAGGATTAGATAAAAAGAAAAAGGTGTGTAATAAGAACAAGTGTCTTTTCATAAGACAGTCTGTAAGAGAGAGTTTTCATTCAGCATACTGATAACAACCTGCACCAAATCTCTGGAGGATCTCTCCCAGCGGTTTCATGTAGGTGTTAAAGTACTTTGGAGACAAGATGGAGCCCTGAGGAACACCATATGAAAGTTCAGATTGGAAAGAGCAACAGTCTCCAAGGGACCCCGTGTGGAATCTGCCCGAGAGGTAGGAGCGGAACCACTGCAAAGCAGTGCCTCCCACCCCCAACCCCCTCAGACACTCCATCACCAAAGATGATGATTTCAATATGACAGCCGATATGTGTAAAGATGTGCTTTTTCGATTGGACTGTGTAACTGAACAGGCCAGGCTTGCAGACTCTTGAAAACTCAAGAAGTGTTCTACCATATGGCCTGAAAGACTAGCACATAGGCAAATACATGTGATCAATGAGCTTGGGGGAAATGGACTTATTAAGGACTTTACAGTGGAGTCATGAAGAGAAGCTGCCACAAGGTGCCAGTGTTGCTTACTTAATAAAGTGTTGCTTACTTAATTGCTATTAATAAAGGGGTGAGACCCAGCTTTTCTGCATGCCAGACACAGACAGAGTCACAGCGTCCTCTGGAGCTAATACATTCTGATGTCATAGGAACATAGGAAGCTGCCATATACGGAGTCAGACCATTGGTCCATCTAGCTCAGTATTGTCAACACAGACTGGCAGTGACGTCTGCAAGGTTACAGGCAGGAATCTCTCTCAGCCCTATCTTGGAGAAGCCAGGGAGGGAACTTGGAACCTTCTGCTCTTCCCAGAGCGGCTCCATCCCCTAAGGGGAATATCTTACAGTGCTATTCTCCCATTCACACGCAACCAGGGCGGACCCCAACCTTCTCCCAACCTTGGAGAAGCCGCTGCCAGTCTGTGCAGACAATACTGAGCTAGATGGACCTATGGTCTGACTCAGTACATGGCAGCTTCCTATGTGTTCCTAAGTACTTGCAAAGCAGATTGCCAGCTAAAGCAATAGACAAGACACCATTTGGCTTGGGCACAAACCCTCTCTAAACCATGTCAAAATGTTGGGATCAAAGGCTTATGCATACGTCCCAAAGGCCAAGAGAACCCAACTCAATCACAAATGCGAACTGGGAGTGTTGGTTGGATATGCGCCTGGCCAAAAGGGATAGAGAATCCTTGATCCTACAAGTGGAGAGGTCAGGATCTACAAGGTAGTGTCATTTGATGAGAGACAAGGGCCAACTAGAGGTGATGTACCAGAACTTGTGCCAGAGATCCAGGTGAAAGAGGAAGCATGTGGGTGGAGTCTCATGATGCAAGAGCCAGACCGTGAATCCAAAGAATCTGTGCCACAACCAGAAGGAGGTTCAGAAGGGGATACAGATTCAGAAGGGGCTGCACAGCCTGAGGCAGAACTGAGGCGCTGCTAGAGGCCCAACAAAGGGGTTCCACCCAAAAGGTTCTCTCTTGGGACCAAAGGAGGAGAGCTACAAGAACCCACCACATGGGGAGAGAAGGAAAAGATGCCAGCTGACAAAAGGTGAGAAATGCAGCATTTGAAGAAATTGACACCCTGCACCAAAATGAGACTTGAAGACTTGTGTCAATCCCCGCAGGAAGAAAGACTGTGGGATGCAAGTGGGTCTTGAAAGTCAAGCAGGATGCAGAAGGGGATGTAGAGCACTACAAGGCAAGGCAAGTAGCCAAGGGATACTCCCAGAACTATGGTGAGGACTACAATGAGACCTTTGCACCACTTGTGACAGACACTTTAATTAGGACACTGCTGAGCGTGGCAGCAGCCAGAAAGATGCAAGTTGAACACATGGATGTAAAGACTGCCTTCCCTCATGGGGAAATCGAGGAAAACATCTACATGCAACAGCCACCAGGCTATGAGGTACCTAGAAAGAAGGGGCTTTGTGCAAACTAGAAAGGAGCATCTATGGCTCCGAAACAAGCAGCCAGAGTGTGGAATGAGAAACGAAATCAACTGCTACTTAAGGAAAGGTTCTCGCAAGGAAAAGCTGACCCCTGCCTATATTCAAGATTCAGAGACAATAGATGGACTTACATCCTGACTTCTGTTGATGACTTGACTATTACATGAGAGGAAAAGCAAGACAGCCATGAGACTGTACAGCACCTGAACAAGGAAATAAGAGGTGAAGGAAGTTGGAAACCTCTCCTATTACCCTGGCATCCTAATACAAAAGAGAAGGGGATGGGACATTCCTTCTCCACTGTAAGTAGAAGATAAAGGATCTTCTCGAATGCCTGGCAGCTTCCTTGGTGCTTTGCTAAATATTCACAAACTGCAACAACAGCCTCCTTGAAGTGAATGACCGTCACTGGGTTTGTGCATGTGTACTTGGTGAAATTACAATGCTGCAGCAACCACATGGTAAATGTCCACAAGCCCATTCTAAGGAGACATGGAGAATCCCAGTGCAATTGTCAAGTTGTACACAATGCTTTTCTAAGTGTTAGCAACAAGATGGAGATCAGATCCTAGGAGGCCGTTTTCAGCAACAGCTCCCTGGTGACCACCAGTACCTGGTCTGACCATTCACACTCCAATTTGCTTGAAGAAAAGCTTGGCCATATATGGGCAAAACTTAAGTACCCCAAAATATACCTAGGATACCAATAGCAGGGGCGGAGCTATAATTGAGCAAAAGGGTTCAAAGAACACAGGCCTCCAGCTCTATCCCTCCCTATTTTCTCGATTGTCTCCCTTACTCTGAGGGGCCGCCAGAGAGAGGGATGAACACGGGCCCCCTCTCCCCTAGCTACACCCCTGACCAATAGGGCTGGCTTATTATAAGAGAATAGCAACTCAGACTTGTATTGTGCCAGCTCAGATGCAGGTCTTTGATTAGAACCTTGAAGTCCACTCCCATCTTCCACAATCAAATGTGATTTCGGTGCATGATAAGCAACACCAAGCAGCTTGAGATGTCCCATGTGCAGCCTGGCTTGCTCTGTACAGGCCTCTGCTACAGGGGAAACTTGTCTCAGGCTCGTTAGATTGCCGTGAACATGTTCCAAAGCACAGCTTGGGGCACTCCCTTCTTCTTTGTCTGCTCCGCTCCTCCCTTCCTTCCTTCCTTCCTACCGTCCAACCTTCCCTCCTCATGAAGGAAGTACAAGTTGCAGGCTTTTAATCTAAGTTTGTAACTTCTTGAAAACAAACTGTTTTAGAACAGTTTGTTTTTAAAAAACACTTTAGAAAACACTTAAAAACACTTTCTCCAGGCCTCTACTCTGAGCTCATCCAACTGGGTTACTCTGCTAAATGAGGGAGGTGGATTCAAATTCCCCTCTACAATTGGGACATCCGTCAAGCACGTCACAATAGGCATGTTCACAGCTGGTGCCCTTCCTGATTGGACAGGCAGGCGGGCGGGGGACTCTAGTCAGACCTGGCCAGGAAGAGAGGGAGAAAGGAACATTGGTCTTACCGTGAAGGGTTCTTTTTCCCTGTAGTAGGAGATCCTCATGATGGGTAGTGAACTGAGCATGCTCGAGACAGAACTGGACCACGTGACTTCTTAGTGGGCGTAGCCTCCTCCGTCCTAACCCCAGTTCCAGGGCTGTTGAGCGAGGTGGTATGTCGAGTGGAGAGAGCTCTGTGTAAGTACTCTGTAAGCTGTAGGTAAAGAAGAAAGTGGGAAGAACTCGGACGAGAGGTTAGAGAATAAGATAGACAAGTGCAAAAAACAGCCTAGGAGTCTACTCCTGAGGGGCTGCCTCCATCCCTGATCAGGGCCATCCTCCAGTGGGCCCCGTTAACCATCTGTGTATCTAGCTCCCAAAAATACATCCGGGTGGGGCTGAGGATCTCCTACTACAGGGAAAAAGAACCCTTCACGGTAAGACCAATGTTCCTTTTTCCCCTGAGTAGGAGATCCTCATGATGGGACGTGCCCAAGCTGAAGACACTAATCTCTGGGATGGGAAGGATGTATTCAAACCCCTTGTCAAAGCACCGTGCGCCCCAAGGCTGCCTGTGCCGCTGAGTGGTCAGAACCTTATAGTGCCTAGGGGAACGGAGCAGCGGGAGGCCAGGTGGCTGGTGCTCTGCAGATCCCCGATAGTGGGATGGGCTGGAAAAAAGGCCGCAAAGGTAGCTGTGCTTCTGGTCGATCGCGCCATGAACCGAGTGTTGAGATCCGAGTAGGCTGGGTGAATGCATGATCCGATCCTGCCAGTCGAGGTGCCTTTAGAAACTCTGTTCCCCAAAGAGAAGAGATGGGAAAAGACAAGGAGGTTGTTGGACTTGTGAATGTGTCTGGTGCGATTAACACCAAGCCCTGGGCCCATCAGGCTTGTGCTACAATCATTCCCCTGGCTGGACAGGGGAAAGGCAGAATGAAGGAAGAATGTCAACTCTGGATCTATGAAAGTGAGAATTAACATTTTGGGAGGGAGGTGGTGTTCAGACCATGATGCACTGCATCTAGCTGGAAGGTGCAATACACCTTCTGTGCCAAGAGGGAACCTCGCTCTTCCTCCAAGGAGCCCAGAGCGGTGTACTAAATACTTAAACTTCTCTCTCACAGCAACCCTGTGAGGTAGGCCAGGCCGAGAGAGAAGTGACTGGCCCAGAGTCACCCAGCTAGTTTCATGGCTGAATGGGGACCTGAACTCAGGTCTCCCTGGTTCTAGTCCAGCACTCTAACCAGTACACCACACTGGCTGCCCTAGGGAGCATGGGGCGTTAACAACTCCTGTTCCTCCAGCAAGGGTGGGAGGAAGAGGGGAAAGAATCCCTGCGCCTTCTCTTGGTTTTGCATGGCAAAAAATCTGGTCATACACCAACCACGCTCATACGGAGGAAAAAAACCCCTGAGCCATGGGCTGGGTTCAGGCGAGGGTGGAAACAACTTGGGAGTCACACGTGTCCCTGCGTGTAAGGGGTGAGGCCCCGTAGAACTGGTAAGGGCCATGCCAGGGGAGTAGCAAGCGAGGCTGTCGGTGGCTCAATGGAAAACTTTTATATCTACAGCGTTCAGTCTCTCATTCAAATGCAAACCAGGGTGGACCCTGCTTAGCAAAGGGGGAAATATTCATGCCTGCTGCCACAAGACCACTTTCCTCCCACTGCTCCGAAAAAACTCACGCAGCCATTGAGAATCCCGGGAGAGAAAAAGTCTTTACTTACAGCGGTGACCGGTGAGGGTGCGGACCAGCCGGTTCCCCCTCAAAGGCTGAGGCCCCAATGGGCGGAGGCTGAGACGCCAGGATAGTGCCCACCGGGCTCTGGTCGTCTCCCTCAAAGCGAAGGCGCTTGTTGGATCCAGCCTTCCACTTGGTGCCATTGGGTTGCTTGCGCTTTTGATTTCCAGCTGGCCACCTGAATCAACAGGCGCTCCCTTAAAAGTACCTTGGAAGGACTCCCTCAGGCTGGCGCCTCTGTTTCTTGGCGTCCGCTGCGCCTGGACCTCTTGGGGGTTTTGGCCAAGTGCCGCCCCAAGGTCCCCGTCCCCACTGTCTGAGCCGGAGGCTGCAGGGGGAATCTGAAGCAGTCCTGCTGGACTAAGGCGCGGCAACAGCAAGAGCGGAGAAAACACGTGCGCAGCTGAGAGGCCGGAGCCTCCAACGCTGAGCCCTGAAAGGGTTCCTCTGAGAGGAACTCCGCGCTGGCCAGGACCCCTCCAAACAAATGCAAATACTTTAGTAAGCAGCCAATCAAGCCGAATGCAAGCTAGAAGGATTAACTTGAGCAGGAAATCTTATCCGATGGTTGGTTTGTTTGCTGGCTCCAAAGAGAGGCAGCTCCCTTCCCCACCCTTGCAGAGCCAAGCGGAGAGGGAGGGGGGGAGGGGGAGGGAAACCACCAGGCAGGCCCAGACCCAAAGAGTGGTGACTCCTGTTTCCCTCCATAGCCAGAGGCTGGTCATGAAGGAGAAGAAAGAAAACAAACTGAAGCAAAGGCTTAACTGCAGGAGCTCTCTCCTAACACATCCTATCCATGAGCCCCTGGAGGCCCAGTGGTAAAACTGCCGCCCTGTCACCAGAAGGTTACAAGTTCGATCCTGACCAGGGGCTCAAGGTGTACTCAGCCTTCCATCCTTCCGAGGTCGGTAAAATGAGCACCCAGAATGTTGGGGGGCCATATGCTAAATCATTGTAAACCGCTTAGAGAGCTTCCAGCTATAGAGCGGTATATAAATGTAAGTGCTATTGCTATTGCTATTGCCAGGGGCGTAGCAAGGTTGGAATGGGCCCAGAGACAGGATTTTAAAATGCCCCCCCCCACTCAAAGTCCAGGGCCTCCGCACACCCCACATTTTATATCCCGCTCTTCCTCCAAGGAGCCCACAGCGGCGTACTACACACTTGAGTTTCTCTTTCACAACAAGCCTGTGAAGTAGGTTAGACTGAGAGAGAAGTGACTGGCCCAGAGTCACCCAGCTAGTATCATGTCTGAATGGGGATTTGAACTCGGCTCTCCCCGGTCCTAGTCCAGCACTCCAACCACTACACCACGCTGGCTCTGTTAGTTATAGGTTACTATTAATACTTCCAATGAAGTATCACTTGTAACTATTAAGAAAGCACAATTCTATGCTAATGAAATTGTTTGGATAGATGTGTTCCTATGTAGCCCAGTTCCTGCAGGATAGTTAGAAACTGAAGTGGATGGCATCTTAATTCACTCTACAAGTCGCTTGATAATCTTCCCTTCAGTCCTACAATAGCACTGTTTTATTTTCTCTCTCCGCACCAGTTTCTATGAGATGCTGCCCTAACACCAGCGTTCCCTCTAATTCTTACCATCAGTGAGCAGAAAGAGTTTTGTTCTGGGCAGCACTATCAAGGCAGTGTGTGCACATCACTCTCTTTCTCACACACACACGCAGACACACTTAAGGGCCTGTGATGGGGGTTTCAGGCAGCTTGGGTGGAAGATACTGCATGGGACGAAAGACTTAGGAAGAAGGCTGAAGATGGAGTCAGAGCTGAAGGACGAAGGGCAGGCAAAGAGCTCAGGTGCCTGTTCCCTTTCAGGAAGTCAGTTTACCAGGGAAGAGAGTCATTGCTGGCTAGATACTGATGACCTGGGGAATGGCTACCCAGTTTTAATAGTTTGATTTTCATTGTTCATTTGTTTTCATTGTTTATCATGTTGTGAACTGCCCTGAGCCATTTTGGAAGGGTGGTATATAAATCTGACAAATAAATAAAATAAAATAAAATAAAATAAAATAAAATAAAATAAAATAAAATAAAATAAAATAAAATAAAATAGAGAGAGACCAGATTGAGGACTGCAAGAATTCAAGCAAGCCATCAGGGAACAGCAACCAAGCCTGTTTGAAAAATTCAAGGCTGAAGAATCCATCCCAGTTGTCAGAAGGCAGGCCTGGCTTAGAACCGTCCAAGGCCTGTGGCATTTAAAGGGATAGCACACCTTTGTCATCAGCTTTTGTGATTGCCACTTGAAAGGACAATTAGGGGGAACTGATGGAAATGTCAGTTACAGATTCAAACTGATACAACAGAAGGAGAGCTGGTCTTGTGCTGGCAAGCATGACTTGTCCCCTTAGCTAAGCAGACTCCGCCCTGGTTGCATATGAATGGGACACTTGATGTGTGAGCACTGGAAGAGATTCCCCTCAGGGGATGAAGCTGCTCTGGGAAAAGCAGAAGGTTTCAAGTTCCCTCCCTGGCTTCTCCAAAGATAGGGCTGAGAGAGATTCCTGCCTGCAACCTTGGAGAAGCTGCTGCCAGTCTGTGAAGACGATACTGAGCTAGATAGACCAATGGTCTGACTCAGTATATTGCAGCTTCCTATCTTCCTATGTTCCTACACGCAAATAATGCGCCATGCACAGTGTGGCACACAAAAACATTATATCTCACCTCCAGCCCCCCACCTCTGGCTCTCACTTTACAAGAAGTAAGGTCTCCAGGATAGCTGAGAAGAGAAAAGTATCTGCCCCTCAAGCTATATTATTTATGGCATATAGAAGAACAGGTTCATTTCTCATGGGGTTATGAAATCTCATGGCTCCTCTGTCCCTTACAGATTATTATTACATTTATATCCCGCTCTTCCTCCAAGGAGCCAAGAGCGGTTTTAAGTTTCTCTTTCACAACAACCCTGTGAAGTAGGTTAGGATGAGAGAGAAGTGACCTGCCCAGAGTCACCCAGCTAGTTTCATGGCTGAATAGGGATTTGAACCCGGGTCTCCCCAGTCCTAGTCCAGCACTCTAACCACTACACCACATTGATACATATGCTACATGGAAGATGGAGAAAGGCATCATCTCATACTGCGCAGGAGATGGCAATGGTAAACCCCTCCTGTATTCTACCTAAGACAACCACATGGCTCTGTGGTCACCAGGAGTAGACACCAACTCAATAGCACACTTTACCTTTACATGTCCAGAACTGAATGAGGAGTGTGTGTGTGTGTGTGTGTGTGTGTGTGTGTGAGAGAGAGATCGAGAGAGAGAGAGAGAGATCCGTATGTATATTCTTTAAACTAAGGTGTAACATATAAGTAAGGTATTCATTTCACAGCAGTTCACTGGCCAGCATGAACAACCACCTTCACAAAATCCTTCTTACTCCCCTCTATCTCATCATTGAAACTTACACAAGATCACACACAGGCTTTTTCCTTTGTGCCAATTAATCTCAATTTTGTGCATACATTCATGATTAAGCAGGCAAAACACTCAAGTAGTCCTTGCTCCTTATTTTCACCCTTTAAAAAATAGTCCCTACCTATGCCTGTAAATTCTACTCAATTTACTCAAAATAATCATGCTGAAAATGAAATTGAACATTATACTGCATTAAGCAACTAAAACATACTGCAGTTTTGCATTTTTGCCCTGGATTCTACAGGCACTGCATTTTTTGCATTCAGTACTCTGCCATCTCCAGAATCACAGACACAGAGTGATTCCATGCCCGGTATCTCCCCATTTCACAAAACATCCCCCATTTGCACCCCTCCATTTTTGCTTACTGTTTTTGAAATAGGAATGCTAAAGGATGCTTCCTCTTTGAAATGAGACTGTACCTGTGGTCTTGCTCCCCATGTCTCCTTTCTCCTCACTCTGATCTGAAGAGCCTCACCCATGCGGTGAGGAGTGACTATGTGCATGTACAGAGAGTCTAGCCCAGCGAGCAAGCAAGGGGAGGAGGAGAGCCTCTTTCTACTTGGCTCTGGTCAGGTTTGTTTGAGAGTCCCTTTGCAAAACAAAGAGAGTCCCTTTGTTTTGACTTGTTGACTCAGACTGAGCAGAACGCCCTGTACCATAACGGGAGGTAAGCCCGGCAGAGGCAGGGGTAATTCCAGTGGAGGCAGCTACAGATCGATTACGGCTGCATGCGCCAGTGCGCTGACCTCGGCAGTAGCGACCGTGGCATTTTGTTGTTCAACAGGCTCAGACTCAGAGTGGGGCTTGTCCTTCCATCCGATTTTGAGGTCCCGACCTTGGGCTACCTCCTGCCGCTGCCGAACTTGCTTGAAGGGCCCTTTCCCACATCTCTGCTGTGGCGAGCCTGCTTGGTGAAGCCCTTACAAATTGTACAGGTCTCCACCTTATGGGCCTCCCCCAAGCAAGGAAAACACTTTGCGTGCCTGTTCAAGGTGGGGATTTTTGCTGCACAGGCCAAGCAACATTTCAAGGTTACTTTTGGGGCTGCTGCCATAAGGGACAACGCCCCACTGGCCGCCGAAGCGTGGGGGGTGAGGCGGCGCGAAAGGAATCAAAATGCAAAATGGACGGTCAGATATACTTATATATATATATGTCCTTCATTTCGTTTGAGATTTCTCTGCTTCCATTTTGTGACACATGAAAAATGAGCCGAATTGGCCCCATCTGGTGCCCTCTTCCAACTAGATACTCTTCAGGGCCAGTTCAACGATGTGGCCAAAGTGGCACTGGCCAGGGGTGCCGAGGATTAATGGGCTCCGGAGGAGGATGGTGGGCTGGGGAAGGAAAGCGCGTACCTGCTGCTCTCCTGACCACACAGGCTTCCTATCTTGCTGGAACTGTCTGGGTAACACGTGAGAGGGAGGGAGCTCCTTCACCAACGCGCACGCACACACCTGCTGTGTTTAGCAAGGCTGCGTGGTGTTTGTGTGGTGTGCTTAAGCACGATCATTCTCCCCCTGACCAGGGATCTCTTCTCAATTTCACTTGCGCTTTGGAAAACTGGGGGTTGGGGTGGGGGACACCCGAGGACTCTTTTTAAAGCCTTCCTGCCTAATCAAGCTATTATCTGGTTAAGGACACCTTGACTGATTAATCCAATTAGTTTTCATTGATCGATCCATTAATCAGTAAATCAGTTAGATGTGATTAACTGATTAACATGTGATATGACTAAAAATAAGAGTTTTGAAGGGAGGAAGTCTACTTGCTTCCGTTTTAGCTATTTGTATACTGCTTTTCAACACAAGTTACATAGAAAAGTGAGAAATAAGTAAAGATGGTTCCCTCAGGGACATTTCTTTTTGAGTAGCACACATTCATTCTGCATTTGTGCTTGCACTTATTAGGAAGGGGCTGGCTTCAGAGAGCAACTTTCTTTGAGTAGTGGCACACATTAATTCTGTGTTTTGTTTCTTGCTTGAATTTACTTTGAGGGTTCATTTTTAAAATCCACCTCTGCAGCCCATTCCTTTTCCCTTTCATGTTGGCTCCGTTGTCGTAGCCTTGGTCCCTCATACCACCAATATTAAGATTCCAGGCATGCAGTTGATTGAAAACAGTGTCACACAAACCCTCTCCAGTTGCATCATGCACTTCCAGGAAACCTAGGAAATGTTCTTCTGTGTCCACAGTGCCTTCTTTGCAGGAAACGAAAGGAATCATAACCATCATCTGCTCAGTGTGACTGACGTCTGGAATGCAGTCCAATATTATAAAATAGTACTTTACTTTCTTGATTGCAGACAAGATCTTTTCAGTGATGGTCTTGCCCAAAATTGAAATAATTTAATTTTGTATGTCTTTGCGCAAATAGTGGTATTTGGATTCCTGTCTCTTTTGCAAGCACATTAACTTTAAAATCTACTATCTATGTTTACATTATACTGTATTCAGGTGACTTCGACTCCACTGTTTCTGAGGAGTCTGTTAAGGTGGTGGCCAGCAATCCTATTGCAGTATTAGATTGGATCAGTTTCAATCTGTGCTGCCTGAGGACATGGACTAGCTGCTTGGGGCAGTGCGGCCTACCACTTCTTCGCTGGATCCTTGCCCGACTTAGCTGCTTCTATCTAGCCTGACTTGGCTGCTTCTATCTAGCAGGGAAATTGTTGGAGATGATTGATTTGATTGATTGATTGATTGATTGATTGATTAAGTGCGGTCAAGTTGATGTCGACTCTTAGTAACCACATATAGATTCTCTCCAGGATGATCTATCTTCAACATGGCCTTTAAGGTCTCTCAGTGGTGCATTCATTGTTGTCGTAATCGAGTCCATCCACCTTGCTGCTGGTCATCCTCTTCTTCTCTTTCCTTCAACCTTTCCCAGCATTATGGACTTCTCAAGGGATCTGGACTTTGCATACTGTGTCCAAAGTATGATAGTTTGAGCCTGGTCATTTGTGCCTTGAATGAAAATTCTGGATTGATTCGTTCTAGGATCCGTTTGTTTGTTTTCCTGGTTGTCCATGGTATCCTCAAAAGTCTTCTCCAACACCAAATTCAAAGGCTTCAGTGCTTTTTCTATCTTGCTTCTTCAAAGTCCAGCTTTCGCATCCAGAGTGTCATGGGGAAAACCATTGTCCGAACAATTCTAATCTTTGTAGGTGTAGACACATCACGGCATCTAAATATCCTTTCCAAGGCCTTCATTGCAACCCTACCAGATCATCCTCATTCTCAGCTCTCAGAGTGGTGTCATCAGCGTTGCGCAGGTTATTGATGTTTCTTCCTCCAACTTTAAAGCCACGCTCATTTTCTTCCAATCCAGTTTCTCTCCGTATATGTTCAGCATATAAATTTTAAAAAGAAGGAGAAAGTATACAGCCTTGTCTTACTCCTTTGTCAATCTGGAACCAGTCTGTTTCACCATGTTCCTTCTGGACTGTGGCTTCCTGTCCTGTGGATAGGTTTCTTATGATAACAATGAGGTGTTCTGGGACACCCATTTTCCTAAGGATATTCCACAACTTGACATGGTCAATGTAATCGAAGGTTTTTCTGTAGTCAATAAAGCACATGTTGACTTCTTTCTGGTGTTCTTTGACTTTCTCAATTATCCAGCATGCATCAGCAAAGATGTCTCTTGTTCCTCAGCATTTTCTGAAACCAGCTTGAACACCCAGCATTTCCCTTCCACATAAGGCTCTAATCTGCATTGAATGTTCCTGAGCATTATTTTGCTAGCATGTGAAATTAAGGATATTGTGCGATGGTTTGTGCAATCTGTTAAGTCTCCTTTCTTTGGTATGGGTATGTAGACTGAACTCTTCCAATCTGTTGGCCACTGTGTCATTCTCCAGATTTGCTGGCATAGTTTGGTTAGAGCCTTGACTGATTCTTCCTCTGTTACCTGCCATATTTCTTTAGCCATTCCATCAATTCCTGTAGCCTTCTGACTTGGTAATGACCGGAGTGCTAATGTAACTACATATTCCCGTACTAGAGGTTCTTGCAAGTAGGAATATCTTCTAGAGCAGGGATTCTAAACGGTGGGTCCCCAGATGTTTTTGGACTTCAACTCCCATAATCCCCAACTAAACGGCGCTGGGACTGGAGATTATGGAGCCCAGAAACATCTGGGGACCCAACATTGAGAATCCCTGTTCTAGAGTATCTTGGATGTTGGCGTCCCTGCTGTACAGATTTTCAGTATACTCCTTCCAACTCTGTTTGATCTTCTCTGAATCAGTTACTATCTGTCGTTTGGCATCTCTTAATATACCAATTCGAGGTTGGAACTTGGAACCACCCTCTGAGTTCAGAGATCTTTTGGAAAACTTACCTTATTTTTCCATGTCTAGTTCCTTCCTCAAGGTCTTTGCAAATGCCATTGTAGTACTGTTCTTTGTCTTTTCTAACAGCTTTCTGAAATTCCCTAATAAGTTCCTTCCTGAGGTCTTTATCTTTCTTGACTTTGGCTTCTCTCCTCTTCTTGACAATTTCCACCGTCAGTTCTGACATCCATTTTGCTTTCTTGTTTCTTGGTCTTTGGCAGTCTCTTTTCACATTTGTCCTTAACAACTTCTTTGATTTCATTCCACAGTTCCTCTGATCCAACATCAAGTCCCCAAAGGACCTCCCCCAGGGGAGTGGGAGAGATGCTTTGTTTGGACATGGAGATGTTAAAAATCATAGGGGCCAAAACAGAATTCTATGGGACCCTGTTTGTCAAAGGCTATGGCTTTTGAGCAGCCTTAAGGAAACCACTGCCAGTCTGTGTAGACAATACTAAGCTAGATGGACCAGTGGTCTGACTCAGTATAAGGCAGTATAAGGCAGCTTCTGTTATGAGCACCCCAGAACATTAATAAGTATATGGAATATAGGCCTGTGTCTGATTTCATTTTATATTAAGAGTTCAATTAGATCTGCCTGGGTAATGCTTGGTAAATGATTTGTAGAGGCAGGGGTAATCTAGCATTGGTTATCAGTGTCTGTGGAAGCTCACTGACACAATGGGTCAGGCTTAATTACCAGTCTCACACTGCTGAAATTAACCTGTGGTCCAGTAATCCCCCTTACCAGGATGCTTCTGCCTTAAGTCAAATGTGTTAAGTAACTTGCCTCACACAGGTATACCTTTTGACGTTACTTTGAATACAAATACACACTAGATATAATGTCTCACACAAATAGAACTAACTCTCTCTCACTAACTGCTGATTTTTAACACCTTTTGGGATCAGGCTAGCACATCTGGGGGCCCATTTGCTCAGAGATGCAGATGTACTATGGGCTATGCCCCCCTCCTCAAGATAGCAGCTAACAGAAGATGAGATGGAGATCTCTCTGAACTGACCAAATATCCTGAGCTAATTTTGGTAATTAAAAGACAATATTCAGAGGATAGCAGGAATAAAACGCCTTTTGTGATCCAGAAGACTCAAATGGACATCAAAGGATGGAACCACTATAAGAAGGAGTCTCTGGACATGGCAGATTAGCTATCTTGTGCCTACAACAAGATTTGCTCACAGCAATGCCAGAGTTTGCTGCTAAGGAACTCTGTCCATGAACAGGAACTTTCTGTGACTTCTACTGCGCAGTAAGAAGTCAAGGCTTCTCTAGCCATCTGGCTCTCAGCTGTGATCTGAGCACTTGCAGAACGCTCCTGTCTCCAGCCTCTTGTCTCAGCTGAAAAGATCTCCACTCTCAAGTCTCTGATCCTGGTAAATATGCTGCTCCTCTACAAGCCTTGGGTCCCTTCATCCTTGCCCCCTCCTTCTCCTTCCCCCTCTCCTTCCCCCTACTAATTCCAAACCATGCCAGCCCTCAGCTTTCCCTACACCCCCCCCCTTTTTCTGCCTGTATCTGAATTGTATTAGGCTTTAGGAAGATTTAATTGCACACACATATGTTAGTTAGGCACACGGGTTGAATACTGGTAAATACTGTTGCTGATAGAGTGTTCTGCTTTCTGCTTTGCTAGATTATGTTAGTCTTTTATACTCAATAAAGCCCATTGAACTCTTTCAGGAGTGGTTTGATCTCCTTTCTTCCTTGCGTCCAGATCATACATGATTACTAATATAAAAGAACTTGGTCACTTGGTGACGCTATGAGCCAGACCTAATTTTGTATACCAGCTAATGAGCATATTTGGTCTGTAACACTTCCAATGTTTCTAAGAGTGGTGGGAATGTATTTGGAAACTAAATCCAATGTGCAGCACATACTAGGTCTGATGTTTAGAACTTTGCAGCTGATTTTAAACAATGCAGACTTCAGATGAACCACTAAATCATGTTATATTCGCTGTTCTGATCTGGAGCCTGTGGATTGTTATGTGCAAGTTAGCTCAGTACATTAATATTTTCATATACGTTTTTGAATTAGAACCCAAGTCCTTTACTATGATTCCTATTGACAAAATAAGGGGGTTGCAAGGGAGGGGGAGAGAGAGAGACAGAATAAGACAAAAAGAGGCCATAGATTAAGATATAAGATAATGAAAAATGCAACTCACCACAGTTGGGAATCCTAGGACCAGGTGGCCTGTATTTCTGCTCAGCCTGCTGCTGTCTAGGAGCTACATTCTGAAGACCCTTGCCTGCTGCCTTATCTGAAATGCACCTGCGGGTTAGGCTGACCAGCCCTTCATCCCACTGCAAGTAGCAGGGGGCCTCACAGCTCCTCATTAAGCGAGCCTCCATAGCCAGCTTGTCCACAACCTAGGTGAGAAGATGTACATTTTAAAGTTCTCAGCACAGAGAAAATGTAGTGAATGGAATGGATTTTTTGTATATATTAAATCAGCATTGGCAATATACTTTGCATATGTCAGCAAACAAAACATGGCTCAATGCTTTTTTAATCATTAGTGCAAAACATAGCAGCTCAGCTTTAGCAACACTGACTGCTGTTCTGCCTTTTTGCCAACATATTCACCGCTTATTACAAAACCTAAAAAGGGAACACACACACACACACACACACACACACACACACACACAGAGAATGAATAAGAACATATTGGCATCGAAAGGAACACACTACATAGTACATAACAGGCCGAAACAAATCCTGAGTTCCTTCTGAATAAAGTGCTGCCCAAGCTTTGCCCTGGTGTCTGTGCTCCAGAGCGAATGGGTGGACAGGGAAAGGTCCAGTCATGTGGACCAGAAATGTGCAAATCATATGGAGCAGCAGGCAGCCCACGAGGGACCTCCAGGTACACACATACTAGTGATGTGCGGTTCGGTCCGGATCCGGACCGGTTCGTCCCGAACCGGTCCGGATCCGGCGGTTCGATCCCGGACCGAATCGGGCCCTTCTGGGACCGGTCCGGACCGAATCCGAGTCGGTTCGGCTCCGAACCGGCTCGGGTTTCCCGAACCGGTTCGGGAGTTCAATTGAGTCTCTGGAGTCAGTAGAGTGTCCCTTTAAAGTTTGAAGTGTGTCCTCCATTTTGTGGCTCATTCCTGAAACTTTTGCTCCTAGCATCCATTTTGTGATGCTATTTTCAGGCATTGTATTGGCTGCGCTATTGATCCTTTGATTGGCTAGAATGAGTCCTTTGGTCTGGTAGGCTGCTTGGCTGTTGCACTGTTGAGAGCTGGCACCCTGTTGGCCGTGGGGGGAGTGCAAAGGTGGGGGCTCCCAAAGGAGGGAATTTCAAACCTATATAAACCCAAGCCTCTTCTCTGGAAACTTCTCTTGGCTGCAGTTGTGGGATCATCTCTGAGACCTTGCTTGCTCTTTTGCTGCTGGTGTCTGCTGTGAGTCCCTGCTGACTGTGTGTCACATTAGTGTGTGTCTGTCTCTCTGCTCTCTCTGTGTGTTGTTGTGTGCCACCTTGTCCATCTGCCCTCTGTCTGTCTCTGTCCAAACCTCTTTAATACTTTCCCCTCAACTTTTTCCAACTTTTCCTGTTGTGTTTTCTGTTCTCTTCACCCTTTCTCTCTCAACCCTTCTCCCAAAGTTTTGGCTTTCCCTCCTCCCCCCCCCCACCCCCATCTTCTGCATTGCTTTCCTGTTTTTGTGCCTTGCCTGCCTTTTGTTCCACTTTTTGAGTTTCATTCAATTATTGCTTCTGTGTAAATTTATATATTTGCTGATTTTGGTTTTTAATTAATAACTTCTGCTATTGTTATTGCTGGCTGCCTGTCTGAGTTGTGTTTCTGAGGATTTAGTTTATATTATTGCTGCAATTGGATTCCTTGTGTTCTGATTTTGATTGTTAATTTGTTCCCCTCTGGCCCTGCTCCTAGCTTCCCCCCTCCCTCCCTCCCTCCCACCCAGATAAGATTGTTTCCCTCCTGTGCTGCTGCCTGTTGAGCCTTGCATTCTTTGGATTTCTTTGTGGAATTAGGTTCTGGTTTTGGTTTTGCTCCCTGTGTGTGTCCCACCCACTCCCCCAGTCCCTCCCCCTGGTAGTTGTTACCCCCCCCCCCCCGCCCTGAGACTTTCTGGCTGCCCTTTGGTTTCCTTTTTTTAACTTTGTGTATAGATTGTTTTGATTCAAATTTGATTGTTCCCCTGTGTGGTCCTGCTCCTAGCTTACCCCCTCCCTCCCCTCCAGAAACCCACTCCCCCCACTGCCACCTCCTCCTCCACTCCTGCCCTGCCTGCCCCCTCCCACCCAGACTGAGTGTTGTTCCCCATCCTCCCTGGTGCTGCTGCTGCCTGTTGAGTCCTGTCTTAGTTACTTTGGTTTTTTGTGTGAAATGCTGGTTGTTGTTGGTTCCTCTCCCCCCCCTCCCAGACTTTCTGCCCATTGTTCCCAGGTGTTTTGTTTTTTTTTTGGACTTTTTTTCATATTGTTTGGTTTTCTTTGATTGATTCATTGATTGTTCCCCTCTCTGTGTGGCCCTCTGCTCCCAGCTTCCCCCCTCCCTCCCCTCCAGAAACCCACTCCCCCCACTGCCACCTCCTCCTCCTCCACTCCTGCCCTGCCTGCCCCCTCCCACCCAGATTCATCCCCCTTGACGCATACTAATCCCCCCAAAACACACCCTGCCCTCTGGTCTCTCCCCCTCTTGCCCCCCGACTCCCTGCTACATACCCCAGACCCCCTGAAACACACTCCACCCCCCAAACACCCTCTGTTGGTCTCTCCCCCTCTTGCCCCCCGACTCCCTGCTACATACCCCAGACCCCCTGAAACACACTCCACCTCTCAAACACCCTCTGGTCTCTCCCCCTCTTGCCCCCCGACTCCCCGCTACATACCCCAGACCCCCTGAAACACACTCCACCTCCCAAACACCCTCTGGTCTCTCCCCCTCTTGCCCCCCAACTCCCCGCTACATACCCCAGACCCCCTGAAACACACTCCACCCCCCAAACACCCTCTGTTGGTCTCTCCCCCTCTTGCCCCCCGACTCCCCGCTACATACCCCAGACCCCCTGAAACACACTCCACCCCCCAAACACCCTCTGTTGGTCTCTCCCCCTCTTGCCCCCCTGACTCCCCGCTACATACCCCAGACCCCCTGAAACACACTCCACCCCCCAAACACCCTCTGTTGGTCTCTCCCCCTCTTGGGACCGTCACCGCTGCTGCTGCTGTCCTCCTCCCACACCCGAATCCCCCTCCCTGCTGCTACATTACAGCTCCTCCTCTCTTCTTCCTCTCTCTCTCTCTTTCTCTCTCCTCATCCCTTCACTTCTTCTTCCTCCCACAGCTGCAGCCACACAGTATCCTACCTCCGACCTCACCTGGAGGTCCCCGCCATCGGTTATTTTTCTTTTGAAAGTTGTTTTATTTCATTTGTCTCTGCTTGGGAGTGAGTTGAGCAACAACACATAAATAGTGTGGTCTCCTCACTTCTGCCCCTCCATCGTTGAACTACCCCGGTTGCCTGTGCCTCGTGCGGCCGCCCTGTTGTGTCCCAGCCCAGGGGGTTGGCTGTTGGCGGCGCATCCGTGACCAGCAGTGAGCGGCAGGAGAAGGACCGGAAGAAGAGGGGTTAGTGCGTGTGCAATTGTGCACCTTTTGTTGCCCCCTTTCTCTCCCTAGCTGGCGGTTTTAAATAGGGACACCCCTATCTTGAAATGCATTTGGGTGTGGGGAGGAGGGAGAGGAGATGTACCGTTGTAACTTGTGTCTTCATGCCCAATAAAGAAATTGCTGCTGCTGTGTGTTGCGTTGCATTGCATGCGTCTTGCAGGTGGTTTTTGAACAGGTGCCTTCTTCCAGAGTGCTTCCTTGCCTCTGGGGCAGTCTGAGTGGGGTCAGGGGATCGGATGCTCCACTACATGCTGGGCCAATGCCATGCCAGAGTGCTTCCTTGCCTCTGGGGCAGTCTGAGTGGGGTCAGGGGATCGGATGCTGCCACTACATGCTGGGCCAATGCCATGCCAGAGTGCTTCCTTGCCTCTGGGGCAGTCTGAGTGGGGTCAGGGGATCGGATGCTGCCACTACATGCTGGGCCAATGCCATGCCAGAGTGCTTCCTTGCCTCTGGGGCAGTCTGAGTGGGGTCAGGGGATCGGATGCTGCCACTACATGCTGGGCCAATACACACATATGATGATGATGTTTAATCCATGATGCTGCCATCAAGTGTTTGCTGCTGCTTGCTTGCCATGGCATTGGGCGGGCAGAGTCACAGAGTGGGTGGGTTCAACCTCTGTTTAGGTGTGACTGGGTTCTGGTTTTGGTTGTGTGCAATTTAGAGTCACTAAATAGGCTGCATTGAGTTTGATGCTCCCCCCACAGGAGCATTACTTGAGAACCACCCCCCAGAACCCACACTTTGTGTTCCAGTTCACTAAATAAGGCTTTCCTCCTTTGATCTGCAGGTTCCCAAGCATTGACTGCGTCCCTCCCCCACCCCCGGTAGGTGCTGTGCCCTCCCCCCATCCACTCTCCCCCCAAAAAAAGTTAAAAACTTGCCACCCACACCACAACTACTCCACCCAACTGCCCGTGCCACCCACACCAGGGGTCCACCCTTTAACCCCCTATTTTTTAAAAAAACCCTCCCAGACTCATCTCCCCAATTGGCTTGGTTGACTCCCGAGTCCCAAATTCTAAAAGGACACCCTCCCCCTCACTTCAATTGGCTCCCCCCCCCATCAAAAAGTCTTCCTTTCCCCCCAATTGGCTTCCTTTTTTAAAAACAAACTCCCCCCCCACCGTCTCCAAATCAGCTGCCTTTTTTTTGGCCCCTAAGCCCCTCCAAATTATTTTTTTGACCCTGTCTCTGGCCTTCCTCCTAAAGTCTCCCTCCTTCTGACCTAGCAGCATGTCTGAGCGCCGTGTGGCGGGCAGGGCTCGCTCAAGGCTGGCAGGCAGAGGTGGGAGAGGCCAGGTGCGGGGTGTGCCTGCGGCACGGGGAGGGAGAGGACGCGGGGAGCCTGAGGACACCCCAGTTCTCCCCATTGGAGAATTCTTTGCTCCGGCCCCATCTTTGGTGCGCAGGATTCAGTTCCCCACGCCTGCTGCCGCCAATCGCGGCAGAGGCAGAGGCACCGTTAGGGCTGTGGCGGGTCCCTCCTCGCCGGCGGCACCAGGTGCTGCTGAGCTACCGCCAGTTGTTGAGGTGGAGGAGACTGTGGAGTTGGAAGAGCAGGTAGAGGGCGGTGAGGACCGTGCGGCTGGCAGCGATGCAGCCAGGTTCTCCCTCCCTCTGGGGCCCCTTCCCCCTATCCTTTCGCCGCTCAGTGGGGCCCCCCCTCGTGAAGCCCGACACTCTGGTGGGGAGCGGTCTGGCGAGGTGGTGGAGGAGAGGCCTGCCTCTCCGATGCCAGTTCAGCCGGGCCCTTCCTCCGCTGTGGAGGGCGGAAGGGGCGGGTTGGGTGGCAGCAGTGGGCAGGCAGCGGCGGCCGCCCCCCCCCTAGGACTGCAGCCACCCTGCGAGAAACGGCCTAGGACGGCGCCCAGGGCGCAGGAGGCCAAGGGCAGTGGTGCATGGGTGCATTTTGAGGTCCCTCAAGATGACCCATTCCACGCCCGCTGTGTCCACTGCAGGATGCTTGTCAGCCGTGGAAGGGACCCTGCGCACCTGGGTACGACGCCTATGTGGAGACACCTAGAGCATCACCACCCAGGTCTCAGGGGACAGGCTGGCAGCGCTAGTGCGCCTTGTGCATCTGCCACTAGGGCGGGCAGCGGCAGTGTGCCAGCCAGCAGGCAGGCTACACCGCCCGTCCAGCGGTGGACGCAGTCCTCGGGCAGCCAGCGTATTGTTCGCGTGGACCATCATCACCTCACCCGCCTCATAGGGGAGATGATTTCCACCGATGGCCAGCCGTTTCAGGTGGTCGAGAACAACGGCTTCCGCCGGATTCTCCAATACCTGGCTCCCGAATACGTCATCCCCTCAAGGACGACGTTCAGCCGGAACGTGGTCCCCTCCCTGTACCGCCGGTGCAGGGAGCTCGTGTCGGCCGAGCTGCGTGCAGCTCCGGCCGGGACAAGCGTGCATTTCACGACTGACCTCTGGACCAGTGTCAGTGGGATGCACGCTTCTTTCCTGGCCCTCACTGCCCACTGGTGGGGACCGGAGAGTGAGGGGACCTCCGCGGGCGATGCTTCCGGGTCCGGCGCGGCTCCCGCTGCACTACGGCACAGGTGGGCCGTCCTGCACGTGGAGACAATGGACACGAGGCACACTGCGGAGGAGGTGGCGGCCGTACTCGACCGCCAGATAGAGGAGTGGATTGGCGGGTGTCCACACCTCTCCCGCGGCTTCATTGTCACCGACAATGGAGCCAACGTTACCGCCGCTGTCGAGACAGTCATGGACTGTGTGAACATACGGTGTATGGCACACACGCTCCATCTGACCGTCAGGGACGCCCTTGGCCTTAAGGAGCTGAAGGCGTCCCAGGAGAAGGGGGCCCGCCCCATCCCAGCTGCTGTTGCTGCCACGGCCACGCTTGTGGATAAGTCCCGCAAGCTGGCCGCCCACTTCCACCGCAGCGAGAAGTCCAGGAGACTGCTTCGCCAGAAGCAGGATGACCTTGGCCTTCCTCGCCATCTCATCCCTACGGATGTGGAGACGCGGTGGAACTCCACCTTCCTCCTGTTCCAGCGCCTGTTGGAGCAGGAGAGAGCCCTTGTCGCCCTGGCGAGGGACGAGTCCTTGGATGTCTGCGACTTCTCGAACGCAGAGTGGAAGCAGATGTCCGAGGCGGTGTCGGCACTCGAGCCCTTCCAGCTTGCCACGAAGGGCTTGTGTGGCGACACCACTCCCTTGAGCCAGGCGCTGCCCACAGCTGTTGGTCTCGAGAAGCTGATGGGTGGACTCCATATCTCTCTGACCACGCCAGAGGGTCGTGCTCTGGCTGGGAGGCTGAGGTCTGGGGTTGACAAGCGGCTCGTTGATGTGCTGGGAGACAGGGAGGAGTATGTCCTCGCTTGTCTCTGTCACCCAGCCCTCAAGGGCAATGCCGTGAGTGCCGACGACTTGCCCAGGTGGAAGGGCATCCTGGTTGAGAAGGTTAGGGAGGAGGAGGCCGCTAGGGCCCGCAGAGACCAGGGTCTTGGTAGTGGTGCGGGGGCAGCCCTCGCGGCCCAACCCGCACCCAGCAGCAGCATGGGCGGCCAGCCGGCGTCAGCTTCCCCTTCCCCTCCCTCTTCCCAGTCCAGCAGCGTGGCATCCCAGGCGGCGCCATCACAGCAGCCATTTGCTACCGACTCGAGATCCGCCCAGTGGTTTCAGGGGTTCTGCTATGGCGCCATGCCTGGTATGCGGGAGGCTCGACCTGCCAGGCCCCCCTCCAGTGCTGAGCAATGCGTTGCGCAGTACTTGGAGGAGCCTGTGGAGGGAGACGGCGTGGACTGCGCACAGTTCTGGGCGAGCCGCCGCCAAGTCTGGCCGGACCTGGCGGTGGTGGCTGTGCGCCTCCTCTCCTGCCCCCCAACCAGTGTCCAGAGCGAGCGGGTGTTTTCACGTGCCGGGGACGTGGTGACACCCTCTCGCTCCCGCTTGGACCCTGGTCTGGTGGAGCAGCTGGTCTTCCTTAAGGTGAACCTCCCCCTGTTGGGCTACCCCAAGCTGCAGTTTGAGATGGGCGAGTGATTACCGTGGGTTGCCCCATGGTTGGTCACCTGCCTGGCTCGACCTCTGTGCTTATCCCTACCCTCCCCCCTTCCACCTCTAGCTGAGCTGACGTGACAGATGCTGAGCCGTGCCAGCCAGTCGCAGCGTGTAGTGTGCCCACACAGAGATGCAGTTGTAGTAGTAGTTGTAGTGCTGCGACTGGCCAGATGTTTACAATGCCCACGCCCACCTAAAAAGAAACCCAATGCTGACCAGCACAGGCCCTTTATCTATCCACCTGTCAGCATTTGGGGACCTGGCGTGGGCACGGCACACCCCCCCAAAGTAGCACAGCCCACGGAGTACTAGACTTAGCGGCAGCGGCGGGTATACGTTCTAAAATGCAGTGTAGATATGTAAATACTGTATGTAAATAAACATGTAAATAATTTTTTCTTTAAAAACCCCATGTCAAAATCAAGCCTCAAAATTATGCAAAAGAAAGAAAAAAAGGTGACAGAGGGAGAACAAAATGATGAATGCCAAATAAATTGATTTTATTGAAAATGTTGCCAGAAATCATGTGTGGGGGGCTTGGTTTACATGGAGAAAATGACTGGGTGATTTTTTCAAATGAAACGAATGAATTATTATCATCTTATGTTCATCTTGATTGTGGTCACTGTTGATGTTGGCTGATTGCAAAAAACCCAAAACCATCAGAATAGCAATGAACTGGCTGCCAACACAACATATTGATTGATAACTGTGTGCAGGGGGGGAATTGGGTCTGTGTGTGTGTGTGTGTGGTGCAGGCTCAGTCTGTCTCTTCCTGTTGTGTGTCTGTCTGTCTGTGTGAATGGATGCGTAGCACTGTCTCTGTGTGTGGATGCTTTCTGTGTGTAGTGTGGTGTGTGTCTGTCTACATGTTTTTTTTCCTCCCCCCCATGCCTCCCTCCATCCTTCCCCTCTCATCCTCTCCCCTTCCTCTTCACCACCTTCCATCCTCCCTCCCTTCCAGCCCACCACCGCCTCACCTGCCCCCAACCCCGGTCTGGCAGATGATGAGAGTCTGGTCTCTCCCACCGAAGCACACACGTGAGCACGTGTGTGCACAAATATGTGGCTGACCAACTCTGAGCCGGACCCTCCCCCCTTCAATCCCCTCTACATCCCTCTCCCCCTCCCCTTTCCTCCCCCCTGCCTCCCTGCCTCCCTCCCTGCCTCCCTCCCCCCTCCTAGCTAGCAGCGCGCACATACACACACAGAACACCTGTGGTGGAAAACACCACCAGCACACATGCACTCACACTGGTGCCACCACCTCTGCCTTGGGCCTCTGTGTCCTTGAGCAGATATGTGGTGGTGGGCCAGAGAAGCATTTCTTTCCAGCAAGGCAAAAGGCATGCACTCACTGCACACACACACACACACACACACACACACATACACACACACACACACGAAGAGGTGAAAAGACGAGAAGAGGCAACTTCTAGAACCAGCAGCAGCAGGTGAGTGTCGTGTAATTGTGTTGCTTCCCAAGGCCACTGCCCATGCTCAATACTCAGTCTGCTGAAACTAAAGAACTAGCTACAATCATCCTTCCTCACACGCAGCTCAGCTGCACAGCACACTGACTAACTAGACACTACAGCTGGTGGTAGAAAAAACAGAAGTCTAGATTCTAGAAGATGTCCTGGTGGATTTTAAACTTTCAAATCTGTGCTAGGATTGCCTTGCCTCCTCCTCCTCCTCCTGCCTGTAATTGTGCCCTCTCCCCTTGCAGTTGCGCCGTCGTGATGGGTTGGTGATGTGCGTGCGCCGTCTACTTAGCTCTCTCCTCCTCATGTTGGCTGGGCTTGCCAGGCACTGGCTGGCAGCAGCTGTTGGCTGTGTGCTAGGCTCAGGCTGTGGCGCGCGTGACTGGACTGGGAATGTTATTGTAGTGGCAACACTGGTTGTGGTGGTAGCAGTAGTAGCTGTTGTTGTTGCTGGGCTGGTGGCTGCTGGCCTGTGCTGACTCTGCGCACTTGGTCTGGTCTGGTCTGGTCATTGGGATCCAGATGTAGGGTGTGTGTGCATCATCCATGGGGAGCATCAGAGCAGAGCAGAGCAGGTTGGCTGGCTTCTGTCTGTCGGGCCTAGTCAGTGGCAGGCACTGAGTGAGGCGGTGGTTTCTTTGGGCATCACGTCACCCATCATGCAGAGCGGCAGGTCTGCTGCTCTGCTGCTCCGCCTCCTGCTTCTTCTCTGTGTGTGCTGCTCTTGTGCTTAGTGTGCTGCTCCGCTGCTGCTGCTGTGCTGGCAGGCAGCACAGCAGTGGCCTTTTTGTTAGATCAGAGAGTGGGTGTTGTCTCTCTGAGTGTCCTCCTCTTACTTGCTTGGATAGGAGTGGTGGTAGTAGGTAGGCATTAAGATGGACTGACTAGGTGTTACGTGTTAGGGCGCCCAGAGAGAGGGGCCAAAAAGATGGGGTGGCAATTGTTGGGTTGCTCCTAGTATTATTGGTGAATTTCTGAAGAAAATTTTTTTTTCCATTGGCTAGAATGGGGGTTCGGGGCTGCCCCAGACCCACCTCTGTGGGGTGGCAGCACCGCCAAAGTGGGTCCGGGGCCATGGCAAAAATGCCCTCAGTCCCTCCCAGCAATCCCCGTAGAGATAGGAGTGATGGTTCTGTTGTTTTTCTGAGGTGTTCTGAGTGAGTGTGGATTCTGTGATAGCAAATGAGAGTGGATTCATGGTGTCTCATTGGAAATCTCATAAGCTATCATAGAATCTACACTCAGAATACCTCAGAAAAACAACAGAACCATCACTCCTATCTCTACGGGGATTGCTGGGAGGGACTGAGGGCATTTTTGCCATGGCCCCGGACCCACTTTGGGGGTGCTGCCACCCCACAGAGGTGGGTCTGGGGCAGCCCCAAACCCCCATTCTAGCCAATGGGGAAAAAAATTTTCTTCAGAAATTCACCAATAATGCTAGGAGCCACCAATTGCCTTGGGATTTTTGGGGTGGAGGACACCCATGGGTGGCTACCACCCACCCCAGCTTTTTTGCCCCTAAGGGCTCCACATTGTGAGTTATGGGCAAAAATTTATTTTTTGAAAAAAATTTGTAAAAAATCAGAGGAAGGTCCAATCAACTTGAAATTTGGGTGGCAGGTAGAACACAATGTCCCCTTCAAAACCAGCCACTTTTTGTGATCCAAACCGGTTCGGTTCGGATCCGAACCGGTTCGAAACCGGACCGGACCGGGGGGGTGGTCTGGCAAAACCAAAACCGAACCACCCCGGTCCGGTCCGGACCCGGTTCGGACCCGAACCGAACCGGGAGAACCGGTTTTATGCACATCCCTAACACATACACACGGAATGAAGAGGAACACATCACTTAGACCTGAGAGCAATTTCCGCTGCTTACATTATCCAGCTGGGATTTGCCACCTATCACACACACACACACACACACACACACACACACACACACACACACACACACACTGGGACAACATTGCAAACCCTCAGCCTCTGAATGCCCTGCTCTGATTGACAGCTGCTCTCAGGTAGAGCTCTTTGTCCCACGGCAGCCAATCTGTGACGGGCCCTGGGGGTGCCAGCAGTCAGTGGGATCTACCAAATGAGGCCAGAGAACGTAACTTAATGGGCAAGAGCAAGAAGCCGGTTCAAGGTAAATCAAACATCGGTGGCCGTAAAGACACATTTCAAACAGAGCAAACAGTGACCATTGCACTAGGTAAGACCCCCCCCCCACAGATCCCAATCTCCAGAGGTGCCCCTCCCCACAGAGCCCCCTCACCGCTCCCGTCATCATTGCCTGGCCCTCAGCACTGCTCTCTGCCATTCAGGATCTGTCGCAGCAGGACCGTCTCCTCAGGAAAGTCTCCGTCCTTCCAGCCTTGGTCTCTCCTCCTCCTCCTCCTCCTCCTCCTCCTCCCCCCCCGGGGGCTCTTCCTTCCCCCTCTTCTCTCTTCCAACTTCTCACTCACCAGCAGCTCCAGCAACTGTTCAGACTGGCCTGGTTACCTAGGCGACCTCCCTCCTTCCCTGCCCACCTGGTTACCTAGGCGACCTCCCTCCTCCCTCCCTGCCCAATCCCACCCCACGGCCTCCTCTTAGACATTGCCTGTGTTGGCGTTTTTCACACTCGGTGCTACAGAATCACCCTGGGCAATCCGTGGCAACTCCACCGTGGAGCCTTAATGCCTTCTTCTTTTGCAAAAGTGCGTCCCCCAAATTTGGAAAGGGTCCACCGCTCTCCCCCCAGCTGCTCCCTACAAGAGATGCCCTTTTGCTGAGTTAGGAAGATGTAACTCTCATAGTAGCGCCTGGAGGGGAGGTGACTCACCACCACAAACCAGCACCCCTCTCGCCAGACTCCTCAGACCCTTCCTGCCACCAGCTGTCCCCCGAAATGGCTTCGGGGAAAGGCTGCTTGCTGGCTTCGGCCTGGTCACAGGCAGGGACAAGGTGCAGGGCCCAGCCCGCCACCAGAGGCACTCCACTGGTTCTGCTCCAGCCTAGAGTCTGCCTCTCCCTGCACTCTAGAGTGATGTCTCTGTGATGCTGGGTCCTTGCTAGGCCTTGTTTCTGGGTCCCCATTTGTGTCATATTTCATTACCTGCAAAAAGGAAGCAAACAAGGAATTCAGAAGACACCTGGCCATTCCCTCTTTCCTAGGAATATCAGTTATGCAACACATTGGAATATACCCAGTTGAGCAAAGTCAATGTATTCACCTCTTATTTTGTTATTTCCGATTTGCAAATTAACATGTACACACGTTGGCTAATTCCACACAAATTGCTGAGTCTGAAATTGCCACCCTTTGTTCACTCTATTGCCAGACAGTAGCATTGCAGCCTTTTGCATTCCAAGGTGTTCTGTGTTTTCCTCTTGTTTTTGTCCAGACATGATTTGTGGTGACTTTTCAGATTTTTCATTGCAATTGCTGCTCCGTTGCGCCTAAATGCAATTAGATGGTGACTTTCAGATGTAAACCACTGTTTTAATTCTACTGCCAGATATCTGCAGAAAACCACTCAAGAGGTACTGGGCGGAAGCAAGCACAATCAAGAGAGAAATTGACCTATCAGAGGCAACATTTGATCCATTGCTGCTTGGTTTATTACTCAAAGCAACTCTTTGAAGAAAAAGAAATTCTGGAGTAACTCCCATCAGAACGTGGGGATTTCTTGCTAGAAAACAGCCCTGATCCAGTGCCCAGGTCCCCCAACAGTGTTACTGTTGAAATTAGCAGCAGCAGCTGCTGCAGGGTGCTATAGGGAGCCACAACAGAAGCACAGTCTCTGCCCTGAAGAGGTACACAGGAGAAACATTTGGAAAGAAAGAAGGAGGGGAAAAGAAGTGGGAAGAGGACAGAGGCACTCTTCCCCCTGGACTTCCGGGTAGAAGCCCAGGGACTCCACACCCCCTGGGGGCCCCAAATCCTCGTTCGTCTGTCCCAGGGGATGTGGTTGCCTTGCAGACAGCCCACACTGTGCCAGGTGGCCAAGCATGACCTCCGCTTTAGAGACAGAGAGGAAGTCGGGAAAGAAAAATGTAAGATGGGAATATATTAAATTGCATGTTGAAATGATTCTGCTAATGCATATTGATTGATTGATTGATTGATTGAGTGCCTTCAAGTCGGTATCGACTCTTAGCGACCACATAGATAATCTCCAGGATGATCTGTCTTCAACATGGCCTTTAAGGTCTCTCAGTGGTGCATTCATTGTTGCCATAATCAAGTCCATCCACCTCTTCTTCTCTTTCCTTCAACTTTTCCCAGCATTATGGAGTTCTCAAGGGAGCTGGATCTTCGCATAATGTGTCCGAAGTATGATAGTTATGCATAAACCTGTTTTATATTATTACATTCCTGTGAGTTCCGTTGTTCCTTCTTTATTTTATATATTTTTATCCCGCTCTTCCTCTGAGGAGCTCAGAGCAGTCTACATGGTTATATTTTTATCCTCACAACAACCCTGTGAGGTAGATTAGGCTGAGAGTTACATGATTGGCCCACAGAATCACCCAGTGAGTTTCATGGGTGAATGGGAATTCGAACTCGGGTCTTCCCAGTCCTAATCCAACACTCTAACCACTACGCTATGCTGTTTGTACCCTCATGAACCCACATGTTAAAAATACTGCATGTGTCACAGTGTGTGTGTGTGTGTGTGTGTGCGCGCGCATGCAGGGGGATGATGCTTAACTTGCAGTGGGTGGGGGTGGGGTGGGTCTCCAAAGGCCTTTAGATCCAGGCTACAAAGTTACCTAGATGCACCTCTGGGGTAGGTGTTCACTTACATATGCTCATGCTCAGTTTTAATAGAGAATAAAGATCAGCGTGCCAAAGGTTTCACAGAAAAGCTAGGTGCTCCTCGGAATATCCCAGGAAATGTGTGGCTGAAGCCATTTGAGCACACATTGTCTGCATTCCAAGCAGGGGCAGCTCTTCCGATGAAGCAAGAGATGCGTTGCATCAGGCACAGCTTGCTGGAAGCCGCAGAGCGCCACCCACTGGGTTGGGAAGGTGCCGCTGCCGATGGAACTTGAAGAAAAGCAGCAACAGTCTCAGAGTGTGCTGTGCCCTCAGCCTGAGCCCCAACCCACTCCTGTGTGTCCCGGGGTGGGGGGCTCCTGCCTGTCTCTTTCAGGGCAGGGAATCTGCATACAAGTGGATTGCAATTTGCAAAGACAGACAGACTAGCTGAAGTGGGGGGTGGACTCGGCTTCCCTTTGTTCTGCTCAGTCTGAGTCAACAAGTCATCAAGTTAAAAAAAAGGGACTCTCTTTGTTTTGCAAAGAGACTCTCAAACAAACTAGACCAGAGCCAGTAGAAAGAGGCTCTCCTCCTCCCCTTGCTTGCTCTCTGGGCTAGACTCTCTGTACATGCACATAGTCACTCCTCACCTCATGGGTGAGGCTCTTCAGATCAGAGTGAGGAGAAAGGAGACATGGGGAGCAAGACCACAGGCACAGTCTCATTTCAAAGAGGAAGCATCCTTTAGCATTCCTATTTCAAAAACAGTAAGCAAAAATGGAGGGGTGCTTATGGGGGATGTTTTGTGAAATGGGGAGATACCGGGCATGGAATCACTCTGTGTCTGTGATTCTGGAGATGGCAGAGTACTGAATGCAAAAAATGCAGTGCCTGTAGAATCCAGGGCAAAAATGCAAAAATGCAGTATGTTTTAGTTGCTTAATGCAGTATAATGTTCAATTTAATTTTCAGTATGATTATTTTGAGTTAAATGAGTAGAATTTACAGGCATAGGTAGGGACTATTTTTCAAAGGGTGAAAGTAAGGAGCAAGGACTATTTGAGTGTTTTGCCTGCTTAATCATGAATGTATGCACAAAATTGAGATTAATTGGCACAAAGGAAAAAGCCTGTGTGTGATCTTGTGTAAGTTTCAATGATGAGATAGAGGGGAGTAGGAAGGATTTTGTGAAGGTGGTTGTTCATGCTGGCCAGTGAATTGCTGTGAAATGAATACCTTACTTATATGTTACACCTTAGTTTAAAGAATATACATACGTCTCTCTCTCTCTCTCTCTCTCTCTCTCTCTCTCTCTCTCTCTCTCTCTCACACACACACACACACACACACACACACACACACACACACACACACACTCTCTCTCCTCATTCTGTTCTGGACATGTAAAGGTAAAGTGTGCTATTGAGTTGGTGTCTACTCCTGGTGACCACAGAGCCATGTGGTTGTCTTAGGTAGAATACAGGAGGGGTTTACCATTGCCATCTCCTGCGCAGTATGAGATTATACCTTTCAGCATCTTCCATGTAGCATATGTATCAATGTGGTGTAGTGGTTAGAGTGCTGGACTAGTGATGTGTTTTAGAAAACCAAAGTAACTCCATTTTACTTAGAATACCTCACTCTAACTTAAAGTAACCCCAGCCCAGCTCAGGCAAGCTCAAGGACACGGCTTCACATGATCAACGTCATTATCTCTTTCCACTAAACTGTATCTAAAGAAACTTGGTTCTCACCGTTCTTTGCTGACAGTTAAAGAAAACAGGATGTAACCAAATAAGGGGTGATCACCAGATGAACAATGAATCTTTCGCATGCATACTAGATACTTAGTCCACCATTTTGTTGCCAAGTATACTATGTCTAGGGTGTCAACATCATTCAGATTGTCTGTATAAATGTAAGATGCATCTATAACCAATTTGTATCTCAATGCAGAGCAATAGCCCATTGATTTACCTTGCTGGCTGCAGCAGCAAATAAAATTGCCTCTAATTGATCCCCACTGAGTCTGTTTGATTGGCAAAAAGGCGGACCCAGGGACGAACCGGTATTCACATCTATTTGGTGCCGTGACTCGGATGTGACTCTGGGTGGACAGTCTGACCCGTCACGGGACAATGAGATCCAGCGCGCCTCACAGCATTTTGTCTGTGGAGGATTCTCATGGGCCCGGGATGCGCCAGTCGTCACAACGCGCCACATCTGGGAATCGAGGCAAGAGTGAATGCAAGTGTGAACAGAGAGAGTGAGAGAGTGAATTCCAAATACGTCTTTTGCTTCTCCTCAGCCCAAAAGGGGCAAAGGGGAAAAAGCCCAGGCAGGGGCAATCTTCAGCCCAAGCAAGGGGGAAAATCTTACAGCCGAAGAAGGGCTACCCAACAGCCGAAGAAGGGCTGCCCAAGAGGGGCAATCTTAAGCTTACTGCCCAAGAGAGGGGCAACAAGCCAAAAGCCCAAGGGAGGGGTGACTTTGAGTCAAAAATAAACGGCCCAAGCACGAGCAAACGAGTGGGGGGACTATGGGAAGTAGAAATAGCAAGTGCCCCAAGCAGCTTCTCCTTTCCAACATGCTATGGGAAACAAGGGGTCTGGGGAAATTATTAAAGAGGGGGAAAATAATTGCCTTTTGCCAAAATCATGTTGTCTCTGTGTTCTGTTTCCAAGCTTTGTCCTTGTGTTGCAAACAGTCTGCAAACAGTCTCTGCCACTGTCCTGTTGTAACCAAGCCAAAAGATAACACTGTTCTAGCTGCAAAAATTTTCTCTGAACAAAAGGCTGCTTTTGTTCTCTTTTTCTTTTTTTCTGTCTCTCTTCAACTACTTGAGTTGGAAAAGAGGAAAGAAAGTGGAGTTTTGAAGGAATGCATATGGGAATTGCAGACAAAAGAGGGAAAAAAACTAGAAGGAGACACGTAAAAGGATTTTGGTTGGAGGTTGTTAACAACAACAAAAAGAAAAATGCTTGAAAAGCACCAGTAAGTTATAAGATTGTGATGTGGAAAGGTAATATAGAATTACAGGTTGTTTTCATGGATAACTGTGATAAGTTTGTTCTGTTTAAGCTACTTTCTTAACTGAGTTTATGGCTGACATATTTAAAATGCTATAAAATTCTTTGTGATTCATATGAAGTTTTCTTTGTTTAGTCCTTTGTTCTGTGAAATACACAAGACGAGCCTCTGTGTGTGTGTGTGTGTGTGTGTGTGTGTGCGCGAGCGCATGTTTCTGAACAGGGAGCCCAAAGCTCTGGTTCTGTGTAGGAATTCAACCCCATTAATCTTATAACTCATCCCTGTGAAGATGAGGTTTCTGTTGTATTTATTCTGTTTATTCTGTTGTATTTATTCTGAATTTATTTATTCTAGTGACATGTTGTTGTTATTGTTTTCCTGTAAACTGTTCCAGACCAAACTTGCTCTGACATTGAATTCCAAAATTAGCAGTTCTGAATCTTCCCACCTCTGCAAAAGTGCTGCTTATGGCTAAATGCATTAGGGATGAGAGCAAGCTCTATTTCATTCATTCTTATGTTAAGGTGATTGTGATATTTCTGCCACTACTGAGTCTGCCACTACTGAGTATCATAAGCCTTTATATGTTATGTTTACTGGTTTCCTTGGCGTGGTCTATCTTACCTATTTTCTGAAGGGGGGGGGAGAAAGGGGGAAAAAACATTTCTCTAAACCGGAAGTTTCCCTTCCAAATTCTTCCTCACAAATGAAAGCTGATCCCTGATGAACAAGGATAACTCCGCCCATTTCCGGATGGGAGGGGGAAAGAGGTTCTCTGAACAGCAGTTTGTAATTGTGGGTGAGAAGGAAAAATGGATTTTAAGATAAATTAGTCTAATTGTATTACTGTCATGTTTTTGCAAAATCTATGCAATATTTCTGCTAGCTGAATTTGATGTAAACTGGGAACTAATGATCAAATGGTCTAAGGTTCAAAAAATTCTTTAATTTGACTCATCCACCAGCCCTGCTTTGCCTTCACAGCAGCTGAATCTTAAAATCCCAGACATGAGATTTGATGAAAGGAATTTTGTTTTGCCAATCCTGCAAGTGGCAAGGAGTTCCAAAGCACCGGTTTGCAATTCACCTTGGAAATTTCCCAGCTAAACGGGATTAGTCTGGGGCAGTAGATGGCTGACTCCCTCACACATGACTGAATATCATGTGACTTTGGTGGGGAATTCTGGGGTTTCCATGGCTACTACTTTATTCTTAATCCAGCTACTTTACTTCCTTTTGAGCCTACAGAAGACCAAGAACATGATTGCTTTCAAGCTGTGGACTGCATCTATGCCAAGCTGTCTTAATCTTAAAGATCAACCTCTCCAAAATGCAGACATTGATTTGTACACAGATGGAAGCAGCTTCATGTAAGATGGACAACGTAAGCTGACTATGGAGAAGTGACTGACCATGCTCTTTCTCCAAGTATCTCAGCACAGCTTGCAGAGCTCATCACCTTCAAGGTAATTTTTACACAACTCATGGAGCCACTTGGAAAGAAAGAAGATTTTTAACAGTGGGAAACAAGGAAGTAAAATATGGGACACAGATATCAGAACTCTAGACTGCTGTTACACTACTAGAAGAGGTTGCAGTCATCCATAGCAGAGGTCACCAGAGGAAAATGACCCAGTGACAAAGGGTAATTGGATGGCAGATGCTGCAGTTAAAACCGCTGCTCCTTCTATTTCTGTTTCCAAGCATCTTTGATTCCTGTGCTTATCTTGGCACAACCCCCCCCCCACACACACACACATATTCAGAAAAAGGACATCGACTTTGCACCACAGCAGGGGGGCGCATTTAGAAGAGGATGGCTGGTAAAGAACAGCAGATGGATGTGGATTTGTTGCAGAACCAATCCTTTGGTTTTTCCTAGTCAATACAAAGACACTTTTGTGCCTCTTGGATGTACCCTTTTGCAGAACATGTGGCAACAGCCTGTGTAATTTGTGTGGTAAACAATCCTACTTTACCAAGATATAGTATCTCACTGGACATACCAAGTCAGGTAATGCCCAAGTTGTGGGTAGAGAGAGGGCAGGGATTGACTTTACCTGTGTGGGCTATCTTTTTCCTTGTCTCGAGAGGTTGTTTTCGCTTTACAGAAATGTCAAACCCAAACTTGAATCCATCAGTGACTGGTTTATTATGAGGCTATAGATGGAGAACTGGGACACCACAACTATTTACACATTACTGACGATGAAGTCAGTTATACTGGATGGAGATTGATTGCCCTGACAAAGGACTATAAGTATGATTGTCAGCCAATGTAGTGCAGTGGTTAGAGTGCTGGAATAGGACCGGGAAAACCCGAGTCCAAATCCTCATTCAGCCAAGACACTTGCTGGGCAACACAGAGCCTACAACTCAGATGATTTGGCCTGCCTCACAGGGTTGTTGTAAGGAGGAAGAACAGGATACAGAAGAGAATGTGAGATGCCACATGGAAACTGGACTTGTTAGCAGTGACTATGCTTGACCTGAAAGGCTTTAATGCCTCCTCAAAACCCCAAACTCACAAGGGATTGAAAAATGTGAATGCCTTGTTCTTTTTGACTTTATTGCTTTGCTTTTGCCCAGGATTGCTGTTTTGTTCTCGTGATCAGAAACCAGCCTACAACACAAGCCACCAAGCCTTAAATGAAGACATCATCCCCTGTTCTGGTCTTCAGGGAAAGGGGGGCCCAAGGCAAACAGGGAAACAAAAATATAAATCATGAAAAAGAAAAAAAATTGCCAAAAGACGAAATTGAATTAGCCTCAGGTTTTGTCCATCCTTTGTATTATTTGCCTTGAAAACTTGACTTTTCCTTTTGTGCTAATGGTTGGCACCCAGAGACTTAGTCTCAGGATGCTGTCCCTACATGGGGGGGAGGGAATTGGCAACTCACTTGCCCGTCTTTCTCTTAAGTAAACAGGTTTGCAACCAACAGTGCCTTGAATTGTCTTTCCAAGAAGGATTGGTCCTTCCCAGATCGAAGGAATACCTGGATCCATCGCCAGAATGTGATCCCAAGGGAGTCTCCATCAACAGTGACCCAGGGAAACTAACCATCAGCAGCAGCAGCTACCCGAGGGCAGTGCCTATCTGCATTTCCAGTCCAACCCAATGGTGACAGGACGTTCATCTGCTACCCTGTCCTGTGTTTGAGGAAGAGCTCCTAAGTGTTATAGGAGAAGGATAGACAACAAACACCTGAAGACTGCCTGATAACAAACAAGCAAGCCAATTTGTTCACTTTTCTCTGGAGTCATACACGTAACAGCATTTCCCCAAGTTGTGAAGCCCTAGAACCATCCTACCTGGGTAAGATACCTTGCCAAAGACACTATTTCAACATTTTGCCAAGGACACTATTTCAGATTGCCCACAAGGGGGGGGAGTCAAGGCTCCCAAACACATGAACATTCGAGCTTGTCTGTGGACACTAGCCAAACAAGCCAAAATGACACGGCCAGGATAGCCAAAATCCTGCAACGTTGTACAAGAACATTTGGTTCTCAACTGAAGGACTAAAATATATTTTTCCTTACCAAGGACTTTTAGATTTTGAATTCTAAAGCTCTCCATGGCTTCCTTTTTGGCCATGACAGACTTAAGAGGACACTAAGGGGAGTGGGAGTTGATGATTTGCACCACTTTCTTATATTACTTTCTTGTAGTGACTATGTGCTATCATTATGTTGAAAACCTTGCTATCCCCTGTGCTGTAAGGTCATGGACCTCACATGCTTGCTCTCCAGTCATTTCCTTATTGTTTCACTTATATATTGTGCCAATCATCTCATTGTTTCAACCAGAGCATTTACCTGCAAGTCTGCACCTACCCCCAAGTTACTGGTCCCTTTGTGATCTAAGACATTAAGCTGGCCCAAGCTTTACCTGCAATTTTATAGACACTTGTATTAATCAGTGTGATTATACATGACTTGTCATTGCTATCGCTTTCCACAAACTGATAATCCATTAATCACCAGAAGCACCTGGTTCCACAATGCTAGACTGTTATTGATACTTTATTTGGGATAAAGATGGGTTAAAACAATGTTGCTTGCTATAAGTTGTATGATCTTTATATGTACACTTTGCTGTTATGTGTAAAACTTTTTATCTATATCAAATCATGCCAGATATGTGTCGTTAAGGATATGTGTGTGATTTATAGAATTATACTAATTATGTTTGTAGCTCTAGGATGTTGTATGCAATGTATCTAGTTTTATTGCCATATGTACAGCCCATTTAGCACATACCATTTCTGTAAAAACTATGCTTAACGCATCACAAATGTTTAAGGCATCCCAAAACCACATGTGTCCCAAACCCTTTAGCCACAGGAAACACAGAGTTCCATCTAAGAGTTTATGCTATTATTAATATTTCCAAACAGTTAGAACTTTCATTTAACTAATATGGAGAGCATATTGATTTATGGGCAAGGAAGGTAATTCTAGTTATAGCATGTATTCTCTTTGTATTGATAATCACATGTTGCTGCTTACAATGCATTCTAGCTTTAATCCAAATGTTTATGAGAACCTTTAAACCTTGCCACAATGTAAGAACCATACATATAGCTGAACCTTTACAAACCTTAATTAAGGCATACTGAAGATTCAGGATGATACAGTGTTTAAGGGGGGAATTGATGTGTTTTAGAAAACCAAAGTAACTCCATTTTACTTAGAATACCTCACTCTAACTTAAAGTAACCCCAGCCCAGCTCAGGCCAGCTCAAGGACACGGCCTCACATGATCAACGTCATTATCTCTCTCCACTAAAATGTATCTAAAGAAACTTGGTTCTCACCGTTCTTTGCTGACAGTTAAAGAAAACAGGATGTAACCAAATAAGGGGTGATCATCAGATGAACAATGAATCTTTCGCATGCGTACTAGATACTTAGTCTACCATTTTGTTGCCAAGTATACTATGTCTAGGGTGTCAACATCATTCAGATTGTCTGTATAAATGTAAGATGCACCTATAACCAATTTGTATCTCAATGCAGAGCAATAGCCCATTGACTTACCTTGCTGGCTGCAGCAGCAAATAAAATTGCCTCTAATTGATCCCCACTGAGTCTGTTTGATTGGCAAAAAGGCGGACCCAGGGACGAACCGGTATTCACATCACTAGGACTGGGGAAACCCGGGTTCCAATCCCCTTTCAGCCATGAAACTAGCTGGGTGACTCTGGGCAGGTCACTTCTCTCTCATCCTAACCTACTTCACAGGGTTGTTGTGAAAGAGAAACTTAACACCGCTCTGGGCTCCTTGGAGGAAGAGCGGGATATAAATGTAATAATAATCTGTAAGGGACAGAGGAGCCATGAGATTTCATAACCCCATGAGAAATGAACCTGTTCTTCTATATGCCATAAATAATATAGCTTGAGGGGCAGATACTTATCTCTTCTCAGCTATCCTGGAGACCTTACTTCTTGTAAAGTCAGAGCCAGAGGTGGGGGGCTGGAGGTGAGATATAATGTTTTTGTGTGCCACACTGTGCATGGCGCATTATTTGCATGTAGGAACATAGGAAGATGGGAAGCTGCCATATACTGAGTCAGACAATTGGTCTATCTAGCTCAGTATCGTCTTCACAGACTGGCAGCAGCTTCTCCAAGGTTGCAGGCAGGAATCTCTCTCAGCCCTATCTTTGGAGAAGCCAGGGAGGGAACTTGAAACCTTCTGCTTTTCCCAGAACAGCTTCATCCCCTGAGGGGAATCTCTTCCAGTGCTCACACATCAAGTGTCCCATTCATATGCAACCAGGGCGGAGCCTGCTTAGCTAAGGGGACAAGTCATGCCTGCCAGCACAAGACCAGCTCTCTTTCTGTTGTATCAGTTTGAATCTGTAACTGACATTTCCATCAGTTCCCCCTAATTGTCCTTTCAAGTGGCAATCACAGAAGCTGATGACAAAGGTGTGCTATCCCTTTAAATGCCACAGGCCTTGGACGGTTCTAAGCCAGGCCTGCCTTCTGACAACTGGGATGGATTCTTCAGCCTTGAATTTTTCAAACAGGCTTGTTTGCTGTTCCCTGATGGCTTGCTTGAATTCTGGCAGTCCTCAAGTCCGTCTCTCTTTTATGTTATGTTATGTTTATGTTATGTTATGTTATGTTATGTTATGTTATTTATTTATTTATTTATTTATTTGTCAGACTTCTATACCGCTCTATAAACTATGCAGAGATCAGGGTGGTTCACAACATGATAAACAATGAAAACAATTGAACAATGAAAATCAAACTCTTAAAACTGGGTAGCCATTCCCCAGGTCATCAGTATCTAGCCAGCAATGACTCTCTTCCCTGGTAAACTGACTTCCTGAAAGGGAACAGGCACCTTAGCTCTTTGCCTGCCCTTCCTCCTTCAGCTCTGACTCCATCTTCAGCCTTCTTCCTAAGACTTCCGCCCCATGCAGTATCTTCCTCCCAATCTGCCTGAAACCCCCATCACAGGCCCTTAAATGTGTCTGCGTGTTTGAGAGAGAAAAAGAGAGTGATGTGCACACACTGCCTTGATAGTGCTGCCCAGAAGAAAACTCTTTCTGCTCACTGGTGGTAAGAATTAGAGGGAACGCTGGTGGGAGGGCAGAAACTGGTGCAGAGAGAGAAAATAAAACTGTGCTATTGTAGGACTGAAGGGAAGATTATCAAGTGACTTATAGAGTGAATTAAGATGCCATCCACTTCAGTTTCTAACTATCCTGCAGGAACTGGGCTACACAGGAACACATCTATCCAAACTATTTCATTAGCATAGAATTGTGCTTTCTTAATAGTTACAAGTGTGGGATGGAAAAGGCCTTTTCAGAAAGCTGCTTTGTAATTGCTTTGTAGAAAGTGTGTTTGCAAGTCAGTGCCTCTGTGGGATGGGAAAGTACAGACCAAAAGGAAGTGTTGAGTCCGCTATCTGCCCAGAGCAGAATAAGTGGGGGTTTGCAGCAGCAGGCAGAGCTAGGCTCCCCTGAATAGTAACTGTATTGTTCTAGGAATGTGAAGGCTTCTTCTGTTAATTAATTCTCTCTCTGCTGCGAAATAGAAACTTAGAGCGCAAAGTCCAGCCTCTATGCAAGCATATGTACGAATGTAATGAACTGATTGCTTCTTTGGGGCTGAATGTTGATGCCCAGCTATGTAGTTATGCCAAAGTATAAAAACTTGTGACCCAGGCAGCTGGGCACGTCTCTCAGGTTTTCCTGTTAGGTACTGGGAGCGTCACCAGCGCTGGTTTTCAATAAACGGTGATTTTGCTTCCTTCCATCATCCTTGTTCGTCTGCTTTGTGGTAACTGGGGGCCTCCCAGGTAACATAAACTGGTGCCGTTAATTCTCGGATGGTAAGCTGGTGATTTACCTGCCCATCGGTGGCTACTTGGGGGTCCCTTTCTCACGTCGTGGGAGAGCAACCCTTCGGCGCCACTTCTCCCATTGTAAGAAGGAAGGTCTTGACCCCCGGCGGCGTGAGACCCAGACTCCCAAGCCCACCGAAGACGGGCGCGGAACGAGGCACACCAACGCAAGGGGTCCGGACAGGTGAAGTACTGGGAGTCCCGGGATGGGTAGGAGACCAAGGGAATAGCCCAGCCTAGGTAAAGGGCCGCTGCAGGCAGAGGGCACTGCCTAAAAGCAGGACAGGCTCTGGGAGGAGGTGGTGTGAATGTGTGCAGTTTGAAAGTTTGGTGAGTGCAGAGGGGGACCCCAAAGGGGGAAACCCACCCCGAGTGTGGCCCTGCACTGGCAGAGGCGGGACTCCTGAGTACGTTTTCTGTCCCGGCGACGGGAGGAGAGTGGAAACTGGAGGTGCGAAGTGTGAATTTGTCTGTCTAAAATCCTTTTGTGCCTCACTGCGTGGATCCCTTACCCGCAGTCCGTCCGTCCCCCCCCCCCGAACTGTCTGTTTGTTTAGAGTGTAAGAGAGCAGGCCTCTGGGAAAACAATGGGAGGGGAAGGGTCGATGCAGAAGAGCTTCAAGCCAGGCTTGGGGGGGCTCTGAGGGACTTCAGGCTACAGAGTCCTGAGAGCCAGAGGCCCAAGCCTGCCAGGACCATGTGAAGCACTTGGGGTTCCGTATCCCCAAGGCCAGTGGGAATTAGGAACACGGTAGGAAGGAGGCAGTTTGCTCTCTCCCTCAACTCAGAAATCAGGAAGGCAGGATCATTTTGATCCTGGCCCACTGAAGATGTTAGGAATCCAGAAGGCGTGGAACATAGGTACCAGGTTGGTCCCTGAGACCAAATGCCCTTCCCCATGGCTCGGGAGCTGTTGCAAGCAACAGGCAACCCTCTGAGTAGCCATGAGTGCAGAGGCCCAGGCAAGCAGGCTGGGACCATTTGCCCAGCAGAGATGGAGGTAAATCTCAAAAGGAGAAGTGCAAGTTGCAGGAGATTGGCACAGATTCACTTGGAAAGATGTAGAGAGGTAGAGATGTTTCAGGAGGTTTATTTGGTGCATGTGATGTAAAGGCTGGTTAATTGTTGAAAGGCAGATGGAAAGGGGCTGGTTTAAGGAAAGGAAAAGGAAAAGTGTGAAGTACTGAAGGTTTGGCATGTTGTTTGGAGTTGCTTGTTGTGAAGCCAGGAAGGAAATGTTTGGTTGGTTGTAGGACAAGGAGGGACAGACAGAAGGTGGAGAAGCAGGGTTGTAGGAGAGCAGAGAAGGAAAGCAGCAGACAGGGGAGAGGAGATAGAAAGGAAGTGGAAGGCGTGGTGGGACGGGAAACCGGAGGCCACCAAAGTCCTGATAGCGCAGGACGAAGCCGGGAGCCTTCCAGTAGGCTTGGGCAGAGAATGCCCAAGGAAAGGCTCATGGCCAGAGACAAAAGGTTAACTTTTGGCGGCCACCACTTCAGAAGGCATGGGTAAGTTGAGCAGGAGAAGGAACAGGTCAGGATAGAGAGGAGGGTCACAGGGAAGGGAAGGAGTGCCCCACGAGAAACCGGAAACTCCTGCCTGGGAGGCCGGTGGTCACAACAGAAGTCTGGCAGAAGGATGCCACAGGGACAGGTGTTGGAAGACCACCATCACAGGGGCCCCCGAGAGGCAGGAGCCAGGAGACTTTGTCAGCCTGGCCTCCCCAAGGAGGGCGAGGACAAACCGGTTACCATCAGCACAGGGGGCCAGAAGATGAGACACAGTAAGGAGATCTTCTGCCTGCCCAAGGTTGTTTGGTGTACCCAGCAAGTGGCTGTTATGCACTGCAGGGGCTACCAAAGGGGGGATGGCAGGAAGGCAGAAGGCAACAGGAGGGCTGACCAGGCAGCCCAACGAGTGGCGGAGGGTCTGCAAGCAGATCCAGCCCGACAGGGGATCCTGTTGTCCAAACTCACAGATCTCTGGGACCCAGAACACCCAGAACACGCAAAGGATGAAACCAGGATGGCTGAGTCATCAGCCAGGGACCGGGGCTGGTTCCTTTCAGCCAGACAGCAGGCAGGCAATGCCCAGAGGGTTGGGACACGCGTTGGTAGAACACTACCCTCAGTCCACCCACAGGGGAAGAAATGGCCCCGCAAGGCTACTGCAGGAATCCCTACATGTCTGCAACGTGTCTGCTTAGGGAAAAAGCTTGTGCACGTTACATGACATGTGCCAGGAAGGAGCCCATTGTGCTCCTTGGGGCTCAGGTAGTAGAGGCAGCCCTAACTGAGTATATCCAAATTGACTTCACTGATTTTCCCGGGCAGGGACAGTTCACCAAGTCCCTGCACCTGCTCACACCAACAGGGGGTGTTGACAAAAGGGAAGTTTTCAACGGAATGAAAAGAATGTTGATTTATAGACCATTTTGCTAGTGACTGTGTTTTCTTGGGGTTTCTTTGTTCCGCTTGACTGGTTAACTTGCTCATGGGTGAAGCCCTAAACAGACTTAAATGTTATATCACAGTTTATTTTGTTTAAATGCCGTTTGAAATATGTAGCTGTTCATTTTGTTGGGTTTTTAAAGTGATATTTAAAATGTGAACTTCCCTGTTTTCCATCAAAAATGTTTGTTTAAATGTTAACTGTGACTGATGCTAATTTCAGGGGAGCTGTGGGTGTGTATATGTGTGTATGTTTCTATGGGTGCCCAGAGATGCTTCGGTGAAGATTCTGTTCCTGAGAACTTTCTTTCTGTTCAGTTCTGTTTCTATTAGGCTTTGTGTGAAATGCCACATTTTGTTAAAATGCAGAGGGTATTCTGCCTTTCTGCCTATTTGTTTTGCTGATGGGTGTTTTTTTTGTCATATATGTGAGAGTGTTTTGGTAATTTGCTATATAGAGGCTGGGTTGTATATATATATGCTGAAGAAAGGGCGAGTTCTGTCCACTCCATTCTCCCAAATGTCTGATTGTGTGTGTCCTTGCCATTCAGATGCCATTGTTTTTGCCAAATGTGATTTTATACTGAAGCATTGGCTTATGGTGATTTCCTTATTACAAACTTGTAATACTTTCTTGAGCTAAAGAGAGCTTGGAGAAAAGCTTTGTATTAATGTATACTTTTAATTTTCTTTATATTTTCTGTATGGCCTATGGCTGTAATGAAATTGCTTGACTAAAAAGAGGGGGCTCTTAGATTCCTCTGACTCTGTTTCAGTTGTTTTTGTATAGACTGTACATGGAAAAGTGTTCCCAACATGGAGTCGGGCAAATGCTAAATTATGACTGGAGTGTAGTCTCCTCACTCCCAATATTGGGTGAAAAGGAAGATCTCTGAACAGCAACTTGTCATTGTGGGTAAGAAGGAAAAGAGATTTTAAGTCAGATAGTCAAATGCAGTTATTGTTTTGTATTTTTGTAATATGGATGAAATATTTCTGCTAATAGATTTTGATGTAAACTAAGAGTATTATCAATGGGTCTGAGGCTTAAAATTTATAAATTTGTCCCACCGCCAGCCCTGCTTTGCTTTCACAGGGAACTTTAGGACTCCAGATTATTCATACCAAGTAGCAGAGAGTTCCAAAGGACCGGTTTGCATTTTACCTGGAAAACCTCCCAGCTTTAAAAGGGATCAAGTTTTTGTAACCCACACCCTGTTTTCACAGCTCCTGATTAGCGATTTGATAATAAATTGTGTTTATCACAGGCTTCACTCTTCTGCAAGACTATGGACAATCTCTGATAACATTTTTTTTAATTAAAGAAGCCTGTTTGTTTCATGAGACTTTAAACCTCGCAAAAGAGATTTTCAACAAGGTATAGTATTTTTGTTTGGGGCAAGGACTATTTCTTTTATAGGTTTTTCTGAGGATATTGTTGCCCTACCAAGCTTGCTAGTGATGAGGCTGAAGACGGAGAGCTGGAACACTACCTACACGTGGCTTAGATGGGGGCAGTGAAAATCCCAAAGGCCAGATGTCACTGACGAATCATGAAGTCAGATACACTGGATGGAGATTGATTGCCCTGACAGAAGTCTGTAAGTATGTAGGCAGCCAACGTAGTGGTTAGAGTGCTGGACTAGGACCAGGGAGACCTGAGTCTGAAGCCTCATTCGACCACACTGCTGGGTGACACTGGGCCAGCTATTTAAACGGCCTGGCCTGCTTCGAAGGATTGTTGTGAAAAGAAAAAACTTATGTAGTACACGCTCTGGACTTTTCGGGAGAACAGCTGGATATTCGAGCACTGGAGTTTATGTTGTGGCCTCTCGAGTGATAAGACTGTTTGACCTGTCAGATTTTAATGCCTTTATAGTCACAAACCCACAAGGGGGTATGGATGTGAACATTATTATTTTCTCTTTTTGATTTTCATTGTTTTTGCCTCCTGCTCAGGATTGCTCATCAGGTGAAGTAAATGAGGACATTATCCCCTATTTTGGACTTTGTGGGGAGAAAAGAGGGCAAGCAGGAAAACAAAAACATAAATTGGAAAGAAAATGCCAAAAGATCAAATTGAAAATAGCCTCAGGTTTATTTATTGTATTGGGCTACTCAGGAACTCAGTTTCAGCATGTTGTCCCTACCCAGGGGAGGGAAATTGGTAATACATGCATCTGTCTTTTATTTTTAGCATAAGCAGGATTGCCTTGAACTGTCTCTCCCGAGAGGGATGTCTTTCTGTTACAGACCAAAGCAGTGGTCAAGTGAGAGAGAGAGGAGCTTTCAGAAGAACCGGCAGTGTGACAGACCGGGCTAACTATCATCAGCAACAGCTGCTTCCTGAAGGGGGTTCACCATTTGCATTCCCAGTCCAGGCCAATGATGACGGAACATCCATCGGCTGCCCTGTCTTGTGTTCGAGGAAAAGGCGGTGATGCAGGTTTCTTGTTCCTGATCCTCCTGCATCCCAGAGTGCTATAGTTAAAGACTTGATGCCAAATATCTGAAGAAGGCCTGAAGGCTAACAGGCCAGCCAGATATTATACGACATTATTCCACATTGCCCATGAGGGGGGAGCCTAGGCTCTCAAGCACATGGACATCCGAGTTTGTCTATGAACACTAGCCAAACAAGCCGTGCTTGCCTAGCCAAAACTAACACTCGGCTCCGCACAGCAGTGTACCAAAATCGGCTAGCACTTGACTATGTGCTAGCAATGGAGGGTGGTGTGTGTGGAAAATTCAACCTGTCTAATTGTTGTATCCAGATCAATGACCAAGGGAAGGCCATAGAGGAAATCACTGATCGGATGCGCAAAATAGCTCATGTTCCAGTCCAGAACTGGGAAGGCCTGGCCACGCCCGATTGGTTTGAAAATTGGTTTGAGTACTTTGGAGGTTTGAAAACCATGGCGGGAGGAGTTCTGATATTGCTTTTTGGTTGTTTATTGATACCTTGTTTATTACCCCTGTTTATCTCTTTGGGACAAAAGGCCGTTGAGAGAATAGTAAGAAAAGAAACTGCCCCCCATATAATGGCTATGTATACAAGGTTCCACAAGAAGAGAAGCCATAAAATGGCTTCTAAGGGGGGAGATGTGGGATGGAAAAGGCCTTTTCAGAAAGCTGCTTTGTAATTGCTTTGTAGAAAGTGTGTTTGCAAGTCAGTGCCTCTGTGGGATGGAAAAGTACAGACCAAAAGGAAGTGTTGAGTCCGCTATCTGCCCAGAGCAGAATAAGTGGGGGTTTGCAGCAGCGGGGAGAGATAGGATCCCCTGAATAGTAACTGTATTGTTCTAGGAATGTGAAGGCTTCTTCTATTAATTAATTCTCTCTCTGCTGCGAAAGAGAAACTTAGAGCGCAAAGTCCAGCCTCTATGCAAGCATATGTACGAATGTAATGAACTGATTGCTTCTTTGGGGCTGAATGTTGATGCCCAGCTATGTAGTTATGCCAAAGTATAAAAACTTGTGACCCAGGCAGCTGGGCACGTCTCTCAGGTTTTACCGTTAGGTACTGGGAGCGTCACCAGCGCTGGTTTTCAATAAACGGTGATTTTGCTTCCTTCAATCATCCTTGTTCGTCTGCTTTGTGGTAACTGGGGGCCTCCCAGGTAACACAAGTGATACTTCATTGGAAGTATTAATAGTAACCTATAAGTAATGGAGCCAGCGTGGTGTAGTGGTTAGAGTGCTGGACTAGGACACGGGAAACCCGAGTTCAAATCCCCATTCAGACATGATACTAGCTGGGTGACTCTGGGCCAGTCACTTCTCTCTCAGCCGAGCCTACTTCACAGGGTTGTTGTGAAAGAGAAACTTAAGTATGTAGTACACCGCTCTGGGCTTCTTGGAGGAAGAGCAGGATATAAATGTAATAATAATCTGTAGGGGACAGAGGAGCCATGAGATTTCATAATTACCCAGAATGTTGGGGGGCAATATGCTAAATCATTGTAAACCGCTTAGAGAGCTCTGGCTATAAAGCGCTATATAAATGTAAGTGCTATTGCTAAGTGCTATTGCTATAACCCCATGAAAAATGAACCTGTTCTTCTATATGCCATAAATAATATAGCTTGAGGGGCAGATACTTTTCTCTTCTCAGCTATCCTGGAGACCTTACTTCTTGTAAAGTCAGAGCCAGAGGTGAGGGACTGGAGGTGAGATATAATGTTTTTGTGTGCCACACTGTGCATGGCCCATTATTTGCATGTTTGAACATAGGAAGATAGGAAGCTGCCATATACTGAGTCAGACCATTGGTCTATCTAGCTCAGTATCGTCTTCACAGACTGGCAGCAGCTTCTCCAAGGTTGCAGGCAGGAATCTCTCTCAGCCCTATCTTTGGAGAAGCCAGGGAGGGAACTTGAAACCTTCTGCTTTTCCCAGAGCAGTTTCATCCCCTGAGGGGAATCTCTTCCAGTGCTCACACATCAAGTGTCCCATTCATATGCAACCAGGGCAGAGCCTGCTTAGCTAAAGGGACAAGTCATGCTTGCCAGCACAAGAACAGCTCTCCTTCTGTTGTATCAGTTTGAATCTGTACCTGACATTTCCATCAGTTCCCCCTAATTGTCCTTTCAAGTGGCAATCACAGAAGTTGATGACAAAGGTGTGCTATCCCTTTAAATGCCACAGGCCTTGGACGGTTCTAAGCCAGGCCTGCCTTCTGACAACTGGGATGGATTCTTCAGCCTTGAATTTTTCAAACAGGCTTGGTTGCTGTTCCCTGATGGCTTGCTTGAATTCTTGCAGTCCTCAGTCTGGTCTCTCTTTATTTTATTTTATTTTATTTTATTTTATTTTATTTATTTGTCAGACTTATATACCGCCCTTCCAAAATGGCTCAGGGCGGTTCACAACATGATAAACAATGAAAACAAATGAACAATGAAAATCAAACTATTAAAACTGGGTAGCCATTCCCCAGGTCATCAGTATCTAGCCAGCAATGACTCTCTTCCCTGGTAAACTGACTTCCTGGAAGGGAACAGGCACCTGAGCTCTTTGCCTGCCCTTCCTCCTTCAGCTCTGACTCCATCTTCAGCCTTCTTCCTAAGACTTCCGTCCCATGCAGTATCTTCCACCCAATCTGCCTGAAACCCCCATCACAGGCCCTTAAGTGTGTCTGCGTGTGTGTGTGAGAAAGAGAGTGGTGTGCACACACTGCCTTGATAGTGCTGCCCAGAACAAAACTCTTTCTGCTCACTGATGGTAAGAATTAGAGGGAACGCTGGTGGGAGGGCAGAAACTGGTGCGGAGAGAGAAAATAAAACAGTGCTATTGTAGGACTGAAGGGAAGATTATCAAGTGACTTATAGAGTGAATTAAGATGCCATCCACTTCAGTTTCTAACTATCCTGCAGGAACTGGGCTACATAGGAACACATCTATCCAAACTATTTCATTAGCATAGAATTGTGCTTTCTTAATAGTTACAAGTGATACTTCACTGGAAGTTTTAATAGTAACCTATAAGTAACAGAGCCAGCGTGGTGTAGTGGTTAGAGTGCTGGACTAGGACTGGGGAGAGCCGAGTTCAAATTCCCATTCAGACATGATACTAGCTGGGTGACTCTGGGCCAGTCACTTCTCTCTCAGCCTAGCCTACTTCACAGGGTTGTTGTGAAAGAGAAACACAAGTGTGTAGTACACCGCTGTGGGCTCCTTGGAGGAACAGCGGGATACAAAATGTTAATAATAATAACAACAACAACAGAAAACGGAGTTTAGATATCAACAGTTAACAGGAAAATAATTAATTATTAAATGAAACCAAAAAAAGGGCTGTGAAACCCACCCATTCTGCTGAAAACCTGGCGCCCTCCCCACATATGTTCCCCCGCCCTCTCAGTGCCCCCAGTCCGGCCCTGGTCCCTCCGCTCCAACCCGATCATCACGCCCTGCTGCTGGCGCCGCTGTTACTGTGCATCACGTGGACCTGCCTGGCGCCTGCGTGCAGCATCCCAACCATCTCCCGCTGGCGCCTCCTTCCTCTTCTCGCGCTCCAGACGCTGTGCTTGCTGTGACTCCCCTCTGAGCTTGTTGCGGGTATTTGGGGGGGAGGTTTAAACAACAAGCAGCAGCAACCAACCAAGACAATTCTCTAGCCTGTGTTGTTTTCCTGCGTGCGGGTCCGGCCATTCCCCTTTCCCTGCTCTTGAGGGAGGACGGAGCTGCCTGAGCAGATGATACCAGACAGGGTGAAAAGCTGTGGAGGAGCTGCGCCCTGGAAGGAGTGGGAAACAGGTTCCCCTTTCCCTGCTCTTGAGGGAGGAGCTGCCTGCCTCAGCCTATTATATCAGCGTTAACAATGAGCAGTCTGACATTGACTCAACTAAGTTTCCTTCAGCTGAGGTTGAAACCTTAGTATCATGATCCCAACCTGATACATTTGTTTGTTTTCCTGGCTGTCCATGGTATCCTCAAAGGTCTTCTCCAGCACCAAAGTTCAAAAGTGTCGATGCTTTTGCTATCTGGCTTCTTCAAAGTCCATATATATTATATGCATAATTATATTAGATACAGTGTTATGTACATAATTACATGAAATCTTTGTGTATTAAATTTTGAATACAGACTAATTGTATTTCGAATTTTTATTTTTCACGATAACTAAGGGCGCTCAGCAGAATGTTGCATCTGGGCGCCAGATCCCCTAGAGCTGGCCCTGCTTAGAGGTCTGTGTGTCAACATCCCCCCCCCCCTCTCTCTCTCTCTCTCTCTCTCTCTCTCTCTCCTTTGCTTCGTCAGAGTATTACAGCAGAAATTCTTTTCCTGCCCTAATCAACAGAAAGCGGCTCTTCTGCAAAGCAACATCAAACCTATTATTGGTTTATTGGTTTATTGAATTTCTATACTGCCTGATATAGAAATCTCTAGGCAGTGTTGCTGGGAATTGTTTGCTGGAATTTAGTTGCTGGGCATTGTTTAAGTACACCTAATGCTTCTTATCCCTTCCCTTCTCATCCCTCTAGTGGGTGACCCTATGGCAAGGTATACCTGTCTGCTGTCTGGGTGCTGAATTCCCAAGACGCCTGCTTCTTGACCTTCAATTCACCTCCCAGTTAGGTTTACCAACTCTTCATCCAACCAGGGGCGCACCTAGGTGCCCATTTTGGTGCCCAGGCCTGAAGGGCTTCAGAGGGGGACCCCCGATGCCACGAGGCACATACTCCCTGCCACAAGCCCCCTGCTGCCACGAGGCCCCCCTTGGACATTTCCAGTGCAAACCTAGGTGTCCTACTGTCACCGCTGCCTGCAAACGCTACTGCCCTGGCCGCCGCGCCACTCCTTGCCCTTTTCACCACCTTTTTGCAGCCACCATGTGCATGGCCGGTGAGGGTGGGGGTGATCCAAGCCGGCCTCCCTCCATGGTGGTGGTGGCGATGGGCGGAGCAGCCACTGGGCCTGTCATCCAGGGGCTTGTGATGATCTACTCCCACTGTGCAGGTGCGCTGGAGTGCCTCGCAGTTCTCAAGGGCTGCTGGGCTGCTCCGCCCACCACCACGGAGGGGAGGCCTGCTAGATCAAACCCCCACCCCCGGCCACGCACATGGCAGCTAAAATTATGAAAAACACTGAAGGTTCAGCGAAGCCGGACAGCGGCAGGGTGGGCACGGGGTGGTGGCTGGAGGCCTCGCTGACATTTTCCCCAAGGTCCGGGGGTAAGAGCGCCTCTGCATCCAACTGCCAATAGCAAGATATCTCCACAACCTGCTTCTCTGCACTAAGGAACAACTTAGGTGAGAAGAAAGATGTATATTTTCAAATACTCAGCCAAGGCAGCATGTGGCAAATGTAATTATTTATTTAATAAATTAACATTTGCTATAGAACAACTTCTTCTTCTTCTTCTTCTTCTTCTTCTTCTTATTATTATTATTATTATTATTATTATTATTATTCTTATTCTTATTCTTATTCTTATTCTCAAATAAATAAAAGGTGGTTTTGATTGCAATGAGTTCAAAATAAAGTAGCTCAGCTCTGGCAACAATGGCTGTTCTGCTGCCTCTTTTTTTCTGACTGAAACATCCTCCATTTGGTTGTTAGGAGAAGTGCCTTTTCTTATCATTGCTTGTAAAGAAAATTGGCCTGACACTCTTTCTGTCTTACAAGCAGTTTGATGGTTCTATGACTGAAGTCCAGAATTTCTTTGATCATCTGCTTCTCGATGGACAGCATCGCCAAGCCATTAAGTCTTTGCCCCCAGATCCCCAAAGGAAGACAGGACACAAGTGTATGGATGAAAACTAGGGCCACTTTATTAACTATAAACTATGCAGAGATCAGCAACAGGTATAACTATAACCTCCATAAACTAGAGTGTGGGCAACTCCAATCCCCTTTTCGGGTAAGCACAGCCTCCTAGCAAGGGCTGAGCTCCTCTCACTGTTGGGCAAAGCAGCCAGGCTTGGCAGATGCCATATGAAACCTCAGCATAGCCCCACCAAGCTACACAGTTTACTGTGTCAAGGAGGTAGCCACCAGGGTCACCACCACTGTTCCCTCCAACATGGATCCCCGGATGTTGTGGACTACAACTCCTATAATCCCCAAGCAAAAGCCATTGTAGCTTGGGATTCTGGGAGTTGTAGTCAACATCTGGGAATCCCTGTTAGAGGAAACACTGGTCACCACCCCTCCAGCCCCAAAGCTTTGAGTGGGTCAGCTGAACAGTGCCCTAAAAGTGGTTCCTTAGCTAGGTGACCAGATTTGGCTTTTTAAAAGCCAAATTCTTCCTTACGGCTCATTTGACCCATGAGTATACCCCTTAGGCTCTGGCCACCTCAGACACCCCTGGGCCACAAAACCCTGAAAGGTTGTTCCATGAAACCATCTCTACCTGAAAGGTGCCTATGGCTGAGCACCAATCGAGGTCTTAACCTCCAAAGCCCACACTCACCTGCCAAAGTGACCACTTAACCTGCAACCAGACTCCCACCCCTAAAAAGGGGGTTATTCCCTTTAAAACACAGTCAGTGAGGAGTAGGCGAAAAAATCTCCACACAAAGCCAATCAGGTGAAGACCAAAAATTCCTACTTGGCCCATAAGCGACCAGCTAATCTCTCACTGAACTAGGGAGGGTGGGTGGGAGCCGCAAAGCCTGCAAAGTTCGGAGGAGGGAAGCATGTGTGCTGCATAAGTAGCAGCAGCGCCACACTGACCTCATTGGCCATCCCATGCATGTAGCCACTTCTCACAGAGGACGGCCAAATGGGAGCCATGTCCTCCTGGTCAGGGCTGATTTCTCTTGATCTTGGACTGGACCACCTTTCCTGAAGGCTGTTTGTTTCGCGATCAAACCATCGAACCAGCCTGGTTGTCAGGCTGGTTCAGAGAACCAGCCTGATGGCAATTGCCTCTGCTTACCTTATCCAGCTGGGATTCACCACCTAAAACAAAGACACAGAAACACACACACAAGAAATGTAGAGGAACACATTGATTAGCACTAGGAAGACCTAATGGCAAAATTGCCTCTGCTTACCTTACCCAGCTCGGATTTGCCACCTAAAAGAAACACAAACAACACAGAACAACAACAAGGAATGAACAGGAACACATTGCATAGCACTGGGAAGACCTGATGGCAATTGCCTCTGCTTACCTTATCCAGCTGGGATTCACCACCTAAAAACAAACACACACAAACACACACACAAGGAATGTAAAGGAACACATTGATTAGCAATAGAAAGACAGGATGGCAAATAGTTGTGTGCCCGAACCGGTCCGGCAGCCATTCCAAAGAATGGCCGAACTGCCGGACCGGTCCGGCCCTGCCTGGTTCGGGTCCGGGTGGGGGGTATGTCTTTTAGGGCGGGGAGGGCTTGCTTAGCCCTCCCGCCTCCTTGCCCCCGCCAGCGCCCGTATTGTACAGTATAGGGGCGCTGGAAACCAGCCGCCCCCCCCGCCGCGGCCGCCGCGGCGAAATAACCCCTAAAACCAGCCAGCCCTCCCTCCCTCCCAGCTAGCTGCCCGCCCGCCCGCCCACCCACTCACCCAGTCGCTCACCCGGTCGCTGGATAAAAAGCGAGAGGAGCTCCGGCACAGAGCTCCTCTCGCTTGGAAGGCCTCCAGCAGAATGGTGGCGCCGCAAACCACGCCGTTCTCCGGAGGCCCGGTCTACCCGCCGGGAAAGGGCCGGGTAGACCGGGCCTCCGATCGCTGGGTAGACCGGGCCTCCGGCGATCGGGAAAGTGTTGGAGATGGACTACCAGTGCATCAACTTTTTGCACCAACTAGCCTTATGACCACTAGAGGAACTGGGAGTAGAGATAGTGAGTAAGGGTCTCCCTAACCATTCTATCGGTCTCTACTCTATGACCCCTGATAGGACTCTTCAGGTATTTCCTGTTGAGAGTCAGAAAGAATCCCTTCCTTTCCTCTTAGAGAGCAGATGGAAACATCTCTCTCTCTCCCCCACCTATTCATTATGTTCTTCTATAAATTAGGGTTAGGTCTTTCCTAACCAAAGTATACTTCACCAATAAATATTTTGTATTTATTCTACAAGAATCTCCATGTGTCTTCTCTAAATAGCTGCAACAACTAAACTCTGCAACTACTCTGTAACTGGAATGGGTAGCTTCTTTAGTGCTCTGCTAATTAACTGGGGGATAAAAATTACAACCCCCCAAGAGAAAGAGCTACTGGCAAGATCGCCTCTGCTCAGAGGTGCACCTAAGTAATTTTGGAGCCTGGAACTAAAAGCCTTTGGAGCCCCCACCCATCGCCAATGCAAATTAAACATTTTTTAACACATACGTTCTTGAGGGCACAAACCACACCACCCAGGAGAGACTAAAGATTATTTGAGAGCCCCCAAGGAGTATGGACACCAGGGGCTGCATCCCCAAAATCCAGGAGTAAAAGCTCCTCTGCCTCTGCTTACCTTACTCAGCTCAGATATGCCACCTAAAAGAAATGCACACACGCACAAACACACAAAAGAGGAATGAAATGGGGCTGGAATGAAATGCGGAATGAAATGAGGAATGAAAAGGGGCATCAAGGAAAGGGCAGGTTTCCTACCTGTAACCGTAGTTCTTCAAGTGGTCTTCTGTGCGTTCACACTTGGGTTATGCGCCTGCGCAGAGCCACGTTCTGGAACCTTCCAAAGCTTCACCCCCAAAAAGAAAAAAGAGCGGGAAGACCCACTCCCTTTGTAGGTTGAACCACACACTACCTCAGTCAAGGAGACCGCCGCTCAACAAAAGAGACCAGCTGCTGTGGGGAGGTAGGGCGGGAGTGTGAATGCACAGAAGACCACACGAAGAACTACGGTTACAAGTAGGAAACCTGCCCTTCTTCTTCGTGGTCTCTGTGCATCACACTTGAGATCATAGCGAGCTAGCTTACCTGGCTGGTGGGAGCAGCCTAATGAGAGACTGAGTGAAGTACTGCCGTCTCCAAGCACGCCTGATCTCCGGAACGAACATCCAGCGCATAGTGTTGTATGAAGGTAGACGGGTTAGCCCAGGTAGCTGCCCTGCAAATCTCCTCCAATGCAATTCCCCGCCAAAAGGCTTCCGATGACGCCACTGCCCTCGTGGAATGGGCCTGAATAGGGCCCGGCAATTGCTTCTTAGCCAGCTGGTAGGCTAGACGTACAGTCTCTGCTACCCAGGATGAAACTCGCTGCGTTGATATAGGCATGCCCATTGATGAGCCTGAAAAGCTGACAAAGAGTCTCTCTGTCCTTCTGAAGTGTCTTGTCCGATCTACATAGAAGGCAAGAGCCCTCCGAACATCCAAAGAGTGGTAGGCCCTTTCTTTCTCCGAGCGTGGATCAGGGAAGAAAATGGGCAGCCTTAGTTCTTGCGCCAGATGGAACTCCGACACTTCAATGACAGGATCTTCAAAGAACAAGTCGCCATGGGTTCGGAAAGGTGGCGACATTAACTGTGAAAGAACTAGTTGAAGGTCCCATATGGGCAAAAAACGTGGATGAGTTGGGAACAAATTTAATAACCCTTTCAAAAAACTTCTTAACCACCAGGTCAACAAACAGACCCAAATAACTGTGGTAGGAAGCAATAGCGGCCAAATGCACCCTGATGGATGCCTGTGCCAGTCCAGACTCTCTCAGAGCCAGAAGATATTCCAGGATAGTCTGGACCGGAACCTGATCAGGGGCTAGACCAGACTTTGCCACAAAATCAGAAAACTTCTTCCACTGGACAGGATAGCAGCGTCATGTAGATGGCTTCCGTGCTGCTTCCAGGACTTTAAGTAAAGAGTCTGAGATGGAGGGGAGCGTCAGATCCTCCAAGATGTCAGATGGAGGGATTCTACGTTCAGATGGATCCTGCGGGCCCCCTCCAATGTCAACAGTTCCAGGTATACCAGCAGGTGCACAAAGGTGTGGTTGGCCAATTGCAGGAGGGAAGTGAACCAGGGTTGCCGCGGCCACCAAGATGCCACCAGAATCGCATCTGCTCTGTCCCTTTTCAGTTTCTCAAGTACGCTTGGAATTAAAGGGAACGGCGGGAATGCGTACACAAAGTCTCTTCCCCAGTGGTGAAGGAACGCATCACCCAGGGATCGTCAGCCCATCCCACCCCTGCTGCAATACTGGACACACATCCTGTTGCTCTCCGAGTCCCCCAGCGATGGAACAAGCCTTTCAACACATTCCTCTCTAGAGACCACTCATGAGAGTTTCCCGTCTGTCGGCTGAAGGCATTCGCCAGGGTGTTCGAGACTCCTTCTATGTGCTCCGCTGTTGGCCAGATACCTCTGCGTGTGCACCACACCCAGATCTCAAGTAGCAGAAACAATAACTTGCAAGAGACCATCCCACCTTGACGGTTTAGGTATGAGCGGGCTGTGGTATTGTCTGTCAAGATGAGTACAGACTGTCCCCAGATCCAGTGGCGGAAGGCCTTTAGTGCTAGGAGGATGGCCATTAACTCCAGGTAGTTTCTGTGTTCGTACTTGAGATGGTGAGGCCAAAGGTCGGCCACTGTGAATTTCCCGAAGTGCGCTCCCCATCCAGATGTGGAAGCGTTAGTTGTTATTGACAATCTCGGAGGAGGGCGCTGGAAAGGGACACACACACCTGTCAGAGGTGCAGACTTCGTCCACCATTGTACCTATGCCAGTACGCTCCACGGGGCCCACATCTCTGTCGGGGCCATGAAGGTGGGGATTGAAGTTGTCCAGGAACCACATTTGTAGAGGCCTCATGTGAAAGCGTGCGAGTGGCAGAACAGCCGTAGATGAAGCCATGTGCCCAAGTATCTTCTGCACCACCCTGGCCCTGTGACACCTCTTGTGGCAGAAACGCAGGGCTGCCTCTCTGATGCTCAGCACCCTGTGAGGGCCAAGGTATGCACTGCTCTCTCTGGAATCCAACAGTGTGCTGAGGAACTCCACACGTTGCAGTGGTCAGAATTTCGAATTCGTGAAGTTGACCTCTAGACCCAGGGACCGAAGCAGCTGAAAGGTGAGCAGCTGAAAGGTTCTTTGAGGCCTTTGCGGGAGTTTGCTTCCAATAACCAATGGTCGATGAACGGGAAGACCATCACCCCTTGCAGCCGGAGGTGTGCCGCTACCACCGCCATAGATTTCGTAAAGACGCGAGGTTGATGATTAGCCACCCGGAGCTGTAAGCTGGACGCAGAGTATAGTCTCCTGCCCACGGCATCATGCCCTCCCTGTCTGAAGGAGCTGTCAAACGCCGTAGTTTGGACTTCGATTGGGCCAATTCAACTACAACCAAATTTGGTGTGGGGTGTCTGGTGAGGTATTGTGTATCTTGCATTTCAGACATGCCCTCCAGGCATTTGGAAGTGGAGGCAACTGAGTCAGGTTTCTCCCAGGCTACTTTAATAAGCTGGGCAATGGTTGGTATCAGGGGAAGGGCTACTATCCCTCTAGCCTGCGGTTGGATCAGCTCAGAGATGGACTCCTGAGCAGTCTGATGTAGCTCCGAAATATCCACCCCGAGGGAGGTCGCCAATGCCATGCGCAGGAGCTGCTCTGTGTAACGTTTCAGTTCCGCCAAGGAGGAACCCTCCGGTTGCTCCGATTCCGGCTGTTCCATTGCACTCTCTGTTCCATCCACGTCTGGAGTACCTGGTGGATCCAGCGGTTGCAACCTCAGGTCCTCGACAGGAGTATCAATCACCACCACCGGTGCTGGCGACGGAAGCGTTGGCTCTACTGGCTCTGCAGGCGGAGCCATAGGAGCTGGCAGCATAGGGTCCACAGGCTGGGTCGGGGCTGGAAGCACAGGATCCACAGGCATCGGGGGTGGCAATGGGACCTTGAGTGGAGCGCTTGGGACCGAAGGAGATCGAGGGTCTGCTGGTCTTGCTTTCTTTGGCTTCTTCCCTTGTTTCCTGCTACGCCTCTTAGGGCTAGAATCTGATCTAGGAATCTGATCCCGACATAGAATGGGAGCGTGACCGCTTATGTCCTCTCCTCTTTCCGCCTAGATAATCCCTTAGTCTGTCCTTGTAGAATGGACCAGACGGAAATCCAAAATAGTTCACCGGCTCCACGTCAGTGTAAGGAGCCATCATCCAGTGCGAAGGGTGCCTGTCCCTCTCAAAATGTGGGGAATAGAACCATCTAGAGAGCAATGGGTGGTAAAACCAATGATAACGTTTCCCATGATGTTTAGATATGCAGGATGTCTCACTTGAGGAGGATGAGGGGGAACCTGGGTAGCAGGGGTCCAACCCACCTCCTACACAATCTGCCTGAGTAGGCAGGGCTGGCCCAGGTCTGCTTTGCCCTGATTGAGTTCGTGGCTGGTTTTGAGGACGCAAGCCGCACCTTCTCGCCCTGTACCATAACAGGAGGTAAGCCCGGCAGAGGCGGGGGTAATTCCAGTGGAGGCAGCTACAGATCGAGTACGGCTGCATGCGCCAGTGCGCTGACCTCGGCAGTAGCGACCGTGGCATTTTGTTGTTCAACAGGCTCAGACTCAGAGTGGGGCTGTCCTTCCATCCAATTTTGAGGTCCCAACCTTGGGCTACCTCCTGCCGCTGCCGAACTTGCTTGAAGGGCCCTTTCCCACATCTCTGCTGTGGCGAGCCTGCTTGGTGAAGCCCTTACAAATTGTACAGGTATCCACCTTATGGGCCTCCCCCAAGCAAGGAAGACACTTTGCGTTCCTGTCCAAGGTGGGGATTTTTGCTGCACAGGCCAAGCAACATTTCAAGGTTACTTTTGGGGCTGCTGCCATAAGGGGCAATGCCCCACTGGCCACCGAAGCGTGGGGGGTGGGGTGGCGCGAAAGGAATCAAAATGCAAAATGGACGGTCAGATATACTTAGAGAAGAGAGAAACAGATAGAATAAAAGGAGGTTAAAGTAGACAATTGTATAGGAGATACGTTCTGAGGTGAAGGCAGAGGAAAGCTCCAACGTCTTGCCCTAGCGGAGGTCGATGAGGGGGTGAAGCTTTGGAAGGTTCTGGAACGTGGCTCTGCTCAGGCGCCTAACCCAAGTGTGATGCACAGAGACCACAAAGAAGAAAGGGGGGTTTCCTGCAAGGCCTGGCTGGGACTGGACCCAGGCTCCGCTACCAAGGGAGGCAGTAGCAGCTTCGGGATCACCGTGTGGCTGCTGGAGGTGATGGGCCTATTTGCTCCAGATTTCTCCAAGCTGAATATGTGAAGTGAAAGATGAAAGATGAGGGGGAGAAAGATGAGGGGGAGACACACAGCTTATTTCTGGGTCTGTGGTGGGGCCCAGCACTTGGATGGTCAGCGCTGGCCTGATGGCCAGAAGAAGCCTGGGAAGGAACCATCTCCCTGTACAAGCCAGAAAGACACTCCTGCCCCAGAAGGAAGACATCCTACCCAGGCTCCCCAAGATCCAGGTTCCTCCTGGGGAGGGGCTGCAATAATTTGGCATGCTCCACAGCAGCCTCCTGCTTCTTTCTGTGGAGTCTCCCCTCCCCCAGCTGGGAAGAGCTTTCCCCTCAGAAGTCACACCCCCACCTGGTGCATTGACCACACACCTGGCTGCCTTGATCTTCCCCAGAAGGGCTGGTGGGTTGCCCTCCCATGGCGGCTTCCACTTGCTGCTGCTTTCTGCCTGGGGTTACCTCTTGGATCTTTTGACAGGCTTCACCCTTTCTGTTGATGATTCTGCCCTAGTAGTTTACATAACCTCTGCAGATTTGTTTGCACAATAGCAAGTCTCACAACTTCAGAGCTGAATATAAGTAAGTTAACCATGAAAGATGAGGGGGAGACACACAGCTTATTTCTGGGTCTGAGTCTGGGTCTGCCTTGGGAGGGGGCAGCATTTGGATGGTCAGCTCTGGCATTGGGTTGAGCCCCTACCAAGCTTGTGGTGGTTGCAAAGAAGATGACAGTGTATTCAGCAGAGGTCAGCCCATCGGGGTCTGGGCCTTCATTCTCGTTATGGTATTTGAAGAACTCTGGGGAGGAACCGGCTCCATGGACAGGCCAGAAGGACACTCCTGCCCCAGAGTGAAGAAGTCGCACCCAGGCTCCCCAAGGAGGTCCATTCACAGGGGTTTGCATAACTTCTGCCGATTTGTTTGGTCAAAAGTAAGTCTCAGAATTTCAGAGCTGAATGAAGGTATGTTAACCATGAAAGATGAGGGGGAGACAGATGGCTTGTGGTTCTTTCCCTCCTGCAGCCTGTCCCCATCTGGTGCCCTCTTCCAACTAGATACTCTTCAGGGCCAGTTCAACGATGTGGCCAAAGTGGCACTGGCCAGGGGTGCCTAGGATTAATGGGCTCCAGAGGAGGATGGTGGGCTGGGGAAGGAAAGCGCGTACCTGCTGCTCTCCTGACCACACAGGCTTCCTATCTTGCTGGAACTGTCTGGGTAACACGTGAGAGGGAGGGAGCTCCTTCACCAGCGCGCACACACACACCTGCTGTGTTTAGCAAGGCTGCGTGGTGTTTGTGTGGTGTGCTTAAGCACGATCATTCTCCCCCTGACCAGGGATCTCTTCTCAATTTCACTTGTGCTTTGGAAAACTGGGGGGTGGGGTGGGGGACACCCGAGGACTCTTTTTAAAGCCTTCCTGCCTAATCAAGCTATTATCTGGTTAAGGACACCTTGACTGATTAATCCAATTAGTTTTCATTGATCGATCAATTAATCAGTAAATCAGTTAGATGTGATTAACTGATTGACACGTGATATGACTAAAAATAAGAGTTTTGAAGGGAGGAAGTCTACTTGCTTCCGTTTTAGCTATTTGTATACTGCTTTTCAACACAAGTTACATAGAAGAGTGAGAAATAAGTAAAGATGGTTCCCTCAGGGACATTTCTTTTTGAGTAGCACACATTCATTCTGCATTTGTGCTTGCACTTATTTGGAAGGGGCTGGCTTCAGAGAGCAACTTTCTTTGAGTGGTGGCACACATTAATTCTGTGTTTTGTTTCTTGCTTGAATTTACTTTGAGGGTTCATTTTTAAAATCCACCTCTGCAGCCCATTCCTTTTCCCTTTCATGTTGGCTCCGTTGTCGTAGCCTTGGCCCCTCATACCACCAATATTAAGATTCCAGGCAAGCAGTTGATTGACAAGAGTGTCACACAAACCCTCTCCAGTTGCATCATGCACTTCCAGGAAACCTAGGAAATGTTCTTCTATATCCACAGTGCCTTCTTTGCAGGAAACAAAATGAATAATAACCATCATCTGCTCAGTGTGAATGATGTCTGGAATGCAGTCCAATATTATAAAATAGTACTTTGCTTTCTTGATTGCAGACAAGATCTTTTCAGTGATGGTCTTGCCCAGAATTGCAATAATTTAATTTTGTATGTCTTTGCGCAAATAGTGGTATTTCAGTTTCAATCTGTGATGCCTGAGGACATGGACAAACTGCTTGGGGCAGTGCGGCCTTCCACTTCTTCTCTGCATCCTTGCCCAACTTAGCTGCTTCTATCTAGCCCAACTTGGCTGCTTCTAACTAGCAGGGAAATTGTTGGAGATGATTGATTTGATTGATTGATTGATTAAGAGCCGTCAAGTTGGTGTCGACTCTTAGTAACCACATATAGATTCTCTCCAGGATGATCTGTCTTCAACTTGGCCTTTAAGGTCTCTCAGTGGTGCATTCATTGTTGTCGTAATCGAGTCCATCCACCTTGCTGCTGGCCGTCCTCTTCTTCTCTTTCCTTCAACCTTTCCCAACATTATGGACTTTTCAAGGGATCTGGACTTTGCATAATGTGTCCGAAGTATGATAGTTCGAGCCTGGTCATTTGTGCCTTGAATGAAAATTCTGGATTGATTCGTTCTAGGATCTATTTGTTTGTTTTCCTGGCTGTCCATGGTATCCTCAAAAGTCTTCTCCAACACCAAAGTTCAAAAGCTTCAGTGCTTTTTCTATCTTGCTTCTTCAAAGTCCAGCTTTTGCATCCAGAGTGTCACGGGGGAAACCATTGTCCGAACAATTCTAATCTTTGTAGGTGTAGACACATCACGGCATCTAAATATCCTTTCCAAGGCCTTCATTGCAACCCTACCAAGTGCTAGTCTACAGTGTATTTCTTGACTTCTGGATCCTTTACTGTTGATGGTCGATCCTAAAAGGCAAAAGCTATCCAACACTGCAATGTCTTCATTGTCAATTCTGAGGCTGTTAGCTATACCCGTTGCCATTAGTTTCGTCTTCTTGACATTTAGTTGTAGTCCCATTTTTTTCACTGTGCTCCTTGACTTTCATTACTAGAGCTTGCAGATCATCCACATTCTCAGCTATCAGAGTGGTGTCATCAGCGTTGCGCAGGTTATTGACGTTTCTTCCTCCAAGTTTAAAGCCACACTAATCTTCTTCCAATCCAGTTTCTCTCCGTATATGTTTGGCATATAAATAGAAAAAAGAGGGAGAAAGTATACAGCCTTGTCTTACTCCTTTGTCAACCTGGAACCAGTCTGTTTCACCATGTTCCGTCTGGACTGTGGCTTCCTGTCCTGTGGATAGGTTTCTCATGAGAACAATGAGGTGTTCTGGGACACCCATTTTCCTAAGGATATTCCACAGCTTGACATGGTCAATGCAATCGAAGGCTTTTCTGTAGTCAATAAAGCACATGTTGACTTCTTTCTGGTGTTCTTTGACTTTCTCAAGTATCCAGCATGCATCAGCAAAGATGTCTCTTGTTCCTCAGCATTTTCTGAAACCAGCTTGAACATCCAGCATTTCTCTTCCACATAAGGCTCTAATCTGCATTGAATGATCCTGAGCATTATTTTGCTAGCATGTGAAATTAAGGATATTGTGCGATGGTTTGTGCAATCTGTTAAGTCTCCTTTCTTTGGTATGGGTATGTAGACTGACCTCTTCCAATCTGTTGGCCACTGTGTCATTCGCCAGATTTGCTGGCATAGTTTGGTTAGAGCCTTGACTGATTCTTCTTCTGTTACCTGCCATATTTCTTTAGCCATTCCATCTATTCCTGTAGCCTTCTGACTTGGTAATGACCGGAGTGCTAATCTAACTTGATATTCCCATACTAGAGGTTCTTGCAAGTAGGAATATTTTCTAGAGCAGGGATTCTCAACGTTGGGTCCCCAGATGTTTTTGGACTTCAACTCCCAGAATCCCCAACCAAAGGGCACTGGGACTGGAGATTATGGAGTCCAAAAATATCTGGGGACCCAACATTGAGAATCTCTGTTCTAAAGTATCTTGGATGTTGGCGTCACTGCTGTACAGATTTTCAGTATACTCCTTCCAACTCTGTTTGATCTTCTCTGAATCATTTGTCCTTAACAACTTCTTTGATTTCATTCCACAGTTCCTCTGATCCAACATCAAGTCCCCAAAGGACCTCCCCCAGGGTAGTGGCAGAGATGCTTTGTTTGGACATGGAGATGTTAAAAATCATGGGGGCCAAAACAGAATTCTATGGGACCCTGTTTGTCAAAGACTATGGCTTTTGAGCAGCCTTGAAGAAACCGCTGCCAGTCTGTGTAGACAATACTAAGCTCGATGGACCAATGGTCTGAATCAGTATAAGGCAGTATAAGGCAGCTTCCAATGTTTCTAAGAGTGGTGGGAATGTATTTGGAAACTAAATCCAATGTGCAGCACATACTAGGTCTGATGGTTAGAACTTTGCAGATGATTTAAAACAATGCAGACTTCAGATGAACCACTAAATCATGTTATATTACCTGTTCTGATCCGGAGCCTGCGGATTGTTATGTGCAAGTTAGCTCAGTACATTAATATTTTCATATATGTTTTTGAATTCGAACCCCAGTCCTTTACTATGATTCCTATTGACTAAATAATGGGGTTGCAAGGGAGGGGGAAAGAGAGAGAGAGAGAAAAAATCAGACAAAAAGAGGCCATAGATTAAGATATAAGATAATGAAAAATGCAACTCACCACAGTTGGGAATCCTAGGACCAGGTGGCCTGTATTTCTGCTCAGCCTGCTGCTGTCTAGGAGCTACATTCTGAAGACCCTTGCCTGCTGCCTTATCTGAAATGCACCTGCGGGTTAGGCTGACCAGCTCTTCATCCCACTGCAAGTAGCAGGGGGCCTCGCAGCTCCTCATTAAGCGAGCCTCCATAGCCAGCTTGTCCACAACCTAGGTGAGAAGATGTACATTTTAAAGTTCTCAGCACAGAGAACATGTAGTGAATGGAATGGATTTTTTGTGTATATTATATCCGCATTGGCAATATACTTTGCATATGTCAGCAAACAAAACATGGCTCAATGCTTTTTTAATCATTAGTGCAAAACAAAGCAGCTCAGCTTTAGCAACACTGACTGCTGTTCTGCCTTTTTGCTGACATGTTCACAGCTTATTACAAAACCTAAAAAGGGAACACACACACACACAGAATGAATAAGAACATATTGGAATCGAAAGGAACACACTACATAGCACATAACAGGCCAAAACAAATCCTGAGTTCCTTCTGAATAAAGTGCTGCCCAAGCTTTGCCCTGGTGTCTCTGCTCCAGAGCGAATGGGTGGACAGGGAAAGGTCATGTGGACCAGAAATGTGCAAATCATATGGAGCAGCAGGCAGCCCTCGAGGTACCTCCAGGTACACACATACACACGGAATGAAGAGGAACACATCACTTAGACCTGATAGCAATTTCCGCTGCTTAAATTATCCGGCTGGGATTTGCCCCCTATCTCACACACACACACACACACACACACACACACACACACACACACACACCGGGACCACATTGCAAACCCTCAGCCTCTCATAGCCCTGCTCTGACTGACAGCTGCTATCAGGAAAAGCTCTTTTCCTAGCTACCCAGGATCCCTGGTCCTCCTCTTACCAACCCTGTCTGCTGTTCCTTTGCACAGGAAGCCCATAGAGACGCCAAGGGAGTCTCCAAAGGAAACCAAGATCACAGAATTCTGTGGCTTGTGGTGACATCATGGCCTGATCAGTCAGTGAGGATGGCTGCTCTAGTCTAAATCCACACTCAGGTTGTTCACATGACCGGCCCTACAGGGACAGGGCAAACTTACGTAGGGCTGGTCATGTGCAGCGCCAGAATCACTCCTGATCCTGGTGCTCCATCCCCAGGCAGCCCTGCTTTTACCCAGGCTAAAAGTGAGGTAGCAGGATGTGTACTTGCCTTCTACCTCATACCCGGGTGGTGTGGTTGCTCAGGCTGACGGCAGCCATCCTTTCCACAGAGCCGGGGGGGGGGGGGCGCATGGAGTGGAACAGCATTGGGAACATCCTCAATGCACTGCACTGTTCGCATAGTGCATTTTGGGATTCCTGGCAGCAGTGAAGTAGTCGTAAATTCCTAGGTGTAGCCACACCCACCCAAACAGCGGCCAGAGGAATCCGTTTAGAAGGAAGCAGTGCATTTCAGTGGGCATTCCCTGCCATTTGATTGAGGACACTAACCCACCAGAGGACTCGCATGCTGACAGTACTTGCTTTAATCAGGTAGCGCTAGGAAAGACTCCTGCCTGAAACCATGAAGAGCTGCTGCCAGTCAGTGGGGCCCAGGGTCTGACTCTAGGAAGGCAGCTCCCTCTGTTCCTAAGATAGGTAGCATGCTAATCAACGGTTGGAAGAGCAAGAGCATCACACTAGCCCTATGTCGAAAGCCAAGGGCTTTGCATCCCTGCTGAGACCCCAGATGGGGGAAAGTACCCTCCCTGCAGCACTACACCACTGCCAGGCAGCCTGGTTTCCTTCTCTCCCCACCACCCTGCCAATCCAGATCACCTCGCCACTCACCCCTGTGCTACCACAATACAACGTAAATAGATTTTTTTAAAAAATATGATTTGCTTGTTAGTTTCTCAGAATGGGAGAAAAATGTAGGTTAGATGGGATAGTGCCAATCCTTGATTAATACCAGCTCATTTTATGATTCACACCAAGAATCCTCCCCTGCCCCCCACCACTCTATCCACCAGAGCCCAATTTCCCTCCAGTTATGATGGGCTCCACCAAGGCTTTCACTCACAGCCACCTGATGGGGACTCAGATCTTGCAGCTGGTGATGTGACAGGCTCTCACTCCTCAGAATCAGGAAGATGGGGCCTCTGGGGGTTCGCCTGCCCCTCTTTGTGTCTCTTCACACAGAAGTGTTCTTGCTGGGCTTCTCTACAGGCTCCTGTCACAGCTTCTTCGGGTAGGGCTCCACTGCTTCCCCAGCCACCTTGAACACTTGACAACCCAAGTGAATTTCAGCTCCTCCTTCCTTATACTACTGCTTCCCTGGCACCACATGTTCTCTTTCCCCCTGGCTCCACAGTAGCTGAATGGTCATTACAGCTCTGAATTCAGCTGGTGACTGGACTCTATGGTCCTGCATGGTCTGCTAACTGAACCAATGACAGGTTCAGCATCTTCGCCCATTTTCATTGGATCAGTCTGGGTCCCTAACAGTTACATAGTGTGATGAGGTAGGCAAATCACCTCATAATCAGGTACCTACACATACACACATAGTACACATACCTTTGATTCTGATGTGGATCTTATTATAACTGGCACAAATTTTCATTTGGCCTACTTTCTTTCAGACCAGAACTACAAGAGCTGCCCAGGTCTGTGGAATGCAGAAGTTGAATTCCTGGAAGTTGAATTTTACCTCTAGCCTCCATTGCTGCATCTTTTGCTCAAATTCACAATGAAAATGAATGGGGAAAATGGGGGTCCTTGCTTGATCAGGCTGTCATCTCCCATATTGATTTTGTGTTGGGCTAACCAAGTGCAGCCTATGTCATTCTCACCACAACTGAGGACATTTGAAGACAGTAGCAGAACCTCTTGAGCTGCCTGTATGTGCTCCAGCTTCAAACTGCCTTGATTTAAGACAAATATCTTCCAGCTTTGACGCTTTCCAGGGGCTACTGGCCTTGGGCCTCCCTTCAGACAATCTCAGCAGGTTGGCATAGATTGAATTCTTCAAGCCAGAATTCTCTTGCAAGGTAAACACTACGGATGCCAATGTTTCATACCAGGGGCGTAACAAGGCTGGAGTGCACAGGGTATGAAATGCCTCTCATGTTCATTGTTAACTTGCTCCCAAAACTGGCTATGAACAATTAATACCTGTGCACCTGAGTCCAGCAGAAACTGGTACTGTACAACTTTCAGATTTCCTTCCAAAGAGTATCCCCGGCCTTCCGCCTCAGCAATTAACATTTCATTGTTTGAGCCACCATCTGTGTTGGCAGTGGATTGGCCCTCATCCACTGGCTTCCTTAGTTTCCCTCTTTTGGATCTCCCCTGTGCAGAGAATATTTCCAATGAAAATGACATGGGCTTCCACAGTTCCTGCATCCTTTACTTACTTTCTTACAAAGGGTTGATCCCTTTGATTTAGCCTACGTGCTCCATTCATTCTTGCTTTGAAGTTAAACATGAACCACCTTTTTTAGCCTATGAAGTTCACTACAGATATCTCTTGGGGGGCCCTGCTATCACTTGCATATTCAACTGCTCATCAGAAATGACTCTTGTTTCCTTGATTGTGTGAACATGCCCTTTGGTTTGCAGAGCCTGGAAATTTTTTGTTTCCAGTTTTCTAGCCTTCCAGTTCTGGGGCCAATTTGATGGCATTAGCCCAATGCCAAGACCGTCCTAACTGGAACTGGAGGTGCATTTCTCCTTTGAAGGTATTGTTAGCGATCTGGCCTCTAGCCATCAGATCTTGCACCTCTGCACTAGTTCCAGGGAAAGCTTTCACCGCTAACTCTCTGAGGGCAATGCCAAGTGCTTGCAATGATTCTGCAGGGCCTTTCTTATAATGAAGGGAAAACTGCTCCGTCCCAATCTGCATACCCACTAGGTCCCAGAGAAGTTCTTAATGCTTTCATCACTTGCATATAATATGTCGTATGTCTCTACTGAGCCCACAATACTCTCTCCTGGCCTTTCCCATAAGTAACAGACTCAGGTGCTTTAAGTTAAGGCAGGGACTCTCAAACTTAGGTCTCCAGGGCATTTTCCGGATGAGATTTGCAACGCTTAAAGTGTTGCAAAGTGTAATGGAATGAGGCAGCAGTTTGAAACCGCAAGCGCAGCGATTCTCAGGCAGTATGATATGCAATGTGACAAGGTTTTGCCCGTCCATACTCCCCATCACTGCAGCAGTTTTTCCAGGCAGGGAGCTTCCATATCCCACCTCTGGAACACATCCACTGGCCCCTCATCCTCCCCAATTTCGGGCCAAAGGGGTTGCAGAGGGAGAGGGGGATTGCTGACATGATGGAACTTAAAGAATAAATAAATCTCGGTGCACTTGTGCAAATCCACCAGTAGGGGGACGCACCGGTCCAAAACAATTCCTTTTGTCATAGCCGGCTTGTGTAAGGCAAGCAGGGGTTTAAAAAAAATTTAACCCAATGGTAATGGAGGAGGGAAGATGCAGAGCGAAGGGAAGGTGAGGACGAGCAATCTGAAGACGCGGGGCGGGGGGAACCGGCTGCCCAGGAGAAGGTCTGCTCTCTGTGCCCCACCCCCCACCCCCGCACAAGCAAGAGCAGTGGCTCTTCTCGGACTAGCAGTCCTGGGCTTTCCCTAACCTGGGCTGTCTCCACCGCCACCACTTCCACTCCCCATCAGTGCAGGGCTGGCAGAGGGGCTCCAGAAAAGCAGCGGATTCGCAAGAGGGAGGAGGGGACGCGAAAGGGAGGGCAGGTAGGCCCCCCACCCACACACCCAAAGAGCCCTCTAGAAGGAGAGCAAAATCAGTCTGGTATAATTATTTCATGGATGGATCGGAGAGGGGCTGTAAAATCAAGCAATTCTCACACAGCTAGATTTAGTTCGATGGGCTTCCTCTTCAGAAAAGTGCCACTCTTTTGGCAGGGAAGGAGGTGGAAGGGAGCCTCTTGCCCACCACCCCCATCAAAAGCAGTGTGTGCCCCCTCCCTTCCCCAACCATAAAATAAAATAAAATAAAATAAAATAAAATAAAATAAAAATAACTGTCCACACTGCAAAATGCTGCAAGCATAAATAACGTGACAAGCCTCCCTACAATGGAAAAATAGAGCTACTTTCCTGCAAAACATTTGCCACGTTTTAGGGCAATTACAAAACAATTAAATCTGAAACAGGGCATGGGAAATATGAACGGTACCCTGCTGACAACATAACGACACTGATGTTGTGACACGGGAAAAATGGAGGGGCACTTTGTGAACACGTAGCGAAACTGTTACCGCGCATAATCTGGAAAATGCCCAGATGTTGGTGGACTATAATCCCATCATCCTCAGTCACAATGACCAGCATGATGGGTGCTGTAGTCCAACCACACGTGGAGACCCAGGTTTGAGAGCCCCTGACTTCAGGCTTTCATCCCAACCATTTAACTCACCTGCTGTTCCATGCTCCTCTGACCAAACACCCTTCTTTTTCTGCACTGCATGGCATACGATTAAATAGTTGATTAAATGTATACCTCTTCATTCATTTTGTATTCTGTATAACAACCATTAATTTATACTGTCCTTCCTAATGGTGCAGCGGGGAAATGCTTGACTAACAAGCAGAAGGTTGCCGGTTCAAATCCCTGCTGGTACTCTATTGGGCAGCAGTGATATAGGAAGATGCCGAAAGGCACCATCTCACACTGCGTGGGAGATGACAATGGTAAACCCCTCCTGTATTCTACCAAAAGAAAACCACAGGGCTGTGTGGGTTCCAGGAGTCCAAATTGACTTGACAGCACCCTTTACGTTTACCTTCTAGACCAGTGCAGGGGCGTAACGATAATAGGGCAAGGGGAGACAGTTGTCTGGGGGCTCACTGCCTTGGGGGGCCCCCCAGAGGCAAGTCACATGACTGACTCCCCCAGCCACACACCTGCCGAGGCTTCCTTCAGTTGTATTCATCCTCCGAAATTGATGAGGGTGTTAAGACCTGGAGCTACCAGAACAGCATGTCTTTCTCTAGTAATATCCTATGTGCCACATTAGAACATCATCCTAAGTTATTTTTTAAAAGGTTTTGTAAATTGTGGATGATGCAAGCCATTTAATGGTACTAGAGAAAGACAGGCTGTTCTGGTGACCTGCTTCTGAGGGGTCCCCCAAGGCAGTGAGCCCCCAGACAACTGTCTCCCCTTGCCCTATTATCGTTACGCCCCTGCACTGGTCTAGAAGGTAAACGTAAAGTGTGCTGTCAAGTCAATTTGGACTCCTGGCAACCCCAGAGCCCTGTGGTTTTCTTTTGGTAGAATACAGGAGGGGTTTACCATTGCCATCTCCCACGCAGTGTGAGATGATGCCATTCAGCATCTTCCTATATCGCTGTTTACCCGTTACCGTTGCCCCAGATCCCACTCTGCCCCACGGCAGCCAATCTGTGACGGGCCCTGGATGGAGTTGCCAGCAGTCAGTGGGATCTACCAAATGAGGCCAGAGAACCTAACTTAATGGGCAAGAGCAAGAAGCCGGTTCGAGGTAAATCAAACATCGGTGGCCCTAAAGACACATTTCAAACAGAGCAAACAGTGACCATTGCACTAGGTAAGACCCCCCCCCCACAGATCCCAATCTCCAGAGGTGCCCCTCCCCACAGAGCCCCCTCACCGCTCCCGTCATCATTGCCTGGCCCTCAGCACTGCTCTCTGCCTTCAGGATCTGTCGCAGCAGGACCATCTCCTCAGGAAAGTCTCCGTCCTTCCAGCCTTGGTCTCTCCTCCTCCTCCTCCTCCTCCTCCTCCTCCTCCTCCTCCTCCTCCTCCTCCTCCTCCTCCACTTCTTCCCCCCCCAGCCTCCCTCCTTCCTTGGGGTCCTGGGCAGGGGCGGAGCTAAGGGAGAGGGGGGGCCTGTGTGCCTCCTGACCCCTCTCTTCAGCAGCCCCTGGTGGGCAGGAGTAAGGGAGATCAGGAAGGAAAGAGGGAGGGGTGGAGCTGGGGGGGTGGGGGGCTCGGGCTCTTTGAAGCCAAAGTCCGCTCAGTTATAGCTGCACCCCCAGTCCTGGGTCACCTTCCCTCCTCCTCCTCCACCTCCTCCTCCTCCTCCTCCTCCTCCTCCCCCCCCACCCGGGGGCTCTTCCTTCCCCCTCTTCTCTCTTCCAACTTCTCACTCACCAGCAGCTCCAGCAACAGTTCTACTGGCAACTCCACCGTGGAGCCTTAATGCCTTCTTTTGCAAACGTCCAAATTTGGATAGGGTCCACTGCTCTCCCCCTAGCTGCTCCCTACAAGAGTTGCCCTTTTGCTGAGTTAGAAAGATGTAACTCTCATAGTAGTGCCTGGAGGGGAGGTGACTCACCACCACAAACCAGCACCCCTCTCCCCAGACTCCTCAGACCCTTCCTGCCACCAGCTGTCCCCCGAAATGGCTTCGGAGAAAGGCTGCATGCTGGCTTCGGCCTGGTCACAAAGGGACTCTCTTTGTTTTGCAAAGGGACTCTCAAGCAAACTTGACCAGAGCCAAGTAGAAAGAGGCTCTCCTCCTCCCCTTGCTTGCTCTCTGGGCTAGACTCTCTGTTCATGCACATAGTCACTCCTCACCTCATGGGTGAGGCTCTTCAGATCAGAGTGAGGAGAAAGGAGACATGGGGAACAAGACCACAGGCACAGTCTCATTTCAAAGAGGAAGCATCCTTTAGCATTCCTATTTCCAAAACAGTAAGCAAAAATGGAGGGGTGCTTATGGGGGATGTTTTGTGAAATGGGGAGATACCAGGCATGGAATCACTCTGTGTCTGTGATTCTGGAGATGGCAGAGTACTGAATGCAAAAAATGCAGTGCCTGTAGAATCCAGGGCAAAAATGCCAAACTGCAGTATGTTTTAGTTGCTTAATGCAGTATAATGTTCAATTTAATTTTCAGCATGATTATTTTGAGTAAATTGAGTAGAATTTACAGGCATAGGTAGGGACTATTTTTGAAAGGGTGAAAATAAGGAGCAAGGACTACTTGAGTGTTTTGCCTGCTTAATCATGAATGTATGCACAAAATTGAGATTAATTGGCACAAAGGAAAAAGCCTGTGTGTGATCTTGTGTAAGTTTCAATGATGAGATAGAGGGGAGTAGGAAGGATTTTGTGAAGGTGGTTGTTCATGCTGGCCAGTGAATTACTGGGAAATGAATACCTTACTTATATGTTACACCTTAGTTTAAAGAATATACATACACATCTCTCTCACCCACACTCTCTCACACACACACTCACTCCTCATTCAGTTCTGGACATGTAAAGGTAAAGTGTGCTATTGAGTTGGTGTCTACTCCTGGTGACCACAGAGCCATGTGGTTGTCTTAGGTAGAATACAGGAGGTGTTTACCATTGCCATCTCCTGTGCAGTATGAGATGATGCCTTTCAGCATCTTCCATGTAGCATATGTATCAGTGTGGTGTAGTGGTTAGAGTGCTGGACTAGGACTGGGGAGACCCGGGTTCAAATCCCCTTTCAGCCATGAAACTAGCTGGGTGACTCTGGGCAGGTCACTTCTCTCTCATCCTAACCTACTTCACAGGGTTGTTGTGAAAGAGAAACTTAAAACCTCTCTTGGCTCCTTGGAGGAAGAGCGGGATATAAATGTAATAATAATCTGTAAGGGACAGAGGAGCCATGAGATTTCATAACCCCATGAGAAATGAACCGGTTCTTCTATATGCCATAAATAATATAGCTTGAGGGGCAGATACTTTTCTCTTCTCAGCTATCCTGGAGACCTTACTTCTTGTAAAGTCAGAGCCAGAGGTGGGGGGCTGGAGGTGAGATATAATGTTTTTGTGTGCCACACTGTGCATGGCCCATTATTTGCGTGTAGGAACATAGGAAGATAGGAAGCTGCCATATACTGAGTCAGACCATTGGTCTATCTAGCTCAGTATCGTCTTCACAGACTGGCAGCAGCTTCTCCAAGGTTGCAGGCAGGAATCTCTCTCAGCCCTATCTTTGGAGAAGCCAGGGAGGGAACTTGAAACCTTCTGCTTTTCCCAGAGCAGCTTCATCCCCTGAGGGGAATCTCTTCCAGTGCTCACACATCAAGTGTCCCATTCATATGCAACCAGGGCAGAGCCTGCTTAGCTAAGGGGACAAGTCATGCTTGCCAGCACAAGACCAGCTCTCCTTCTGTTGTATCAGTTTGAATCTGTAACTGACATTTCCATCAGTTCCCCCTAATTGTCCTTTCAAGTGGCAATCACAGAAGCTGATGACAAAGGTGTGCTATCCCTTTAAATGCCACAGGCCTTGGACGGTTCTAAGCCAGGCCTGCCTTCTGACAACTGGGATGGATTCTTCAGCCTTGAATTTTTCAAACAGGCTTGTTTGCTGTTCCTTGATGGCTTGCTTGAATTCTTGCAGTCCTCAATCTGGTTTCTCTTTATTTTATTTTATTTTATTTTATTTTATTTTATTTTATTTTATTTTATTTATTTGTCAGATTTATATACCGCCCTTCCAAAATGGCTCAGGGTGGTTCACAACTAGGGATGTGCATTTCGTTTCGGGCACAGATCGTTCTGTGCCCGAAACAACGAATTTCGGGTGATTCGGCGCCGAGCTGAATCACCCCCGAGGACCCCCGAAATTTTCTGTGCCCAACCCTAATCACCCCAATTTCGGGGGGGGGGATTTGGGTGATTCGGACCTCAAGCAGCCTCCATTTTGTGGCAGCAGACTTGCCTTCTTCTTCCCCCTCCATTTTCATTCTGACAGCTCTTTGAATTTCCCGCCTTTTTTTCTCCATTGACTTCAGTGCAAAAATTTCTTCCCATTCACCTCCACTGAAAACAAAAGTTCCTACCTGCAGAGGAAAATGACCAAATAAGGTTTTGATAGTAAATCACACCCTCCCATTGGCCAGGTAGAGGTGGCGGAAGGGTCAAGGGTGGGGGTGATTTTTGGAGGGCTTTGCAGGAGGGTATTTAAGGGGCCACCAGTAGCCATTTTCTTCCTTTCTGCTGCCTTGCGTGGGAGAAGAGACACAAGAGAGAGCTCTGCTGCCTTGCTTACTCAGCCTTGCCTCCATTTTGATTTTGGATTTTTGTGGGTGCTGTTTTTCTGCATTTATGCCAGTGCTCTGCCTTGTTGGTTGGTTTTCTGCTTTATTTCAGCAATTTTTTCTGCTCATTTTTTAATCCTTGTTGGGGCTAGAAGAGGGGGAGAATTTTTTTTTTTTAAGGAAAATTCTTCCTTGCAGGGGCAAACCTCTTCTCAATTTTTAATCCTTTTTTGGATTAAAAGAGGGTGAGATTTTTTTTTTTAAGAAACCTCTGCCTTGCAGAGGCAAACCTCTGCTCATCTTTTAATCCTTGTTGGGGCTAGAAGAGGGGGAGATTTTATTTTATTTTTTAAGGAAACCTCTTCCTTGCAGAACAAACCTCTTCTCATTTTTTAATCCTTTTTTGGGAAGAGAAGAGGAACAGATTTTAGAATTTTTTTAAAAACATCTGCCTTGCTGCAAGCATCGCCAGCCTGCAGCCCTTGGTGGAAAAGGAGGGGGTTTTTTTCCTCCTTTTAAATCCCCCCACCCTATTTTTTGCCAAAAAACTTATTTGGCAAATTTTTCCTTCAGAGAGTCACTGCTGCCTGTCCCTGCCTGCCTGCCTGCCTGCCTGCACTCCAGGCCCGCCTGTGTGACCACCAGACCAGACCCTCAGAGGTGGACGACAGAGACCCTGCGTTGGAGAAGCCTACACCTGAGTGAGATTGGCCCAGCCATTTATATTTTACACACGCACACACCGCACAACAGACACACACAGACACATGCACGTCACACACGGCTTTCTAATCTGTAGTCTGTGTGTTTGGGGTTTATTATTTTTTCCCTGTTTTAAGGTTTTTGAGGTTTTAACTTTTCTCTATAAGTTATGTGATAGTTGTAAGATTGGGTTTTAAATAAATAGTGTTTTAAATAAATAGGGTTTTCAATAACTAGGGTTTGTGTGTGTAGCCTTCCCCGGTAGCTAGCTATTTTAGGAGGTTCAACTGTAGAGTAGACTGTAAGAGTAGCCTGACCTAGTAGTGCTGCAACTTTATATTTCTGTTGCTGCTTTCGTGTTTTTTGCAAAAATATTTTTTAAGGGCCTAGTCTGCCCACAGTTACTTTTCCATCTTGTTTGCCTGTGAAATTGACACAGAGATAATTTTTTGAAACATTTTTGTAACTGTGTGTTACTTTCAGACCACAGAGAGAGTAACTTCCCCTGTGGGTGGAGTGCGTTCGATACATTAGTAACAAGTTACTTGCAACAACTTCTCCAGTCCATTCAAAGTGACCACAGTCAGAGAAAGATATATAACTAAACTTACTTTCACTTCTACTGACTAAGTGCACTGCACACTGTGTGGGCGCAAGGCTCCAGCCTGAAATAACTCCTCCACGCCCTGCACCTGTGCACAGCAGCTGAGCTAATATTTTAATGTTTATATTTTTTTGTTGCACAGCCTGCTTCTGTTGTATCGCGCCTCAAGTAACTCCCAGTCCCTCTGTGACTGTGTCGTGATACATTCATAGCACAGCAACTTCTGACTGAGATCTTGCAGCAACAGCATTTGTGCCAACAACAAGCCTTAAGCAAGGAGGCATTGTAAAGTCACCGCAGCACATCCACTGTTTTTCTGGCCCTCTAGTATACCTGCCCCCTGAGACAACTACTACACCCCTTCTTCACATTTTAAATTTTTTTAAAGTTTTAAAAAGCAATGGTTGGGAGGACAGCAGGAAAAGGGAGGGCGCAAGTAAGCGGGAGGCTTGTCTTCCCTACACCTGGTCGTGGCAGGGGGCGGCCAGAGGGGCCTACTCCCCAAGTCACCCCCGGCCCTGCTTTGGCATGCAGGCTTGACTTCTTCTCAATTCAGCCTGGCCCTATGCCAGGGCCAGCGGCCGGGCGGAATTTGGGGGGCGGCCTCCCAGATTGCCAGGGAAGAAGATCTTCCTGTGGCGGCTGAGGAGGTGGTGCTGGTGGAGGAGGTTGGCAGTCCATCCAGATCCACCTTGCGGACCCCCCAAATGGTCTCTATGGTGGGTGGGGGGCCCTCAGTCTGGCATCTGAGGAGGCTCAGGAGGAGGGGAGATCTTCTCCTGCCCCTGGGCCTTCCCAGGCCAGCTCTGAGGGCGTTGGTGGTGGTATGCCCTAGAAGGAAGCATAGATACATAGATGCAGCGACCACATGCCACAGAGTCAGACAGGTTGCGGAGAAGAAATGTCCAGAAACATGCGTGCTGCCATTCTCTGTGTGGGCGCTAGGAGGGGGCAACATGCCAAGCCTTGCTGCTCCACTTGCGGAGTGTTGTTGTTTTCTGTGCGTCCTCCACATCCTATGCATGTTCCTGGCTGTGCCTCTCTGTTTACTGTGGTGGGCAAAAAAAGTTTGGATGAGGTTCAAGGCAGGGCACTGTTGTTGGACTTAGAGTGGGATATGGGGCAGAAGAGTGGGGTGGGGTGGTATCTCCTAATGGGAGGAGGCTGCCACCCCAATTACAGGGGGATGGGGCAGAGGGCTGATTTTTGGTGAATTTCTGAGGTGTTTGTGTCTTTGGGGCAGATTGGGGGGGCAGAAAGTGGGATCTGGTGCAGAAGAGTGGGGTGGGGTGGTAGTGCCTGATGCGTGTAGGCTGCCACCCCAATTTCGGGGGGATGGGACAAAGGGCTGATTTTTGGTGAATTTCTGAGGTGTTTGTGTCTTTGGGGCAGATTGGGGGGGCAGAAAGTGGGATCTGGGGCAGAAGAGTGGGGTGGAGTGGTAGTGCCTAATGGGTGTAGGCTGCCACCCCAATTTTGGGGGGATGGGACAAAGGGCTGATTTTTGGTGAATTTCTGAGGTGTTTGTGTCTTTGGGGCAGATTGGGGGGCAGAAAGTGGGATCTGGGGCAGAAGAGTGGGGTGGGATCGTAGTGCCTAATGGGTGTAGGCTGCCACCCCAATTTCAGTGGGATTGGACAAAGGGCTGATTTTTTGTGAATTTATGAGTTTTCTCTTCATAAGGTGCATCAGATTGATTCATTCATCAATCATAATCATCATACTCAACCCTGAATGACCCCACACTCTCACTTTTTCACACTTATGATGATGAGTCTGGGAATGAATCAATCTACTAGCACACTGCACCCAAGATTGTGTATTACTCCGAAATTGGGGTGGTAGCCTACACCAATTAGGCACTACAACCCCACCCCACTCTTTTGTCCCCAGTCCTGTTTCGCTGGTCCGAATCGATTCGGATTCGGATTCAGATTAAATCCAAATCCGAAACGAATGGGGGGTGATTCGGGTCAGCGAAATTCGGGCACAGAACAGAACAGGGGTGATTCGGCTCGGGTCCCAAGCCGAATCACTGAAAACCCAAAATGCACAACCCTATTCACAACATGATAAACAATTCAAACAAATGAACAATTAAAATCAAACTATTAAAACTGGGTAGGCATTCCCCAGGTCATCAGTATCTAGCCAGCAATGACTCTCTTCCCTGGTAAACTGACTTCCTGAAAGGGAACAGGCACCTTAGCTCTTTGCCTGCCCTTCCTCCTTCAGCTCTGACTCCATCTTCAGCCTTCTTCCTAAGACTTCCGTCCCATGCAGTATCTTCCACCCAATCTGCCTGAAACCCCCATCACAGGCCCTTAAGTGTGTGTGTGAGAGAAAAAGAGAGTGATGTGCACACACTGCCTTGATAGTGCTGCCCAGAAGAAAACTCTTTCTGCTCACTGATGGTAAGAATTAGAGGGGACACTGGTGGGAGGGCAGAAACTGGTGCGGAGAGAGAAAATAAAACAGTGCTATTGTAGGACTGAAGGGAAGATTATCAAGTGACTTATAGAGTGAATTAAGATGCCATCCACTTCAGTTTCTAACTATCCTGCAGGAACTGGGCTACACAGGAACGTATCTATCCAAACTATTTTATTAGCATAGAATTGGGCTTTCTTAATAGTTACAAGTGATACTTCATTGGAAGTATTAATAGTAACCTATAAGTAACAGAGCCAGCGTGGTGTAGTGGTTAGAGTGCTGGACTAGGACCGGGGAGAGCCAAGTTCAAATCCCCATTCAGACATGATACTAGCTGGGTGACTCTGGGCTCTGGGTTTCTTGGAAGAAGAGCAGGATATAAAATGTTAACAACAACAACAACAACAACAACAACAGAAAACAGAGTTTAGACATCAACAGATAACAGGAAAAAAATTAATTATTAAATGAAACAAAAAAAAGGGCTGTGAAACCCACCCATTCTGCTGAAAAGCTGGCGCCCTGCCCACATATGTTCCCCCGCCCTCTCAGTGCCCCCAGTCCGGCCCTGGTCCCTCCGCTCCAACCCGATCATCACGCCCTGCTTCCATGCGCCGCTGTTACTGTGCATCACGTGAACCTGCCTGGCTCCTGCGTGCAGCATCCCAGCCATCTCCCGCTGGCGCCTCCTTCCTCTTCCCGCGCTCCAGACGCTGTGCTTGCTGTGACTCCCCTCTGAGTTTGTTGCGGGCATTGTGGGGGGGGGGGGAGGTTTAAACAACAAGCAGCAGCAACCAACCAAGCCAATTCTCTTGTTTTCCTGCGTGCGGGTCCGACCGTTCCCCTTTCCCTGCTCTTGAGGGAGGACGGAGCTGCCTGAGCAGATGATACCAGACAGGGTGAAAAGCTGTGGAGGAGCTGCGCCCTGGAAGGAGTGGGAAACAGGTTCCCCTTTCCCTGCTCTTGAGGGAGGAGCTGCCTGCCTCAGCCTATTATATCAGCGTTAACAATGAGCAGTCTGACATTGACTCAACTAAGTTTCCTTCAGCTGAGGTTGAAACCTTAGTATCATGATCCCAACCTGATCCATTGGTTTGTTTTCCTGGCTGTCCATGGTATCCTCCAAAGTCTTCTCCAGCACCAAAGTTCAAAAGTGTCGATGCTTTTTCTATCTGGCTTCTTCAAAGTCCATATATATTATATGCATAATTATATTAGATACAGTGTTATGTACACAATTACATGAAATCTTTGTGTATTAAATTTTGAATACAGACTAATTGTATTTCGAATTTTTATTTTTCACGATAACTAAGGGCGCTCAACAGAATGTTGCATCTGGGCGCCAGATCCGCTAGAGCTGGCCCTGCTTAGAGGTCTGTGTGTCAACATCCTCTGTCTCTCTCCTTTGCTTTGTCAGAATATTACAGCAGAAATTCTCTTCCTGCCTTAATCAACAGAAAGCGGATCTTCTGCAAAGCAACATCAAACCTATAATTGGTTTATTGGTTTATTGAATTTCTGTACTACCTGATATAGAAATCTCTAGGCAGTTTTTCTGGGGATTGTTTGCTGGAATTTAGTTGCTGGGCATTGTTTAAGTACACCTAATGCTTCCTCTCCCTTCCCTTTTCATCCCTCTAGTGGGTAACCCGATGGCAAGGTATCCCTGTCTGCTGTCTGGGTGCTGAATTCCCAAGACGCCTGCTTCTTGATCTTCAGTTCACCTCCCAGTTAGGTTTACCAACTCTTCATCCAACCAGGGGTGCACCAAGGTGCCCATTTTGGTGCCCAGGCCTGAAGGGCTTCAGAGGCACACACTCCCTGCCACAAGCCCCCTGCTGCCACGAGGTACCCCTTCGACATTTTCAGTGCAAACCTAGGTGTCCTACTGTCGTCGCTGACTGGACACGCTACTGCCCTGGCCGCCGCGCCACTCCTTGCCCTTTTCGCCACCTTTTTGCAGCCACCATGTGCATGGCCGGTGAGGGTGGGGATGATCCAAGCAAGCATTCCTCCATAGTGGTGGTGGCGATGGGCGGAGCAGCCACTGGGCCTTTCATCCAGGGGCTTGTGATGATCTACTCCCACTGTGCAGGTGAGCTGGAGTGCCTCGCAGTTCTCAAGCGCTGCTGGGCTGCGCCTCCCACCGCCACGGAGGGGAGGCCTGCTAGATCAACCCCCCACCCACACCCCGGCCACACACATGGCAGCAAAAATTATGAAAAACACTGGAGTTTCAGCACACCCGGGCAGCGGCAGGGTTGTTGTGAATGGTCATAACCCATCATAACCAGAGGTACCAACTCAGAAGCATGATGAAATATAGGCCTGTGTCTGATTTATTTTAAGAGTTCAGTTCAATGTCTGAACTGGAGGTGAATCTCATGACTGCCTAGTCAATGATTTGTAGAGTCAGGGGAATGGAGCATTGTTTATCACGGTTTGCGGAAACTCACTGAGACAATGGGTCAGGCTTAATTACCAGTCTCACACTGCTGAAATTAACCTGTGTCCAGTAACAGGATGCTTCTGCCTTAAGTCCAATGTGTTGATTAACTTGCCTCACTCATGCTTACCCTTTTGATGTTACTTTGAATATTCTTTGGTTGCAAATACACATTAGATAGAGGTATACAAGAAATAATGTCTCACACAAATAGAATTAACTCCCTCTCACTAATTGCTAACTTTTAACACCTTCTGGGACCAGGCTAGCACATCTGGGATGCAGATTGGCTTTTGGACTTTGTCCCCTCCTCAAGATAACAGCTAACAGGAGATGAGAGTGAGATCTCTCTGGACTGATCAAATATCCTGAGCTAATTTTGATATTTCAAAGACAATATTCCAAGGATAGGAGGAATAAATGCCTTTTGTGATCCAGAAGACTAAAAAGGGACATCAAAGGATGGAACCACTATAAGAAGGAGTCTCTGGACATGGCAGTTTAGCAGTTCTGTGCCTACGGGCATTCTGCTCACACGCTAGTTATCTTGTGCCTACAGCAAGATTTGCTCAGGAACTCTGCTCATGGACAGGAACTGCCTGTGACTTCTACTGCGCAGTGAGAAGTCAAGACTTTTCCCCAGCCATGGCACCTTCACTCTCTGCCTCGCTCTGAGCAAACTGTCTGCTTGACCACCAGAAGCCAGAACGTTCTCTGTTGTTGTTCCCAGCTACAGTCTCTCCTCTTCAGCTGAAAGATCCACCATTCTCCAGCCTGGTAAATATGCTGCTCCTACAAGCCTGGAATTCCTTCATCCCTTCCCCTTCTCCTGCTCCCTTCCCCTCGTCCCCTTACTAATTTCTGATCCCCCAAAAACCTTACCAGCCCTGAGCCTTCCTCCCCCCCCCCTTTTCCGCCTATATCTAAACTGTACTAGGCTCTAGGAAGATTTAATTGCACGCACATATGTCATTTAGGCACACTGGTTGGAAAATATTGGTACTGGCTAGATGTTCTGTTTTAATACTGTTAGCAATTGTGCTTTGCTAGGTTGTTGTTAAGCCTTTTATGTTCAATAAAGCCCATTGAACCTCTTTGAGGACTAGTTTGATCTCCTTCCTTCTTTGCAATCCAGATCATACGTGGTCATCAATATAAAAGAACAAGGTCACGTTGGTGACATTATGGTCCAGACCTGTTTTGTATACTGGCTAATGAGCATGTTTGGTATATAGATCAGGCCTGGTCTGTAACAGGGTGGGCACGGGGTGGTGGCAGGAGGCCCCCCTGACATTTTCCCCAAGTTCCGGAGGTAAGAGCGCCTCTGCATCCAACTGCCAATAGCAAGATATCTCCACAACCTGCTTCTCTGCACTAAGGAACAACTTAGGTGAGAGGAAAGATGTATATTTTCATATACTCAGCCAAGGCAGCATGTGGCAAATGTAATTATTTATTTAATAAATTAACATTTGCTATATAACTACTTCTTCTTCTTCTTCTTCTTCTTCTTCTTCTTCTTCTTCTTCTTCTTCTTCTTCTTCTTCTTCTTCTTCTTCTTCTTCTTCCTCCTACTCCTCCTCTTCCTCAAAATAAAAGGTGGTTTTGATTGCAATGAGTGCAAAATAAAGTAGCTCAGCTCCGGCAACAATGGCTGTTCTGCTGCCTCTTTTTTTCTGACCGGAACATCCTCCATTTGTTTGTTTGGAGAAGTGCCTTTTCTTATCATTGCTTGTAAAGAAAATTGGCCTGACACTCTTTCTGTCTTACAAGCAATTTGATGGTTCTATGACTGAAGTCCAGAATTTCTTTGATCTTCTGCTTCTCGATTGACAGCATTGCCAAGCTATTAAGTCTTTGCCCCCAGATCCCCAAAGGAAGACAGGACACACGTGTATGGATGAAAACTAGGGCCACTTTATTAACTATAAACTATGCAGAGATGTGCAACAGGTATAACTATAACCTCCCTAAACTAGAGTGTGGGCAACTCCAATCCCCTTTTCGGGTAGGCACAGCCTCCTAGCGAGGGTTGAGCTCCTCTCACTATTGGGCAAAGCAGCCAGCCTTGGCAGATGCCATATGAAACCTCAGCATAGCCCCATCAAGCCAGACAGTTTGCTGTGTCAAGGAGGTAGCCACCAGGGTCACCACCACTGTTCCCTCCAACATGGATCCCCAGATGTTGTGGACTACAACTCCTATAATCCCCAAGCAAAAGCCATTGTAGCTTGGGATTCTGGGGGTTGTAGTCAACATCTGGGAATCCCTGTTAGAGGAAACACTGGTCACCACCCCTCCAGCCCCGAAGCTCTGAGTGGGTCAGCTAAACAGTGCCCTAAAAGTGGTTCCTTCGCTAGGTGACCAGATTTGGCTTTTTAAAAGCCAAATTCTGGCTTACGGCCCATTTGACCCATGAGTATACCCCTTAGGCTCTGGCCACCTCAGACACCCCTGGGCCACAAAACCCTGAAAGGTTGTTCCATGAAACCATCTCTACCTGAAAGGTACCTATGGCTGAGCACCAATCGAGGTCTTAACCTCCAAAGCCCACACTCACCTGCCAAAGTGACCACTTAACCTGCAACCAGACTCCCACCCCTAAAAGGGGGGTTATTCCCTTTAAAACACAGTCAGTGAGGAGTAGGCGAAAAAATCTCCACACAAAGCCAATCAGGTGAAGACCAAAAATTCCTACTCGGCCCATAAGCGACCAGCTAATCTCTCACTGAACTAGGGAGGGTGGGCGGGAGTCGCAAAGCCTGCAACGTTGGAGGAAGGAAGCATGTGTGGCGCATAAGTAGCGGCATCACCACACTGACCCCATTGGCCATCCCATGCATGTAGCCACTTCCCACAGAGGATGGCCAAATGGGAGCCATGTCCTCCTGGTCAGGGCTGATTTGGTTTGATCTTGGACTGGACCACCTTTCCTGAAGGCCTGTCTGGTTCGCGATCAAACCATCGAACCAGCCTGGTTCGCAGCAGACCAGTTTGCTATTGAACCATTCGTACACACCTGTCAGGGTCCCAAAATCTCTAGCCCCCACCTCCCATGTCCAGAGGGTTCCGGTGGGAACGTTCCCAACCAGGGCGGGAATGCTGCGCCCTCAGACGGGTCCCAACCCCAACCTGCTGAGACGGGCAGGCCCTACTGGCTCCCGTGGTCGGGTGACCTAGTGTCACCCGACACTGACGTGATCTCGTGGGACGTTCTTAGCATGTTGCAAGATCACACTCCAAACTCTCGTGAGATCACTAGTGAGATCGCCAGGTCTCATGAGAGTTGCCGTGAGATTTCAGGGTTATATAAAATGGCCTGGCCCGTGATGAGGGGCAGACGGCTGAGAGCTGTCAAGAGGCAGACAGCTCTGGGAAGTCAAGTCTCCAGCAGGTGAAAGAGGCAAAGGAACGCCTGTGGAGGCATTAGCCTGGGACATTGCCAAGACCTCAGGAGTTATGAGGCCAGACCGACTGGCACCCCTAAACAGGGCTAGAATCAATCAGATGGAGACCTTGCACCCCACGAGGCCCAACAACACCCCCAATGAAAAGGAACACACTGCATAGCACAGGCAAGACCTGATGGCAATTGCATCTGCTTACCTTACCCAGCTGGGATTTGTCACCTAAAATAAACACACACACACACACACAAATGGGGGATTAAAAGGAACACATTGCATAGCACTGGGAAGACCTGATGGCAAAATTGCCTCTGCTTACCTTACTCAGCTGGGATTTGCCACCTAAAAGAAACACACACAAAACAAAACAACAAGGAGTGAAAAGGAACACTTTGCATAACACTAGGAAGACCTGATGGCAATTGCCTCTGCTTACCTTATCCAGCTGGGATTCACCACCTAAAACAAACACACACAAACACATACACAAGGAATGTAGAGGAACACATGTATTAGCACCAGGAAGACCGGATGGCAAAATTGCCTCTGCTTACCTTACCCATCTGGGATTTGCCACCTAAAAGAAACACACACCCTCAGACACCAATGAGGAATGAAAAGGAACACATTGCATAGCACTAGGAAGTCCGGATGGCAAAATTGCCTCTGCTTACCTTACACAGCTGAGATTTGCCAACTAAAACAAATGAACACACAAATGAGGAATGTAGAGGCCTACATTGCATAGCCCTGGAAAGTGTTGGAGATGGACTACCAGAGCATCAACTTTTTGCACCAACTAGCCTTATGGCCACTAGGGGCATTGGGGGTAGAGATAGTGAGTAAGTGTCTCCCTAACTGTTCTATCGGTCTCTACTCTATGACCCCTGATAGGACTCTTCAGGTATTTCCTGTTGAGAGTCAGAAAGAATCCCTTCCTTTCCTCTTAGAGAGCAGATGGAAACATCTCTCTCTCTCCCCCACCTATTCATTATGTTGTTCTATAGATTAGGGTTAGGTCTTTCCTAACCAAAGTATACTTCACCAATAAATACTTTGTATTTATTCTACAAGAATCTCCATGTGTCTTCTCTAAATAGCTGCAACAACTAAACTCTGCAACTACTCTGTAACTGGAATGGGTAGCTTCTTTAGTGCTCTGCTAATTAACTGGGAGATAAAAATTACAACCACCCAAGAGAAAGAGCTGCTGGCAAGATTGCCTCTGCTCAGAGGTGCACCTAGGTAATTTTGGAGCCTGGGCCTAAAAGCCTTTGGAGCCCCCCCCCCCCCTGCAAATTAAACATTTTTAACACATACGTTATTGAGGGCACAAACCACACCACCCAGGACAGACTAAAGATTATTTGGGAGCCCCCAAGAAGTATGGACGCCAGGGGCTGCATCCCCAACATCCAGGAGTAAGAGTGCCTCTGCCTCTGCTTACCTTACTCAGCTCAGATTTGCCACCTAAAAGAAATGCACACACGCACAAACACACAAATGAGGAATGAAAAGGGGCTGGAATGAAATGCGGAATGAAATGAGGAATGAAAAGGGGCATCAAGGAAAGGGCAGGTTTCCTACATGTAACCGTAGTTCTTCAAGTGGTCTTCTGTGCGTTCACACTTGGGTTTTGCGCTTGCCCAGAGCCGCGTTCTGGAACCTTCCAAAGCTTCACCCCCCAAAAAGTAAAAAAGAGCGGGTAGACCCACTCCCTCTGTAGGTTGAACCACACACTACCTCAGTCAAGGAGACCACCGCTCAACAAAAGAGACCAGCTGCTGTGGGGAGGTAGGGCGGGAGTGTGAATGCACAGAAGACCACTTGAAAAACTACGGTTACAAGCAGGAAACCTGCCCTTCTTCTTCGTGGTCTCTGTGCATCACACTTGAGATCATAGTGAGCTAGCTTACCTGGCTGGTGGGAGCAGCCTAACGAGAGACTGAGTGAAGTACTGCCATCCCCAAGCATGCCTGATCTCTGGAACGGACATCCAGCGCATAGTGTTGTATGAAGGTAGACGGGTTAGCCCAGGTAGCTGCCCTGCAAATCTCCTCCAATGCAATACCCCACCAAAAGGCTTCCGATGACGCCACTGCCCTCGTGGAATGGGCCCGAATAGGGCCCGGCAATTGCTTCTTAGCCAGCTGGTAGGCTAGACGTACAGTCTCTGCTACCCAGGATGAAACTCGCTGCTTTGATATAGGCATGCCCATAGATGAGCCTGAAAAGCTGACAAAGAGTCTCTCTGTCTTTCTGAAGGGTCTTGTCCAATCTACATAGAAGGCAAGAGCCATCCGAACATCCAAAGAGTGGTAGGCCCTTTCTTTCTCCGAGCGTGGATCAGGGAAGAAAACGGGCAGCCTTAGTTCTTGCGCCAGATGGAACTCCGACACTACTTTCGGCAGAAACATGGGGTCTGGCCACATCACTACCCTCTCTTTGTGAAAAACCAGATAAGGTGGGTCGCAACGAAGTGCGTGAATCTCACTCACCCTGCTAGCTGAGCAGATGGCAACGAGGAATACTGTCTTCAATGAAAGGAGCTTCAAAGAACAAGTCGCCATGGGTTCGAAAGGTGGCAACATTAACCGTGAAAGAACTAGTTAAAGGTCCCATATGGGCAACTAACATTGATGTGTTAGGAACAAAATTAATAACCCTTCCGAAAATTTCTTAACCATCAGGTCAACAACCAGTCCTGAATAACTGGTAGGAAGCAATAGCGGCCAAATGCACCCTGATGGATGTCTGTGCCACTCCAGACTCTCTCAGAGCCAGAAGATATTCCAGGATAGTCTGCACCGGGACCTGATCAGGGGCTAGACCAGACTTTGCCACAAAATCAGAAAACTTCTTCCACTTGACAGCATAGCAGCGTTGTGTATATGGCTTCCGTGCTGCTTCCAGGACTTTAAAAACAGAGTCTGAGATGGAGGGGAGCGTCAGATCCTCCAAGCAGTCAGATGGAGGGATTCTACGTTCAGATGGATCCTGCGGGCCCCGTCCAATGTCAACAGTTCCAGGTATGCCAGCAGGTGCACAAAGGTGTGGTTGGCCAATTGCAGGAGGGAAGTGAACCAGGGTTGCCGCGGCCACCAAGGCGCCACCAGAATCGCATCTGACCTCTAGACCCAGAGACCGAAGCAGCTGAAGGGTGAGCCACACATATTCTTTGAGGCCTTTGCGGGAGTTTTCCACCAATAACCAATCATCTATTAATGGGAAGACCATCACCCCTTGCAGCCGGAGGTGTGCTGCTACCACCGCCATGCATTTCGTAAAGACGCGAGGTGCAGAGGCCAAACCAAATGGAAGTACCTTGTACTGGTAGGTATGAACTCCCACCCGAAATCTCAAGTATTGACAGTGATAGTATACGATGGAGAGGTGGAAATATGCATCTTTTAGGCCAATCGAGGCGAACCATACATTTCTGGCAAGGAGGCGAAGAATAGTCGGGATAGTGATCATGTGGAATCTCTGATACCGGACAAAAAGGTTGACACCCCTCAGGTCCATGACAGGCCTGAGATCACCATCCGGCTTGGGGATGGTAAAGTACCTTTTGTAACCGCCCCCCCCCCCGTCCAGGTCTGAATGGATCTCCTCAATGGCCCCTTTTTTAGCAAGGCATCGACCTCTTCCAGTAATGGAGGGGATGGCCTGGTAGTCTTGATTCCTAAAAAAGGTGGTAAAGAAAGGAAATTTATATGGTAACCATTGCGCATAATAGCCAGTACCCAAGCGTCGGATGTAATGGCTGCCCAAGCGTCGTAGTGGCCGGACAGCCTGGTGTTGCCAAAGTCATTGTCTCTTGGAGTATGTTTGTTTCGCCTTGTAAAAGTGCGACTTGTAAATCTGCGCTCCAGTACCCTTGCGCTGTTGGTACTTGCTGTTGTTGCTGTACTTCCGAAAAGAATCATTGGATTGGTAGCCAGAGGGGTAGGCCGGGGAACCATATTGGTTCTGGTGCTGCCAAGAATGACGTCTTGTTGAAGCCACAGAGGAGAAGGAGGCCGAATAGGACATGCCCATTGAAGGTGCTGTGGTTCTCAGTTTCTGCACACGCTCCAGTGTGTTGTCGGTTTGTTGGCCAAAGAGGGCATATCCATCAAATGGGAAGTCCTCAATTCACGATTGGGCTCCTGCAAGAGTGAGCAAGCTCTGAGCCAAGTGTGGCGTCTCAGGGAAACCGCTGTTGCCATGATTCTGGATCCCCCATCTGCACAGTGGCGAGCAGAGTGGAGCTGTTGTTTAGCCACTCCCGAGCCCTCCTGGAGGAGAGTGGTGGCAGCCTCTTTCTGTTCCCTTTGAAGGTGAGCAATGAAGGGGGCCAGCTTTTCCAATATAAAGTGTTGATACCTTGCCCAGTAAGCTTGATGATTAGCCACCTGGAGCAGTAAGCTGGATGCAGATTATAGTCTCTTGCCCACAGCATCCAGCTTCCTGCCCTCCCTGTCTGAAGGAGCTGTCAAAAGCCGTTGTTTGGACTTCGATTGGGCCAATTCAGCTACAACCAAATTTGGTGTGGGGTGTCTGGTGAGGTATTGTGTATCTTGCATTTTCACCCTGTACATGTTCTCCAGGCATTTGGAAGTGGAGGCAACTGAGGCAGGTTTCTCCCAGGCTACTTTAATTATCTGGGCAATGGTTGGTATCAGGGGAAGGGCTACTATCCCTATAGCCTGCGGTTGGATCAGCTTAGAGATGGAATCCTGAGCAGTCTGATGTAGCTCCGAAATATCCAACCCGAGGGAGGTCGCCAATGCCATGCACAGCAGCTGCTCTGTGTAACGTTTCAGTTCCGCTAAGGAGGAACCCTCCGGTTGCTCCAATTCCGGCTGTTCCGTTGCACTCTCTGTTCCATCCACGTCTGGAGTACCTGGTGGATCCAGAGATTGCAACCCCAGGTCCTCGACAGGAGTATCAATCTCCACCACCAGTGCTGGCGACAGAAGCGTTGGATCTACTGGCTCTGCAGGCGGAGCCATAGGAGCTGGCAGCATAGGGTCCACAGGCTGGGTCGGGGCTGGAAGCACAGGATCCACAGGCAACGGGGGTGGCAATGGGACCTCGAGTGGAGCGCTCGGGACCGAAGGAGATCGAGGGTCTGCTGGTCTTCCTTTCTTTGGCTTCTTCCCTTGTTTCCTGCTACGCCTGTTAGGGCTAGAATCTGATCTAGTAATCTGATCCCGACATAGAATGGGAGCGTGACCGCTTATGTCCTCTCCTCTTTCTGCCTAGATAATCCCTTAGTCTGTCCTTGTAGAATGGACCTGACGGAAATCCAAAATAAATCCACCGGCTCCACATCAGTGTAAGGAGCCATCTTCCAGTGTGAAGGGTCACTGTCCCTCTCAAAGTGTGGGGCATAATCCCATCTAGATAGCAATGGGTCGTAAAACCAATGATAACGTTTCCCATGATGTTTAGATTTGCAGGATGTCTCACTCGAGGAGGATGAGGGGGAACCTGGGTAGCAGGGGTCCAAACCACTCTCAGAAGATATTTCGGGATCTGGCTGAAGTTGCAGTGGTGAGTTAGATCCCGAGGAGACACTTGATAGCAAGCAGATCAGAGACAGATAAATTGGGCTTGGAGATGGGGAGTGCGGTACATGCATCTTCTTACTTTTACATTTTTTTTGGAGTGGATTCAGCCTCCCGCCTCTCCTTAGCAAGCTTTTCTCTCTTCGTGCCACCAGGGAGCTTCCTTTACTTTTTCTTCACTTGTTCTCAAGGCTCCTGAACAGTATTCGAGCCTGAGCTAGCTGTCATCGGGATGAAAGCACCAGCTTTCTTACGCTCCTTCAGTCCCAAGTCCCCACCTCCTACACAATCCTCCTGAGTAGGCGGGGCTGGCCCAGGGCACACCGGAGTCCGCTTTGCCTTGATCGAGCTCGTGGCAGGTTTCGAGGACGCAAGCCGCACCTTCTCGCCCTGCACCATAACGGGAGGTAAGCCCGGCAGAGGCGGTGGTAATTCTGGTGGAGGCGGCAGCAGATCAAGCACAGCTGCATGCGCCAGTGCAGTGACCTCGGCAGTAGCAACCGAGGCGTTTTGTTGTTCAACAACAGGCTCAGACTCAGAGTGGAACTGTACTTCCATCCGATTTGAAGGGCCCTTTCCCACAGCAATGTACCTAAGTGGGAAGCTCTGTTGTGGCGAGCCTGCTTGGTGAAGCCCTTACAAATTGTACAGATATCCACCCTCTGGGCCTCCCCCAGGCAAGGAAGACACTTTGCGGGCCTGTCTGAGGTGGGGATTTTTGCTGCACAGGCTGAGCAACGTTTAAAGGTTACTTTTGGGGCTGCTGCCATAAGGCACAACGCTCCACTGGCCGCCAAAGCGTGGGGGGGGGGTGCGCGAAAGAAATCAAAATGCAAAATGGACGGTCAGATATACTTAGAGAAGAGAGAAACAGATAGAATAAAAGGAGGTTACAGTAGACATTTGCATAGGAGATACGTTCTGAGGTGAAGGCAGCGCAAAGCTCCAACGTCTTGCCCTAGCAGCGGTCGATGAAAGACTGAGGTAGTGTGGGGATCAGCCTACAGAGGTAGTGGTGCCTGCCCAGTAGCTAAGCCCGGGCAGGTACAGCCAGCCTCCCTCTGTGAAGTTAAACAGTGTAACTGAGGTGTTTGTGTGCTCCCTGCCATGTTACACTGTTTAACTTTTTCTCACATTTTTTTTAATTTTGGAAGGTTCTGGAACGTGGCTCTGCTCAGGCGCCTAACCCAAGTGTGATGCACAGAGACCACAAAGAAGAAAGGGGGGTTTCCTGCAAGGCCTGGCTGGGACTGGACCCAGGCTCCGGTACCAAGGGAGGCAGTAGCAGCTTCCGGATCACCGTGTGGCTGCTGGAGGTGATGGGCCTATTTGCTCCAGATTTCTCCAAGCTGAATATGTGAAGTGAAAGATGAAAGATGAGGGGGAGAAAGATGAGGGGGAGACACACAGCTTATTTCTGGGTCTGTAGTGGGGCCCAGCACTTGGATGGTCAGCGCTGGCCTGATGGCCAGAAGAACCCTGGGAAGGAACCATCTCCCTGGACAAGCCAGAAGGACACTCCTGCCCCAGAGGGAAGAAGTCCTACCCAGGCTCCCCAAGATCCAGGTTCCTCCTGGGGATGGGCTGCAATAATTTGGCATGCTCCACAGCAGCCTCCTGCTTCTTTCTGTGGAGTCTCCCCTCCCCCAGGTGGGAAGGTCTTTCCCCTCAGAAGTCACACTCCCACCTGTTGCATTGACCACACACCTGGCTGCCTTGATCTTCCCCAGAAGGGCTGGTGGGTTGCCCTCCCATGGCGGCTTCCACTTGCTGCTGCTTTCTGCCTGGGGTTACCTCTTGGATCTTTTGACAGGCTTCACCCTTTCTGTTGATGGTTCTGCCCTAGTAGTTTACATAACCTCTGCAGATTTGTTTGGACAAAAACAAGTCTCACAATTTCAGAGCTGAATATAAGTAAGTTAACCATGAAAGATGAGGGGGAGACACACATCCTATTTCTGGGTCTGAGTTTGGGTCTACCTTGGGGGGGGGCAGCGCTTGGATGGTCAGCTCTGGCATTGGGTCGAGCCCCTACCAAGCTTGTGGTGTTTGCAAAGAAGAGGACAGTGTATTCAGCAGAGGTCAGCCCATTGGGTTCTGGGCCTTCATTCTCGTTATGGTATTTAAAGAACTCTGGGGAGGAACCAGCTCCATGGAGAGGCCAAGAAGGACACTCCTGCCCCAGAGTGAAGAAGTCACACCCAGGCTCCCCCAGGAGGTCCATTCACAGAATTTCAGAGCTGAATAAAGGTATGTTAACCATGAAAGATGAGGCGGAGACAGACAGCTTGTGGCTCTTTCCCTCCCGTAGCCTCTCCTGAATTGCTTTCAAAGCCACAGGGGGAGAAGCTGCAATCCCCCAACAAATACACATGGAGGCATCAAGCCCCTTGCTGCGTATCCTTCCGAATGTGAGCCTCATCTATCAGAAGAGGGCGTAAGTGTTAGCACCCTGCAGCTCCCAGCCAATCTAAGCAAGATCCAGTTCCTATTTCAAAGCCAGGCTAACCTCATCCACAGCCTGCTTTGAGTTGCTTCTTTCTGCTTCCCTTCTTCCAAGGTTTTGTGCTTTCCGGAACTGTGGACTCTTCCATTGCAGAAGCATCTTTAGCATCAATTCCCTTCAAACAAGGGATGGGAGTCCCGAGAAAGACAAATGGCACAAGTGTTCTTCATTTCATTTGAAATTTCTCTGCTTCCATTTTGTGACACATGAAAAATGAGCCGAATTGTCCCCATCTGGTGCCCTCTTCCAACTAGATACTCTTCAGGGCCAGTTCAACGATGTGGCCAAAGTGGCACTAGCCAGGGGTGCCTAGGATTAATGGGCTCTGGAGGAGGATGGTGGGCTGGGGAAGGAAAGTGCGTACCTGCTGCTCTCCTTACCACACAGGCTTCGTATCTTGCTTGAACTGTCTGTGTAACACGTGAGAGGGAGAGAGCTCCTTCACCAGCGCGCACACACACACCTGCTGTGTTTAGCAAGGCTGCGTGGTGTTTGTGTGGTGTGCTTAAGCACGATCATTCTCCCCCTGACCAGGGATCTCTTCTCAATTTCACTTGTGCTTTGGAAAACTGGGGGGTGGGGACACCCGAGGACTCTTTTTAAAGCCTTCCTGCCTAATCAAGCTATTATCTGGTTAAGGACACCTTGACTGATTAATCCAATTAGTTTTTATTGATCGGTCAATTAATCAATCAGTAAATCAGTTAGATGTGATTAACTGATTGACATGTGATATGACTAAAAATAAGAGTTTTGAAGGGAGGAAGTCTACTTGCTTCCGTTTTAGCTATTTGTATACTGCTTTTCAACACAAGTTACATAGAAGAGTGAGAAATAAGTAAAGATGGTTCCCTCAGGGACATTTCTTTTTGAGTAGCACACATTCATTCTGCATTTGTACTTGCACTTATTTGGAAGGGGCTGGCTTCAGAGAGCAACTTTCTTTGAACAGTGGCACACATTAATTCTGTTTTTTGTTTCTTGCTTGAATTTACTTTGAGGGTTCATTTTTAAAATCCACCTCTGCAGCCCATTCCTTTTCCCTTTCATGTTGGCTCCGTTGTCGTAGCCTTGGTCCCTCATACCACCAATATTAAGATTCCAGGCAAGCAGTTGATTGACAAGAGTGTCACACAAACCCTCTCCAGTTGCATCATGCACTTCCAGGAAACCTAGGGAATGTTCTTCTATGTCCACAGTGCCTTCTTTGCAGGAAACGAAATGAATAATAACCATCATCTGCTCAGTGTGACTGACGTCTGGAATGCAGTCCAATATTTTAAAATAGTACTTTGCTTTCTTGATTGCAGACAAGATCTTTTCAGTGATGGTCTTGCCCAAAATTGAAATAATTTAATTTTGTATGTCTTTGCACAAATAGTGGTATTTGGATTCCTGTCTCTTTTGCAAGCACATTAATTTTAAAATCTACTATCTATGTTTACATTATACTGTATTTGGGCGACTTGGACTCCACTGTTTCTGTTAAGGTGGTGGCCAGCAATCCTCCTTGCAGTCTTAGATTGGATCAGTTTCAATCAGTGATGCCTGAGGACATGGACAAGCTGCTTGGGGCAGTGCGGCCTACCACTTCTTCTCTGGATCCTTGCTAAACTTAGCTGCTTCTATCTAGCCCGACTTGGCAGCTTCTATCTAGCAGGGAAATTGTTGGAGATGATTGATTTGATTGATTGATTGATTAAGCGCTGTCAAGTTGATGTTGACTCTTAGTAACCACATATACAGTAGATTCTCTCCAGGATGATCTGTCTTCAACTTGGCCTTTAAGGTCTCTCAGTGGTGCATTCATTGTTGTCGTAATCGAGTCCATCCACCTTGCTGCTGGTCGTCCTCTTCTTCTCTTTCCTTCAACCTTTCCCAGCATTATGGACTTAACAAGGGAGCTGGACTTTGCATAATGTGTCCAAAGTATGATAGTTCGAGCCTGGTCATTTGCGCCTTGAATGAAAATTCTGGGTTGATTCATTCTAGGATCCATTTGTTTGTTTTCCTGGCTGTCCATGGTATCCTGAAAAGTCTTCTCCAGCACCAAAGTTCAAAAGCGTCAATGCTTTTTCTTTCTTTCTTCTTCAAAGTCCAGCTTTCGCATCCATAGAGTGTCACGGGGAAAACCATTGTCCGAACAATTCTAATCTTTGTAGGTGTAAACACATCACGGCATCTAAAAATCCTTTCCAAGGCCTTCATTGCAACCCCACCAAGTGCTAGTCTACAGTGTATTTCTTGACTTCTGGATCCTTTACTGTTGATGGTCGATCCTAAAAGGCAAAAGCTATCCAACACTGCAATGTCTTCATTGTCAATTCTGAGGCTGGTTGCTGTACCCGTTGCCATTAGTTTAGTTTTCTTGACATTTAGTTGTAGTCCCATTTTTTCACTGTGCTCCTTGACTTTCATTACTAGAGCTTGCAGATCATCTGCATTCTCAGCTATCAGAGTGGTGTCATCAGCGTTGCGCAGGTTATTGATGTTTCTTCCTCCAACTTTAAAGCCACGCTCATCTTCTTCCAATCCAGTTTCTCTCTGTATATGTTCGGCATATAAATTGAAAAAAGAGGGAGAAAGTATACAGCCTTGTCTTACTCCTTTGTCAACCTGGAACCAGTCTGTTTCACCATGTTCTGTCTGGACTGTGGCTTCCTGTACTGTGGATAGGTTTCTCATGAGAACAATGAGGTGTTCTGGGACACCCATTTTCCTAATGATATTCCACAACTTGACATGGTCAATGCAATCGAAGACTTTTCTGTAGTCAATAAAGCACATCTTGACTTCTTTCTGGTGTTCTTTGACTTTCTCAATGATCCAGCATGCATCAGCAAAGATGTCTCTTGTTCCTCAGCATTTTCTGAAACCAGCTTGAACATCCAGCATTTCCCTTCCACGTAAGGCTCTAATCTGCGTTGAATGATCCTGAGCATTATATTGCTAGCATGTGAAATTAAGGATATTGTGCGATGGTTTGTGCAATCTGTTAAGTCTCCTTTCTTTGGTATAGGTATGTAGACTGACCTCTTCCAATCTGTTGGCCACTGTGTCATTCTCCAGATTTGCTGGCATAGTTTGGTTAGAGCCTTGACTGATTTTTCTTCTGTTACTTCTGTAGCTATTCCATCCATTCCTGCAGCCTTCTGACTTGGTAATGACCAGAGTGCTAATCTAACTTCATATTCCTGTACTAGAGGTTCTTGCAAGTAGAAATATCTCCTAGAGCAGGGATTCTCAACGTTGGGTCCCCAGATGTTTTTGGACTTCAACTCCCATAATCCCTAACCAAAGGGCACGGGGACTGGAGATTATGGAATACAAAAACATCTGGGGACCCAACATTGAGAATCCCTGTTCTAGAGTATCTTGGATGTTGGCGTCCCTGCTGTACAGATTTTCAGTGTACTCCTTCCAACTCTGTTTGATCTTCTCTGAATCAGTTACTATCTGTCCTTTGGCATCTCTTAACATACCAATTCGACGTTGGAACTTGGAACCTCCCTCTGAGTTCAGAGATCTTTTGGGAAACGCCTTATTTTCCCATGTCTATTTCCTTCCTCAAGGTCTTTGCAGATGCCATTGTAGTACTGTTCTTTGTCTTTTCTAACAGCTTTCTGAAATTCCCTATTAAGTTCCTTCCTGAGGTCTTTATCTTTCTTGACTTTGGCTTCTCTCCTCTTCTTGGCAATTTCTACCGTCTATTCTGACATCCATTTTGCTTTCTTATGTTTCTTGGTCTTTGGCAGTCTCTTTTCACATTTGTCCTTAACTTATTTGATTTCATTCCACGGTTCCTCTTATCCAACATCAAGTCCCCAAAGGACCTCCCCCAGGGGGGTGAGAGAGATGCTTTGTTTGGACATGGAGAGATACTTTTGTTTGGACATTGTTAAAAATCATGGGGGCCAAAATAGAATTCTATGGGACCCTGTTTGTCAAAGGCTATGGCTTTTGAGCAGCCTTAAGGAAACCACTGCCAGTCTGTGTAGACAATACTAAGCTAGATGGACCAATGGTCTGACTCGGTATAAGGCAGCTTCCAATGGTTCTAAGAGTGGTGGGAATGTATTTGGAAACTAAATCCAATGTGCAGCACATACTAGGTCTGATGTTTAGAACTTAGCAGCTGATTTTAAACAATGCAGACTTCAGATGAACCACTAAATAACGTTATATTAGCTGTTCTGATCCGGAGCCTGTGGATTGTTATGTGCAAGTTAGCTCAGTACATTAATATTTTAATATATGTTTTTGAATTAGAACCCCAGTCCTTTACTATGATTCCTATTGACTAAATAATGGGGTTGCAAGGGAGGGGGAAAGAGAGAGAGAGAGAAAAAATCAGACAAAAAGAGGCCATAGAATAAGATATAAGTTAATGAAAAATGCAACTCACCACAGTTGGGAATCCTAGGACCAGGTGGCCTGTATTTCTGCTCAGCCTGCTGCTGTCTAGGAGCTACATTCTTAAGACCCCTGCCTGCTGCCTTATCTGAAATGCACCTGCGGGTTAGGCTGACCAGCTCTTCATCCCACTGCAAGTAGCAGGTGGCCTTGCAGCTCCTCATTAAGCGAGCCTCCATAGCCAGCTTGTCCACAACCTAGGTGAGAAGATGTACATTTTAAAGTTCTCAGCACAGAGAACATGTAGTGAATGGAATGGATTTTTTGTGTATATTAAATCAACATTGGCAATATACTTTGCATATGTCAGCAAACAAAACATGGCTCAATGCTTTTTTTATCATTAGTGCAAAACAAAGCAGCTCAGCTTTAGCAACACTGACTGCTGTTCTGCCTTTTTGCTGACATGCTCACCACTTATTACAAAACCTAAAAAGGGAACACACACACACACACACACACACACACACACACACACACACAGAATGAATAAGAACATATTGGCATCGAAAGGAACACACTACATAGCACATAACAGGCAAAAACAAATCCTGAGTTCCTTCTGAATAAAGTGCTGCACAAGCTTTGCCCTGGTGTCTCTGCTCCAGAGCAAATGGGTGGACAGGGAAAGGTCCAGTCATGTGCACCAGAAATGTGCAGATCATATGGAGCAGCAGGCAGCCCTAGAGGGACCTCCAGGTACACACATACACACGGAATGAAGAGGAACACATCACTTAGCACCGGCAAGACCTGATAGCAATTGCAGCTGCTTACATTATCCGGCTGGGATATGCCACCTATCACACACACACACACACACACACACACACACACACACCGGGACCACATTGCAAACCCTCAGCCTCTCATTGTCCTGCTCTGACTGACAGCTGCTCTCAGGAAAAGCTCTTTTCCTAGCTACCCAGGATCCCTGGTCTTCCTCTTACCAACCCTGTCTGCTGTTCCTTTGCACAGGAAGCCCATAGAGACTCCAAGGGAGTCTCCAAAGGAAACCAAGATCTCAGAATTCTGTGGCTTGTTGTGACATCATGGCCTGATCAGTCAGTGACGACGGCTGCTCTAGTCTAAATCCACACTCAGGTTGTTCACATGACCGGCCCTACAGGGACAAGGCAAACTTACGTAGGGCTGGTCATGTGCAGCGCCAGAATCACTCCTGATCCTGGTGCTCCATCCCCAGGCAGCCCTGCTTTTACCCAGGCTTAAAGTGAGGTAGCAGGATGTGTACTTGCCTTCTACCTCATACCCGGGTGTTGTGGCCACTCAGGCTGCCGGCAGCCATCCTTTCCACAGAGCCGGGGGGGGGGGGGCGCATGGAGCGGAGCAGCATCGGGAACTTCCTCAATGTACTGCGCTGTTCGCATAGTGCATTGTGGGATTCCTGGCAGCAGTGAAGTAGTCGTAAATTCCTAGGTGTAGCCACACCCACCCAAACAATGGCCAGAGGAATCCGTTTAGAAGGAAGCAGTGCATTTCAGTGGGCATTCCCTGCCATTTGATTGAGGACACTAACCCACCAGAGCACTTGCATGCTGACGGTACTTGCTTTAATCAGGTAGCGCTAGGTAAGACTCCTGCCTGAAACCATGAAGAGCTGCTGCCAGTCAGTGGGGCCCAGGGTCTGACTCTAGGAAGGCAGCTCCCTCTGTTCCTAAGATAGGTAGCATGCTAATCAACGGTTGGAGGAGCAAGAGCATCACACTAGCCCTATGTCGAAAGCCAAGGGCTTTGCATCCCTACTGAGACCCCAGATGGGGGAAAGTACCCTCCCTGCAGCACTACAACACTGCCTGGGGGGGCCTGGTTTCCTTCTCTCCCCACCACCCCTCCACTCCAGATCACCTCGCCACTCGCCCCTGTGCTACCACAATGCAACGTAAATAGATTTTTAAAAAAATATTTGAATTGCTTGTTATAGTTTCTCAGAATGGGAGAAAGATGTAGGCTAGATGGGATAGTGCCAATCCTTGATTAACATATGAAGCAGATTTCCCTTCCTAATACCAGCTCATTTTAAGATTCACACCAAGAATCCTCCCCTGCCCCCCACCGCTCTATCCACCAGGGCCCAATCATTTCCCTCCAATTAGGATGGGCTCCACCAAGGCTTCCACTCACAACCACTGGATGGGGACTCAGATCTTGCAGCTGGTGACGTGACATGTTCTCACTCCTCAGAATCAGAAAGATGGGGCCTCTGGGGGTTCGCCTGCCCCTCTTTGTGTCTCTCCGCACAGAAGTGTCCTTGCTGGGCTTCTCTACAGGCTCCTGGCACAGCTTCTTCGGGTAGGGCTCCACTGCTTCCCCAGCCACCTTGAACACTTGACAACCCAAGTGAATTTCAGCTCCGCCTTCCTTATACTACTGCTTCCCTGGCACCACATGTTCTCTTTCCCCCTGGCTCCACAGTAGCTGAATGGTCATTACAGCCCTGAATTCAGCTGGTGACTGGACTCTGTGATCCTGCACGGTCTGCTAACTGACCCAATGACAGGTTCAGCATCTTCACCCATTTTCATTGGATCAGTCTGGGTCCCTAACAGTTACATAATGTGATGAGGTAGGCAAATCACCTCATAATCAGGTACCTACACATACACACATAGTACACACATACCTTTGATTCTGATGTTGATCTTATTATAAGTGGCACAAATTCTCATTTGGCCTACCTTCTTTCAGACCCGAACCACAATAGCTGCCCAGGGACTTCCTGAAAGTTGAATTTTACCTCTAGCCTCCATTGCTGCATCTTTTGCTCAAATTCACACTGAAAATGAATGGGGAAAATGGGGGTCCTTGCTGGATCAGGCTGTCATCTCCCATATTGATTTTGTGTTGGGCTAACCAAGTGCAGCCTATGTCATTCTCACCACATCTGAGGACACCTGAAGACAGTAGCAGAACCTCTTGAGCTGCCTGTATGTGCTCCAGCTTCAAACTGCCTTGATTTAAGACAAATATCTTCCAGCTTTGACGCATTCCAGGGGCTACTGGCCTCAGGCCTCCCTTCAGACAATCTCAGCAGGTTGGCATAGATTGAATTCTTCAAGCCAGAATTCTCTTGCAAGGTAAACACTACGGATGCAAATGCTTCATACCAATGACTGCCCCTTCTCACAGCACCTGTGGTTCTGTCTGAGGGTGTTAAGACCTGGAGCTACCAGAACAGCATGTCTTTCTCTAGTAATATCCTGTGTGCCACAATAGAAAATCATCCTAAATTATTTTTTTTTAAGGTTTTGTAAATTGTGGATGATGCAAGTCATTTAATGGTACTAGAGAAAGACAGGCTGTTCTGGTAGCTCCAGGTCTTAACACTCACATCAATTTAGGAGGAAGAATACAACTGAAGGAAGCCCGGGAGGGTGCACAGCTGGGGGAGTCGGTCATGTGACTTGACTCTGGGGGGCCCCCCAAGACAGTGAGCCCCCAGACAACTGTCTCCTCTTGCCCTATTATCGTTAGGCCCCTGCACTGGTCTAGAAGGTAAACGTAAAGTGTGCTGTCAAGTCAATTTTGACTCCTGGCACCCCCAGAGCCCTGTGGTTTTCTTTTGGTAGAATAAAGGAGGGGTTTACCATTGCCATCTCCCACGCAGTGTGAGATGATGCCATTCAGCATCTTCCTATATCGCTGTTTACCCGTTACCGTTGCCCCAGATCCGCTCCGCAGAAATTCTCTTCCTGCCCTAATCAACAGAAAGCGGCTCTTCTGCAAAGCAACATCAAACCTATTATTGGTTTATTTGTTTATTGAATGTCTATACTGCCTGATATAGAAATCTCTAGGCAATGTTGCTGGGAATTGTTTGCTGGAATTTAGTTGCTGGGCATTGTTTAAGTACACCTAATGCTTCTTATCCCTTCTTTTCATCCCTCTAGTGGGTAACCCTATGGCAAGGCATCCCTGTCTGCTGTCTGGGTGCTGAAATCCCAAGACGCCTGCTTCTTGATCTTCAATTCACCTCCCAGTTAGGTTTACCAACCCTTCATCCAACCAGGGGCGCACCTAGGTGCCCATTTTGGTGCCCAGGCCTGCAGAGTGGGACCCCCGCCACCATGAGGCACACACTCCCTGCCACAAGCCCCCTGCTGCCACGAGGCCCCCCGTGGACATTTTTAGTGCAACCCTGGGAGTCCTCCTGCCGCCGCTGCATGCACGCGCCACTGCCCTGGCCGCCGCGCCACTCCTTGCCCTTTTCGCCACCTTTTTGCAGCCACCATGTGCATGGCCGGTGAGGGTGGGGGTGATCCAAGCAGGCCTCCCTCCATGGTGGTGGTGGCGATGGGCGGAGCAGCCGCTGGGCCTGTCATCCAGGGGCTTGTGATGATCTACTCCCACTGTGCAGGTGCGCTGGAGTGCCTCGCAGTTCTCAAGGGCTGCTGGGCTGCTCCGCCCACCGCCACGGAGGGGAGGCCTGCTAGATCAACCCCCCACCCCCGGCCACACACATGGCAGCAAAAATTCTGAAAAACACTGGAGGTTCAGCGCAGTCGGGCAGCGGCAGGGTTGTTGTGAATGGTCATAACCCATCATAACCAGAGGTACCAACTCAGTAGCATGATGAAATATAGGCCTGTGTCTGATTTATTTTAAGAGTTCAGTTCAATGTCTGAACTGGAGGTGAATCTCATGACTGCCTGGTCAATGATTTGTAGAGTCAGGGGAATGGCGCATTGTTTATCAGGGTTTGCGGAAACTCACTGAGACAATGGGTCAGGCTTAATTACCAGTCTCACACTGCTGAAATTAACCTGTGTCCAGTAACAGCATGCTTCTGCCTTAAGTCCAATGTGTTGATTAACTTGCCTCACTCATGCTTACCCTTTTGATGTTACTTTGAATATTCTTTGGTTGCAAATACACACTAGATAGAGGTATACAAGAAATAATGTCTCACACAAATAGAATTAACTCCCTCTCACTAATTGCTAACTTTTAACACCTTCTGGGACCAGGCTAGCACATCTGGGATGCAGATTTGCTTTTAGACTTTGTCCCCTCCTCAAGATAACAGCTAACAGGAGATGAGAGTGAGATCTCTCTGGACTGATCAAATATCCTGAGCTAATTTTGATATTTAAAAGACAATATTCCAAGGATAGCAGGAATAAATGCCTTTTGTGATCCAGAAGACTAAAAAGGGACATCAAAGGATGGAACCACTATAAGAAGGAGTCTCTGGACATGGCAGTGTAGCAGTTCTGTGCCTACGGGCATTCTGCTCACACGCTAGCTATCTTGTGCCTACAGCAAGATTTGCTCAGGAACTCTGCTCATGGACAGGAACTGCCTGTGACTTCTACTGCTCAGTGAGAAGTCAAGACTTTTCCCCAGCCATGGCACCTTCACTCTCTGCCTCGCTCTGAGCAAACTGTCTGCTTGACCACCAGAAGCCAGACCATCGCACTGTTGCTCTTCCCAGCTACAGTCTCTCCTCTTCAGCTGAAAGATCCACCATTCTCTAGCCTGGTAAATATGCTGCTCCTACAAGCCTGGAATTCCTTCATCCCTTCCCCTTCTCCTGCTCCCTTCCCCTCGTCCCCTTACTAATTTCTGATCCCCCAAAAACCTTACCAGCCCTGAGCCTTCCTCCCCCCCCCCTTTTCCGCCTATATCTAAACTGTACTAGGCTCTAGGAAGATTTAATTGCACGCACATATGTCATTTAGGCACACTGGGTGGAAAATATTGGTACTGACTAGATGTTCTGTTTTAATACTGTTAGCAATTCTGCTTTGCTAGGTTGTTGTTATGCCTTTTATGTTCAATAAAGCCCATTGAACCTCTTTGAGGACTAGTTTGATCTCCTTCCTTCTTTGCAATCCAGATCATACGTGGTCATCAATATAAAAGAACAAGGTCACGTTGGGGACATTATGGTCCAGACCGGTTTTGTAACCTGGCTAATGAGCATGTTTGGTATATAGATCAGGCCTGGTCTGTAACAGGGTGGGCACGGGGTGGTGACAGGAGGCCCCCCTGACATTTTCCCCAAGGTCCGGGGGTAAGAGCGCCTCTGCATCCAACTGCCAATAGCAAGATATCTCCACAACCTGCTTCTCTGCACTAAGGAACAACTTAGGTGAGAGGAAAGATGTATATTTTCAAATACTCAGCCAAGGCAGCATGTGGCAAATGTGATTATTTATTTAATAAATTAACATTTGCTATATAACAACTGCTATTGCTTCTTCTTCTTCTTCTTCTTCTTCTTCTTCTTCTTCTTCTTCTTCTTCTTCTTCTACTACTTCTTCTTCTTCTTCTTCTTCCTCCTCTTTTTCGTCTTCCTCCTCCTCCTCCTCTTCTTGCTCTTCCTCCTCCTCCTCCTCCTCCTCGAAATAAAAGTTGGTTTTGATTGCAATGAGTGCAAAATAAAGTAACTCAGCTCCGGCAACAATGGCTGTTCTGCTGCCTTTTTTTTTCTGACTGGAACATCCTCCATTTGGTTGTTTGGAGAAGTGCCATTTCTTATCATTGCTTGTAAAGAAAATTGGCCTGACACTCTTTCTGTCTTACAAGTAATTTGATGGTTCTATGACTGAAGTCCAGAATTTCTTTGATCTTCTGCTTCTCGATTGACAGCATTGCCAAGCTATTAAGTCTTTGCCCCCAGATCCCCAAAGGAAGACAGGACACACGTGTATGGATGAAAACTAGGGCCACTTTATTAACTATAAACTATGCAGAAATCTGCAACAGGTATAACTATAACCTCCCTAAACTAGAGTGTGGGCAACTCCAATCCCCTTTTCGGGTAGGCACAGCCTCCTAGAGAGGGCTGAGCTCCTCTCACTATTGGGCAAAGCAGCCAGGCTTGGCAGATGCCATATGAAACCTCAGCATAGCCCCACCAAGCTACACAGTTTACTGTGTCAAGGAGGTAGCCACCAGGGTCACCACCACTGTTCCCTCCAACATGGATCCCCAGATGTTGTGGACTACAACTCTTATAATCCCCAAGCAAAATCCATTGTAGCTTGGGATTCTGGGGGTTGTAGTCAACATCTGGGAATCCCTGTTAGAGGAAACACTGGTCAATACCCCTCCAGCCCCGAAGCTCTGAGTGGGTCAGCTAAATAGTGCCCTAATTGTGGTTCATTCGCTAGGTGACCAGATTTGGCTTTTTAAAAGCCAAATTCTGGCTTACGGCCCATTTGACCCATGAGTATACCCCTTAGGCTCTGGCCACCTCAGACACCCCTGGGCCACCAAACCCTGAAAGGTTGTTCCATGAAACCATCTCTACCTGAAAGGTACCTATGGCTGAGCACCAATCGAGGTCTTAACCTCCAAAGCCCACACTCACCTGCCAAAGTGACCACTTAACCTGCAACCAGACTCCCACCCCTAAAAGGGGGGTTATTCCCTTTAAAACACAGTCAGTGAGGAGTAGGCGAAAAAATCTCCACACAAAGCCAATCCGGTGAAGACCAAAAATTCCTATTCGGCCCATAAGCGACCAGCTAATCTCTCACTGAACTAGGGAGGGTGGGCGGGAGCCGCAAAGCCTGCAAAGTTGGAGGAAGGAAGCATGTGTGGCGCATAAGTAGTGGCATCAACACACTGACCCCATTGGCCATCCCATGCATGTAGCCACGTCTCACAGGGGATGGCCAAATGGGAGCCATGTCCTCCTGGTCAGGGCTGATTTGGTTTGATCTTGGACTGGACCTCCTTTCCTGAAGGCCTGTCTCGTTCGCGATCAAACCATCGAACCAGCCTGGTTCTCAGCAGACCAGTTTGCTATTGAACCATTCGTACACACCTGTCAGGGTCCCAACATCTCTAGCCCCCACCTCCCGTGTCCAGAGGGTTCCGGTGGGAATGTTCCCAACCAGGGCGGGAACGCTGCGCCCTCAGACGGGTCCCAACCCCCACCTGCTGAGACCGGCAGGCCCTACTGGCTCCCGTGGTCGGGTGACCTAGTGTCTCCCGACACTGCCGTGGTCTCGTGGGATGTTGTTAGCATATTGCAAGATCACACTCCAAACTCTCGCGAGATCACTCGTGAGATCGCCAGGTCTCAGGAGAGTTGCTGTGAGATTTCAGGGTTATATAAAATGGCCTGGCCCGTGATGAGGGGCAGACGGCTGAGAGCTGTCAAGAGGCAGACAGCTCTGGGAAGTCAAGTCTCCAGCAGGTGACAGAGGCAAAGGAACGCCTGTGCAGGCATTAGCCTAGGACATTGCCAAGACCTCAGGAGTTATGAGGCCAGACCAACTGGCACCCCTAAACAGGGGTAGAATCAATCAGATGGAGACCTTGCACCCCACGAGGCCCAACAACACCCCCAATGAAAAGGAACACTCTGCATAGCACAGGCAAGACCTGATGGCAATTGCAGCTGCTTACCTTACCCAGCTGGGATTTGCCACCTAAAACAAACACACACACACATACACAAGAAGAATGAAAAGGAACTCATTGCATAGCACTGGGAAGACCTGATGGCAAAATTGCCTCTGCTTACCTTACCCAGCTCGGATTTGCCACCTAAAAGAAACACACACAACACAAAACAACAACAAGGAATGAACAGGAACACATTGCATAGCACTGCTAAGACCTGATGGCAATTGCCTCTGCTTACCTTAACCAGCTGGGATTCACCACCTAAAAACAAACACACACAAACACACACACAAGGAATGTAAAGGAACACATTGATTAGCACTAGAAAGACAGGATGGCAAAATTGCGTCTGCTTACCTTACCCATCTGCGATTTATGACCTAAAAGAAACAAACTCACTCACACACAAATGAGGAATGAAAAGGAACACATTGCATAGCACTAGGAAGACCAGATGGCAAAATTGCCTCTGCTTACCTTACGCAGCTGAGATTTGCCAACTAAAACAAACAAACACACAAATGAGGAATGTAGAAGACTACAGTGCATAGCCCGGGAAAGTGTTGGAGATGGACTACCAGTGCATCAACTTTTTGCACCAACTATCCTTATGACCACTAGGGGCATTGGGGGTAGAGATAGTGAGTAAGGTTCTCCCTAACTGTTCTATCGGTCTCTACTCTATAACCCCTGGTAGGACTCTTCAGGTATTTCCTGTTGAGAGTCAGAAAGAATCCCTTCCTTTCATCTTAGAGAGCAGATGGAAACATCTCTCTCTCTCCCTCACCTATTCATTATGTTCTTCTATAAATTAGGGTTAGGTCTTTCCTAACCAAAGTATACTTCACCAATAAATACTTTGTATTTATTCTACAAGAATCTCCATGTGTCTTCTCTAAATAGCTGCAACAACTAAACTCTGCAACTACTCTGTAACTGGAATGGGTAGCTTCTTTAGTGCTCTGCTAATTAACTGGGGGATAAAAATTACAACCCCCCAAGAGAAAGAGCTGCTGGCAAGATCGCCTCTGCTCAGAGGTGCACCTAAGTTATTTTGGAGCCTGGACCTAAAGGCCTTTGGAGCCCACACCCCACATGGCAAATTAAATATTTTTTAACACATACGTTCTTGAGGGCACAAACCACACCACTCAGGACAGACTAAAGATTATTTTGGAGCCCCCAAGGAGTATGGACGCCAGGGGCTGCATCCCCAAAATCCAGGAGTAAAAGCGCCTCTGCCACTGCTTACTTTACTCAGCTCAGATTTGCCACCTAAAAGAAATGCACACACGCACAAACACACAAATGAGGAATGAAAAGGGGCTGGAATGAAATGAGGAATGAAATGAGGAATGAAAAGGGGCATCAAGGAAAGGGCAGGTTTCCTACCTGTAACCGTAGTTCTTCAAGTGGTCTTCTGTGCGTTCACACTTGGGTTTTGCGCTTGCCCAGAGCCGGTTCTGGAAACTTCCAAAGCTTCACCCCCCCAAAAAGGAAAAAAGAGCGGGAAGACCCACTCCCTCTGTAGGTTGAACCCCACACTACCTCAGTCAAGGAGACCACCGCTCAACAAACGAGACCAGCTGCTGTGGGGAGGTAGGGCGGGAGTGTGAATGCACAGAAGACCACTCGAAGAACTACGGTTACAAGCAGGAAACCTGCCCTTCTTCTTCGTGGTCTCTGTGCATCACACTTGAGAACATAGCGAGCTAGCTTACCTGGCTGGTGGGAGCAGCCTAATGAGAGACTGAGTGAAGTACTGCCGTCCCCAAGCACGCCTGATCTCTGGAACGGACATCCAGCGCATAGTGTTGTATGAAGGTAGACGGGTTAGCCCAGGTAGCTGCCCTGCAAATCTCCTCCAATGCAATACCCCGCCAAAAGGCTTCCGATGACACCACTGCCCTCGTGGAATGGGCCCGAATAGGGCCCGGCAATTGCTTCTTAGCCAGCTGGTAGGCTAGACGTACAGTCTCTGCTACCCAGGATGAAATTCGCTGCTTTGATATAGGCATGCCCATAGATGAGCCTGAAAAGCTGACAAAGAGTCTCTCTGTCCTTCTGAAGTGTCTTGTCCAATCTACATAGAAGGCAAGAGCCCTCCGAACATCCAAAGAGTGGTAGGCCCTTTCTTTCTCCGAGCGTGGATCAGGGAAGAAAACGGGCAGCCTTAGTTCTTGCGACAGATGGAACTCCGACACTACTTTCGGCAGAAACATGGGGTCTGGCCACATCACTACCCTATCTTTGTGAAAAATCAGATAAGGTGGGTCGCAACGAAGTGCGCGAATCTCACTCACCCTGCTAGCTGAGCAGATGGCAATGAGGAATACTGTCTTCAATGAAAGGAGCTTCAAAGAACAAGTCGCCATGGGTTCGAAAGGTGGCGACATTAACCGTGAAAGAACTATTTGAAGGTCCCATATGGGCAACAAACATGGATGAATTGGGAACAAATTTAATAACCCTTTCAAAAACTTCTTAACCACCAGGTCAACAAACAGACCCAAATAACTGTGGTAGGAAGCAATAGCGGCCAAATGCACCCTGATGGATGCCTGTGCCAGTCCAGACTCTCTCAGAGCCAGAAGATATTCCAGAATAGTCTGGACCGGGACCTGATCAGGGGCTAGACCAGACTTCGCCACAAAATCAGAAAACTTCTTCCACTGGACAGGATAGCAGCGTCGTGTAGATGGCTTCCGTGCTGCTTCCAGGACTTTAAGTACAGAGTCTGAGATGGAGCGGAGCGTCAGATCCTCCAAGCCGTCAGATGGAGGGATTCTACGTTCAGATGGATCCTGCGGGGCCCCTCCAATGTCAACAGTTCCAGGTATACCAGCAGGTGCACAAAGGTGTGGTTGGCCAATTGCTGGAGGAGGGCGCTGGAAAGGGACACCCCCCGTCAGATTTGCGGACTTCGTCCACCATTGTACCTATGCCAGTATGCTCCGCGGGGCCCACATCTGTCTGTCTGGGCGATGAAGGTGGAGATTGAAGTTTTCCAGGAACAACACTTGTAGAGGCTTCATGTGAAAGCGTGCCAGTGGCAGAACAGCTGTAGATGAAGCCATGTGCCCGAGTAGCTTCTGCACCACCCTGGCCCTGTGACACCTCTTATGGCAGAAACGCAGGGCCGCCTCTCTGATGCTCAGCACCCTGTGTGGGGCAAAGTATGCACTGCTCTCTCTGGAATCCAACAGCGTGCTGAGAAACTCCACACGTTGCGACGGTCGGAGTTTCGATTTCTTGAAGTTGACCTCTAGACCCGGAGACCGAAGCAGCTGAAGGGTGAGCCGCACATGTTCTTTGAGGCCTTCGCAGGAGTTTTCCACCAATAACCAATCATCTATGAACGGAAAGACCATCACCCCTTGCAGCCGGAGGTGTGCCGCTACCACCGCCATACATTTCGTAAAGACGTGAGGTGCAGAGGCCAAATCAAACGGGAGTACCTTGAACTGGTAGGTATGACCTCCCACCTGTAATCTCAAGTATTGACGGTGATAGTGTACGATGGAGAGGTGGAAATATGCATCTTTTAGGTCAATCGAGGCGAGCCATACATTTCTGGACAGGAGGCGAAAAATAGTTGGGATACTGATCATGTGGAATCTCTGATACCGGACAAAAAGGTTGGCTCCCCTCAGGTCCATTATAGGCCTGAGACCACCATCCCGCTTGGGGATGGTAAAGTACCTTGAGTAAACCTCTCCTGTCCAGGTCTGAATGGATCTCCTCGATGGCCCCTTTTTCTAGCAAGGCATCGACCTCCTCCAGTAACGGAGGGGATGGCCTGGTAGTCTTGATTCCCCAAAAAGGTGGTAAAGAAAGGAAATTTATACGGCAATCATTGCGAATAATAGCCAGTACCCAAGCATCGGATGTAATGACTACCCAAGCGTCGTAGTGGCTGGACAGCCTGGTGGAACCAAAGTCATTGTCTCTTGGAGTATGTACAAGTCGCCTTGGAAAAGTGCGATTTGTAAATCTGCGCTCCAGTGCCCTTGCGCTGTTGGTACTTGCTGTTGTTGCTGTAGTTCTGAAAGGAATCATTGGATTGGTAGCCAGAGGGGTAGGCCAGGGACCTATATTGGTTCTGGTGCTGCCAATTCAGTTCAGTCAAGGATGAAGACAGAAGCCCCATTCACACCTGATCTTCAACATTTGGATGACGGGTGGACAGTGCACATGTGCAGAAGTGTTCACAGGGACAGCTATACAGACAGGCTGTGGAAGACAGGCACTGCTAGACACTTCCCATCTGGACCATGCCATATTGGGGCCTCTACCCAGGTTCACTTTGAAAAGGAATGCAACTACAGTCATGCACACAAAATCACGTCCAAGTGTTCAGACACCTGTACACACGTACTGCCTAATGTCAAAATAGGGCACATTACACATTAAATTGCACATTACACTTTAAATTGGACTTACCGTCAAGATGCTGGTCAAGTTGTGGACCGAGGGGGCCTCCTCCAGAAACCCCCTAATCATTCTCTGAAGAGATTGAAAGGTCTCATTCTAGGTGGGAAAGAGAAGATCAGGCATGAGTAGGAGAGACAACCCATCTTAAGAACACAATACTGAAAAAGCACTCATGCTTATGGCAGTATCGTGTTTGATTCCAGTTGGGCCGAGAAACAACCAGGATATTTGGAAGTAGGAAAGGCCCCTCACAATGATCCCGGAAGAAGAGCTTACACATTAAATCTCAGAAATGTAAGAAAGAACCTCTGCAGGCAGTCAAACCATTGCAAGGACCCCAGGAGTAGAAGCAGCAGGAGTCTGTGCCGCAGGAGGAAAAAGCTCAATGAGAATTTATCTGGGTCCCTGGCTCCAGGTAGTTGGCCCCGGACACCGCCACGTGCAGCACTGCCGACCGGAGCTCCTCGGGCAACGGCGGCTTGATTTTGCCGGAAGGCGGGGGGAGAATATAAGATTTCGTAGCGTGAGCAGGGCTGGTGATTCAGCCAAGGGAAGCTCATGTAGAGAAGAGGAACAGGGCAACTAAGCAGGCGTAAAAAGGGTTGGTCTGTGATGGTTTCTCCTCTTTTTTCAAAAATGACAAATCCAGGCCTGGGGAAGCCCTGATGCAGATAAGGAAAGAGGACTTAACAAGATGTTACAAACCCCCTTAGAATTAATTGTCATCTTTTTTAAAAATGGGAGCTACAATTACAGATCTTGTCTAATTTGCCACTGCCCTTTCCTGACACAACCCCCTACTATTTAATCCCTGATGACTATGAGTCTACCGCAGCTCCGTGACGGTGTCCATGGCTTTTCTTAAGAAGGAGCCAAGGTCCGGATGCAAGGTTACTTGCTCCATTATCTCCTGGGTAAAGAGCAGAAGAGAGTTGATCAGTACCCATGGACTTCATTGGGATAGCTCCAACAACAACAACAACAACAACAACAATATTTTCACACTGTCTTTCAACAAAGGTTTCCAAAGTTGCTTATATAGAGAAATTATAAATAGAACAAACAAACAAACAATCAAGATGATGCCCCAAACACACAGTCTTGGCAGTCAGGTTTGGACTGAGCCTGCGCTTGGTCATTCTCTTCCATTCTCTGCTGCATCTCACTCACCAAAATGGCTTCAACAATCTGAGGCTTGCTAAACTGTAATATGTCCTCCTGGCCCCTGGACTCTGCAATTTTCACTTGCTGTGAAACGGAATTAAGGACGGATGTCCACCAGAGGATGATTTGAAAATTAGAAGCATTGAGCTGTTAGTGATGGAAGGACTTCTCTGTGGCTTCCTGGAAATGGACCAGACACCCTTATTTCGTGGGTTGCTCTCAAGCCCTTTCTGGGGACCCCACCCCCTCATGGATTATTCTGCTACTTCTCAGGGAGATTGCAGAACTGGGGAAAGGATCAGAGCAGAGCAGAGCAAATGCCTCTCACAGAAATGACCTGGGCTATGTGGAGGAAGGCCCTCTACTCAATGATACCCTTCCTTAGCTCTTTCCTTTTTTTGCCATGCACTGCTCAAGGCTGGAAGGGAAGAAGAAATTCAGGCCCACAAATTTTAAATTAAGGCCCACAAATCTGCCAGTTTGCTAAGCACTAGCTGTCCCACCCTCCCAAAACAGTCACCCCCAGTCCCAACCATTCCCCAGCAGCCTAGGGCACCTCCTCACCAATTGTGACTCCCGACTACGTTTGGAAGCCCCCTTCTGCAGTTGGAGGAGGAGCCGAAGTTGGCTCAACACGGTTCCTCCTCTTGAAGAACCTCCGTCTGGGGGGCTTCCCCTTGGAGTCACGTGTGGGGGAGGTCTGAAAGAGCTGCCTGCAGCACTGGCAGACCCTTCGCAGCCTAGAAGAGAGCAGGGAGAAGGTGAGAAAGAGACCCTTAGGCAGACATTTGGAGGAGAGGGGGCCAATGAAAGGTATGCAGAACAGCTGGGGCAGCAATACAGGTAGCCCACTAGGTTTCCAGGTATTGCGCCGTCTTCTTTCTGGCTGAGGAATTAAGTAAAGAAAGCTGCCAAAATGCATTGGTGCAGAGACCTTTGCAACACTGTGTGCAGTTCTGCTCAATCCAACTCACCAAGCTTATCTTAGAGCTGGGAAAGGCATAGAAAAGGACCACGAAAGAGCTCAGGGGCGTAGCTCCTTCCTGGAAGGGAAAAGGTGGAGGCAACAGGGACCTTTTCATTTAGAAAGAAGAAAAGAATGGAGGGCATGACAGAGGTGCACCCTCTCTTCACATCGTGCACCATGTTTGGGATGGGCTTTTGGAGTATGCTGCCACAAGATGAAGTGAAGGCCAGTGCCCTAGCCAGCAGTCACTTTTCACTTGCAACTAACACTGGTGTGCCGGTTTCCTTGGTGCTGCCAGGGACACCCTGCTGCTGGACCAGGAAGTGGAGATGACACTGCTGCTGGGTGTGGACTGCACACTAGAAGTAGGCACTCCCGCAAAAGGCTGAGCAGTCCTAGGCCTCCAAAGGTGTGTCACAGACCCAACATGAAGAGTAGCACACTTCAGTGACAAGGATTTAGGATTAGATAAAAAGGAAAAGGTGTGTAATAAGAACAAGTGTCTTTTCATAAGACAGTCTGTAAGAGAGAGTTTTCATTCAGCATACTGATAACACCTTGCACCAAATCTCCGGAGGATCTCTCCCAGCGGTTTCATGTAGGTGTTAAAGTACTTTGGAGACAATATGGAGCCCTGAGGAACACCATATGAAAGTTCAGATTGGAAAGAGCAACAGTCTCCCAGGGACCCCGTGTGGAATCTGCCCGAGAGGTAGGAGCAGAACCACTGCAAAGCAGTGCCTCCCACCGCCAACCCCCTCAGACACTCCATCACCAAAGATGATGATTTCAATATGACAGCCGATATGTGTAAAGATGTGCTTTTTCGATTGGACTGTGTAACTGAACAGGCCAGGCTTGCAGACTCTTGAAAACTCAAGAAGTGTTCTACCATATGGCCTGAAAGACTAGCACATAGGCAAATCCATGTGATCAATGAGCTTGGGGGAAAGGGACTTATTAAGGACTTTAAAGTGGAGTCATGCAGAGAAGCTGCCACAAGGTGCCAGTGTTGCTTACTTAATCAAGGGGTGAGACCCAGCTTTTCTGCATGCCAGACACAGAGTCACAGCATCCTCTGGAGCTAATACATTCTGATGTCATAGGAACATAGGAAGCTGTCATATACGGAGTCAGACCATTGGTCCATCTAGCTCAGTATTGTCTACACAGACTGGCAGTGACCTCTGCAAGGTTGCAGGCAGGAATCTCTCTCAGCCCTATCTTGGAGAAGCCAGGGAGGGAACTTGGAACCTTCTGCCCTTCCCAGAGCGGCTCCATCCCCTAAGGGGAATATCTTACAGTGCTATTCTCCCATTCACATGCAACCAGGGCGGACCCCAACCTTCTCCCAACCTTGGAGAAGCCGCTGCCAGTCTGTGCAGACAATACTGAGCTAGATGGACCTATGGTCTGACTCAGTACATGGCAGCTTCCTATGTGTTCCTAAGTACTTGCAAAGCAGATTGCCAGCTAAAGCAATAGACAAGACACCATTTGGCTTGGGCACAAACCCTCTCTAAACCATGTCAAAATGTTGGGATCAAAGCCTTCTGCATACGTCCCAAAGGCCAAGAGAACCAAACTCAATCACAAATGCGAACTGGGAGTGTTGGTTGGATATGCGCCTGGCCAAAAGGGATAGAGAATCCTTGATCCTACAAGTGGAGAGGTCAGGATCTACAAGGTGGAGTCATTTGATGAGAGACAAGGGCCAACTAGAGGTGATGTACCAGAACTTGTGCCAGAGATCCAGGTGAAAGAGGAAGCACGTGGGTGGAGTCTCATGATGCAAGAGCCAGACCGTGAATCCAAAGAATCTGTGCCACAACCAGAAGGAGGCTCAGAAGGGGATACAGATTCAGAAGGGGCTGCACAGCCTGAGCCAGAACTGAGGCGCTGCTAGAGGCCCAACAAAGGGGTTCCACCCAAAAGGTTCTCTCTTGGGACCAAAGGAGGAGAGCTACAAGAACCCACCACATGGGGAGAGAAGGAAAAGATGCCAGCTGACAAAAGGTGAGAAATGCAGCATTTGAAGAAATTGACACCCTGCACCAAAATGAGACTTGAAGACTTGTGTCAATCCCCGCAGGAAGAAAGACTGTGGGATGCAAGTGGGTCTTGAAAGTCAAGCAGGATGCAGAAGGGGATGTAGAGCACTACAAGGCAAGGCAAGTAGCCAAGGGATACTCCCAGAACTATGGTGAGGACTACAATGAGACCTTTGCACCACTTGTGACAGACACTTCAATTAGGACACTGCTCAGCGTGGCAGCGGTCAGAAAGATGCAAGTTGAACACATGGATGTAAAGACTGCCTTCCCTCATGGGGAAATCGAGGAAGACATCTACATGCAACAGCCACCAGGCTATGAGGTACCTAGAAAGAAGGGGCTTTGTGCAAACTAGAAAGGAGCATCTATGGCTTCGAAACAAGCAGCCAGAGTGTGGAATGAGAAACGAAATCAACTGCTACTTAAGGAAAGGTTCTCGCAAGGAAAAGCTGACCCCTGCCTATATTCAAGATTCAGAGACAATAGATGGACTTACATCCTGACTTCTGTTGATGACTTGACTATTACATGAGAGGAAAAGCAAGACAGCCATGAGATTGTACAGCACCTGAACAAGGAAACAGAGGTGAAGGAAGTTGGAAACCTCTCCTATTACCCTGGCATCCTAATACAAAAGAGAAGGGGATGGGACATTCCTTCTCCACTGTAAGTAGAAGATAAAGGATCTTCTCGAATGCCTGGCAGCTTCCTTGGTGCTTTGCTAAATATTCACAAACTGCAACAACAGCCTCCTTGAAGTGAATGACCGTCACTGGGTTTGTGCATGTGTACTTGGTGAAATTACAATGCTGCAGCAACCACATGGTAAATCTCCACAAGCCCATTCTAAGGAGACATGGAGAATCCCAGTGCAATTGTCAAGTTGTACACAATGCTTTTCTAAGTGTTAGCAACAAGATGGAGATCAGATCCTAGGAGGCCGTTTTCAGCAACATCTCCCTGGTGACCAACAGTACCTGGTCTGACCATTCACACTCCAATTTGCTTGAAGAAAAGCTTTGCCATATATGGGCAAAACTTAAGTACCCCAAAATATACCTAGGATACCAATAGCAGGGGCGGAGCTATAATTGAGCAACAGGGTTCAAAGAACACAGGCCTCCAGCTCTATCCCTCCCTTTTTTCTCGATTGTCTCCCTTACTCTGAGGGGCCGCCAGAGAGAGGGATGAACACGGGCCCCCTCTCCCCTAGCTATGCCCCTGACCAATAGGGCTGGCTCATTATAAGAGAATAGCAACTCAGGCTTGTATTGTGCCAGCTCAGATGCAGCTCTTTGATTAGAACATTGAAGTCCACTCCCCTCTTCCACAATCAAGTGTGATTTCGGTGCATGATAAGCAACACCAAACAGCTTGAGATGTCCCATGTGCAGCCTGGCTTGCTCTGTACAGGCCTCTGCTACAGGGGAAACTTGTCTCAGGCTCGTTAGATTGTCGTGAACATGTTCCAAAGCACAGCTTGGGGCACTCCCTTCTTCTTTGTCTGCTCCGCTCCTTCCTTCCTTCCTTCCTTCCTTCCTACCGTCCTTCCTTCCCTCCTCATGAAGGAAGTACAAGTTGCAGGCTTTTAATCTAAGTTTGTAACTTCTTTAAAACAAACTGTTTTAGAACAGTTTGTTTTTAAAAAACACTTTACAAAACACTTTAAAAAACACTTAAAAACACTTTCTCCAGGCCTCTACTCTGAGCTCATCCAACTGGATTACTCTGCTAAATGAGGGAGGTGGATTCAAATTCCCCTCTACAATTGGGACATCCGTCAAGCACGTCACAATAGGCATGTTCACAGCTGGTGCCCTTCCTGATTGGGCAGGCAGGCAGGCGGGGGACTCTAGTCAGACCTGGCCAGGAAGAGAGGGAGAAAGGAACATTGGTCTTACCATGAAGGGTTCTTTTTCCCTGTAGTAGGAGATCCTCATGATGGGTAGTGAACTGAGCATGCTCGAGACAGAACTGGACCACGTGACTTGTTTGTGGGCGTAGCCTCCTCCGTCCTAACCCCAGTTCCAGGGCTGTTGAGCGAGGTGGTATGTCGAGTGGAGAGAGCTCTGTGTAAGTACTCTGTAAGCTGTAGGTAAAGAAGAAAGTGGGAAGAACTCGGACGAGAGGTTAGAGAATAAGATAGACAAGTGCAAAAAACAGCCTAGGAGTCTACTCCTGAGGGGCTGCCTCCATCCCTGATCAGGGCCATCCTCCAGTGGGCCCCGTTATCCCTCTGTGTATCTAGCTCCCAAAAATACATCCGGGTGGGGCTGAGGATCTCCTACTACAGGGAAAAAGAACCCTTCACGGTAAGACCAATGTTCCTTTTTCCCCTGAGTAGGAGATCCTCATGATGGGACGTGCCCAAGCTGAAGACACTAATCTCTGGGATGGGAAGGATATATTCAAACCCCTTGTCAAAGCACCGTGTGCGCCAATGCTGCCTGTGCCGCTGAGTGGTCAGAACCTTATAGTGCCTAGGGGAACGGAGCAGCGGAAGGCCAGGTGGCTGGTGCTCTGCAGATCCCTGATAGTGGGATGGGCTGGAAAAAAGGCCGCAAAGGTAGCTGTGCTTCTGGTCGATCGCGCCATGAACCGAGTGTTGAGATCCGAGTAGGCTGGGCCAATGCCTGATCCGATCCTGCCAGTCGAGGTGCCTTTAGAAACTCTGTTCCCCAAAGAGAAGAGACGGAAAAAGACAAGGAGGGTGTTGGACTTGTGAATGTGTCTGGTGCGATGAACGCCAAGCCCTGGGCCCATCAGGCTTGTGCTACAATCATTCCCCTGGCTGGACAGGGGAAAGGCAGAATGAAGGAAGAATGTCAACTCTGGATCTATGAAAGTGAGAATTAACATTTTGGGAGGGAGGTGGTGTTCAGGCCATGATGCACTGCATCTAGCTGGAAGGTGCAATATACCTTCTGTGCCAAGAGGCTATCTAGCTCAGAAATCCTTGAGCCAAGGTAATAGCTACCAGGAAGAGGGCCTTATAAGACAAGAGCTTCAGTGGACTGGTAGAAATGGGCTCGAAGGAGTCCTTCGTGAGAGCGTTTTGGAACTCAGTTGAAGTCCCCGGCAAAGAACACCTGACTAGAGAGGAGACAGGTGTGTCGCTCCCCCAGGAATTTGTATGAGAGTGGGCGCAGGTTTGGTTGGCCCAAGTCAGTGGAAGCAAAAAGGGCAAAACCGAGGCTAGTGAGGAGGTTTGGTGCCACAGGGTGCTTGGTTGCCGAGGAAGGTCTAGGCCGGCCTGGAGAAAGGTGAGGACCTCAGGCACCCCTGTGGGGAATGGATCTCTCTTTGTGAGATCAAGCCTCTGTGGAAGGCGAGCCAGGATATATTCAATTGGTTGATTGGTGTCTGAAGCTGGAATGGTGTCCTAGACCTGTAGCTTCTTTCTTTCTTTCTTTCTTTCTTTCTTTCTTTCTTTCTTTCTTTCTTTCTTTCTTTCTTTCTTTCTTTCTTTCTTTCAGACAATACATACACATAATAGAAGACCGATACATAAAAACATCCATTAACCATCCTTCCAGATATGTAAATAATTAGATGGAGGAGAATAATTAAAATTATCTTGATTTGTGAACCGAATAAAACTGACCAGATCCTAAAGAAAAATCAGGAGAATTAGCTTGATCTGTTCGAAGACGAATAATATGAGTCAATTTTTCCCCCAGATATGGCAATGTGCCACAAGACTGGTACCAAGAAGTCAACGACATAGTTTTATGCTTCCAACGTAGTGCAATGGAAAATCCAGCCTCAGTTAACATAAAAACTATAAGATCCTTAGATGATAATGTCAAACTAACTTCCGAAAATATATGTAATAGAGGCAACTCTGCCCAAAAGCAGAATGAGACCAGCATAAACGGAAGTATTCTCAATCACAACACCCTATCACCCTATCACAACAGCCATTCCAACATCATGGGGACCAACTCTGATTGATGTGGGCTGCTCTAGAAGGGGTCAAATACCACCTGACAGAGAGCTTAACAGAATACCCTCTAATTCAGGAAGAGGTAGAAAACACCAGCTTCCATTTTGGTATTCCTTTCCATAGTAAATCGCTAATAGTTTGCTGTAGGTCGTTTTCCCAAGCCAACTTAAGGCCAGTTAATGGACCAGATGATTGGCTTATTAAAATCTCCTATAATCTAGAAATCAGGCACTTAGAGTCTTCTGAAGCCTTTAATATTAATTCCACAAACATAGTCAAACTCCTATTAGCTTGCTTAGCTATATCAGGATGTAAAATAGAGGAGTGAAACTGAAGAAAATTTTAACCAAGAGCAATGCTTATTCATAAACTTCTCCCAAAATGGTTCTAATCATTTGGGGTATCGAAATAATAAAAATCCTTTCATCTATTGTGTGACACCTCCCAGACATCAAGTAATCGGGAGGGAGAGTCAAAGTTGGAAATTTGGGATGACTACAAATGGTTAACAAGGGGAAATATGGGAGGGCAGAAATTTTATGCCAGATCCCCCAGATCTTAAAGGTGGTACTTAAGGTGGATTTGTAACAGATTTAGAACTCTTAATAAATTCAAACCTCAATAACTGGTTGTTGAAATTACCAAGATGTTCCTCGGGAACCTTCATCTTCACCCAGAACCTTTCCAGGTCTACTATTAACCACCAAATATCCTGAAGATGCGAGGCTTCATAGTAGGCCATTAAGTTTAGAACTCCGATACCATCCTGTTATACTTTCCTATATAATACACTATTACGAAATCTGAACCTTCTGACAGAAAAGCATCTTTGTGGCCCTTGGCCACTAAGTCCGCACACTCAGCCTCCCGGCACAGAGCTGTACCGCTGGAATCGGAGTGAAGTAGTGTTGCCTGTAAGGGTGAAAGGGAACCGGACCAACTATGGGGGGCCCATTGGGCTCTCTGTGTGGAGAAGGCATGGCCTACTCTTATCCCATGTATTGACCAAAAACTGGGTCTAAGTGGGACCAAAAGGGGTAGCTCCCACAAATGGAGCAGTAATCAAAGGAAACTTAGAATTATCATCAGCATTTTGGGTCCTAAGCCAAGATGACCTGTATACAGCCACACCAACTGCTATGGCCCGACTGTGTACAATCTAAGCTAGACTTGGCTCTAAGAGCAGCAGTCTTGTTCATTTAGTTCATGCCCTGGTGAAACCTTAAGCCGGTCGGGAGGGACCATCTTGAACAGTGCCTTGGTCCAGAGTCGAACGCTCAAGCAAGATGGGGTTGGTGGTGCATAACTTGAGGGACGTGGCTGAAGGTGTCTCGGACCTTCAAGAGAAGGGAGTGTCAGCGCCTGTCATCCTGGGGCTAGAGAGGTCCCTGTCCTATGAGTGTAGACGACCAATTGAGCCCCTGGAAGGGACAACCTTAGGCATGGCCAAAGGTATTGAGGGGTCCCCTGGGACTGGACATGTTTCTTGGGAAGGTCAACCATCGGTTTGGCTGAGGCAGGGCGCTGCCACTCCGCGCACATCGCCCTGCGAAATAGAGGGGGGAACATAACTGTGGATGTTACCGGAACAGCTGCAGGGAAAACTTGTTAGTCCAGGGGCGAAGACGTCTCTGCAGCTTCCGACGGGGAGACAGCACTGATTGTGCGCTGCGCCTTAGACAGTAAAACCTTCCGAGTTCTGCTAAGGAAAAAAGGTCTGGCAGAGTTAGAAATGGGCGGCATCACATCCCCCCCTGATAATTCCCCTTCCTCCTTGTCTGGCTCCAATGGCCCAGTAGGGTCCAGAGGCAGAGATTGCAAAGAGCCCCTTTTTCTGACTGATGTTCAGGTGGTAACTGGGCTGTAGGCCTCCCCGGTCTTTGGGGAAGGGGAGGGTACGAGGTGATGCCTTTCAGGCTCTTCGTAAAATACTGGTAACTGTATAGCTACCCGCGAGGATTTGAGCTGGCACCCTTCTGCTTGTTAATCAAGCATTTCCCTGCTGCACCACTTGAGGTGATTGGGGGGAAGGGAAAAGGGGAATGGTGCAAGTTGACCCGGTGTGAGACCGGAAGGCCGCCTTATTATTATTATTACCTTTATATCTCGCTCTTCCTCCAAGAAGCCCAGAGCGGTGTACTAAATACTTAAACTTCTCTCTCACAGCAACCCTTGAGGTAGGCCAGGCCGAGAGAGAAGTGACTGGCCCAGAGTCACCCATCTAAAATCATGGCTGAATGGGGACCTGAACTCGGGTCTCCCTGGTCCTAGTCCAGCACTCTAACCAGTACACCACACTGGCTGCCCTAGGGAGCATGAGGTGTTAACAACTCCTGTTCCACCAGCGAGGGTGGGAGGAAGAGGGGAAAGAATCCCTGCGCCTTCTCTTGGTTTTGCATGGCAAAAAATCTGGTCATACACCAACCACGCTCATACGGAGGAAAAAAACCCCTGAGCCATGGGCTGGTTTCAGGCGAGGGTGGAAACAACTTGGGAGTCACACGTGTCCCTGCGTGTAAGGGGTGAGGCCCCGTAGAACTGGTAAGGGCCATGCCAGGGGAGTAGCAAGCGAGGCTGTCGGTGGCTCAATGGAAAACTTTTATATCTACAGTGTTCAGTCTCCCATTCAAATGCAAACCAGGGGGGACCCTGCTTAGCAAAGGGGGAAAAATTCATGCCTGCTGCCACAAGACCACTTTCCTCCCACTGCTCCGAAAAAACTCACGCAGCCATTGAGAATCCCGGGAGAGAAAAAGCCTTTACTTACAGCGGTGACCACTGAGGGTGCGGACCAGCCGGTTCCCCCTCAAACGCTGAGGCCCCAATGGGCGGAGGCTGAGACGCCAGGATAGTGCCCACCGGGCTCTGGTCATCTCCCTCAAAGCGAAGGCGCTTGTTGGATCCAGCCTTCCACTTGGCGCCATTGGGTTGCTTTCGCTTTTGATTTCCAGCTGGCCACCTGAATCAACAGGCGCTCCCTTAAAAGTACCTTGGAAGGACTCACTCAGGCTGGCGCCTCTATTTCTTGGCGTCCGCTGCGCCTGGACCTCTTGGGGGTTTTGGCTAAGTGCCGCCCCAAGGTCCCCGTCCCCATTGCCTGAGCCGGAGGCTGCAGGGGGAATCTGAAGCAGTCCTGCTGGACTAAGGCGCGGCAACAGCAAGAGCGGAGAAAACACGTGCGCAGCTGAGAGGCCTGAGCCTCCAACGCTGAGCCCTGAAAGGGTTCCTCTGAGAGGAACTCCGCGCTGACCAGGACCCCTCCAAACAAATGCAAATACTTTAGTAAGCAGCCAATCAAGCCGAATGCAAGCTAAAAGCATTAACTTGAGCAGGAAATCTTATCTGATGGTTTGTTTGTTTGTTTGCTGGCTCCAAAGAGAGGCAGCTCCCTTCCCCAAACTAGCAGGGCCAAGCGGAGAGGAAGGGGGGGAGGGGGAGGGAAACCACCAGGCAGGGACAGACCCAAAGAGTGGTGACTCCTGTTTCCCTCCATAGCCAGAGGCTGGTCATGAAGGAGAAGAAATAAAACAAACTGAAGCAAAGGCTTAACTGCAGGAGCTCTCTCCTAAAACATCCTATCCATGAGCCCCTGGAGGCGCAGTGGTAAAACTGCCGCCCTGTAACCAGAAGGTTACAAGTTCGATCCTGACCAGGGGCTCAAGGTTGACTCAGCCTTCCGAGGTCGGTAAAATGAGTACCCAGAATGTTGGGGGGCAATATGCTAAATCATTGTAAACCGCTTAGAGAGCTTCCAGCTATAGAGCGGTATATAAATGTAAGTGCTATTGCTATTGCTATTGCCAGGGGCGTAGCAAGGTTGGAATGGGCCCAGAGACAAGATTTTAAAATGCCCCCCGCCCCCACTCAAAGTCCAGGGCCTCCGCACACCCCACATTTTATATCCCGCTCTTCCTCCAAGGAGCCCACAGCGGTGTACTACACACTTGAGTTTCTCTTTCACAACAACCCTGTGAAGTAGGTTAGACTGAGAGAGAAGTGAATGGCCCAGAGTCACCCAGCTAGTATCATTTCTGAATGGGGATTTGAACTCGGCTCTCCCCGGTCCTAGTCCAGCACTCCAACCACTACACCACGCTGGCTCTGTTACTTATAGGTTACTATTAATACTTCCAATGAAGTCTCACTTATAACTATTAAGAAAGCACAATTCTATGCTAATAAAATAGTTTGGATAGATGTGTTCCTATGTAGCCCAATTCCTGCAGGATAGTTAGAAACTGAAGTGGATGGCATCTTAATTCACTCTGTAAGTCACTTGATAATCTTCCCTTCAGTCCTACAATAGCACTGTTTTATTTTCTCTCTCCCCACCAGATTCTATGAGATGCTGCCCTCCCACCAGCATTCCCTCTAATTCTTACCATCAGTGAGCAGAAAGAGTTTTCTTCTGGGCAGCACACCACTATCAAGGCAGTGTGTGCACACCACTCTCTTTCTCACACACACACGCAGACACACTTAAGGGCCTGTGATGGGGGTTTCAGGCAGATTGGGTGGAAGATACTGCATGGGACGGAAGTCTTAGGAAGAAGGCTGAAGATGGAGTCAGAGCTGAAGGAGGAAGGGCAGGCAGAGAGCTCAGGTGCCTGTTCCCTTTCAGGAAGTCAGTTTACCAGGGAAGAGAGTCATTGCTGGCTAGATACTGATGACCTGGGGAATGGCTACCCAGTTTTAAGAGTTTGATTTTCATTGTTCATTTGTTTTCATTGTTTATCATGTTGTGAACCACCCTGAGCCATTTTGGAAGGGCGGTATATAAATCTGACAAATAAATAAATAAAATAAAATAAAATAAAATAAAATAAAATAAAATAAAGAGAGATGGAATTGAGGACTGCAAGAATTCAAGCAAGCCATCAGGGAACAGCAACCAAGCCTGTTTGAAAAATTCAAGGCTGAAGAATCCATCCCAGTTGTCAGAAGGCAGGCCTGGCTTAGAACCTTCCAAGGCCTGTGGCATTGAAAGGGATAGCACACCTTTGTCATCAGCTTCTGTGATTGCCACTTGAAAGGACAATTAGGGGGGACTGATGGAAATGTCAGTTACAGATTCAAACTGATACAACAGAAGGAGAGATGGTCTTGTGCTGGCAAGCATGACTTGTCCCTTTAGCTAAGCAGGCTCCGCCCTGGTTGCATATGAATGGGACACTTGATGTGTGAGCACTGGAAGAGATTCCCCTCAGGGGATGAAGCTGCTCTGGGAAAAGCAGAAGGTTTCAAGTTCCCTCCCTGGCTTCTCCAAAGATAGGGCTGAGAGAGATTCCTGCCTGCAACCTTGGAGAAGCTGCTGCCAGTCTGTGAAGACGATACTGAGCTAGATAGACCAATGGTCTGACTCAGTATATGGCAGCTTCCTATCTTCCTGTGTTCCTACATGCAAATAATGCGCCATGCACAGTGTGGCACACAAAAACATTATATCTCACCTCCAGCCCCCCACCTCTGGCTCTGACTTTACAAGAAGTAAGGTCTCCAGGATAGCTGAGAAGAGAAAAGTATCTGCCCCTCAAGCTATATTATTTATGGCATATAGAAGAACAGGTTCATTTCTCATGGGGTTATGAAATCTCATGGCTCCTCTGTCCCTTACAGATTATTATTACATTTATATCCCGCTCTTCCTCCAAGGAGCCAAGAGCGGTTTTAAGTTTCTCTTTCACAGCAACCCTGTGAAGTAGGTTAGGATGAGAGAGAAGTGACCTGCCCAGAGTCACCCAGCTAGTTTCATGGCTGAAAGGGGATTTGAACCCGGGTCTCCCCAGTCCTAGTCCAGCACTCTAACCACTACACCACACTGATACATATGCTACATGGAAGATGCTGAAAGGCATCATCTCCTACTGCGCAGGAGATGGCAATGGTAAACCCCTCCTGTATTCTACCTAAGACAACCACATGGCTCTGTGGTCACCAGGAGTAGACACCAACTCAATAGCACACTTTACCTTTACATGTCCAGAACTGAATGAGGAGTGTGTGTGTGTGTGTGTGTGTGTGTGTGAGAGAGAGAGAGAGAGAGAGATCCGTATGTATATTCTTTAAACTAAGGTGTAACATATAAGTAAGGTATTCATTTCACAGCAATTCACTGGCCAGCATGAACAACCACCTTCACAAAATCCTTCTTACTCCCCTCTATCTCATCATAGAAAGTTACACAAGATCACTCACAGGCTTTTTCCTTTGTGCCAGTTAATCTCAATTTTGTGCATACATTCATGATTAAGCAGGCAAAACACTCAAGTAGTCCTTGCTCCTTACTTTCACCCTTTGAAAAATAGTCCCTACCTATGCCTGTAAATTCTACTCAATTTACTCAAAATAATCATGCTGAAAGTTAAATTGAACATTATACTGCATTAAGCAACTAAAACATACTCCATTTTTGCCCTGGATTCTACAGGCACTGCATTTTTTGCATTCATTACTCTGCCATCTCCAGAATCACAGACACAGAGTGATTCCATGCCCGGTATCTCCCCATTTCACAAAACATCCCCCATTTGCACCCCTCCATTTTTGCTTACTGTTTTTGAAAGAGGAATGCTAAAGGATGCTTCCTCTTTGAAATGAGACTGTGCCTGTGGTCTTGCTCCCCATGTCTCCTTTCTCCTCACTCTGATCTGAAGAGCCTCACCCATGAGGTGAGGAGTGACTATGTGCATGTACAGAGAGTCTAGCCCAGAGAGCAAGCAAGGGGAGGAGGAGAGCCTCTTTCTACTTGGCTCTGGTCAGGTTTGTTTGAGAGTCCCTTTGCAAAACAAAGAGAGTCCCTTTGTTTTGACTTTTTGACTCAGACTGAGCAGAACGCCCTGTACCATAACGGGAGGTAAGCCTGGCAGAGGCGGGGGTAATTCCAGTGGAGGCAGCTACAGATCGAGTACGGCTGCATGCGCCAGTGCGCTGACCTCGGCAGTAGCGACCGTGGCATTTTGTTGTTCAACAGGCTCAGACTCAGAGTGGGGCTGTCCTTCCATCCGATTTTGAGGTCCCGACCTTGGGCTACCTCCTGCCGCTGCCGAACTTGCTTGAAGGGCCCTTTCCCACATCTCTGCTGTGGCGAGCCTGCTTGGTGAAGCCCTTACAAATTGTACAGGTCTCCACCTTATGGGCCTCCCCCAAGCAAGGAAGACACTTTGCGTGCCTGTTCAAGGTGGGGATTTTTGCTGCACAGGCTGAGCAGCATTTCAAGGTTACTTTGGGGGCTGCTGCCATAAGGGGCAACGCCCCGCTGGCCACCGAAGCGTGGGGGGTGGGGCGGCGCGAAAGGAATCAAAATGCAAAATGGACGGTCAGATATACTTAGAGAAGAGAGAAACAGATAGAATAAAAGGACGTTAAAGTAGACAATTGTATAGGAGATACGTTCTGAGGTGAAGGCAGAGGAAAGCTCCAACGTCTTGCCCTAGCGGAGGTCGATGAGGGGGTGAAGCTTTGGAAGGTTCTGGAACGTGGCTCTGCTCAGGCGCCTAACCCAAGTGTGATGCACAGAGACCACAAAGAAGAAAGGGGGGTTTCCTGCAAGGCCTGGCTGGGACTGGACCCAGGCTGCGGTACCAAGGGAGGCAGTAGCTGCTTCGGGATCACCGTGTGGCTGCTGGAGGTGATGGGCCTATTTGCTCCAGATTTCTCCAAGCTGAATATGTGAAGTGAAAGATGAAAGATGAGGGGGAGAAAGATGAGGGGGAGACACACAGCTTATTTCTGGGTCTGTGGTGGGGCCCAGCACTTGGATGGTCAGCGCTGGCCTGATGGCCAGAAGAACCCTGGGAAGGAACCATCTCCCTGGATAGGCCAGAAGGACACTCCTGCCCCAGAGGGAAGACGTCCCATCCAGGCTCCCCAAGGTCCAGGTTCCTCCTGGGGAGGGGCTGCAATAATTTGGCATGCTCCACAGCAGCCTCCTGCTTCTTTCTGTGGAGTCTCCCCTCCCCCAGGTGGGAAGGGCTTTCCCCTCAGAAGTCACACTCCCACCTGGTGCATTGACCACACACCTGGCTGCCTTGATCTTCCCCAGAAGGGCTGGTGGGTTGCCCTCCCATGGCGGCTTCCACTTGCTGCTGCTTTCTGCCTGGGGTTACCTCTTGGATCTTTTGACAGGCTTCACCCTTTCTGTTGATGGTTCTGCCCTTGTAGTTTACATAACCTCTGCAGATTTGTTTGGACAAAAGCAAGTCTCACAATTTCAGAGCTGAATATAAGTAAGTTAACCATGAAAAATGAGGGGGAGACACACAGCTTATTTCTGGGTCTGAATCTGGGTCTGCCTTGGGGGGGGGCAGCGTTTTAATGGTCAGCTCTGGCATTGGGTCGAGCCCCTACCAAGCTTGTGGTGGTTGCAAAGAAGATGACAGTGTATTCAGCAGAGGTCAGCCCATCGGGGTCTGGGCCTTCATTCTCGTTATGGTATTTGAAGAACTCTGGGGAGGAACCGGCTCCATGGACAGGCCAGAAGGACACTCCTGCCCCAGAGTGAAGAAGTCACACCCAGGCTCCCCAAGGAGGTCCATTCACAGGGGTTTGCATAACTTCTGCCGATTTGTTTGGACAAAAGCAAGTCTCAGAATTTCAGAGTTGAATAAAGGTATGTTAACCATGAAAGATGAGGGGGAGACAGACGGCTTGTGGTTCTTTCCCTCCCGCAGCCTGTCCCCATCTGGTGCCCTCTTCCAACTAGATACTATTCAGGGCCAGTTCAACGATGTGGCCAAAGTGGCACTGGCCAGGGGTGCCGAGGATTAATGAGCTCTGGAGGAGGATGGTGGGCTGGGGAAGGAAAGCGCGTACCTGCTGCTCTCCTGACCACACAGGCTTCCTATCTTGCTGGAACTGTCTGGGTAACACGTGAGAGGGAGGGAGCTCCTTCACCAGCGCGCACACAGACACCTGCTGTGTTTAGCAAGGCTGCGTGGTGTTTGTGTGGTGTGCTTAAGCACGATCATTCTCCCCCTGACCAGGGATCTCTTCTCAATTTCACTTGTGCTTTGGAAAACTGGGGGGTGGGGTGGGGACACCCGAGGACTCTTTTTAAAGCCTTCCTGCCTAATCAAGCTATTATCTGGTTAAGGACACCTTGACTGATTAATCCAATTAGTTTTCATTGATCGATCAATTAATCAGTAAATCAGTTAGATGTGATTAGCTGATTAACATGTGATATGAGTAAAAATAAGAGTTTTGAAGGGAGGAAGTCTACTTGCTTCCGTTTTAGCTATTTGTATACTGCTTTTCAACACAAGTTACATAGAAAAGTGAGAAATAAGTAAAGATGGTTTCCTCAGGGACATTTCTTTTTGAGTAGCACACATTCATTCTGCATTTGTCCTTGCACTTATTTGGAAGGGGCTGGCTTCAGAGAGCAACTTTCTTTGAGTAGTGGCACACATTAATTCTGTGTTTTGTTTCTTGCTTGAATTTACTTTGAGGGTTCATTTTTAAAATCCACCTCTGCAGCCCATTCCTTTTCCCTTTCATGTTGGCTCCGTTGTCGTAGCCTTGGTCCCTCATACCACCAATATTAAGATTCCAGGCATGCAGTTGATTGACAACAGTGTCACACAAACCCTCTCCAGTTGCATCATGCACTTCCAGGAAACCTAGGAAATGTTCTTCTATGTCCACAGTGCCTTCTTTGCAGGAAACAAAATGAATCATAACCATCATCTGCTCAATGTGACTGAGGTCTGGAATGCAGTCCAATATTATAAAATAGTACTTTGCTTTCTAGATTGCAGACAAGATCTTTTCAGTGATGGTCTTGCCCAAAATTGCAATAATTTAATTTTGTATTTCTTTGCGCAAATAGTGGTATTTGGATTCCTGTCTCTTTTGCAAGCACATTAATTTTAAAATCTATTATCTATGTTTACATTATACTGTATTCAGGCGACTTCGACTCCACTGTTTCTGTGGAGTCTGTTAAGGTGGTGGCCAGCAATCCTCCTTGCAGTATTAGATTGGATCAGTTTCAATCTGTGCTGACTGAGGACATGGACTAGCTGCTTGGGGCAGTGCGGCCTACCACTTCTTCGCTGGATCCTTGCCCGACTTAGCTGCTTCTATCTAGCCCGACTTGGATGCTTCTATCTAGCAGGGAAATTGTTGTAGATGATTGATTTGATTGATTGATTGATTGATTGATTGATTGATTGATTGATTAAGTGCTGTCAAGTTGATGTCGACTCTTAGTAACCACATATAGATTCTCTCCAGGATGATCTATCTTCAAAATGGCCTTTAAGGTCTCTCAGTGGTGCATTCATTGTTGTCGTAATCGAGTCCATCCACCTTGCTGCTGGTCGTCCTCTTCTTCTCTTTCCTTCAACCTTTCCCAGCATTATGGACTTCTCAAGGGATCTGGACTTTGCATAATGTGTCCAAAGTATGATAGTTCGAGCCTGGTCATTTGTGCCTTGAATGAAAATTCTGGATTGATTCGTTCTAGGAACCCGTTTGTTTGTTTTCCTGGCTGTCCATGGTATCCTCAAAAGTCTTCTCCAACACCAAAGTTCAAAAGTTTCAGGTTTTTTTCTGTCTTGCTTCTTCAAAGTCCAGCTTTCGCATCCAGAGTGTCATGGGGAAAACCATTGTCCGAACAATTCTAATCTTTGTAGGTGTAGACACATCACGGCATCTAAGTATCCTTTCCAATGCCTTCATTGCAACCCTACCAGATCATCCTCATTCTCAGCTATCAGAGTGGTGTCATCAGCGTTGCGCAGGTTATTGATGTTTCTTCCTCCAACTTTAAAGCCACGCTCATCTTCTTCCAATCCAGTTTCTCTCCGTATATGTTCCGCATATAAATTGAAAAAAGAAGGAGAAAGTATACAGCCTTGTCTTACTCCTTTGTCAATCTGGAACCAGTCTGTTTCACCATGTTCCTTCTGGACTGTGGCTTCCTGTCCTGTGGATAGGTTTCTCATGAGAACAATGAGGTGTTCTGGGACACCCATTTTCCTAAGGATATTCCACAACTTGACATGGTCAATGTAATCGAAGGTTTTTCTGTAGTCAATAAAGCACATGTTACTTCTTTCTGGTGTTCTTTGACTTTCTCAATTATCCAGCATGCATCAGCAAAGATGTCTCTTGTTCCTCAGCATTTTCTGAAACCAGCTTGAACACCCAGCATTTCCCTTCCACATAAGGCTCTAATCTGAGTTGAATGTTTCTGAGCATTATTTTGCTAGCATGTGAAATTAAGGATATTATGCAATGGTTTGTGCAATCTGTTAAGTCTCCTTTCTTTGGTATGGGTATGTAGACTGACCTCTTCCAATCTGTTGGCCACTGTGTCATTCTCCATATTTGCTGGCATAGTTTGGTTAGAGCCTTCACTGATTCTTCTTTTGTTACCTGCCATATTTCTTTAGCCATTCCATCCATTCCTGTAGCCTTCTGACTTGGTAATGACCGGAGTGCTAATCTAACTACATATTCCCGTACTAGAGGTTCTTGCAAGTAGGAATATCTTCTAGAGCAGGGATTCTCAACATTGGGTCCCCAGATGTTTTTGGACTTCAACTCCCATAATCCCCAACCAAAGGGCACTGGGACTGGAGATTATGGGAGTTGAAGTCCAAAAACATTTGGGGACCCAACATTGAGAATCCCTGTTCTAGAGTATCTTGGATGTTGGTGTCCCTGCTGTACAGATTTTCAGTATACTCCTTCCAACTCTGTTTGATCTTCTCTGAATCAGTTACTATCTGTCCTTTGGCATCTCTTAACATACCAATTCAACGTTGGAACTTGGAACCACCCTCTGAGTTCAGAGATCTTTTGGAAAACTTGCCTTATTTTTCCATGTCTATTTCCTTCCTCAAGGTCTTTGCAAATGCCATTGTAGTACTGTTCTTTGTCTTTTCTAACAGCTTTCTCAAATTCACTAATAAGTTCCTTCCTGAGGTCTTTATCTTTCTTGACTTTGGCTTCTCTCCTCTTCTTGGCAATATCCACCGTCAGTTCTGACATCCATTTTGCTTTCTTGTTTCTTGGTCTTTGGCAGTCTCTTTTCACATTTGTCCTTAACAACTTCTTTGATTTCATTCCACAGTTCCTCTGATCCAACATCAAGTCCCCAAAGGACGTTCCCCAGGGGAGTGGGAGAGATGATTTGTTTGGACATGGAGATGTTAAAAATCATGGGGGCCAAAACAGAATTCTATGGGACCCTGTTTGTCAAAGGCTATGGCTTTTGAGCAGCCTTAAGGAAACCGCTGCCAGTCTGTGTAGACAATACTAAGCTAGATGGACCAGTGGTCTGACTCAGTATAAGGCAGTATAAGGCAGCTTCTGTTATGAGCACCCCAGAACATTAATAAGTATATGGAATATAGGCCTGTGTCTGATTTCATTTTATATTAAGAGTTCACTTAGATCTTCCTGGGTAATGCTTGGTAAATGATTTGTAGAGGCAGGGGTAATCTAGCATTGGTTATCAGTGTCTGTGGAAGCTCACTGACACAATGGGTCAGGTTTAATTACCAGTCTCACACTGCTGAAATTAACCTGTGGTCCAGTAATCCCCCTTACCAGGATGCTTCTGCCTTAAGTCAAATGTGTTAAGTAACTTGCCTCACAAAGGTATACCTTTTGATGTTACTTTGAATACAAATACACACTAGATAGAGGTACACAAAAGATAATGTCTCACACAAATAGAACTAACTCTCTCTCACTAACTGCTGATTTTTAACACCTTTTGGGATCAGGCTAGCACATCTGGGGGCCCATTTGCTCAGAGATGCAGATGTACTATGGGCTATGCCCCCCTCCTCAAGATAGCAGCTAACAGAAGATGAGATGGAGATCTCTCTGAACTGACCAAATATCCTGAGCTAATTTTGGTAATTAAAAGACAATATTCAGAGGATAGCAGGAATAAAACGCCTTTTGTGATCCAGAAGACTCAAATGGACATCAAAGGATGGAACCACTATAAGAAGGAGTCTCTGGACATGGCAGATTAGCTATCTTGTGCCTACAACAAGATTTGCTCACAGCAATGCCAGAGTTTGCTGCTAAGGAACTCTGTCCATGAACAGGAACTTTCTGTGACTTCTACTGCACAGTAAGAAGTCAAGGCTTCTCTAGCCATCTGGCTCTCAGCTGTGATCTGAGCACTTGCAGAACGCTCCTGTCTCCAGCCTCTTGTCTCAGCTGAAAAGATCTCCACTCTCAAGTCTCTGATCATGGTAAATATGCTGCTCCTCTACAAGCCTTGGGTCCCTTCATCCTTGCCCCCTACTTCTCCTCCCCCCCCTCCTTTCCCCTACTAATTCCAAACCATGCCAGCCCTCAGCTTTCCCTACACCCCACCCCTTTTTCTGCCTGTATCTGAATTGTATTAGGCTTTAGGAAGATTTAATTGCACACACATATTTTAGTTAGGCACACGGGTTGAATATTGGTAAATACTGTTGCTGATAGAGTGTTATGCTTTCTGCTTTGCTAGATTATGTTGTTAGTCTTTTATACTCAATAAAGCCCATTGAAATCTTTCAGGAGTGGTTTGATCTCCTTTCTTCCTTGTGTCCAGATCATACATGATTACTAATATAAAAGAACTTGGTCACTTGGTGACGCTATGAGCCAGACCTAATTTTGTATACCAGCTAATGAGCATATTTGGTCTGTAACACTTCCAGTGTTTCTAAGAGTGGTGGGAATGTATTTGGAAACTAAATCCAATGTGCAGCACATACTAGGTCTGATGCTTAGAACTTAGCAGCTGATTTAAAACAATGCAGACTTCAGATGAACCACTAAATAATGTTATATTCGCTGTTCTGATCTGGAGCCTGTGGATTGTTATGTGCAAGTTAGCTCAGTACATTAATATTTTCATATACGTTTTTGAATTACAACCCCAGTCCTTTACTATGATTCCTATTGACAAAATAATGGGGTTGCAGGGGAGGGGGAGAGAGAGAGACAGAATAAGACAAAAAGAGGCCATAGATTAAGATATAAGATAATGAAAAATGCAACTCACCACAGTTGGGAATCCTAGGACCAGGTGGCCTGTATTTCTGCTCAGCCTGCTGCTGTCTAGGAGCTACATTCTGAAGACCCTTGCCTGCTGCCTTATCTGAAATGCACCTGCGGGTTAGGCTGACCAGCTCTTCATCCCACTGCAAGTAGCAGGGGGTCTCGCAGCTCCTCATTAAGCGAGCCTCCATAGCCAGCTTGTCCACAACCTAGGTGAGAAGATGTACATTTTAAAGTTCTCAGCACAGAGAACATGTAGTGAATGGAATGGATTTTTTGCATATATTAAATCAGCATTGTCAATATACTTTGCATATGTCAGCAAACAAAACATGGCTCAATGCTTTTTTAATCATTAGTGCAAAACAAAGCAGCTCAGCTTTAGCAACACTGACTGCTGTTCTGCCTTTTTGCTGACATGTTCACCGCTTATTACAAAACCTAAAAAGGGAACACACACACACACACGGAATGAATAAGAACATATTGGCATCGAAAGGAACACACTACATAGCACATAACAGGCAGAAACAAATCCTGAGTCCCTTCTGAATAAAGTGCTTCCCAAGCTTTGCCCTTGTGTCTCTGCTCCAGAGCGAATGGGTGGACAGGGAAAGGTCATGTGGACCAGAAATGTGCAAATCATATGAAGCAGCAGGCAGCACTCTAGGGACCTCCAGGTACACACATACACACGGAATGAAGAGGAACACATCACTTAGACCTGAGAGCAATTGCAGCTGCTTACATTATCCGGCTGGGATTTGCCACCTGTCACACACACACACACACACACACACACACACACACACACACACACCGGGACCACATTGCAAACCCTCAGCCTCTAATTGCCCTGCTCTGACTGACAGCTGCTCTCAGGAAAAGCTCTTTCCCTAGCTATCCAGGATCCCTGGTCCTCCTCTTACCAACCCTGTCTGCTGTTCCTTTGCACAGGAAGCCCATAGAGACTCCAAGGGAGTCTCCAAAGGAAACCAAGATCTCAGAATTCTGTGGCTTGTGGAGACATCATGACCTGATCAGTCAGTGATGACAGCTGCTCTAGTCTAAATCTACACTCAGGTTGTTCACATGACCGGCCCTACAGGGACAAGGCAAACTTACGTAGGGCTGATCATGTGCAGCGCCAGAATCACTCCTGATCCCGGTGCTCCATCCCCAGGCAGCCCTGCTTTTACCCAGGCTAAAAGTGAGGTAGCAGGATGTGTACTTGCCTTCTACCTCATACCCGGGTGGTGTGGTTGCTCAGGCTGACGGCAGCCATCCTTTCCACAGAGCCGGGGGGGGGCGGGGCGCATGGAGTGGAACAGCATCGGGAACTTCCTCAATGCACTGCGCTGTTTGCATAGTGCATTGTGGGATTCCTGGCAGCAGCGAAGTATTCGTAAATTCCTAGGTGTAGCCTCACCCACCCAAACAGCAGCCAGAGGAATCCGTTTAGAAGGAACCAGTGCATTTCAGTGGGCATTCCCTGCCATTTGATTGAGGACACTAACCCACCAGAGCACTTGCATGCTGACGGTACTTGCTTTAATCAGGTAGCGCTAGGAAAGACTCCTGCCTGAAACCATGAAGAGCTGCTGCCAGTCAGTGGGGCCCAGGGTCTGACTCTAGGAAGGCAGCTCCCTCTGTTCCTAAGATAGGTAGCATGCTAATCAACGGTTGGAAGAGCAAGAGCATCACACTAGCCCTATGTCGAAAGCCAAGCGCTTTGCATCCCTGCTGAGACCCCAGATTGGGGAAAGTACCCTCCCTGAAGCACTACAACACTGCCTGGCGGCCTGGTTTCTTTCTCTCCCCACCACCCCGCCACTCCAGATCACCTCGCCACTCACCCCTGTGCTACCACAATACAACGTAAATAGATTTTTTTTAAAAAAATATGATTTGCTTGTTAGTTTCTCAGAATGGGAGAAAGATGTAGGCTAGATGGGATAGTGCCAATCCTTGATTAATACCAGCTCATTTTAAGATTCACACCAAGAATCCTCCCCTGCCCCCCACCGCTCTGTCCACCAGAGCCCAATTTCCCTCCAGTTAGGATGGGCTCCACCAAGGCTTTCACTCACAACCACTGGATGGGGACTCAGATCTTGCAGCTGGTGACGTGACAGGCACTCACTCCTCAGAATCAGGAAGATGGGGCCTCTGGGGGTTCGCCTGCCCCTCTTTGTGTCTCTTCACACAAAAGTGTTCTTGCTGGGCTTCTCTACAGGCTGCTGGCACAGCTTCTTCAGGTAGGGCTCCACGGCTTCCCCAGCCACCTTGAACACTTGACAACCCAAGTGAATTTCAGCTCCGCCTTCCTTATACTACTGCTTCCCTGGCACCACATGTTCTCTTTCCCCCTGGCTCCACAGTAGCTGAATGGTCATTACAGCTCTGAATTCAGCTGGTGACTGGACTCTATGGTCTTGCATGGTCTGCTAACTGACCCAATGACAGGTTCAGCATCTTTGCCCATTTTCATTGGATCAGTCTGGGTCCCTAACAGTTACATAGTGTGATGAAGTAGGCAAATCACCTCATAATCAGGTACCTACACATACACACATAGTACACACATACCTTTGATTCTGATGTGGATCTTATGATAACTGGCACAAATTCTCATATTTCCTACTTTCTTTCAGGCCAGAACTGCAAGATCTGCCTAGGGACCTCCTGAAAGTGGAATTTTACCTCTAGCTTCCATTGCTGCATCTTTTGCTCAAATTCACGCTGAAAATGAATAGGGACACTTGGGGGTCCTTGCTTGATCAGGCTGTCATCTCCCATATTGATTTTGTGTTGGGTTAACCAAGTGCAGCCTATGTCATTCTCACCACAACTGAGGACATCTGAAGACAGTAGCAGAACCTCTTGAGCTGCCTGTATGTGCTCCAGCTTCAAACTGCCTTGATTTAAGACAAATATCTTCCAGCTAGCTTTGACGCATTCCAGGGGCTACTGGCCTCAGGCCTCCCTTCAGACAATCTCAGCAGGTTGGCATAGATTGAATTCTTCAAGCCAGAATTCTCTTGCAAGGTAAACACTACGGATGCAAATGCTTCATACCAGGGGTATAACAAGGCTGGACTGGGCCCAGAGACAAAATTTAAAAATGGGCCCCTCGCTGATGCACACACTATATAGTCATGTGACTTGCCTCATGTGACTTGCCTCTGGGGGCCCCCTTGAGGCGTGGGGGGCCCCAGGCAGCCGCCTCCCCTTGCCTAATGCAATGCAATTTGGGTCAAGTCTGTAGCTGACTTTCTTGGGCAAACAATGAGTTAAAGGAGAAGGCGACTCGAATATTCTAGTCTCTTCATTTTTGTTGAATGCCTTAGATCTATGGCCATCATTAGGCAGACTCTGTTGCAACAACTCCCTTGAAATAACATCCATTTTAGATTCTAAGCGTGAGGCCATCAGAATTATATAATGCTATGTGGCTGCAGTAAGAGAGCAAAATCGTGAAAGAAGAAAGTTCTGGTCAGGTAATTTCCCCTTAGTTTGTATTTCAGGGAAAGTTTCCTCAAGGGAATTTATTACCTCTTCCTGGTGATCCTCCTGCAAATCCTCCTGGTCAGCCAATAAATCCAAACGATTATAAAGAGGTATGTTTGGTTTGTCCTTTGAAGGAATTAGAAAGGCATCCAACGTCTGTTGTTTAGAGGAGCGTTCCGTAGGCTGGTCTGGGGGAGAGGAAGGGGAAAGAGCCGCTCACGTTCTTTTCTTCTTGGTCATTATAACTTGTAATCAGCAAAGCTTTAACAGGGAGGCAGTCAAAATACAGTCTATCTTCCAGGCCGGAGATAAAATACCAATCAAAAGCCCAGAAGATTTAAAAAAGATTCAAAATAGGTGGAGGCTGACAGAGCTTAATAGAAACACAACCGCACCGGTAGAAAGCACCACCGGAAGTCCCTTGCCTAATGGTAGTTACGCCCCTGCTTCATACCAATGACTGCCCCTTCTTACAGCACCTGCGGGTCTGTCCGTAGGTTGGCTATAGGCACCAGAACTTCACTTCTTTTCCTCTTGAGCATCACGGATCCCACATGGCATGCTAGCCAGTTGGCAAGCTTCAGTTCAAACAGACCATCCTGATCTTTCCAGATCCTGCCCCACAGTCAGCCTCAAATAACCATCTCACTTCTGGAAAGTGGAACAACATTACTCTTCACTTCAACTTCGTAAACTGATTGTAACGTTCCGCGTTCCACAGACCAGAAGCTTTGCTCCATTAGCTACTGGAACCATCAGTCCACATGGTATGAAATGCCTCTCCTGTTCTTTGTTAACTTGCTCCCAAAACTGGCTATGAACAATTGATACCTGTGCACCGGAGTCCAGTAGAAACTGGTACTGTACAACTTGCAGATTTCCTTCCAAAGAGTATCCCAGGCCTTCCGCCTCAGCAATTAACATTTCATTGTTTGAGCCACCATCTGTGTTGGCAGTGGATTGGCCCTCATCCACTGCCTTCCTTAGTTTCCCTGTTTTGGATCTCCTCTGTGCAGAGAATATTTCCAACGAAAATGACATGGGCTTCCACAGTTCCTGCATCCTTTACTTACTTTCTTACAAAGGGTGGATCCCTTTGATTTAGCCTACGTGCTCCAGTCACTCTTGCTTTGAAGTTAAACATGAACCACCTTTTTTAGCCTATGAAGTTCACAGCAGATATCTCGGGGGGGTGCCCTGCTATCACTTGCATATTCAACTTCTCATCAGAAATAACTCTTGTTTCCTTGATTGTGTGAACATGCCCTTCGGTTTCCAGAGCCTGGAAATTTTTTGTTTCCAGTTTTCTAGCCTTTTCCAGTTCTGGGGCCCATTTGATGGCATTAGCCCAATGCCAAGACTGTCCTAACTGGAACTGGAGGTGCATTTCTCCTTTGAAGGCATTGTTAGCGATCTGGCCTCTAGCCATCAGATCCTGCACCTCTGCACTAGTTCCAGGAAAAGCTTTCACCGCTAACTCTCTTAGGGCAATGCCAAGTGCTTGCAATGATTCTGCAGGGCCTTTCTTATAATGAAGGAAAAACTGCTCCGTCCCAATCTGCATACCCACTAGGTCCCAGAGAAGTTCTTAATGCTTTCATCACTTGCATATAATATGTCGTATGTCTCTGCTGAGCCCACAATACTCTCTCCTGGCCTTTCCCATAAGTAACAGACTCAGGTGCTTTAAGTGAATGCAGGGACTCTCAAACTTAGGTCTCCAGGGCATTTTCCGGATGAGATTTGCAATGCTTAAAGTGTTGCAAAGTGTAATGGAATGAGGCAGCAGTTTGAAACCGCAAGCGCAGCGATTCTCAGGCACTATGATATGCAATGTGACAAGGTTTTGCCCGTCCATACTGCCCATCACTGCAGCAGTTTTTCCAGGCAGGGAGCTTCCATATCCCACCTCTGGAACACATCCACTGGCCCCTCATCCTCCCCAATTTCGGGCCAAAGGGGTTGCAGAGGGAGAGGGGGATTACTGATATGATGGAACTTAAAGAATAAATAAATCTCAGTGCACTTGTGAAAATCCGCCAGTAGGGGGATGCACTGTTCCAAAACAATTCTTTTTGTCATAGCCGGCTTGTGCAAGGCAAGCAGGGGTTTTAAAAAAATATATTTATCCAATGGTGGTGGAGGAGGGAAGAGGCGGAGGGGAGGGGAGGGGAGGACAAGCAATCTGAAGACGCGGTGGGGGGCGAGGGAGTGGGCTGCCCAGGAGAAGGTCTGCTCTCTGTGCCCCGCCCCACCCCCCACCCCCGCACAAGCAAGAGCAGTGGCTCTTCTCGGACTAGCAGTCCTGGGCTTTCCCTAACCTGGGTTGTCTCCACCACCACCACCACTTCCAGTCCCCGTAAGTGCAGGGCTGGCAGAGGGGCTCCAGAAAAGCAGCGGATTTGCAAGGGGGAGGAGGGGCCGCCCAAAAGTGCCACTCCTTTGGCAGGGAAAGTGGTGGAAGGGAGCCTCTTGCCCACCACCCCCATCAAAAGCAGTGTGTGCCCCCTCCCTTCCCCAACCATAAAATAAAATAAAATAAAATAAAATAAAATAAAAATAATCCCTCCCTCCCTCCCTCCCACCCCCACCCCACGGCCTCCTCTTAGACATTGCCTGTGATGGCGTTTTTCACACTCGGTGCTACAGAATCACCCTGGGCAATCCGTGGCAACTCCACTGTGGAGCCTTAATGCCTTCTTTAGCAAAAGTGCATCCCCCAAATTTGGAAAGGGTCCACCGCCCTCCCCCCAGCTGCTTCCTACAAGAGACGCCCTTTTGCTGAAGTTAGGAAGACGTAACTCTCATAGTAGCGCCTGGAGGGGAGGTGATTCACCACCACAGACCAGCACCCCTCTCGCCAGACTCCTCAGACCCTTCCTGCCACCAGCTGTCCCCCGAAATGGCTTGGGGGAAAGGCTGCTTGCTGGCTTCGGCCTGGTCACAGGCAGGGACAAGGTGCAGGGCCCAGCCCGCCACCAGAGGCACTCCACTGGTTCTGCTTCAGCCTAGACTAGAGTCTGCCCCTCCCTGCACTCTAGAGTGATGTCTCTGTGATGCTGGGTCCTTGCTAGGCCTTGTTTCTGGGTCCCCATTTGTGTCATATTTCATTACCTGCAAAAAGGAAGCAAACCAGGAATTCAGAAGACACCTGGCCATGCCCTCTTTCCTAGGAATATCAGTTATGCGACACATTGGAATATACCCATTTGAGCAATGTCAATGTATTCACCTCTTATTTTGTTATTTCCGATTTCCAAGTTAACATGTACACACGTTGGCTAATTCCACACAAACTGCTGAGTCTGAAATTGCCACCCTTTGTTCACTCTTTTTCCAGACAGTAGCATTGCAGCCTTTTGCATTCCAAGGTGTTCTGTGTTTTCCTCTTGTTTTTGTCCAGACATGATTTGTGGTGACTTTTCAGATTTTTCATTGCAATTGCTGCTCCATTGCGCCTAAATGCAATTGGATGGTGGCTTTCAGATACAAACCACTGTTTTAATTCTACTGCCAGATATCTGCAGAAAACCACTCAAGAGGTACTGGGCGGAAGCAACCACAATCAAGAGAGAAATTGACCTATCAGAGGCAACATTTGATCCATTGCTGCTTGGTTTATTACTCAAAGCAACTCTTTGAAGAAAAAGAAATTCTGGAGTAACTCCCATCAGAACGTGGGGATTTCTTGCTAGAAAACAGTCTTGATCCAGTGCCCAGTTCCCCCAACAGCGTTACTGTTGAAATTAGCAGCAGCTGCTGCTGCAGGGTGCTATAGGGAGCCACAACAGAAGCACAGTCTCTGCCCTGAAGAGGTACACAGGAGAAACATTTGGAAAGAAAGAAGGAGGGAAAAATAAGGGGGAAGAAGACAGAGGCACTCTTCCCCCTGGACTTCTGGGTAGAAGCCCAGGGACTCTAAAACCCCGGGGGGGGGGGCCCAAATCCTCCTTAGTCTGTCCCAGGGGATGTGGTTGCCTTGCAGACAGCCCACACTGTGCCAGGTGGCCAAGCATGACCTCCGCTTTAGAGACAGAGAGGAAGTAGGGAAAGAAATATGTAAGATGGGAATATATTAAATTGCATGTTGAAATGATTCTGCTAATGCATATTTGCATAAACATTGATTGGATTGATTGATTGATTAAGTGCCGTCAAGTCGGTTTCGACTCTTAGCGACCACATAGATAATCTCCAGGATGATCTGTCTTCAACTTGACCTTTAATGTCTCTCAGTGGTGCATTCATTGCTGTTGTACTCAAGTCCATCCACCTTGCTGCTTGTCATCCTCTTCTTCTCTTTCCTTCAACTTTTCCCAGCATTATGGACTTCTCAAGGGAGCTAGATCTTCACATAATGTGTCCAAAGTATGATAGTTTTACATAAACCTGTTTTATACTATTACATTCTTGTGAGTTCCGTTGCTGCTTCTTTATTTTATACATTTATATCCCGCTCTTCCTCTGAGGAGCTCAGAGCAGTCTACATGGTTATATAGTTGTCCTCACAACAACCCTGTGAGGTAGATTAGGCGGAGAGATACATGATTGGCCCACAGAGTCACCCAGTGAGTTTCATGGGTGAATGGGAATTCGAACTCAGGTCTTCCCAATCCTAGTCCAACACTCTAACCACTACACCATGCTGTTTGTACCCTCATGAACCCACATGTTAAAAATACTGCGTGTGTCACGGTGTGTGTGTGTGCGTGCAGGGGGATGATGCTTAACTTGAAGTGGATGGGGGTGGGGTGGGTCTCCAAAGGCCTTTAGGTCCAGGCTACAAAGTTACCTAGATGCTTCTCTGGTGAAGGATAGGTGTTCACTTACATTTGCTCATGCTCCGTTTTAGTAGAAGGTAAAGATCAGCGTGCCAAAGGTTTCACAGAAAAGCTGGGTGCTCCTCGGAATATCCCAGGAAATGTGTGGCTGAAGCCATTTGAGCACACATTGCCTGCACTCCAAGCAGGGTCAGCTCTTCCGATGAAGCAAGAGTTGCGTTGCATCGGGCACAGCTTGCTGGAAGTGTATTGCAATTTGCAAAGATAGACAGACTAGCTGAGGTGGGGGGTGGACTCGGCTTCCCTTTGTTCTGCTCAGTCTGAGTCAACAAGTCATCAAGTCAAAACAAAGGGACTCTCTTTGTTTTGCAAAGAGACTCTCAAACAAACTAGACCCGAGCCAGTAGAAAGAGGCTCTCCTCCTCCCCTTGCTTGCTCTCTGGGCTAGACTCTCTGTACATGCACGTAGTCACTCCTCACCTCATGGGTGAGGCTCTTCAGATCAGAGTGAGGAGAAAGGAGACATGGGGAGCAAGACCACAGGCACTGTCTCATTTCAAAGAGGAAGCATCCTTTAGCATTCCTATTTCAAAAACAGTAAGCAAAAATGGAGGGGTGCAAATGGGGGATGTTTTGTGAAATGGGGAGATACCGGGCATGGAATCACTCTGTGTCTGTGATTCTGGAGATGGCAGAGTACTGAATGCAAAACATGCAGTGCCTGTAGAATCCAGGGCAAAAATGCAAAACTGCAGTATGTTTTAGTTGCTTAATGCAGTATAATGTTCAATTTAATTTTCAGTATGATTATTTTGAGTAAATTGAGTAGAATTTACAGGCATAGGTAGGGACTATTTTTTTAAGGGTGAAAATAAGGAGCAAGGACTACTTGAGTGTTTTGCCTGCTTAATCATGAATGTATGCACAAAATTGAGATTAATTGGCACAAAGGAAAAAGCCTGTGTGTGATATTGTGTAAGTTACAATGATGAGATAGAGGGGAGTAAGAAGGATTTTGTGAAGGTGGTTGTTCATGCTGGCCAGTGAATTGCTGTGAAATGAATACCTTACTTATATGTTACACCTTAGTTTAAAGAATATACATACGGATCTCTCTCTCTCTCACACACACACACACACACTCTTCATTCAGTTCTGGACATGTAAAGGTAAAGTGTGCTATTGAGTTGGTGTCTACTCCTGGTGACCACAGAGCCATGTGGTTGTCTTAGGTAGAATACAGGAGGGGTTTACCATTGACATCTCCTGCGCAGTATGAGATGATGCCTTTTAGCATCTTCCATGTAGCATATGTATCAATGTGGTGTAGTGGTTAGAGTGCCGGACTAGGACTGGGGAGACCCGGGTTCAAATCCCCTTTCAGTCATGAAAATAGCTGGGTGACTCTGGGCCAGTCACTTCTCTCTCATCCTAACCTACTTCACAGGGTTTTTGTGAAAGAGAAACTTAAGTATGCAGTACAGCGCTCGGGGCTACTTGGAGGAAGAGCGGGATATATATGTAATAATAATCTGTAAGGGACAGAGGAGCCATGAGATTTCATAACCCCATGAGAAATGAACCTGTTCTTCTATATGCCATAAATAATATAGCTTGAGGGGCAGATACTTTTCTCTTCTCAGCTATCCTGGAGACCTTACTTCTTGTAAAGTCAGAGCCAGAGGTGGGGGGCTGGAGGTGAGATATAATGTTTTTGTGTGCCACACTGTGCATGGCGCATTATTTGCATGTAGGAACATAGGAAGATAGGAAGCTGCCATATACTGAGTCAGACCATTGGTCTATCTAGCTCAGTATCGTCTTCACAGACTGGCAGCAGCTTCTCCAAGGCTGCAGGCAGGAATCTCTCTCAGCCCTATCTTTGGAGAAGCCAGGGAGGGAACTTGAAACCTTCTGCTTTTCCCAGAGCAGCTTCATCCCCTGAGGGGAATCTCTTCCAGTGCTCACACATCAAGTGTCCCATTCATATGCAACCAGGGCGGAGCCTGCTTAGCTAAGGGGACAAGTCATGCTTGCCAGCACAAGACCTTCTGTTGTATCAGTTTGAATCTGTACCTGACATTTCCATCAGTTCCCCCTAATTGTCCTTTCAAGTGGCAATCACAGAAGCTGATTACAAAGGTGTGCTATCCCTTTAAATGCCACAGGCCTTGGACGGTTCTAAGCCAGGCCTGCCTTCTGACAACTGGGATGGATTCTTCAGCCTTGAATTTTTCAAACAGGCTTGGTTGCTGTTCCTTGATGGCTTGCTTGAATTATTGCAGTCCTCAATCTGGTCTCTCTCTATTTTATTTTATTTTATTTTATTTTATTTATTTGTCAGATTTATATACCGCCCTTCCAAAATGGCTCAGGGCGGTTCACAACATGATAAACAATTAAAACAAATGAACAATGAAAATCAAACTATTAAAACTGGGTAGCCATTCCCCAGGTCATCAGTATCTAGCCAGCAATGACTCTCTTCCCTGGTAAACTGACTTCCTGAAAGGGAACAGGCCCCTTAGCTCTCTGCCTGCCCTTCCTCCTCCAGCTCTGACTCCATCTTCAGCCTTCTTCCTAAGACTTCCGTCCCATGCAGTATCTTCCACCCAATCTGCCTGAAACCCCCATCACAGGCCCTTAAGTGTGTCTGCGTGTGTGTGTGAGAAAGAGAGTGGTGTGCACACACTGCCTTGATAGTGCTGTGCTGCCCAGAAGAAAACTCTTTCTGCTCACTGATGGTAAGAATTAGAGGGGACGCTGGTGGGAGGGCAGCATCTCATAGAAACTGGTGCGGAGAGAGAAAATAAAACGGTGCTATTGTAGGACTGAAGGGAAGATTATCAAGTGACTTACAGAGTGAATTAAGATGCCATCCACTTCAGTTTCTAACTATCCTGCAGGAATTGGGCTACACAGGAACACATCTATCCAAACTATTTTATTAGCATAGAATTGTGCTTTCTTAATAGTTACAAGTGAGACTTCATTGGAAGTATTAATAGTAACCTATAAGTAACAGAGCCAGCGTGGTTTAGTGGTTAGAGTGCTGGACTAGGACTGGGGAGAGCCGAGTTCAAATCCCCATTCAGACATGATACTAGCTGGGTGACTCTGGGCCATTCACTTCTCTCTCAGTCTAACCTACTTCACAGGGTTGTTGTGAAAGAGAAACACAAGTGTGTAGTACACCGCTGTGGGCTCCTTGGAGGAAGAGCGGGATATAATCCTCTCTAATAAAACGCTTGGTGTCCGTCCGTGGACGGGCACCAAGCGTGTGTTCGTGCCTCCCTGCCCTGTTCTGCGCCTGCGCGAAGCGCAGGCGCAGAACAGGGCAAGGGAGACACGCTCGCCGGTACCCGGCGGACATCTTGGGCGGCCAGAAGCGGCTGCTCAGAAGAAGCCGGGAAGAGGCGGCGAGGGAAACGGCGGGGCCAGAAGCGGCCGCCGCGAAGATAGGAAAGAGGCGGAGGGGAAAGAGGCGGCGGGGGAAGCCGGCCGAGGTGGTGGCGGAGCCGCCGCCGAGGCCTGGCGTAGCCGCTAAAGCCGGCCAGGGGGGAAACTTTGGGGCCCGACTTCCCCACACTAGAGCCCGACATCCCCACACACCCCTCCCTGAACAAGGGCCAACATGGGCCAGGAAAATGCCACCACGGCAGCCGCTGCCAACCGCCCTCCCTGTAGCCCGATCCCGCCTTCCCCGCTCCCCCACACATGAACAAGGGCCAACATGGCCCAGGAAAATGCCTCTGCGGCCGCCGCCGCCAACCGCCCACCCAGCTGCCCGAGACCTCCTTACCCAAAGAAGAACCAACCCCGATGACCGAGGAAAAAGGAGCTCACAAAAAGAGCTCCTCTCTCGGCAAAGACACTGCCCAGACTGCCGCTGGGCGTCCTTTACGCCCAATGCAACAGTCCGGGAAGAGGCTTGCCCGAGAAATAGCAATAGCAATAGCAATAGCAATAGCACTTACATTTATATACCGCTCTATAGCCGGAGCTCTCTAAGCGGTTTACAATGATTTAGCATATTGCCCCCAACATTCTGGGTACTCATTTTACCGAGCTCGGAAGGATGGAAGGCTGAGTCAACCTTGAGCCCCTGGTCAGGATTGAACTTATAACCTTCTGGTTACAGGGCGGCAGTTTTACCACTGCGCCACCAGGGGCTCCTGCTTGCGAGCTCCTTTCTCCGTCGCGTTCAAAACAGTGAGTAAAGTTGCCAGGTTGGGGGGGGGAGCGCAAGACTCTTCTGGGCAGGGGAGAGGGGGAAGGGGGGAGGGCAAGTGGGGGAGGGGGCAGGGCAAGAGGGAGGGTTGGAGGGGGAGGGCAAGAGGGAATGGGGCAGGGAGGAGGGCAAGAACGAGTGGGGCAGGGGGGAAGAGGGAGGGCCAAGAGGGAGTGGGTCAGGGTGGAGGGGCAAGAGGGAGTGGGGCATGGGGAGGGGAGAGGGCAAGAGGGAGTGGGGCATGGGGAGGGGAGAGGGCAAGAGGGAGTGGGGCAAGAGGGAGTGGGTCAGGGGGGAGGGCAAGAGGGAGTGGGGCAGGAGGAGGGGAAAGGGCAAGAGGGAGTTAGGCAGGGGGAGGGGGAAGGGAAGGGCAAGAGGGAGTAGGGTGGCAGGAGGGACTGGGGCAGGAGGCTGACAGGAAGGGGAGGGTGTGAGCGGGGTGGGAGGGGGAGGAAGAGAGGCCAGAGTGTGGGGCAGGAGGGAGGGTGGGACAGGAGAAACAAACACACACACACACACACACAAAGAAAAAAAAAGATGAAGAACACATAAAGGGGGGTAAAAAGGCTAGCGCCCGTTGTTATAACGGGCTTAAAAATACTAGTATGTTAATAAAAACAACAACAACAGAAAACAGAGTTTAGATATCAACAGTGAACAGGAAATAAATTAACTATTAAATGAAACCAAAAAAAGGGCTGTGAAACCCACCCATTCTGCTGAAAACCTGGCGCCCTCCCCACATATGTTCCCCCGCCCTCTCAGAGCCCCCAGTCCGGCCCTGGTCCCTCCGCTCCAACCCGATCATCACGCCCTGCTGCTGGCGCCGCTGTTACTGTGCATCACGTGGACCTGCCTGGCGCCTGCGTGCAGCATCCCAACCATCTCCCGCTGGCGCCTCCTTCCTCTTCCCGCGCTCCAGACGCTGTGCTTGCTGTGACTCCCCTCTCAGCTTGTTGCGGGCATTTGGGGGGGGGGAGGTTTAAACAACAAGCAGCAGCAACCAACCAAGCCAATTCTCTTGCTTTCCTGCGTGCGGGTCCGGCCATTCCCCTTTCCCTGCTCTTGAGGGAGGACGGAGCTGCCTGAGCAGATGATACCAGACAGGGTGAAAAGCTGTGGAGGAGCTGCGCCCTGGAAGGAGTGGGAAACAGGTTCCCCTTTCCCTGCTCTTGAGGGAGGAGCTGCCTGCCTCAGCCTATTAAATCAGCGTTAACAATCAGCAGCCTGACATTGACTCAACTAAGTTTCCTTCAGCTGAGGTTGAAACCTTAGTATCATGATCCCAACCTGATCCATTTGTTTGTTTTCCTGGCTGTCCATGGTATCCTCCAAAGTCTTCTCCAGCACCAAAGTTCAAAAGTGTCGATGCTTTTTCTATCTGGCTTCTTCAAAGTCCATATATATTATATGCCTAATTATATTTTATAAAGTGTTATGTACATAATTACATGAAATCTTTGTGTATTAAATTTTGAATACAGACTAATTGTATTTCGAATTTTTATTTTTCACGATAACTAAGGGCGCTCAACAGAATGTTGCATCTGGCCACCAGATACCCTAGAGCCGACCCTGCTTAGAGGTCTGTGTGTCAACATCCTCTGTCTCTCTCTCTCTCTCCTTTGCTTCATCAGAGTATTACAGCAGGAATTCTCTTCCTGCCCTAATCAACAGAAAGCGGCTCTTCTGCAAAGCAACATCAAACCTATTATTGGTTTATTTGTTTATTGAATTTCTATACTGCCTGATATAGAAATCTCTAGGCAGTGTTGCTGGGGATTGTTTGCTGGAATTTAGTTGCTGGGCATTGTTTAAGTACACCTAATGCTTCCAATCCCTTCCCTTTTCATCCCTCTAGTGGGTAACCCGATGGCAAGGTATACCTGTCTGCTGTCTGGGTGCTGAATTCCCAAGACACCTGCTTCTTTATCTTAAATTCACCTCCCAGTTAGGTTTACCAACCCTTCATCCAACCAGGGGCACACCTAGGTGCCCATTTTGGTGCCCAGGCCTGAAGGGCTTCAGAGGGGCCCCCCGCCGCCACGAGGCACACACTCCGTGCCACAAGCCCCCTGCTGCCACGAGGCCCCCCCTTGGACATTTTCAGTGCAAACCTAGGGGGCCTCCTGCAATGCTGCCTGCACGCGCCACTGCCCTGGCTGCCGCACCACTCCTTGCCCTTTTCACCACCTTTTTGCAGCCACCATGTGCATGGCCGGTGAGGGTGGGGGTGATCCAAGCAGGCCTCCCTCCATGGTGGTGGAGGCGATGGGCGGAGCAGCCGCTGGGCCTGTCATCCAGGGGCTTGTGGTGATCTACTCCCACTGTGCAGGTGCGCTGGAGTGCCTCGCAGTTCTCAAGGGCTGCTCCGCCCACCGCCACGGAGGGGAGGCCTGCTAGATCAACCCCCCACCCCCAGCCACGCACATGGCAGCTAAAATTATGAAAAACACTTGAGGTTCAGCGCAGCCGGGCAGCGACAGGGTTGTTGTGAATGGTCATAACCCATCATAACCAGAGGTACCAACTCAGAAGCATGATGAAATATAGGCCTGTGTCTGATTTATTTTAAGAGTTCAGTTCAATGTCTGAACTGGAGGTGAATCTCATGACTGCCTGGTCAATGATTTCTAGAGTCAGGGGAATGGAGCATTCTTTATCAGGGTTTGTGGAAACTCACTGAGACAATGGGTCAGGCTTAATTACCAGTCTCACACTGCTGAAATTAACCTGTGTCCAGTAACAGGATGCTTCTGCCTTAAGTCAAAGGTGTTGATTAACTTGCCTCACTCATGCTTACCCTTTTGATGTTACTTTGAATATTCTTTGGTTGCAAATACACACTAGATAGAGGTATACAAGAAATAATGTCTCACACAAATAGAATTAACTCCCTCTCACTAATTGCTAACTTTTAACACCTTCTGGGACCAGGCTAGCACATCTGGGATGCAGATTGGCTTTTGGACTTTCTCCCCTCCTCAAGATAACAGCCTAACAGGAGATGAGAGTGAGATCTCTTTGGACTGATCAAATATCCTGAGCTAATTTTGATATTTAAAGACAATATTCCAAGGATAGGAGGAATAAATGCCTTTTGTGATCCAGAAGACTAAAAAGGGACATCAAAGGATGGAACCACTATAAGAAGGAGTCTCTGGACATGGCAGTTTAGCAGTTCTGTGCCTACGGGCATTCTGCTCACACGCTAGCTATCTTGTGCCCACAGCAAGATTTGCTCAGGAACTCTGCTCATGGACAGGAACTGCCTGTGACTTCTACTGCGCAGTGAGAAGTCAAGACTTTCCCCCAGCCATGGCACCTTCACTCTCTGCCTCGCTCTGAGCAAACTGTCTGCTTGACCACCAGAAGCCAGACAATCGCTCTGTTGCTGTTCCCAGCTACAGTCTCTCCTCTTCAGCTGAAATCTCCACCATTCTCCAGCCTGGTAAATAAGCTGCTCCTACAAGCCTGGAATTCCTTCATCCCTTCCCCTTCTCCTGCTCCCTTCCCCTCGTCCCCTTACTAATTTCTGATCCCCCAAAAACCTTACCAGCCCTGAGCCTTCCTTCCTCCCCCCCCCTTTTCCGCCTATATCTAAACTGTACTAGGCTCTAGGAAGATTTAATTGCACGCACATATGTCATTTAGGCACACTGGGTGGAAAATATTGGTACTGGCTAGATGTTCTGTTTTAATACTGTTAGCAATTCTGCTTTGCTAGGTTGTTTTTCAGCCTTTTATGTTCAATAAAGCCCATTGAACCTCTTTGAGGACTAGTTTGATCTCCTTCCTTCTTTGCAATCCAGATCATACGTGGTCATCAATATAAAAGAACAAGGTCACGTTGGTGACATTATGGTCCAGACCTGTTTTGTATACTGGCTAATGAGCATGTTTGGTATATAGATCGGGCCTGGTCTGTAACAGGGTGGGCACGGGGTGGTGGCAGGAGGCCCCCCTGACATTTTCCCCAAGGTCCGGGGGTAAGAGCACCTCTGCATCCAATTGCCAATAGCAAGATATCTCCACAACCTGCTTCTCTGCACTAAGGAACAACTTAGGTGAGAAGAAAGATGTATATTTTCAAATACTCAGCCAAGGCAGCATGTGGCAAATGTAATTATTTATTTAATAAATTAACATTTGCTATAGAACAACTTCAACTTCTTCTTCTTCTTCTTCTTCTTCTTCTTCTTCTTCTTCTTCTTCTTCTTCTTCTTCTTCTTCTTCTTCTTCTTCTTCTTCTTCTCAAAGAAATAAAAGGTGGTTTTGATTGCAATGAGTGCAAAATAAAGTAGCTCAGCTCCGGCAACAATGCCTGTTCTGCTGCCTCTTTTTTTCTGACCGGAATATCCTCCATTTGGTTGTTTGGAGAAGTGCCATTTCTTATTATTGTTTGTAAAGAAAATTGGTCTGACACTCTTTCTGTCTTACAAGCAATTTGATGGTTCTATGACTGAAGTCCAGAATTTCTTTGATCATCTGCTTCTCGATGGACAGCATTACCAAGCAATTAAGTCTTTGCCCCCAGATCCCCAAAGGAAGACAGGACACACGTGTATGGATGAAAACTAGGGCCACTTTATTAACTATAAACTATGCAGAGATCTGCAACAGGTATAACTATAACCTCCCTAAAGTAGAGTGTGGGCAACTCCAATCCCCTTTACGGGTAGGCACAGCCTCCTAGCGAGGGCTGAGCTCCTCTCACTGTTGGGCAAAGCAGCCAGGCTTGGCAGATGCCATATGAAACCTCAGCATAGCCCCACCAAGCCACACAGTTTACTGTGTCAAGGAGGTAGCCACCAGGGTCACCACCATTGTTCCCTCCAACATGGATCCCCAGATGTTGTGGACTACAACTCCTATAATCCCCAAGCAAAATCCATTGTAGCTTGGGATTCTGGGAGTTGTAGTCAACATCTGGGAATCCCTGTTAGAGGAAACACTGGTCACCACCCCTCCAGCCCCAAAGCTCTGAGTGGGTCAGCTGAACAGTGCCCTAAAATTGGTTCATTCGCTAGGTGAACAGATTTGGCTTTTTAAAAGCCAAATTCTAGCTTACGGTCCATTTGACCCATGAGTATACCCCTTAGGCTCTGGCCACCTCAGACACCCTGGTCCACAAAACCCTGAAAGGTTGTTCCATGAATCCATCTCTACCTGAAAGGTACCTATGGCTGAGCACTAATCAAGGTCTTAACCTCCAAAGCCACACTCACCTACCAAAGTGACCACTTAACCTGCAACCAGACTCCCACCCCTAAAAGGGGGGTTATTCCCTTTAAAACACGGTCAGTGAGGAGTAGGTGAAAAAATCTCCACACAAAGCCAATCAGGTGAAGACCAAAAATTCCTACTCGGCCCATAAGCGACCAGCTAATCTCTCACTGAACTAGGGAGGGTGGGTGGGAGCCGCAAAGCCTGCAAAGTTGGAGGAAGGAAGCATGTGTGGCGCATAAGTAGCGGCATCACCACACTGACCCCATTGGCCATCCCATACATGTAGTCACTTCTCACAGAGGATGGCCAAATGGGAGCCATGTCCTCCTGGTCAAGGCTGATTTGGTTTGATCTTGGACTGGACCACCTTTCCTGAAGACCTGTCTGGTTCGTGATCAAACCATCGAACCAGCCTGGTTCACAGCAGACCAGTTTGCTATTGAACCATTCGTACACACCTGTCAGGCTCCCAACATCTCTAGCCCCCACCTCCCATGTCCAGAGGGTTCCGGTGGGAACGTTCCCAACCAGGGCGGGAATGCTGCGCCCTCAGATGGGTCCCAACCCCCACCTGCTGAGATCGGCAGGCCCTACTGGCTCCCGTGGTCGGGTGACCTAGTGTCACCCGACACTGACGTGATCTCGTGGGACGTTGTTAGAATATTGCAAGATCACACTCCAAACTCTCGCGAGATCAATAGTGAGATCGGCAGGTCTCGTGAGAGTTGCTGTGAGATTTCAGGGTTATATAAAATGGCCTGGCCTGTGATGAGGGGCAGACAGCTGAGAGCTGTCAAGAGGCAGACAGCTCTGGGAAGTCAAGTCTCCAGCAGGTGACAGAGGCAAAGGAACGCCTGTGGAGGCATTAGCCTAGGACATTGCCAAGACCTCAGGAGTTATGAGGCCAGAGCGACTGGCACCCCTAAACAGGGCTAGAATCAATCAGATGGAGACCTTGCACCCCACGAGGCCCAACAACACCCCCAATGAAAAGGAACACACTGCATAGCACGGGCAAGACCTGATGGCAATTGCATCTGCTTACCTTAACCAGCTGGGATTTGCCACCTAAAACAAACACACACACACACATACAAAAGAAGAATGAACAGGAACACATTGCATAGCACTAGGAAGACCTGATGGCAAAATTGCCTCTGCTTACCTTACCCAGCTGGGATTTGCCACCTAAAACAAACACACACACACATACACAAGAAGAATGAAAAGGAACTCATTGCATAGCACTGGGAAGAACTGATGGCAATTGCCTCTGCTTACCTTAACCAGCTGGGATTCACCACCTAAAAACAAACACACACAAACACACACACAAGGAATGTAAAGGAACACATTGATTAGCACTAGGAAGACCGGATGGCAAAATTGCCTCTGCTTACCTTACCCATCTGGGATTTGACACCTAAAAGAAACAAACACACTCACACACCAATGAGGAATGAAAAGGAACACATTGCATAGCACTAGGAAGACCAGATGGCAAAATTGCCTCTGCTTACCTTACGCAGCTGAGATTTGCCAACTAAAAGAAACAAACACACAAATGAGGAATGTAGAGGACTACATTGCATAGCCCCGGAAAGTGTTGGAGATGGACTACCAGTGCATCAACTTTTTGCACCAACTAGCCTTATGACCACTAGGGGCATTGGGGGTAGAGATAGTGAGTAAGGGTCTCCCTAACTGTTCTATCGGTCTCTACTCTATAACCCCTGATAGGACTCTTCAGGTATTTCCTGTTGAGAGTCAGAAAGAATCCCTTCCTTTCCTCTTAGAGAGCAGATGGAAACATCTCTCTCTCTCCCCCACCTATTCATTATGTTCTTCTATAAATTAGGGTTAGGTCTTTCCTAACCAAAGTATACTTCACCAATAAATTCTTTGTATTTATTCTACAAGAATCTCCATGTGTCTTCTCTAAATAGCTGCAACAACTAAACTCTGCTACTACTCTGTAACTGGAATGGGTAGCTTCTTTAGTGCTCTGCTAATTAACTGGGGGATAAAAATTACAACCCCCCAAGAGAAAGAGCTGCTGGCAAGATAGCCTCTGCTCAGAGGTGCACCTAAGTAATTTTGGAGCAAGAATTAGCTTGATCTGTTCGAAGACGAATAATATGAGTCAATTTTTCCCCCAGATATGGCAATGTGCCACAAGACTGGTACCAAGAAGTCAACGACATAGTTTTATGCTTCCAGCGTAGTGCAATGGAAAATCCAGCCTCAGTTAACATTAAAACTATAAGATCCTTAGGTGATCATGTCAAACTAACTTCCGAAAATATATGTAATAGAGGCAACTCTGCCCAAAAGCAGAATGAGACCAGCATAAACGGAAGTATTCTCAATCACAACACCCTATCACCCTATCACAACAGCCATTCCAACATCATGGGGACCAACTCTGATTGATGTGGGCTGCTCTAGAAGGGGTCAAATACCACCTGACAGAGAGCTTAACAGAATACCCTCTAATTCAGGAAGAGGTAGAAAACACCAGCTTCCATTTTGGTATTCCTTTCCATAGTAAGTCGCTAATAGTTTGCTGTAGGTCGTTTTCCCAAGCCAACTTAAGGCCATTTAATGGATCAGATGATTGGCTTATTAAAATCTCCTAGAATCTAGAAATCAGGCCCTTAGGGTCTTCTGAAGCCTTTAATATTAATTCCACAAACATAGTCAAACTCCTATTAGCTTGCTTAACTATAGCAGGATGTAAAATAGAGGAGTGAAACTGAAGAAAATTTTAACCAAGAGCAATGCTTATTCATAAACTTCTCCCAAAATGGTTCTAATCAATTGGGGTATCGAAATAATAAACATCCTTTCATCTATTGTGTGACACCTCCCAGACATCAAGTAATCGGGAGGGAGAGTCAAAGTTGGAAATTTGGGATGACTACAAATGGTTAACAAGGGGAAATATGGGGGAAATATGGGAGGGCAAAAATTTTATGCCAGATCCCCCAGATCTTAAAGGTGGTACTTAAGGTGGATTTGTAACAGATTTAGAACTCTTAATAAATTCAAACATCAATAACTGGTTGTTGAAATTATCAAGATGTTCCTCGGGAACCTTCATCTTCACCCAGAACCTTTCCAGGTCTACTATTAACCACAAAATATCCCGAAGATGCGAGGCTTCATAGTAGGCCATTGAGATTAGAACTCCGATACCATCCTGTTATACTTTCCTATATAATACACTATTACGAAATCTGAACCTTCTGAGAGAAAAGCATCTTTGTGGCCCTTGGCCACTAAGTCCGCTCACTCAGCCTCCCGGCAGAGAGCTGTACCGCTGGAATCGGAGTGAAGTAGTGTTGCCTGTAAGGGTGAAAGGGAACCGGACCAACTATGGGGGGCCCATTGGGCTCTCTGTGTGGAGAAGGCATGGCCTACTCTTATCCCATGTTTTGACCAAAAACTGGGTCTAAGTGGGACCAAAAGGGGTTGCTCCCACAAATGGAGCAGTAATCAAAGGAAACTTAGAATTATCATCAGCATTTTGGGTCCTAAGCCAAGATGACCTGTATACAGCCACGCCCACTGCTATGGCCCGACTGTGTACAATCTAAGCTAGACTTGGCTCTAAGAGAACTACTATTAACCACAAAATATCCCTAAGATGCCAGGCTTCATAGTAGGCCATTAAGTTTAGAACTCCGATACCATCCTGTTATACTTTCCTATATAATACACTATTACGAAATCTGAACCTTCTGACAGAAAAGCATCTTTGTGACAGAACTACACTGGCTACTTATAAGTTCCAGGGCAAAATACAAGGTGCTGGCTATAACCTATAAAGATCTCAAATGCAAATACTTTAGTAAGCAGCCAATCAAGCCGAATGCAAGCTAAAAGGATTAACTTGAGTAGGAAAACTTATCTGATTGTTTGTTTGTTTGCTGGCTCCAAAGAGAGGCAGCTCCCTTCCCCACCCTTGCAGAGCCCAGCGGAGAGGAAGGGGGGGAGGGGGAGGGAAACCACCAGGCAGGCACAGACCCAAAGAGTGGTGACTCCTGTTTCCCTCCATAGCCAGAGGCTGGTCATTAAGGAGAATAAATAAAACAAACTGAAGCAAAGGCTTAACTGCAGGAGCTCTCTCCTAAAACATCCTATCCATGAGCCCCTGGAGGCGCAGTGGTAGAACTGCCGCCCTGTAACCAGAAGGTTACAAGTTTGATCCTGACCAGGGGCTCAAGGTTGACTCAGACTTCCATCCGTCCGAGGTCGGTAAAATGAGTTCCCAGAATGTTGGGGGGCAATATGCTAAATCATTGTAAACCGCTTAGAGAGCTTCTAGCTATAGAGCGGTATATAAATGTAAGTGCTGTTGCTATTGCTATCCCGAGCAAGACAGAACTGGAACTGGGGTTAGGACGGAGGAGGCTATGCCCACAAACAAGTCACGTGGTCCAGTTCTGTCTCGAGCATGCTCAGTTCACTACCCATCCTGAGGATCTCCTACTCAGGGGAAAAAGGCAAAGCTGTTATGTAATCCTACTTACTTTGCGAAGAAGTCTTTCCTCATCTTCTCCCCCATTTCCCTCCCTGTCTTAACTCTTCCCCCCCCCCGACTAACTGTCGCTCCTGTTACTAAAAGCTGACTGTCCCTCCCTCCCCCCTAGACCCCTCCCAAAACCACCACAAACAAACAAACAAACAAACAACAAAATAACAAACACTAACACTAACTGTAACACTGAATAAATAAATAAATTGATAAATAAATGAATGGATGAATAAATAGATGGATAAATAGATGGATGGATAAATAGATAGATAGATAGATAGATAGATAGATAGATAGATAGATAGATAGATAGATTTGACAGATACAGAAACGGACTCTCTCTTTCCTCTCTATCTCTCCAGCTCCTCTCCACCTCACCTCCTCCCTCCTCGCCTAACTCTCCCACAAAGAGCAGCTGAGCCCTGGAGGTGTCATGAAAGAGGATGTGTCATAAGCCTCAACAATGGCCATTGGTCCTCTTGCCTCTAGAGGATGTGTCATAAGCCTCAACAATGACCTTTGGTCCTCTTGCTTTCAGGACTTGGAGGCATCTCCTGCCAACTGGGAAAAGAGGCCCCCTTTTAAAGTGGGTCTTCTCTTCACTGAGCAGGGGAGGGGAGCACCTGGCTCTTTCCACCCACTGTACAGTAACCCTCCAGTGATGGTTGCTGGTGTCTATCTTATATTTCTTTTTAGATTGTGTGCCCTTTGGGGACAGGGAATCCATCTTTCTTTCTTTCTTTCTTTCTTTCTTTCTTTCTTTCTTTCTTTCTTTCTTTCTTTCTTTCTTTCTTATTACTCTGTGTAAACTGCTTTGGAAACTTGTGTCAAAAAGAGGTGAAGAAGAAGAAGTTCTTTCAAACCTCACTCTTCATGTTCTAATGTCGGTTTATCTGAGATATCAGAGGGCTCTCTTGACCACCATGTTTAAAGCAACACCATCACAGGTCCCTCATAGCAGACACCCACACCTCCATCCACTGCCATTCATCCAAACAGCTACCTTTGTGGCTGAGGTCTGCTCTTGTTTCTGCAAGACACAAGGACTCCTTCCTTCAGTGCCATCTTGACACTACTTCACACCTGCACGGACACACACCTGATTGCTTTCTCCCCCCTCCCCCACACTGGCTCTGTCCTCTGCTCTTTCCAGAGTGTGGCAATGCTATCATGTGCCCACCAGGAGGCAGCATAGAGCAGGTCGGGCTACCAATCTTACTTTAAAAAAAATCAAAAAAATAAATAAATCTGGAGTTCTACAGACTTTTTTTAAAAAAGTGTTTTAACTCTTTTGGTGGGAAGGAATTTATAAATGAATAGATGTTTCAAGTGTAAGGCAGACATCCAACAAAGACTTAGTTAGTGAAGCTATAGATCTTTTGTTTAGAAGCATTATTAATATCCTGTTTTTTCAATCAAATATTCTCAAGCAGGCACATGGCTACAATTGAACAATGCGGGATAAATGTCCCTGAACCCCAGGGGGAGAGGGACCAGCTGGCTTTGGTGACAGTTTGTCCTTTGCTTTCCTGCTCATGCCTCTCTGAAGAAGAGGGGGTAGGGGCCAATCTTCACTTTTTAGGTAGGGCCCACTTCAATCTGCCATGCCCCTGTTCACAAGACAGCTTGATTTTGCATCTCATTCTCAAACTAATTATTGCACTACTATTGCTGTCATAATGAAATCATCATCTTTGGTGATGGAGTGTCTGAGGGGGTGGGAGGCTCTGCTTTGCCACTTTCATATGGAGAAGACATAACCTCCCTAATTGCCTGCCTGGAGATTGTGATGGGCTGGATGAGGGATAAGAAACTGAGACTGAGTTCAGATAACACGGAGGCTCTTATTGTGCCTCTTCGGAAATCGGGGGGTGATTTTGATCTGCCAGTCCGGGATGGGGTGACACCTTGCCAGAAGGAACAGGTACGTAGTTTGGGAGTGCTTCTGGATAGAATCTTCTCCTTGGGGTCCCAGGATGCGGCGGTGGCCAGAGGTGATTTCTATCAGCTTCGGCTGATACGCCAGCTGTGTCCATTGCTTGAGATCAATGGCCTCAGAATGGTGGTCCATATGCTGCTACATATACCTCAGTGCTTACATTTGCTGGTAACCTCCAGATTTGACTACTGCAATGCACTCTATGTGGAGCTACCTTTGTATGTAGTCCAGATACTGCAGTCGGGACGGGTTGCCAGATGGGTCTCTGGGTCCTCTCGGAGGGACCATATTACTCCTGAATTGACAGAACTACACTGGCTACTTATAAGTTCCAGGGCAAAATACAAGGTGCTGGCTATAAGCTATAAAGCTCTGAACAGGTTAGTCTCTCAGAGAACTAAAAAGGGGGAGTGGGCAAAAGGCTTGGAAGGTTGATTTAGATTAGGGATACAAGAAAGGCCCTTGTGGCGGCCTCTCTGTGGTTGACTGCTGCACTATTACGTCAGTAGCCTCCTCCCTCCTTCACTTCGCGCCACACCAGTTCCTGCCACCCCCACCCCATTGCCCACCTGCCCAGCCCCAGGGACCCTCAGCCACTTGCCATCCTGCTTGCCTTGCCCTCCGGCTCCGGCCTAGGATCGGAGCGGCCTGCAAACTGCACAGAGCTCTTCTTCTCTCCCCGCCTCTCAGCTGATCGGTGGGTGGGCGGGGCTTCCAGAGAGGCCTCTGTGTAGGCCTCCCCGAAGCCTGAACTTGGCATTCCCCAGCAAGCCAGGAAGGAGGCAGGAAGAGTTCTCTGCATCAGACTCTCTGCCCAGACCATCCAGCACAGCTTTTGCAAGGCTGGGGATCCATCTGGGATCTACCCGAGAGATAGGAACGGAACCACTTCAGAGCAGTGCCCCCTATTCCCAACTCCCCCAGGTGACCCAGAAGGATACCATGGTCGATGGTATCGAACGCCGCCGAGAGATCCAAAGGACTAACAGAGTCACACTCCCTCTGTCGATTCCCCGGTAAAGGTCATCCATCAGGCCGACCAAGGCTGTCTCAACCCCATAGCCCGTTCTAAAGCCAGTTTGAAATGGGTCTAGATAATCAGTTCCCCCCAAAACCGCCAGGAGCTGGTTAGCCACCACCCTCTCGATTACCTTGCCCAGCCAGGGGAGATTGGAGATTGGCCTATAACTATCCATCGCTGAGGGATCCAGGGAAGGCTTCTTAAGAAGCGGTGTAACTATTGCCTCCTTCAAACAGGGAGGCACCCTACCCTCCCACAGCGATGCATTTATGATATTAACTAGGCCACTTCCAACAATCTCTCTGCTAGGTCGAAGCAGCCAGGTTGGGCAAGGATCCAGAGAACAAGTGGTAGGCCGTACCGCTCTAAGCAGCTTGTCCACTTCATCAGAAGTCACAGATTGAAACTGATCCAACCTAACACTGCAGGAGGGATCGTGGGATACTTCCCTCACAGACCCTGCAGAAATAGTGGAGTCCAAGTCGTGTACACACACACACACACACACACACACACACACACACACACAAACAAACACACTATACAAATACATTGTAACTAAATAGGGAGCAGTAAGGGAACAGAGATACACAATATAACTATAGCTACACAATAGCTAGATTCTCCCATACAGAACCCCTGTTTAAACTTCCTCTAAACTAAACCACAACACAGAACTTTTTAAATTCAATGGTAACCCCAAACCTCCCTCCAACATGCCTCCCCACTCACTCAGGACACTGGTGGCTGCTGACACAGAGCACAGTCAGGCAGTGATTCTCTCAAGGGGGTGAGAAAAAATATCTTCTGGCGGCGGCAGTGGGGGCGGGGGGCGGGGCAAGCAATACAGCAGCAGATTAATCAACTCCCAGGCTGTCATGTAGTAGCATGCAGTAGCCATAGCAGGCTTGCATGCTGGGCTCAGGCTGGCAGCAAGGCAAGCATGGTATCATGGAAACTTGAGTTTAGACATGCAATGCAAAACCAGTTCTTTCTCTCTTTCTCTTGAATGAGGCAGCCAGAAAGGCAGAAGCAAGAGACTGAGTAACTAACTAGTTGATGAATTGAACCAAACTCCCCCCACCAAAGCAATCAGCCCAGACAGAGTGGAAACAGGGCACTGTTTGTTAGAGCTGGCAATGGTTAATCAGAATTTCTTAGCACATAATTGCATCACAATACAACACATTCCAAGGAAATGAGCTTCCTCAGGGATGTTGTGCCTGCTTGTGGCATATCTTATGTTCTGCTAATCTCTTCTTGACAGACACTCACTGCCTCGCTAGTTGCTGCAGTCAGGAGAGCAAAGGTCCGAAATATTTTTCCAAAGAACAAAACTTCAGCTCCGAAATGGGGTTGTTTCGATTTGTATACCAAAAAAATTGCTTTTAATTTTTTCATTTCCATTTGTATACAAAATGTCTGAAAATGCCATTTTTGGACACAAAACGTTTTGTTGCCGAATTGAAATGCACAAGCCTACTTCCAAGGCTTTTTGGAATCCTATTGGATCCAATAACCTTCTTGGGTATACCAACCTAATGGGTCCTACACCCCAGCAGAGGTGGGTTGTGGTTGCAAGTTCTACATTAACCAGATGGTGATCTGTGCAAGACAGTGGGGAGATGACAGCAGTCCCCACCCATGGAACACCACCCTGATCAGAGCAAAAGACCAAACTGAGAGTGTGAAACCACTTGGGATAGGGCCATAGTCGTCATGGCCGCTATGAATTCCGGAGCCACTCCCGACAACTCGGTTCAAAATAGACATTGAAGTTCCCCTCGAACAATAACCTGGGCCACTCCAAGGCCAACTCCGCAACCAGGTTCGTCAGTTCAGTTAGGGCAACAGAGTCCCTAACTGAGCTGACTGACCTGGTTGCGGAATTGGCCTTGGAGTGGCCCAGATGGTTGTTGGGGGGGCTTCAATGTCCTTTTTGGGACACTATCCAGCGGAGTGATCCCAATCTATCCTTTGTCCCTAGACTTAGACACACACTTTCGATATAGGCCAGTTCCCTGACAGAGATCCAGGTGAGTGAAATGGTATTCTTATAGACCATTGCCATCCCACCTCCATGCCCACCTCCTCACACCTGCTCGAATTTGTGCATTTGCTTTGGTCCGGTCCAGTTATTGTTCCATTTTTATTTGAAATCCATACACTTATTAACACGACTTTGCAGCAATCATTGCCTGTCAAGGACATTCATGTCTTGTTGGGGTACATCCCCAGCAAATGGAATCTAGCATCACATCAAGAATGGTGGATTCTTCATGCTGGAAGGAGTGGCCAAAAGGATTGTAATACAGCAGTGAAGGGACAAATTTACTGCTGAATTGCAACTTTGGAGAACTGATATGTGTTCCTAGTCAGCATTTGAACTGGGTTGTTGCCCTCCCCATCCCACTCCCACTCCGCCTGACTGAAAGGTAAAGAAGAGAAATATTCAGCAAATTGGTTGAATTTTAATGAAGTGTTAAGTTTGGAAATATATCCTTGCCCCCCACTTTTTTCTTGGTAGCTTGTACTTTACAATGTTAGGAGCCACCTGATGGCACAGCGGGGAAGTAACTTGCCTAGCAGGCAAGAGGTTGCTGGTTCGAATCCCCGCTGGTATGTTTCACAGACTATGGGAAACACCTATATCGGGCAGCAGCGATATAGGAAGATGCTGAAAGGCATCATCTCATACTGCGCCGGAGGTGGCATTGGTAAATCCCACCATGAAAACCACATGGCTCTGTGGTTGCCAGGGGTTGACACCAACTCGACAGCACAACTTTACTTTACTTTATAATGTTAAGAAGTTCTGCTTAAGGGATCTTTTCATTTTATTTTTCCTTCCTTCCTCTTCCTCCCCCACTTTCAGTTATACCCATATATAATTTTTATCCTTGATTATGTTATATACATACTACTGTAAACTTATTTGAAATAAAAGAGAGAGAGAGAAATTACATTGTGGTTTGAAGGCCCTACATCACTTGTTAGAATCCAGAATGCCTCAATTATAATCTTTTAAAGGACTAGAATTCCTATTTGATAGCAAAAACTTAAAAATCTCAGTAGCAAGAGACCAATATGGGAACATTAAAAAGATGTTTCCTGTGTGTGTTTTTTTTGCCGGTTTGAGTATTTTTGTCAGGCTAAGTCATGTTTTCCACATTTCAAGTTAATTATTCCAAAATAAAATGCACACTGTGTACTGTAACCTACAGCTGTGATTCACTTTCATTATGCATTGTTTTCAACTTGGAATTGAAGGAGCTCCTCACTCACAATGACTGCAAACCAACTTAAAATGTGGCCATAACTAAGTTATACTGATGGGGCTTAAGTTGGTCAGGACTAATTTAATCCATTATGTCTTAGTCATGACTATAGCTGGATCAGGATTTATAGATAAGATAATTTTATTCACATTCATTCTGACCAAATTCCTTTTAGGAGGATTGAGTGAGCCAAAAAGCAACTGAACCTGAACAGAACCAAGCCTTAATCTGTTCAGGTGTGCTCCTTTATTACCCACCCACCCCTACTCTCATTTTTAACATGTTATACATTTGAGTGTGTGTTTGGTACTTTAATTTCCCAAAGGGAAAAAACCAAAACCTAACCTGTACTGGACAGAGAACCGATTCCCACCCAGTGTAGCTAATCCTGCTTCATCAGCTGTGTGAAGTAAACCAACAAGGGCTAGGTGTATAACACAGGTACAGATCAGTCGAGATGCAGTGGAAGATTAACCCAGAAATCAGGGAGGGAACCAGAGGCACCAGCAATGCAGAGCACAACAGGACACCACTGGGATGCTGAGCATAAACACCACACATCAATCTAAACATCCGCTGAGAAGTGGTTAGTATCTTGGGCTTCTTTTTCTTTTGTGTTTTTAACTTCTTTTTAGGCCAGACAGTCTAAAGAGGGGGCTGTTGCATCACAGTGATGCAACACATTAGGAACCATTAGTATACCAAAAGTATACAGTGTACTGTGCTTGATTGGCCAGCAAACTCGCCTGACCTGACCCCATAGAGAATCTATGGGGCATTGCCAAGAGAAGGATGAGAGACATGAGACTAAACAATGCAGAAGAGCTGAAGGCCGCTAATGAAGCATCCTGGTCTTCCATAACACCTCATCAGTGCCACAGGCTGATAGCATCCATGCCACGCCGCATTGAGGCAGTAATTGCTGCAAAAGGAGCCCAAACCAAGTACTGAATACATATGCATGCTTATACTTTTCGGAGGTCCGATATTGTTCTATTCTACAATCCTTGTCTTCTTGGTTCCATGTAATATTCTAATTTTCTGGGATTGTGGATTTGGGGTTTTCATGAGCTGTACGCCATGATCATCACAATTATAACAAATTAAGGCTTGACTTATCTCGCTTTGCATGTAATGTGTCTGTCTCATATATCAATTTCACCTTTTAATTTGCATTACTGAAATTAATGGACTTTTGCACGATATTCTAATTTTCCGAGTTTCACCTGTAGTTAAGACAATCTACTCCTACAAGGTAATAGGGGATCAGTTGGAACATTACTCTGTCAAGAGCAGACACAGCTTGGGGAGGTGAGCAAGCTTTTCTAAACATCTAGCCTTTCCCCCCTTCAAACTAACTAACAGGAGGAGAAGAGATTTTCAGGGGCTGGTTTCTCTTTAAGGGATAAGTCCTAGTCTCTCTCTCTCTCTCTCTCTCTCTCTCTCTCTCTCTCTCTCTCTCTCTCTCTCTCTTCTGTGTATCTGTGTCTGTGTGTATTATTTGCCAGGGCTATCATTTCCCAGGGCTAGCAAACTCCAGTGTTTTAGTTTGTCCCTGCCTGGAGGGGGTGGAGTCATCTAGGGCACTTCCCAGTGTATTGCACAGAGTGCCACATGTATGACTATTTGCCCCATGGGCAGAAGTCATGGGTGTGTGCTCGGTGTAAGGAGCTCCTGGCTCTCAGGGAACAAATTCGTGAAAGGTGGCAGATCTGGAGAAGCTCAGAGAGACAGAGAGGCATGTGGATGAGACCTTCAGGGACGTGATAGAGGCATCCCACTCCAGGGCTGATAGCTCCTCTGCTGTCAGGGAGAATGAAGGTCTCGGGCAACGACGACATTGGTCTGAGGAAGAGGGAAATGCTCCTTTAGAAGGGACCCCTTCCATGGTTGATGAGCCCATATCCTTTCGCACAGGGGATACTCCTCCAGGGGGTGGGGGCCTCCTTGTAGTGGGTGATTTGAACATTCGAGGTATAGAGAGATGGGTTTGTGACCTGCGTGTTGACCGCACGGTGACTTGCCTGCCTGGTGCGAAGGTTGCATACATCACGCAGCACCTAGGTAGACTCTTAGGCAGTGCTGGGGAGGAGACAGCTGTTGTGGTGCACGTCGGCACCAACAATGTGGGGATATGTAGTCGGGAGGTACTGGAAGCCACATTTAGGCTGATAGGTAGCGTTTTGAAGCCCAGGACTCCCAAGGTAGCATTCTCAGAAATGCTACCTGTTCCGAGCGCAGGTACGGTGAGACAGGCAGAGCTGAGGGGTTTCAATGCATGGATGAGACGTTGGTGCGGGGAGGAGGGGGTTAGATTTGTTAGGCACTGAGATACATTTTGAGCAAGCAAGGCCTGTACAAAAGGGACAGACTGCACTTGAACCAAGATGGAACCAGACTGCTGGAGCTTAAAATTAAAAAGGTTGCAGTGCAGCTTTTAAAATGATGCCTGGGGAATTGCCGATGGGAGCTGGGCAGTATCTGGTTCGGCAAAAACCAGGGGCATATCTAGAGGAAATATTGCCTAGGGCAAGCACTGAAATTGCACCCCACCAACCCTGTCCAAACATCTGACACCCATTTTTCAGATCAGTGTTTCCCATCATCTGGGAAACATACCAGCGGGAATTCAAACCGGCAACCTCTGGCTTGCTGGGCAGGTCATCTCCCAACTGTGCCATTAGGTGGCTACTACAAGGTCTAAAAAAGGAACATCCATTATGTTCCATGGAGGCATCAGTTATAAAAAATGAAGGCACCCATTGTATTCTGCTGTAAGGAACACATTTTGGAAAAGGCACATCTAACAACCCTGAGGACAAACTTCACTCTGTATTTATTGCATAAGCAGCTTCCTCACTGGCTAAGCAAGATACTCTGATACAGAAGCAGCAAGCATGACCACAAGCACTAATCAATATTTTCATTTAGCTACAAACAGAGTTTGGGGAGGGGGGAAGAGAAGAAATACAACATGCATGCAATCCCTGCGGAAATCAAGACCACTGGAAGTCATGTGCAGTGGTGCTCTTACCCTTGAACTTCAGGGCCTCCACCACACCCCCTGGGCGTGGCCGCTGGGAGCCTCCAAATCCCCTTTGGTCTGTCTTGGGTGGTGTGTTCACTGCTAGCCCGCACTGCGCCAGGCAGCCCTGTGCGACCTGTGTCAGGTGCTTTAGAGACAACGGGGGGAGTAGGAAAGGCGTATGTGGGATGAGAATATGTTAAGTTGAGTGTTGAAATGTTTCTGCATAAATATACCTGTTTTATATTCTGACATTCTTGTGAGTTCAGTTGCTGTTTGTACCCTCAAGAAACCACATGTTAAAAATACTGCGTGTGTCAGTGTGAGTGTGTAGGGGGATGATGCATAACTTAGAGGGTGTGTGTGCTCCAAAAGGCCTTTAGGTCCAGGCTACAAAATTACCTAGGCACACTTCTGGTCACGCCTCCCGGTGACATAATATTGACAAAGGTTGCCCAGTTACAATAGACTCTCTTCCCCACAGCAGCTGGGGGAAAGGAGTCACCATCCACAGAAGAGGGAGAGATTGGAGTGGCAGCCACATCTTATTTGCAAATAATAGTCTTATCACAACACTCAGATGCCTTAATTATTACAAGCACCACCAGGCAGAGTGCTTGGGGCTATGTGACGCTCAGCTCATATTCCTATAACAATGCTGATGCTTTCAGTCTCTCATGCTTCTATTTCTAAAGCTTTGGAGTTCTTATATTGTCTTTATGTAAGATAAATTTACTTCTCTAGCTCCAAGTATAACCCATGCTAACAGGACAAAGGAGCACCTTTCAAACCTGGTGCGTAATGTCAGTGTCATTGACCAGGGGCGTAGCAAGGTTGCAGTGGGCCCAGAGACGAGATTTTAAAATGGGCCACCCCCCCACTCAAAGTCCAGGGCCTCCGCACACCCCAGGCCCCCAAGGATTTAAGTCTGATATTCCAAAATAAGTATGCTGCCTGGAAATACATTTCACTGAATACACACACGCACACGTCACAATATATAGTGATATACATTGAGTACTATACATTTGTTTTACTTTTAATGCCTAGAACACACTAGAAAGATGAATGATTAAAATGGCCCCCTGGCTGCAGATTAGCCAAGGAGACTTTCAACCATGCAGGGTGAGCCTAGGTTTGTTTTCTCAGAATTCTGAACCAATTCAGTCAAGTTCGATTCCAGGAGGTTTTTCACAGGAGGCTTTTCAAGCCCTTTAACACACATCTCCTCTGGAATAGAGGTGCTGCATTCACATGTTGGCCAGATTGACCCTGAAGTCCCTGCAAGTTATTGGGGAGCAGTTCACACACAAGAAAAATAAAATAAAATAAAAGCACAAGACATGCTTCAGAGTTCTCACTCAGACCTTCTGGGTTGCAAAACAACTTGAACATAAGTGCATTTATACATGAATGAATGAATGAATAAAATAAATATAACACTGTTTCTTCCAGAAGTTTTTGTAATTTTCTGCCATGAAACAAGCCACTTCTAGGACTTTTGAGATAGTTTTTTTTAAGCCAGCAAATTTTCCAAGCTGTTTAAAAATAAATATTCAGAGACTTCTCAGTCCCTCCCCCCCATATCAAAGCCCTATATATGGGGGTAACCACAAAAAGGAGTTCACACTCTACCTGGCCAATGCTGGGCTGGGCAGGGCAGCAAGGGGTCTTCTGCTGCAGAGAGCAGGGGTGGCCACTCTGGCTGCCTCCTCCTTCCTGGCTGGCTTGGGCCCTACTGGAGTTCAGGCTTCACAGAGGCCTATACGAGGCCTCCCTGGAAGCCCCGCCCAGCCACCGATCAGCTGAGAGGCGGGAGAAAAGGAGCTCTTGGCCGCTTGTCTGCTGCCTGGATGGCCGGCCAGGAGAAGAAGCTGGAGAGACGGCGAAGAGGGCAAGTGGCTGAGGGGCCTTGGGGCTGGGCAGGGGGCAATGGGGAGTAACGTGAGGTGCCTCTGGGGGGCCCCTCCAGGCAGTGGGGCCCCCAGACAACTCTCTCCCCTTGCCCGATCGTTGTTACGCGCCTGTCATTGACCCTTTAGGGAACAGTGACCATCGTGCGATCAAATTCAGCAGACATGCGGGGAGAGAATCACCAAGGAAGCCTAACAAAGACATTTTGAATTTCAGAAGAGGAAACTTTTCCAAAATGAAAAGAAAGCTGAAAGGAAAAAATCAGTACAGTCACTTTGCTCCAGAGTGCATGGAGTTTACTCAAAACCACAATACTAGAAGCCCAGTTAGATTGTATACCCAAAAGGAGGAAAGGTATCACTAAGTCCAGGAGGATGCCAGCATGGCTCATGGGTACCGTCAAGGAAGCCATAAAAGGGAAGAAGACTTCTTTCCGAAATTGGAAGGCCTGTCCAAATGAAGAGAACCTAAAGGAACACAAACTCTGGCAAAAGAAATACAAGGTGACAATAAGGGAGGCAAAAAGAGAGTTTGAGGAACATTTAGCTAAAAGTATTAAGGGGGATAACAAAAACTTCTTTAAATACATCAGAAGCAGGAAACCTGCCAGGGAGGAAGTTAGACCATTAGACAATGAGGGAGTGAAAGGGATTATTAAGGAGGATATGGAGGTTGCAGAGAAGCTAAATGAGTTCTTTGCATCCGTCTTCACGGCAGAGGATACTGAGCATATACCTGTTCCTGAACCAGGCTTTTTAGGGATGGAGGCTAGAGAGCTGAGTCAGATAGAAGTGACAAGAGATGATGTTCTAAACTGTTAGGAAAACTGAAAACTAGCAAATGGCCAGGGCTGGATGTCATCCATCCAAGAGTCTCAATCAACTCAAATGTGTAATTGCCGATATCCTTGCTAAAATATGTAAGTGATCCCTGCAATCAGGCTCTGTCTGTACCGGAGCACTGGAAAGTAGCAAATGTAACACCGATTTTTAAAAAGGGATCCAGGCCCAGTTAGTTTAATGTATGTTCCAGGCAAATTGATGGAAAGCATCCCAAGAATAAAATTGTAAAGCACATAGAAGAACAGGCCCTGCTGGGAGAGAACCAACATGGCTTCCGCAAAGGTAAATCTTGCCTCACAAACCTTTTGGAGTTCTTTGAGAGTGTCAACAAGTGTATGGATCAAGGTGATCCAGTTGACATAGTATGCCTGGACTTCCAAGAAGCTTTCGACAAAGTTCCTCATCAAAGACTCCTGAGGAAACTTAGCGGTCATGAGATAAGGGGACAAGTACATGTGTGGATTGCTAACTGGTTGAAGGACAGGAAACAGAGGGTAGGTATAAATGGAGAGTTTTCACAGTGGAGGGAAGTGAGAAGTGGGGTCCCCCAAGGATCTGTACTGGGACCAATGCTTTTAAGAACCTTAAAGACATGTAAACTCCATTAAATCTCTAAAAATCAGCCCTCTGCCCAATTCCTTAGAAATAATTCTGGCAGCTTCCCTGCCCCCACTGGGCACTACCACCCACTCTACTCTGCTCTGGGCCACCCCCTTTCCCCCCAACATGAAGCTATACTTTTTCTGAAATCTCCATTATTCCCTATGGGAAAAATCTTAAACTTCAAAAATCCACCAAAAATCAGCCCTTTCCCCAATTCCTCTGAAATTTGGGTGGAGCTTCCACCCATTGGGCACTACCACCCCCACCCACTAGTTTTGCCCTGGGGCCATTTTTTAAAAATCCAAAACATTTTGGATTCAGATTTTGCAATTTCAAACAAAGAACAAAATGGGGGTGTTTTGGATTCAGGCCAAAAACAAAACAGAAAAAAACCCACAAAAAACCACACAACCCTAGTTATTTTATTCCCACCACGTTCCCAGCTGCCTCTTCTTTTAGCCTCCTTTCTTGAGGTGTTTCTTTTCTAATTTCTTCTCTCTTGATCTCTCCCAGTGATTTCATGTAGATGTCACAAAGCATTGGAAACAGTATGGAGCTTTGTGGAACTCCACACTTTAGCTTGTGCATAGCAGAATAACAGTCTCTACGTCTCTATTTTCTTTTTAAACAGTGTCAGAGTTCCACTGCTTAGTGGAGCTTCACCTTTAAGAAAAGGTATGCTGTTTCTGAAGTTGTGACATACACCTTTGTTTCTAATCCATGTGATGAAATCCTCCTATTTTCTATTCTTATAGGTTGTGCTGTGGACCAGTCTGCAGATGTGGTGGTCAGGGAAGGGGAGTCATTAACCCTGAACTGTTCCCAGCTTGGAACGAAACATTTCAATATGTATTGGTACAAGCAACAAAGGCAGAAGGACACACGGCTTCAGCTGGTGAGTTTTTCCTCAGAAGGCTCCACTGGAGAGTCTGACGTTAAGGGAGCATTTAAAGACCACTTCAAGAGCAGAGGGATGGAAAAGTACGCATCGTCTCTGGTGGTGGAGAGCGTACAGCGGGCAGGCGCCGGCACCTACTTGCGTGCCAAGCAAGATTACACAGTGAGGCAACTGCTGAGGAAACCAAGCACAAAGCTCTTTGCAGAAGGATGCAAGCACACAGGATAATAGCTCCTCAACAAAGGCAGCCCCAGATCTTTTTCTGAATGAAGAGGAAGAACCAAGTGGCAGCCCCTTCCCATGAATCAACACGGGGCCCAATCAGCAGGAAAATTATTCAGCGCAAGCCCCTTTGAATGTATGTCTGGAAGCTGTGCAAGAGCCAAGTAGCTTGACAGAGGGTCTACGAATAAGAATAGGCCACTCATTTATTGATTGATTGATTTATCTGATTTATTTATTTATTCGATGCGATCACTAACGAGACACACTGTTGCCCCATATAGTCCAGTCTTGTCCACACGGCCTGGAAGCATCTCTCCGAGGTCTCAGCGGAGCCCTTTTCCCCGGCTAGCTGCCATTCCTTGTTTGGGTGCAGCTCCCATTCGTTTCCATGGGGCTTGCCCCAGAGCACTTTCTGGGGGATTCTGCCCCATCATGGTTCAGAACTGGTACTCTAAATCTGCAAGTCACCTTGTTAAATGTGAGTCAGAGATCCTTGTCTCAGACAAATGAGCACTTCACCCTAATTTAACAGAAATGACCTCAAGGCTCTGTGTAGTGTGTGTGTGTGTGTGTGTGTGTGTGTGTGATTCTTTTAGCCATTCCTATTTTTCTCCTCTTAATTATATTCAGAACTACTTTTATCCCCTCAGTTTCCCCGCAGGGAACTTCCAGACAGGGTGTTTAGTCAGGAATTGTCACACTCCTTTAACTCACTGTTTACGGTCTCTGTCTGTCTCTTTCCACACAACATCATCATCTTTATTATTTTATTTATTTTATTTTTTACATTTTATATGCTGCTCTTCCTCCAAGGAGCCCAGAGCAGTGTACTACATACTTGAGTTTCTCTTTCACAACAACCCTGTGAAGTAGGTTAGGCTGAGAGAGAAGTGACTGGCCCAGAGTCACCCAGCTAGTTTCATGGCTGAATGGGGATTTGAACTCGGCTCTCCCCAGTCCTAGTCCAGCACTCTAGCCACTACACCACGTACTCTTCCCTTCCTCCTTCCTGCCTCTGCAGCTTATGCTTCCCCTTGGTTTTCTCTCCTTGTTAGCTATTTTCATTCTTCTCTCCTTGCCATAGCGATAACCGGCTTGGGACTCCAGAAACGAATCCAGCGCTTTGAGGGAATGATACTTGTCCTTCCAATGGCTAACCCTAAAGCAAAATGGGGAAGTGGAGAAATGGCAGCTAGAGCAATGAGCCCCTCAGGGACCCATGCCTTGACCTAAGGGCCCTGAGCTGGAATGTCTGGGTTTGTCATCATGGCCATCGACACAGCTGCAGCATCATGGCTCTGAGAGTGACTTGCTGGCAGGCCTCTTGGGGGTGTGACGGAAGGCCTTGCTCACCAGTCTTCACACTCCCGTCTCAAATTAATTGCTGACCCGGGCCAAAGAAAAGCACTGATCAAATGGAGACAATGAAACTCAGAAAAGCTGATCAGGGGATAAAAATAAATAAATCATTTTTTCCTGCCACATTTCCCTCTGAGTATCTGCCTCCCTGAATTTTCTTATTTACTATTAATGCATTCTTTCTGTCTTTTTATGCTGCATATTTGTTTGTTTGCCTCTGCGTTTTATGACATCCAGTCTTTTTGCTGTGTTCTAGGGATGGTGTGTGTGTGTGTGTTTAAAATTTGGTATGAGATTTTTGTTCGTTGTTCTAATGATGCAGATATTCCTACTAAATGCTCTCCCTGATAACTTCCAGTAGGTGGCAGTGCTGTATAAATGCAGGGCATATGAACCTGCCTTTAACCCTAATGAGGGCTACATGTGATACAGGAGATCCGTGACTGGATCTCACATCATTTTCTTTCATTAAAACAGCTGTGGGGAGTGATTCAGATCAGGACCAGGATGCTGGTGAAGCGGAGTTTAACCATCCTCCCCACACCATTTCTCCAGCTTAAGTCACTATCCCTGAAGCTGCTATTAGTTATGGAGATTTTAAAAGGTACAAACGGAGTAGCTGTCTTTCCCCCCTTTCTGTAGGTTTGGGGTGAAGGGGATTTAGGTCAAGAAATTGTTGGGACAGAATAGCTTAACGTCCTTGCCAATATCATGGCCCTGATTCAAACTGAGGGAGGCAAAGCTGCTTTAGAGAAAGAAAATGACACTGGGAGACCCAGAGGTGGTTCCCATGATCAGTGGGATGAGCAGTCAGTCTGCTCCAGGTGGCTGCAGCGGCCGCCCACACAACTGCTGGCTCCGTCACGGAGCCAGCGGGGGGCTTGGAAGTTTGGGGGGCCGCGCAGCCCCCGGAAGCTCCAGCATGCCCTGCATGAGTTTGCAGGGCATGCTGGAGAGACCCCACCCAAGCCGGGAGGCAGCTTTTCGCCTCCCCTCCGGGGGTCTCCTCGTGAGTTGCTGCGGCACGGAGCCGTGCCACGAAATCTCACCATCAGAAAAAATGGGTTTGCAGAGCACTTGCTCCACAATCCCGGTTTAAGTGCCGGGCTACTTAAGCGGGTGACCCGCTTAAGAACCACCGGGCTCACAGCCGAGCCCGGTGGTTCTCATGATGGGAGGAAATCGGGCTAGCCTCTGCTAGCTCGATTTTCTCCTAGCGTGTGAATAGCCTCCTAGTGTCTTAGGTATACATTTCCATTCTAATGCCTCAGGTATGGAACTTGTGAAACTCATTTTCAGTAGCCCAGAGACTCAACAACTGTCTTTAGGGCAGGGCGGGCAGGTCAATTGCCCCGGGGCCTGCTCTTTTAACCCCCATCAAAAGGGAGTCCCATATTGGGTAATTTGCCTCAGGTCCTGCACCCTGCCAGGGCAAATGTGGGGTTGATTGGTTCATATCTGCATGCACATCATCTGATTATTCGTCAATGAATCACAAGATGCTTGATGACCTGTAGCTGAATGTGTGAACAGCCTCCCTTGGAAGTAACTGTGTGTGAGGTGGGGTGGGGTAGGAAAGCTTCCTTAGTGGTGTCAGATCTGTGATGCCTCAGAGACACAGGCAAGACATCAAGCCATGAACATGGATGAGTGAAGTCTGAGCATCCCTTTGAATCCTTGTTCAATGCACCACTTTAGGCAGCTCTCTGCTCTGCTCTATTCTGCAGTGGGTGTCAGTTATGTTTCCCTCAAACTCCGGCCCTACAGGAAGTAGCAAAGCATCTCTTCAGCGGCTTCATATATGAAGAAGTGGGGTTCTTCTAGGGGGAAATGTTGGGTGAAGCATAATTGGCCCTGCAGCTGGTGTGGCTTGTGTGAGAGAGAGGCACCAACCGAGGCTGGTTCAAAAACACCACCTAACCACACACTGTTAACAGTTGGTCTAAAGATGAGTGGAATTCTGCAGAGGGCGTGTGCTTCTTGTTCAAGGGCCAGAGTCATTTCCCTCAGTAAAACCAGCACAAATGGCCAGCCTCCAATCCAGCTTTCGGCATTTCCCACCCTTCTTGCACCTCCTTTATTTAAGAGACACTGGAAAGAAAGGATTTCATGCTGGGACATCATCATACTTGTGCATTTTCAGATTCAGTCCTCAAAATTTGAATTTATTGAAAAACTGCTCTTTGGATGAAGAAAAAAGGAGGAAAATCTTCTCAAACATGAAGGTTTGATGATCAGGCTCATGTGGCTCTGATAGTAGTTTGGATCCATCAGACATAAGCCCTTTCCAGACGTTATGTTGCACGAGTGTACAGATATCTGTACAACACCCGTGCATGCTTTTGCGTGAACAGCTGTACCTGCATCCTTTAAAAACTGAGCCTGGGTACAGGTCCTTCAAATGCATGACATAGACAGGAGGTTTACTGCTGTACTTGTGTTCAACGTAGTGTGTGACTAACTGTAACTGTGTACAGATCTGTGTTTGTGTACACTGTATACACTCATTGTAAAAGGGTTGAACATAATAAGGCCGTTCACATGACCTTCTGCTGGGCCGGGGAGGGTGGGGGAAGGCAGGAGAGTACCTACCTCCCCCCCCCCAGATAATCTGGTGGCAATCTCAGTCTCGTGCCTCACACATCCACACGACTGGAACTGTCACGAGCTATGCAACATTCTGGAGGCTGGGAAAATGCATCCTGGCCTCCAGATATCCTGCAATGTGCGGCACAAGGAGCCCAATGAACTGGGGGATTCCCCTGTGAGCCGGGCACTCTAGGTGTGTTGGAGATGGAGTTGCAGTGCATCAACCTTTTGCACCAACTATCCTAATGACCACTAGGGGCATTGGGGGTAGAGATAGTGAGTCAGGGTCTCTCTAGCTGATCTACCTGTCTCTACTCTATGACCCCTGATCTGTCTCTTCTCTGAGCTCAATTTCTTCATTTTCTGATTGGGGGATTCTGATTGTCCTGTAATCTGCAAGAAGAAATTCCAGGGATACCTCTTGAACCACTGGATGTGTTCAGAAGGACCAGGGGCGTAACAAGGTTGGTTTGGGCCCAGAGACAAGTTTTTAAAATGGGCCCCCCACCACCACCCGTCATCCGTCACCGCCTTCCTCTCCTTCTCCTGGCCCAATGTAGACTCTGCTAACTATCCCAACTAGTTAAAAGGTGTAAATTACAGCACAGCAGAACCAAATTTATTGACTGCCTGACTCCCTTAGACTTGAGGCGGTTTACATAATTAAAACAACAACAGCAGGGTGGGGTGGGGGGAAACACACACACACACCCCTAAAAGCCTGGCAGAATAGATAAATTTTCAGAAGTTTCTTAAAGGACAGAAGGGAGGGGCATTAGGAATCTCAGGAGGCAAGGTATCTCAAATAAATGTGAGGCTGGATGGGATGAGATACAGAACGGGCAGAAAGCAGATTATAATCATGCAGGAAATGAAATGGCCATGAATGGAACCTTGCACAACTACGGACCTTTCTCCAATTTGGGAGAGCTAGGAAGAGAGGCTTCTTCTCCTTCATCATGTATACTTTTAAAAGACCCATAGGATCTCATGTGCCAAGGACAGGTCTGTAATGTTTGAGTGATTTCTCCACTCTCTTACCTAACTTTGCATGTTAAGTGATTAAGAGTCAAAGAACAGCCTTGGATGTTAAAAGGGGGTTGATAAACGGAGCCAAGGAACTGTGAAAAGCACACACTTGTCACTCTTCTCTTGTGTGTGCCTCCCCACTTCTGTTTTCCTAATGGGAGGAGGAAGGGGGAGTGGAGCGTTGCAATTAAAAATGAATAAAGGCCCTTTGCGACCCTCGGCTTCCCCTTCCTCTCCCCTCCCCCTGTTAGGGAAACAGAAGCGAAGCCTGGGCAGGTGGGCAGCCATAATGCCCCAAATAATGAATTAATACGCCCACTCCCACTGCCAGACATGCAGTGGGCAGGCGGCGGGGGGGAGTGAGCCATAATGCCCCTAAATGAATCAATGCCAACACGAGCAGCACTCTAAAGCTGCCGTAGCTCCCCCATCTCCATAACAGAAGAACCGAATTTCTTAGAAGTGGCTGGCTAGCCTGGTGGCTGGAGAAGCTACAATTGACCTCCTCTCTTCCTTGTTCTCATTGGGTGTCCAGGAAGCAGAGCCGAACCACCCAATCATGTGCCTGCCTTTCCTTTCTTTATCATGTGGGGTGCCGCCAGCCAATGGATGGGGAAGGAGGAGGAGCTGACAAGGGGAAAGGGTGGGGAGGGGGAAGAGGGAGGGGAGGAGGGCAAGGAAATACGGCGCGCTCAAATGAACATGGAGGAATTTTTTTTTTAAATCAAATAATTCAAATTGAAGGAGCTGCGGCAGGCGCTGGGTGGGGGGGAGGCACGTGACATGTCTCTGGAGGCCCCCCCCAGAGGCCAGGGCCCCTAGACAGCTGCCTCCCTTTGCCCGATCATAGTTACGCCCCTGAGAAGGACAACCCTGGAAAATACACTCAAGTTTGCCGCTCTATCCTATTTACACAATGAGGCTGTTCACACAAGCAGCCCTATGCAGGCTTGGGCAGCCCTACCAGGGTAGGGAGGCTCATTTGAAGCCCTGGGATTGAGGCCAAACCTGGCACCACCTCCCTGGGTAGCCCAGTAATATTACCTGGCCTTTTACCTGTGTTAAAGGGTGTGAGTCCATGCTCTTTCAACCAGGTCCCCAGTCGTGTGAAAGCTGGGGCTGCACAGAACTGAGCACATTGTTGGAGGTTGTTAATTTTTACCCCCAGTAGGTAAAACAGCTGAGCACTAAGGAATGAGCACACACTCCAGTTACAGAGTAGGTAGCAGAGGATGGTTTAGTTGTTGCAGCTATTTAGAGAAAACACATGGAGATCTTTGCAGAACAAAATACTAAGTATTTATTGGTTAAGTACACTTGGATAGGAAAGACCTAAACCGAATCTAAAGGACTACATAATGAATAGGTAAGGAGGGAGGGAGATGTTTCCATCTTCTCTCTAGGAGGAAAGGAAGGATTGTGACTCAGCACAGGAAGTGCGGAAGAGACAGATCAGGGGGTTCAAACCTTCTGCTTTTCCCAGAGTGGCTTGATCCCCTGAGGGGAATATCTTGCAGTGCTCACACATCAAGTCTCCCATTCATATGCAACCAGGGCAGACTCTGCTTAGCTATGGGGACAAGTCATGCTTGCTACCACAAGACCAGCTCTCCTCTCCTTGCTCTGCACCCCCGCAGTGATGTCGATAGGCTCTACCTCCCTCGCAGCTCAGGTGGAAGAGGAATGCTGCAAGTCCATCAAACAGTCGAGAAGGAGAAAAGAGGCCTTGAAAAATATGTAAGGGACAGTGAAGAAGATGCACTTCAAATGGACAATAACAAGAAACTATCCAACACCAATGAAACAAAGCAGGCCTACAAGAAAGAACAAGCTAAGAACCGAGCAGAAAAATGGAGAAATAAGCCCCTGCATAGTCAATATTTGCACAATGTAAGTGGAAAATCAGACATCACCAAGACCTGGCAATGGCTTAAGAATGGCAACTTGAAGAAAGAAACAGAGGGTTTAATACTGGCTGCACAAGAACAGGCACTAAAAATAAATGCAATAAGAGCAAAAGTCGAAAAATCCACAACAAACAGCAAGTGCCGCCTTTGTAAAGAAGCTGATGAAACAGTGGACCACCTAATCAGCTGTTGTAAAAAGATTGCACAGACTGACTACAAACAAAGGCATGACAAGGTAGCAGGGATGATAAACTGGAACATCTGCAAAAAATACAAGCTACCTGTAGCCAAAAATTGGTGGGACCATCAAATTGAAAAAGTGGTAGAAAATGAAGATGTAAAAATATTATGGGACTTCTGACTACAAACAGACAAACATCTGCCACACAATACACCAGATATCACTGTAGTCGAGAAGAAAGAAAAACAAGTTTAAAAAATCGACATAGCAATACCAGGGGATAGCAGAATAGAAGAAAAAGAAATAGAAAAAACCACAAAATACAAAGAGCTACAAATGGAAATTGAAAGGCTATGGCAGAAAAAGACCAAAATAATCCCAGTGGTCATTGGCGCCCTGGGTGCAGTTTCAAAAGACCTTGAAGAACACCATCAGCCAATTACAAAAAGCAGCTTTACTGGGAACAGCCTATATTCTGCGACGATATCTATAACAATTGACAATAAAATTCTGGCATCCCAGGTCCTTGGGAAGGACTCGATGTCTGGATAAAACAAACCAGTCAATAACACCTGTCTGACTGTGTAAACAAGAAATAATAATTTTTAAAAAGCCACGTAGGAAGGGGAGGAAGAGATTGAGGCTGTGCACATGAGCAGCCAAATCTGGCTGCTCATGTTCAGTGCCGGGATTGCGGGTGATCCTAGCGCTGCCTCCTCTACAAGCCAAGGAATCTACCTGGGTGCCCTTTACCCCAGACTTGGGGTTGTGAGTATGCTTGGGCTACATGCAGCCTGATCATACACAGAGTTTTGACACCTAGAGTGCCCAGCTCCTGAGAGAATCCCCTAATGCACTGTGCTCATTGCATCGTGCATTGTGGGATTCCTGGAGGCCGGGGGAATGAGTCCTACACTACATGGAGCAGCATGGATTGTGCAGGTGTTCACCAGTGCACTGAAGAGGACATCACCAATCATCTGGGCGGGGGCGAAGGTAGGTCCATCCCTGCCTCTCCCCCCCCCCGCCCTTGCTGCACCTATTATGGTAGTGAGAATGACCTTAGAGTCCGCTAAGCAGCGACTGGGTTAGAGGGCTCTGTCCTACCCACCAGCTGCACCCAGCTCTTTAATGAGGTAGAAAGAAAAGCCCTCTGACCCAGCTGCTGCTTAGCAGACCATCCCTACCGCCATCTCCTGCCTTGTTATTTATGCACAGATGATCAAAACTCAGGTGCATGCACAGCTTCCGAAACTGGGTAGGATGTGCCTTCTATGTTATTTATAACCATGTGAACCAGCCTAGAGTGTTTTCAGAGTAACTTAAAATTTGCTTTTCTGGGTTCTTTACATTACTTTGCACAGTGCTACTTCAGCTGATAGTAAAATGCACAATGCAAATGTTTAATTTACAGAATACACCAAACTTTGAGTCTCATTGCTCCAGTAAAGGGATATCTTCAAATATGAAGAAAAGAGAAGAGATGGAAGTCATATAGATCTAGTCTCTGAGAGACACACACCTCTGAACACACCCCTTCCTGAAACCAAGGACAGGTGGATCAATGTTGTTTCCACAAACCCTTTGGGCTCTTGAGCACTTCAATCACACACACACACACACACTGCTGTGGAGATGCTGGTGCTCTTCTGTGTGTGGATTAGCCAGCTGGCTGGTAGCGGCTCAGGTGACTCTAGGAGCATGCATACTGGAATACCAAGATGTGACCCTCACTATACACAGATATGGGTGTTTTTTCCCCCCCATTCTTCAGTGTGGCCTCTTTTGTCTTGCAGGTCAAGAATTGGTCAAGCAATCACCTCAGTACATAATGGTGAGCGAGGACTCACCCACCTCTGTGACCTGCACATTGAAAGATGCTTCGTACCCGTTTCTGAGCTGGTATATCCAGGACGACCGAGGCCAGCTGACCTTCCTGGTTTCTGTGAGATGGGCGGGGGAGAAGGGCAGCACAACCTGGAAAGGCTGCTTGTATTCGGCGGAACGAGTTAGTGATACGGAGCTCAAACTGGTGGTGCATAATGCGACTGAGTCCCAGACTCTCTTCTGCACCTGCAGCAAAGCCCACAGAGGCAAAGAGAGCGAGGAACCCTTAACAAATTCTGCTGCCTCACTTCTTCCTGCATCACCACCAGTATTCCCTCTAAGGTGTCAGCATGTGCACACACTCACAAGTTTTTAAATGTCTGCTCAGTTAATTTTAGCTCCCACTCAGGCTGAACTAGGAAGGCCCCACTCTGAATGCACATGTGCACACACTGCCTTGATAGTGTTGCCCAGAACAAAACTCATTCCACACACAGAGCTGGAAAAAGGGACCACTGATCACCACAGCTGTTCTCCAAAGGGCAAGGGCGAAGGCAAGGGCTGTGGAGACATGTGGGAGGAGTGTGTCACTTGTCAGCCATGATGCTACACACACAGTATGGTGCCATGGACTGGCTAGAAGCCTGGGCTCGGCCATGGGAAGGAATCCCAGATACAAACCCCCTCTGAGCTACAAAGCCCACAGGGTGACCTTGGGCAACTGGACTTTCTATGTGCCTGTGTTGGAACTTAGATGACTTTGTGCTGTCTCTTGTCTCAGATAGTGGAGGACAGACTAGTGAGTCAGAGGGCTAGAGGGTCAACACACTGGTCACCCCTTCTCCACTACTCTGACACTATCCCTTTGAAATGTAGATTGGTACTCTTAGGGATTAACTTCCTTCCTCTCTCTCTTCCCTACCTGCCCTTCTACCTTGCAACATGGCAAGCCTCTCTCCCTGCACCATGTGTGCAGAGAGGATGCAGAATCCATCTGCATCCAGCTAGATAGATAGATTAGAGATCCTAACTCCTCACTTTCCTATCTAGAATGGAGTTCCTTAATAAATACCACTTATATTGATTTGAAACTATGAATTGGCTGCAAGTTACTTTACTCTCAGCATACACGCATGCCTAAGTAAATTTCGCTGTGTTTTGCCTCTGTGCACTCTGCTATAATGAGAAAGGGATTCTCTCACCACAGAGAATTTCCAACACCTAACCTACTTCTCAAGCAAAAAAAAGAGTGAGGTTGTTCTCTCAACTGGGGCTAGGGATGACTGGGGGGAAGGCAGGATCATACCTACCCTTCCCTCAGACAGTCTCCTCCTCTTCGGGGCACTGCTGCTCATGCACCAACACAACCAGCATGGTGGCGGTTGCCTGAGGTTGGATCGGAAGTCCTCCCACATCCCACAGTGCACTGCATGGGCAGTGGAGAGGTAGCCTACTGCAATGTAGCAGGGCTTCTCTCCCTGGCCACACTGCAGTCAGGGCTCTATGGCCGCCACTCCTGGTGGCTGTTTTTACAGCCCCGTCAGTGCACACGTCTGGGCAGGGAGGTAGGAGGTGTGCACACATCCCTCTACCTCACTTTTAGTCCAGGTTTCAGGAGCAATCCTGACGGTTCTGAAGCCCAGCCCTCCCCAGGCTAGCACTGCCATACTCTGGTAGGGCTGGTCTTGAGAAGGACTTCAGTGTTTTTCTGAGGAGGAACAGAGTAGAAATGTAACAAAGAAAAACAATAATCAACAAAAAGGCACCAGTGACACTTCTGCAATATAATACAGAAACTGCCACGATCAAGCTAGGGAAACCTGAATTTCCCCTGGACTAATTATATTGCTTGGGAAAAGCAAATTCCCCACAACACACAGAGGTGCACCTAGGCAATGTTGGAGTCTGGACCTAAAGGCCTTTGGAGGCTGCCCTCTCCTGTAAATTAAGCATCATCATGCTCGGCCAGGTGACCACACCACCTGGGACAGACTAAAGAGGATTTGGGAGGCCCCAGGGACTGTGGAAGCCCTGGACTTTGGCCAGGACATCCAGGGGTAAGAGTGCCTCTGACAACACATTTTGGCCCCTGAACCAGAAAATCCAAATGGCACCTTCCTATGGTGGTAAAAACCTTTTAATAATAGACAAAACGATGAACAGTTTGCGAGACATTAGTGGGACCCTCATCAGCTTGCTCAGTCTGCATAATAATGTGGTTGGCTCTTTAACCTCCCATGGAAACGAGCTTATACATCCAGAAAAAGCAGAGGCAGGGGTGTAGTGGAAGGGGGACACGCAGGGATGGAGCGCCGGTACATCTCGGCTTCTCTGGCTGTTGGGGAGGGCATGGCCATGGGGGCTGTCATGGAGAGCGCCCTCTGCACGACTGAATTGGCAACTCCATCACTGAAGCAGACGGTCATTTCATGTTAGCTCCGCCAAAGAGTTCCCTTCCCAGCTGCCTCTGCCTCACTTCCTTTCTTTCCCACACTACATGATCTCACATCTGGGTGTTATTGCATTACCTACTTGATGGGTGTCAAGGATGCTGCTGTGTCTGCTGCTGACTCAGTCAGGCAAATGCCTGCTTAGACACCTCCTGGCCCCAAGAAGCTGCCATTTGCTTGTTGCTTTGCTGTTCTCCTCAGGTATGTGACTCACCATAATTCAAATTGGTGGTCCCCTTCAAAGAGGACCCCCCTTTAATCCCAACCTGAAATTCGGGGTGGCATCACTGGAGATATAATAGTTCGAAGCGAGTGGAAGGGGCTACGACCGAGGTCCTGTTTCTTGTGGTGTATATACTCGTGTGTTTATCCCACAGCTGCCTTGGCTCAAACGGTTTCCTGCAAAATCTGTGAACAGAGACCATTTTGCACCTGCACAGACCAAGGGCAAAGATGGTTCTAAATTTTCTGAGAGACTATTTCAATTCTCTCAGAAAACTGTCTTCAGCCTATGCTGATCTTTCTTTGACACACGCTCCGCATCTCTCTCCCCTCGCTTTCTCCTCTCTGCCTGCCTCTTCCTCTCTCCTCCTCTGAACATTAAGCAGAAAGTGTTGCTGGTGCTGCTGGAACATAGGAGCATAGGAAGCTGCCATATACTGAGTCAGGCCATTGGTCGATCTAATCAGTATTGTCTGCACAGACTGGCAGCGGCTCCTCCAAGGTTGCAAGTAGGGGTCTCTTAGCCCTATCTTGGAGATGCCAGGAACAGCAATGATGAAACATACGAGCAAATGGCAGGTATTTGGGCTTATGAACAGAGAACTTCAAAATGAGAAAGGACTTATTAAAGTCCTCATTCAAATTTCTGATCCCTTTTGGATATTTCCTTCATTTTATCATATTCGCTCAACTTGCTACCATATTATCTTAGGCAGACAGAAATGCATCCTTTGATCTTGCAACGTCTCCCTTATCATTCCTCTGTTGCAAACCTCATCTGCTTTATTGGTTTACTTTCTGATCTTTATAGGTGGGGCTGTGAATCAGTCGCCAGACGTGGTGGTCAAAGAGGGAGAGCCAGTAACCCTGAACTGTTCCCAAATAAAATCCACGTTCACTTACATGTCCTGGTACAAGCAGCAAGGGCAGAAGGACCCACAGCTCCAGCTGGTGATTTTTTCAGTGGCGGGTTCCAATGGAGAGTCCGATGTTCAGGGCGCATTTAAAGACCACTTCAAGAGCGGAGGGATGAAGGAGTACGCCTCAACTCTGGTGGTGGAGAGTGTGCAGCCGGGAGACGCGGGCACCTACTTCTGCGCGAAGCAAGAATACACAGTGAAGCAGCTGCTGAGGAAACCGAACACAAACCTCTTCACAGAAGGATGCAGGCGCACCAGAGAACAGCTCTCACACAGGAACAGCTCGAGATCTTTTGGCGCCTGAGGAGGAGAATCCAGGTGGGATTCTTCTTCCTCGGATCTAACACGGGGGTCACACCATCTATTGTGAAGTCTTCCGGCACAAAAACTGTTGAAATGAACAACAGGAGCTGTGCAAAAGCCAGAAACATCGATGGAGGCCTAATAAATAAGGATACGCTGCTCCTGAGGTAGACCGATTATCCATTGAGCCCCATATTCCCTACCTTGCCTGGCATTGTGGCAGCATCTCCCCAAGCTCTTAGGCAGAGGTCTCTTTTCCAGCCTCTGCTTTGGTGCAGCACCCATTGATTTTGATGGGGCTTGCACCAGAGCACATTTTGGAGGATTGCGAGCTGCCCAGAGAACCATTTCTTATGGGGTGGCTAATACATACATACATACATACATACATACATACATACATAATCAATCTCTGTTGGGTTGAAGAGTAGTATATAAACACCACCACCACCATCATCATCATTGTCACCGTCGTCGTTCCCCATGGCTCAGAAGTGGTACCTCTAATCTGCAAGCCTCCTTGTCAAATGTTAGTTGAACAGATCCCTGCCTCAGAAGGATGAGTGCTTCATCCTAATCTAACGGCAGCTACTTCAAGGCCCTGCACACCTCTTTTTCTGATTCCTTGCACCCATTCCTATTTTTCTTCTCTTATATCCCGAAGCCTTTTTGCCCCTCAGTTCCCCCCACCCCAGTCAAAATTTCCTCCTTGCTTTTTACTCCTTCCTTTCCTTGCTCTTGGTTGTCACTTCCCCTTCCGCTCATCAGCTCTGTTTGCCTTCTCTGTCATCTGTTTTCATTGATTACCCCAACGGGCATGCCCCTGAACCTAATCCAACTGCCTGAGCATCAGCGCATTACAGGAGCCCTTGTACTTCCTAACGCCAAGGGTAATGAGAGGTGCAGAAGCAGTGCTCAGTGTGCTTCCATTACAGGAGCTGTTTAGTGACCGCCCTCTTGGCTTTGGTGTTTGGAAGGTAACGGGGGCATGATTTGTTTCAAATGGGAGGCAGTCTAGGGGTGGGTTTTATTAAGGGCCCCTTTCCCCCTCTGTATAACTCAAGCACCAGATGGAGGGTTGGTGCAAATGAGAGCTTCCCTCTCAGAATTAATAGCAGCTTCAAGCTGGGGGAAGCATTTTCATTTGGAGCTCAGCACCAGTGGAAAGGGTTTAGGACCTCCTTCCCATGTGCCATGGCCCTGATCTTGACCAGGACCCCTGAGGCTGCTATTTTAATGTAAACAAACCCAACCCTCAAAGCTCTAACGATGCTTCTAACACCACATGTATGTTGACCCTCAGAACTGTCTTCAAGCAAAGAAGGGACTAGGGGTTTGCAGCAGCATCCACTGTGATGAGCAGGTGGTGTGAAGCCTTTAGATTGGTCAGGTCATCAGGGATGAATAGTAGGAGCCTGCCTGGTCTTCGAAGCAGCGTCTTCTGCTTGCTGCACTTCAGGGGCCCTGAGTGACAAGGTCTAGATTTGTCATGGTCACCGACGCAACCCAGATCTGGGCCTGACAGTCTTGTCAGCAGACCACTTTGGGGTTGGCTCTTAGGTCCTTTGTTCACACACACCCCCACCTGCCCCACTCCCTTCTCAAAATGGTTCACCACCACCATAGAATGACATCAATTAAATGGAGACAGTTGTGCTCAGGAAAGCTCCTTAGGCAACAGCCGCAACAATTTGCCTTCCCTTTTTAAAATATCCTCCCCGCTTTTCCTCAATTATCTCTAGCATCATTCCAACATTATGTTCTATGAGTGTATAGATGTTTATACACAGGTACATGTTTTGGGGTGAATGACAATACCTGCCAGCGTGGTGTAGTGGTTAGAGTGCTGGACTAGGACTGGGGAGACCCGAGTTCAAATCCCCATTCAGCCATGAAACTTTCTGGGTGACTCTGGGCCAGTCACTTCTTTCTCAGCCTAACCTACTTCACAGGGTTGTTGTGAGGAGAAACTCAAGTATGTAGTACACATAGGAACATAGGAAACTGCCATATACTGAGTCAGACCATTGGTCCATCTAGCTCAGTATTGTGTACACAGACTGGCAGCAGCTTCTGCAAGGTTGCAGGCAGGAATCTCTCTCAGCCCTATCTTGGAGAAGCCAGGGAGGGAACTTGAAACCTTCTGCTCTTCCCAGAGCGGCTTCATCCCGAGGGGAATATCTTGCAGTGCTCACACATCAAGTCTCCCATTCAGATGCAACCAGGGTGGACCCTGCTTAGCTATGGGGACAAGTCATGCTTGCTACCACAAGACCAGCTCTCCTCTCCTCTCCTCTCTCGGCTCTGGGCTCCTTGGAGGAAGAGCGGGATAGAAATGAAATGAAGAAATAAATAAATAAATTCATGCTAAACGTGAACCTGTGTGCAGATCCTTCAGATGCATGGTACCAACAGGAAGGGTGCTGCTGTAACGGTGTTCAGCATAACGTGTGAATAACTGTACCTGTGTACAGATCTGTACTTGGATACATTGTACACTCATTGCATGAGTGCTGAACATAACATGTGAATAGGGCTCCTGCCTCTTCATTCTGCATATGTTTGGCCCCTCTTATTACAACTTCTGGGGATGGCGTATGTATATATCTTCAAAAATATAGCTGTGGTGTCTGCTCAGTTGTCTGATGCAGATATCTGTCTCAGATGTTTCTCCAGTAGAGGGCAGTCTTGTATAAATGCATAGCAGATGATCCTGCTCCTAGGCCAGCTTGAGGGAACATGTGACTCTGTAGTGCCCCCTGATATACATACAGTACAGCTATTTAGGGATGTGCAGGAACTGAGATTCATGCTCTGGTTCAGGGCCGTTGGGAGGGGAATGGCAAGTAGGATCTTTAAAGAAGAGGAGAGCAGGTCCTTTCCTTCTTCTCTGCCGCCGCATGCAGCTTCCTGCGGCTGCGGTGCTCATCCCAAGAACCCACGTGTGGTGCTGGCACACACATGCGTGGGCGCCATTTGCGTAGTTAGCATGGTGTTAGGGGGGACTGGGGAAATGCATTTGTAACAGAGGAGCAGCTGGTCCTTAACTCCCCACCCCCTGTTCTTCTGTGCCCCCCAAATATGTTGGTTTACACCTTTATAGTCTGCTGTTTGGGTGTGCCTCCAAGCAGTGTACAGCACATCATAGAATACAATACACATGTTTAAAACAATTTGAAAACAATGAGCACAATGAGCACAGCAGGTGTGAGAAAATATATCATCCATAACAAAGCACAGCCAACTGAAATTCCATCTCCAAATGCCTGGTGGAACAACCATTTCTCTCTCCATCCAGCCACCAGAAGGCAGAGACTGAGGCCATTTGGGCCTCCAAGGAGAAGGAGCTCCTGACCCTGGATGCGGTCAGCCATCAGGCCCTGTCCTGCATACATATTCGCTGCACCTTTGCTCCCCAGTCCTGCCCCACACATCTAATTGCCATGGTATAAGGATAATTGCTGTCACTAAGAACAGAGCCCAAAAGAAGGATAAATCATAAGCCAAAACTAGGGCCTACATTTCTGGCCACACCTCTTCCTGAAACTGAGGGCAGGTGGATGAATGTTGTTTCCACAAACCCTTCGGGCTCTTGGGCACTTCAATCACACACACACACACACTGCTGTGGAGATGCTGGTGCTCCTCTGTGTGTGGATTAGCCTGCTGGCTGGTTGCGGCTCAGGTGACTCTAGGAGCATGCATACTGGAATACCAAGATGTGACTCTCACTCTACACAGATATGGGTGTTGTTTTTTTCATTCTTCAGTGTGGCCTCTTTTGTCTTGCAGGTCAAGAATTGGTCAAGCAATCACCTCAGTACATAATGGTGAGCGAGGACTCACCCACCCCTGTGACCTGCACATTGAAAGATGCTTCGTACCCGTTTCTGAGCTGGTATATCCAGGACGACCAAGGCCAGCTGACCTTCCTGGTTTCTGTGAGATGGGCGGGGGAGAAGGGCAGCACAACCTGGAAAGGCTGCTTGTATTCGGCGGAACGAGTTAGTGATACGGAGCTCAAACTGGTGGTGCATAATGCGACTGCGTCCCAGACTCTCTTCTGCACCTGCAGCAAAGCCCACAGAGGCAAAGAGAACGAGGAACCCTTAACAAATTCTGCTGCCTCACTTCTTCCTGCATCACCACTGCTGTTCTCAAAAGGACAAGGGCTGCGATGACATGGGACGGGTGGGTGGGGAGTGTGTTTCTTGTCATCTGTGATGCTAGGCACACAGTAGGGTGACATGTACTGCCTAGTAGGCTGAAGCTGGCTCTGGAAACCCCAAGTTCAAAATCCCTCTCATCTACAATGCCCACGGGCCTGTAGCTGACTGTCTCTGTGCTGACGATCTCTGTGCCTAACCTATCTCACAGGGTTGTTGGGGGAAGAGAGGAAGAGCTGAGTAGCAATCTAACCAACAATAAAAGGGCACTTGTAACCCTTTGCAATCATAGTATGCGCTAAGCACTCCAGAGTGCAATAGACACACTCACTACAGGAAAATCTGCAGTTTCCCTCCACAAAGTATAGTGCTGAGAAACGTGCTTTCCTCACGACCCACATGCTGTCTGGAGAGTAAACCAAATATGCCTGGATAACTGAATGGAACTGGACCAGAGGCATTGAGATACGTCAGCCAATGCCTCCAGAAACCCAGAAGTGCCCATGCAGCTCCAGGAATGGCCATTTGATACATACCTACCAGAAGTGGCAGCCTTGCTCATTGCTTTTCATCTTTTTGTTTTTAATGCCACTTTACTCTACAGCATGTTTGCTGTGTAATTCTCCCTCCGTAAAGCTTCCCATCATGGCTCCCAAGTGTCTTGCCCTCTAAGGCAGCTTCTTCATTCTTAGGCAGATGTTTGCATGTCCTGAAGGAAGACAGCTATAGATCTATTAACAGATCCATTCATATTCTTGTAAAATGTGTACTTGCCTCTCAGTCAAGGTGGCCTACCCCCAAATCCCAAAACAAACAGTGGGAACAAAGGAAATGCCCAGAGATTACCTAAGACCTTTTGATGCCTGAGACAGAACATCCAATGCTTTTCTTGTTTTGTTTTGTTTTAAATTAAGTAAATGATAGACAAAATAATGGGCCATATGCTGTCCTTGGTTGAGGCTCCCAAATCATCTGCCGTGCCCAACATATCTGTAGGGCCTAGAAGATTTAATTAATTATTTTCTCTCATTGCTCCGAGTTCACCGCCCAACTGCCTTACTTTACCAACTGCCTGTACTCCTCACTTCAGGAGTTTCTCTCCCAGTTTTCTCTCTTGCCCATATTATTTCCAGATTATACATCTGTGTTTTGTTGCACTAGCTATTTGTGGAATGTCCCAGACATTTTGATGGATGTGGTGGAAGATCCAGGTGGCAGCCCCTCCCATTGTTTAACAAGGGCCACAACCCAGAGGAACGTTCTCCAGCTTGAGCCTCATAGAATGTTGGGAAGCTGTGCGAGAGCTATGCATACCCAGATGCTTGTTATTACTTCTGTCTCTGTATTGGACCAGAGCCCTGAAGATATCAACCGGCTGGAGATGTGAGATGAAAAGCAGCATATACGTTAAAACCGAACAAAATAAAACGTAAATGAATGGATACCTACAGAGACTCAGCAGCTAGGGTGACCACTTCTGAATGAAACAGTTCCTAGAGATTCCCCCCCCCCCACCGCCCTGCCCGTCAATATGTTTTCCAGTCTTTTCCATACTTTCGAGCCATGCATGTCTACAGGATTGCTTTCAATGGTCACCAGGAGCTTTCCCACACAGGAGCTTTATCCTGAATCTCTTCTGGAGGGGAGGGAGTGCATTCGCACGACAGCTGGATTCCTGCTGAGGTTAATCCAATATCTTTGGAAGCAAACCCACCCGCCACCCACCCAACAAATTGGGCTTTTCCTTCCAGATTTCACATCATCCTGATTTATGTCAGAGTTTTTAAAATCCTGTGTTTTATCAGAGTTTTGGGGATAAACTGCAGTAAAGCACTGACTTAAGGCTTCACATTAACATGATATATATATATATATATAGTTTAATACTGGGTTTTAAATGTTTTAAATTTTTTAATGTTTTAAATGTTTTTAATTGTTATGTGATTTGATGTTTTAAATTATTTTAATTGTAAACCGCCCAGAGGCACAAGTTTTGGGCGGTATAGAAATGTTGTTATTATTATTATTGTTATTATTAATGATGATGATAATAGCAAATCACACCTATGAAATGCAAATGCTGTTGAAAGCTGTCCAAAGGTAAAGAGTGGAAAAGCCAGTTTTCAGGCTTTCTGCTCTTTGAATGTTTTTGGAGGGAGGAGAGGATTTGTAGTCTGCAGAGGGCTTTCCTTGCAGAAAACGAGCATTTCTTTGCAGAAAATGAGCATGCAATCCAAACTGGGAAGGGGGTGACACTGCACAAAGGCTGACACATGCTGGGAACTTGTGTGTGTGTTGGGGGGGAATAGAAAGCCAAGGCTGATGGCTAATTAAGCAGAAGTAAGTGTGTGTGTGTGTGTGTGTGTGTGTGTGTGTGTGTGTGTGTGTGTGGACCTCAACAGAGCTAGATTCCAGAGAACATTTTAATTCCCGTACTAAACCCTTTGAAAAAGGGGAGGTCTGGTGTCCTGCCTCCTCTAGGAAGCCATTGGCCACAAGCAAAACATGGAAGTGGGCTTTGTGTGAACCTAAACAAAAGAGAATTGGGAGTAGAGAGGGGAAGGGGCTGCTTTCCTAATGCTGCGAGTCTAATTCAAAGTGGCTTTGCTGGCTGGATGCTCCAAGAGCTGGAAGCCTTGTCTGAAAAGGCTCCAGGAGGTTTATCATACCTGGCTAGTCCTCTGGAATGAAGGGTGTGCATTCATATATCGGCCAGATTTACCCTGAAGTCCTTGCGAGCTATCGGGGAGCACTTCACACACAATTTGGGTTTTTCATTGCATGTTAGAATGTAGCCCGATTTATATCCGGGTTTAAAAAATCCACTTTTTGTGTCAGGTTTTTTGGGCAACTTTGAACTCACAGTAAAGCCTCACAGTAAACTCACGGCAAAGCCTGCTGTCTGAATACCCTTCTGGGCATTTCCCAGACTACAAGATTTGCAACGGGTAAAGCATTGCAAAGTGTGACGGAATAGTGCAACAGTTTAAAACCAAGACTAAAGTGTTATTCAATGCTTCGTTGTAGGCTGGGGGCCATTCATATTTTTTGTCCTTTGCAATGTATTTTCAAGGCAGCACTGTCCATATTTGCCTTGTAGTAAGCAAGTGGGATCGCACAGAAGTAAATGATTTAGTTCAATGGGATTCCTCTTCAGTAAATGTGCACTAGGAAGGGTTGATTCAGAAATCTGCTCAGCTGCACTAGTATGAGTCTCTGGCCAAAGTAGCCAGACTGCACAAAGGGTACTGCACAAAAGAACCCAGGTGGAAAAATAATAATAATAATAACAACAGAATAGAAGAAAAAGAAATAGAAAAAATCACCAAATACAAAGATCTACAAATGGAAATTGAAAGGCTGTGGCAGAAAAAGACCAGAATAATCCCAGTGGTCATTGGCGCCCTGGGTGCAGTCCCAAAAGACCTTGAAGAGCACCTCAACACCATAGGGGCCACAGAAATCACCGTCAGCCAATTACAAAAAGCAGCTTTACTGGGAACAGCCTATATTCTGCGACGATATCTATAACCATTGACAATAAAATTCTGGCATCCCAGGTCCTTGGGAAGGACTCAATGTCTGGATAAAACAAACCAGTCAATAACACCTGTCTGACTGTGTAAACAAGAAATAATAATAATATTGATAAAACCCCTCCAATCCCCTCCCCAGGGAATTTTGACAGATGCTGGAAAGCAGTATTTTATTTTAATTTAATTTTGTAAAAGGTGTACCTCACCTTTCTTCCTAAAAATTCAAATGCCTTCCAGCAACAGAGAGGACAGTGACAGAGAGAACCAGAGTTCCAAAACTAGGACATGACTACTCAGAAGGTAGGGAAAGAAACTCACAGTGACAGACCAAGACTTTTTGATGCTTGAAGCAAAACATCCAAGAGATCCCCCTTCCATAATGGTAACAATCTAAAAGCCATCCACATAACTGACAATTTGCCGCCCACAAATAGTATCCTCAAATCATCTGACTAGTTAGCCCTGGCACTACTCATGGAGACTTTTGCACAGATCCTCAAACCCCCGCTAACTGAGCAAAGGGGCACATTTTAAAGTGACGACTCCCTTATATTTAGCAGAGGGAGAGCAACTGGCCCTATCCAGCCCCAGCACAGCATTTCTCCAGAGGCTGCTGGTGGTGTCTATCTTATGTTTCTTTTTAGACTGTGAGCCCTTTGGGGACATCTTATTAATGTATTATTATTTTCCCTGTGTAAACCACTTTGGGAACTTTTGTCTAAAAGTGGGGTGTGTGTGTGTGTGTATTCTGTTCTCTTATTTTCTCTTCTAGCACTTTAACTGGACTGTTAGGAACATAGGAACATAGGAAGCTGCCATATACTGAGTCAGACCCTTGGTCCATCTAGCTCAGTATTGTCTACATAGACTGGCAGCAGTTTCTCCAAGGTTACAGGCAGGACTCTCTCTCAACCCTATCTTGGAGATGCCAGGGAGGGAACTTGGAACTTTCTCACATGCAATCTCCCTTTCAAATGCAAACCTGGGTAAACCCTGCTTAGCAAACGGGGCAATTCATACTTGCTACCACAAGACCAGCTCTCCTGATAAGTTAATATATGATTATCCTGCACTGTACAATTCCCCTCCAGCTTGTTTTTGGCCTCCTCACTTGAGGTGTTTCTCTCTCATTTCCTCTCGGTTGCCTACATGACTTCCTGTTCAGACATCTGTGTTTAGTTGCGTTAGTCACTTAATGGGCATCAGTGATGTTGCTGTATCTGCAGTTGCCTCCATCTGGCAAAGGTCTGCTTCAATGCCCTATTACTCCAATCAGCTGCTATATGCTCATTTTACTGATTTCCTCAGGTAAGTCATTCAATCATAGTTTAAACGAATGGTCTTTTCGGAATGGCAGCACACTTTTCATTATTTTCTTTGTGGCTGGAGGTATCCATTTGGGTTTAAGGGAATGGGCGATGGAACCATTTAGAATTTAGGGAATCGTTTCTCCAGTCTTTTAACTTTGCAAAGTGCTGTGAGAATTCTTTGTTGGGAAGCAGTATAAAAATTTGTTCAACAACAACATTTCCCATCGTGACCTTAGTCCTGCTTCTGTCTCAGGAAATCAGGTTCCTGCAAATGGATAGATCTTTCATAAGAAAGTGCCACTGATGTGAACCACTTTTGGTTGGGCGAACACAGCACAGTTGTGGGTCACAAAGAAGACCAATCATTTTAAAATAATATCTGAATGAGCTGTTGGTGTTTGCCAATAGACAGAAAACTTGATGCTGTGAAATCATTCATCTTTGTCCTTATTACCGCTCATTTGGGATATTTCCTTTTCTTAGCAGTTTCTGAATTTGCAGATGTTGTAAGAGAAATCATATGTATGAGTCACTGTAAGACTCATCAAAGTTTCGTGGACTTTCAACATTTAAAATTACATCTCATTTCTGAAGTAGTAGCATCCCCCCTCATTTCAAGTGAATTTGATAAAATCTGCATGATTTTATTTTATTTTATTTTATTTTATTTTATTTTATTCTTCTAGGTTGTGCTGTGAATCAGTCTCCAGACATGGTGATCAAGGAGGGAGGATCAGTATCCCTGAACTGCTCCCAAAGAAAAACCACTTATAGTTACATGTACTGGTATAAACAACAAAGGAAGAAGGATACACAGCTTCAACTTGTGGGTTTTTTCATGGAAGGTTTATCCCAGAAGTCTGATATTGAGACAGCATTTCAAGGACGTTTCAAAAGCAAGGGGATGAAGGCTTACGCAGTGTCCTTGTTGCTGGAGAGCGCTCAGCTGGGAGATGCTGGCACTTACTTCTGTGCAAAGCAAGATCACACAGTGAGGCAACTGGTGAGGAAACCAGACAGAAACCTCCTCGTAGAGAAATGCAAGCATACACAAGCGTCGAAGATGTTTTGATGCCTGAGGAAGACACTCCAAGTGGGTCATGACCCAGCCACGCAGGGTCTGACTGTGCAGGTGCGGCGGCCTCCGAAATGGCTGCTGCACCAGGGAATAGGCCTGGAAAGTGCTGAAGACGCCTGAACCGGGCGATTTTTAGAAAAAATGAAGGCCAGTGCAGGGAGGGGAAATGTCAGTGGGACCCCCCTGCCACTTTGGAGAAGCCCCCCAGAGGGGGTAAATTAAAAAGAAAAAAGATTTTTTAAAAAACAAGTTTGATGACCCCCCACAAACTGAACCAAACCGGGTGTGTGGGTGTGTGTGTGTGGTGGTGTCGAAAGGGGGGTAAACCAAACTGGCCCGGTGCGGTCTGGGTCTTGAACCGAACCCGAACCAGGTGGTTTTGTGCACACCCCTATGGTTCACAGCGTGGTGGAAACTGGGCTGGGCTTTCTTAGCCTGGTTTCCACGGTGCATGAAAATAGCCTGATTGCTGAGAAAGGTGTTTCCCCCACAACACACATCCTATCTGGGGAGAAAATAAAATAAGCCCTGATAATTTTATGGAATTGGACCAGAGCTCTGTGGTGTTTTTAGTTAACCCATCCCTTGGTCCAGGCCAGCTGCTGAATGGGGCTTTAGTTACTTGTTTTCCAGTCCTGGAGTAGAGGCGGGGCTAACAAACAGCCAGCAGCAAGAGCACTGAAAAGCAGCCTGCACTTGCCTCTTTCGGTACATAATATCTATTTCATTAAACTGTTAATATTCCACTGCCTTGTCCTTGCAAACCACAACTCTTTCTACATGCTCTAGAAACCCAGAGGTGCCCCTGCAGCTTCAGGGATGACCATTTGATACCTATATATACCAGCAGTGGCAGCCTTGCTCATTGCTCTCCATCTCTTTGCTTTTAACGTCACTTTGCTCTACAGCATGTTTGCTGTGTAATTCTCCCTCCGTAAAGCTTCCCATCATGGCTCCCAAGTGTCTGCCTTGCCTTCTAAGGCAACTTCTTCGTTCTTGAACAGGTGTTGGTGTAAAATGTGTACCTGCCTCTCAGCCAAGGTGGCTTACCCCCAACTCTCAGAACACACAGTCAGAATGATGGAAACTCCCAGAGATTGCCCCTGAGACAGAACATCCAATGCCTCCCATGCTGGCATAATAATATACTATAATAATAATAGTCAAAATCGTGGGACCAGGGGCGCAGTGTTGATTGGACAAGGGGGGACAATTGTCCCCAGGCCCAGAGGGTCAGGGAGCCCCACAAGGCTCTCCCTGGCTCAGGGTGCACCTTGCTGCCGCTCTTTCCGCTGAGTGCTAGTGCCCTGCAGCTGGGGTGCATGCGTGGTTTGTGTTCACAATGGGTAGAAATATGCTGGGGCTCCTGGCAGCAGCCCATAGTGACTCTGCAGTGGGAACGGGGGTGGAGATTCGGGCACTTGCATGCCTGCACAGAGGCATGGGAACCCTTTTGGCCCCGCCCCTGCAGATGAAGTCAGACATTGGGGGTGTGGCTTGGGGAACATGCACGCTTTGCATGTGCAATGGACAAACAAGGAGGGCCCCTAGCTGCACTTTATCCCCTGGCCACTGGAAAGCTCATTACGCCACTGAATGGGACATATCCTGTCTTGTGTGTGTTCCCAAATCATCTGCCTCATTCCACCTAGCTGTAAGGCCAGCTCTAGAAAATCCTATAGAGAAGAATCCATGCATCTTCTTCCAGAAAAATGTGACAGCCATCTTAATATATTTTTAGCCTACTTTCCTTAAGGAAAGTAAGCTTATGAGACCACCCAGCTCTCTCGCTCTCTCTCTCTCTCTCAACTTTGTAGTGCCTGGATAGATTTGATAGTATATTTGTAGGGACACATAGGGACACCTCAATGGCATCATTTGTGATTATGTCATCCAGCCCAATTCAAGATAGTGGACATGTGAATGTTTGAGCTAGAAGTGGGCAAACTTGTGAACTGCCTAACCAATTTGGACCAAATCTGGTATATGTGTAGGGACACATAGGGACACTGCAATAGCATAGTTTGTGGTGATGTCATCCATCTCAATTCAAGATGGTGGAATGGCAATGAACCTAAACAGCACACCACGGTCTGGTGTGCAAAATGTCAGCCAGGAAGTGGCTCATGTGCACATGCTGTCATTTCCCAGCTCACTTTTCACACTCTGGTGGCAGCATTCATTAGTTCCTCTGCTGCTGTCCTTGCGGTGGCAGCTGAGAAGACAGGTGTGGTGAGAAGCTAGGTGGGAGAGGTGCAGGGCACCTCACAAAACATTGGGGTCCTGTGCCTCTGCCCCCCCCCCCGCAACCACAGCACTGAGTATCCCCAAATCATCTGACTGGCTGGCCCTGGCAATTCCCATGGACGCATGTGCACCAATCCTCTTCCAGCAACCAAAATGGACTGTTTTTTCATATATGATTGTCCTGTACTGTACAATTCCAGCTTGTTTTTGGCCTCCTCACTTGAGGTGTTGCTCTCTCATTTCCTCTCTGTTGCCTACATGACTTCCTGTTCACACATCTGTGTTTAGTTGCGTTAGTCACTTTATGGGCATCAATGATGTTGCTGTATCTGCAGTTGTCTCCATCAGGCAAAGGTCTGCTTCGATGCCCTATTACTCCAATCAGCCACTATATGTTCATTTTACTGATTTCCTCAGGTAAGTCCTTTAATCATAATTTAAACTAACGGTCTGCAACCTTTTCAGAATGGCAACACCTTTTTCATTATTTTCTTTATGGCTGGAAAAGGACAATTGGGTTTAAGGGAATTGGGGGAGGTACAGTTGAGAGTTGAGGGAATCATCTTTCCAGTCTTTTAACTTTGCAAAGTGCTTTGAGAATTTTTTTTTTGAAAACCAGTATATAAATTGATTATACATTTATTATAAATAACAACAACAATCCCCACAGTGTACATAGTTACCTTAGTCCCGCTGCTGTCTTAGTAAACCAGGTTCCTGCAAGAGAAATGATTTCTGAAATCTTTCATAAGAAAGTGCCACTGATGTGAACCATTTTTGGTGGGGAGAACACAGCCCAGTTGTGGGTCACAAAGAAGACCAATCATTTTAAAACAACCTCTGAATGAACTGCAGGTGTTTGCAGTTTGCTAAGAGACAGAAAATCTCATGCTGTGAACGTTCTGCTTATTATCAGCGCATTTGAGATATTTCCTTCTATTATCAGTTTTGAATTTGTGAATGTTTTAATAGAAATAATACACTTGAAGATTCATCATGTTTAGTAGACCTTCATCTTTTAGAAATATACAACATTCTGTTTCTAAAGCTGCAACCCACCCACCCATCCACATGACTTTATTTTATTTTAATTTTATTCTTCTAGGTTGTGCTGTGGATCAGTCTCCAGACTTGGTGGTCAAGGAGGGGGGATCAGTATCCCTGAACTGCTCCCAAAGAAAAACCACTTATAATTACATATACTGGTATAAGCAGCAAAGCGAGAAGGACACAGAGCTTCAGCTTGTGGGTTTTTTCTTAAACGATTTCCACAGAGAGGATGATATTGCGGCAGCATTTCGAGACCGTTTCAAAAGCAAGGGGATGAAGGGTTACGCGGTGTCCTTGTTGCTGGAGAGTGCTCAGCCGGGAGATGCTAGCACTTACTTCTGTGCAAAGCAAGATCACACAGTGAGGCAACTGGTGAGGAAACCAGACAGAAACCTCTCCACAGAGAAATGCAAGCATGCCCAAGAGTGCCTGCTACACAAGGCCACCCCACGATATTTTGGTGCCAGAGGAACCCCTTGTCATTAATTCACCTGGAAGTTTTACGCACAGCAGTTTTACTGTGAGGTTTTTGCTTTTAGCTCGCATCTCCTCTGGAATGGAGGGTGCAAGTACACATATTGGCCAGATTTTCCCTGAAGTCCCTGTGAGTTATCAGGGAGCAGTCCACAAGTGCAATTTGGGTTTTCCACTCTGCCTGAGTGTAGCCAGATTTATCACCAGAGTAAAAAACGCCACTATTTTCAGCAGTTTTTTGAGACAGCTTTAAGTTCACAGTAACGCCTCCCGGTAAACCCGCTGTAAAATCTGCTGTGCATAAAACCTCCTGGGGCATAATCCATTATTATGGGTGTTATCCTGCACAAACCTCACTGAAGTGGGTGGGAGCTGTGAGAGGGATAGGTACCTTTCTGGTACGAGATACATGGTTTTCCTGAGGCAGATCATTGGTCTTTTTAAAGGTCAGTCTTGTCTGCACTGCCTGGTACTGCCTTGCAAAGGTCTCAAGTCAAATTTGCCCAGATGGTCCTTTTGTGTAGATCCCATTCACTGCAATAAGGCTTTCCCAGAAGAACATTCCAGAAGATTGTGCTGCATGGCTCCAAATGATCTTTCTCCCCCTTTTCCATTTGGCAGTACTCACAGTATGAAAGGCCATCTCTGCCGTTGCCCACCTACACAGATCTTTGATGTAATTGAATTCGTGGTCTCTGCCAATGCAGTTGCTTCAAGACCCTGCACACTATCTTCTCTCTTATTCACCTCAGCCATTCCTGTGTTTCTCCTTTTCAGTTCATCCAAATCCAAACCATTTCTAAATTCCCTCCACTTCCCCAATCAGTTTCATGTCAATGCTTCCCTTATGTCTTTACTTTCCCCTCTGTTCGCTGTCGCCAGAGCTCTGTTTTCTCCCCTCCCTTGTCTGCTATTCTCACCCCTCCCTCTTCATCAAAGGACCAGCCACTGGAGGCCCATGGGCCAAAGCTAGCCACTTGAGAGGGGTGATGCCTGTTCCTCCAGCTGCCAACTACTGCGCAAGGCGAAAGGGAGTGGCAGTTGCAGCAGAACCTGAACCCAGAACAGAATCTCTGCTTCTGGAGCCTGGCCTGCTGAGCTGCGCATGCTGAGAGCCTCATAGCATCACCTCTTCTGACTGGGAGGGAACAGGGAATCTTGGGATTGATCAGACTTGTATAAATAATTCTGCAAACCTGGTCATCTGCCTTTGTCTGGTCAGCGGAGCAGCATCTTTAGCTTGCTGCACTTCAGCCACTGGCCACAGGCACCCTGAGCCAGAAGGTCTACATTTTTTGACTGCCTTCCTGGCCCTGCCTGATCCTCACAGTGCTTCTCTGGGAGGTCACTGGGCTCAGGGCCCTGCGTCACCATCCCTGACTCCCTTCTTCAAGCAGGTATGGAATGACACTGATACAATGGAGATACTAGGCCCATCCACATGTTATGTTTAACACTCGTACAGTGAATGCACATTGTACACATGTACAGATCTATACACAGGTACAGTCATTCACGTGATATGAGGAACACAGGTACAGAAGTACACTTCCTAACCATACCATGCGTTTGAAGGGCCGTATCCAGGTTCACTTTTGAAAATGAGCACAGGCACAGTCATTTACACAAACATGTGTGTGAGTGTACAGACTAGGCCTGTGCAAATCCGGATTCAAAAAGTTGGATTTTATCTGAAACTGTGAAAAATTGGTATTGGTAAAATCCAAATCCAATTTTTTTTTTAAAGTCAGAATTAATTCTGAAATGTCAACATTAATGTTGGAAATACGTTGGAATTTTGGAATTCACAAAATGGCATCCATGCACTGCCCGTTTTCGGCATCTTTTCCTTTGACAGTTTTCCAAATGATTGTAAAGAATCTTTTAACGGTTTGACTGGCTTCCTTGAGGAAAGAACCCCAGAGGCCTGCCATCAAGGACGATCTCTGTGGCCAATTTCAGAGCTCTATGCTGAGCCATTTCAGAAATATAAGAGTTGGCATAATAAGGGTGCTGTTACCCTTTTTAATGAAGGCACATGAAGGCACTTTTTAATGAAGCCACTTTTCAAGGAAGACACAAATGGGGTGAAATGAGGGTTCAAGAGGGGGATTCCATTCCAGAGGTTTTTGTAGTTCTCTGCCTTAAAACAAGCCAGTTCTGGCAATTCTTGGATTTCTTTTAAAATTAAAAATCCATGGAAAATTACAGGATTGCCCAATCTGCTTCAAATACATACATTGCCTCTGGTTATCTAGCTCCACATGTGTGCCCAATATTTAATCCCTAGGACCATCCCCTGAAAGTTGGTGATTTTTAAAAATTTTCCCATTTACCATTATGGCAAAAAATCCAAATTTAAGTCAGAATTTGGATTCAAATTCTGAATCCAATCCAATATCTCACATCGCTAGAGCCCATCGAATCCAAATCTAACATTGTCAAAGTCAGATCAGGTTGAATCCAAATCTGAATCTTAATTTTCTGAATGTGCACAGGCCTAGTACAAACATCCATACACTTGTACAGCATAATGTCTGAATCTGGCTATTGAAGCTCTGGAAAGGTAAACAGGAAACACTTATTCCATAATTTGCTACTTTGTTACCTACACACAGCCCTTCCTTTTGATTTATCCCCGCCCCCCCGCCCCCATTCTCTTCATCTCTTCATTCTTGCATCGGTGCTGATTTGGACTCCAGAGTTTTGGCAGTTCCGGCAGACGTGCCTCTGGTACCATCTGGTCCTATTGTGTTGGATATTTTTCAGTTGGTGCAGCCTGAGGATGTGGACAAGATCCTGGGCAGTGTGTTAGTGGCGACATCGTGTGCTCTTGACCCTTGTCCTTCGTGGCTAATAAAAGCTGCTAGGGAGGGGACAGGTAGATGGTTGGAGGTGATTATTAATGCCTCATTAAGGGAGGGCAGGATGCCATCATGCCTCAAGGAGGCGATGGTAAGACCATTATTTAAAAAGCCCTCCCTTGATTCCTCCAACCTGGACAACTATAGACCGGTCTCTAACCTGCCCTTTTTGGATAAGTTGATAGAGCATGTGGTGGCGTCTCAGCTGCAGGGGGTCTTGGATGATATGGATTATCTGGACCCTTTTCAATCTGGCTTCTGCCCCGGATATGGGACTGAGACTGCCTTGGTCGATCTAGTGGATGACCTATTCCGGGAACTAGACAGGGGGAGTGTGTCCCTGTTGGTTCTGCTGGACCTATTGGTGGCGTTCGATACCATCGACCATGGTATCCTTCTGGGCCGCCTCTCGAGTATGGGAATCGGAGGCACTGCGTTGCAGTGGTTCCGGTCCTTTCTTGGGGGGAGGGTCCAGAAGGTGGTGCTGGGGGACTACTGCTCGGCTCCTTGGCCATTGGGGTCCCGCAGGGTTTGGGCTTGTCCCGCATGCTGTTTAACATCTACATGAAACCGATGGGAGAGGTCATCCGGGGACTTGGACTGAGTTGTCAGCAATATGTGGATGACACTCAGCTCCATCTCTCCTTGTCACCTGATCCTAGGGAGGCGGTGGATGTCCTGAATTTGGGGCTGGAGGCTGTGATGGGTTGGATGTGGGCTAATAAACTGAAATTGAATCTGGACAAGACGGAGGTAATGTTGGTCAGTAGGAGAGCCAATTGGGATGAGGAGATTTTACCGGTTCTGGGTGGAGTTGCACTCCCCTTGAAGGAGCAAGTATGCAGCTTGGGGGTATTACTGGACCTGGCTCTGCTTTTGGAAGCTCAGGTGGAGGTGGTGGCCAGGGGTGCCTTTGCACAGCTTAGGCTAGTGCAAAGGCACCAGCTGTGTCCCTTTCTCAAGAAGGCAGATCTGGCCATGGTTACCCATGTCTTAGTCATGTCACGGCTGGGTTACTGTAACGTGCTCTATGTGGGGCTGCCCTTGAAGAATATCTGGAAACTGCAGCTAGTGCAAAATGTGGCAGCTAGGGTTTTATCTGGAGCTGCCCGGTGGGAGCACATCACACCCATTTTGAAAGAGCTGCCCTGGCTACCAATTTGTTTCCGGGTCCAATTCAAGGTGCTGGTTTTGACTTTTAAAGCCCTTAATGGTTTGGGCCCAGGATACCTGAGGGACTGCCTGCTCCCAAGGGTTGCTGTCCGCTTGATGAGGTCATCTTAGGGGGCTCTGCTCCGGGTGCCGACAATGAGGGAGGCTAGGTTGTCGTGCACGCGGGACAGGGCCTTCTCTGTTGCTGCCCCCAGACTCTGGAATGCTCTCCCAGTGGCTATTTGCTCCTCAGTCTCCATCACAGCTTTTAGAAAGAGTGTAAAATCTTGGCTTTTTGCCCAGCCATTTATTTGATTCTCGGCTGCTGCTCTTTGTACTCTGTATTGCTTTTATGCTTTTGTTTTAAATTTTTAATCAGATTTGTTTAATATTTTTCACTTAATATTTTAATTGTGTCTTTTTTACCATCTTGTTTTTAAATTTTGCTGTAAACTGCCTTGGGATTGTTTGAATGAAAGACGGTATATAAATTTAACAATAACTAACTAACTAACTATATAAATAAATAAATTCTGCTCCCCCTCCCCACCCACCACCACCTATTATAGTATTCAGCCTTTTTGTGATAAGTCTGTGTTCCAAGGATGGTGTGTATTGTTGGAACTAGCTTTCGGATCTGTTCGTTGGTCTGTTGCAGGTATACTGATCAGATGCTCTCTCAAATCACTTCCAGTAGGGGGCAGTGCTGTATAAATGCAGGGCACATAAACCTTCTATACACTGAGACCAGGGGTCCCCAACCTGCAGCCCTCCAGATGTTGCTGAACTACAATTTCCATCATCCCAGCCACAATAAGTTGTACCTGGGGATGATGGGAATTGTAGTTTGGCAACATCTGGAGGGCCGCAGGTTGGGGACCCCTGACTTAGACCATTTCTGCATTCAAAGCATGCAGAACTATACTCGGCATACACTGAACTATACTCCTTCCTGTCTTCTAGTTCTTTCAAAAGTACCACTTTTTGGGTCGGACATAGCCCACTTGTAGTATTGCAAGCGAGCTTCTAGAGCAAGGGTCCTCTAGTCTAGAAGCTGGCTTGGGCCGCCTGGAGGTTTTTCACGCCAGACTTTGTGCCTCGGGGTATCTGAAGAGCAAATCTGCTTCGCAGCAGATGCACAAACTGTTTCCTTCGGGGGATAAAACTGACAGTCCACATAGCTGTCTGCCCCTCCCGCACTCCCTGTGATCTTTCTACTATGTGCGTTCCCTCTGCTGGTTTCAATTTCCCCCCTCCAAGCAATCACATCCCAGGAGGAGGTGCGAGATGCCTCCCTTCAGTATTACTTTTTAAAAAGTTTCATAGCCAGCGTCACGGGTATCATCGTTATTTCTGAGCCTGGTTCAGTAAGCATCACGTGCTGCTTGATTTAGAAAAGAACGGGGTGGAGGGAGGGAGGAAGGAAGGGGGGGGGATGTTTAATTTAGAACATTTAATTTAGAAGTGGCAGCGGTGGCGGCAGGCAGCAGCAGCCTGCGGCAATTAATCATGGCGCATATTTGTGTGTGCGTGTGTATGTGCCCGTGCGTCCCCCCATGCCCCCATATTTCCAGCTCCTCCCATTTAAAACTCTGCTCCATTCCGATCTACAAAGATAGGAGCCCTTGAGTCACCACTCCCAGCCTTCCGCCCTCCCCACACCCACACTTGCATTTTGCAAAAGAAGAGTGAGCGAGCAAGCGTGTGGGTGCGTAATGGACAAGATCCCTCCAACCCCGGGAGGGAGGGAGAGCGAAAAGGTTTCATGTTGGGAGAGGAGTCCTCTAGCCTCTAGCGTCTCCTCCCCCACCCCCTACAGCTCCCGGATGGCTGCTGCGTGACGACTGAGCTGTCAAACTTCCCTTTGCTGACTCCTGGGTGGGTTTATGAGAATCCACCCAGCAGACATTTTTTTTTTAAGACACAGAAGTGTGAGTAAGCCAAATTGTCAGCAATGGCCCCTCCGCACATCAAAGGAAAACGTCGGGTCTCTTCAAAAGCCACTGGAAATACAGGAGTTTTGAAAGCTGGACACCCTTCGGGGTAAACCAGAATGCCCAGCCTCGATTTGGGGGAAAACAGAGTCATGTTTAGACTGGCCCATGATAGCCCACAGAGAGGTCAGGGTAAATACAACTATGTGGGCTGGCACACTGCAAGCCAGATTGGATTTGTATTAAAAGCCAGGTGTGTAAAGCCTCCAGGTATTTTCTGGGCTGCTACAACTCTCATCATCTTGAAGACCATTGTGGCTGGGAATGATGGCAGTTGTAGTCCAACATCTGGGGACCAAAGATTGAGAACCCCTACTCTAGAGAAGAGCACCTTCTTTCTTAAGAATATAAGGACAGCCCCGTGTGATCTGTCCAACGGTCTATGCAGCTTAACAGCAGCCAGCTAGACTTATTTTGGAAGTTCATGAGCAGGATGTCTAAATGATAGGTGTCTCCTGTTTATCGATGCATCAAGAGGGAATCCAAATATCGTATACTGAACTGAATCCATATAGGGTTGAATCTATATAGGGTTTTGTTTTCTTTTGTTTGGGCCTGTTTATCGCCAGTACTTGGTATTCGGAGGTAGTTTGGCCTCAGCAGAAAGATCTGATAGGTTCTTTGAATGGTGACCATTCACAGAGCTGGCTTCTAGGAATGCGTCTAAGCTACAGTATTTAAAAATCCTTCTAAGCTAGTAGCTTGTGGCCGTGAACTCCATAAGTCGTTGTGAAGAAGCAGAATAACATGAGATCAGCCTATCTCTGTTATCTACTTTGAAGTGACTGTAGGATTCTGTAGTTGTTGGGCATCTGGCAATTACTCCTGGATAAAAACCAATTTATCCCCAGATAAATAGGGGAGGGGGAGGAAATGAAGGGCACACTTGCACAGGGACACAGGAAGCTGGCTTGTACCAAGTCAGATTATGGATCCATCTAGCTCAGGATCATCTACACTGACTAGCAGCAGCAGCGCCCCAGGGTTCCAGACCGGGTGCCTTCTTCAGCCCTACCTGGAAAGGCCAGGGATTGAACTTTGGAACATAGGAAGCTGCCTTATACTGAGTCAGACCATTGGTCTATCTAGCTCGGTATTGTCTACCAGGGCTGCTCAACTTCGGCCCTCCTGCAGAAGTTGGCCTACAACTCCCACAATCCCTGGCTATTGGCCACTGTGGCTGTGAATTGTGGGAGTTGTAGTCCAAAAACAGCTGGAGGGTCTACGTTGAGCAGGCCTGGTCTACACAGACTGGCAGTGGCTTCTCCAAGGTTGCAGGCAGGAATCTCTCTCAGCCCTGTCTTGGAGAAGCCAGGGAGGGAACTTGGAACCTTCTGCTCTTCCCAGAGCGGCTCCATCCCCTGAGGGGAATCTCTTACAGTGCTCAGACTTCTAGTCTCCCATTCATATGCAACCAAAGCAGATACTGCTTAACTAAGGGGACAAGTCATGCTTGCTACCACAAGACCAGCTCTCCTCTCCTTGCATCTGCAGCAAGTGATAGAATGATGTACCTGCTAAATTTCTGCCTGGATGTTTATACTACTACTACTATTATTCTTTATTAACACAGTCAGACAGATCTTATTGACTGATTTGTTTTATCCAGACATCGAGTCCTTCCCAAGGACCTGGGATACCTGAATTTTATTGTCAATGTTGTTATAAATATCGTCGCAACATCTAGGCTGTTTCCAAAGTTCCCAAAGCTGTTGTTATGCATGGTGTGGAGAAAGTAGACAGACATTAGGTCTGTGCTATTGGAAGTAGCAGAACTCCGGATAGCGCCATTCCCTCCCCCACCATGGGGAGGCAGTGGATTGTGGGGCAATTGCCCTAGGCAGTGTGGTGGTGCTGGTGGTAGGTTATTTAAATCCTGACCCAGCACTGATATGGGGGAGGCTGGCTGGGAGAATGCCAGGAGTGTCCGTGGGGAGGGTGGGGAGGAATTTGGGGGTGGGTGCTGAGAATGGGCACGTGGAGGCTGGGAGAAAGTGTGGGGATGTCTGGGGACTGTAGTTCCTCCCAGAGCTTGTCCAATGGGAGAAGCGTTGCTAGGACTTCTTCACACAACAACATGCATTTATGAATTTGTGGTCACAAGACATGGTGATAGCCATTAGCTTGAAAAAAGAAGGAGGACAGGTTGTGCCATCGATCCAGGCAACAACAGAGCCATGTGGTTTTCTTGGTAGAATACAGGAGGGGTTTACCATTGCCTCCTCCCACGCAGTGTGAGATGATGCCTTTCAGCTCCTTCCTATATCACTGCTGCCTGATATAGGTGTTTCCCATAGTCTGGGAAACATACCAGTGGGGATTCGAACTGACAGCCTCTTGCTCCCTAGGCAAGTTGCTTTCCCGCTGTGCTGAATTTTATTATCTGTATTGTTATTATTATTATAGATATCATAAAATATAGGCTGTTCCCAGTAAACTAAAGTTGTTTTTTGCAGTTGGCTGATGGTGATTTCTGTGGGCCCTATGGTGTTGAGGTGCTCTTCAAGATGTTTTGGAATTGCACCCAGGGTGCCAATTACTACTAGGATTATTTTGGTCTTCTTCTGCCACAATCTTTCAATTTCAATTTGTTGATCTTTGTAGTTTGTTATTTTTTCTGTTTCTTTTTCTTCTATTCTGCTGACACCTGGTATTGCTATGTTCTTCTTCTCCACTACAGTTATATCTGGTGTATTGTGTGGCAGATGTTTGTCTGTTTGTAGTCAGAAGTCCCATAATATTTTTGCACCTTCATTTTCTACCACTTATTCAATTTTGTGGCCCCACCAATTTTTGGCTGCAGGTAGCTTGTATCATCATCATCATCATCATCATCATCATCATCATCATCATCATCTGATTGTGGTAGGACGAAAGCCTCTCCTACCCGGCTGCTGACCTTGGTTGCAGGCAATTGGCCAACGAGAGCATAGTCAGCCCCAATTTAGAATAGGCGGCTTCTCCAGCTCCAATCCTGTTCCTATGCACATGTCTAGTATGAAACTGAATACCCAGTTACTGGGGAGTAACAGAGAATGAAAGTAATTGCCTTCAGGTCCTACTTGTGGCTTCCCAGAGGCATCCACTTGGCCACAGTGGGAAGCAGGATGTCAGACCTTTGATATGATCTGGAAGAAGAGCTCTTATTTCTTATTTTACTGCAGGTGTTAAAAAATGGGGGCGGGGAATCCTGCCTCCATGTCCCCCTTTCTTTCTTTCTACACCAGGATCATGCTTGTTCTGACCTTGGTAGGCATCTTCTGCATAAAGACACAGTTAGGGCAACAGCTTCAGAAGTTTTTACTAGGCACACTTGGATGATTGGCACATGCTCAGAAAAAAAGAGATTGCCTAATCTGTCCAAGAATCATTTTCTAGTGTACACAAGCCCTTTATGTGAACGTTTGCCATCTGCTATAAACAGATGTGCAATGGCATTCTAGGGATGTGCACGAACTAAGGTCCGTGTACAGGTTTGGTGCCGGCGGTGTGGGGGGGGGCAGCGAGTGGCAAGCAGGATCTTTAAAAAGGAGCAGAGCAGCTCTGCTGCCGCATGAAGCTTTCTGCTGTGACAACACCACCACCACCACCCCAAGAACCCATGCACCGGGATGCACCATGCTGACCATGCAAATGGTGCCCACTCATGCGTGGTGCCATGCGTAAGTTCTTGGGGGGAGTGCCGTCGCAGCTGTATGCGGCAGCGGAGAGCAGGTAAGGATCTGCTCTCCTCCTTTGTAAAGATCCTGCTTGCTATTCTTCCCCCGGTGGCCCCGAACCTGTGCACAAACCTCAGTCCGTGCACATCCCTATGGCACACGTGTTGTGGAATATACACAGTAGAGACTGTAATACTTCTGGAAGCATTGGTCTCATAAACCAGGTGGGGATAGTCACCACTACATTCATTTGCCATATGAGGAAATCCCCCCCTTTCCTTGCTCAGGCATGTGCCAAGCTAAACCCTTTATGGAGAGAGAGAGAGAGAGAGAGAGAGAGAGAGAGAGAGAGAGAGAGAGAGAGAGAGAGAGAGAATTAACGAGAAATATATGTTGCCATCAGGAAGGACTCCTCCAATCACAATGTCTGCACCTGGCATCTCTCCAAAATTGGTGAAGCCAAAAGCCACCCATCCTGTTGACTGGAATTGAAGGTCAAAGCTCATCAAGTCATTCACATCATAGTCCCATTGCAGGTAGATCTGGTGCCTGGGGTCCAGGAATGCCGAGAAGCGCAGCGGCGAAGTCTCAGAGTGGCTAGAGCAAAGGCACAGAGTGGACAAGAGAAACAGCAGACTTTTCATACAGGAGTGGCTCATCGTCATGGGAGCAGAGTGGGCTCTCTTGCTCGTTCTCCCTGACTGGGGTTTCCCCCATATTAGCTACCTTGTGAGGTAGAGACTCAGTTTATAGGAAAGAGGGGTGCGGGTGGGACCAGTTCCAGAAAGGAGGGGCCATGACTTTAGTTCTGCAGATCAGATTAAAAAGGTGGGCTAGGCGTGTCATTTTACATAACCCAGTGGCATCCTTCCCAAAGGGCTAGGTAGGAGGTTTCTCCTTCCATCTGTCTTACAAAAAGTATAATAGCGCCTTCTGAAAATAGTTGGTGGTGAAAAGCTCCATTCAATGTAAAATGATGGTATAAGTTTTCAACTGCTGTCAACATATTACCATCACAATGCTCTTTGTTGGCTTGTTAATCTGAAAAAGAAAAACAACAGATATGCACATTAGGGGTGGGGGAAGCAAGGAAATGCAAAATCGAATAATTTCTGCTTTCAGTGGCCACAGAGGGGTCTTAAATCTGCACTGCAGTGTCTGGTAAACAATGTGTAAAATATTCCTTATGCGTCATTTATGAGTCATTTCACAGAACTTCACACATTCATCTTCATCACTCATTGACTGTTACATCAAGTGATGATTTGCATATATGAATAGGCCACTGAAGAATCAATGTCTACACAGACATCTCCATCACTTCCATTCTTTTCATTTGACACTCTTTGGTTTTCCCCCCTTTCCCTTTATTGCAATAAGGTTGCAGTTTATAAACATAATCAAAGATGATAACAATACATGTAATAGTCACCCCTTGGTGACTCTTAGCCAAATGTGTGAACAGGTTCCTTTGAAAAGCCTTGTGCTTGTGGGCCAGTTCACTTCTTTTCTCCTCTTCCAAGTTCACACATTCAGCTAAGAGTCACAAATGGTTGAGTAACCAAGTGATGAGAAACAAAGTGATGGACACGTATGTGTCAATCAACCTTAAGTCCACCCATTTAGTTTCATAGCCTCCCAGCACCCAGGCTAGAAAGACGGAATTTGACACTGTAGGATGAATGATGTGTGAGCAAAGGAACTGATCTGATGTGGTTTAAATAATTTACACTTTATAAGATTTCCGATCACATTACATCTTTCAACATTTAGTGATCATCCAAAAGAGGATGATGCTTCCTGGGGCCTCTGCAGAGGGAGTACCATGGGATACGATCACACTATCCTCCCTTCATCTCCCTTCTCAGCAGAGGTGCATCATGGGTGGGTATGTACTGCAGCATACAGGCTATTAGGCAAGCCAGACTGGTTTGGACCTTGTCTGAACTGGTTCGGCACCAAACCAGTTTGGTTCGGACTTGAACTGGTTCGGACCTTGTCTGAACCGGTTCGGCACCAAACCAGTGCAGTTCATGGACGTCCCTAAAATAAATGTGTCAGGAAGGCAAAGCAACTGCTCCAGTGTGCATAGCACAGCATTGTGCATAGCACAGCATTTTCCCCAGAAGGTGGGGGGGGGGAAGGGTTTCTTTTTAAAAGTTTTCATTTTAATTCATTTTGTTTTCCATTTGTTTGAGTTTGTCTTGTCAGTGCTTTCATTTGTATCTCCCCCCATTTGTTTTGTCCAAACCAAAAGCAGTGGCGGTGCGGGGGGGGGGGAGCTCTTTCCTGGACTGTAGCAGGAGCTTCTGAGATGCTGCAGTCGCTTTCTGGGGGCAGCTATTTTCTTACACCATGTGCCCCAGCATGCATCATTGGCACAGGGCACCATGAATAAAAAGAAAAGCACCCACCAAGAAAAAGGGCAGTGACCAAGGGACAACTGCCATTTTTTCCCAAGGCTGTGGTAGCCATATTTCTTTTTACCCACACTGCCCTGTGACAGCAGTACATTATGGTGGGGATGTGCATGGAACCGGTTTGGAGGCCTTTTATGGCCCTCCGAACTGGTTTGAACAACTGGCGGTTCTGCCAGTTCGAAGGTGGTGGTGGTGGGGTTGACTTTAAGGGTGGGGGAGGGTGCACTTACCCCTCCCTCTGCTTTCCTCCCTCCGGTGCTCCATTGCAAACCAGTGCAGCAGGGTGGCAGCGTACCTCCCTGCCTCCCCATCTGCTCCTCGGACTGGGAGTAAGTGGAAGTATCCAACACGTGTGCACAAGTCGGAGGAAAAGTGGAGGGAGGGGTAAGTGCACCCTCTCACACCCTTAAAGTCAACTCATCACATTCAAACTTCCATGCACATCCCTACATTCTGGGGCATATGGTTAAAACAATGGCTATCACCATATGGTTAAAACAATGGCTACCACCAGCAGGCAGCTGTGCCTTGGAAGCTCCTGCAGAGCACTACAATACAACTAGGTTTTCTCTCCCCTCTGCCCCCCATTTAAGAGCTGAAATAAATTAGGGGTATGCATGAACCATGGTTCGAGCACTGGTTCGGTGCTGCGGGGAAGGGAGTGAGGAACGGGAACTGTATGAAAGTGGAGAGCAGGTCCTTACCTGCTCTCTGCTGCCCCATGCAGCTTCCTGTTGGGACGGCGCTCAGCCCAGGTACCCCTGGGCTATGCCAGCATGTACATGGCATCTGTGCATGTGTGGGCGCCATTTGCGTGGTCAGCATGGTGTTGCTGACCACGCAAATGGTGCCCGTGCATGCACGGACACCATGTGTGTGCTGTTGCCATGCGGGGGTAATTCGGCCCAGAACTGCCCCAGCAGGAAACTGCATGGGGCGGTGGAGAGGACATGCTCTCCTCTCTCTTAAAGCTCTCGCTCTCTGCTCCCCTCCCTACGACGCTGAACCAGTTTGCACCTTGTCTGTACCGGTTCGGCATCAAACCAGTTTGCTTTGGACTTTGAACTGGTTCGGACCCTGTCTGAACTGGTTCGGCACCAAACCAGTGCAGTTCATGCACACCCCTAAAATAAATGTGCCTGCAAGGTAAAGCAGCTGATCCAGTGTCTCCAAGTCTCCTCATGAGTCACTGACAGTGGAGACTGGGAAGACAAACAGGAAACAAGAAGGAAAGGTCATTGGAGGAAATCATCCTCCCTCCCACTGTGTCTACACCCACACCCCAGCTATGGCAGGATTGGTGCAGTCAGCTTCTACAGCCTAGGAGCAAGACAGGTTACTTTAAAAAATAACAGCTGGTAAGAAGTGGGCTTTATTGACTCTAGGCAAATATCATAGACATGTAATGCCTAGAGTATGGGGCCAATGATGAAATCTAGTCTGACATCCCCTTTGGGAACTGATATCTCCAGGGAGTAGACACGATTCTGAGGCCCCAAAAATTTCTCTTCCATACAAAACTGCAATGAATGTGGGTCCTGAAAGCCACCATTTGTTACCATTTGTTCCATTTGTCCATTTGTTTTGGGGGAAAATGGAACCTGATACAACTGGGCTCAATTTACATTGAGTTCTATATTCATTCAAAATAATAATAATAATAATAATAATAATAATAATAATAATAATAATAATAATAATAATTCGATTTCTATACCGCTCTTCCAAAAATAGCTCAGGGCAGTTTACAAAGAGAAATAACAAGCAAAGCAAAGCAAAACAAACAAATAAGATGGCTCCCTGTCCCCAAAGGGCTCACATTCTAAAAAGAAACTTAAGACACACACCAGCAACAGTCACTGGAAGTACTGTGCTGGGGGTGGATAGGGCCAGTTACTCTCCCCCTGCTCAATAAAGAGAATCACCACGGTAAAAAACAAATGACCACGCCTAAAGGCCATCACTCAGAATGGGAGACTGGTGAGCATGTAGTTTCCCTGTGCAGCCTTCTCTCCAACACAGGACTCCAGCAGTGAATTTGCAGAAGCTCAAACTCTATTGAGAGCCAGCTTGGTATAGTGGTTAGAGTGCTGGACTAGGACCGGGGAGAGCCGAGTTCAAATCCCCATTCAGCCATGATACTAGCTGGGTGACTCTGGGCCAGTCACTTCTCTCTCAGCCTAACCTACTTCACAGGGTTGTTGTGAAAGAGAAACTCAAGTATGTAGTACACTGCTCTGGGCTCCTTGGAGGAAGAGCGGGATATAAATGTAATAATAATAATAATAATATTGTTATTGAAATATTGAAATATTGAAATTGAAAGGCTGTGGCAGAAAAAGACCAAAATAATCCCAGTGGTAATTGGCGCCCTGGGTGCAGTCCCAAAAGACCTTGAAGAGCACCTCAACACCATAGGAGCCACAGAAATCACCATCAGCCAATTACAAAAAGCAGCTTTACTGGGAACAGCCTAAATTCTGCGACGATATCTATAACCATTGACAATAAAATTCTGCCATCCCAGGTCCTTGGGAAGGACTCGATGTCTGGATAAAACAAACCAGTCAATAACACCTGTCTGACTGTGTAAAATAAATAAATAAATAAATAAATAAATAAATAAATAAATAAATAAATAATCTTGTGCCCCATGCCGATTCTAGAGGTGGCTGTTTTTGATACAGATGGGATTGTGGCCATAGTACTTTGCCTGTGTTTCTTCCTAACATAAGAAAATAAACACTGCTGGATCAAGCCAATGCTGATCTAGCCCAGCATCCTGTTTCCCACATGGCCCACCAGATGCTTCTAGGAAGCTCACAAGCAAGAGATGAAGCCATGCCCTCTCCCCTACTGTTGCTCCCCTGCCTGGTATTCTGAACCTGGAGGTGGCCTATAGCCACCGGACTCATAGCCATTAATAGACCATTCATAGACCTAAATTCTCCATAAATTTGTCTAAGCCCCTTTGAAAGCCATCCAAGCTGGAGGCCATCACCACATCACATCCAGTGGCAGAGCATTCCATTGATCAATAGTGTGCTGTGTTAAAAAGTACTTCCTTTTCTTGGTCCCAAATTTCCTGGCCATCAGTTTCATGGGATGACCCCTGGTTCTAGTGCTGTGAGAGAGGAAGAAACATTTCTCTCTGTCTACTCTCTCGACTCCATGCATCATTTTATAGTCCTCTATCATGTCTCCCCTTAGTCACCTTTTTTCTAAACTAAAAAGCCCCCTTGTTGTAGCCCTGCCCTCCTAAGGAAGGTGCTCTAGGCTTCTGATCATCTTGGTTGTCCTCTTCTGCACCTTTTCCAGTCCTATGAGATTCTTTTTGAGATACGGTGACCAAAATTGTATGCAAAACTTCAAATGTGGTTGCACCATAGATTTGTATATAATATTAGCAGTTTTATTCTCAGTCCCCTTCAGCTACCTCATGGCACAGTGGGACTTGATTAGTAAGCCAGAGGTTGCCCGTTGGAATCCCCGCCGGGCAGCAGTGATATAGGAAGGTGCTGAAAGGCATCACCTCATACTGCACGGGAGGAGGCAATGGCAAACCCCTCCTGTATTCTAACAAAGACAAGCACATGGCTCTGTGGTTGCCAGGAGTCCACACCGACTTGACGGCACACTTTGCCTTCACTTTACCCCTTCTTAATGGTCCCTAGCATGGAATTTGCCTATTTCATAGCTGCATACTGAATTGAATTATTTGAACATTCAATCAGCATTCACATATTAATTAGATACGTTCTCTTGCCATTGTATCTTTGGCTCCACCATAGTGTAGTGGTTAGAGTGTTGGACTAGGACCAGGAGGACCCGAGTTCTAATCGCCATTCAACCATGAAACTCACTGGGTGACTCTGGGCCAGTCGTGTATCTCAGGATATAAATGTAAAATAAATAATACATAAATAGGAATGCAGAATACTGCCGGAAACTGCTAATCTAGCTTTCTTGCTTATAAGTATTTCACAGGGGCTGAGGCAGGCAGCATTTCATGGTATTTGGGGGCGGGGGCTTAAGGATACCCGCTCTGAATGTGTGTGTGTGTGTGTGTGTGTGTGTAAGGAAACAATATATGTGAGAAGCATCAAAAACCTAACAAATGAGTATTCTAACATATTTCAACTGACTTAATTTATTAAATAATTTAATACAATTGCAATATATTATTAATACCATTAAAAATGTCCCCAGGGTTCAAGTGCCTGTTAATCATCCCTGTGCCTTTGTGTCCATTGGCTAGAAAATTGGAAGGTTGGGCCAGGAACAGGTTTACTCCTTCCTGACTAACTGGGTAGAATACTGCCTGCATGTTTTCCGTGCCTGGAATGTAGCCCCACAACCTCTCCCAGTGTCAGCATCAGTACTTTGCATGAGGGCATGAAGACATTGTTTAGGGTGTTTGTTTTTTTACACCTTAAAATAAGGAAAGGAAAGGTTGTGCCATCAAGTCGGTGTCAACTTCTAGTGACCACAGAGCCATATGGTTTTCTTGGTAGAATACAGGAGGGGTTTACCATTGCCTTCTCCCATGCCATATGAGATGATGCCTTTCAGCACCTTCCTATATTGCTGTTGCCGAATATAGGAGTTTCTCATATTTTGGGAAACACACCAGTGGGGATTTGAACCAACAGCCTCCTGTTCTCTAGACATGTTGCTTCCCCACTGCGCCATTAGGTGGCTCACACCTTAGAATAGAAAATGTGAATACAGCACATGGGTGCTTGAAAACATGGGTCATACAGGAAGATGTGGGATTGGTTGTGGCTCCCTGTCAAGAATACACTCAATGAGAAGTGCTGGTGTTTATTTGAATACATTTTATGAATCTTCATTTGCATATTGAGTTTAGCAAATGTTTCTTATGCCCATTGAAGACTGATCATGTGCTGTCCTTTTTCTTAAAAGCCATTTATCATCATCATCATCATCATCATCATCATCATCATCAATTTTGATGGCTTAAGAAGATATAAGAAATAACACAATTCCATGAAAGGAGGAAATCTTGGGCAAGATTGAATGTCTCCCTTTTGGTGTTTTAATGGCATCTGAGATGTCTTCAGGAAGAATGAAAAGGTCTGTGTGACAACAACGAGAGATTAAGATATATGAACAGGAGATAAATAATTTTAAAAGCACTTGTTGAACACTTAACATCTGGCACAGAGCAGAATGTGGAGAAAAGCAGTGAAACTTAAACCCTCCAGTGAGACAAAGCATGCATTGAGGATAGAAGTCTGTGTGTCAACATCCTCTGTCTCTCTCTCTCCTTTGCTTCATCAGAGTATTACAGCAGAAATTCTCTTCCTGCCTTAATCAACAGAAAGCGGCTCTTCTGCAAAGCAACATCAAACCTATTATTGGTTTATTTGTTTATTGAATGTCTATACTGCCTGATATAGACATCTCTAGGCAGTGTTGCTGGGGATTGTTTGCTGGAATTTAGTTGCTGGGCATTGTTTAAGTACACCTAATGCTTCCTATCCCTTCCCTTTTCATCCCTCTAGTGGGTAACCCGATGGCAAGGTGTCCCTGTCTGCTGTCCGGGTGCTGAATTCCCAAGACGCCTGCTTCTTGACCTTCAATTCACCTCCCAGTTAGGTTTACCAACTCTTCATCCAACCAGGGGTGCACCTAGGTGCCCATTTTGGTGCCAAGGCCTGAAGGGCTTCAGAGGGGCCCCCCGCCCCCACAAGGCACACACTCCCTGCCACAAGCCCCCTGCTGCCACGAGGCCCCCCCTTGGACATTTTTAGTGCAAACCTAGGGGGCCTCCTGCAATGCTGCCTGCAAACGCCACTGCCCTGGCCACCGCACCACTCCTTGCCCTTTTCGCCACCTTTTTGCGGCCACCATGTGCATGGCCGGTGAGGGTGGGGGTGATCCAAGCACGCCTCCCTCCATGGTGGTGGTGGCGATGGGCGGAGCAGCCGCTGGGCCTGTCATCCAGGGGCTTGTGATGATCTACTCCCACTATGCAGGTGCGCTGGAGTGCCTCGCAGTTCTCAAGGGCTGCTGGGCTGCTCCGCCCACCGCCACGGAGGGGAGGCCTGCTAGATCAACCCCCCACCCACACCCCGGCCACGCACATGGCAGAAAAAATTATGAAAAACACTGGAGATTCAGCGCAGCCGGGCAGCGGCAGGGTGGGCACAGGTGGTGGCAGGAGCCCCCGCTGACATTTTCCCCAAGGTCCGGGGGTAAGAGTGCCTCTGCATCCAACTGCCAATAGCAAAATATCTCCACAACCTGCTTCTCTGCACTAAGGAACAACGTAGGTGAGAAGAAAGATGTATATTTTCAAATACTCAGCCAAGGCAGCATGTGGCAAATGTAATTGTTTATTTAATAAGTTAACATTTGCTATATAACAACAACTTCTTCTCCTTCTCCTTCTCCTTCTCCTTCTCCTTCTCCTTCTTCTCAAAGAAATAAAAGGTGGTTTTGATTGCAATGAGTGCAAAATAAAGTAGCTCAGCTCCGGCAACAATGCCTGTTCTGCTGCCTCTTTTTTTCTGACCGGAACATCCTCCATTTGGTTGTTCAGAGAAGTGCCTTTTCTTATCATTGTTTGTAAAGAAAATGGGCTTGACACTCTTTCTGTCTTACAAGCAGTTTGATGGTTCTATGACTGAAGTCCAGAATTTCTTTGATCATCTGCTTCTCGATGGACAGCATCGCCAAGCCATTAAGTTTTTGCACCCAGATCCCCAAAGGAAGACTGGACACACGTGTATGGATGAAAACTAGGGCTACTTTATTAACTATAAACAATGCAGAGATCTGCAACAGGTATAACTATAACCTCCCGAAACTAGAGTGTGGGCAACTCCAATCCCCTTTTCGGGTAGGCACAGTCTCCTAGCGAGGGCTGAGCTCCTCTCACTGTTGGGCAAAGCAGCCAGGCTTGGCAGATGCCAAATAAAACCTCAGCATAGCCCCACCAAGCCACACAGTTTACTGTGTCAAGGAGGTAGCCACCAGGGTCACCACCACTGTTCCCTCCAACATGGATCCCCAGATGTTGTGGACTACAACTCCTATAATCCCCAAGCAAAAGCCATTGTAGCTTGGGATTCTGGGAGTTGTAGTCAACATCTGGGAATCCCTGTTAGAGGAAACACTGGTCACCACCCCTCCAGCCCCAAAGCTCTGAGTGGGTCAGCTGAACAGTGCCCTAAAAGTGGTTCATTCGCTAGGTGACCAGATTTGGCTTTTTAAAAGCCAAATTCTGGCTTACGGCCCATTTGACCCATGAGTATGCCCATTAGGTTCTGGCCACCTCAGACACCCCTGGGCCACAAAACCCTGAAAAGTTGTTCCATGAAACCATCTCTACCTGAAGGGTGCCTATGGCTGAGCACCAATCGAGGTCTTAACCTCCAAAGCCCACACTCACCTGCCAAAGTGACCACTTAACCTGCAACCAGACTCCCACCCCTAAAATGGGGGTTATTCCCTTTAAAACACAGACAGTGAGGAGTAGGCGAAAAAATCTCCACGCAAAGCCAATCAGGTGAAGACCAAAAATTCCTACTCGGCCCATAAGCGACCAGCTAATCTCTCACTGAACTAGGGAGGGTGGGCGGGAGCCGCAAAGCCTGCAGAGTTTGAGGAGGGAAGCATGTGTGGCGCATAAGTAACAGCAGCGCCACACTGACCCCATTGGCCATCCCATGCATGTAGCCACTTCTCACAGAGGACGGCTACATGGGAGCCATGTCCTCCTGGTCAGGGCTGATTTGGCTTGATCTTGGACTGGACCACCTTTCCTGAAGGCCTGTCTGGTTCGCAATCAAACCATCAAACCAGCCTGGTCCACAGCAGACCAGTTTGCTATTGAACCATTCGTACACACCTGTCAGGGTCCCAACATCTCTAGGCCTCACCTCCCATGTGCAGAGGGTTACGGTGGGAATGTTCCCAACCAGGGCAGGAACGCTGCACCCTCAGACGGGTCCCAACCCCCACCTTCTGAGACCGGCAGGCCTTACTGGCTCCCCTGGTCACGTGACCTAGTGTCACCCGACACTGACGTGGTCTCGTGGGACGTTGTTAGCATGTTGCAAGATCACACTCCAAACTCTCGCGAGATCACTAGTGAGATCGCCAGGTCTCGTGAGAGTTGCTGTGAGATTTCAGGTTTATATAAAATGGCCTGGCCCGTGATGAGGGGCAGACGGCTGAGAGCTGTCAAGAGGCAGACAGCTCTGGGAAGTCAAGTCTCCAGCAGGTGACAGAGGCAAAGGAACGCCTGTGCAGGCATTAGCCTAGGACATTGCCAAGACCTCAGGAGTTATGAGGCCAGACCGACTGGCACCCCTAAACAGGGGTAGAATCAATCAGATGGAGACCTTGCACCCCACGATGCCCAACAACACCCCCAATGAAAAAGAACACACTGCATAGCACAGGCAAGACCTGATGGCAATTGCATCTGCTTACCTTACCCAGCTGGGATTTTACACCTAAAACAAACACACAAAAATACACAAGAAGAATGAAAAGGAACTCATTGCATAGCATTGGGAAGACCTGATGGCAAAATTGCCTCTGCTTACCTTACCCATCTGGGATTTACGACCTAAAAGAAACACACACACACACACACACACACACACACGGGATTAAAAGGAACACACTACATAGCACTGGGAAGATCTGATGGCAAAATTACCTCTGCTTACCTTACCCAGCTCGGATTTCCCACCTAAAAGAAACACACACAACACAAAACAACAACAAGGAATGAAAAGGAACACATTGCATAGCACTGGGAAGACCTGATGGCAATTGCCTCTGCTTACCTTATCCAGCTGGGATTCACCACCTAAAACAAACACACACAAACACATACACAAGGAATGTAGAGGAACACATGGATTAGCACCAAGAAGACCGGAAGGCAAAATTGCCTCTGCTTACCTTACCAATCTGGGATTTACGACCTAAAAGAAACAAACACACTCACACACCAATGAGGAATGAAAAGGAACACATTGCATAGCACTAGGAAGACCGGATGGCAAAATTGCCTCTGCTTACCTTACGCAGCTGAGATTTGCCAACTAAAAGAAACTAACACACAAATGAGGAATGTAGAGGACTACATTGCATAGCCTGCGCAGAGCCACGTTCTGGAACCTTCCAAAGCTTCACCCCCCCAAAAGGAAAAAAGAGCGAGAAGACCCACTCCCTCTGTAGGTTGATCCCCACACTACCTCAGTCAAGGAGACCGCCGCTCAACAAAAGAGACCAGCTGCTGTGGGGAGGTAGGGCGGGAGTGTGAATGCACAGAAGACCACTCGAAGAACTACGGTTACAAGTAGGAAACCTGCCCTTCCTCTTCGTGGTCTCTGTGCATCACACTTGAGATCATAGCGAGCTAGCATACCTGGTTGGTGGGAGCAGCCTAATGAGAGACTGAGTGAAGTACTGCCGTCCCCAAGCACGCCTGATCTCTGGAACGGACATCCAGCGCATAGTGTTGTATGAAGGTAGACGGGTTAGCCCAGGTAGCTGCCCTGCAAATCTCCTCCAATGCAATTCCCCGCCAAAAGGCTTTCGATGACACCACTGCCCTCGTGGAATGGGCCCGAATAGGGCTCGGCAATTGCTTCTTAGCCAGCTGGTAGGCTAGATGTACAGTCTCTGCTACCCAGCATGAAACTCGCTGCGTTGATATAGGCATGCCCATAGATGAGCCTGAAAAGCTGACAAAGAGTCTCTCTGTCTTTCTGAAGGGTCTTGTCCAATCTACATAGAAGGCAAGAGCCCTCCGAACATCCAAAGAGTGGTAGGTCCTTTCTTTCTCCGAGCGTGGATCAGGGAAGAAAACGGGCAGCCTTAGTTCTTGCGCCAGATGGAACTCCGACACTACCTTCGGCAGAAACATGGGGTCTGGCCACATCACTACCCTATCTTTGTGAAAAACCAGATAAGGTGGGTCGCAACGAAGTGCGCGAATCTCACTCACCCTACTAGCTGAGCAAATCGCAACGAGGAATACTGTCTTCAATGACAGGCGCTTCAAAGAACAAGTCGCCATGGGTTCGAAAGGTGGCGACATTAACCGTGAAAGAACTAGTTGAAGGTCCCATATGCGCAACAAACATGGATGTGTTGGGAACAAATTTAATAACCCTTCCAAAAACTTCTTAACCACCAGGTCAACAAACAGACCCAAATAACTGTGGTAGGAAGCAATAGCGGCCAAATGAACCCTGATGGATGCCTGTGCCAGTCCAGACTCTCTCAGAGCCAGAAGATATTCCAGGTTAGTCTGGACCGGGACCTGATCAGGGGCGAGACCAGACTTCGCCACAAAATCAGAAAACCTCTCCACTGGACAGGATAGCAGCATCGTGTAGATGGCTTCCGTGCTGCTTCCAGGACTTTAAGACCAGAGTCTGAGAGGGAGGGGAGTGTCAGATCAAGCTGTCAGATGGAGGGATTCTACGTTCAGATGGATCCTGCGGGCCCCCTCCAATGTCAACAGTTCCAGGTATACCAGCAGGTGCACAAAGGTGTGGTTGGCCAATTGCAGGAGGGAAGTGAATCAGGGTTGCCGCGGCCACCAAGGCACCACCAGAATCGCATCTGCTCTGTCCCTTTTCAGTTTCTCAAGTACCCTTGGAATTAAAGGGAACGGCGGGAATGCGTACACAAAGTCTCTTCCCCAGTGGTGAAGGAACGCATCGCCCAGGGATCGTCGGCCTATCCCACCCTGCTGCAATACTGGACGCACTTCCTGTTGCTCTCCGAGGCGAATAGATCCACTGACGGAGTCCCAAGGCAATGGAACAAGCCTTTCAACACATTCCTCTCTAGAGACCACTCATGAGAGTTTTCCGTCTGTCGGCTGAGAGCATTCGCCAGGGTGTTCGAGACTCCTTCTATGTGCACCGCTGTTGGCCAGATACCTCTGCGTGTGCACCACGCCCAGATCTCAAGTAGCAGAAACAATAACTTGTAAGAGACCGTCCCACCTTGACGGTTTAGGTATGAGCGGGCTGTGGTATTGTCTGTCAAGAGGAGTACAGACTGTCCCCAGATCCAGTGGTGGAAGGCCTTTAGTGCTAGGAGGATGGCCATTAACTCCAGGTAGTTTCTGTGTTCGTACTTGAAATGGTGAGGCCAAAGGCCGGCCACTGTGAATTTCCCGAAGTGCTCTCCCCATCCAAATGTGGAAGCGTTGGTTGTTATTGACAAACTCAGAGGAGGGCGCTGGAAAGGGACACCCCCCATCAGATTTGCGGACTTCGTCCACCATTGTACCTATGCCAGTATGCTCCGCGGGGCCCACATCTGTCTGTCTGGGCGATGAAGGTGGGGATAGAAGTTGTCCAGGAACCACACTTGTAGAGGCCTCATGTGAAAGCGTGCGAGTGGCAGAACAGCTGTAGATGAAGCCATGTGCCCAAGTAGCTTCTGCACCACCCTGGCCCTGTGACACCTCTTGTGGCAGAAACGCAGGGCCCTCTCTCTGATGCTCAGCACCCTGTGTGGGGCAAAGTATGCACTGCTCTCTCTGGAATCCAACAGCGTGCTGAGAAACTCCACACATTGCGACGGTTGGAGTTTCGATTTCTTGAAGTTGACTTCTAGACCTGGAGACCGAAGCAGCTGAAGGGTGAGCCGCACATGTTCTTTGAGGCCTTTGCGGGAGTTTTCCACCAATAACCAATCGTCTATGAACGGGAAGACCATCACCCCTTGCAGCCGGAGGTGTGCCGCTACCACCGCCATACATTTCGTAAAGACTCGAGGTGCAGAGGCCAAACCAAACGGGAGTACCTTGTACTGGTAGGTATGACCTCCCACCCGAAATCTCAAGTATTGACGGTGATAGTGTACGATGGAGAGGTGGAAATATGCATCTTTTAGGTCAATCGAGGAGAGCCATACATTTCTGGACAGGAGGCGAAAAATAGTTGGGATAGTGATCATGTGGAATCTCTGATACCGGACAAAAAGGTTGGCTCCCCTCAGGTCCATTATAGGCCTGAGACCACCATCCCATTTGGGGATGGTAAAGTACCTTGAGTAAACTCCCCCTGTCTGTATGGATCTCCTAGATGGCCCCTTTTTCTAGGAAGGCATCGACCTCCTCCAGTAACGGAGGGGATGGCCTGGTAGTCTTGATTCCCCAAAAAGGTGCTAAAGAAAGGAAATTTATACGGCAATCATTGCGAATGATAGCCAGTACCCAAGCGTCGGATGTAATGACTACCCAAGCGTCGTAGTGGCTGGACAGCCTGGTGGCGCCAAAGTCATTGTCTCTTGGAGTATGTACAAGTCGCCTTGGAAAAGTGCGACTTGTAAATCTGCGCTCCAGTGCCCTTGCGCTGTTGGTACTTGCTGTTGTTGCTGTAGTTCCGAAAGGAATCATTGGATTGGGAGCCAGAGGGGTAGGCCAGGGACCTATATTGGTTCTGGTGCTGCCAATTCAGTTCAGTCAAGGATGAAGACAGAAGCCCCATTCACACCTGATCTTCAACATTTGGACGACGGGTGGACAGTGCACAGGTGCAGAAGTGTACACAGGGACAGCTATACAGACAGGCTGTGGAAGACAGGCACTGCTAGACACTTCCCATCTGGACCATGCCATATTGGGGCCTCTACCCTGGTTCACTTTTTAAAGGAATGCAACTACAGTCATGCACACAAAATCACGTCCAAGTGTTCAGACACCTGTACACACGTACTGCCTAATGTCCGAATAGGGCACATTACACATTAAGTTGCACATTACACTTTAAATTGGACTTACCGTCAAGATGCTGGTCAAGTTGTGGACCGAGGGGGCCTCCTCCAGAAACCCCCTAATCATTCTCTGAAGAGATTGAAAGGTCTCATTCTAGGGGGGAAAGAGAAGATCAGGCATGAGTAGGAGAGACAACCCATCTTAAGAACACAATACTGAAAGAGCACTCATGCTTATGGCAGTATCGTGTTTGATTCTAGTTGGGCCGAGAAACAACCAGGATATTTGGAAGTAGGAAAGGCCCCTCACAATGATCCTGGAAGAAGAGCTTACACATTAAATCTCAGAAATGTAAGAAAGAACCTCTTCAGGCAGTCAAACCATTGCAAGGACCCCAGGAGTAGAAGCAGCAGGAGTCTGTGCCGCAGGAGGAAAAAGCTCAATGAGAATTTACCTGGGTCTCTGGCTCCAGGTAGTTGGCCCCGGACACCGCCACGTGCAGCACTGCCGACCGGAGCTCCTCGGGCAACGGCGGCTTGATTTTGCCAGAAGGCGGGGGGAGAATATAAGATTTCGTAGTGTGAGCAGGGCTGGTGATTCAGCCAAGGGAAGCTCATGGAGAGAAGAGGAACAGGGCAACTCAGCAGGCGTAAAAAGGGTTGGTCTGGGATGGTTTCTCCTCTTTTTTAAAAAATGACAAATCCAGGCCTGGGGAAGCCCTGATGCAGTTAAGGCTAGAGGACTTAACAAGATGTTACAAACCCCCTTAGAATTAATTGTCATCTTTTTTAAAAAGGGGAGCTCCAGTTACAGATCTTGTCTAATTTGCCACTGCCCTTTCCTGACACAACCCCCTCCTATTTAATCCCTGATGACTATGAGTCTACTGCAGCTCCGTGACGGTGTCCACAAATCTGCCAGTTTGCTAAGCACTAGCTGTCCCACCCTCCCAAAACAGTCACCCCCAGTCCCAACCATTCCCCAGGAGCCTGGTGCACCTCCTCACCAATTGTGACTCCCGACTCCGTTTGGAAGCCCCCTTCTGCAGTTGGAGGAGGAGCCAAAGTTGGCTCAACACGGTTCCTCCTCTTGAAGAACCTCCGTCTGGGGGGCTTCCCCTTGGAGTCACGTGTGGGGGAGGTCTGAAAGAGCTGCCTGCAGCACTGGCAGACCCTTCACAGCCTAGAAGAGAGCAGGGAGAAGGTGAGAAAGAGGCCTTTAAGCAGACATTTGGAGGAGAGGGGGCCAATGGGACAGGGAAGGATTGCAGAACAGCTGGGGCAGCAATACAGGTAGCCCACTAGGTTTCAAGGTGTTGCATTGTCTTCTTTCCAGCTGAGGAATTAAGTAGAGGCAGCCACCAAAATACATTGGTGCAGAGACCTTTGGAACACTGTGTGCAGTTCTGCTCAACCCAACTCACCAAGCTTATGTTAGAGCTGGGAAAGATATAGAAAAGGACCATGAAAGAGCTCAGGGGCGTAGCTCCTTCCTGGAAGGGAAAAGGTGGAGGCAACTGGGACCTTTTCATTTAGAAAGAAGAAAAGAATGGAGGGCATGACAGAGGTGCACCCTCTCTTCACATCGTGCACCATGTTTGGGATGGGTTTTTGGAGTATGCTGCCACAAGATGAAGTGAAGGCCAGTGCCCTAGCCAGCAGTCATTTTCCACTTGCAACTAACACTGGTGTGCCGGTTTCCTTGGTGCTGCCAGGGACACCATGCTGCTGGACCAGGAAGTGGAGATGACATTGCTGCTGGGTGTGGACTGCACACTAGAAGTAGGCACTCCCGCAAAAGGCTGAGCAGTCCTAGGCCTCCAAAGGTGTGTCACAGACCCAACATGAAGAGTAGCACACTTCAGTAACAAGGATTTAGGATTAGGTAAAAAGGAAAAGGTGTGTAATAAGAACAAGTGTCTTTTCATAAGACAGTCTGTAAGAGAGAGTTTTCATTCAGCATACTGATAACACCTTGCACCAAATCTCCGGAGGATCTCTCCCAGCGGTTTCATGTAGGTGTTAAAGTACTTTGGAGACAATATGGAGCCCTGAGGAACACCATATGAAAGTTCAGATTGGAAAGAGCAACAGTCTCCAAGGGACCCCGTGTGGAATCTGCCCGAGAGGTAGGAGCGGAACCACTGCAAAGCAGTGCCTCCCACCCCCAACCCCCTCAGACACTCCATCACCAAAGATGATGATTTCAATATGACAGCCGATATGTGTAAAGATGTGCTTTTTCGATTAGACTGTGTAACTGAACAGGCCAGGCTTGCAGACTCTTGAAAACTCAAGAAGTGTTCTACCATATGGCCTAAAAGACTAGCACATAGGCAAGACATGTGATCAATGAGCTTGGGGGAAATGGACTTATTAAGGACTTTAAAGTGGAGTCATGCAGAGAAGCTGCCACAAGGTGCCAGTGTTGCTTACTTAATAAAGTGTTGCTTACATAATTGCTATTAATAAAGGGGTGAGACCCAGCTTTTCTGCATGCCAGACACAGACAGAGTCACAGCGTCCTCTGGAGCTAATCCATTCTGATGTCATAGGAACATAGGAAGCTGCCATATACGGAGTCAGACCATTGGTCCATCTAGCTCAGTATTGTCTACACAGACTGGCAGTGACTTCTGCAAGGTTGCTGGCAGGAATCTCGCTCAGCCCTATCTTGGAGAAGCCAGGGAGGGAACTTGGAATCTTCTGCTGTTCCCAGAGCGGCTCCATCCCCTAAGGGGAAGATCTTACAGTGCTATTCTCCCATTCACATGCAACCAGGGCGGACCCCAACCTTCTCCCAACCTTGAAGAAGCCGCTGCCAGTCTGTGCAGACAATACTGAGCTAGATGGACCTATGGTCTGACTCAGTACATGGCAGCTTCCTATGTGTTCCTAAGTACTTGCAAAGCAGATTGCCAGCTAAAGCAATAGACAAGACACCATTTGGCTTGGGCACAAACCCTCTCTAAACCATGTCAAAATGTTGGGATCAAAGGCTTCTGCATATGTCCCAAAGGCCAAGAGAACCAAACTCAATCACACATGCGAGCTGGGAGTGTTGGCTGGATATGCGCCTGGCCAAAAGGGATAGAGAATCCTTGATCCTACAAATGGAGAGGTCAGGATCTACAAGGTGGTGTCATTTGATGAGAGACAAGGGCCAACTAGAGGTGATGTACCAGAACTTCTGCCAGAGATCCAGGTGAAAGAGGAAACACGTGGGTGGAGTCTCATGATGCAAGAGCCAGACAGTGAATCCAAAGAATCTGTGCCACAACCAGAAGGAGGTTCAGAAGGGGATACAGATTCAGAAGGGGCTGCACAGCCTGAGCCAGAACTGAGGCGCTGCTAGAGGCCCAACAAAGGGGTTCCACCCAAAAGGTTCTCTCTTGCGACCAAAGGAGGAGAGCTACAAGAACCCACCACATGGGGAGAGAAGGAAAAGATGCCAGCTGACAAAAGGTGAGAAATGCAGCATTTGAAGAAATTGACACCCTGCACAAAAATGAGACTTGAAGACTTGTGTCAATCCCCGCAGGAAGAAAGACTGTGGGATGCAAGTGGGTCTTGAAAGTCAAGCAGGATGCAGAAGGGGATGTAGAGCACTACAAGGCAAGGCAAGTAGCCAAGGGATACTCCCAGAACTATGGTGAGGACTACAATGAGACCTTTGCACCACTTGTGACAGACACTTCAATTAGGACACTGCTCAGCGTGGCAGCGGTCAGAAAGATGCAAGTTGAACACATGGATGTAAAGACTGCCTTCCCTCATGGGGAAATTGAGGAAGACATCTACATGCAACAGCCACCAGGCTATGAGGTACCTAGAAAGAAGGGGCTTTGTGCAAACTAGAAAGGAGCATCTATGGCTCCGAAACAAGCAGCCAGAGTGTGGAATGAGAAACGAAATCAACTGCTACTTAAGGAAAGGTTCTCGCAAGGAAAAGCTGACCCCTGCCTATATTCAAGATTCAGAGACAATAGATGGACTTACATCCTGACTTCTGTTGATGACTTGACTATTACATGAGAGGAAAAGCAAGACAGCCATGAGACTGTACAGCACCTGAACAAGGAAATAGAGGTGAAGGAAGTTGGAAACCTCTCCTATTACCCTGGCATCCTAATACAAAAGAGAAGGGGATGGGACATTCCTTCTCCACTGTAAGTAAAAGATAAAGGATCTTCTCGAATGCCTGGCAGCTTCCTTGGTGCTTTGCTAAATATTCACAAACTGCAACAACAGCCTCCTTGAAGTGAATGACCGTCACTGGGTTTGTGCATGTGTACTTGGTGAAATTACAATGCTGCAGCAACCACATGGTAAATCTCCACAAGCCCATTCTAAGGAGACATGGAGAATCCCAGTGCAATTGTCAAGTTGTACACAATGCTTTTCTAAGTGTTAGCAACAAGTTGGAGATCAGATCCTAGGAGGCCGTTTTCAGCAACAGCTCCCTGGTGACCACCAGTACCTGGTCTGACCATTCACACTCCAATTTGCTTGAAGAAAAGCTTGGCCATATATGGGCAAAACTTAAGTACCCCAAAATATACCTAGGATACCAATAGCAGGGGCATAGCTATAATTGAGCAAAAGGGTTCAAAGAACACAGGCCTCCAGCTCTATCCCTCCCTATTTTCTCGATTGTCTCCCTTACTCTGAAGGGCCGCCAGAGAGAGGGATGAACACGGGCCGCCTCTCCCCTAGCTATGCCCCTGACCAATAGGGCTGGCTCATTATAAGAGAATAGCAACTCAGGCTTGTATTGTGCCAGCTCAGATGCAGCTCTTTGATTAGAACCTTGAAGTCCACTCCCCTCTTCCACAATCAAGCGTGATTTCGGTGCATGACAAGCAATACCAAACAGCTTGAGATGTCCCATGTGCAGCCTGGCTTGCTCTGTACAGGCCTCTGCTACAGGGGAAACTTGTCTCAGGCTCGTTAGATTGCCGTGAACATGTTCCAAAGCACAGCTTGGGGCACTCCCTTCTTCTTTGTCTGCTCCGCTCCTTCCTTCCTACCGTCCTTCCTTCCCTCCTCATGAAGGAAGTACAAGTTGCAGGCTTTTAATCTAAGTTTGTAACTTCTTGAAAACAAACTGTTTTAGAACAGTTTGTTTTTAAAAAACACTTTAAAAAACACTTAAAAACACTTTCTCCAGGCCTCTACTCTGAGCTCATCCAACTGGATTACTCTGCTAAATGAGGGAGGTGGATTCAAATTCCCCTCTACAATTGGGACATCCGTCAAGCACGTCACAATAGGCATGTTCACAGCTGGTGCCCTTCCTGATTGGGCAGGCGGGCGGGCGGGGGACTCTAGTCAGACCTGGCCAGGAAGAGAGGGAGAAAGGAACATTGGTCTTACCGTGAAGGGTTCTTTTTCCCTGTAGTAGGAGATCCTCATGATGGGTAGTGAACTGAGCATGCTCGAGACAGAACTGGACCACGTGACTTCTTAGTGGGCGTAGCCTCCTCCGTCCTAACCCCAGTTCCAGGGCTGTTGAGCGAGGTGGTATGTCGAGTGGAGAGAGCTCTGTGTAAGTACTCTGTAAGCTGTAGGTAAAGAAGAAAGTGGGAAGAACTCGGACGAGAGGTTAGAGAATAAGATAGACAAGTGCAAAAAACAGCCTAGGAGTCTACTCCTGAGGGGCTGCCTCCATCCCTGATCAGGGCCATCCTCCAGTGGGCCCCGTTAACCATCTGTGTATCTAGCTCCCAAAAATACATCCGGGTGGGGCTGAGGATCTCCTACTACAGGGAAAAAGAACCCTTCACGGTAAGACCAATGTTCCTTTTTCCCCTGAGTAGGAGATCCTCATGATGGGACATGCCCAAGCTGAAGACACTAATCTCTGGGATGGGAAGGATGTATTCAAACCCCTTGTCAAAGCACCGTGCGCTCCAATGCTGCCTGTGCCGCTGAGTGGTCAGAACCTTATAGTGCCTAGGGGAACGGAGCAGCGGAAGGCCAGGTGGCTGGTGCTCTGCAGATCCCCGATAGTGGGATGGGCTGGAAAAAAGGCCGCAAAGGTAGCTGTGCTTCTGGTCGTTCACGCCATGAACCGAGTGTTGAGATCCGAGTAGGCTGGGTGAATGCATGATCCGATCCTGCCAGTCGAGGTGCCTTTAGAAACTCTGTTCCCCAAAGAGAAGTGACGGGAAAAGACAAGGAGGGTGTTGGACTTGTGAATGTGTCTGGTGCGATGAACGCCAAGCCCTGGGCCCATCAGGCTTGTGCTACAATCATTCCCCTGGCTGGACAGAGGAAAGGCAGAATGAAGGAAGAATGTCAACTCTGGATCTATGAAAGTGAGAATTAACATTTTGGGAGGGAGGTGGTGTTCAGACCATGATGCACTGCATCTAGCTGGAAGGTGCAATATACCTTCTGTGCCAAGAGGGTACCTAGCTCAGAAATCCTTGAGCCAAGGTAATAGCTACCAGGAAGAGGGCCTTATAAGACAAGAGCTTCAGTGGACTGGTAGAAATGGGCTCGAAGGAGTCCTTCGTGAGAGCGTTTAGGAACTCAGTTGAAGTCCCCGGCAAAGAACACCTGACTAGAGAGCACACACACACACACACACACACACCCCGGGACCACATAGCAAACCCTCAGCCTCTCATTGCCCTGCTCTGACTGACAGCTGCTCTCAGGCAGAGCTCTTTTCCTAGCTACCCAGGATCCCTGCTCCTCCTCTTACCAACCCTGTCTGCTGTTCCTTTGCACAGGAAGCCCATAGAGTCCACCAAGGCTTCCACTCACAACCACCGGATGGGGACTCAGATCTTGCAGCTGGTGACGTGACAGGTTCTCACTCCTCAGAATCAGGAAGATGGGGCCTCTGGGGGTTCGCCTGCCCCTCTTTGTGTCTCTTCACACAAAAGTGTTCTTGCTGGGCTTCTCTACAGGCTCCTGGCACAGCTTCTTCGGGTAGGGCTCCACTGCTTCCCCAGCCACCTTGAACAATTGACAACCCAAGTGAATTTCAGCTCCTTCTTCCTTATACTACTGCTTCCCTGGCACCACATGTTCTCTTTCCCCCTGGCTCCACAGTAGCTGAATGGTCATTACAGCCCTGAATTCAGCTGGTGACTGGACTCTGTGGTCCTGCACGGTCTGCTAACTGACCCAATGACAGGTTCAGCATCTTCACCCATTTTCATTGGATCAGTCTGGGTCCCTAACAGTTACATAATGTGATGAGGTAGGCAAATCACCTCATAATCAGGTACCTACACATACACACATAGTACACACATACCTTTGATTCTGATGTTGATCTTATTATAACTGGCACAAATTCTCATTTGGCCTACTTTCTTTCAGACCAGAACTACAAGAGCTGCCCAGGGACTTCCTGGAAGTTGAATTTTACCTCTAGCCTCCATTGCTGCATCTTTTGCTCAAATTCACACTGAAAATGAATGGGGAAAATGGGGGTCCTTGCTTGATCAGGCTGTCATCTCCCATACTGATGTTGTGTTGGGCTAACTAAGTGCAGCCTATGTCATTCTCACCACATCTGAGGACATCTGAAGACAGTAGCAGAACCTCTTGAGCTGCCTGTATGTGCTCCAGCTTCAAACTGCCTTGAATTAAGACAAATATCTTCCAGCTTTGACGCATTCCAGGGGCTACTGGCCTCAGGCCTCCTTTCAGACGATCTCAGCAGGTTGGCATAGATTGAATTCTTCAAGCCAGAATTCTCTTGCAAGGTAAACACTACGGATGCAAATGCTTCATACCAATGACTGCCCCTTCTCACAGCACCTGCAGTTCTGTCTGAGGGTGTTAAGACCTGGAGCTACCAGAACAGCATGTCTTTAACTAGTAATATCCTGTGTGCCACAATAGAACATCATCCTAAATTTTTTTTTTTAAGGTTTTGTAAATTGTGGATGATGCAAGTCATTTAATGGTACTAGAGAAAGACAGGCTGTTCTGGTAGCTCCAGGTCTTAACACTCACATCAGTTTCGGAGGAAGAATACAACTGAAGGAAGCCCGGGTGGGTGCACAGCTGGGGGAGTCAGTCATGTGACTTGCCTCTGTGGGGCCCTCCAAGGCAGTGAGCCCCCAGAAAACTGTCTCCCCTTGCCCTATTATCGTTAGGCCCCTGCACTGGTCTAGAAGGTAAACGTAAAGTGTGCTGTCATGTCATTTTTGACTCCTGGCACCCCCAGAGCCCTGTGGTTTTCTTTTGGTAGAATACAGGAGGGGTTTACCATTGCCATCTCCCACTCAGTGTGAAATGATGCCTTGCAGCATCTTCCTATATTGCTGATATATATGAATATGAATGAGAGGGAGGGCATTTTAAAATCTTGTCTCTGGGCCCACTCCAACCTCGCTACGCCCCTGGAAACACTGCAGTGAAGGCTAACCCTTAGCCTTGAAGCCTGGGTCACTGGTTCTCATTTAGTTCGTTATCTAGACCCGTTACCGTTGTCCCAGGTCCCACTCTGCCCCACGGCAGCCAATCTGTGACGGGCCCTGGGGGTGCCAGCAGTCAGTGGGATCTACCAAATGAGGCCAGAGAACCTAACTTAATGGGCAAGAGCGAGAAGCAGTTTCAAGGTATATCAAACATCGGTGGCCCTAAAGACATATTTCAAACAGAGAAAACAGTGACCATTGCACTAGGTAAGACCCCCTCCTCCAACCACACACACACACACCCCAATCTCCAGAGGTGCCCCTCCCCACAGAGCCCCCTCACCGCTCCCGTCATCATTGCCTGTCCCTCAGCACTGCTCTCTGCCATTCAGGATCTGTCGCAGCAGGACTGTCTCCTCAGGAAAGTCTCCATCCTTCCAGCCTTGGTCTCTCCTCCTCCTCCTCCTCCTCCCCCCCCCCCCGGGGCTCTTCCTTCTCCCTTGTGGAGGCAACCACAATCAAGAGAGAAATGACCTATCAGAGGCAACATTTGATCAATTGTTGCTTGGTTTATCACTCAAAGCAACTCTTTGAAGAAAGAGACATTCTGGAGTAACTCCCATCAGAACGTGGGGATTTCTTGCTAGAAAACAATCCTGATCCAGTGCCCAGTTCCCCCAACAGTGTTACTGTTGAAATTAGCAGCAGCAGCTGCTGCAGGGTGCTATAGGGAGCCACAACAGAAGCACAGTCTCTGCCCTGAAGAGGTACACAGGAGAAACATTTGGAAAGAAAGAAGGAGGGGGAAATAAGGGGGAAGAGGACAGAGGCACTCTTCCCCCTGGACTTCTGGGTAGAAGCCCAGGGAATCCACACCCCCTGGGGGGGCCCCCAAATCCTCCTTAGTCTGTCCCAGGAGATGTGGTTGCCTTGCAGACAGCCCACACTGTGCCAGGTGGCCAAGCATGACCAAGCATGACTTTAGAGACAGAGAGGAAGTAGGGAAAGAAAAATGTAAGATGGGAATATATTAAATTGCATGTTGAAATGATTCTGCTAATGCATAAAGATTGACTGATTGAGTGCCGTCAAGTCGGTATCGACTCTGTCTTCAACATGGTATCGACTCTGTCTTCAACATGGCCTTTAAGGTCTCTCAGTGGTGCATTCATTGTTGTCATAATCGAGTCCATCCACCTTGCTGCTGGTCATCCTCTTCTTCTCTTTCCTTCAACTTTTCCCAGCATTATGGAGTTCTCAAGGGAGCTGGATCTTCGCATAATGTGTCCGAAGTATGATAGTTTTGCAGTCAGTCAGTCAGTCAGTCCTTTATTACGGTCATGGACCAGTGCATAGCTAAAACATACATACTTACATGCTTACATATAAGAAAAGAGACTCAGTATAATAAAACGGACAGATTATAACACAATAGTACGAAGTTAAAATTAGAACAGTTATGGTGAACTCCAAATAGGTCTGACTGAAGACCTTATTAAGCAGAGCACCCTCCATTGCAATCATGAAATAGGAATCACAGGGGAAGGAAAGAAAAGAACAGAACATTATTGAAAACCTGAGCGGATGGTGCAAATGATATGACAATACCTTGCCATTTTGATGATTAGGTTGTCATCAGAACTGGACAATAAGTACTTCAAATAGAAGTCATCCAAGTGCCTGGGAAAATATTGCAACAAAGGGGACACTAAGCTTAAGCGGGTGTCCCTATAAAAGTTACAATAAAGTATGGCATGCGCAATTGTCTCCACTTGACCAGACCTGCAAGGGCAAAGTCGAGCAGAAAAAGGGGTACCTTTAAATCTTCCCTCCATGACAGCAGATGGAAGCGCATTAAGACGGGCGAGCGTCAGAGCACGTCTAATTTGGGGATGGTAACTAGACTTAGACAGCTAGCTGGTTTAGTGTTGAAGATTTGATCCCCTAGAAAGATAGTCTTAGGCAGAGAAGCGACTTCTTCCTGCAGTTCCATGTCCATGATACGTTGTTTAATCTCAATCCTGGCACGATCGTATCCCAATTTTATAATCTCATCCTGAGAGAAACCATAGTGAGCCAATTTGTCAGCAATTTGGGTCTGCCACTTAAATCGGAAACAATCAGTCTTAATAAGTGGGGCCAGTCCTACGCAAGAGAAGACAAATTTTAACCAAAATAATATGATAGTCCTCCAATAGCAAGTTTCCAATCTAATCATACCCACCTCTTGTCTAAGCGCAGCATTGGGCACGCATCGGGGGACTAACAATATAGATCTCAGAAATTTAGACTGCAGGGTTTCTAAAGCCATAAAGTTGCTGACAGGTCCTATTTGGGCTCCGTACAGCACTTGGGAGTGGACTTTAGATACAAACAGTTTAACTGCAGCGGGGATGTAAGAAGCCCCCCTCAAGAAATGAAAAGAGGTAATAAACCTACATAAACCTACCTGTTTTGCATAAACCTACCTGTTTTATATTATTACATTCTTGTGAGTTACGCTGCTGCTTCTTTATTTTATACATTTTTATCCCGCTCTTCCTCTGAGGAGCTCAGAGCAGTCTACATGGTTATATTTTTATCCTCACAACAACCCTGTGAGGTAGATTAGGCAGAGAGATACATGATTGGCCCACAGAGTCACCCAGTGAGTTTCATGGGTGAATGGGAATTCGAACTCGGGTCTTCCCAGTCCTAATCCAACACTCTAACCACTACGCTATGCTGTTTGTACCCTCATGAACCCACATGTTAAAAATACTGCATGTGTCACAGTGTATGTGTGTGCGTGTAGGGGGATGATGCTTAACTTGCAGTGGGTGGGGGTGGGGTGGGTCTCCAAAGGCCTTTAGGTCCAGGCTACAAAGTTACCTAGATGCACCTCTGGGGAAGGATAGGTGTTCACTTACATTTGCTCATGCTCAGTTTTAATAGAGAATAAAGATCAGCGTGCCAAAGGTTTCACAGAAAAGCTAGGTGCTCCTCGGAATATCCCAGGAAATGTGTGGCTGAAGCCATTTGAACACACATTGCCTGCATTCCAAGCAGGGGCAGCTCTTCCGATGAAGCAAGAGATGCGTTGCATCGGGCACAGCTTGCTGGAAGCCGCAGAGTGCCACCCACTGGGCTGGGAAGGTGCCGCTGCCGATGGAACTTGAAGAAAAGCAGCAACAGTCTCAGAGTGTGCTGTGCCCTCAGCCTGTGCCCCAACCCCCTCCTGTGTGTCCTGGGGTGGGGGGCTCCTGCCTGTCTCTTTCAGGGCATGGAATCTGCATACAAGTGGATTGCAATTTGCAAAGATAGACAGACTAGCTGAGGTGGGGGGTGGACTCAGCTTCCCTTTGTTCTGCTCAGTCTGAGTCAACAAGTCATCAAGTCAAAACAAAGGGACTCTCTTTGTTTTGCAAAGAGACGCTCAAACAAACTAGACCAGAGCCAGTAGAAAGAGGCTCTCCTCCTCCCCTTGCTTGCTCTCTGGGCTAGACTCTCTGTACATGCACATAGTCACTCCTCACCTCATGTGTGAGCAGAGGCGTAACTAGGGAAAACGGCGCCCAGGGCAAGCACTGAAATTGCGCCCCCCCCCATACATCTGACACACACCTTTCCGAAAACTTTTATTTTACCATAATATTACCTCAAAAATTACAAAATTTACCAAAATTACCAAAAATTACAAAAATTACCTGTGGGATGCACTCCCAGCAAAAATTCATAGTTTGGACTCGTTGTTGGCCTTCAAGAGAGCGCTAAAAACCCATTTGTTCAGTCTGACCTTCCTAGATTTTTAAATTCTTCTTAAATGTCTTAAACTTGTAAATCTGTTTTGATATTGTTTAAACTGATGGGTTTAAGTGGTTGTTTGTTTGTTTTGTTTGTTGGCCCAGAAAAAAATAATACCAAAAGGGAAATCAGTAAACTTGGTAGAGTCATTTTCCCCCTTGCAGCCATGTTTGCTAACAATTCAGAACTCTATTAAAACATTTACTAATTGTACTAATTAAGTTCCTTTCTAACCAGTTTGTCCCAGGAACTAATTGGTACATTTATGTTATTTGCAATTACAGCAAATAAATAAAACATACAATTGTGATTAGCAAAGTTACATTTATAACAAATAAGGGATGGAATATAAATTATGAATAAGCCTGATTCACAAATCTGACAACACCCTTTAGATTTTTATGTGGCAGAGGTCCAAATGCCAATCCTGGTGAATCAACATGTTTGTAGATGGTGTTCCAAGACAAGGCCTGAAAGAGATGTAGCTCCAATGAAAGCTCTAATTTGGATGAAGCCCATAATTGGGAAAAGTGCAATGGTATTATCTTATTTCAAGACATCTTTGCTATTTTAAATTAAATTAAAAATTAAAAATTAAAACATGGCTTCTCTGATTAGTTTTTGGAGGCTGATTTTGATTTACTTAGAAGTAAAGAGTTCAACTCAGTGGACTTCCTCCCAAGTAAAAGTGCATAAGATTGCAGCTATAGAAGTGTGGCTTGCTCAGAGGCAGAATATTTTTCGCCAGTTTTGTTTTTACCCTAACCCTATGCTATTTATTATTATTATTATTATTACGTTTTCTATCCTGCTCTTCGTCCAAGGAGCCCAGAGCGGTGTACTACACACTTGACTGTACTACATACCCTGTGAAGCTGGTTAGGCTGAGAGAGAAGTGACTGGCCCAGAGTCACCCAGCAAGTCTCATGGCTGAATGGGGATTTGAACTCGGCTCTCCCCGGTCCTAGTCCAGCACTCTAACCACGACACCACGCTGGCTTATGCAAATCACCGTGCTGCATCTTGTGCAAATGCGGGGTGGGTGGGATCCACCCAGTGACATGGCTGCAGGAAGCGACTGCCAAGGAGAGGGGGTGCCTCCCTGCCCATGCTTGGCTGCAGGGAGGAGACGTGGTGGACAGGGAGCCTCTTAGTCAAGGGAAGAGAGTGGCAAGAGAGTTGGCCATTGCAAATTCACTAAGGGAAGGGGGGCGAGGGAAAGCCGTCAGTCACCCCCCCCCCACTTCTGACAGTGGCTTCAAAACGTTAGCGGAAAAGCTGCGTGATTTTGCACCACTCCCTCCTGCAGTCTGGAAAGCACCCTGGAGTGGTCCCAAGAAGATTTGGCAATGTGCACACACGCACACATACCCTGCCACCTTCATCTCCGTCCCCTACACCCATGTATTGGTCATAAAACAATAAGGACTTGTGTAATATTGTGTAGCAGGTTAAGTAGAGAGACAAGTACAAGAATGAAGACTTGACTTTAAAAGTGAAATAAAGATAAGCACATACATGCAACCCTTAAAAGGTTTATAGTGCTGAATTTGGACTGGGGAGACCTAGTTCAATCCCCTTTCAGACATGAAGCTCCCTGGGTAATTCTGGGCCACTCACTTAGCCCCATTTGCTTCACAGGGTTGTTGTGAGGATAAACATAAATGTGCACACCACTCTGGACTCCTCAGAGGAAGCATGGAGTGTACATTTAGACATGAATAGAGAAATACTTCACTAAAACTATTCTGTGACTGCATTCTGCAGCAATGAGTAACTGCAGGTTTGTAAAGCAAAACAGTACAAAATAGAACTGGCAAATAACTGGTATGCACTTTTTTGTTTTTAAAAGAGGCTGTACTTGGGAGATCTAAAAATAATCCAAAAATTAAGCACAAGGCAAAGAAGACTCAATAGTAGTTCATTGTGTCATTTTTTAAAAAGAGGCTGAAAACCAGAATGGGGAAGCAAAGAGCACCCAGTATCATGGCTGGGTGGGAATTCGAACTTGGGTCTCCCCAGTCTCTGCCCAAGAAAACAAAAAGTGGGCACTGTGCATACACAGACAGGGGGGGGGAGGGGGAGGCTCTCCATGGGAGAAGGAGCCACCCCCTTCCTTCTTCACACTACATCTTGAGCCACCCCCACTCCCTGCCCCTCTCATTTGGAATATAAATTATTTGTTGATGGTGATATGGCAGATACTGCCTAGGAAACAGGAGAGAGAGAGAGAGAATCAGCACCCCACCCCACCCCCCTAACAAACAGTAGACAAATCTCCAAAGTCATCCTCTTCACCATTCAAAGTTCAACTTGCAAAAGATGCAAAAGGCAAACTGGCTGGATATCTCTGCCTCTCTCGGGGATAGGCAAGGACATTAGACTTAATAAAAGAATTAGTAAGCCATTTAGGAGGTGCAAATTGTAAAACACACACACCCCAAACAACCAAACACCCTAAACACAAACATACTGTCCGTCAGAGGAGAGTAACCATTTTTTCCTCACGTGCAGGTTAGGTGCTAATTGGGAAAGCGTATCTCCGGCTCAGTCAGCAATCCCACTCCTTGCTGATTTGAACGTTGCCAGCAAAGAGTTTTGGGTGGAGCACAATCAGGAAGCAAATCGCTGCATGGCTGCTCGCTACTCTTTTTGCCGTGCTAGAGTGTACAGGGGGGCGGGGCGAGCTGGGAGAGGTTACAGACGTTTCTTTGCTTTTCTCTCTCCCCAGCTTGTTGGAAGCCCTGCCCTTCTCCTCCATGTCAGCTCTGCATGTGCTTCACAAGCTGTGGCCCAATTGCGGTCACCCCATCGCCTTTCTCTCCATAATCTTTCCCCTTCTGATTCACCCGCACACTCTCCTTGTCTCAGAGAACGACCGACCTGTCTTTCCATCACCTGGCATCGGCAGCCTTCCACAAGTTTCTCCTTGGGGGCAACCCTTCTCCGTGCACCTGCATTAACCTTCCCCACTTCTTCCTTTGCCATTGAGACTATTACCCATTCCTCTTCTCCCACCGCAGCACTTCCTTTGGTCCGTATCCCTTCGCCTGGAGCCGTACCCGCTCTCTTTGCCCCCGCCCCCTGCTTACACCCCTAGCTCATGGAAAGCCTCCGCTTCACTCCCTGCCTTCCTGCCGAGGGAGACTGGGGTGGGGTCGAACCTTGCCGGCTAGCTGGGACAGATCTATCTATATCGGAGTACACAGGTTCCGCTGGGCTGCCTGGCTTGCCTAGCCCACCCCACTGGCTAGGCATTCCTAGGGCCGGGGAGACTGAGAGCGAGAAAGAGGCAGCACCGAAGGAGATGTCGGCACGGCAGGAAGCGTTGAAGCAGCACATGGGTTGGGGTTTTGACAGAAGCAGGAGGCATCAGCCAGGAACCAATGGTGGGAGAGCACCGTGACTGGCAAGTCGCGCCTGCGCCGAGGGGGGGAGGGGCGCCGCAGCCGACACAAAATTTTTTACAAAAAAAAAATTTTTTTTGCAAAAAAAAAAAATTGGGGGAAAGGAAGGGGATTGGCGGGGGCACTTTTTGGTGCCCCCTACCAAGTGGCGCCAGGGGCACGTGCCCCCCCTGCCCCCCCCATCGTTACGCCCCTGTGTGTGAGGCTCTTCAGATCAGAGTGAGGAGAAAGGAGACATGGGGAGCAAGACCACAGGCACAGTCTCATTTCAAAGAGGAAGCATCCTTTAGCATTCCTATTTCAAAAACAGTAAGCAAAAATGGAGGGGTGCAAATGGGGGATGTTTTGTGAAATGGGGAGATACCGGGCATGGAATCACTCTGTGTCTGTGATTCTGGAGATGGCAGAGTACTGAATGCAAAAAATGCAGTGCCTGTAGAATCCAGGGCAAAAATGCAGTATGTTTTAGTTGCTTAATGCAGTATAATGTTCAATTTAATTTTCAGCATGATTATTTTGAGTAAATTGAGTAGAATTTACAGGCATAGGTAGGGACTATTTTTTAAAGGGTGAAAATAAGGAGCAAGCACTACTTGAGTGTTTTGCCCGCTTAATCATGAATGTATGCACAAAATTGAGATTAATTGGAACAAAGGAAAAAGCCTGTGTGTGATCTTGTGTAAGTTTCCATGATGAGATAGAGGGGAGTAAGAAGGATTTTGTGAAGGTGGTTGTTCATGTTGGCCAGTGAATTGCTGTGAAATGAATACCTTACTTATATGTTACACCTTAGTTTAAAGAATATACATACAGATCTCTCTCTCGATATCTCTCTCTCTCTCTCTCTCTCACACACACACACACACACACACACTCCTCATTCAGTGCTGGACATGTAAAGGTAAAGTGTGCTATTGAGTTGGTGTCTACTCCTGGTGACCACAGAGCCATGTGGTTGTCTTAGGTAGAATACAGGAGGGGTTTACCATTGCCATCTCCTGCGCAGTATGAGATGATGCCTTTCAGCATCTTCCATGTAGCACATGTATCAATGTGGTGTAGTGGTTAGAGTGCTGGACTAGGACTGGGGAGACCCGGGTTCAAATCCCCATTCAGCCATGAAACTAGCTGGGTGACTCTGGGCAGGTCACTTCTCTCTCATCCTAACCTACTTCACAGGGTTGTTGTGAAAGAGAAACTTAACACCGCTCTTGACTCCTTGGAGGAAGAGCGGGATATAAATGTAATAATAATCTGTAAGGGACAGAGGAGCCATGAGATTTCATAACCCCATGAGAAATGAACCTGTTCTTCTATATGCCATAAATAATATAGCTTGAGGGGCAGATACTTTTCTCTTCTCAGCTATCCTGGAGACCTTACTTCTTGTAAAGTCAGAGCCAGAGGTGAGGGACTGGAAGTGAGATATAATGTTTTTGTGTGCCACACTGTGCGTGGCCCATTATTTGCATGTTTGAACATAGGAAGATAGGAAGCTGCCATATACTGAGTCAGACCATTGGTCGATCTAGCTCAGTATCGTCTTCACAGACTGGCAGCAGCTTCTCCAAGGTTGCAGGCAGGAATCTCTCTCAGCCCTATCTTTGGAGAAGCCAGGGAGTGAACTTGAAACCTTCTGCTTTTCCCAGAGCAGCTTCATCCCCTGAGGGGAATCTCTTCCAGTGCTCAGACATCAAGTGTCCCATTCATATGCAACCAGGGCGGAGCCTGCTTAGCTAAGGGGACAAGTCATGCTTGCCAGCACAAGACCAGCTCTCCTTCTGTTGTATCAGTTTGAATCTGTAACTGACATTTCCATCAGTTCCCCCTAATTGTCCTTTCAAGTGGCAATCACAGAAGCTGATGACAAAGGTGTGCTATCCCTTTAAATGCCACAGGCCTTGGACGGTTCTAAGCCAGGCCTGCCTTCTGACAACTGGGATGGATTCTTCAGCCTTGAATTTTTAAAACAGGCTTGGCTGCTGTTCCCTGATGGCTTGCTTGAATTATTGCAGTCCTCAATTCCGTCTCTCTTTATTTTATTTTATTTTATTTATTTGTCAGACTTATATACCGCCCTTCCAAAATGGCTCAGGGTGGTTCACAACATGATAAACAATGAAAACAAATGAACAATTAAAATCAAACTATTAAAACTGGGTAGCCATTCCCCAGGTCATCAGTATCTAGCCAGCAATGACTCTCTTCCCTGGTAAACTGACTTCCTGAAAGGGAACAGGCACCTTAGCTCTTTGCCTGCCCTTCCTCCTTCAGCTCTGACTCCATCTTCAGCCTTCTTCCTAAGACTTCCGTCCCATGCAGTATCTTCCACCCAGTCTGCCTGAAACCCCCATCACAGGCCCTTAAGTGTGTGTGTGAGAGAAAAAGAGAGTGATGTGCACACACTGCCTTGATAGTGCTGCCCAGAAGAAAACTCTTTCTGCTCACTGATGGTAAGAATTAGAGGGAACGCTGGTGGGAGGGCCGAAACTGGTGCGGAGAGAGAAAATAAAACTGTGCTATTGTAGGACTGAAGGGCAGATTATCAAGTGACTTATAGAGTGAATTAAGATGCCATCCACTTCAGTTTCTAACTATCCTGCAGGAACTGGGCTACATAGGAACACATCTATCCAAACTATTTCATTAGCATAGAATGGTGCTTTCTTAATAGTTACAAGTGAGACTTCATTGGAAGTTTTAATAGTAACCTATAAGTAACAGAGCCAGCGTGGTGTAGTGGTTAGAGTGCTGGACTTGGACCGGGGAGAGCCAAGTTCAAATCCCCATTCAGACAGGATACTAGCTGGGTGACTCTGGGCCAGTCACTTCTCTCTCAGTCTAACCTACTTCACAGGGTTGTTGTGAAAGAGAAACTCAAGTGTGTAGTACACCGCTGTGGGCTCCTTGGAGGAAGAGCGGGATATAATATGTTAATAACAACAACAACAACAGAAAACAGAGTTTAGATATCAACAGTTAACAGGAAAAAAATTAATTATTAAATGAAACCAAAAAAAGGGCTGTAAAACCCACCCATTCTGCTGAAAACCTGGCGCCCTCCCCACATATGTTCCCCCGCCCTCTCAGTGCCCCAGTCCGGCCCTGGTCCCTCCGCTCCAACCCGGTCATCACGCCCTGCTGCTGGCGCCGCTGTTACTGTGCATCACGTGGACCTGCCTGGCGCCTGCGTGCAGCATCCCAGCCATCTCCCGCTGGCGCCTCCTTCCTCTTCCCGCGCTCCAGACGCTGTGCTTGCTGTGACTCCCCTCTGAGCTTGTTGCGGGCATTTTGTGTGGGGGGGGGAGGTTTAAACAACAGGCAGCAGCAACCAACCAAGCCAATTCTCTTGTTTTCCTGCGTGCGGGTCCGGCCGTTCCCCTTTCCCTGCTCTTGAGGGAGGACGGAGCTGCCTGAGCAGATGATACCAGACAGGGTGAAAAGCTGTGGAGGAGCTGCGCCCTGGAAGGAGTGGGAAACAGGTTCCCCTTTCCCTGCTCTTGAGGGAGGAGCTGCCTGCCTCAGCCTATTAAATCAGCGTTAACAATGAGCAGCCTGACATTGACTCAACTAAGTTTCCTTCAGCTGAGGTTGAATCCTTAGTATCATGATCCCAACCTGATCCATCTGTTTGTTTTCCTGGCTGTCCATGGTATCCTCCAAAGTCTTCTCCAGCACCAAAGTTCAAAAGTGTCGATGCTTTTTCTATCTGGCTTCTTCAAAGTCCATATATATTATATGCCTAATTATATTAGATACAGTGTTATGCACATAATTACATGAAATCTTTGTGTATTAAATTTTGAATACAGACTAATTGTATTTCGAATTTTTATTTTTCACAATAACTAAGGGCGCTCAACAGAATGTTGCATCTGGGCGCCAGATCCCCTAGAGCCGGCCCTGCTTAGAGGTCTGTGTGTCAACATCCTCTGTCTCTCTCTCTCTCTCCTTTGCTTTGTCAGAGTATTACAGCAGGAATTCTCTTCCTGCCCTAATCAACAGAAAGCGGCTCTTCTGCAAAGCAACATCAAACCTATTATTGGTTTATTGGTTTATTTAATTTTTATACTGCCTGATATAGACATCTCTAGACAGTTTTGCTGGGAATTGTTTGCTGGAATTTAGTTGCTGGGCATTGTTTAAGTACACCTAATGCTTCTTAGCCCTTCTCTTTTTATCTTGGACATTTTCAGTGCAAACCTAGGGGGCCTCCTGCGCCGCTGCCTGCACACGCCACTGCCCTGGCCCCCGCACCACTCCTTGCCCTTTTTGCCACCTTTTTGCAGCCACCATGTGCATGGCCGGTGAGGGTGGGGGTGATCCAAGCAGGCATCCCTCCATGGTGGTGGTGGCGATGGGCAGAGCAGCCGCTGGGCCTGTCATCCAGGGGCTTGTGATGATCTACTCCCACTGCGCAGGTGCGCTGGAGTGCCTCGCAGTTCTCAAGGGCTGCTCCGCCCAGCGACACGGAGGGGAGGCCTGCTAGATCAACCTCCCACCCCCGGCCACGCACATGGCAGCAAAAATTCTGAAAAACACTGGAGGTTCAGCGCAGCCGGGCAGCGGCAGGGTTGTTGTGAATGGTCATAACCCATCATAACCAGAGGTACCAACTCAGAAGCATGATGAAATATAGGCCTGTGTCTGATTTATTTTAAGAGTTCAGTTCAATGTCTGAACTGGAGGTGAATCTCATGACTGCCTGGTCAATGATTTGTAGAGTCAGGGGAATGGAGCATTGTTTATCAGGGTTTGCGGAAACTCACTGATACAATGGGTCAGGCTTAATTACCAGTCTCACACTGCTGAAATTAACCTGTGTCCAGTAACAGGATGCTTCTGCCTTAAGTCAAAGGTGTTGATTAACTTGCCTCACTCATGCTTACCCTTTTGATGTTACTTTGAATATTCTTTGGTTGCAAATACACACTAGATAGAGGTATACAAGAAATAATGTCTCACACAAATAGAATTAACTCCCTCTCACTAATTGCTAACTTTTAACACCTTCTGGGACCAGGCTAGCACATCTGGGATGCAGATTTGCTTTTGGACTTTCTCCCCTCCTCAAGATAACAGCTAACAGGAGATGAGAGTGAGATCTCTCTGGACTGATCAAATATCCTGAGCTAATTTTGATATTTAAAAGACAATATTCCAAGGATAGCAGGAATAAATGCCTTTTGTGATCCAGAAGACTAAAAAGGGACATCAAAGGATGGAACCACTATAAGAAGGAGTCTCTGGACATGGCAGTTTAGCAGTTCTGTGCCTACGGGCATTCTGCTCACACGCTAGCTATCTTGTGCCTACAGCAAGATTTGCTCAGGAACTCTGCTCATGGACAGGAACTGCCTGTGACTTCTACTGCGCAGTGAGAAGTCAAGACTTTTCCCCAGCCATGGCACCTTCACTCTCTGCCTCGCTCTGAGCAAACTGTCTGCTTGACCACCAGAAGCCAGACCATCGCTCTGTTGCTGTTCCCAGTTACAGTCTCTCCTCTTCAGCTGAAAGATCCACCATTCTCCAGCCTGGTAAATATGCTGCTCCTACAAGCCTGGAATTCCTTCATCCCTTCCCCTTCTCCTGCTCCCTTCCCCTTGTCCCCTTACTAATTTCTGATCCCCCAAAAACCTTACCAGCCCTCAGCCTTCCTTCCTCCCCCCCCCTTTTCCGCCTATATCTAAACTGTAAGAGGCTCTAGGAAGATTTAATTGCACACACATATGTCATTGAGGCACACTGGGTGGAAAATATTGGTACTGGCTAGATGTTCTGTTTTAATACTGTTAGCAATTCTGCTTTGCTAGGTTGTTGGTAAGCCTTTTATGTTCAATAAAGCCCATTGAACCTCTTTGAGGACTAGTTTGATCTCCTTCCTTCTTTGCAATCCAGATCATACGTGGTCATCAATATAAAAGAACAAGGTCACGTTGGTGACATTATGGTCCTGACCTGTTTTGTATACTGGCTAATGAGCATGTTTGGTATATAGATCAGGCCTGGTCTGTAACAGGGTGGGCACGGGGTGGTGGCAGAAGGCCCCCCTGACATTTTCCCCAAGGTCGGGGGGTAAGAGCGCCTCTGCATCCAACTGCCAATAGCAAGATATCTCCACAACCTGCTTCTCTGCACTAAGGAACAACCTAGGTGAGAAGAAAAATGCATATTTTCAAATACTCAGCCAAGGCAGCATGTGGCAAATGTAATTATTTATTTAATAAATTAACATTTGCTATAGAACAACTTCTTCTTCTTCTTCTTCTTCTTCTTCTTCTTCTTCTTCTTCTTCTTCTTCTTCTTCTTCTTCTTCTTCTCAAAGAAATAAAAGGTGGTTTTGATTGCAATGAGTGCAAAATAAAGTAGCTCAGCTCCGGCAACAATGCCTGTTCTGCTGCCTCTTTTTTTCTGACCGGAATATCCTCCATTCCGTTGTTTGGAGAAGTGCCTTTTCTTATCATTGTTTGTAAAGAAAATTGGCCTGACACTTTTTCTGTTTTACAAGCAATTTGATGGTTCTATGACTGAAGTCCAGAATTTCTTTGATAGTCTGCTATTCGATGGACAGCATTGCCAAGCCATTAAGTCTTTGCCCCCAGATCCCCAAAGGAAGACAGGACACACGTGTATGGATGAAAACTAGGGCCACTTTATTAACTATAAACTATGCAGAGATCTGCAACAGATATAACTATAACCTCCCTAAACTAGAGTGTGGGCAACTCCAATCCCCTTTTTGGGTAGGCACAGCCTCCTAGCGAGGGTTGAGCTCCTCTCACTGTTGGGCAAAGCAGCCAGGCTTGGCAGATGCCATATGAAACCTCAGCATAGCCCCACCAAGCCACACAGTTTACTGTGTCAAGGAGGTAGCCACCAGGGTCACCACCACTGTTCCCTCCAACATGGATCCCCAGATGTTGTGGACTACAACTCCTATAATCCCCAGGCAAAATCCATTGTAGCTTGGGATTCTGGGAGTTGTAGTCAACATCTGGGAATCCCTGTTAGAGGAAACACTGGTCACTACCCCTCCAGCCCCGAAGCTCTGAGTGGATCAGCTAAACAGTGCCCTAAAAGTGGTTCATTCGCTAGGTGACAAGATTTGGCTTTTTAAAAGCCAAATTCTGGCTTACGGCCCATTTGACCAATGAGTATACCCCTTAGGCTCTGGCCACCTCAGACACCCCTGGGCCACAAAACCCTGAAAGATTGTTACATGAAACCATCTCTACCTGAAAGGTACCTATGGCTGAGCACCAATCGAGGTCTTAACCTCCAAAGCCCACACTCACCTGCCAAAGTGACCACTTAACCTGCAACCAGACTCCCACCCCTAAAAGGGGGGTTATTCCCTTTAAAACACAGTCAGTGAGGAGTAGGCGAAAAAATCTCCACACAAAGCCAATCAGGTGAAGACCAAAAATTCCTACTCGGCCCATAAGCGACCAGCTAATCTCTCACTGAACTAGGGAGGGTGGGCGGGAGCCGCAAAGCCTGCAAAGTTGGAGGAAGGAAGCATGTGTGGCGCATAAGTAGCGGCATCACCACACTGACCCCATTGGCCATCCCATGCATGTAGCCACTTCTCACAGAGGACGGCCAAATGGGAGCCATGTCCTCCTGGTCAGGGCTGATTTGGCTTGATCTTGGACTGGACCACCTTTCCTGAAGGCCTGTCTGGTTCACGATCAAACCATCGAACCAGCCTGGTTCGCAGCAGACCAGTTTGCTATTGAACCATTCGTACACACCTGTCAGGGTCCCAACATCTCTAGGCCTCACCTCCCATGTGCAGAGGGTTACGGTGGGAACGATCCCAACCAGGGCAGGAATGCTGCGCCCTCAGACGTGTCCCAACCCCCACCTGCTGAGATCGGCAGGCCCTACTGGCTCCCGTGGTCGGGTGACCTAGTGTCACCCGACACTGATGTGGTCTCATGGGACGTTGTTAGCATATTGCAAGATCACACTCCAAACTCTCGTGTGATCAATAGTGAGATCGCCAGGTCTCATGAGAGTTGCTGTGAGATTTCAGGGTTTTATAAAATGGCCTGGCCTGTGATGAGGGGCAGACAGCTGAGAGCTGTCAAGAGGCAGACAGCTCTGGGAAGTCAAGTCTCCAGCAGGTGACAGAGGCAAAGGAACGCCTGTGGAGGCATTAGCCTAGGACATTGCCAAGACCTCAGGAGTTATGAGGCCAGACCGACTGGCACCCCTAAACAGGGGTAGAATCAATAAGATGGAGACCTTGCACCCCACGAGGCCCAACAACACCCCCAATGAAAAGGAACACACTGCATAGCACAGGCAAGACCTGATGGCAATTGCCTCTGCTTACCTTACCCAGCTCGGATTTGCCACCTAAAAGAAACACACACAACACAAAACAACAACAAGGAATGAACAGGAACACATTGCATAGCACTGCTAAGACCTGATGGCAATTGCCTCGGCTTACCTTAACCAGCTGGGATTCTCCACCTAAAAACAAACACACACAAACACACACACAAGGAATGTAAAGGAACACACTGATTAGCACTAGAAAGACAGGATGGCAAAATTGCCTCTGCTTACCTTACGCAGCTGAGATTTGCCAACTAAAACAAACAAACACACAAATGAGGAATGTAGAGGACTACATTGCATAGCCCGGGAAAGTGTTGGAGATGGACTACCAGTGCATCAACTTTTTGCACCAACTAGCCTTATGACCACTAGGGGCATTGGGGGTAGAGATAGTGAGTAAGGGTCTCCCTAACTGTTCTATCGGTCTCTACTCTATAACCCCTGATAGGACTCTTCAGGTATTTCCTGTTGAGAGTCAGAAAGAATCCCTTCCTTTCCTCTAAGAGAGCAGATGGAAACATCTCTCTCTCTCCCCCACCTATTCATTATGTTCTTTTATAAATTAGGGTTAGGTCTTTCCTAACCAAAGTATACTTCACCAATAAATACTTTGTATTTATTCTACAAGAATCTCCACGTGTCTTCTCTAAATAGCTGCAACAACTAAACTCTGCAACTACTCTGTAACTGGAATGGGTAGCTTCTTTAGTGCTCTGCTAATTAATTGGGGGATAAAAATTACAACCCCCCAAGAGAAAGAGCTGCTGGCAAGATCACCTCTGCTCAGAGGTGCACCTAAGTAATTTTGAAGCCTGGACCTAAAGGACTTTGGAGCCCACACCCCACATGGCAAATTAAACATTTTTTAACACATACATTCTTGAGGGCACAAACCACACCACCCAGGACTGACTAAAGATTATTTGGGAGCCCCCAAGGAGTATGGACTCCAGGGGCTGCATCCCCCAAATCCAGGAGTAAAAGCACCTCTGCCACTGCTTACCTTACTCAGCTCAGATTTGCCACCTAAAAGAAATGCACACACGCACAAACACACAAATGAGGAATGAAAAGGGGCTGGAATGAAATGCGGAATGAAATGAGGAATGAAAAGGGGCATCAAGGAAAGGCCAGGTTTCCTACCTGTAACCGTAGTTCTTCAAGTGGTCTTCTGTGCGTTCACACTTGGGTTATGCGCCTGCGCAGAGCCACGTTCTGGAACCTTCCAAAGCTTCACCCCCCAAAAAGGAAAAAAGAGCAGGAAGACCCACTCCCTCGGTAGGTTGAACCCCACACTACCTCAGTCAAGGAGACCGCCGCTCAACAAAAGAGACCAGCTGCTGTGGGGAGGTAGGGAGGGAGTGTGAATGCACAGAAGACCACTCGAAAACTATGGTTACAACAACAACAATATTTTCACACTGTCTTTCAACAAAAGTTTCCAAAGTTGCTTATATAGAGAAATAATAAATAGAACAAACAAACAAACAATTAAGATGATGCCCCAAACACACAGTCTTGGCAGTCAGGTTTGGACTGAGCCTGCGCTTGGTCATTCTCTTCCATTCTCTGCTGCATTTCACTCACCAAAATGGCTTCAACAATATGAGGCTTGCTAAACTGTAATAAGTCCTCCTGGCCCCTGGACTCTGTGACTTTCACTTGCTGTGAAACGGAATTAAGGACGGAGGTCCACCAGAGGATGATTTGAAAATTAGAAGCATTGAGCTGTTAGTGATGGAAGGACTTCTCTGTGGCTTCCTGGAAATGGACCAGACACCCTTACTTCGTGGGTTGCTCTCAAGCCCTTTCTGGGGACCCCACCCCCTCATGGATTATTCTGCTACTTCTCAGGGAGATTGCAGAACTGGGGAAAGGATCAGAGCAGAGCACAGCAAATGCCTCTCACAGAAATGACCTGGGCTATGTGGAGGAAGGCCCTCTACTCAATGATACCCTACCTTAGCTCTTTCATTTTTTTGCCATGCAGTGCTCAAGGCTGGAAGGGAAGAAGAAATTCAGGCCCACAAATTTTAAATTAAGTCCCACAAATCTGCCAGTTTGCTAAGCACTAGCTGTCCCACCCTCTCAAAACAGTCACCCCCAGTCCCAACCATTCCCCCGGAGCCTAGGGCACCTCCTCACCAATTGTGACTCCCGACTACGTTTGGAAGCCCCCTTCTGCAGTTGGAGGAGGAGCCGAAGTTGGCTCAACACGGTTCCTCCTCTTGAAGAACCTCCGTCTGGGGGGCTTCCCCTTGGAGTCACGTGTGGGGGAGGTCTGAAAGAGCTGCCTGCAGCACTGGCAGACCCTTCGCAGCCTAGAAGAGAGCAGGGAGAAGGTGAGAAAGAGACCCTTAGGCAGACATTTGGAGGAGAGGGGGCCAATGGAAGGTATGCAGAACAGCTGGGGCAGCAATACAGGTAGCCCACTAGGTTTCCAGGTATTGCGCCGTCTTCTTTCTGGCTGAGGAATTAAGTAAAGAAAGCTGCCCAAATGCATTGGTGCAGAGACCTTTGGAACACTGTGTGCAGTTCTGCTCAACCCAACTCACCAAGCTTATGTTAGAGCTGGGAAAGGCATAGAAAAGGACCACGAAAGAGCTCAGGGGTGTAGCTCCTTCCTGGAAGGGAAAAGGTGGAGGCAACAGGGACCTTTTCATTTAGAAAGAAGAAAAGAATGGAGGGCATGACAGAGGTGCACCCTCTCTTCACATCGTGCACCATGTTTGGGATGGGTTTTTGGAGTATGCTGCCACAAGATGAAGTGAAGGCCAGTGCCCTAGCCAGCAGTCACTTTTCACTTGCAACTAACACTGGTGTGCCGGTTTCCTTGGTGCTGCCAGGGACACCATGCTGCTGGACCAGGAAGTGGAGATGACACTGCTGCTGGGTGTGGACTGCACACTAGAAGTAGGCACTCCCGCAAAAGGCTGAGCATTCCTAGGCCTCCAAAGGTGTGTCACAGACCCAACATGAAGAGTAGCACACTTCAGTAACAAGGATTTAGGATTAGATAAAAAGGAAAAGGTGTGTAATAAGAACAAGTGTCTTTTCATAAGACAGTCTGTAAGAGAGAGTTTTCATTCAGCATACTGATAACACCTTGCACCAAATCTCCGGAGGATCTCTCCCATGATCGGTTTCATGTAGGTGTTAAAGTACTTTGGAGACAATATGGAGCCCTGAGGAACACCATATGAAAGTTCAGATTGGAAAGAGCAACAGTCTCCCAGGGACCCCGTGTGGAATCTGCCCGAGAGGTAGGAGCGGAACCACTGCAAAGCAGTGCCTCCCACCCCCAACCCCCTCAGACACTCCATCACCAAAGATGATGATTTCAATATGACAGCCGATATGCGTAAAGATGTGCTTTTTCGATTGGACTGTGTAACTGAACAGGCCAGGCTTGCAGACTCTTGAAAACTCAAGAAGTGTTCTACCATATGGCCTAAAAGACTAGCACATAGGCAAATACATGTGATCAATGAGCTTGGGGGAAATGGACTTATTAAGGACTTTAAAGTGGAGTCATGCAGAGAAGCTGCCACAAGGTGCCAGTGTTGCTTACTTAATAAAGTGTTGCTTACTTAATTGCTATTAATAAAGGGGTGAGACCCAGCTTTTCTGCATGCCAGACACAGACAGAGTCACAGCGTCCTCTGGAGCAAATACATTCTGATGTCATAGGAACATAGGAAGCTGCCATATACGGAGTCAGACCATTGGTCCATCTAGCTCAGTATTGTCTACACAGACTGGCAGTGACTTCTGCAAGGTTGCAGGCAGGAATCTCTCTCAGCCCTATCTTGGAGAAGCCAGGGAGGGAACTTGGAACCTTCTGCTCTTCCCAGAGCGGCTCCATCCCCTAAGGGGAAGATCTTACAGTGCTATTCTCCCATTCACATGCAACCAGGGCGGACCCCAACCTTCTCCCAACCTTGGAGAAGCCGCTGCCAGTCTGTGCAGACAATACTGAGCTAGACACGTGTCCCTGCATGTAAGGGGTGAGACCCCGTAGAACTGGTAAGGGCCATGTCAGGGGAGTAGCAAGCGAGGCTGTCGGTGGCTCAATGGAAAACTTTTATATCTACAGCGTTCAGTCTCTCATTCAAATGCAAACCAGGGTGGACCCTGCTTAGCAAAGGGGAAAAAATTCATGCCTGCTGCCACAAGACCACTTTCCTCCCACTGCTCCGAAAAAAATCACGCAGCCATTGAGAATCCCGGGAGAGAAAAAGTCTTTACTTACAGCGGTGACCGGTGAGGGTGCGGACCAGCCGGTTCCCCCTGAAACGCTGAGGCCCCAATGGGCGGAGGCTGAGACGCCAGGATAGTGCCCACCGGGCTCTGGTCGTCTCCCTCAAAGCGAAGGCGCTTGTTGGATCCAGCCTTCCACTTGGCGCCATTGGGTTGCTTTCGCTTTTGATTTCCAGCTGGCCACCTGAATCAACAGGCGCTCCCTTAAAAGTACCTTGGAAGGACTCCCTCAGGCTGGCGCCTCTATTTCTTGGCGTCCGCTGCGCCTGGACCTCTTGGGGGTTTTGGCCAAGTGCCGCCCCAAGGTCCCCGTCCCCACTGTCTGAGCCGGAGGCTGCAGGGGGAATCTGAAGCAGTCCTGCTGGACTAAGGCGCGGCAACAGCAAGAGCGGAGAAAACACGTGCGCAGCTGAGAGGCCGGAGCCTCCAACGCTGAGCCCTGAAAGGGTTCCTCTGAGAGGAACTCCGCGCTGACCAGGACCCCTCCAAACAAATGCAAATACTTTAGTAAGCAGCCAATCAAGCCGAATGCAAGCTAAAAGCATTAACTTGAGCAGGACATCTTATCTGATGGTTTGTTTGTTTGCTGGCTCCAAAGAGAGGCAGCTCCCTTCCCCACCCTTGCAGAGCCAAGCGGAGAGGAAGGGGGGGAGGGGGAGGGAAACCACCAGGCAGGCCCAGACCCAAAGAGTGGTGACTCCTGTTTCCCTCCATAGCCAGAGGCGGGTCATGAAGGAGAAGAAATAAAACAAACTGAAGCAAAGGCTTAACTGCAGGAGCTCTCTCCTAAAACATCCTATCCATGAGCCCCTGGAGGCGCAGTGGTAAAACTGCCGCCCTGTCACCAGAAGGTTACAAGTTCGATCCTGACCAGGGGCTCAAGGTGGACTCAGCCTTCCATCCTTCCGAGGTCGGTAAAATGAGTACCCAGTATGTTGGGGGACAATATGCTAAATCATTGTAAACCGCTTAGAGAGCTTCCAGCTATAGAGCGGTATATAAATGTAAGTGCTATTCCTATTGCTATTGCCAGGGGCGTAGCAAGGTTGGAATGGGCCCAGAGACAAGATTTTAAAATGCCCCCCCCCACTCAAAGTCCAGGGCCTCAGCACACCCCACATTTTATATCCCGCTCTTCCTCCAAGGAGCCCACAGCGGTGTACTACACACTTGAGTTTCTCTTTCACAACAACCCTGTGAAGTAGGTTAGACTGAGAGAGAAGTGACTGGCCCAGAGTCACCCAGCTAGTATCATGGCTGAATGGGGATTTGAACTCGGCTCTCCCCGGTCCTAGTCCAGCACTCTAACCACTACACCACGCTGGCTCTGTTACTTATAGGTTACTATTAATACTTCCAATGAAGTCTCACTTGTAACTATTAAGAAAGCACAATTCTATGCTAATGAAATAGTTTGGATAGATGTGTTCCTATGTAGCCCAGTTCCTGCAGGATAGTTAGAAACTGAAGTGGATGGCATCTTAATTCACTCTATAAGTCACTTGATAATCTTCCCTTCAGTCCTACAATAGCACTGTTTTATTTTCTCTCTCCCCGCCAGTTTCTGCCCTCCCACCAGCGTCCCCTCTAATTCTTACCATCAGTGAGCAGAAAGAGTTTTGTTCTGGGCAGCACAGCACTATCAAGGCAGTGTGTGCACATCACTCTCTTTCTCACACACACACACGCAGACACATTTAAGGGCCTGTGATGGGGGTTTCAGGCAGATTGGGTGGAAGATACTGCATGGGACGGAAGTCTTAGGAAGAAGGCTGAAGATGGAGTCAGAGCTGAAGGAGGAAGGGCAGGCAAAGAGCTAAGGTGCCTGTTCCCTTTCAGGAAGTCAGTTTACCAGGGAAGAGAGTCATTGCTGGCTAGATACTGATGACCTGGGGAATGGCTACCCAGTTTTAAGAATATGATTTTCATTGTTCATTTGTTTTAATTGTTTATCATGTTGTGAACCGCCCTGAGCCATTTTGGAAGGGTGGTATATAAATCTGACAAATAAATAAATAAAATAAAATAAAATAAAATAAAATAGAGAGAAACCATATTGAGGACTGCAAGAATTCAAGCAAGCCATCAGGGAACAGCAGCCAAGCCTGTTTGAAAAATTCAAGGCTGAAGAATCCATCCCAGTTGTCAGAAGGCAGGCCTGGCTTAGAACCGTCCAAGGCCTGTGGCATTTAAAGGGATAGCACACCTTTGTCATCAGCTTCTGTGATTGCCACTTGAAAGGACAATTAGGGGGAACTGATGGAAATGTCAGTTACAGATTCAAACTGATACAACAGAAGGAGAGCTGGTCTTGTGCTGGCAAGCATGACTTGTCCCCTTAGCTAAGCAGGCTCTGCCCTGGTTACATATGAATGGGACACTTGATGTCTGAGCACTGGGAGAGATTCCCCTCAGGGGATGAAGCTGCTCTGGGAAAAGCAGAAGGTTTCAAGTTCCCTCCCTGGCTTCTCCAAAGATAGGGCTGAGAGAGATTCCTGCCTGCAACCTTGGAGAAGCTGCTGCCAGTCTGTGAAGACGATACTGAGCTAGATAGACCAATGGTCTGACTCAGTATATGGCAGCTTCCTATCTTCCTATCTTCCTACATGCAAATAATGCGCCATGCACAGTGTGGCACACAAAAACATTATATCTCACCTCCAGCCCCCCACCTCTGGCTCTGACTTTACAAGAAGTAAGGTCTCCAGGATAGCTGAGAAGAGAAAAGTATCTGCCCCTCAAGCTATATTATTTATGGCATATAGAAGAACAGGTTCATTTCTCATGGGGTTATGAAATCTCATGGCTCCTCTGTCCCTTACAGATTATTATTACATTGATATCCCGCTCTTCCTCCAAGGAGCCAAGAGCGGTTTTAAGTTTCTCTTTCACAACAACCCTGTGAAGTAGGTTAGGATGAGAGAGAAGTGACCTGCCCAGAGTCACCCAGCTAGTTTCATGGCTGAAAGGGGATTTGAACCCGGGTCTCCCCAGTCCTAGTCCGGCACTCTAACCACTACACCACATTGATACATATGCTACATGGAAGATGGAGAAAGGCATCATCTCATACAGCGCAGGAGATGGCAATGGTAAACCCCTCCTGTATTCTACCTAAGACAACCACATGGCTCTGTGGTCACCAGGAGTAGACACCAACTCAATAGCACACTTTACCTTTACATGTCCAGAACAGAATGAGGAGTGTGTGTGTGTGTGTGTGTGTGTGTGAGAGAGAGAGAGAGATCCGTATGTATATTCTTTAAACTAAGGTGTAACATATAAGTAAGGTATTCATTTCACAGCAATTCACTGGCCAGCATGAACAACCACCTTCACAAAATCCTTCTTACTCCCCTCTATCTCATCATTGAAACTTACACAAGATCACACACAGGCTTTTTCCTTTGTGCCAATTAATCTCAATTTTGTGCATACATTCATGATTAAGCAGGCAAAACACTCAAGTAGTCCTTGCTCCTTATTTTCAGCCTTTAAAAAATAGTCCCTACCTATGCCTGTAAATTCTACTCAATTTACTCAAAATAATCATGCTGAAAATTAAATTGAACATTATACTGCATTAAGCAACTAAAACATACTGCATTTTTGCATTTTTGCCCTGGATTCTACAGGCACTGCATTTTTTGCATTCAGTACTCTGCCATCTCCAGAATCACAGACACAGAGTGATTCCATGCCCGGTATCTCCCCATTTCACAAAACATCCCCCATTTGCACCCCTCCATTTTTGCTTACTGTTTTTGAAATAGGAATGCTAAAGGATGCTTCCTCTTTGAAATGAGACTGTGCCTGTGGTCTTGCTCCCCATGTCTCCTTTCTCCTCACTCTGATCTGAAGAGCCTCACCCATGAGCTGAGGAGTGACTATGTGCATGAACAGAGACTCTAGCCCAGAGAGCAAGCAAAGGGAGTTGGAGAGCCTCTTTAGACTTGGCTCTGGTCAGGTTTGTTTGAGTGCCTTTGCAAAACAAAGAGAGTCCCTTTGTTTTGACTTGATGACTTGTTGACTCAGACTGAGCAGAACAAAGGGAAGCTGAGTCCACCCCCCACCTCAGCTAGTCTGTCTTTGCAAATTGCAAACCACTTGTATGCAGATTCCATGCCCTGAAAGAGACAGGCAGGAGCCCCCCACCCCGGGACACACAGGAGGGGGTCGGGGCTCAGGCTGAGGGCACAGCACACTCTGAGACTTTTGTTGCTTTTGCTCAAGTTCCATCGGCAGCGGCACCTTCCCAGCCCAGTGGGTGGCGCTCTGCGCCTTCCAGCAAGCTGTGCCTGATGCAACGCATCTCTTGCTTCATCGGAAGAGCTGACCCTGCTTGGAATGCAGGCAATGTGTGCTCAAATGGCTTCAGCCACACATTTCCTGGGATATTCCGAGGAGCACCTAGCTTTTCTGTGAAACCTTTGGCACGCTGATCTTTATTCTCTATTAAAACTGAGCATGAGCATATATAAGTGAACACATATGCTTCCCCAGAGGTGCATCTAGGTAACTTTGTAGCCTGGACCTAAAAATAAGAGTTTTGAAGGGAGGAAGTCTACTTGCTTCTGTTTTAGCTATTTGTATACTGCTTTTCAACACAAGAAAAGTGTTGAAATACATAGAAAAGTGAGAAATAAGTAAAGATGGTTCCCTCAGGGACATTTCTTTTTGAGTAGCACACATTCATGCTGCATTTGTGCTTGCACTTATTTGGAAGGGGCTGGCTTCAGAGAGCAACTTTCTTTGAGTAGTGGCACACATTAATTCTGTGTTTTGTTTCTTGCTTGATTTTACTTTGAGGGTTCATTTTTAAAATCCACCTCTGCAGCCCATTCCTTTTCCCTTTCATGTGGGCTCCGTTGTCGTAGCCTTGGTCCCTCATACCACCAATATTAAGATTCCAGGGATGCAGTTGATTGACAAGAGTGTCACACAAACCCTCTCCAGTTGCATCATGCACTTCCAGGAAACCTAGGGAATGTTCTTCTATGTCCACAGTGCCTTCTTTGCAGGAAACAAAATGAATCATAACCATCATCTGCTCAATGTGACTGATGTCTGGAATGCAGTCCAATATTATAAAATAGTACTTTGCTTTCTAGATTGCTTACAAGATCTTTTCAGTGATGGTCTTGCCCAAAATTGCAATAATTTAATTTTGTATGTCTTTGCGCAAATAGTGGTATTTGGATTCCTGTCTCTTTTGCAAGCACATTAATTTTAAAATCTACTATCTAGGTTTACATTATACTTTATTCAGGCGACTTCGACTCCACTGTTTCTGTGGAATCTGTTAAGGTGGTGGCCAGCAATCCTCCTTGCAGTATTAGATTGGATCAGTTTCCATATGTGATGCCGGAGGACATGGACTAGCTGCTTGGGGCAGTGCGGCCTACCACTTCTTCGCTGGATCCTTGCCTGACTTAGCTGCTTCTATCTAGCCCTACTTGGCTGCTTCTATCTAGCAGGGAAATTGTTGGAGATGATTGATTTGATTGATTGATTGATTAAGTGCTGTCAAGTTGATGTCGACTCTTAGTAACCACATATAGATTCTCTCCAGGATGATCTATCTTCAACATGGCCTTTAAGGTCTCTCAGTGGTGCATTCATTGTTGTCGTAATCGAGTCCATCCACCTTGCTGCTGGTCATCCTCTTCTTCTCTTTCCTTCAACCGTTCCCAGCATTATGGACTTCTCAAGGGATCTGGACTTTGCATAATGTGTCCAAAGTATGATAGTTTGAGCCTGGTCATTTGTGCCTTGAATGAAAATTCTGGATTGATTCGTTCTAGGATCCATTGGTTTGTTTTCCTGGCTGTCCATGGTATCTTCTCCAACACCAAAGTTCAAAAGCTTCAGTGCTTTTTCTAGCTTGCTTCTTCAAAGTCCAGCTTTCGCATCCAGAGTGTCACGGGGAAAACCATTGTCCGAACAATTAAATCAATTAAAATACCTGGGGGTAATTTTTCAATATAATGCTGGGAAATCAGCACATATTAGTATGCTCACAGATTCGGCAAAACGCAGCACAGCAGCAATCTTAAGATTTTTCAGAACTCAGGGTGCAGGCTACATACCAGCTGCCTTAAAGCTTTATACCGCAAAGGTCATTCCGCAATTATTGTATGGCATACAACTAGGTCCATACTCAAGGTTTGACACTTTGGAAAGAACTCAATCAGGGTTCTTGAGGAATTTATTTGGTACACCAAAATGTACAGCAAATGTGACTTTAAGGACAGAGACTGGTTTCATAAAAATTGAATCTCGGGCCTCGCTTTTGATTATTTATTTCTGGTTGAAAATACATCTGCGACCAGTTGGTTTAATTCCTGAGTTTCTTTCAGTTAGTCCCCAGCCATTATGGTGTACTACAGTAAGTACGAAGCTCACCTCTCTAGGCTTAGACCCAGCCCAACTGCTGGAATTGGGTCTAGTGAACGCGAAAAGAGTAGTGAGACAACGCTTTGTTGATATTGAGATCCAAGAAAACTGGGCTGCGCTTCCAGAGTTTGATAGAGCTATAAGAACTAAAATGGATCTTTTCCCCGCAAAATATCTGTCGACAATGACTTTCTCTAAGTTTCGATGGATATTCACAAGAGTAAGGGTTAATTCCTTTCCATCCGCACTTCTAGCTGGGAGGTTTCAAGGTGTGCCTTTAGAAGAATGACACTGCCGTTGTGGGTCAGGAGATACAGAAACTGTCGCACATATCCTTCTCCACTGTAATCTCCATTTGTATCCCAGGGAAGGCCTTATTGCTCCTCTAATATGTAAACTGGCAGATCAATCTGATGCTAACCTTGTAAAACATCTGCTTTCAGACAAAGATGCTTTAATTTCTATTCCTGTAGATAAGTTTAGTTATATTGCTTTTAAAAGGTATAATGGGATATCACCCCAATCATAAACTGTATATATGTATATACATATTTTAATGTTTACTGGTTTTTACTCTCTGTTTGGTCAATGACTGTAAATAAAATTACATTACACATTACATTACGAAGGAGAAAGTATACAGCCTTGTCTTACTCCTTTGTCAATCTGGAACCAGTCTGTTTCACCATGTTCCGTCTGGACTGTGGCTTCCTGTACTGTGGATAGGTTTCTCATGAGAACAATGAGGTGTTCTGGGACACCCATTTTCCTAGGATATTCTACAACTTCATGGTCAATGCAATCAAAGGCTTTTCTGTAGTCAATAAAGCACATGTTGACTTATTTCTGGTGTTCTTTGACTTTCTCAATGATCTAGCATGCATCAGCAAAATATCTCTTGTTCCTCAGTATTTTCTGAAACCAGCTTGAACATCCAGCATTTCCCTTCCACATAAGGCTCTAATCTGCATTGAATGATCCTGAGCATTATTTTGCGAGATGTGAAATTAAGGATATTGTGCGATGATTTGTGCAATCTGTTAAGTCTCCTTTCTTTGGTAAGGGTTTGTAGATTGACCTCTTCCAATCTGTTGGCCACTGTGTCATTCTCCAAATTTGCTGGCATAGTTTGGTTAGAGCCTTGACTGATTCTTCTTCTGTTACCTGCCATATTTCTGTAGCTATTCCATCAATTCCTGTAGCCTTCTGACTTGGTAATGACCGGAGTGCTAATCTAACTTCATATTCCTGTACTAGAGGTTCTTGCAAATAGGAATATCTTCTAGAGCAGGGATTCTCAACGTTGGGTCCCCAGATGTTTTTGGACTTCAGCTCCCAGAATCCCCAACCAAAGGGCACTGGGACTGGAGATTATGGAGTCCAAAAACATCTGGGGACCCAACGTTGAGAATCCCTGTTCCAGAGTATCTTGGATGTTGGTGTCCCTGCTGTACAGATTTTCAGTATACTCCTTCCAACTCTGTTTGATCTTCTCTGAATCAGTTACTATCTGTCCTTTGGCATTTCTTAACATACCAATACAAGGTTGGAATTTGGAACCTCCCTCTGAGTTCAGGGATCTTTTGGAAAACTTGCCTTATTTTTCCATGTCTATTTCCTTCCTCGAGGTCTTTGCAAATGCCACTGTAGTACTGTTCTTTGTCTTTTCTAACAGCTTTCTGAAATTCCCTTTTAAATTAATTAATGAGGTCTTTATCTTTCTTGACTTTGGCTTCTCTCCTCTTCTTGGCAATTTCCACCGTCTGTTCTGACATCCATTTTGCTTTCTTCTGTTTCTTGGTCTTTGGCAGTCTCTTTTCACATTTGTCCTTCAACTTCTTTGATTTCATTCCACAGTTCCTCTGATCCAACATCAAGTCCCCAAAGGACCTCCCCCAGGGGAGTGGCAGAGATGCTTTGTTTGGACATGGAGATGTTAAAAATCATGGGGGCCAAAACAGAATTTTATGGGACCCTGTTTGTCAAAGACTATGGCTTTTGAGCAGCCTTGAAGAAACTGCTGCCAGTCTGTGTAGACAATACTAAGCTAGATGGACCAATGGTCTGACTCAGTATAAGGCAGCTTCCAATGTTTCTAAGAGTGGTGGAAATGTATTTGGAAACTAAATCCAATGTGCAGCACATACTAGGTCTGATGTTTAGAACTTAGCAGCTGATTTAAAACAATGCAGACTTCAGATGAACCACTAAATCATGTTATATTAGCTGTTCTGATCCGGAGCCTGTGGATTGTTATGTGCAAGTTAGCTCAGTACATTAATATTTTCATATATGTTTTTGAATTAGAACCCCAGTCCTTTACTATGATTCCTGTTGACTAAATAATGGGGTTGCAAGGGAGGGGGAGAGAGAGAGACACAAAATAAGACAAAAAGAGGCCATAGATTAAGATATAAGATAATGAAAAATGCAACTCACCACAGTTGGGAATCCTAGGACCAGGTGACCTGTATTTCTGCTCAGCCTGCTGCTGTCTAGGAGCTACATTCTTAAGACCCATGTCTGCTGGCTTATCTGAAATGCACCTGCGGGTTAGGCTGATCAGCTCTTCATCCCACTGCAAGTAGCAGGGGGCCTCGCAGCTCCTCATTAAGCGAGCCTCCATAGCCAGCTAGTCCACAACCTAGGTGAGAAGATGTACATTTTAAAGTTCTCAGCACAGAGAACATGTAGTGAATGGAATGGATGTTTTGTATATATTAAATCAGCATTGGCAATATACTTTGCATATGTCAGGAAACAAAACATGGCTCAATGCTTTTTTAATCATTAGTGCAAAACAAAGCAGCTCAGCTTTAGCAACACTGACTGCTGTTCTGCCTTTTTGCTGAAATGTTCACCGCTTATTACAAAACCTAAAAAGGGAACACACACACACACACACACGGAATGAATAAGAACATATTGGCATTGAAAGTAACACACTACATAGCACATAACAGGCAGAAACAAATTCTGAGTCCCTTCTGAATAAAGTGCTGCCCAAGCTTTGCCCTGGTGTCTCTGCTCCAGAGCGAATGGGTGGACAGGGAAAGGTCCAGTCCTGTGGACCAGAAATGTGCAAATCATATGGAGCAGCAGGCAGTGCTCTAGGGACCTCCAGGTACACACATACACACGGAATGAAGAGGAACACATCACTTAGACCTGATAGCAATTTCCGCTGCTTACATTATCCAGCTGGGATATGCCACCTATCACACACACACACACACACACACACACACACACACACACACACACACCGGGACCACATTGCAAACCCTCAGCCTCTCATTGCCCTGCTCTGACTAACAGCTGCTCTCAGGAAAAGCTCTTTTCCTAGCTACCCAGGATCCCTGGTCCTCCTCTTACCAACCCTGTCTGCTGTTCCTTTGCACAGGAAGCCCATGGAGACTCCAAGAGAGTCTCCAAAGTAAACCAAGATCACAGAATTCTGTGGCTTCTTGTGACATCATGACCTGATCAGTCAGTGACAATGGCTGCTCTAGTCTAAATCCACACTCAGGTTGTTCACATGACCGGCCCTACAGGGACAAGGCAAACTTACGTAGGGCTGGTCATGTGCAGCGCCAGAATCACTCCTGATCCCGGTGCTCCATCCCCAGGCAGCCCTGCTTTTACCCAGGCTAAAAGTGAGGTAGCAGGATGTGTACTTGCCTTCTACCTCATACCCGGGTGGTGTGGTCGCTCAGGCTGATGGCAGCCATCCTTTCCACAGAGCGGGGGGGGGCGGCGCATGGAGTGGAACAGCATCGGGAACTTCCTCAATGCACTGCGCTGTTCGCATAGTGCATTGTGGGATTCCTGGCAGCAGCGAAGTAGTCGTAAATTCCTAGGTGTAGCCTCACCCACCGAAACAGCGGCCAGAGGACTCCCTTTAGAAGGAAGCAGTGCATTTCAGTGGGCATTCCCTGCCATTTGATTGAGGACACTAACCCACCAGAGCACTTGCATGCTGACGGTACTTGCTTTAATCAGTTGGCGCTAGGAAAGACTCCTGCCTGAAACCATGACGAGCTGCTGCCAGTCAGTGGGGCCCAGGGTCTGACTCCAGGAAGGCAGCTCCCTCTGTTCCTAAGATAGGTAGCATGCTAATCAATGGTTGGAAGAGCAAGAGCATCACACTAGCCCTATGTCGAAAGCCAAGGGCTTTGCATCCCTGCTGAGACCCCAGATGGGGGAACGTGCCCTCCCTGCAGCACTACACCACTGCCTGGCAGCCTGGTTTCTTTCTCTCCCCACCGCCCGGCCACTCCAGCTCACCTCGCCACTCGCCCCAGTGCTAGCACAATACAACGTAAATAGATTTTTTTAAAAAATATGATTTGCTTGTTAGTTTCTCAGAATGGGAGAAAGATGTAGGCTAGATGGGATAGTGCCAATCCTTGATTAATACCAGTTCATTTTAAGATTCACACCAAGAATCCTCCCCTGCCCCCCACCGCTCTGTCCACCAGAGCCCAATTTCCCTTCTGTTAGGATGGGCTCCACCAAGGCTTTCACTCACAGCCACCGGATGGGTACTCAGATCTTGCAGCTGGTGACGTGACAGGCTCTCACTCCTCAGAATCAGGAAGATTGGGCCTCTGGGGGTTCGCCTGCCCCTCTTTGTGTCTCTTCGCACAAAAGTGTTCTTGCTGGGCTTCTCTACAGGCTCCTGGCACAGCTTCTTCGGGTAGGGCTCCACTGCTTCCCCAGCCACCTTGAGCACTTGACAACCCAAGTGAATTTCAGCTCCTTATACTACTGCTTATACTACTTATACTACTTCCTTATACTACTGCTTCCCTGGCACCACATGTTCTCTTTCCCCCTGGCTCCACAGTAGCTGAATGGTCATTACAGCCCTGAATTCAGCTGGTGACTGGACTCTGTGGTCCTGCACGGTCTGCTAACTGACCCAATGACCACTCAGGTTCAGCATCTTCACCCATTTTCATTGGATCAGTATGGGTCCCTAACAGTTACATAGTGTGATGAGGTAGGCAAACCACCTCATAATCAGGTACCTACACATACACATATAGTACACATACCTTTGATTCTGATGTTGATCTTATTATAACTGGCACAAATTCTCATTTGGCCTACTTTCTTTCAGACCAGAACTACAAGAGCTGCCCAGGTCTCTGGAATGCGGAAGTTGAATTTCTGGAAGTTGAATTTTACCTCTAGCCTCCATTGCTGCATCTTTTGCTCAAATTCACACTGAAAATGAACGGGGAAAATGGGGGTCCTTGCTTGATCAGGCTGTCATCTCCCATACTGATGTTGTGTTGGGCTAACCAAGTGCAGCCTATGTCATTCTCACCACAACTGAGGACATCTGAAGACAATAGCAGAACCTCTTGAGCTGCCTGTATGTGCTCCAGCTTCAAACTGCCTTGATTTAAGACAAATATCTTCCAGCTTTGACGCATTCCAGGGGCTACTGGCCTTGGGCCTCCCTTCAGACAATCTCAGCAGGTTGGCATAGATTGAATTCTTCAAGCCAGAATTCTCTTGCAAGGTAAACACTACAGATGCAAATGCTTCATACCAGGGGCGTAACAAGGCTGGAGTGGGCCCAGAGACAAAATTTGAAAATGGGCCCCTCGCTGATGCACACAATATATAGTCATGTGACTTGCCTCATGTGACTTGCCTCTGGGGGCCCCCCCGAGGCGTGGGGGCCCCCAGACAGCCGCCTCCCCTTGCCTAATGCAACGCAATTCGGGTCAAGTCTGTAGCTGACTTTCTTGGGCAAACAATGAGTTAAAGGAGAAGGCGACTCGAATATTCTAGTCTCTTCATTTTTGCTGAATGCCTTAGATCTATGGCCATCATTAGGCAGACTCTGTTGCAACAACTCCCTTGAAATAACATCCATTTTAGATTCTAAGCGTGAGGCCATCAGAATTATATAATGCTATGTGGCTGCAGTAAGAGAGCAAAATTGTGAAAGAAGAAAGTTCTGGTCAGGTAATTTTCCCTTAGTTTGTATTTCAGGGAAAGTTTCCTCAAGGGAATGTATTACCTCTTCCTGGTGATCCTCCTGCAAATCCTCCTGGTCAGCCAATAAATCCAAATGATTATAAAGAGGTATGGTTGGTTTGTCCTTTGAAGGAATTAGAAAGGCATCCAACTTCTGTTGTTTAGAGGAGCATTCCGTAGGATGGTCTGGGGGAGAGGAAGGGGAAAGAGCCGCTCATGTTCTTTTCTTCTTGGTCATTATAACTTGTAATCAGCAAAGCTTTAACAGGGAGGCAGTCAAAATACAGTCTATCTTCCAGGCCGGAGATAAAATACCAATAAAAAGCCCAGAAGATTTAAAAAAGATTCAAAATAGGTGGAGGCTGAAGGAGCTTAATAGAAACACAACCGCTCCGGTAGAAAGCACCACCGGAAGTCCCTTGCCTAATGGTAGTTACGCCCCTGCTTCATACCAATGACTGCCCCTTCTTACAGCACCTGCGGGTCTGTCCGTAGGTTGGCTATAGGCACCAGAACTTCACTTCTTTTCCTCTTGAGCATCACGGATCCCACAAGGCATGCTAGCCAGTTGGCAAGCTTCAGTTCAAACAGACCATCCTGATCTTTCCAGTTTCTGCCCCGCAGTCAGCCTCAAATAACCATCTCACTTCTGGAAAGTGCAACAACATTACTCTTCACTTCAACTTCGTAAACTGATTGTAACGTTCCGCGTTCCACAGACCAGAAGCTTTGCTCCATTAGCTACTGGAACTATCAGTCCACAGGGTATGAAATGCCTCTCATGTTCTTTGTTAACTTGCTCCCAAAACTGGCTATGAACAATTGATACCTGTGCACCGGAGTCCAGCAGAAACTGGTACTGTACAACTTGCAGATTTCCTTCCAAAAAGTATCCCAGGCCTTCCGCCTCAGCAATTAACATTTCATTGTTTGAGCCAGCATCCGTCTTGGCAGTGGATTGGCCCCCATCCACTGCCTTCCTTAGTTTCCCTGTTTTGGATCTCCTCTGTGCAGATAATATTTCCAAGGAAAATGACATGGGCTTCCACAGTTTCTGCATCCTTTACTTACTTTCTTACAAAGGGTTGATCCCTTTGATTTAGCCTACGTGCTCCATTCATTCTTGCTTTGAAGTTAAACATGAACCACCTTTTTTAGCCTATGAAGTTCACTACAGATATCTCGGGGGGGGGGGCCCTGCCATCACTTGCATATTCAACTGCTCATCAGAAACGACTCTTGTTTCCTTGATTGTGTGAACATGCCCTTTGGTTTCCAGAGCCTGGAATTTTTTTGTTTCCAGTTTTCTAGCCTTCCAGTTCTGGGGCCAATTTGATGGCATTAGCCCAATGCCAAGACCGTCCTAACTGGAACTGGAGGTGCATTTCTCCTTTGAAGGCATTGTTAGCGATCTGGCCTCTAGCCATCAGATCTTGCACCTCTGCACTAGTTCCAGGGAAAGCTTTCACCGCTAACTCTCTGAGGGCAATGCCAAGTGCTTGCAATGATTCTGCAGGGCCTTTCTTATAATGAAGGAAAAACTGCTCCGTCCCAATCTGCATACCCACTAGGTCCCAGAGAAGTTCTTAATGCTTTCATCACTTGCATATAATATGTCGTATGTCTCTGCTGAGCCCACAATACTCTCTCCTGGCCTTTCCCATAAGTAACAGACTCAGGTGCTTTAAGTTAAGGCAGGGACTCTCAAACTTAGGTCTCCAGGGCATTTTCCGGATGAGATTTGCAATGCTTAAAGTGTTGCAAAGTGTAATGGAATGAGGCAGCAGTTTGAAACCACAAGCGCAGCGATTCTCAGGCAGTAAGATATGCAATGTGACAAGGTTTTGCCCGTCCATACTGCCCATCACTGCAGCAGTTTTTCCAGGCAGGGAGCTTCCATATTCCACCTCTGGAACACATCCACTGGCCCCTCATCCTCCCCAATTTTGGGCCAAAGGGGTTGCAGAGGGAGAGGGGGATTGCTGACATGATGGAACTTAAAGAAAAAATAAATCTCGGTGCACTTGTGCAAATCCGCCAGTAGGGGGACACACCCGTCCAAAACAATTCCTTTTGTCATAGCAGGCTTGTGTAAGGCAAGCAGGGGTTTTAAAAAAATTTAATCCAATGGTGATGGAGAAGGGAAGATGCGGAGGGGAGGGGAGGGGAGGACGAGCAATCTGAAGACGCGGGGCGGGGGAGCGGGCTGCCCATGAGAAGGTCTGCTCTCTGTGCCCCACCCCACCCCCCCACCCCCACACAAGCAAGAGCAGTGGCTCTTCTCGGACTAGCAGTCCTGGGCTTTCCCTAACCTGGGCTGTCTCCACCGCCACCACTTCCACTCCCCATCAGTGCAGGGCTGGCAGAGGGGCTCCAGAAAAGCAGCGGATTCGCAAGAGGGAGGAGGGGCCGCGAAAGGGAGGGCAGGTAGCCCCCCCCACCCACACACCCAAAGAGCCCTCTGGAAGGAGAGCAAAATCAGTCTGGTAAAATTATTTCATGGATGGATCGGAGAGGGGCTGCAAAATCAACCAATTCTCACACAGCTAGATTTAGTTCGATGGGCTTCCTCTTCAGAAAAGTGCCACTCTTTTGGCAGGGAAGGAGGTGGAAGGGAGCCTCTTGCCCACCACCCCCATCAAAAGCAGTGTGTGCCCCCTCCCTTTCCCCACCATAAAATAAAATAAAATAAAAATAACTGTCCACACTGCAAAATGCTGCAAGCATAAATAACGTGACAAGCCTCCCTACAATGGAAAAATACAGCTACTTTCCTGCAAAACATTTGCCACGTTATAGGGCAATTACGAAACAATTAAATCTGAAACAGGGCATGGGAAATATGAACGGTACCCTGCTGACAACATAACGACACTGATGTCGTGACACGGGCAAAATGGAGGGGCACTTTGTGAACACGTAGCGAAACTGTTACAGCGCATAATCTGGAAAATGCCCTGATGTTGGTGGACTACAATCCCATCATCCTCAGTCACAATGACCAGCATGATGGGTGCTGTAGTCCAACCACACGTGGAGACCCAGGTTTGAGAGCCCCTGACTTCAGGCTTTCATCCCAACCATTTAACTCACCTGCTGTTCCATGCTCCTCTGACCAAACACCCTTCTTTTTCTCCACTGCATGGCATAGGATTAAATAGTTGATTAAATGTATACCTCGTCATTCATTTTGTATTCTGTATAACAACCATTAATTTATACTGTCCTTCCTAATGGAGCAGCGGGGAAATGCTTGACTAACAAGCAGAAGGTTGCCGGTTCAAATCCCTGCTGGTAGTATATTGGGCAGCATTGATATAGGAAGATGCCGAAAGGCATCATCTCACACTGCGCGGGAGATGACAATGGTAAACCCCTCCTGTATTCTACCAAAAGAAAACCACAGGGCTCTGGGGGTGCCAGGAGTCAAAATTGACTTGACAGCACCCTTTACGTTTACCTTCTAGACCAGTGCAGGGGCGTAACAATAATAGGGCAAGGGGAGACCGTTGTCTGGGGGCTCACTGCCTTGGGGGGCCCCCCAGAGGCAAGCCACATGACTGACTCCCCCAGCCACACACCTGCCCAGGCTTCCTTCAGTTGTGTTCATCCTCCAAAATTGATGAGGGTGCTAAGACCTGGAGCTACCAGAACAGCATGTCTTTCTCTAGTAATATCCTATGTGCCACATTAGAACATCATCCTAAGTTATTTTTTAAAAGGTTTTGCAAATTGTGGATGATGCAAGTCATTTAATGGTACTAGAGAAAGTCAGGCTGTTCTGTTGACTATATATTACCCTTACCCTTAGCCTTGAAGCCTGGGTCACTGGTTCTCATTTAGTTTGTTATCTAGACCCGTTACCGTTGCCCCAGATCCCACTCTGCCCCACGGCAGCCAATCTGTGACGGGCCCTGGGGGTGCCAGCAGTCAGTGGGATCTACCAAATGAGGCCAGAGAACCTAACTTAATGGGCAAGAGCAAGAAGCCGGTTCAAGGTAAATCAAACATCAGTGGCCCTAAAGACACATTTCAAACACAACAAACAGTGACCATTGCACTAGGTAAGACCCCCCCCCCCACAGATCCCGATCTCCAGAGGTGTCCCTCCCCACAGAGCCCCCTCACCGCTCCCGTCATCATTGCCTGGCCCTCAGCACTGCTCTCTGCCTTCAGGATCTGTCGCAGCAGGACCGTCTCCTCAGGAAAGTCTCCGTCCTTCCAGCCTTGGTCTCTCCTCCTCCTCCTCCTCCTCCGCTTCTTCCCCCCCAGCCTCCCTCCTTCCTTGGGGTCCTGGGCAGGGGCGGAGCTAAGGGAGAGGGGGGGCCTGTGTGCCCCCTGACCCCTCTCTCCAGCAGCCCCTGGTGGGCAGGAGTAAGGGAGAGCAGGAAGGAAAGAGGGGGGGTGGAGCAGGGGGGGTGGGGGGCTCGGGCTCTTTGAACCCAAAGTCCGCTCAATTATAGCTGCACACCCAGTCCTGGGTCACCTTCCCTCCTCCTCCTCCTCCTCCTACCCCCGGGGCTCTTCCTCCCCCCTCTTCTCTCTTCCAACTTCTCACTCACCAGCAGCTCCAGCAACAGTTCTATTGGACGACTGGCCTGGTTACCTAGGCGACCTCCCTCCCTCCCTCCCTGCCCACCTGGTTACCTAGGCGACCTCCCTCCCTCCCTGCCCACCTGGTTACCTAGGCGACCTCCCTCCTCCCTCCCTGCCCACCCCCACCCCATGGCCTCCTCTTAGACATTGCCTGTGTTGGCGTTTTTCACACTCGGGGCTACAGAATCACCCTGGGCAATCCGTGGCAACTCCACCGTGGAGCCTTAATGCCTTCTTTTGCAAAAGTGCGTCCCCCAAATTTGGAAAGGATCCACCGCCCTCCCCCCTGCTGCTCCCTACAAGAGACACCCTTTTGCTGAGTTAGGAAGACGTAACTCTCATAGTAGCGCCTGGAGGGGAGGTGACTCACCACCACAAACCAGCACCCCTCTCGCCAGACTCCTCAGACCCTTCCTGCCACCAGCTGTCCCCCGAAATGGCTTGGGGGAAAGGCTGCTTGCTGGCTTCGGCCTGGTCACAGGCAGGGACAAGGTGCAGGGCCCAGCCCGCAACCAGAGGCACTCCACTGGTTCTGCTTCAGCCTAGAGTCTGCCTCTCCCTGCACTCTAGAGTGATGTCTCTGTGATGCTGGGTCCTTGCTAGGCCTTGTTTCTGGGTCCCCATTTGTGTCATATTTCATTACCTGCAAAAAGGAAGCAAACCAGCAATTCAGAAGACACCTGGCCATTCCCTCTTTCCTAGGAATATCAGTTATGCGACACATTGGAATATACCCATTTGAGGATTGTCAATGTATTCACCTCTTATTTTGTTATTTCCGATTTCCAAGTTAACATGTACACACGTTGGCTAATTCCACACAAACTGCTGAGTCTGAAATTGCCACCCTTTGTTCACTCTTTTTCCAGACAGTAGCATTGCAGCCTTTTGCATTCCAAGGTGTTCAGTGTTTCCTTCTTGTTTTTGTCCAGACATGATTTGTGGTGACTTTTCAAATGTTTCATTGCAATTGCTGCTCTGTTGCACCTAAATGCAATTGGATGGTGGCTTTCAGATGCAAACCACTGTTTTAATTCTGCTGCCAGATATCTGCAGAAAACCACTCAAGAGGTCCTGGGCGGAAGCAACCACAATCAAGAGAGAAATTGACCTATCAGAGGCAGCATTTGATCAATTGTTGCTTGGTTTATTACTCAAAGCAACTCTTTGAAGAAAAAGAAATTCTGGAGTAACTCCCATCATAACGTGGGGATTTCTTGCTAATAAGCAGTCTTGATCCAGTGCCCAGTTCCCCCAACAGTGTTACTGTTGAAATGAGCAGCAGCAGCTGCTGCAGGGTGCTATAGGGAGCCACAACGGAAGCACAGTCTCTGCCCTGAAGAGGTACACAGGAGAAACATTTGGAAAGAAAGAAGGAGGGAAAAATAAGGGGGAAGAGGACAGAGGCACTCTTCCCCCTGGACTTCTGGGTAGAAGCCCAGGGAATCCACACCCCCTGGGGGCCCCAAATCCTCCTTAGTCTGTCCCAGGGGATGTGGTTGCCTTGCAGACAGCCCAGACTCTGCCAGGTGGCCAAGCATGACCTCCGCTTTAGAGACAGAGCGGAAGTGGGGAAAGACATATGTAAGATGGGAATATATTAAATTGCATGTTGAAATGATTCTGCTAATGCATAAACATTGATTGATTGATTGATTGATTGAGTGCCGTCAAGTCGGTATCGACTCTTAGCGACCACATAGATACTCTCCAGGATGATCTGTCTTCAACATGGCCTTTAAGGTCTCTCAGTGGTGCATTCATTGTTGTCATAATCGAGTCCATCCACCTTGCTGCTGGTCATCCTCTTCTTCTCTTTCCTTCAACTTTTCCCAGCATTATGGACTTCTCAAGGGAGCTGGATCTTTGCATAATGTGTCCGTAGTATGATAGTTTTGCATAAACCTGTTTTATATTATTACATTCTTGTGAGTTCCGTTGCTGATTCTTTATTTTATACATTTATATCCCGCTCTTCCTCTGAGGGGCTCAGAACAGTCCACATGGTTATTTTTTTATTCTCACAACAACCCTGTGAGGTAGATTAGGTGGAAAGATACATGATTGGCCCACAGAGTCACCCAGTGAGTTTCATGGGTGAATGGGAATTGGAACTTGGGTATTCCCATTCTTAGTCCAACACTCTAACCACTACGCAATGCTGTTTGTACCCTCATGAACCCACATGTTAAAAATACTGCATGTGTCACAGTGTGTGTGTGTGTGTGTGTGTGTGTGCGTGCGTGCAGGGGGATGATGCTTAATTTGCAATGGGTGGGGGTGGGGTAGGTCTCCAAAGGCCTTTAGGTCCAGGCTACAAAGGTACCTAGATGCACCTCTGGGGAAGAACAGGTATTCACTTACATATGCTCATGCTCAGTTGTAGTAACTAGAAAAGCTAGTTGCTCCTCGGAATATCCCAGGAAATGTGTGGCTGAAGCCATTTGAGCACACATTACCTGCATTCCAAGCAGGGGCAGCTCTTCCGATGAAGCAAGAGATGCGTTGCATTAGGCACAGCTTGCTGGAAGGCGCAGAGCGCCACCCACTGGGCTGGGAAGGTGCCGCTGCCGATGGAACTTGAAGAAAAGCAGCAACAGTCTCAGAGTGTGCTGTGCCCTCAGCCTGAGCCCGACCCCCTCCTGTGTGTGTCTCGTGGGGCCTGCCTGTCTCATTCAGGGCAGGGAATCTGCATACAAGTGGATTGCAATTTGCAAAGATAGACAGACTAGCTGAGGTGGGGGGTGAACTCGGCTTCCCTTTGTTCTGCTCAGTCTGAGTCAACAAGTCATCAAGTCAAAACAAAGGGACTCTCTTTGTTTTGCAAAGAGACTCTCAAACAAACTAGACCACAGCCAGTAGAAAGAGGCTCTCCTCCTCCCCTTGCTTGCTCTCTGGGCTAGACTCTCTGTACATGCACATAGTCACTCCTCACCTCATGGGTGAGGCTCTTCAGATCAGAGTGAGGAGAAAGGAGACATGGGGAGCAAGACCACAGGCACAGTCTCATTTCAAAGAGGAAGCATCCTTTAGCATTCCTATTTCAAAAACAGTAAGCAAAAATGGAGGGGTGCAAATGGGGGATGTTTTGTGAAATGGGGAGATACCGGGCATGGAATCACTCTGTGTCTGTGATTCTGGAGATGGCAGAGTACTGAATGCAAAAAATGCAGTGCATGTAGAATCCAGGGCAAAAATGCAATAATGCAGTATGATTTAGTTGCTTAATGCAGTATAATGTTAAATTTAATTTTCAGTATGATTATTTTGAGTAAATTGAGTAGAATTTAAATTGAGTAGAAAGGGTGAAAATAAGGAGCAAGGACTACTTGAGTGTTTTGCCTGCTTAATCATGAATATGTGCACAAAATTGAGATTAATCGGCACAAAGAAAAAAGCCTGTGAGTGATCTTGTGTAAGTTTCAATGATGAGATAGAGGGGAGTAAGAAGGATTTTGTGAAGGTGGTTGTTCATGCTGGCCAGTGAATTGCTGTGAAATGAATACCTTACTTATATGTTACACCTTAGTTTAAAGAATATACATACGGATCTCTCTCACCCACACTCTCACACACACACTCAGTCTTCATTCAGTTCTGGACATGTAAAGGTAAAGTGTGCTATTGAGTTGGTTTCTTCTCCTGGTGACCACAGAGCCATGTGGTTGTCTTAAGTAGAATACAGGAGGGGTTTACCATTGCCATCTCCTGCGCTGTATGAGATGATGCCTTTCTCCATCTTCCATGTAGCATATGTATCAATGTGGTGTAGTGGTTAGAGTGCTGGACTAGGACTGGGGAGACCCGGGTTCAAATCCCCATTCAGCCATGAAACTAGCTGGGTGACTCTGGGCCAGTCATTGCTCTTTCAGCCTAACCTACTTCACAGGGTTGTTGTGAAAGAGAAACTTAAGTATGTAGTACACCGCTGTGGGCTCCTTGGAGGAAAAGCAGGATATAAATGTAATAATAATCTGTAAGGGACAGAGGAGCCATTAGATTTCATAACCCCATGAGAAATGAACCTGTTCTTCTATATGCCATAAATAATATAGCTTGAGGGGCAGATACTTTTCTCTTCTCAGCTATCCTGGAGACCTTACTTCTTGGAAAGTCAGAGCCAGAGGTGGGGGGCTGGAGGTGAGATATAATGTTTTTGTGTGCCACACTGTGCATGGCCCATTATTTGCGTGTAGGAACATAGGAAGATAGGAAGCTGCCATATACTGAGTCAGACCATTGGTCTATGTAGCTCAGTATCGTCTGCACAGACTGGCAGCAGCTTCTCCAAGGTTGCAGGCAGGAATCTCTCTCAGCCCTACCTTTCGAGAAGCCAGGGAGGGAACTTGAAACCTTCTGCTTTTCCCAGAGCAGCTTCATCCCCTGAGGGGAATCTCTTCCAGTGCTCACACATCAAGTGTCCCATTCATATGCAACAAGGGCGGAGCCTGCTTAGTTAAAGGGACAAGTCATGCTTGCCACATCAAGTGTCCCAGCTCTCCTTCTGTTGTATCAGTTTGAATCTGTAACTGACATTTCCATCAGTTCCCCCTAATTGTCCTTTCAAGTGGCAATCACAGAAGCTGATGACAAAGGTGTGCTATCCCTTTAAATGCCACAGGCCTTGGACGGTTCTAAGCCAGGCCTGCCTTCTGACAACTGGGATGGATTCTTCAGCCTTGAATTTTTCAAACAGGCTTGGCTGCTGTTCCCTGATGGCTTGCTTGAATTCTTGCAGTCCTCAATCTGGTCTCTCTCTCTTTATTTTATTTTATTTTATTTTATTTATTTGTCAGATTTATATTCCGCCCTTCCAAAATGGTTCAGGGCGGTTCACAACATGATAAACAAACAATTAAAATCAAACTGATGTGAATACCATTTCGTCCCTGGGTCCGCCTTTTAGCCTATCAAACAGACTCAGTGGGATCAATTAGAGGCAATTTTATTTGCTGCTGCAGCCAGCAGGTAAATCAATGGGCTATTGCTCTGCATGGAGATACCAATTGGTTATAGGTGCATCTTACATTTATACAGACAATCTGAATGATGCTGACACCCTAGACATAGTACACTTGGCAACAAAATGGTGGACTAAGTATCTAGTACGCATGCGAATGATTCATTGTTCATCTGGTGATCACCCCTTATTTGGTTACATCCTGTTTTCTAAACTGTCCTGTGAGAATCAAGTTTCTTTTGATACATTTTAGTGGAGAGAGATAATGGCGTTGATCATGTGAGGCCGTGTCCTTGAGCTGGCCTGAGCTGGGCTGGGGTTACTTTAAGTTAGAGTGAGGTATTCTAAGTAAAATGGAGTTACTTTGGTTTTCTAAAACACATCAATCCCCCCCTTAAACACTGCATCATCCTGAATCTTCAGGATGCCTTAATTAAGTTTTGTAAAGGTACAACTATATGTATGGGTCTTACATTATGGCAAGGTTGAAAGGTTCTCATAAACATTTGGATTAAAGCTAGAATGCATTGTAAGCAGCAACATGTGATTATCAATACAAGAGAATACATGCTATAACTAGAATTATCTTCTGTGCCTATAAATCAATAGGCTCTCCATATTAGTTAATGAAAGTTCTAACTGTTTGGAAATATTAATAATAGCTCCTTTTTAACACATAAACTCTTAGATGGAACTCTGTGTTTCGTATGGCTAAAGGGTTTGGGACACATGTGGTTTTGGGATGCCTTAAACATTTGTGATGCATTAAGCATAGTTTTTACAGAAATGGTATGTGCTATGGCAGGCACATTGCATACAATATTCTAGAGCTACAAACATAATTATATAATTCTATACATCACACACACATATCCTTAACCACCCATACCTGGCATGATTTGATATATATATAAAATTTTTACACATAACAGCAAAGTGTACATATAAAGATCATACAACTTATAGCAAGCAACATGATTTTAAACCATCTTTATCCCAAATAAAGTATAAATAACAGTCTTGCATTGTGGAACCAGATGCTTCTGGTGATTAATGGGTTATCAGCTTGTGGAAAGCAATAGCAATGACAAGTCATGTATAATCACACTGATTAATACAAGTGTCTATAAAATTGTAGGTAAAGCTTGGGCCAGCTTAATGTCTTAGAGCATAAAGGGATCAGTAACTTGGGGATAGGTGCAGACTTGCAGGTAAATGCTCTGGTTGAAACAATGAGATGATTGGCACAATATATAAGTGAAACAATAAGGAAATGACTGGAGACAGCAAGGTTTTCAACATAATGATAGCACATAGTCACTACAAGAAAGTAATATAAGAAAGTGGTGCAAATCATCAACTCCCACCCCCCTTAGTGTCCTCTAAAGTCTGTCATGGCCAAAAAGGAAGCCATGGAGAGCTTTAGAATTCAAAATCTAAAAGTCCTTGGTAAGGAAAAATATATTTTAGTCCTTCAGTTGAGAACCAAATGCTTTTGTAAAACGTTGCAGGATTTTGGCTATCCTGATCCGTGTTGTTTTGGCTTGTTTGGCTAGTGTCCACAGACAAGCTCAAATGTTCATGTGTTTGGGAGCCTTGACTCCCTCCCCTTGTGGGCAATCTGAAATAGTGTCTTTGGCAGAAATTGAAATAGTGTCTTTGGCAAGGTATCTTACCCAGGTAGGATGGTTCCAGGGCTTTACAGCTTAGGGAAATGCTGTTGCATGTATGACTCCAGAGAAAAGTGAACAAATTGGCTTGCTTGTTTGTTGTCTATTCCTCTCCTACAGCACTTAGGAGCAGGAAGATGAACTTCTGTGCCTTAGGCCTTCTTCCTCGAACACAGGACAGGGTAGTAGATGGACGTTCTGTCACCATTGGGTTGGACTGGAAATGCAGATAGGCACTGCCCTCCGGTAGCTGCTGCTGCTGATGGTTAGTTTTCCTGGGTCACTCTTGATGGAGACTCCCTTGGGATCACATTCTGGCGATGGATCCAGGTATTCCTTCGATCTGGGGAGGACCAATCCTTCTTTGGCAAGACAATTCAAGGCACTGTTGGTTGCAAACCTGTTTACCTGAGAGAAAGACGGGCAAGTGAGTTGCCAATTCCCTCCCCCCCATGTAGGGACAGCATCCTGAGACTAAGTCTCTGGGTGCCAACCGTTAGCACAAAAGGAAAAGTCAAGTTTTCAAGGCAAATAATACAAAGGATGGACAAAACCTGAGGCTAATTTCAATTTGGTCTTTTGGCAATTTTCTTTCTTTCTTTTCCCCCCCAATTTATATTTTTTGTTTCCCTGTTTGCCTTGGGCCCCCCTTTCCCTGAAGATCAGAACAGGGGATGATGTCTTCATTTGAGGCTTGGTGGCCAGGCATGAGGCTGTGTGTGGGAGCTGGTGCTTCTTGGAGGCTGGCTGGCTTGTGTTGTAGGCTGGTTTCTGATCACGAGAACAAAACAGCAATCCTGGGCAAAAGCAAGGCAATAAAGTCAAAAAGAAAAAGGCATTCACATTTTTCACCCCCCTTGTGAGTTTGGGGTTTTGAGGAGGCATTAAAGCCTTTCAGGTCAAGCATAGTCACTGCTAACAAGTCCAGTTTCCATGTGGCATCTCACATTCTCTTCTGTATCCTGTTCTTCCTCTTTACAACAACCCTGTGAGGCAGGCCAAATCATTTGAGTTGTAGGCTCTGTGTTGCCCAGCAAGTGTCTTGGCTGAATGAGGATTTGGACTCGGGTTTTCCCGGTCCTATTCCAGCACTCTAACCACTGCACCACGCTGGCTGACAATCATACTTACAGGCCTTTGTATTACAAAGGCTGTTGCCACATGTTCTGCAAAAGGGTACATCCAAGAGGCACAAAAGTGTCTTTGTATTGACTAGGAAAAACCAAAGGATTGGTTCTGCAAGAAATCCACATCCATCTGCTGTTCTTTACCAGCCATCCTCTTCTAAATGCGCCCCCCTGCTGTGGTGCAAAGTCAATGTCCTTTTTCTGAATATGTGGGGGGGGGGGGTGTGCCAAGATAGTTAGCACAGGAATCCAAGATGCTTGGAAACAGAAATAGAAGGAGCAGCGGTTTTAGCTGCAGCATCTGCCATCCAATTACCCTTTGTCACTGGGTCATTTTCCTCTGGTGACCTCTGCTATGGATGACTGCAACCTCTTCTAGTAGTGTAACAGCAGTCTAGAGTTCTGATATCTGTGTCCCATATTTTACTTCCTTGTTTCCCACTGTTAAAAATCTTCTTTCTTTCCAAGTGGCCCCATGAGTTGTGTAAAAATTACCTTGAAGGTGATGAGTTCTGCAAGCTGTGCTGAGATACCTGGAGAAAGAGCATGGTCAGTCACTTCTCCATAGTCAGCTTACGTTGTCCATCTTACATGAAGCTGCCTCCATCTGTGTACAAATCAATGTCTGCATTTTGGAGAGGTTGATCTTTAAGATCAGGACGGCTTGGCATAGATGCAGTCCACAGCTTGCAAGCAATCATGTTCTTGGTCTTCTGTAGGCTCAAAAGGAAGTAAGTTAGCTGGATTAAGAACAAAGTAGTAGCCATGGAAACCCCAGGATCCCCACCAAAGTCACATGATATTCAGTCATGTGTGAGGGAGTCAGCCATCTACTGCCCCAGACGAATCCTTTTTAGCTGGGAAATTTCCAAGGTGAATTGCAAACCGGTGCTTTGGAACTCCTTGCCACTTGCAGGATTGGCAAAACAAAATTCCTTTCATCAAATCTCATGTCTGGGATTTTAAGATTCAGCTGCTGTGAAGGCAAAGCAGGGCTGGTGGATGAGTCAAATTAAAAACATTTTTTTGAACCTTAGACCATTTGATTAGTAGCTTTCAGTTTACATCAATTCAGTTAGCAGAAATATTGCATAGATTTTGCAAAAACATGACAGTAATACAATTAGACTCATTTATCTTAAAATCCATTTTTCCTTCTCACCCACAATTAATCTGGCTGGAACACAAACTGCTTTACAGAGAACCTCTTTCCCCCTCCCATCTGGAAATGGGCGGAGTTGTTCATCAGAGATCAGCTCAGTTGTGAGCAAGAATTTGAAAGGGAAACTTCCGGTTTAGAGTTTTGAGCTCACGGAAAATAGGTAAGAGACCATCTCAAGGAAATCAGTAAACATAACATATAAAGGCTTATGACACTCAGTAGTGGCAGAAATATCACAATCAACTTAACATAAAAATGAATGAAATAGAGCTTGCTCTCATGCCTAATGCATTTAGCCATCCATAAGCAGCACTTTTGCAGAGGTGGGAAGATTCAGTTGCTCATGACCAATTTTATGTTCAATTAATATAACTGCTAATTTAGGAATTCAGTGTCAGAGCAAGTTTGGTCTGGAACAGTTTACAGAAAGGGAAAAACAACAACATGTCACTAGTATAAATATATTCACAAATACAACAGAATAAACAGAATAATTACAACTGAAACCTCATCTTCACAGAGATGAGCTATAAAATTGATGTGGGTTGAATTCCTATACAGAACCAGAGCTTTGGGCTCCCTCTCAGAAACATGCACACACACACACAGAGGCTTGTCTTGTGTATTTCACAGAACAAAGGACTAAACAAAAGAAGACTTCATATGAATCACAAAGAATTTTATAGCATTTTAAATATGTCAGCCATAAACTCAGTTAAGAAAGTAGTTTAAACAGAACAAACTTATCACAGTTATCCATGAAAACAACCTGTAATTCTATATTACCTTTCCACATCACAATCTTATAACTTACTGGTGCTTTTCAAGCATTTTTCTTTTTGTTGTTGTTAACAACCTCCAACCAAAATCCTTTTACGTATTTCCTTCTAGGTTTCCCCCCCCTTTTGTCTGCAATTCCCATATGCATTCCTTCAAAACTCCATTAAAACTGGGTAGCCATTCCCCAGGTCATCAGTATCTAGCCAGCAATGACTCTCTTCCCTGGTAAACTGACTTCCTGAAAGGGAACAGGCACCTTAGCTCTTTGCCTGACCTTCCTCCTTCAGCTCTGACTCCATCTTCAGCCTTCTTCCTAAGACTTCCGTCCCATGCAGTATCTTCCACCCAATCTGCCTGAAACCCCCATCACAGGCCCTTAAATGTGTCTGCGTGTGTGTGTGAGAAAGAGAGTGGTGTGCACACACTGCCTTGATAGTGCTGCCCAGAAGAAAACTCTTTCTGCTCACTGATGGTAAGAATTAGAGGGTACGCTGGTGGGAGGGCAGAAACTGGTGCGGAGAGAGAAAATAAAACAGTGCTATTGTAGGACTGAAGGGCAGATTATCAAGTGACTTATAGAGTGAATTAAGATGCCATCCACTTCAGTTTCTAACTATCCTGCAGGAACGGGGCTACACAGGAACACATCTATCCAAACTATTTCATTAGCATAGAATGGTGCTTTCTTAATAGTTACAAGTGATACTTCATTGGAAGTATTAATAGTAACCTATAAGTAACAGAGCCAGCGTGGTGTAGTGGTTAGAGTGCTGGACTAGGACTGGGGAGAGCCAAGTTCAAATCCCCATTCAGACATGATACTAGCTGGGTGACTCTGGGCCAGTCACTTCTCTCTCAGCCTAGCCTACTTCACAAGGTTGTTGTGAAAGAGAAACTCAAGTGTGTAGCACACCGCTCTGGGCTCCTTGGAGGAAGAGCGGGATATAAAATGGAAATAATAATAACAACAACAACAGAAAGCAGAGTTTAGATATCAACAGTTAACAGGAAAAAAAAATTATTAAATGAAACCAAAAAAAGGGCTGTGAAACCCACCCATTCTGCTGAAAACCTGGCGCCCTCCCCACATATGTTCCCCCGCCCTCTCAGTGCCCCCAGTCCGGCCCTGGTCCCTCCGCTCCAACCCGGTCATCACGCCCTGCTGCTGGCGCCGCTGTTACTGTGCATCACGTGGACCTGCCTGGCGCCTGCGTGCAGCATCCCAACCATCTCCCGCTGGCGCCTCCTTCCTCTTCCCGCGCTCCAGACGCTGTGCTTGCTGTGACTCCCCTCTCAGCTTGTTGCGGGCATTTGGGGGTAGGGGAGGTTTAAACAACAAGCAGCAGCAACCAACCAAGCCAATTCTCTAGCCTGTGTTGTTTTCCTGAGTGTGGGTCCGGCCGTTCCCCTTTCCCTGCTCTTGAGGGAGGACGGAGCTGCCTGAGCAGATGATACCAGACAGGGTGAAAAGCTGTGGAGGAGCTGCGCCCTGGAAGGAGTGGGAAACAGGTTCCCCTTTCCCTGCTCTTGAGGGAGGAGCTGCCTGCCTCAGCCTATTAAATCAGCGTTAACAATGAGCAGCCTGACATTGACTCAACTAAGTTTCCTTCAGCTGAGGTTGAAACCTTAGTATCATGATCCCAACCTGATCCATTTGTTTGTTTTCCTGGCTGTCCATGGTATCCTCCAAAGTCTTCTCCAGCACCAAAGTTCAAAAGTGTCGATGCTTTTTCTATCTGGCTTCTTCAAAGTCCATATATATTATATGCATAATTATATTAGATACTGTGTTATGTACATAATTACATGAAATCTTTGTCTATTAAATTTTGAATACAGACTAATTGTATTTCGAATTTTTATTTTTCACAATAACTAAGGGCGCTCAACAGAATGTTGCATCTGGGCGCCAGATCCCCTAGAGCCGGCCCTGCTTAGAGGTCTGTGTGTCAACATCCTCTGTCTCTCTCTCTCTCTCCTTTGCTTCGTCAGAGTATTACAGCAGAAATTCTCTTCCAGCATTAATCATCAGAAAGCGGCTCTTCTGCAAAGCAACATCAAACCTATTATTGGTTTATTGGTATATTGAATTTCTATACTCCCTGATATAGAAATCTCTAGGAAGTGTTGCTGGTAATTGTTTGCTGGAATTTAGTTGCTGGGAATTGTTTAAGTACACCTAATGCTTCCTATCCCTTCCCTTTTCATCCCTCTAGTGGGTAACCCTATGGCAAGGTATCCCTGTCTGCTGTCTGGGTGCTGAATTCCCAAGACGCCTGCTTCTTGATCTTCAGTTCACCTCCCAGTTAGGTTTACCAACTCTTCATCTAACCAGGGGCGCACCTAGGTGCCCATTTTGGTGCCCAGGCCTGAAGGGCTTCAGAGGGGGACCCCGCCGCCACGAGGCACACACTCCCTGCCACAAGCCCCCTGCTGCCACGAGGCCCCCCTTGGACATTTTCAGTGCAACCCTGGGTGTCCTACTGCCGCCGCTGCCTGCACACGCTACTGCCCTGGCCGCCGCGCCACTCCTTGCCCTTTTCGCCACCTTTTTGCGGCCACGATGTGCATGGCCGGTGAGGGTGGGGGTGATCCAAGCAGGCCTCCCTCCATGGTGGTGGCGGCGATGGGTGGAGCAGCCGCTGGGCCTGTCATCCAGGGGCTTGTGATGATCTACTCCCACTGTGCAGGTGCGCTGGAGTGCCTCGCAGTTCTCAAGAGCTGCTGGGCTGCTCCGCCCACCACCACGGAGGGGTGGCCTGCTAGATCAACCCCCCACCCCCGGCCACGCATATGGCTGCTAAAATTATGAAAAACACTGGAGGTTCAGCGCAGCCGGGCAGCGGCAGGGTGGGCATGGGTGGTGGCAGGAGGCCCCACTGACATTTTCCCCAAGGTCCGGGGGTAAGAGCACCTCTGCATCCAACTGCCAATAACAAGATCTCTCCACAACCTGCTTCTCTGCACTAAGGAACAACTGAGGTGAGAAGAAAGATGTATATTTTCAAATACTCAGCCAAGGCAGCATGTGGCAAATGTAATTATTTATTTAATAAAATAACATTTGCTCTAAAACAACTTCTTCTTCTTCTTCTCCTTCTTCTTCTTCGCGAAGTAATAAAAGGTGGTTTTGATTGCAATGAGTGCAAAATAAAGTAGCTCAGCTCCGGCAACAATGGCTGTTCTGCTGCCTCTTTTTTTCTGACTGGAACATCCTCCGTTTGGTTGTTCGGAGAAGTGCCTTTTCTTATCATGGTTTGTAAAGAAAATGGGCCTGACACTCTTTCTGTCTTACAAGCAGTTTGATGGTTCTATGACTGAAGTCCAGAATTTCTTTGATCATCTGCTTCTCGATGGACAGCATTGCCAAGCCATTAAGTCTTTGCCCCCAGATCCCCAAAGGAAGACAGGAAACACGTGTATGGATGAAAACTAGGGCTACTTTATTAACTATAAACTATGCAGAGATCTGCAACAGGTATAACTATAAGCTCCATAAACTAGAGTGTGGGCAACTCCAATCCCCTTTTCGGGTAGGCACAGCCTCCTAGCGAGGGTTGAGCTCCTCTCACTGTTGGGCAAAGCAGCCAGGCTTGGCAGATGCCATATGAAACCTCAGCATAGCCCCACCAAGCCACACAGTTTACTGTGTCAAGGAGGTAGCCACCAGGGTCACCACCACTGTTCCCTCCAACATGGATCCCCAGATGTTGTGGACTACAACTCCTATAATCCCCAAGCAAAAGCCATTGTAGCTTGGGATTCTGGGAGTTGTAGACAACATCTGGGAATCCCTGTTAGAGGCAACACTGGTCATCACCCCTCCAGCCCCGAAGCTCTGAGTGGGTCAGCTGAACAGTGCCCTAAAAGTGGTTCATTCGCTAGGTGACAAGATTTGGCTTTTTAAAAGCCAAATTCTGGCTTACGGCCCATTTGACCCATGAGTATACCCCTTAGGCTCTGGCCACCTCAGACACCCCTGGGCCACAAAACCCTGAAAGGTTGTTCCATGAATCCATCTCTACCTGAAAGGTACCTATGGCTGAGCACCAATCGAGGTCTTAACCTCCAAAGCCCACATTCACCTGCCAAAGTGACCACTTAACCTGCAACCAGACTCCCACCCCTAAAAGGGGGGTTATTCCCTTTAAAACACAATCAGTGAGGAGTAGGCGAAAAAATCTCCACACAAAGCCAATCAGGTGAAGACCAAAAATTCCTACTCGGCCCATAAGCGACCAGCTAATCTCTCACTGAACTAGGGAGGGTGGGCGGGAGCCGCAAAGCCTGCAAAGTTGGAGGAAGGAAGCATGTGTGGTGCATAAGTAGCGGCATCACCACACTGACCCCATTGGCCATCCCATGCATGTAGCCACTTCTCACGGAGGATGGCCAAATGGGAACCATGTCCTCCTGGTCAGGGCTGATTTGGTTTGACCTTGGACTGGACCACCTTTCCTGAAGGCCTGTCTGGTTCGCGATCAAACCATCGAACCAGCCTGGTTCGCAGCAGACCAGTTTGCTATTGAACCATTCGTACACACCTGTCAGGGTCCCAACATCTCTAGCCCCCACCTCCCATGTGCAGAGGGTTCCGGTGGGAACGTTCCCAACCAGGGCGGGAATGCTGCGCCCTCAGACGGGTCCCAACCCCCACCTGCTGAGACCGGCAGGCCTTACTGGCTCCCCTGGTCAGGTGACCTAGTGTCACCCGACACTGACGTGATCTCGTGGGACGTTGTTAGCATATTGCAAGATCACACTCCAAACTCTCGCGAGATCAATAGTGAGATCGCCAGGTCTCGTGAGAGTTGCTGTGAGATTTCAGGGTTATATAAAATGGCCTGGCCTGTGATGAGGGGCAGACGGCTGAGAGCTCTCAAGAGGCAGACAGCTCTGGGAAGTCAAGTCCCCAGCAGGTGACAGAGGCAAAGGAACGCCTGTGGAGGCATTAGCCTAGGACATTGCCAAGACCTCAGGAGTTATGAGGCCAGACCGACTGGCACCCCTAAACAGGGGTAGAATCAATCAGATGGAGACCTTGCACCCCACGAGGACCAACAACACCCCCAATGAAAAGGAACACACTGCATAGCACGGGCAAGACCTGATGGCAAAATTGCCTCTGCTTACCTTACCCAGCTCGGATTTGCCACCTAAAAGAAACACACACAACACAAAACAACAACAAGGAATGAACAGGAACACATTGCATAGCACTGCTAAGACCTGATGGCAATTGCCTCGGCTTACCTTATCCAGCTGGGATTCACCACCTAAAAACAAACACACACAAACACACACACTAGGAATGTAAAGGAACACATTGATTAGCACTAGAAAGACAGGATGGCAAAATTGCCTCTGCTTACCTTACCCATCTGAGATTTACGACCTAAAAGAAACAAACACACTCACACACAAATGAGGAATGAAAAGGAACACATTGCATAGCACTAGGAAGACCAGATGGCAAAATTGCCTCTGCTTACCTTATGCAGCTGAGATTTGCCAACTAAAACAAACAAACACACAAATGAGGAATGTAGAGGACTACATTGCACAGCCTGGGAAAGTGTTGGAGATGGACTACCAGTGCATCAACTTTTTGCACCAACTATCCTTATGACCACTAGGGGCATTGGGGGTAGAGATAGTGAGTAAGGGTCTCCCTAACTGTTCTATCGGTCTCTACTCTATAACCCCTGGTAGGACTCATCAGGTATTTTCTGTTGAGAGTCAGAAAGAATCCCTTCCTTTCCTCTTAGAGAGCAGATGGAAACATCTCTCTCTCTCCCCCACCTATTCATTATGTTCTTCTATAAATTAGGGTTAGGTCTTTCCTAACCAAAGTATACTTCACCAATAAATACTTTGTATTTATTCTACAAGAATCTCCATGCGTCTTCTCTAAATAGCTGCAACAACTAAACTCTGCAACTACTCTGTAACTGGAATGGGTAGCTTCTTTAGTGCTCTGCTAATTAACTGGGGGATAAAAATTACAACCCCCCAAGAGAAAGAGCTGCTGGCAAGATCGCCTCTGCTCAGAGGTGCACCTAAGTAATTTTGGAGCCTGGACCTAAAGGCCTTTGGAGCCCACACCCCACATGGCAAATTAAACATTTTTTAACACATACATTCTTGAGGGCACAAACCACACCACCCAGGACTGACTAAAGATTATTTGGGAGCCCCCAAGGAGTATGGACGCCAGGGGCTGCATCCCCAAAATCCAGGAGTAAAAGCACCTCTGCCACTGCTTACCTTACTCAGCTCAGATTTGCCACCTAAAAGAAATGCACACACGCACAAACACACAAATGAGGAATGAAAAGGGGCTGGAATGAAATGCGGAATGAAATGAGGAATGAAAAGGGGCATCAAGGAAAGGGCAGGTTTCCTACCTGTAACCGTAGTTCTTCAAGTGGTCTTCTGTGCGTTCACACTTGGGTTATGCGCCTGCGCAGAGCCACGTTCTGGAACCTTCCAAAGCTTCACCCCCCAAAAAGGAAAAAAGAGCAGGAAGACCCACTCCCTCGGTAGGTTGAACCCCACACTACCTCAGTCAAGGAGACCGCCGCTCAACAAAAGAGACCAGCTGCTGTGGGGAGGTAGGGAGGGAGTGTGAATGCACAGAAGACCACTCGAAAACTATGGTTACAACAACAACAATATTTTCACACTGTCTTTCAACAAAAGTTTCCAAAGTTGCTTATATAGAGAAATAATAAATAGAACAAACAAACAAACAATTAAGATGATGCCCCAAACACACAGTCTTGGCAGTCAGGTTTGGACTGAGCCTGCGCTTGGTCATTCTCTTCCATTCTCTGCTGCATTTCACTCACCAAAATGGCTTCAACAATATGAGGCTTGCTAAACTGTAATAAGTCCTCCTGGCCCCTGGACTCTGTGACTTTCACTTGCTGTGAAACGGAATTAAGGACGGAGGTCCACCAGAGGATGATTTGAAAATTAGAAGCATTGAGCTGTTAGTGATGGAAGGACTTCTCTGTGGCTTCCTGGAAATGGACCAGACACCCTTACTTCGTGGGTTGCTCTCAAGCCCTTTCTGGGGACCCCACCCCCTCATGGATTATTCTGCTACTTCTCAGGGAGATTGCAGAACTGGGGAAAGGATCAGAGCAGAGCACAGCAAATGCCTCTCACAGAAATGACCTGGGCTATGTGGAGGAAGGCCCTCTACTCAATGATACCCTACCTTAGCTCTTTCCTTTTTTTGCCATGCACTGCTCAAGGCTGGAAGGGAAGAATAAATTCAGGCCCACAAATTTTAAATTAAGGCCCACAAATCTGCCAGTTTGCTAAGCACTAGCTGTCCCACCCTCCCAAAACAGTCACCCCCAGTCCCAACCATTCCCCAGGAGCCTTGGGCACCTCCTCACCAATTGTGACTCCCGACTACGTTTGGAAGCCCCCTTCTGCAGTTGGAGGAGGAGCCGAAGTTGGCTCAACACGGTTCCTCCTCTTGAAGAACCTCCGTCTGGGGGGCTTCCCCTTGGAGAAATGTGTGGGGGAGGTCTGAAAGAGCTGCCTGCAGCACTGGCAGACCCTTCGCAGCCTAGAAGAGAGCAGGGAGAAGGTGAGAAAGAGACCCTTAGGCAGACATTTGGAGGAGAGGGGGCCAATGGAAGGTATGCAGAACAGCTGGGGCAGCAATACAGGTAGCCCACTAGGTTTCCAGGTATTGCGCCGTCTTCTTTCTGGCTGAGGAATTAAGTAAAGAAAGCTGCCAAAAGGCATTGGTGCAGAGACCTTTGGAACACTGTGTGCACTTCTGCTCAACCCAACTCACCAAGCTTATGTTAGAGCTGGGAAAGGCATAGAAAAGGACCACGAAAGAGCTCAGGGGTGTAGCTCCTTCCTGGAAGGGAAAAGGTGGAGGCAACAGGGACCTTTTCATTTAGAAAGAAGAAAAGAAGGGGGGGCATGACAGAGGTGCACCCTCTCTTCACATCGTGCACCATGTTTGGGATGGGTTTTTGGAGTATGCTGCCACAAGATGAAGTGAAGGCCAGTGCCCTAGCCAGCAGTCATTTTCCACTTGCAACTAACACTGGTGTGCCGGTTTCCTTGGTGCTGCCAGGGACACCCTGCTGCTGGACCAGGAAGTGGAGATGACACTGCTGCTGGGTGTGGACTGCACACTAGAAGTAGGCACTCCCGCAAAAGGCTGAGCAGTCCTAGGCCTCCCAAGGTGTGTCACAGACCCAACATGAAGAGTAGCACACTTCAGTAACAAGGATTTAGGATTAGATAAAAAGGAAAAGGTGTGTAATAAGAACAAGTGTCTTTTCATAAGACAGTCTGTAAGAGAGAGTTTTCATTCAGCATACTGATAACACCTTGCACCAAATCTCCGGAGGATCTCTCCCAGCGGTTTCATGTAGGTGTTAAAGTACTTTGGAGACAATATGGAGCCCTGAGGAACACCATATGAAAGTTCAGATTGGAAAGAGCAACAGTCTCCCAGGGACCCCGTGTGGAATCTGCCCGAGAGGTAGGAGCGGAACCACTGCAAAGCAGTGCCTCCCACCCCCAACCCCCTCAGACACTCCATCACCAAAGATGATGATTTCAATATGACAGCCGATATGCGTAAAGATGTGCTTTTTCGATTGGACTGTGTAACTGAACAGGCCAGGCTTGCAGACTCTTGAAAACTCAAGAAGTGTTCTACCATATGACCTGAAAGACTAGCACATAGGCAAATACATGTGATCAATGAGCTTGGGGGAAAGGGACTTATTAAGGACTTTAAAGTGGAGTCATGCAGAGAAGCTGCCACAAGGTGCCAGTGTTGCTTACTTAATAAAGGGGTGAGACCCAGCTTTTCTGCATGCCAGACACAGACAGAGTCACAGCGTCCTCTGGAGCTAATACATTCTGATGTCATAGGAACATAGGAAGCTGCCATATACGGAGTCAGACCATTGGTCCATCTAGCTCAGTATTGTCTACACAGACTGGCAGTGACTTCTGCAAGGTTGCAGGCAGGAATCTCTCTCAGCCCTATCTTGGAGAAGCCAGGGAGGGAATTTGGAACCTTCTGCTCTTCCCAGAGCGGCTCCATCCCCTAAGGGGAAGATCTTACAGTGCTATTCTCCCATTCACATGCAACCAGGGCGGACCCCAACCTTCTCCCAACCTTGGAGAAGCCGCTGCCAGTCTGTGCAGACAATACTGAGCTAGATGGACCTATGGTCGGACTCAGTACATGGCAGCTTCCTATGTGTTCCTAAGTACTTGCAAAGCAGATTGCCAGCTAAAGCAATAGACAAGACACCATTTGGCTTGGGCACAAACCCTCTCTAAACCATGTCAAAATGTTGGGATCAAAGGCTTATGCATACATCCCAAAGGCCAAGAGAACCAAACTCAATGACAAATGCGAACTGGGAGTGTTGGTTGGATATGCGCCTGGCCAAAAGGGATAGAGAATCCTTGATCCTACAAGTGGAGAGGTCAGGATCTACAAGGTGGTGTCATTTGATGAGAGACAAGGGCCAACTAGAGGTGATGTACCAGAACTTGTGCCAGAGATCCAGGTGAAAGAGGAAGCACGTGGGTGGAATCTCATGATGCAAGAGCCAGACAGTGAATCCAAAGAATCTGTGCCACAACCAGAAGGAGGTTCAGAAGGGGATACAGATTCAGAAGGGGCTGCACAGCCTGAGCCAGAACTGAGGCGCTGCTAGAGGCCCAACAAAGGGGTTCCACCCAAAAGGTTCTCTCTTGGGACCAAAGGAGGAGAGCTACAAGAACCCACCACATGGGGAGAGAAGGAAAAGATGCCAGCTGACAAAAGGTGAGAAATGCAGCATTTGAAGAAATTGACACCCTGCACAAAAATGAGACTTGAAGACTTGTGTCAATCCCCGCAGGAAGAAAGACTGTGGGATGCAAGTGGGTCTTGAAAGTCAAGCAGGATGCAGAAGGGGATGTAGAGCACTACAAGGCGAGGCAAGTAGCCAAGGGATACTCCCAGAACTATGCTGAGGACTACAATGAGACCTTTGCACCACTTGTGACAGACACTTCAATTAGGACACTGCTCAGCGTGGCAGTGGTCAGAAAGATGCAAGTTGAACACATGGATGTAAAGACTGCCTTCCCTCATGGGGAAATCGAGGAAGACATCTACATGCAACAGCCACCAGGCTATGAGGTACCTAGAAAGAAGGGGCTTTGTGCAAACTAGAAAGGAGCATCTATGGCTTCGAAACAAGCAGCCAGAGTGTGGAATGAGAAACGAAATCAACTGCTACTTAAGGAAAGGTTCTCGCAAGGAAAAGCTGACCCCTGCCTATATTCAAGATTCAGAGACAATAGATGGACTTACATCCTGACTTCTGTTGATGACTTGACTATTACATGAGAGGAAAAGCAAGACAGCCATGAGACTGTACAGCACCTGAACAAGGAAATAGAGGTGAAGGAAGTTGGAAACCTCTCCTATTACCCTGGCATCCTAATACAAAAGAGAAGGGGATGGGACATTCCTTCTCCACTGTAGGTGGAAGATAAAGGATCTTCTCGAATGCCTGGCAGCTTCCTTGGTGCTTTGCTAAATATTCACAAACTGCAACAACAGCCTCCTTGAAGTGAATGACCGTCACTGGGTTTGTGCATGTGTACTTGGCGAAATTACAATGCTGCAGCAACCACATGGTAAATCTCCACAAGCCCATTCTAAGGAGACATGGAGAATCCCAGTGCAATTATCAAGTTGTACACAATGCTTTTCTAAGTGTTAGCAACAAGATGGAGATCAGATCCTAGGAGGCCGTTTTCAGCAACAGCTCCCTGGTGACCACCAGTACCTGGTCTGACCATTCACACTCCAATTTGCTTGAAGAAAAGCTTGGCCATATATGGGCAAAACTTAAGTACCCCAAAATATACCTAGGATACCAATAGCAGGGGTGTAGCTATAATTGAGCAAAAGGGTTCAAAGAACACAGGCCTCCAGCTCTATCCCTCCCTATTTTCTCGATTGTCTCCCTTACTCTGAGGGGCCGCCAGGGAGAGGGATGAACACGGGCCCCCTCTCCCCTAGCTATGCCCCTGACCAATAGGGCTGGCTCATTATAAGAGAATAGCAACTCAGGCTTGTATTGTGCCAGCTCAGATGCAGCTCTTTGATTAGAACCTTGAAGTCCACTCCCCTCTTCCACAATCAAGCGTGATTTCGGTGCATGACAAGCAACACCAAACAGCTTGAGATGTCCCATGTGCAGCCTGGCTTGCTCTGTACAGGCCTCTGCTACAGGGGAACCTTGTCTCAGGCTCGTTAGATTGCCGTGAACATGTTCCAAAGCACAGCTTGGGGCACTCCCTTCTTCTTTGTCTGCTCCGCTCCTTCCTTCCTTCCTACCGTCCTTCCTTCCCTCATCATGAAGGAAGTACAAGTTGCAGGCTTTTAATCTAAGTTTGTAACTTCTTGAAAACAAACTGTTTGAGAACAGTTTGTTTTTAAAAAAAACACTTTGGAAAACACTTAAAAACACTTTCTCCAGGCCTCTACTCTGAGCTCATCCAACTGGATTACTCTGCTAAATGAGGGAGGTGGATTCAAATTCCCCTCTACAATTGGGACATCCGTCCAGCACGTCACAATAGGCATGTTCACAGCTGGTGCCCTTCCTGATTGGGCAGGCAGGCGGGCGGGGGACTCTAGTCAGACCTGGCCAGGAAGAGAGGGAGAAAGAAACATTGGTCTTACCGTGAAGGGTTCTTTTCCCCTGAGTAGGAGATCCTCATGATGGGTAGTGAACTGAGCATGCTCGAGACAGAACTGGACCACTTGACTTGTTTGTGGGCGTAGCCTCCTCCGTCCTAACCCCAGTTCCAGGGCTGTTGAGCGAGGTGGTATGTCGAGTGGAGAGAGCTCTGTGTAAGTACTCTGTAAGCTGTAGGTAAAGAAGAAAGTGGGAAGAACTCGGACGAGAGGTTAGAGAATAAGATAGACAAGTGCAAAAGACAGCCTAGGAGTCTACTCCTGAGGGGCTGCCTCCATCCCTGATCAGGGCCATCCTCCAGTGGGCCCCGTTAACCATCTGTGTATCTAGCTCCCGAAAATACATCCGGGTGGGGCTGAGGATCTCCTACTACAGGGAAAAAGAACCCTTCACGGTAAGACCAATGTTCCTTTTTCCCCTGAGTAGGAGATCCTCATGATGGGACGTGCCCAAGCTGAAGACACTAATCTCTGGGATGGGAAGGATGTATTCAAACCCCTTGTCAAAGCACCGTGAGCTCCAAGGCTGCCTGTGCCGCTGTGTGGTCAGAACCTTATAGTGCCTAGGGTAACGGAGCAGCGGGAGGCCAGGTGGCTGGTGCTCTGCAGATCCCCGATAGTGGGATGGGCTGGGGAAAAGGCCGCAAAGGTAGCTGTGCTTCTGGTCGATCGCGCCATGAACCGAGTGTTGAGATCCGAGTAGGCCGGGCGAATGCATGATCCGATCCTGCCAGTCGAGGTGCCTTTAGAAACTCTGTTCCCCAAAGAAAAGAGACGGAAAAAGACAAGGAGGGTGTTGGACTTGTGAATGTGTCTGGTGCGATGAACGCCAAGCCCTGGGCCCATCAGGCTTGTGCTACAATCATTCCCCTGGCTGGACAGGGGAAAGGCAGAATGAAGGAAGAATGTCAACTCTGGATCTATGAAAGTGAGAATTAACATTTTGGGAGGGAGGTGGTGTTCAGACCATGATGCACTGCATCTAGCTGGAAGGTGCAATATACCTTCTGTGCCAAGAGGGTACCTAGCTCAGAAATCCTTGAGCCAAGGTAATAGCTACCAGGAAGAGGGCCTTATAAGACAAGAGCTTCAGTGGACTTGTAGAAATGGGCTCGAAGGAGTCCTTCGTGAGAGCGTTTAGGAACTCAGTTGAAGTCCCCGGCAAAGAACACCTGACTAGAGAGCAGACAGGTGTGTCGCTCCCCCAGGAATTTGTATGAGAGTGGGCGCAGGTTCAGTTGGCCCAAGTCAGTGGAAGCAAAAAGGGCAAAACCGAGGCTAGTGAGGAGGTTTGGTGCCTCAGGGTGCTTGGTTGCCGAGGAAGGTCTAGGCCGGTCTGGAGAAAGGTGAGGACCTCAGGCACCCCTGTGGGGAATGGATCTCTCTTTGTGAGATCAACCCTCTGCGGAAGGCGAGCCAGAAGGCTTGATATATTCAATTGGTTGATTGGTGTCTGAAGCTGCAATGGTGTCCTAGACCTGTAGTTTCTTTCTTTCTTTCTTTCTTTCTTTCTTTCTTTCTTTCTTTCTTTCTTTCTTTCTTTCTTTCTTTCTTTCTTTCTTTCAGACAATACATACACATAATAGAAGACCGATACATAAAAACATCCATTAACCATCCTTCCAGATATGTAAATAATTAGATGGAGGAGAATAATTAAAATTATCTTGATTTGTGAACCGAATAAAACTGACCAGATCCTAAAGAAAAATCAGGAGAATTAGCTTGATCTGTTCAAAGACGAATAATATGAGTCAGTTTTTCCCCCAGATATGGCAATGTGCCACAAGACTGGTACCAAGAAGTCAACGACATAGTTTTATGCTTCCAGCGTAGTGCAATGGAAAATCCAGCCTCAGTTAACATAAAAACGATAAGATCCTTAGATGATCATGTCAAACTAACTTCCGAAAATATATGGAATAGAGGCAACTCTGCCCCAAAGCAGAATGAGACCAGCATAAACGGAAGTATTCTCAATCACAACACCCTATCACCCTATCACAACAGCCATTCCAACATCATGGGGACCAACTCTGATTGATGTGGGCTGCTCTAGAAGGGGTCAAATACCACCTGACAGAGAGCTTAACAGAATACCCTCTAATTCAGGAAGAGGTAGAAAACACCAGCTTCCATTTTGGTATTCCTTTCCATAGTAAGTCGCTAATAGTTTGCTGTAGGTCGTTTTCCCAAGCCAACTTAAGGCCAGTTAATGGATCAGATGACTGGCTTATTCAAATCTCCTAGAATCTAGAAATCAGGCCCTTAGAGTCTTCTGAAGCCTTTAATATTAATTCCACAAACATAGTCAAACTCCTATTAGCTTGCTTAACTATATCAGGATGTAAAATAGAGGAGTGAAACTGAAGAAAAATTTAACCAAGAGCAATGCTTATTCATAAACTTCTCCCAAAATGGTTCTAATCATTTGGGGTATCGAAATAATAAAAATCCTTTCATCTATTGTGTGACACCTCCCAGACATCAAGTAATCGGGAGGGAGAGTCAAAGTTGGAAATTTGGGATGACTACAAATGGTTAACAAGGGGAAATATGGGGGAAATATGGGAGGGCAAAAATTTTATGCCAGATCCCCCAGATCTTAAAGGTGGTACTTAAGGTGTATTTGTAACAGATTTAGAACTCTTAATAAATTCAAACATCAATAACTGGTTGTTGAAATTAACAAGATGTTCCTCGGGAACCTTCATCTTCACCGAGAACCTTTCCAGGTCTACTATTAACCACCAAATATCCCGAAGAGGCGAGGCTTCATAGTAGGCCATTAAGTTTAGAACTCCGATACCATCCTGTTATACTTTCCTATATAATACACTATTACGAAATCTGAACCTTCTGACAGAAAAGCATCTTTGTGGCCCTTGGCCACTAAGTCCGCACACTCAGCCTCCCGGCAGAGAGCTGTACCGCTGGAATCGGAGTGAAGTAGTGTTGCCTGTAAGGGTGAAAGGGAACCGGACCAACTATGGGGGGCCCATTGGGCTCTCTGTGTGGAGAAGGCATGGCCTACTCTTATCCCATGTTTTGACCAAACACTGGGTCTAAGTGGGACCAAAAGGGGTAGCTCCCACAAATGGAGCAGTAATCAAAGGAAACTTAGAATTATCATCAGCATTTTGGGTCCTAAGCCAAGATGACCTGTATACAGCCACTCCCACTGCTATGGCCCGACTGTGTACAATCTAAGCTAGACTTGGCTCTAAGAGCAGCAGTCTTGTTCATTTAGTTAATGCCCTGGTGAAACCTTAGGCCAGTCGGGAGGGACCATCTTGAACAGTGCCTTGGTCCAGAGTCAAACGCTCAAGCAAGATGGGGTTGGTGGTGCATAACTTGAGGGACGTGGCTGAAGGTGTCTCGGACCTTCAAGAGAAGGGAGTGTCAGCGCCTGTCATCCTGGGGCTAGAGAGGTCCCTGTGCTATGAGTGCAGGAGACCAATTGAGCCCCTGGAAGGGACAACCTTAGGCATGGCCAAAGGTATTGAGGGGTCCCCTGGGACTGGACATGTTTCTTGGGAAGGTCAACCATCGGTTTGGCTGAGGCAGGGCGCTGCCACTCCGCGCACATCACCCTGCGAAATAGAGGGGGGAACATAACTGTGGATGTTACCGGAACAGCTGCAGGGAAAACTTCTTAGTCCAGGGGCGAAGACGTCTCTGCAGCTTCCGACGGGGAGACAGCACTGATTGTGCGCTGCGCCTTAGACAGTAAAACCTTCCGAGTTCTGCTAAGGAAAAAAGGTCTGGCAGAGTTAGAAATGGGCAGCATCACATCCCCCCCTGATAATTCCCCTTCCTCCTTGTCTGGCTCCAATGGCCCAGTAGGGTCCAGAGGCAGAGATGGCAAGGAGCCCCTTTTTCTGACTGATGGTCAGGTGGTAACTGGGCTGTAGGCCTCCCCGGTCTGTGGGGAAGGGAGGGTACGAGGTGATGCCTTTCAGGCTCTTCGTAAAATACTGGTAACTGTATAGCTACCCGCGAGGATTTGAGCTGGCACCCTTCTGCTTGTTAATCAAGCATTTCCCTGCTGCACCACTTGAGGTGACTGGGGGGAAGGGAAAAGGGGAATGGTGCAAGTTGACCCAGTGTGAGACCGGAAGGCCGCCTTATTATTATTATTATTACCTTTATATCTCGCTCTTCCTCCAAGGAGCCCAGAGCGGTGTACTAAATACTTAAACTTCTCTCTCACAGCAACCCTGTGAGGTAGGCCAGGCCGAGAGAGAAGTGACTGGCCCAGAGTCACCCAGCTAGTTTCATGGCTGAATGGGGACCTGAACTCAGGTCTCCCTGGTTCTAGTCCAGCACTCTAACCAGTACACCACACTGGCTGCCCTAGGGAGCATGGGGCGTTAACAACTCCTGTTCCACCAGCAAGGGTGGGAGGAAGAGGGGAAAGAATCCCTGCGCCTTCTCTTGGTTTTGCATGGCAAATAATCTGGTCATACACCAACCACGCTCATACGGAGGAAAAAAACCCCTGAGCCATGGGCTGGGTTCAGGCGAGGGTGGAAACAACTTGGGAGTCACACGTGTCCCTGCGTGTAAGGGGTGAGGCCCCGTAGAACTGGTAAGGGCCATGCCAGGGAGTAGCAAGCGAGGCTGTCGGTGGCTCAATGGAAAACTTTTATATCTACAGTGTTCAGTCTCCCATTCAAATGCAAACCAGGTGGACCCTGCTTAGCAAAGGGGAAAAAATTCATGCCTGCTGCCACAAGACCACTTTCCTCCCACTGCTCCGAAAAAACTCACGCAGCCATTGAGAATCCCGGGAGAGAAAAAGTCTTTACTTACAGTGGTGACCGCTGAGGGTGCGGACCAGCCGGTTCCCCCTCAAACGCTGAGGCCCCAATGGGCGGAGGATGAGACGCCAGGATAGTGCCCACCGGGCTCTGGTCGTCTCCCTCAAAGCGAAGGCGCTTGTTGGATCCAGCCTTCCACTTGGCGCCGTTGGGTTGCTTTCGCTTTTGATTTCCAGCTGGCCACCTGAATCAACAGGCGCTCCCTTAAAAGTACCTTGGAAGGACTCCCTCAGGCTGGCGCCTCTATTTCTTGGCGTCCGCTGCGCCTGGACCTCTTGGGGGTTTTGGCCAAGTGCCGCCCCAAGGTCCCCGTCCCCATTGCCTGAGCCGGAGGCTGCAGGGGGAATCTGAAGCAGTCCTGCTGGACTAAGGCGCGGCAACAGCAAGAGCGGAGAAAACACGTGCGCAGCTGAGAGGCCTGAGCCTCCAACGCTGAGCCCTGAAAGGGTTCCTCTGAGAGGAACTCCGCGCTGACCAGGACCCCTCCAAACAAATGCAAATACTATAGTAAGCAGCCAATCAAGCCGAATGCAAGCTAAAAGGATTAACTTGAGCAGGAAATCTTATCTGATGGTTGGTTTGTTTGCTGGCTCCAAAGAGAGGCAGCTCCCTTCCCCACCCTTGCAGAGCCAAGAGGAGAGGAAGGGGGGGAGGGGGGGGGAAACCACCAGGCAGGCACAGACCCAAAGAGTGGTGACTCCTGTTTCCCTCCATAGCCAGAGGCTGGTCATGAAGGAGAAGAAATAAAACAAACTGAAGCAAAGGCTTAACTGCAGGAGCTCTCTCCTAAAACATCCTATCCATGAGCCCCTGGAGGCCCAGTGGTAAAACTGCCGCCCTGTAACCAGAAGGTTACAAGTTCGATCCTGACCAGGGGCTCAAGGTTGACTCAGCCTTCCATCCTTCCGAGGTCGGTAAAATGAGTACCCAGTATGTTGGGGGACAATATGCTAAATCATTGTAAACCGCTTAGAGAGCTTCCAGCTATAGAGCGGTATATAAATGTAAGTGCTATTGCTATTGCTATTGCTATCCCGAGCAAGACAGAACTGGAACTGGGATTAGGACGGAGGAGGCTACGCCCACAAACAAGTCACGTGGTCCAGTTCTGTCTCGAGCATGCTCAGTTCACTACCCATCCTGAGGATCTCCTACTCAGGGGAAAAAGGCAAAGCTGTTATGTAATCCTAAATACTTTGCAAAGAAGTCTTTCCTCATCTTCTCCCCATTTCCCTCCCTGTCTTAACTCTTCCCCCCGACTAACTGTCGCTCCTGTTACTAAAAGCTGACTGTCCCTCCCTCCCCCCTAGACCCCTCCCAAAACCACCACAAACAAACAAACAAACAACAAAATAACAAACACTAACTGTAACACTGAATAAATAAATAAATTGATAAATAAATGAATGGATGAATAAATAGATGGATAAATAGATGGATGGATAGATAGATAGATAGATAGATAGATAGATAGATAGATAGATAGATAGATTTGACAGATACAGAAACGGACTCTCTAACACTCTCTTTCCTCTCTATCTCTCCAGCTCCTCTCCACCTCACCTCCTCCCTCCTCGCCTAACTCTCCCACAAAGAGCAGCTGAGCCCCGGAGGTGTCATGAAAGAGGATGTGTCATAAGCCTCAACAATGGCCATTGGTCCTCTTGCCTCTAGAGGATGTGTCATAAGCCTCAACAATGACCTTTGGTCCTCTTGCTTTCAGGACTTGGAGGCATCTCCTGCCAACTGGGAAAAGAGGCCCCCTTTTAAAGTGGGGATTCTCTTCACTGAGTAGGGGAGGGGAGCACCTGGCTCTTTCCACCCCCTGCAGAGTAACCCTCCAGTGATGGTTGCTGGTGTCTATCTTATATTTCTTTTTAGATTGTGTGCCCTTTGGGGACAGGGAATCCATCTTTCTTTCTTCCTTCCTTCCTTTCTTCCTTATTACTCTGTGTAAACTGCTTTGGAAACTTGTGTCAAAAAGAGGTGAAGAAGAAGAAGAAGTTCTTTCAAACCTCACTCTTCATGTTCTAATGTTGGTTTATCTGAGAAATCAGAGGGCTCTCTTGACCACCATGTTTAAAGCAACACCATCACAGGTCCCTCATAGCAGACACCCACACCTCCATCCACTGCCATTCATCCAAACAGCTACCTTTGTGGCTGAGGTCTGCTCTTGTTTCTGCAAGACACAAGGACTCCTTCCTTCAGTGCCATCTTGACACTACTTCACACCTGCACGGACACACACCTGATTGCTTTCTCCCCCCTCCCCCACACTGGCTCTGTCCTCTGCTCTTTCCAGAGTGTGGCAATGCTATCATGTGCCCACCAGGAGGCAGCATAGAGCAGGTCGGGCTACCAATCTTACTTTAAAAAAAAATCAAAAAAATTAATAAATCTGGAGTTCTATAGACTTTTTTTAAAAAAGTGTTTTAACTCTTTTGGTGGGAAGGAATTTATAAATGAATAGATGTTTCAAGTGTAAGGCAGACATCCAACACAGACATAGTTAGTGAAGCTATAGATCTTTTGTTTAGAAGCATTATTAATATCCTGTTTTTTCAATCAAACATTCTCAAGCAGGCGCATGGCTACAATTGAACAATGGGGGATAAATGTCCCTGAACCCCAGGGGGAGAGGGACCAGCTGGCTTTGGTGACAGTTTGTCCTTTGCTTTCCTGCTCATGCCTCTCTGAAGAAGACGGGGTAGGGGCCAATCTTCACTTTTTAGGTAGGGCCCACTTCAATCTGCCATGCCCCTGTTCACAAGACAGCTTGATTTTGCATCTCATTCTCAAACTAATTATTGCACTACTATTGCTGTGATAATGAAATCATCATCTTTGGTGATGGAGTGTCTGAGGGGGTGGGAGGCTCTGCTTTGCCACTTTCATATGGAGAAGACATAACCTCCCTAATTGCCTGCCTGGAGATTGTGATGGGCTGGATGAGGGATAAGAAACTGAGACTGAATTCAGATAACATGGAGGCTCTTATTGTGCCTCTTCGGAAATCGGGGGGTGATTTTGATCTGCCAGTCCGGGATGGGGTGACACCTTGCCAGAAGGAACAGGTACGTAGTTTGGGAGTGCTTCTGGATAGAATCTTCTCCTTGGGGTCCCAGGATGCGGCGGTGGCCAGAAGTGATTTCTATCAGCTTCGGCTGATACGCCAGCTGTGTCCATTGCTTGAGATAAATGGCCTCAGAATGGTGGTCCATATGCTGCTACATATACCTCGGTGCTTACATTTGCTGGTAACCTCCAGATTTGACTACTGCAATGCACTCTATGTGGAGCTACCTTTGTATGTAGTCCAGATACTGCAGTCGGGACGGGTTGCCAGATGGGTCTCTGGGTCCTCTCGGAGGGACCATATTACTCCTGCATTGACAGAACTACACTGGCTACTTATAAGTTCCAGGGCAAAATACAAGGTGCTGGCTATAACCTATAAAGCTCTGAACAGGTTAGTCTCTCAGAGAACTAAAAAGGGGGAGTGGGCAAAAGGCTTGGAAGGTTGATTTAGATTAGGGATACAAGAAAGGCCCTTGTGGCGGCCTCTCTGTGGTTGACTGCTGCACTATTATGTCAGTAGCCTCCTCCCTCCTTCACTTCGCGCCACACCAGTTCCTGCCACCCCCACCCCATTGCCCACCTGCCCAGCCCCAGGGACCCTCAGCCACTTGCCATCCTGCTTGCCTTGCCCTCCGGCTCCGGCCTAGGATCGGAGCGGCCTGCAAACTGCACAGAGCTCTTCTTCTCTCCCCGCCTCTCAGCTGATCGGTGGGTGGGCGGGGCTTCCAGAGAGGCCTCTGTGTAGGCCTCCCCGAAGCCTGAACTTGGCATTCCCCAGCAAGCCAGGAAGGAGGCAGGAAGAGTTCTCTGCATCAGACTCTCTGCCCAGACCATCCAGCACAGCTTTTGCAAGGCTGGGGATCCATCTGGGATCTACCCGAGAGATAGGAACGGAACCACTTCAGAGCAGTGCCCCCTATTCCCAACTCCCCCAGGTGACCCAGAAGGATACCATGGTCGATGGTATCGAACGCTGCCGAGAGATCCAAAAGGACTAACAGAGTCACACTCCCTCTGTCGATTCCCCGGTAAAGGTCATCCATCAGGCCGACCAAGGCTGTCTCAACCCCATAGCCCGTTCTAAAGCCAGTTTGAAATGGGTCTAGATAATCAGTTCCCTCCAAAACCGCCTGGAGCTGGTTAGCCACCACCCTCTTGATCACCTTGCCCAGCCAGGGGAGACTGGAGATTGGCCTATAACTATCCATCGCTGAGGGATCCAGGGAAGGCTTCTTAAGAAGCGGTGTAACTATTGCCTCCTTCAAACAGGGAGGCACCCTACCCTCCCACAGCGATGCATTTATGATATTAACTAGGCCACCTCCAACAATCTCTCTGCTAGATCGAAGCAGCCAGGTTGGGCAAGGATCCAGAGAACAAGTGGTAGGCCGTACCGCTCTAAGCAGCTTGTCCACTTCATCAGAAGTCACAGATTGAAACTGATCCAACCTAACACTGCAAGAGGGATCATGGGATACTTCCCTCACAGACCCTGCAGAAATAGTGGAGTCCAAGTCGTGTACACACACACACACACACACACACACACACACACACACACAACTAAATAGGGAGCAGTAAGGGAACAGAGATACACAATATAACTATAGCTACACAATATGGGTTCTCCCATACAGAACCCCTGTTTAAACTTCCTCTAAACTAAACCACAACACAGAACTTTTTAAATTCAATGGTAACCCCAAACCTCCCTCCAACATGCCTCCCCACTCACTCAGGACACTGGTGGCTGCTGACACAGAGCACAGTCAGGCAGTGATTCTCTCAAGGGGGTGAGAAAAAATATCTTCTGGCGGCGGCAGTGGGGGGGGGGGGCGGGGCAAGCAATACAGCAGCAGATTAATCAACTCCCAGGCTGTCATGTAGTAGCATGCAGTAGCCATAGCAGGCTTGCATGCTGGGCTCAGGCTGGCAGCAAGGCAAGCATGGTATCATGGAAACTTGAGTTTAGACATGCAATGCAAAACCAGTTCTTTCTCTCTTTCTCTTGAATGAGGCAGCCAGAAAGGCAGAAGCAAGAGACTGAGTAACTAACTAGTTGATGAATTGAACCAAACTCCCCCCACCAAAGCAATCAGCCCAGACAGAGTGGAAACAGGGCACTGTTTGTTAGAGCTGTCAATGGTTAATCAGAATTTCTTAGCACATAATTGCATCACAATACAACACATTCCAAGGAAATGAGCTTCCTCAGGGATGTTGTGCCTGCTTGTGGCATATCTTATGTTCTGCTAATCTCTTCTTGACAGACACTCACTGCCTCGCTAGTTGCTGCAGTCAGGAGAGCAAAGGTCCAAAATATTTTTCCAAAGAACAAAACTTCAGCTCCGAAATGGGGTTGTTTCGATTTGTATACCAAAAAAATTGCTTTTAATTTTTTCATTTCCATTTGTATACAAAATGTCTGAAAATGCCATTTTTGGACACAAAATGTTTTGTTGCCGAATTGAAATGCACAAGCCTACTTCCAAGGCTTTTTGGAATCCTATTGGATCCAATAACCTTCTTGGGTATACCAACCTAATGGGTCCTACACCCCAGCAGAGGTGGGTTGTGGTTGCAAGTTCTACATTAACCAGATGGTGATCTGTGCTAGACAGTGGGGAGATGACAGCAGTCCCCACCCATGGAACACCACCCTGATCAGAGCAAAAGACCAAACTGAGAGTGTGAAACCACTTGGGATAGGGCCATAGTCGTCATGGCCGCTATGAATTCCGGAGCCACTCCCGACAACTCGGTTCAAAATAGACATTGAAGTTCCCCTTGAACAATAACCAGGGCCACTCCAAGGCCAACTCCGCAACCAGGTTCGTCAGTTCAGTTAGGGCAACAGAGTCCCTAACTGAGCTGACTGACCTGGTTGCGGAATTGGCCTTGGAGTGGCCCAGATGGTTGTTGGGGGGGCTTCAATGTCCTTTTTGGGACACTATCCAGCGGAGTGATCCCAATCTATCCTTTGTCCCTAGACTTAGACACACACTTTCGATATAGGCCAGTTCCCTGACAGAGATCCTGGTGAGTGAAATGGTATTCTTATAGACCATTGCCATCCCACCTCCATGCCCACCTCCTCACACCTGCTCCAATTTGTGCATTTGGTTTGGTCCGGTCCAGTTGTTGTTCCATTTTGACTTGAAATCCATACACTTATTAACACGACTTTGCAGCAATCATTGCCTGTCAAGGACATTCATGTCTTGTTGGGGTACATCCCCAGCAAATGGAATCTAGCATCACATCAAGAATGGTGGATTCTTCATGCTGGAAGGAGTGGCCAAAAGGATTGTAATACAGCAGTGAAGGGACAAATTTACTGCTGAATTGCAACTTTGGAGAACTGATATGTGTTCCTAGTCAGCATTTGAACTGGGTTGTTGCCCTCCCCATCCCACTCCCACCCCGCCTGACTGAAAGGTAAAGAAGAGAAATATTCAGCAAATTGGTTGAATTTTAATGAAGTGTTAAGTTTGGAAATATATCCTTGCCCCCCACTTTTTTCTTGAGAGCTTGTACTTTACAATGTTAGGAGCCACCTGATGGCACAGCGGGGAAGTAACTTGCCTAGCAGGCAAGAGGTTGCTGGTTCGAATCCCCGCTGGTATGTTTCACAGACTATGGGAAACACCTATATCGGGCAGCAGCGATATAGGAAGATGCTGAAAGGCATCATCTCATACTGCGCCGGAGGTGGCATTGGTAAATCCCACCATGAAAACCACATGGCTCTGTGGTTGCCAGGGGTTGACACCAACTCGACAGCACAACTTTACTTTACTTTATAATGTTAAGAAGTTCTGCTTAAGGGATCTTTTCATTCTATTTTTCCTTCCTTCCTCTTCCTCCCCCACTTTCAGTTATACCCATATATAATTTTTATCCTTGATTATGTTATATACATACTACTGTAAACTTATTTGAAATAAAAGAGAGAGAGAGAGATTACATTGTGGTTTGAAGGCCCTACATCACTTGTTAGAATCCAGAATGCCTCAATTATAATCTTTTAGAGGTCTAGAATTCCTATTTGATGGCAAAAACTTAAAAATCTCAGTAGCAAGAGACCAATATGGGAACATTAAAAAGATGTTTCCTATGTGTGTGTTTTTTGCCTGTTTGAGTATTTTTGTCAGGCTAAGTCATGTTTTCCACATTTCAAGTTAATTATTCCAAAATAAAATGCACACTGTGTACTGTAACCTACAGCTGTGATTCACTTTCATTATGCATTGTTTTCAACTTGGAATTGAAGGAGCTCCTCACTCACAATGACTGCAAACCAACTTAAAATGACATTGGTCTGAGGAAGAGGGAAATGCTCCTTTAGAAGGGACCCCTTCCATGGAAGATGAGCCCATATCCTTTCGCACAGGGGATACTCCTCCAGGGGGTGGGGGCCTCCTTGTAGTGGGTGATTTGAACATTCGAGGTATAGAGAGATGGGTTTGTGACCTGCGTGTTGACCGCACGGTGACTTGCCTGCCTGGTGCGAAGGTTGCAGACATCACGCAGCATCTAGATAGACTCTTAGGCAGTGCTTGGGAGGAGACAGCTGTTGTGGTGCACGTCGGCACCAATGATGTGGGGAAATGTAGTCGGGAGGTACTGGAAGCCACATTTAGGCTGATAGGTAGCGTTTTGAAGCCCAGGACTCCCAAGGTAGCATTCTCAGAAATGCTACCTGTTCCAAGCGCAGGTACGGTGAGACAGGCAGAGCTGAGGGGTTTCAATGCATGGATGAGACGTTGGTGTGGGGTGGAGGGGGTTAGATTTGTTAGGCACTGAGATACATTTTGAGCAAGCAAGGCCTGTACAAAAGGGACGGACTGCACTTGAACCAAGATGGAACCAGACTGCTGGAGCTTAAAATTAAAAAGGTTGCAGTGCAGCTTTTAAAATGATGCCTGGGGAATTGCCGATGGGAGCTGGGCAGTATCTGGTTCGGCAAAAACCAGGGGCATATCTAGAGGAAATAGTGCCTAGGGCAAGCACTGAAATTGCACCCCCCCAACCCTGTCCAAACATCTGACACCCATTTTTCAGATCAGTGTTTCCCATAATCTGGGAAACATACCAGCGGGAATTCAAACCGGCAACCTCTGGCTTGCTGGGCAGGTCATCTCCCAACTGTGCCATTAGGTGGCTACTACAAGGTCTAAAAAAGGAACATCCATTATGTTCCATGGAGGCATCAGTTATAAAAAATGAAGGCACCCATTGTATTCTGCTGTAAGGAACACATTTTGGAAAAGGCACATCTAACAACCCTGAGGACAAACTTCACTCTGTATTTATTGCATAAGCAGCTTCCTCACTGGCTAAGCAAGATACTCTGATACAGAAGCAGCAAGCATGACCACAAGCACTAATCAATATTTTCATTTAGCTACAAACAGAGTTTGGGGAGGGGGGAAGAGAAGAAATGCAACATGCATGCAATCCCTGCGGAAATCAAGACCACTGGAAGTCATGTGCAGTGGTGCTCTTACCCTTGAACTTCAGGGCCTCCACCACACCCCCTGGGCGTGGCCGCTGGGAGCCTCCAAATCCCCTTTGGTCTGTCTTGGGTGGTGTGTTCACTGCTAGCCCGCACTGCGCCAGGCAGCCCTGTGCGACCTGTGTCAGGTGCTTTAGAGACAAAGGGGGGAGTAGGAAAGGCGTATGTGGGATGAGAATATGTTAAGTTGAGTGTTGAAATGTTTCTGCATAAATATACCTGTTTTATATTCTGACATTCTTGTGAGTTCAGTTGCTGTTTGTACCCTCAAGAAACCACATGTTAAAAATACTGCGTGTGTCAGTGTGAGTGTGTAGGGGGATGATGCATAACTTAGAGGGTGTGTGTGCTCCAAAAGGCCTTTAGGTCCAGGCTACAAAATTACCTAGGCACACTTCTGGTCACGCCTCCCGGTGACATAATATTGACAAAGGTTGCCCAGTTACAATAGACTCTCTTCCCCACAGCAGCTGGGGGAAAGGAGTCACCATCCACAGAAGAGGGAGAGATTGGAGTGGCAGCCACATCTTATTTGCAAATAATAGTCTTATCACAACACTCAGATGCCTTAATTATTACAAGCACCACCAGGCAGAGTGCTTGGGGCTATGTGACGCTCAGCTCATATTCCTATAACAATGCTGATGCTTTCAGTCTCTCATGCTTCTATTTCTAAAGCTTTGGAGTTCTTATATTGTCTTTATGTAAGATAAATTTACTTCTCTAGCTCCAAGTTTAACCCATGCTAACAGGACAAAGGAGCACCTTTCAAACCTGGTGCGTAATGTCAGTGTCATTGACCAGGGGCGTAGCAAGGTTGGAGTGGGCCCAGAGACGAGATTTTAAAATGGGGCCCCCCCACTCAAAGTCCAGGGCCTCCGCACACCCCAGGCCCCCAAGGATTTAAGTCTGATATTCCAAAATAAGTATGCTGCCTGGAAATACATTTCACTGAATACACACACGCACACGTCACAATATATAGTGATATACATTGAGTACTATACATTTGTTTTACTTTTAATGCCTAGAACACACTAGAAAGATGAATGATTAAAATGGCCCCCTCGCTGCAGATTAGCAAAGGAGACTTTCAACCATGCAGGGTGAGCCTAGGTTTGTTTTCTCAGAATTCTGAACAAATTCAGTCAAGTTCGATTCCAGGAGGTTTTTCACAGGAGGCTTTTCAAGCCCTTTAACACACATCTCCTCTGGAATAGAGGTGCTGCATTCACATGTTGGCCAGATTGACCCTGAAGTCCCTGCAAGTTATTGGGGAGCAGTTCACACACAAGAAAAATAAAATAAAATAAAAGCACAAGACATGCTTCAGAGTTCTCACTCAGACCTTCTGGGTTGCAAAACAAATTGAACATAAGTGCATTTATACATGAATGAATGAATGAATAAAATAAATATAATACTGTTTCTTCCAGAAGTTTTTGTAATTTTCTGCCATGAAACAAGCCACTTCTAGGACTTTTGAGATAGTTTTTTTTAAAGCCAGCAAATTTTCCAAGCTGTTTAAAAATAAATATTCAGAGACTTCTCAGTCCCTCCACCCCCTATCAAAGCCCTATGGCAAGCAGATGCCTATATATCCGGGGCGGGGGGAAGGTAACCACAAAAAGGAGCTCACACTCTACCTGGCCAATGCTGGGCTGGGCAGGGCAGCAAGGGGTCTTCTGCTGCAGAGAGCAGGGGTGGCCACTCTGGCTGCCTCCTCCTTCCTGGCTGGCTTGGGCCCTACTGGAGTTCAGGCTTCACAGAGGCCTACACGAGGCCTCCCTGGAAGCCCCGCCCAGCCGCCGATCAGCTGAGAGAAAAGGGAGAAAAGGAGCTCTTGGCCGCTTGTCTGCTGCCTGGATGGCCGGCCAGGAGAAGAAGCTGGAGAGAGGGCGAAGAGGGCAAGCGGCTGAGGGGCCTTGGGGCTGGGCAGGGGGCAATGGGGAGTCACGTGAGATGCCTCTGGGGGGCCCCTCCAGGCAGTGGGGCCCCCAGACAACTCTCTCCCCTTGCCCGATCGTTGTTACGCGCCTGTCATTGACTCTTTAGGGAACAGTGACCATCGTGCGATCAAATTCAGCAGACATGCGGGGAGAGAATCACCAAGGAAGCCTAACAAAGACATTTTGAATTTCAGAAGAGGAAACTTTTCCAAAATGAAAAGAAAGCTGAAAGGAAAAAATCAGTACAGTCACTTCGCTCCAGAGTGCATGGAGTTTACTCAAAACCACAATACTAGAAGCCCAGTTAGATTGTATACCCAAAAGGAGGAAAGGTATCACTAAGTCCAGGAGGATGCCAGCATGGCTCATGGGTACCGTCAAGGAAGCCATAAAAGGGAAGAAGACTTCTTTCCGAAATTGGAAGGCCTGTCCAAATGAAGAGAACAGAAAGGAACACAAACTCTGGCAAAAGAAATACAAGGTGACAATAAGGGAGGCAAAAAGAGAGTTTGAGGAACATTTAGCTAAAAGTATTAAGGGGGATAACAAAAACTTCTTTAAATACATCAGAAGCAGGAAACCTGCCAGGGAGGCAGTTAGACCATTAGACAATGAGGGAGTGAAAGGGATTATTAAGGAGGATATGGAGGTTGCAGAGAAGCTAAATGAGTTCTTTGCGTCCGTCTTCACGGCAGAGGATACTGAGCATATACCTGTTCCTGAACCAGGCTTTTTAGGGATGGAGGCTAGAGAGCTGAGTCAGATAGAAGTGACAAGAGATGATGTTCTAAACTGTTAGGAAAACTGAAAACGAGCAAATGGCCAGGGCCGGATGTCATCCATCCAAGAGTCCTCAATCAACTCAAATGTGAAATTGCCGATATCCTTGCTAAAATATGTAAGTGATCCCTGCAATCAGGCTCTGTCTGTACCGGAGCACTGGAAAGTAGCAAATGTAACACCGATTTTAAAAAAGGGATCCAGGCCCAGTTAGTTTAATGTATGTTCCAGGCAAATTGATGGAAAGCATCCCAAGGATAAAATTGTAAAGCACATAGAAGAACAGGCCCTGCTGGGAGAGAACCAACATGGCTTCCGCAAAGGTAAATCTTGCCTCACAAACCTTTTGGAGTTCTTTGAGAGTGTCAACAAGTGTATGGATCAAGGTGATCCAGTTGACATAGTATACCTGGACTTCCAAGAAGCTTTCGACAAAGTTCCTCATCAAAGACTCCTGAGGAAACTTAGCGGTCATGGGATAAGGGGACAAGTACATGTGTGGATTGCTAACTGGTTGAAGGACAGGAAACAGAGGGTAGGTATAAATGGAGAGTTTTCACAGTGGAGGGAAGTGAGAAGTGGGGTCCCCCAAGGATCTGTACTGGGACCAATGCTTTTAAGAACCTTAAAGACATGTAAACTCCATTAAATCTCTAAAAATCAGCCCTCTGCCCAATTCCTTAGAAATAATTCTGGCAGCTTCCCTGCCCCCACTGGGCACTACCACCCACTCTACTCTGCTCTGGGCCACCCCCTTTCCCCCCAACATGAAGCTATACTTTTTCTGAAATCTCCATTATTCCCTATTTTTCCCTCAAAAATCCACCAAAAATCAGCCCTTTTCCCAATTCCTCTGAAATTTGGGTGGAGCTTCCACCCATTGGGCACTACCACCCCCACCCACTAGTTTTGCCCTGGGGCCATTTTTTAAAAATCCAAAACATTCTGGATTCAGATTTTGCAATTTCAAACAAAGAACAAAATGGGGGTGTTTTGGATTCAGGCCAAAAACAAAACAGAAAAAACCCCACAAAAAACCACACAACCCTAGTTATTTTATTCCCACCACGTTCCCAGCTGCCTCTTCTTTTAGCCTCTTGAGGTGTTTCTTTTCTAATTTCCTCTCTCTTGATCTCTCCCAGTGATTTCATGTAGATGTCACAAAGCATTGGAGACAGTATGGAGCTTTGTGGAACTCCACACTTTAGCTTGTGCATAGCAGAATAACAGTCTCTGCGTCTCTATTTTCTTTTTAAACAGTGTCAGAGTTCCACTGCTTAGTGGAGCTTCACCTTTAAGAAAAGGTATGCTGTTTCTGAAGTTGTGACATACACCTTTGTTTCTAATCCATGTGATGAAATCCTCCTATTTCCTATTTTCTATTCTTATAGGTTGTGCTGTGGACCAGTCTGCAGATGTGGTGGTCAGGGAAGGGGAGTCATTAACCCTGAACTGTTCCCAGCTTGGAACGAAACATTTCAATATGTATTGGTACAAGCAACAAAGGCAGAAGGACACACGGCTTCAGCTGGTGAGTTTTTCCTCAGAAGGCTCCACTGGAGAGTCTGACCTTGAGGGAGCATTTAAAGACCACTTCAAGAGCAGAGGGATGGAAAAGTACGCATCGTCTCTGGTGGTGGAGAGCGTACAGCTGGCAGGCGCCGGCACCTACTTGCGTGCCAAGCAAGATTACACAGTGAGGCAACTGCTGAGGAAACCAAGCACAAAGCTCTTTGCAGAAGGATGCAAGCACACAGGATAATAGCTCCTCAACAAGGGCAGCCCCAGATCTTTTTCTGAATGAAGAGGAAGAACCAAGTGGCAGCCCCTTCCCATGAATCAACATGGGGCCCAATCGGCAGGAAAATGATTCAGCGCAAGCCCCTTTGAATGTATGTCTGGAAGCTGTGCAAGAGCCAAGTAGCTTGACAGAGGGTCTACGAATAAGAATAGGCCACTCATTTATTGATTGATTGATTGATTGATCTGATTGATTGATTTATTCGATGCGATCACTAACGAGACACACTGTTGCTCCATATAGTCCAGTCTTGTCCACACGGCCTGGAAGCATCTCTCCGAGGTCTCAGCAGAGCCCTTTTCCCCGGCTAGCTGCCATTCCTTGTTTGGGTGCAGCTCCCATTCGTTTCCATGGGGCTTGCCCCAGAGCACTTTCTGGGGGATTCTGCCCCATCATGGCTCAGAACTGGTACTCTAAATCTGCAAGTCACCTTGTTAAGTGTGAGTCAGAGAGCCTTGTCTCAGACAAATGAGCACTTCACCCTAATTTAACAGAAATGACCTCAAGGCTCTGTGTAGTGTGTGTGTGTGTGTGTGTGTGTGTGTGTGTGTGTGTGTGTGTGATTCTTTTAGCCATTCCTATTTTTCTCCTCTTAATTATATTCAGAACTACTTTTATCCCCTCAGTTTCCCCTCAGGGAACTTCCAGACAGGGTGTTTAGTCAGGAATTGTTACACTCCTTTAACTCACTGTTTACTGTCTCTGTCTGTGTCTTTCCACACAACATCATCATCTTTATTATTTTATTTATTTTATTTTTTATATTTTATATGCTGTTCTTCCTCCAAGGAGCCCAGAGCAGTGTACTACATACTTGAGTTTCTCTTTCACAACAACCCTGTGAAGTAGGTTAGGCTGAGAGAGAAGTGACTGGCCCAGAGTCACCCAGCTAGTTTCATGGCTGAATGGGGATTTGAACTCGGCTCTCCCCAGTCCTAGTCCAGCACTCTAGCCACTACACCACGTACTCTTCCCTTCCTCCTTCCTGCCTCTGCAGCTTATGCTTCCCCTTGGTTTTCTCTCCTTGTTAGCTATTTTCATTCTTCTCTCCTTGCCATAGCGATAACCGGCTTGGGACTCCAGAAACGAAGCCAGCGCTTTGAGGGAATGATACTTGTCCTTCCAATGGCTAACCCTAAAGCAAAATGGGGAAGTGGAGAAATGGCAGCTAGAGCAATGAGCCCCTCAGGGACCCATGCCTTGACCTAAGGGCCCTGAGCTGGAATGTCTGGGTTTGTCATCATGGCCATCGACACAGCTGCAGCATCATGGCTCTGAGAGTGACTTGCTGGCAGGCCTCTTGGGGGTGTGACGGAAGGCCTTGTTCACCAGTCTTCACACTCCCTTCTCAAATTAATTGCTGACCCGGGCCAAAGAAAAGCACTGATCAAATGGAGACAATGAAACTCAGAAAAGCTGATCAGGGGATAAAAATAAATAAATCATTTTTTCCTGCCACATTTCCCCTCTTAGTATCTGCCTCCCTGAATTTTCTTATTTACTATTAATGCATTCTTTCTGTCTTTTTATGCTGCATATTTGTTTGTTTGCCTCTGCGTTTTATGACATCCAGTCTTTTTGCTGTGTTCTAGGGATGGTGTGTGTGTGTGTGTGTGTGTTTTTAAAATTTGGTATGAGATTTTTGTTCGTTTTTCTAATGATGCAGATATTCCTACTAAATGCTCTCCCTGATAACTTCCAGTAGGTGGCAGTGCTGTATAAATGCAGGGCATATGAACCTGCCTTTAACCCTAATGAGGGCTACATGTGATACAGGAGATCCGTGACTGGATCTCACATCATTTTCTTTCATTAAAACAGCTGTGGGGAGTGATTCAGATCAGGACCAGGATACTGGTGAAGCGGAGTTTAACCATTCTCCCCACACCATTTCTCCAGCTTAAGTCACTATCCCTGAAGCTGCTATTAGTTATGGAGATTTTAAAAAGTACAAACGGAGTAGCTGTCTTTCCCCCCTTTCTGTAGGTTTGGGGTGAAGGGGATTTAGGTCAAGAAATTGTTGGGACAGAATAGCTTAACGTCCTTGCCAATATCATGGCCCTGATTCAAACTGAGGGAGGCAAAGCTGCTTTAGAGAAAGAAAATGACACTGGGAGACCCAGAGGTGGTTCCCATGATCAGTGGGATGAGCAGTCAGTCTGCTCCAGGTGGCTGCAGCGGCCACCCACACAACTGCTGGCTCCGTCACGGAGCCAGCGGGGGGCTTGGAAGTTTGGGGGGCCACGCAGCCCCCGGAAGCTCCAGCATGCCCTGCATGAGTTCGCAGGGCATGCTGGAGAGACCCCCCCCAAGCCGGGAGGCAGCTTTTCGCCTCCCCTCCGGGGGTCTCCTCGTGAGTTGCTGCGGCACGGAGCCGTGCCACGAAATCTCACCATCAGAAAAAACGGGTTTGCAGAGCACTTGCTCCACAAACCCGGTTTAAGTGCCGGGCTACTTAAGCGGGTGACCCGCTTAAGAACCACCGGGCTCACAGCCGAGCCCGGTGGTTCTCATGATGGGAGGAAATCGGGCTAGCCTCTGCTAGCTCAATTTTCTCCTAGCGTGTGAATAGCCTCCTAGTGTCTTAGGTATACATTTCCATTCTAATGCCTCAGGTATGGAACTTGTGAAACTCATTTTCAGTAGCCCAGAGACTCAACAACTGTCTTTAGGGCAGGGTGGGCAGGTCAATTGCCCCGGGGCCTGCTCTTTTAACCCCCATCAAAAGGGAGTCCCATATTGGGTGATTTGCCTCAGGTCCTGCACCCTGCCAGGGCAAATGTGGGGTTGATTGGTTCATATCTGCATGCACATCATCTGATTATTCGTCACTGAATCACAAGATGCTTGATGACCTGTAGCTGAATGTGTGAACAGCCTCCCTTGGAAGTAACTGTGTGTGGGGTGGGGTGGGGTAGGAAAGCTTCCTTAGTGGTGTCAGATCTGTGATGCCTCAGAGACACAGGCAAGACATCAAGCCATGAACATGGATGAGTGAAGTTTGAGCATCCCTTTGAATCCCTGCTCAATGCACCACTTTAGGCAGCTCTCTGCTCTGCTCTATTCTGCAGTGGGTGTCAGTTATGTTTCCCTCAAACTCCGGCCCTACAGGAAGTAGCAAAGCATCTCTTCAGCGGCTTCATATATGAAGAAGTGGGGTTCTTCTAGGGGGAAATGTTGGGTGAAGCATAATTGGCCCTGCAGCTGGTGTGGCTTGTGTGAGAGAGAGGCACCAACCGAGGCTGGTTCAAAAACACCACCTAACCACACACTGTTAACAGTTGGTCTAAAGATGAGTGGAATTCTGCAGAGGGCGTGTGCTTCTTGTTCAAGGGCCAGAGTCATTTCCCTCAGTAAAACCAGCACAAATGGCCTGCCTCCAATCCAGCTTTCGGCATTTCCCACCCTTCTTGCACCTCCTTTATTTAAGAGACACTGGAAAGAAAGGATTTCATGCTGGGACATCATCATACTTGTGCATTTTCAGATTCAGTCCTCAAAATTTGAATTTATTGAAAAACTGCTCTTTGAATGAAGAAAAAAGGAGGAAAATCTTCTCAAACATGAAGGTTTGATGATCAGGCTCATGTGGCTCTGATAGTGTTTTGGATCCATCAGACATAAGCCCTTTCCAGACGTTATGTTGCACGAGTGTACAGATATCTGTACAACACCCGTGCATGCTTTTGCGTGAACAACTGTACCTGCATCCTTTAAAAACTGAGCCTGGGTACAGGTCCTTCAAATGCATGACATAGACAGGAGGTTTACTGCTGTACTTGTGTTCAACGTAGTGTGTGACTAACTGTAACTGTGTACAGATCTGTGTTTGTGTACACTGTATACACTCATTGTAAAAGGGTTGAACATAATAAGGCCGTTCACACGACCTTCTGCTGGGCCGGGGAGGGTGGGGGAAGGCAGGAGAGTACCTACCTCCCCCCCCCCAGATAATCTGGTGGCAATCTCAGCCTCGTGCCTCACACATCCACACGACTGGAACTGTCACGAGCTATGCAACATTCTGGAGGCTGGGAAAATGCATCCTGGCCTCCAGATATCCTGCAATGTGCAGCACAAGGAGCCCAATGCACTGGGGGATTCCCCTGTGAGCCGGGCATTCTAGGTGTGTTGGAGATGGAGTTGCAGTGCATCAACCTTTTGCACCAACTATCCTAATGACCACTAGGGGCATTGGGGGTAGAGATAGTGAGTAAGGGTCTCTCTAGCTGATCTACCTGTCTCTACTCTATGACCCCTGATCTGTCTCTTCTCTGAGCTCAATTTCTTCATTTTCTGATTGGGGGATTCTGATTGTCCTGTAATCTGCAAGAATAAACTCCAGGGACATCTCTTGAACCACTGGATGTGTTCAGAAGGACCAGGGGCGTAACAAGGTTGGCTTGGGCCCAGAGACAAGTTTTTAAAATGGGGCCCCCACCACCACCCGTCATCCGTCACCGCCTTCCTCTCCTTCTCCTGGCCCAATGTAGACTCTGCTAACTATCCCAACTAGTTAAAAGGTGTAAATTACAGCACAGCAGAACCAAATTTATTGACTGCCTGACTCCCTTAGACTTGAGGCGGTTTACATAATTAAAACAACAACAGCAGGGTGGGGTGGGGGGAAACACACACACACACCCCTAAAAGCCTGGCAGAATAGATAAATTTTCAGAAGTTTCTTAAAGGACAGAAGGGAGGGGCATTAGGAATCTCAGGAGGCAAGGTATCTCAAATAAATGTGAGGCTGGATGGGATGAGATACAGAACGGGCAGAAAGCAGATTATAATCATGCAGGAAATGAAATGGCCATGAATGGAACCTTGCACAACTACTGACCTTTCTCCAATTTGGGAGAGCTAGGAAGAGAGGCTTCTTCTCCTTCACCATGTATACTTTTAAAAGACCCATAGGATCTCATGTGCCAAGGACAGGTCTGTAATGTTTGAGTGATTTCTCCACTCTCTTACCTAACTTTGCATGTTAAGTGATTAAGAGTCAAAGAACAGCCTTGGATGTTAAAAGGGGGTTGATAAACGGAGCCAAGGAACTGTGAAAAGCACACACTTGTCACTCTTCGCTTGTGTGTGCCTCCCCACTTCTGTTTTCCTAATGGGAGGAGGAAGGGGGAGTGGAGCGTTGCAATTAAAAATGAATAAAGGCCCTTTGCGACGCTCTGCTTCCCCTTCCTCTCCCCTCCCCCCGTTAGGGAAACAGAAGCGAAGCCTGGGCAGGTGGGCAGCCATAATGCCCCAAATAATGAATTAATACGCCCACTCCCACTGCCAGACATGCAGTGGGCAGGCGGGGGGGGGGGAGTGGGCCATAATGCCCCTAAATGAATCCATGCCAACACGAGCAGCACTCTAAAGCTGCCGTAGCTCCTCCATCTCCATAACAGAAGAACTGAATTTCTTAGAAGTGGCTGGCTAGCCTGGTGGCTGGAGAAGCTGCAATTGACCTCCTCTCTTCCTTGTTCTCATTGGGCGTCCAGGAAGCAGAGCCGAACCACCCAATCATGTGCCTGCCTTTCCTTTCTTTATCATGTGGGGTGCCGCCAGCCAATGGATGGGGAAGGAGGAGGAGCTGACAAGGGGAAAGGGTGGGGATGGGGAGGAGGGAGGGGAGGAGGGCAAGGAAATACGGCGCGCTCCAATGAACATGGAGGAATTTTTTTTAAAAAAAATCAAATAATTCAAATTGAAGGAGCTGTGGCAGGCGGTGGGTGGGGGGAGGCACATGACATGTCTTTGGAGGCCCCCCCCCAGAGGCCAGGGCCCCTAGACAGCTGCCTCCCTTTGCCCGATCATCGTTACGCCCCTGAGAAGGACAACCCTGGAAAATACACTCAAGTTTGCCGCTCTATCCTATTTACACAATGAGGCTGTTCACACAAGCAGCCCTATGCAGGCTGGGGCAGCCCTACCAGGGTAGGGAGGCTCATTTGAAGCCCTGGGATTGAGGCCAAACCTGGCACCACCTCCCTGGGTAGCCCAGTAATATTACCTGGCCTTTTACCTGTGTTAAAGGGTGTGAGTCCATGCTCTTTCAACCAGGTCCCCAGTCGTGTGAATGCTGGGGCTGCACAGAACTGAGCACATTGTTGGAGGTTGTTAATTTTTACCCCCAGTAGGTAAAACAGCTGAGCACTAAGGAATGAGCACACACTCCAGTTACAGAGTAGGTAGCAGAGGATGGTTTAGTTGTTGCAGCTATTTAGAGAAAACACATGGAGATCTTTGCAGAACGAAATACTAAGTATTTATTGGTTAAGTACACTTGGATAGGAAAGACCTAAACCGAATCTAAAGGACTACATAATGAATAGGTAAGGAGGGAGGGAGATGTTTCCATCTTCTCTCTAGCCTTTTTGCCCCTCAGTTCCCCCCACCCCAGTCAAAATTTCCTCCTTGCTTTTTACTCCTTCCTTTCCTTGCTCTTGGTTGTCACTTCCCCTTCCGCTCATCAGCTCTGTTTGCCTCCTCTGTCATCTGTTTTCATTGATTACCCCAACGGGCATGCCCCTGAACCTAATCCAACTGCCTGAGCATCAGCGCATTACAGGAGCCCTTGTACTTCCTAACGCCAAGGGTAATGAGAGGTGCAGAAGCAGTGCTCAGTGTGCTTCCATTACAGGAGCTGTTTAGTGACCGCCCTCTTGGCTTTGGTGTTTGGAAGGTAACGGGGGCATGATTTGTTTCAAATGGGAGGCAGTCTAGGGGTGGGTTTTATTAAGGGCCCCTTTCCCCCTCTGTATAACTCAAGCACCAGATGGAGGGTTGGTGCAAATGAGAGCTTCCCTCTCAGAATTAAAAGCAGCTTCAAGCTGGGGGAAGCATTTTCATTTGGAGCTCAGCACCAGTGGAAAGGGTTTAGGACCTCCTTCCCATGTGCCATGGCCCTGATCTTGACCAGGACCCCTGAGGCTGCTATTTTAATGTAAAAAAACCCAACCCTCAAAGCTCTAACGATGCTTCTAACACCACATGTATGTTGACCCTCAGAACTGTCTTCAAGCAAAGAAGGGACTAGGGGTTTGCAGCAGCATCCACTGTGATGAGCAGGTGGTGTGAAGCCTTTAGATTGGTCAGGTCATCAGGGATGAATAGTAGGAGCCTGCCTGGTCTTCGAAGCAGCGTCTTCTGCTTGCTGCACTTCAGGGGCCCTGAGTGACAAGGTCTAGATTTGTCATGGTCACCGACGCAACCCAGATCTGGGCCTGACAGTCTTGTCAGCAGACCACTTTGGGGTTGGCTCTTAGGTCCTTTGTTCACCCCCACCTGCCCCACTCCCGTCTCAAAATGGTTCACCACCACCATAGAATGACATCAATTAAATGGAGACAGTTGTGCTCAGGAAAGCTCCTTAGGCAACAGCCACAACAGTTTGACTTCCCTTTTTAAAATATCCCCCTTTTCCCTCAATTATCTCTAGCAGCATTCCGATATTATGTTCTATGAGAGTACAGATGTCTATACACAGGTACATGTTTTGGGGTGAATGACTATACCTGCCAGCGTGGTGTAGTGGTTAGAGTGCTGGACTAGGACCAGGGAGACCCGAGTTCAAATCCCCATTCAGCCATGAGACTTGCTGGGTGACTCTGGGCCAGTCACTTCTCTCTCAGCCTAACCTACTTCACAGGGTTGTTGTGAAAAGAGAAACTCAAGTATGTAGTACACATAGGAAAATAGGAAACTGCCATATACTGAGTCAGACCATAGGTCCATCTAGCTCAGTATTGTGTACACAGACTGGCAGCAGCTTCTGCAAGGTTGCAGGCAGGAATCTCTCTCAGCCCTATCTTGGAGAAGCCAGGGAGGGAACTTGGAACCTCCTGCTCTTCCCAGAGTGGCTTCATCCCCCGAGGGGAATATCTTGCAGTGCTCACACATCAAGTCTCCCATTCAGATGCAACCAGGGCAGACCCTGCTTAGCTATGGGGACAAGTCATGCTTGCTACCACAAGACCAACTCTCCTCTCCTCTCCTCTCTCGGCTCTGGGCTCCTTGGAGGAAGAGCGGGATAGAAATGAAATGAATAAATAAATAAATAAATTCATGCTAAACGTGAACCTGTGTACAGATCCTTCAGATGCATGGTACCAACAGGAAGGGTGCTGCTGTAACTGTGTTCAGCATAACGTGTGAATACCTGTACCAGTGTACAGATCTGTACACTCATTGTACGAGTGTTGAACATAACATGTGAATAGGGCTCCTGCCTCTTCATTCTGCATATATTTGGCCCCTCTTATTATAACTTCTGAGGATGATGTATGTATATTTCTTCAAAAATATAGCTGAGGTATCGGCTCAGTTGTCTGATGCAGATATCTGTATCAGACGTTTCTCCAGTAGAGGGCAGTCTTGTATAAATGCATAGCAGATGATCCTGCTCCTAGGCCAGCTTGAGGGAACATGTGACTCTGTAGTGCCCCCTGATATACATACAGTACAGCTATTTAGGGATGTGCAGGAACTGAGATTCATGCTCTGGTTCAGTGCCGTTGGGAGGGGAATGGCAAGTAGGATCTTTAAAGAAGAGGAGAGCAGGTCCTTTCCTTCTTCTCTGCCGCCACATGCAGCTTCCAGCGGCTGCGGTGCTCATCCCAAGAACCCACGTGTGGTGCTGGCACGCACATGCGTGGGCGCCATTTGCGTGGTTAGCATGGTGTTAGGGGGGACTGGGGAAATGCATTTGTAACAGAGGAGCAGCTGGTCCTTAACTCCCCACCCCCTGTTCTTCTGTGCCCCCCAAATATGTTGGTTTACACCTTTATAGTCTGCTGTTTGGGTGTGCCTCCAAGCAGTGTACAGCACATCATAGAATACAATACACATGTTTAAAACAATTTGAAAACAATGAGCACAATGAGCACAGCAGGTGTGAGAAAATATATCATCCATAACAAAGCACAGCCAACTGAAATTCCATCTCCAAATGCCTGGTGGAACAACCATTTTTCTCTCCATCCAGCCGCCAGAAGGCAGAGACGGAGGCCATTTGGGCCTCCAAGGAGAAGGAGCTCCTGACCCTGGATGCGGTCAGCCATCAGGCCCTGTCCTGCATACATATTCGCTGCACCTCTGCTCCCCAGTCCTGCCCCACACATCTCATTGCCATGGTATAAGGATAATTATTGTCACTAAGAACAGAGCCCAAAAGAAGGATAAATCATAAGCCAAAACTAGGGCCTACATTTCTGGCCACACCTCTTCCTGAAACTGAGGGCAGGTGGATGAATGTTGTTTCCACAAACCCTTTGGGCTCTTGAGCACTTCAATCACACACACACACACACACACACACACACACACACACACACACACATATCCTGCTGTGGAGATGCTGGTGCTCCTCTGTGTGTGGATTAGCCTGCTGGCTGGTAGCGGCTCAGGTGACTCTAGGAGCATGCATACTGGAATACCAAGATGTGACCCTCACTCTACACAGATATGGGTGTTGTTTTTTTCATTCTTCAGTGTGGCCTCTTTTGTCTTGCAGGTCAAGAATTGGTCAAGCAATCACCTCAGTACATAATGGTGAGCGAGGACTCACCCACCCCTGTGACCTGCACATTGAAAGATGCTTCGTACCCGTTTCTGAGCTGGTATATCCAGGACGACCGAGGCCAGCTGACCTTCCTGGTTTCTGTGAGATGGGCGGGGGAGAAGGGCAGCACAACCTGGAAAGGCTGCTTGTATTCGGCGGAACGAGTTAGTGATACGGAGCTCAAACTGGTGGTGCATAATGCGACTGCGTCCCAGACTCTCTTCTGCACCTGCAGCAAAGCCCACAGAGGCAAAGAGAGCGAGGAACCCTTAACAAATTCTGCTGCCTCACTTCTTCCTGCATCACCACTGCTGTTCTCAAAAGGACAAGGGCTGCGATGACATGGGACGGGTGGGTGGGGAGTGTGTTTCTTGTCATCTGTGATGCTATGCACACAGTAGGGTGACATGTACTGCCTAGTAGGCTGAAGCTGGCTCTGGAAACCCCAAGTTCAAAATCCCTCTCATCTACAATGCCCACGGGCCTGTAGCTGACTGTCTCTGTGCTGACGATCTCTGTGCCTAACCTATCTCACAGGGTTGTTGGGGGAAGAGAGGAAGAGCTGAGTAGAAATCTAACCAACAATAAAAGGGCACTTGTAACCCTTTGCAATCATAGTATGCGCTAAGCACTCCATAGTGCGATAGACACACTCACTACAGGAAAATCTGCAGTTTCCCTCCACAAAGTATAGTGCTGAGAAATGTGCTTTCCTCACGACCCACATGCTGTCTGGAGAGTAAACCAAATATGCCTGGATAACTGAATGGAACTGGACCAGAGGCATTGAGATACGTCAGCCAATGCCTCCGGAAACCCAGAAGTGCCCATGCAGCTCCAGGAATGGCCATTTGATACATACCTACCAGAAGTGGCAGCCTTGCTCATTGCTTTTCATCTCTTTGTTTTTAATGCCACTTTACTCTACAGCATGTTTGCTGTGTAATTCTCCCTCCATAAAGCTTTCCATCATGGCTCCCAAGTGTCTTGCCCTCTAAGGCAGCTTCTTCATTCTTAGGCAGATGTTTGCATGCCCTGAAGGAAGACAGCTATAGATCTATTAACAGATCCATTCATATTCTTGTAAAATGTGTACTTGCCTCTCAGTCAAGGTGGCCTACCCCCAAATCCCAAAACAAACAGTGGGAACAAAGGAAATGCCAAGAGATTACCTAAGACCTTTTGATGCCTGAGACAGAACATCCAATGCTTTTCTTGTTTTGTTTTGTTTTAAATTAAGTAAATGATAGACAAAATAATGGGCCATATGCTGTCCTTGGTTGAGGCTCCCAAATCATCTGCCGTGCCCAACATATCTGTAGGGCCTAGAAGATTTAATTAATTATTTTCTCTCATTGCTCCGAGTTCACCGCCCAACTGCCTTACTTTACCAACTGCCTGTACTCCTCACTTCAGGAGTTTCTCTCCCAGTTTTCTCTCTTGCCCATATTATTTCCAGATTATACATCTGTGTTTTGTTGCACTAGCTATTTGTGGAATGTCCCAGACATTTTGATGGATGTGGTGGAAGATCCAGGTGGCAGCCCCTCCCATTATTTAACAAGGGCCACAACCCAGAGGAACGTTCTCCAGCTTGAGCCTCATCGAATGTTGGGAAGCTGTGCGAGAGCTATGCATACCCAGATGCTTGTTATTACTTCTGTCTCTGTATTGGACCAGAGCCCTGAAGATATCAACCGGCTGGGGATGTGAGATGAAAAGCAGCATATACGTTAAAACCGAACAAAATAAAACGTAAATGAATGGATACCTACAGAGACTCAGCAGCTAGGGTGACCACTTCTGAATGAAACAGTTCCTAGACATTCCCCCTCACACACACCCCGCCCTGCCCGTCAATATGTTTTCCAGTCTTTTCCATACTTTCGAGCCATGCATGTCTACAGGATTGCTTTCAATGGTCACCAGGAGCTTTCCGACACAGGAGCTTTATCCTGAATCTCTTCTGGAGGGGAGGGAGTGCATTCGCACGACAGCTGGATTCCTGCTGAGGTTAATCCAATATCTTTGGAAGCAAACCCACCCGCCACCCACCCAACAAATTGGGCTTTTCCTTCCAGATTTCACATCATCCTGATTTATGTCAGAGTTTTTAAAATCCTGTGTTTTACCAGAGTTTTGGGGATAAACTGCAGTAAAGCACTGACTTAAGGCTTCACATTAACATTATATATATATATATATAGATATAGATATAGATAGATAGATAGATAGATAGATAGTTTAATACTGGGTTTTAAATGTTTTAAATTTTTTAATGTTTTAAATGTTTTTAATTGTTATGTGATTTGATGTTTTAAATTATTTTAATTGTAAACCGCCCAGAGGCACAAGTTTTGGGCGGTATAGAAATGTAATAATAATAATAATTATTATTATTATTATTATTATTATTAACGATGATAATAGCAAATCACACCTATGAAATGCAAATGCTGTTGAAAGCTGTCCAAAGGTAAAGAGTGGAAAAGCCAGTTTTCAGGCTTTCTGCTCTTTGAATGTTTTTGGAGGGAGGAGAGGATTTGTAGTCTGCAGAGGGCTTTCCTTGCAGAAAATGAGCATTTCTTTGCAGAAAATGAGCATGCAATCCAAACTAGGAAGGAGGTGACACTGCACAAAGGCTGACACATGCTGGGAACTTGTGTGTGTGTTGGGGGGGAATAGAAAGCCAAGGCTGATGGCTAATTAAGCAGAAGTAAGTGTGTGTGTGTGTGTGTGCATGGACCTCAACAGAGCTAGATTCCAGAGAACATTTTAATTCCCATACTAAACCCTTTGAAAAAGGGGAGGTCTGGTGTCCTGCCTCCTCTAGGAAGCCATTGGCCACAAGCAAAACATGGAAGTGGGCTGTGTGTGAACCTAAACAAAAGAGAATTGGGAGTAGAGAGGGGAAGGGGCTGCTTTCCTAATGCTGCGAGTCTAATTCAAAGTGGCTTTGCTGGCTGGATGCTCCAAGAGCTGGAAGCCTTGTCTGAAAAGGCTCCAGGAGGTTTATCATACCTGGCTAGTCCTCTGGAATGAAGGGTGTGCATTCATATATCGGCCAGATTTACCCTGAAGTCCTTGCGAGCTATCGGGGAGCACTTCACACACAATTTGGGTTTTTCATTGCATGTTAGAATGTAGCCCGATTTATATCTGGGTTTAAAAAATCCACTTTTTGTGTCAGGTTTTTTGGGCAACTTTGAACTCACAGTAAAGCCTCACAGTAAACTCACGGCAAAGCCTGCTGTCTGAATACCCTTCTGGGCATTTCCCAGACTACAAGATTTGCAATGGGTGAAGCATTGCAAAGTGTGACGGAATAGTGCAACAGTTTAAAACCAAGACTAAAGTGTTATTCAATGCTTCGTTGTAGGCTGGGGGCCATTCATATTTTTTGTCCTTTGCAATGTATTTTCAAGGCAGCACTGTCCATATTTGCCTTGTAGTAAGCAAGTGGGATCGCACAGAAGTAAATGATTTAGTTCAATGGGATTCCTCTTCAGTAAATGTGCACTAGGAAGGGTTGATTCAGAAATCTGCTCAGCTGCACTAGTATGAGTCTCCAGCCAAAGTAGCCAGACTGCACAAAGGGAACTGCACAAAAGAACACAGGTGGAAAAATAATAATAATAATAACAGAATAGAAGAAAAAGAAATAGAAAAAATCACCAAATACAAAGATCTACAAATGGAAATTGAAAGGCTGTGGCAGAAAAAGACCCGAATAATCCCAGTGGTCATTGGCGCCCTGGGTGCAGTCCCAAAAGACCTTGAAGAGCACCTCAACACCATAGGGGCCACAGAAATCACCATCAGCCAATTACAAAAAGCAGCCTTACTGGGAACAGTCTATATTCTGCGACGATATCTATAACAATTGACAATAAAATTCTGGCATCCCAGGTCCTTGGGAAGGACTCGATGTCTGGATAAAACAAACCAGTCAATAACACCTTTCTGACTGTAAACAAGAAATAATAATAATATTGATAAAACCCCTCCAATCCCCTCCCCAGGGAATTTTGACAGATGCTGGAAAGCAGTAATTTAATTTAATTTAATTTTGTAAAAGGTGTACCTCACCTTTCTTCCTAAGAATTCAAATGCCTTCCAGCAACAGAGAGGACAGTGACAGAGAGAACCGGAGTTCCAAAACTAGGACATGACTACTCAGAAGGTAGGGAAAGAAACTCACAGTGACAGACCAAGACTTTTTGATGCTTGAAGCAAAACATCCAAGAGATCCCCCTTCCATAATGGTAACAATCTAAAAGCCATCAACATAACTGACAATTTGCCGCCCACAAATACTATCCTCAAATCATCTGACTAGTTAGCCCTGGCACTACTCATGGAGACTTTTGCACAGATCCTCAAACCCCTGCTAACTGAGCAAAGGGGCACATTTTAAAGTGACAACTCCCTTATATTTAGCAGAGGGAGAGCAACTGGCCCTATCCAGCCCCAGCACAGCATTTCTCCAGAGGCTGCTGGTGGTGTCTACCTTATGTTTCTTTTTAGACTGTGAGCCCTTTGGGGACATCTTATTAATGTTTTATTATTTTCCCTGTGTAAACCACTTTGGGAACTTTTGTCTAAAAGTGGGGTGTGTGTGTGTGTGTATTCTGTTCTGTTATTTTCTCTTCTAGCACTTTAACTGGACTGTTAGGAACATGGGAACATAGGAAGCTGCCATATACTGAGTCAGACCCTTGGTCCATCTAGCTCAGTATTGTCTACATAGACTGGCAGCAGCTTCTCCAAGGTTACAGGCAGGACTCTCTCTCAACCCTATCTTGGAGATGCCAGGGAGGGAACTTGGAACTTTCTCACATGCAATCTCCCTTTCAAATGCAAACCTGGGTAAACCCTGCTTAGCAAACGGGGCAATTCATACTTGCTACCACAAGACCAGCTCTCCTGATAAGTTAATATATGATTATCCTGCACTGTACAATTCCCCTCCAGCTTGTTTTTGGCCTCCTCATTTGAGGTGTTTCTCTCTCATTTCCTCTCGGTTGCCTACATGACTTCCTGTTCAGACATCTGTGTTTAGTTGCGTTAGTCACTTAATGGGCATCAGTGATGTTGCTGTATCTGCAGTTGTCTCCATCTGGCAAAGGTCTGCTTCGATGCCCTATTACTCCAATCAGCTGCTATATGCTCATTTTACTGATTTCCTCAGGTAAGTCATTCAATCATAGTTTAAACGAATGGTCTTTTCGGAATGGCAGCACACTTTTCATTATTTTCTTTGTGGCTGGAGGTATCCATTTGGGTTTAAGGGAATGGGCGATGGAACCATTTAGAATTTAGGGAATCGTTTCTCCAGTCTTTTAACTTTGCAAAGTGCTGTGAGAATTCTTTGTTGGAAAGCAGTATAAAAATTTGTTCAACAACAACATTTCCCATCGTGACCTTAGTCCTGCTTCTGTCTCAGGAAATCAGGTTCCTGCAAATGGATAGATCTTTCATAAGAAAGTGCCACTGATGTGAACCACTTTTGGTTGGGCGAACACAGCACAGTTGTGGGTCACAAAGAAGACCAATCATTTAAAAATAATATCTGAATGAGCTGTTGGTGTTTGCCAATAGACAGAAAACTTGATGCTGTGAAATCATTTATCTTTGTCCTTATTACCGCTCATTTGGGATATTTCCTTTTCTTACCAGTTTCTGAATTTGCAGATGTTGTAAGAGAAACAATATGTATGAGTCACTGTAAGACTCATCAAAGTTTCGTGGACTTTCAATATTTAAAGTTACATCTCATTTCTGAAGTAGTAGCATCCCCCCTCATTTCAAGTGAATTTGATCAAATCTGCATGATTTTATTTTATTTTATTTTATTTTATTCTTCTAGGTTGTGCTGTGAATCAGTCTCCAGACATGGTGATCAAGGAGGGAGGATCAGTATCCCTGAACTGCTCCCAAAGAAAAACCACTTATAGTTACATGTACTGGTATAAACAACAAAGGAAGAAGGATACACAGCTTCAACTTGTGGCTTTTTTAATGGAAGGTTTATCCCAGAAGTCTGATATTGAGACAGCATTTCGAGGCCGTTTCAAAAGCAAGGGGATGAAGGCTTACGCAGTGTCCTTGTTGCTGGAGAGCGCTCAGCTGGGAGATGCTGGCACTTACTTCTGTGCAAAGCAAGATCACACAGTGAGGCAACTGGTGAGGAAACCAGACAGAAACCTCCTCGTAGAGAAATGCAAGCATACACAAGAGTCGAAGATATTTTGATGCCTGAGGAAGACACTCCAAGTGGGTCATGACCCAGCCACGCAGGGTCTGACTGTGCAGGCGCGGCGGCCTCCGAAATAGCTGCTGCACCAGGGAATAGGCCTGGAAAGTGCTGAAGACGCCTGAACCGGGCGATTTTTAGAAAAATGAAGGCCAGTGGAGGGAGGGGAAACGTCAGTGGGACCCACCTGCCACTTTGGAGAAGCCCCCCAGAGGGGGTAAATTAAAAAGAAAAAAGATTTTTTAAAAAACAAGTTTGATGACCCCCCACAAACTGAACCAAACCGGGTGTGTGGGTGTGGGTGTGTGGTGGTGTCGAAAGGGGGAAAAACCAAACTGGCCCGGTGCGGTCTGGGTCTTGAACCGAACCCGAACCCGGTGGTTTTGTGCACACCCCTGTGGTTCACTGAGTGGTGGAAACTGGGCTGGGCTTTCTTAGCCTGGTTTCCACGGTGCATGAAAATAGCCTGATTGCTGATAAAGGTGTTTCCCCCACAACACACATACTATCTGGGGAGAAAATAAAATAAGCCCTGATAATTTTATGGAATTGGACCAGAGCTCTGTGGTGTTTTTAGTTAACCCATCCCTTGGTCCAGGCCAGCTGTTGAATGGGGCTTTAGTTACTTGTTTTCCAGTCCTGGAGTAGAGGCGGGGCTAACAAACAGCCAGCAGCAAGAGCACTGAAAAGCAGCCTGCACTTGCCTCTTTCGGTACATAATATATATTTCATTAAACTGTTAATATTCCACTGCCTTGTCCTTGCAAACCACAACTCTTTCTACATGCTCTAGAAACCCAGAGGTGCCCCTGCAGCTTCAGGGATGACCATTTGATACCTATATATACCAGAAGTGGCAGCCTTGCTCATTGCTCTCCATCTCTTTGCTTTTAACGTCACTTTGCTCTACAGCATGTTTGCTGTGTAATTTTCCCTCCGTAAAGCTTCCCATCACGGCTCCCAAGTGTCTGCCTTGCCTTCTAAGGCAACTTCTTCGCTCTTGAACAGGTGTTGGTGTAAAATGTGTACCTGCCTCTCAGCCAAGGTGGCTTACCCCCAACTCTCAGAACACACAGTCGGAATGATGGGAACGCCCAGAGATTGCCCCTGAGACAGAACATCCAATGCCTCCCATGCTGGCATAATAATATACTATAATAATAATAGTCAAAATCGTGGGACCAGGGGCGCAGTGTTGATTGGACAAGGGGGGACAATTGTCCCCAGGCCCAGAGGGTCAGGGAGCCCCACAAGGCTCTCCCTGGCTCAGGGTCCACCTTGCTGCCGCTCTTTCCGCTGAGTGCTAGTGCCCTGCAGCTGGGGTGAATGCGTGGTTTGTGTTCACAATGGGTAGAAATATGCTGGGGCTCCTGGCAGCAGCCCATAGTGACTCTGCAGTGGGAACGGGGTGGAGATTCGGGCACTTGCATGCCTCCGCAGAGGCATGGGAACCCTTTTGGCCCCGCCCCTGCAGATGAAGTCAGACACAGGGGGTGTGGCTTGGGGAACATGCACGCTTTGCATGTGCAATGGACAAACAAGGAGGGCCCCTAGCTGCACTTTATCCCCTGGCCACTGGAAAGCTCACTACGCCACTGAATGGGACATATCCTGTCTTGTGTGTGTTCCCAAATCATCTGCCTCATTCCACCTAGCTGTAAGGCCAGCTCTAGAAAATCCTATAGAGAAGAATCCATGCATCTTCTTCCAGAAAAATTTGACAGCCATCTTAATATATTTTTAGCCTACTTTCCTTAAGGAAAGTAAGCTTATGAGACCACCCAGCTCTCTCTCTCTCTCTCTCAAATTTGTAGTGCCTGGATAGATTTGATAGTATATTTGTAGGGACACATAGGGACACCTCAATGGCATCATTTGTGATTATGTCATCCAGCCCAATTCAAGATAGTGGACATGTGAATGTTTGAGCTAGAAGTGGGCAAACTTGTGAACTGCCTAACCAATTTGAACCAAATTTGGTATATGAATAGGGACACATAGGGACACTGCAATAGCATAGTTTGTGGTGATGTCATCCATCTCAATTCAAGATGGTGGAATGGCAATGAACCTAAACAGCACACCACTGTCTGGTGTGCAAAATGTCAGCCAGGAAGTGGCTCATGTGCACATGCTGTCATTTCCCAGCTCACTTTTCACACTCTGGTGGCAGCATTCATTAGTTCCTCTGCTGCTGTCCTTGCGGTGGCAGCTGAGAAGACAGGTGTGGCGAGAAGCTAGGTGGGAGAGGTGCAGGGCACCTCACAAAACATTGTGGTCCTGTGCCTCTGCCCCCCCCCCGCCGCAACCACAGCACTGAGTATCCCCAAATCATCTGACTGGCTGGCCCTGGCAATTCCCATGGACACATGTGCACCAATCCTCTTCCAGCAACCAAAATGGACTGTTTTTTCATATATGATTGTCCTGCACTGTACAATTCCAGCTTGTTTTTGGCCTCCTCACTTGAGGTGTTGCTCTCTCATTTCCTCTCTGTTGCCTACATGACTTCCTGTTCACACATCTGTGTTTAGTTGCGTTAGTCACTTTATGGGCATCAATGATGTTGCTGTATCTGCAGTTGTCTCCATCAGGCAAAGGTCTGCTTCGATGCCCTATTACTCCAATCAGCCACTATATGTTCATTTTACTGATTTCCTCAGGTAAGTCCTTTAATCATAATTTAAACTAACGGTCTGCAACCTTTTCAGAATGGCAACACCTTTTTCATTATTTTCTTTATGGCTGGAAAAGGACAATTGGGTTTAAGGGAATTGGGGGAGGTACAGTTGAGAGTTGAGCGAATCATCTTTCCAGTCTTTTAACTTTGCAAAGTGCTTTGAGAATTTTTTTTTGAAAACCAGTATATAAATTGATTATAAATTTATTATAAATAACAACAACAATCCCCACAGTGTACATAGTTACCTTAGTCCCGCTGCTGTCTTAGTAAACCAGGTTCCTGCAAGAGAAATGATTTCTGAAATCTTTCATAAGAAAGTGCCACTGATGTGAACCATTTTTGGTGGGGAGAACACAGCCCAGTTGTGGGTCACAAAGAAGACCAGTCATTTTAAAACAACCTCTGAATGAACTGCAGGTGTTTGCAGTTTGCTAAGAGACAGAAAATCTCATGCTGTGAACGTTCTGCTTATTATCAGCGCATTTGAGATATTTCCTTCTATTATCAGTTTTGAATTTGTGAATGTTTTAATAGAAATAATACACTTGAAGATTCATCATGTTTAGTAGACCTTCATCTTTTAGAAATATACAACATTCTGTTTCTAAAGCTGGAGGAAGACAGAAGGAGAACAGCTTGGGTGGGGCACTGACTGACTGCTGTCTTTGCCCCTGCCCCACCTTTCCTCAGGTGTGTGTAACATCTCCTTGGGCTGCTGCTGGGGCTTTGGCTGCTGCTGCTGCTATATAGGGCAGGCTAGCCCAAGGGCCTGGGGGAGGAAGACAGAAGGAGAACAGCTTGGGTGGGGCACTGACTGACTGCTGTCTTTGCCCCTGCCCCACCTTTCCTCAGGTGTGTGTAACATCTCCTTGGGCTGCTGCTGGGGCTTTGGCTGCTGCTGCTGCTATATAGGGCAGGCTAGCCCAAGGGCGCGAGCCTCTTGGCGAGAGCACAAGGGCTCTCTGCCGTGGGGCAAGCTGCCTGAGGACCAGAAGATCTCTCTCCTTCCGCCCTGAAGAGCCATCTTCTCACAATTAAGAAGTCAGCAGGAGACTACGCAAGCCTGGTTTTGTTTTGTTTTTAATTAAGCCAAGAAGCCGTGTTGGGTTAGTCTGGGGAGATGTGTCTGGGGGAGCAAAAAAGTGGGTCTGGAGCGGGGGCGGCAATATCACAGGTAGCGGGCAGAGGGAGGTATGGCGGTGGGAGTTGGGCAGGCCGTTACAGGGGAAAACGGTCCAGGCAATTGAGGCCTGTTCCTTTTTCCGGCCCTTCTCCCAACCCTCTGACCCTAGGGAGCTCTGGGAACACTCCTTCGAGGATTAGGGTGCTGCTGCTGAATGCCAGGTCAGTTAACGCAAAAACATCTCTCATCCACGATCTGATTGTGGATGAGCGTGCTGACCTGGTATGTGTGACGGAGACCTGGTTGGATGCGCTGGGCGGGGTCGGTCTCTCTCAGCTTTGTCCTCCAGGTTTCCAGATCGTGCAGCAGCCCCGCCTCGAGGGTCGGGGAGGAGGCGTTGCAGTCATCTTTCGAGAGACCCTCCCCGTTTCCAGGTGCCCGGTTAGGCAATCTCAGAATTTCGAGTGTTTGTCCTTGAGGGTGGGCCTCCGAGATAGGCTGGGGATTCTGCTGGTGTATCGACCACCCCGCTGCACTTCAGTCTCCCTACCTGAGCTGGCGGGGGTGGTCTCGGAGGTGGCCTTGGGTTCCTCCAGGCTTATTGTTTTGGGGGATTTCAATGTCCACGCTGAGGCCCCCCTAGTGGGTGCGGCTCAGGATTTCATGGCCTCCATGGCAACCATGGGCCTGTCTCAATTGGTATCGGGCCCTACCCACGTGGCGGGACACACTCTGGATCTGGTTTTTGCCGACCGGGAAATAAATGATCTGGAGGTGGGGGAATTTGAGACCACTCCCTTGTCATGGACAGATCATCACCTGGTAGGGTTTAGTTTGACTGCTCCGTCTGCCCTCTGCAGGGGTGGTGGGCCGATTAAGATGGTCCGCCCCCGGAGGCTTATGGATCCGCTTGGATTCCAGACGGCCCTCGGGGAGTTTCCAGTGTCCAGAGCTGGTGACCCTGTCGACGCCTTGGTTGATCTCTGGAATGGAGAGGTGGCCCGGGCTGTTGACACGGTTGCCCCCAAGCGCCCTCTCCGGCTTAGTGGAGCCCGTTCCGCTCCTTGGTTTTCCTCGGAGCTTAGGGCGATGAAGCAACTCGGACGACGGCTGGAGCGACGCTGGAGGAAGAGTCGTCACGAATCCGATCGAACACGGGCTAGAACCCATTTTAGGGACTACGCCGTGGCGGTGGGGGCGGCGAAGAAACGTTTTTTCTCCGCCTCCATTGCGTCTGCTCAGTGCAGGCAAACAGAGCTGTTTCGTGTGGTGAAAACATTGCTCCACACATCCCCCCGGACAATGGGGGAGGAGCCATCTACAGCTCTTTGTGATCGGTTTGCCTGTCGCTTTGCAGATAAAGTCGCTTGCATCCGTGCTGACCTGGACTCCAGAGTTTTGGCAGTTCCGGCAGACGTGCTTTTGGTACCATCTGGTCCCGTTGTGTTGGATTCTTTTCGGTTGGTGCGGCCTGAGGATGTGGACAAGATCCTGGGCAGTGTGCGGGCGACTTCGTGCGCTCTTGACCCTTGCCCTTCATGGCTAATAAAAGCTGCCAGGGAGGGGACAGGTAGATGGCTGGAGGTGATGGTTAATGCTTCATTAAGGGAGAGCAGGATGCCATCGTGCCTTAAGGAGGCGGTGGTAAGACCATTATTTAAAAAGCCCTCCCTTGATCCCTCCAGCCTGGACAACTATAGACCTGTGTCTAACCTGCCCTTTTTGGGCAAGGTGATGGAGCGTGCGGTGGCGTCCCAGCTGCAGAGGGTCTTGGATGATACGGATTATCTGGACCCTTTTCAATCTGGCTTCCACCCCGGGTATGGGACTGAGACTGCCTTGGTCGCTCTAGTGGATGACCTACGCCGGGAACTAGACAGGGGGAGTGTGTCCCTGTTGGTTCTGCTGGACCTCTCGGCGGCGTTCGATACCATCGACCATGGTATCCTTCTGGGCCGCCTCTCGAGTATGGGAATCGGAGGCACTGCGTTGCAGTGGTTCCGGTCCTTTCTTGAGGGGAGGGTCCAGAAGGTGGTGCTGGGGGACTACTGCTCGGCCCCGTGGCCGTTGGCCTGTGGGGTCCCGCAGGGTTCGGTCTTGTCCCCCATGCTGTTTAACATCTACATGAAGCCGCTGGGAGAGGTCATCCGGGGACTTGGACTGAGTTGTCAGCAATATGCGGATGACACTCAGCTCTATCTCTCCTTGTCATCTGATCCTAGGGAGGCGGTGGATGTCCTGAACCGGGGACTGGAGGCCGTGATGGGTTGGATGTGGGCTAACAAACTGAAATTGAATCCGGATAAGATGGAGGTGCTGTTGGTCAGTAGGAGAGCCAATCGGGATGTGGAGATTTTACCAGTTCTGGATGGGGTTGCACTCCCCTTGAAGGAACAAGTACGCAGCTTGGGGGTACTACTGGACCCGGCTCTGCTTTTGGAAGCTCAGGTGGAGGCGGTGGCCAGGGGTGCCTTTGCACGGCTTCGGCTGGTGCGCCAGCTGCGTCCCTTTCTCGAGAAGGCAGATCTGGCCACGGTTACCCACGCCTTAGTCACGTCGCGGCTGGATTACTGTAACGCGCTCTACGTGGGGCTGCCCTTGAAGAATATCCGGAAACTGCAGCTAGTGCAAAACGCGGCAGCGAGGGTGTTATCCAGAGCTGCCCGTTGGGAACATATCACCCCCATTTTGAAAGAACTGCACTGGCTACCGGTTCGTTTCCGGGTCCAATTCAAGGTGCTGGTTTTGACCTTTAAAGCCCTAAACGGTTTGGGCCCAGGGTATTTGAGGGACCGCCTGCTCCCAAGGGTTGCTGTCCGCTTGACGAGGTCATCTGAGGGGGCTCTGCTCCGGGTGCCGACAATGAGGGAGGCTAGGTTGTCGTGCACGCGGGACAGGGCCTTCTCTGTTGCTGCCCCCAGACTCTGGAATGCTCTCCCAGTGGCTATTTGCTCCTCAGTCTCCATCACAGCTTTTAGAAAGAGTGTAAAATCTTGGCTTTTTGCCCAGCCATTTATTTGATTCTCTGCTGCTGCTCTTTGTACTCTGTATTGCTTTTATGCTTTTGTTTTACATTTTTAATCAGATTTGTTTAATATTTTTCACTTAATATTTTAATTGTGTCTTTTTTACCATCTTGTTTTTAAATTTTGCTGTAAACTGCCTTGGGATTGTTTGAATGAAAGACGGTATATAAATTTAACAATAACTAACTAACTAACTAACTAACTAACTAACTAACTAACTATATAAATAAATAAATTCTGCTCCCCCTCCCCACCCACCACCACCTATTATAGTATTCAGCCTTTTTGTGATAAGTCTGTGTTCCAAGGATGGTGTGTATTGTTGGAACTAGCTTTCGGATCTGTTCATTGGTCTGTTGCAGGTATACTGATCAGATGCTCTCTCAAATCACTTCCAGTAGGGGGCAGTGCTGTATAAATGCAGGGCACATAAACCTTCTATACACTGAGACCAGGGGTCCCCAACCTGCAGCCCTCCAGATGTTGCTGAACTACAATTTCCATCATCCCAGCCACAATAAGTTGTACCTGGGGATGATGGGAATTGTAGTTTGGCAACATCTGGAGGGCCGCAGGTTGGGGACCCCTGACTTAGACCATTTCTGCATTCAAAGCATGCAGAACTACACTCGGCATACACTGAACTATACTCCTTCCTGTCTTCTAGTTCTTTCAAAACTACCACTTTTTGGGTCGGACATAGCCCACATGTAGTATTGCAAGCGAGCTTCTAGAGCAAGGGTCCTCTAGAACAGTGTTTCTCAACCTTTTTGGAGTCAAGGGCCGGTAAATTCTTCATGCATGGATTCAAGGACCGGTACATTCTTTGCATGCAGTTAGTAAAGGGGTTTCACGTTTAAGTTTATGTATTTACTTATACCTCCCCAAAATTGCATCTCTGGGCAGTTTACAATTAAAATAATATTCTAATGTTAAGCACTTTCACATATCACATCTCCCATTACCTTGCCCCTCCCTGCTGTTTGCGCTTCTCTGGGCTGCTTCTGCCTCCCTTCTCCCCGTCTCTCTCTAGTTTGGTTGGCTTCCCTGCTCTCTCACTCCTTTCCCAATCTCCTCTCTCCTCCTCCTCCCGCAGACACCCCCCCCTTTCTGCTTACTGCACTCGCTCCTCCTGTCTGTCTTATCTGCTTTGCCTCTTTCTCCCTCTCTCTCTCATTCTTTCTCCTTCTTTTGCAACTGCAATATCTCTGCCCCCACCGCCACTTTTGCACTGAGCCTTGTTTACCCAGCAGGTGGTTGTGATGTCAGGGACAAAAAATAACAAAATCTCCCCCTATGGGTGCTATTTTTCCGCTTTCTTTTCTTTCTTTCTTTCTTTCTTTCTTTCTTTCTTTCTTTCTTTCTTTCTTTCTTTCTTTTTTTGGAAGACTGTTTTTAAAAAGGCCACCTCCAAAGTGGTTGCAACGCACAATGCGCCCCAAACAGAGCCAAGAGCAGCTAGTCTAGGGTGGAGGGCGAGAAGTGGGGAATGTGTTGCGGAGGAAGACTGCCCTCCCTTGCCTGCTGCTACAGGGTGGGTTGCTTGGCTAGCTAGCCTGGTTGCTGCTGCTGCTCTGCTCTCCCTCTTTCGGGAAGCTAGTTCCCGACTTGAGCGCGGAGGGCGCTATCGTTGTTTATTGTGTGGTTGTGTTGCACGCTGTGCTTGCTGGCTGGCTAGAAAGGGAGAGAGGGAAGGCGTGAGTAAGGGAGGGAAAGACAGGCAGGCAGGCAGACTCACTCACCCGGCCGCCGGCAGTGGGCTTTCCTTTCCCTCCCTCCCTCCCTGCTGGAGGCGGTTACCCTCGCTGGCCGGCATGGCTGGCGCTTTCCTTCCCCGCTGGCCAGGCTGGGCTGCGGGAGCTTCCCCTCCCCGCCTGCCAGTAGCGCTTCCCTTCCCTCTCTCTCTCACCTTCTGGGGCATTCTTCGCTCTCCCCCTCGATCCTTCTTTTCACCCAGCACGGCGGCTGGAGACTAAGCGTACCCAGCGCTCTCTCTTCCCGCCTGCTGCTGCTTCTCTTCCCCATCGCCATGAAATGCTGCGAAAAGCACGAACTCTTTGCTGCTGCCTTGCCCCGGCAGGCCAACCTAGGCCGCCGCTCTCCCCGCCGGTCCATCTGGCCCCTGCGCTGTTTGCCCACCTGACGTGGGGGGTTTTTTGGTCCCTTCCTTGTGCTTCTTCCTTGGCCTGCCCGTTTGCCGGGTGGCTTATTCCCGTGACTTCTCCGCCCCTTCCAGGCTTCTTCCTCCCCACCCGCCCTTCAAGAAGGCTTCAAATCCAGGCACTGCGGGGTGACCCGACGTCACTCCCAGCAGCAGCACATGGAGAAGGCTGAAGACGAGGCAGGCAGGACTCTCCTCCTCCTCTTGCTTTGCGCTGGGAAGAACTTGGACTGGCTTGCCGCTCACAATTGTTAGGCAGTTTGATGGGTACCCCAGCCTGCACAGAACTGCGCAGGCGCACCTCGCAGTTGGGAAGCGACGCCGGGCCAGACGGCAGGCCTCGGCGTCGCTCTGTTATCCGTATCTGCTGCTGCCGCCGCCAGACCAGGGGCCGGGGCAGTAGAAGGAGGCCTACTGGCTCACACCTCCCCCACAGCCATCCCCTCGGCCACGCAGCAGCTGAAACGGAAATATATACCTTTTAAAAACACGGAGGTTTGCAGTGCGCGGGGGAGGGGGGGTGTAATTGCCCAGGTTGCGGACCGGCACTCAACTCGTCCACGGACCGGTCGTTGAGAAACACTGGACTCTAGAAGCTGGCTTGGGCCGCCTGGAGGTTTTTCACGCCAGGCTTTGTGCCTCGGGGTATCTGAAGAGCAAATCTGCTTCGCAGCAGATTCACAAACTGTTTCCTTTGGGGGATAAAACTGACAGTCCACATAGCTGTCTGCCCCTCCCGCACTCCCTGTGATCTTTCTACTATGTGCGTTCCCTCTGCTGGTTTCAATTTCCCCCCTCCAAGCAATCACATCCCAGGAGGAGGTGCGAGATGCCTCCCTTCAGTATTACTTTTTAAAAAGTTTCATAGCCAGCGTCACGGGTATCATCGTTATTTCTGAGCCTGGTTCAGTAAGCATCACGTGCTGCTTGATTTAGAAAAGAACGGGGTGGAGGGAGGGAGGAAGGGGGGGGGATGTTTAATTTAGAACATTTAATTTAGAAGTGGCGGCGGTGGCGGCAGGCAGCAGCAGCCTGCGGCAATCAATCATGGCGCATATTTGTGCGTGCGTATGTATGTGCCCGTGCATCCACCCATGCCCCCATATTTCCAGCTTCTCCCATTTAAAACTCTGCTCCATCCCGATCTACAAAGATAGGAGCCCTTGAGTCACCACTCCCAGCCTTCCGCCCTCCCCATACCCACACTTGCATTTTGCAAAAGAAGAGTGAGCGAGCAAGCGTGTGGGTGCGTAATGGACAAGATCCCTCCAACCCCGGCAAGGCGGGAGAGCGAAAAGGTTTCGTGTTGGGAGAGGAGTCCTCTAGCCTCTAGCGTCTCCTCCCCCACCCCCTACAGCTCCCGGATGGCTGCTGCGTGACGACTGAGCTGTCAAACTTCCCTTTGCTGACTCCTGGGTGGGTTTATGAGAATCCACCCAGCAGACATTTTTTTTTTTTAAGACACAGAAGTGTGAGTAAGCCAAATTGTCAGCAATGGCCCCTCCGCACATCAAAGGAAAACGTCGGGTCTCTTCAAAAGCCACTGGAAATACAGGAGTTTTGAAAGCTGGACACCCTTCGGGGTAAACCAGAATGCCCAGCCTCGATTTGGGGGAAAACAGAGTCATGTTTAGACTGGCCCATGATAGCCCACAGAGAGGTCAGGGTAAATACAACTAATATGTGGGCTGGCACACTGCAAGCCAGATTGGATTTGTATTAAAAGCCATGTGTGTAAAGCCTCCAGGTATTTTTGGGGCTGCTACAACTCTCATCATCTTGAAGACCATTGTGGCTGGGAATGATGGCAGTTGTAGTCCAACATCTGGGGACCAAAGATTGAGAACCCCTACTCTAGAGAAGAGCACCTTCTTTCTTAAGAATATAAGGACAGCCCCGTGTGATCTGTCCAACGGTCTATGCAGCTTAACAGCAGCCAGCTAGACTTATTTTGGAAGTTCAGGAGCAGGATGTCAAAATGATAGGTGTCTCCTGTTTATCGATGCATCAAGAGGGAATCCAAATATCGTATACTGAATTGAATCCATATAGGGTTGAATCCATATAGGGTTTTGTTTTCTTTTGTTTGGGCCTGTTTATTGCCAGTACTTGGTATTCAGAGGTAGTCTGGCCTCAGCAGAAAGATCTGATAGGTTCTTTGAATGGTGACCATTCACAGAACTGTCTTCTAGGAATGCGTCTAAGCTACAGTATTTAAAAATCCTTCTAAGCTAGTAGCTTGTGGCCGTGAACTCCATAAGTCGTTGTGAAGAAGCAGAATAACATGAGATCAGCCTATCTCCGATATCTACTTTGAAGTGACTGTAGAATTCTATAGTTGTTGGGCATCTGGCAATTACTCCTGGATAAAAACCAATTTATCCCCAGATAAATAGGTGAGGGGGAGGGAATGAAGGGCACACTTGCACAGGGACACAGGAAGCTGGCTTGTACCAAGTCAGATTATGGATCCATCTAGCTCAGGATCATCTACACTGACTAGCAGCAGCAGCGCCCCAGGGTTCCAGACCGGGTGCCTTCCCCAGCCCTACCTGGAAAGGCCAGGGATTGAACTTTGGAACATAGGAAGCTGCCATATACTGAGTCAGACCATTGGTCTATCTAGCTCAGTATTGTCTACCAGGGCTGCTCAACTTCGGCCCTCCTGCAAAAGTTGGCCTACAACTCCCACAATCCCTGGCTATTGGCCACTGTGGCTGTGAATTGTGGGAGTTGTAGTCCAAAAACAGCTGGAGGGCCTACGTTGAGCAGGCCTGGTCTACACAGACTGGCAGTGGCTTCTCCAAGGTTGCAGGCAGGAATCTCTCTCAGCCCTATCTTGGAGAAGCCAGGGAGGGAACTTGGAACCTTCTGCTCTTCCCAGAGTTGCTCCATCCCCTGAGGGGAATATCTTACAGTGCTCAGACTTCTAGTCTCCCATTCATATGCAACCCAAGCAGATACTGCTTAACTAAGGGGACAAGTCATGCTTGCTACCACAAGACCAGTTCTCCTCTCCTTGCATCTGCAGCAAGTGATAGAATGATGTACCTGCTAAATTTCTGCCTGGATGTTTATACTACTACTACTATTATTCTTTATTAACACAGTCAGACAGATCTTATTGACTGATTTGTTTTATCCAGACATCGAGTCCTTCCCAAGGACCTGGGATACCTGAATTTTATTGTCAATGTTGTTATAAATATCGTCGCAACATCTAGGCTGTTCCCAAAGTTCCCAAAGCTGTTGTTATGCATGGTGTGGAGAAAGTAGACAGACATTAGGTCTGTGCTATTGGAAGTAGCAGAACTCCGGATAGCGCCATTCCCTCCCCCACCATGGGGAGGCAGTGGATTGTGGGGCAATTGCCCTAGGCAGTGTGGTGGTGCTGGTGGTAGGTTATTTAAATCCCGATCCAGCACTGATATGGGGGAGGCTGGTTGGGAGAATGCCAGGAGTGTCCGTGGGGAGGGTGGGGAGTAATTTGGGGGTGGGTGCTGAGAATGGGCACATGGAGGCTGGGAGAAAGTGTGGGGATGTCTGGGGACTGTAGTTCCTCCCAGAGCTTGTCCAATGGGAGAAGCGTTGCTAGGACTTCTTCACACAACAACATGCATTTATGAATTTGTGGTCACAAGACATGGTGATAGCCATTAGCTTGAAAAAAGAAGGAGGACAGATTGTGCCATCGATCCAGGCAACAACAGAGCCATGTGGTTTTCTTGGTAGAATACAGGAGGGGTTTGCCATTGCCTCCTCCCACGCAGTATGAGATGATGCCTTTCAGCTCCTTCCTATATCACTGCTGCCTGATATAGGTGTTTCCCATAGTCTGGGAAACATACCAGTGGGGATTCGAACTGACAGCCTCTTGCTCCCTAGGCAAGTTGCTTTCCCGCTGTGCTGAATTTTATTATCTGTATTGTTATTATTATTATAGATATCATTGTTATTATTATTATAGATATCATAAAATATAGGCTGTTCCCAGTAAACTAAAGTTGTTTTTTGCAGTTGGCTGATGGTGATTTCTGTGGGCCCTATGGTGTTGAGGTGCTCTTCAAGATGTTTTGGAATTGTACCCAGGGTGCCAATTACTACTAGGATTATTTTGGTCTTCTTCTGCCACAATCTTTCAATTTCAATTTGTTGCTCTTTGTAGTTTGTTATTTTTTCTGTTTCTTTTTCTTCTATTCTGCTGACACCTGGTATTGCTATGTTCTTCTTCTCCACTACAGTTATATCTGGTGTATTGTGTGGCAGATGTTTGTCTGTTTGTAGTCAGAAGTCCCATAATATTTTTGCACCTTCATTTTCTACCACTTATTCAATTTTGTGGCCCCACCAATTTTTGGCTGCAGGTAGCTTGTATCATCATCATCATCATCATCATCATCATCATCATCATCTGATTGTGGTAGGACGAAAGCCTCTCCTACCCGGCTGCTGACCTTGGTTGCAGGCAATTGGCCAACGAGAGCATAGTCAGCCCCAATTTAGAATAGGCGGCTTCTCCAGCTCCAATCCTGTTCCTATGCACATGTCTAGTATGAAACTGAATACCCAGTTACTGGGGAGTAACAGAGAATGAAAGTAATTGCCTTCAGGTCCTACTTGTGGCTTCCCAGAGGCATCCACTTGGCCACAGTGGGAAGCAGGATGTCAGACCTTTGATATGATCTGGAAGAAGAGCTCTTATTTCTTATTTTACTGCAGGTGTTAAAAAATGGGGGCGGGGAATCCAGCCTCCATGTCCCCCTTTCTTTCTTTCTACACCAGGATCATGCTTGTTCTGACCTTGGTAGGCATCTTCTGCATAAAGACACAGTTAGGGCAACAGCTTCAGAAGTTTTTACTAGGCACACTCGGATGATTGGCGCATGCTCAGAAAAAAAGAGATTGCCTAATCTGTCCAAGAATCATTTTCTAGTGTACACAAGCCCTTTATGTGAACGTTTGCCATCTGCTATAAACAGATGTGCAATGGCATTCTAGGGATGTGCACGAACTGAGGTCTGTGTACAGGTTTGGTGCCGGCGGTGGGGGGGGGCAGCGAGTGGCAAGCAAGATCTTTAAAAAGGAGCAGAGCAGCTCTGCTGCCACATGAAGCTTTCTGCTGTGACAACACCACCTCCCCCCAAGAACCCATGCACCGGGATGCACCATGCTGACCATGCAAATGGTGCCCACTCATGCGTGGTGCCATGCGTAATTTCTTGGGGGGAGTGCCGTCGCAGCTGTAAGCGGCAGCGGAGAGCAGCGGAGATCTGCTCTCCTCCTTTGTAAAGATCCTGCTTGCTATTCTCCCCCCGGTGGCCCCGAACCTGTGCACAAACCTCAGTCCGTGCACATCCCTATGGCACACGTGTTGTGGAATATACACAATAGAGACTGTAATACCTCTGGAAGCATTGGTCTCATAAACCAGGTGGGAACAGTCACCACTACATTCATTTGCCATATGAGGAAATCCCTCCCTTTCCTTGCTCTGGCATGTGCCAAGCTAAACCCTTTATGGAGAGAGAGAGAGAGAGAATTACCGAGAAATATATGTTGCCATCAGGAAGGACTCCTCCAATCACAATGTCTGCGCCTGGCATCTCCCCAAAATTGGTGAAGCCAAAAGCCACCCATCCTGTTGACTGGAATTGAAGGTCAAAGGTCATCAAGTCATTCACATCATAGTCCCATTGCAGGTAGATCTGGTGCCTGGGGTCCAGGAATGCCGAGAAGCGCAGCGGCGAAGTCTCAGAGTGGCTAGAGCAAAGGCACAGAGTGGACAAGAGAAACAGCAGACTTTTCATACAGGAGTGGCTCATCGTCATGGGAGCAGAGTGGGCTCTCTTGCTCGTTCTCCCTGACTGGGGTTTCCCCCATATTAGCTACCTTGTGAGGTAGAGACTCAGTTTATAGGCAAGAGGGGTGCGGGTGGGACCAGTTCCAGAAAGGAGGGGCCATGACTTTAGTTCTGCAGATCAGATTAAAAAGGCGGGCTAGGCGTGTCATTTTACATAACCCAGTGGCATCCTTCCCAAAGGGCTAGGTAGGAGGTTTCTCCTTGCATCTGTCTTACAAAAAGTATAATAGCGCCTTCTGAAAATAGTTGGTGGTGAAAAGCTCCATTCAATGTAAAATGATGGAATAAGTTTTCAAATGCTGTCAACATACGACCATCACAATGCTCTTTGTTGGCTTGTTAATCTGAAAAAGAAAAACAACAGATATGCAAATTAGGGGTGGGGGAAGCAAGGAAATGCAAAATCGAATAATTTCTGCTTTCAGTGGCCACAGAGGGGTCTTAAATCTGCACTGCAGTGTCTGGTAAACAATGTGTAAAATATTCCTTATGCGTCATTTATGAGTCATTTCACAGAACTTCACACATTCATCTTCATCACTCATTGACTGTTACATCAAGTGATGATTTGCATATATGAATAGGCCACTGAAGAATCAATGTCTACACAGACATCTCCATCACTTCCATTCTTTTCATTTGACACTCTTTGGTTTCCCCCCCTTTCCCTTTATTGCAATAAGGTTGCAGTTTATAAACATAATCAAAGATGATAACAATACATGTAATAGTCACCCCTTGGTGACTCTTAGCCAAATGTGTGAACAGGTTCCTTTGAAAAGCCTTGTGCTTGTGGGCCAGTTCACTTCTTTTCTCCTCTTCCAAGTTCACACATTCAGCTAAGAGTCACAAATGGTTGAGTAACCAAGTGATGAGAAACAAAGTGATGGACACGTATGTGTCAATCAACCTTAAGTCCACCCATTTAGTTTCATAGCCTCCCAGCACCCAGGCTAGAAAGACGGAATTTGACACTGTAGGATGAATGATGTGTGAGCAAAGGAACTGATCTGATGTGGTTTAAATAATTTACACTTTATAAGATTTCCGATCACATTACATCTTTCAACATTTAGTGATCATCCAAAAGAGGATGATGCTTCCTGGGGCCTCTGCAGAGGGAGTACCATGGGATACGATCACACTATCCTCCCTTCATCTCCCTTCTCAGCAGAGGTGCATCATGGGTGGGTATGTACTGCAGCATACAGGCTATTAGGCAAGCCAGACTGGTTTGGACCTTGTCTGAACTGGTTCGGCACCAAACCAGTTTGGTTCGGACTTGAACTGGTTCGGACCTTGTCTGAACCGGTTCGGCACCAAACCAGTGCAGTTCATGGACATCCCTAAAATAAATGTGTCAGGAAGGCAAAGCAACTGCTCCAGTGTGCATAGCACAGCATTGTGCATAGCACAGCATTTTCCCCAGAAGGTGGTGGGGGGAAGGGTTTATTTTTAAAAGTTTTCATTTTAATTCATTTTGTTTTCCATTTGTTTGAGTTTGTCTTGTCAGTGCTTTCATTTGTGTCTCCCCCCATTTGTTTTGTCCAAACCAAAAGCAGTGGCGGTGCGGGGGAGGGGGGAGCTCTTTCCTGGACTGTAGCAGGAGCTTCTGAGATGCTGCAGTCGCCTTCTGGGGGCAGCTATTTTCTTACACCATGTGCCCCAGCATGCATCATTGGCACAGGGCACCATGAATAAAAAGAAAAGCACCCACCAAGAAAAAGGGCAGTGACCAAGGGACAACTGCCATTTTTTTCCAAGGCTGTGGTAGCCATATTTCTTTTTACCCACACTGCCCTGTGACAGCAGTACATTCTGGTGGGGATGTGCATGGAACCGGTTTGGAGGCCTTTTATGGCCCTCCGAACTGGTTTGAACAACTGGCGGTTCTGCCAGTTCGAAGGTGGTGGTGGTGGGGTTGACTTTAAGGGCGGGGGAGGGTGCACTTACCCCTCCCTCTGCTTTCCTCCCTCCGGTGCTCCATTGCAAACCAGTGCAGCAGGGTGGCAGCGTACCTCCCTGCCTCCCCGTCTGTTCCTCGGACTGGGAGTAAGTGGAAGTATCCGACGCGTGTGCACAAGTCGGAGGAAAAGTGGAGGGAGGGGTAAGTGCACCCTCTCACACCCTTAAAGTCAACTCATCACATACAAACTTCCATGCACATCCCTACATTCTGGGGCATATGGTTAAAACAATGGCTATCACCATATGGTTAAAACAATGGCTACCACCAGCAGGCAGCTGTGCCTTGGAAGCTCCTGCAGAGTACTACAATACAACTAGGTTTTCTCTCCCCTTTGCCCCCCATTTAAGAGCTGAAATAAATTAGGGGTATGCATGAACCATGATTTGAGAACTGGTTCGGTGCTGCGGGGAAGGGAGTGAGGAACGGGAACTGTATGAAAGCGGAGAGCAGGTCCCTACCTGCTCTCTGCTGCCCCATGCAGGTTCCTGTTTGGACGGCGCTCAGCCCAGGTACCCCTGGGCTATGCCAGCATGTACATGGCATCTGTGCATGTGTGGGCGCCATTTGCGTGGTCAGCATGGTGTTGCTGACCACGCAAATGGTGCCCATGCATGCACGGACACCATGTGTGTGCTGGTGCCATGCGGGGGTAATTCGGCCCAGAACTGCCCCAGCAGGAAACTGCATGGGGCGGTGGAGAGGACTTGCTGTCCTCTCTCTTAAAGCTCTCGCTCTCTGCTCCCCTCCCTACGACGCTGAACCAGTTTGCACCTTGTCTGTACCAGTTCGGCACCAAACCAGTTTGCTTTGGACTTTGAACTGGTTCGGACCCTGTCTGAACTGGTTCGGTACCAAACCAGTGCAGTTCATGCACACCCCTAAAATAAATGTGCCAGGAAGGCAAAGCAGTAATGCCTAGAGTATGGGGCCAGTGATGAAATCTAGTCTGACATCCCCTTTGGGAACTGATATCTCCAGGGAGTAGACACGATTCTGAGGCCACAAAAATTTCTCTTCCATACAAAACTGCAATGAATGTGGGTCCTGAAAGCCACCATTTGTTACCATTTGTTCCATTTGTCCATTTGTTTTTGGGGGAAATGGAACCTGATACAACTGGGCTCAATTTACATTGAGTTCTATATTCATTCAAAATTATTATTATTATTATTATTATTATTATTATTATTATTATTATTATTATTATTATTCGATTTCTATACCGCTCTTCCAAAAATAGCTCAGGGCAGTTTACAAAGAGAAATAACAAACAAAGCAAAACAAAACAAACAAATAAGATGGCTCCCTGTCCCCAAAGGGCTCACATTCTAAAAAGAAACATAAGATAGACATCAGCAACAGTCACTGGAAGTACTGTGCTGGGGGTGGATAGGGCCAGTTACTCTCCCCCTGCTCAATAAAGAGAATCACCATGGTAAAAAACAAATGAACACGCCTAAAGGCCATCACTCAGAATGGGAGACTGGTGAGCATGTAGTTTCCCTGTGCAGCCATCTCTCCAACACAGGACTCCAGCAGTGAATTTGCTGAAGCTCAAACTCTATTGAGAGCCAGCATGGTGTAGAGGTTAGAGTGCTGGACTAGGACCGGGGAGAGCCGAGTTCAAATCCCCATTCAGCCATGAAACTAGCTGGGTGACTCTGGGAAAGTCACTTCTCTCTCAGCCTAACCTACTTCACAGGGTTGTTGTGAAAGAGAAACTCAAGTATGTAGTACACCGCTCTGGTCTCCTTGGAGGAAGAGCAGGATATAAATGTAATAATAATAATAATAATAATAATATTGTTATTGAAATATTGAAATATTGAAATTGAAAGGAGGTGGCAGAAAAAGACCAAAATAATCCCAGTGGTAATTGGCGCCCTGGGTGCAGTCCCAAAAGACCTTGAAGAGCACCTCAACACCATAGGGGACACAGAAATCACCATCAGCCAATTACAAAAAGCAGCTTTACTGGGAACAGCCTAAATTCTGCGACGATATCTATAACCATTGACAATAAAATTCTGCCATCCCAGGTCCTTGGGAAGGACTCGATGTCTGGATAAAACAAACCAGTCAATAACACCTGAATAAATAAATAAATAAATAAATAAATAAATAAAGAAATAAATAATAATCTTGTGCCCGATGCCGATTCTAGAGGTGGCTGTTTTTGATACAGATGGGATTGTGGCCATAGTACTTTGCCTGTGTTTCTTCCTAACATAAGAAAATAAACACTGCTGGATCAAGCCAATGCTGATCTAGCCCAGCATCCTGTTTCCCACATGGCCCACCAGATGCTTCTAGGAAGCTCACAAGCAAGAGATGAAGCCATGCCCTCTCCCCTACTGTTGCTCCCCTGCCTGGTATTCTGAACCTGGAGGTGGCCTATAGCCACCGGACTCATAGCCATTAATAGACCATTCATAGACCTAAATTCTCCATAAATTTGTCTAAGCCCCTTTGAAAGCCATCCAAGCTGGAGGCCATCACCACATCACGTCCAGTGGCAGAGCATTCCATTGATCAATAGTGTGCTGTGTTAAAAAGTACTTCCTTTTGTTGGTCCCAAATTTCCTGGCCATCAGTTTCATGGGAGGACCTCTGGTTCTAGTGCTGTGAGAGAGGAAGAAACATTTCTCTCGACTCCATGCATCATTTTACAGTCCTCTATCATGTCTCCCCTTAGTCACCTTTTTTCTAAACTAAAAAGCCCCCTTGTTGTAGCCCTGCCCTCCTAAGGAAGGTGCTCTAGGCTTCTGATCATCTTGGTTGTCCTCTTCTGCACCTTTTCCAGTCCTATGATATTCTTTTTGAGATACGGTGACCAAAATTGTATGCAAAACTTCAAATGTGGTTGCACCATAGATTTGTATATAATATTAGCAGTTTTATTCTCAGTCCCCTTCAGCTACCTCATGGCACAGTGGGACTTGATTAGTAAGCCAGAGGTTGCCCGTTCGAATCCCCGCCAGGCAGCAGTGATATAGGAAGGTGCTGAAAGGCATCACCTCATACTGCACGGGAGGAGGCAATGGCAAACCCCTCCTGTATTCTACCAAAGACAAGCACATGGCTCTGTGGTTGCCAGGAGTCCACACCGACTTGACAGCACACTTTACCTTTACTTTACCCCTTCTTAATGATCCCTAGCATGGAATTGGCCTTTTTCATAGCTGCATACTGAATTGAATTATTTGAACATTCAATCAGCATTCACATATTAATTAGATACGTTCTCTTGCCATTGTATCTTTGGCTCCACCATAGTGTAGTGGTTAGAGTGTTGGACTAGGACCAGGAGGACCCGAGTTCTAATCGCCATTCAACCATGAAACTCACTGGGTGACTCTGGGCCAGTCGTGTATCTCAGGATATAAATGTAAAATAAATAATACATACATAGGAATGCAGAATACTGCCGGAAACTGCTAATCTTGGAAGCCGATTGCTTGGGCCCAGTGGCTGGCTTGTGCTTCTGTTCTGCCATTGTCTCATTTCCCCACTGCCTAATTACACAACACACATTCTAAGCTGCCCCTCACCTTGTGCCTACTTTTTTTGCTTTGTAATTCTCATAAGATCCATCGCAGCCTGCCCATACTAATCCTTTGGAAAAGGAGAACACTGAGGGGAGGACATTTAATCTGTGTCTTTAGGAAAGGATTTCAGTGGCTCAGATCATCATATTTTTCTTGGATCTTGGTTTACTTTGATGACAACCCTGCAGTACTGTATTAGCCACACATAACGCTGGCATTCTGCTCTGCTTTGGCAGTGAAGGCTTAATCAACACCCCTTCCCTTCCTTCCTTGATATTAGCTTTCTTGCTTATAAGTATTTCACAGGGGCTGAGGCAGGCAGCATTTCATGGTATTTGGGGGCGGGGGCTTAAGGATACCCGCTCTGAATGTGTGTGTGTGTGTGTGTGTGTAAGGAAACAAGATATGTGAGAAGCATCAAAAACCTAACAAATGAGTATTCTAACATATTTCAACTGACTTAATTTATTAAATAATTTAATACAATTGCAATATATTATTAATACCATTAAAAATGTCCCCAGGGTTCAAGTGCCTGTTAATCATCCCTGTGCCTTTGTGTCCATTGGCTAGAAAATTGGAAGGTTGGGCCAGGAACAGGTTTACTCCTTCCTGACTAACTGGGTAGAATACTGCCTGCATGTTTTCCGTGCCTGGAATGTAGCCCCACAACCTCTCCCAGTGTCAGCATCAGTACTTTGCGTGAGGGCATGAAGACATTGTTTAGGGTTTTGGTTTTTTTTAATTTTACACCTTAAAATAAGGAAAGGAAAGGTTGTGCCATCAAGTCGGTGTCAACTTCTCGTGACCACAGAGCCATATGGTTTTCTTGGTAGAATACAGGAGGGGTTTACCATTGCCTTCTCCCATGCCATATGAGATGATGCCTTTCAGCACCTTCCTATATTGCTGTTGCCAAATATAGGAGTTTCTCATATTTTGGGAAACACACCAGTGGGGATTTGAACCAACAGCCTCCTGTTCTCTAGACATGTTGCTTCCCCACTGCGCCATTAGGTGGCTCACACCTTAAAATAGAAAATGTGAATACAACACATGGGTGCTTGAAAACATGGGTCATACAGGAAGATGTGGGATTGGTTGTGGCTCCCTGTCAAGAATACACTCAATGAGAACTGCTGGTGTTTATTTGAATACATTTTATGAATCTTCATTTGCATATTGAGTTTAGCAAATGTTTCTTATGCCCGTTGAAGACTGATCATGTGCTGTCCTTTTTCTTAAAAGCCATTTATCATCATCATCATCAATTTTGATGGCTTAAGAAGATATAAGAAATAACACAATTCCATGAAAGGAGGAAATCTTGGGCAAGATTGAATGTCTCCCTTTTGGTGTTTTAATGGCATCTGAGATGTCTTCAGGAAGAATGAAAAGGTCTGTGTGACAACAACGAGAGATTAAGATATATGAACAGGAGATAAATAATTTTAAAAGCACTTGTTGAACACTTAACATCTGGCACAGAGCAGAATGTGGAGAAAAGCAGTGAAACTTAAACCCTCCAGTGAGACAAAGCATGCATTGAGGATAGAAGACTGTGTGTCAACATCCTCTGTCTCTCTCTCTCCTTTGCTTCATCAGAGTATTACAGCAGAAATTCTCTTCCTGCCTTAATCAACAGAAAGCGGCTCTTCTGCAAAGCAACATCAAACCTATTATTGGTTTATTTGTTTATTGAATTTCTATACTGCCTGATATAGAAATCTCTAGGCAGTGTTGCTGGGGATTGTTTGCTGGAATTTAGTTGCAGGGCATTGTTTAAGTACACCTAATGCTTCCTATCCCTTCCCTTTTCATCCCCCTAGCGGGTAACCCGATGGCAAGGTATCCCTGTCTGCTGTCTGGGTGCTGAATTCCCAAGACGCCTGCTTCTTGACCATCAATTCACCTCCCAGTTAGGTTTACCAACTCTTCATCCAACCAGGGGCGCACCTAGGTGCCCATTTTGGTGCCCAGGCCTGAAGGGCTTCAGAGGGGCCCCCCGCCCCCACGAGGCACACACTCCCTGCCACAAGCCCCCTGCTGCCACGAGGCCCCCCCTTGGACATTTTTAGTGCAAACCTAGGGGGCCTCCTGCAATGCTGCCTGCAAACGCCACTGCCCTGGCTGCCGCACCACTCCTTGCCCTTTTCACCACCTTTTTGCGGCCACCATGTGCATGGCCGGTGAGGGTGGGGGTGATCCAAGCAGGCCTCCCTCCATGGTGGTGGTGGCGATGGGTGGAGCAGCCGCTGGGCCTGTCATCCAGGGGCTTGTGATGATCTACTCCCACTGTGCAGGTGCGCTGGAGTGCCTCGCAGTTCTCAAGGGCTGCTCCGCCCACCACCACAGAGGGGAGGCCTGCTAGATCAACCCCCCACCCCCGGCCACGCACATGGCAGCTAAAATTATGAAAAACACTGGAGGTTCAGCGCAGCCGGGCAGCGGCAGGGTGGGCACGGGTGGTGGCAGGAGGCCCCGCTGACATTTTCCCCAAGGTCTGGGGGTAAGAGCGCCTCTGTATCCAACTGCCAATAGCAAGATATCTCCACAACCTGCTTCTCTGCACTAAGGAACAAAGGTGAGAAGAAAGATGCATATTTTCAAATACTCAGCCAAGGCAGCATGTGGCAAATTTAATTGTTTATTTAATAAGTTAACATTTGCTATATAACAACAACTTCTTCTTCTTCTTCTTCTCCTTCTCCTTCTTCTCAAAGAAATAAAAGGTGGTTTTGATTGCAATGAGTGCAAAATAAAGTAGCTCAGCTCCGGCAACAATGCCTGTTCTGCTGCCTCTTTTTTTCTGATAGGAACATCCTCCATTTGGTTATTCGGAGAGGTGCCTTTTCTTATCATTGTTTGTAAAGAAAATGGGCTTGACACTCTTTCTGTCTTACAAGCAGTTTGATGGTTCTGTGACTGAAGTCCAGAATTTCTTTGATCATCTGCTTCTCGATGGACAGCATCGCCAAGCCATTAAGTCTTTGCCCCCAGATCCCCAAAGGAAGACAGGACACACGTGTATGGATGAAAACTAGGGCCACTTTATTAACTATAAACTATGCAGAGATCTGCAACAGGTATAACTATAACCTCCCTAAACTAGAGTGTGGGCAACTCCAATCCCCTTTTCGGGTAGGCACAGCCTCCTAGCGAGGGCTGAGCTCCTCTCACTATTGGGCAAAGCAGCCAGGCTTGGCAGATGCCATATGAAACCTCAGCATAGCCCTACCCAGACACACAGTTTACTGTGTCAAGGACGTAGCCACCAGGGTCACCACCACTGTTCCCTCCAACATGGATCCCCAGATGTTGTGGAAAACAATTCCTATAATCCCCAAGCAAAAGCCATTGTAGCTTGGGATTCTGGGAGTTGTAGTCAACATTTGGGAATCCCTGTTAGAGGAAACACTGGTCATCACCCCTCCAGCCCCGAAGCTCTGAGTGGGTCAGCTAAACAGTGCCCTAAAAGTGGTTCATTCGCTAGGTGACCAGATTTGGCTTTTTAAAAGCCAAATTCTGGCTTACGGCCCATTTGACCCATGAGTATACCCATTAGGTTCTGGCCACCTCAGACACCCCTGGGCCACAAAACCCTGAAAGGTTGTTCCATGAAACCATCTCTACCTGAAGGGTGCCTATGGTTGAGCACCTATCGAGGTCTTAACCTCCAAAGCCCACACTCACCTGCCAAAGTGACCACTTAACCTGCAACCAGACTCCCACCCCTAAAAAGGGGGCTATTCCCTTTAAAACACAGTCAGTGAGGAGTAGGCAAAAAAATCTCCACACAAAGCCAATCAGGTGAAGACCAAAAATTCCTACTCGGCCCATAAGCGACCAGCTAATCTCTCACTGAACTAGGGAGGGTGGGTGGGAGCCACAAAGCTTACAGAGTTTGAGGAGGGAAGCATGTGTGGTGCATAAGTAACAGCAGCGCCACACTGACCCCATTGGCCATCCCATGCATGTAGCCACTTCTCACAGAGGACGGCCAAATGGGAGCCATGTCCTCCTGGTCAGGGCTGATTTGGCTTGATCTTGGACTGGACCACCTTTCCTGAAGGCCTGTCTGGTTCGCAATCAAACCATCGAACCAGCCTGGTTCACAGCAGACCAGTTTGCTATTGAACCATTCGTACACACCTGTCAGGGTCCCAACATCTCTAGCCCCACCTCCCGTGTCCAGAGGGTTCCGGTGGGAATGTTCCCAACCAGGGCGGGAATGCTGCGCCCTCAGACGGGTCCCAACCCCCTCCTGCTGAGACCGGCAGGCCTTACTGGCTCCCCTGGTCAGGTGACCTAGTGTCACCCGACACTGACGTGGTCTCGTGGGATGTTGTTAGCATATTGCAAGATCACACTCCAAACTCTCGTGAGATCACTAGTGAGATCGCCAGGTCTCGTGAGAGTTGCTGTGAGATTTCAGGGTTATATAAAATGGCCTGGCCCGGGATGAGGGGCAGACGGCTAAGAGCTGTCAAGAGGCAGACAGCTCTGGGAAGTCAAGTCTCCAGCAGGTGACAGAGGCAAAGGAACGCCTGTGCAGGCATTAGCCTAGGACATTGACAAGACCTCATTAGTTATGAGGCCAGACCTACTGGCACCCCTAAACAGGGGTAGAATCAATCAGATGGAGACCTTGCACCCCACGAGGCCCAACAACACCCCCAATGAAAAGGAACACACTGCATAGCATGGGCAAGACCTGATGGCAATTGCATCTGCTTACCTTACCCAGCTGGGATTTGACACCTAAAACAAACACACAAAAATACACAAGAAGAATGAAAAGGAACTCATTGCACAGTACTGGGAAGACCTGATGGCAAAATTGCCTCTGCTTACCTTACCCATCTGGGATTTATGACCTAAAAGAAACACACACACACACACACACACACACACACACACACACACGAGGGATTAAAAGGAACACACTGCATAGCACTGGGAAGATCTGATGGCAAAATTACCTCTGCTTACCTTACCCAGTTCGGATTTGCCACCTAAAAGAAACACACACAAAACAAAACAACAACAAGGAATGAAAAGGAACACATTGCATAGCACTGGGAAGACCTGATGGCAATTGCCTCTGCTTACCTTATCCAGCTGGGATTCACCACCTAAAACAAACACACACAAACACATACACAAGGAATGTAGAGGAACACATGGATTAGCACCAGGAAGACCGGATGGCAAAATTGCCTCTACTTACCTTACCCATCTGGGAATTGCCACCTAAAAGAAACAAGCACACTCACACACCAATGAGGATTGAAAAGGAACACATTGCATAGCACTAGGAAGACCGGATGGCAAAATTGCCTCTGCTTACCTTACGCAGCTGAGATTTGCCAACTAAAAGAAACAAACACACAAATGAGGAATGTAGAGGACTACATTGCATAGCCCGGGAAAGTGTTGGAGATGGACTACCAGTGCATCAACTTTTTGCACCAACTATCCTTATGACCACTAGGGGCATTGGGGGTAGAGATAGTGAGTAAGGGTCTCCCTAACTGTTCTATCGGTCTCTACTCTATGACCCCTGATTGGACTCTTCAGGTATTTCCTGTTGAGAGTCAGAAAGAATCCCTTCCTTTCCTCTTAGAGAGCAGATGGAAACATCTCTCTCTCTCCCGCACCTATTCATTATGTTGTTCTATAGATTAGGGTTAGGTCTTTCCTATCCAAAGGTGTACTTTACCCATAAATACTTTGTATTTATTCTACAAGAATCTCCATGTGTCTTCTCTAAATAGCTGCAACAACTAAACTCTGCAATTACTCTGTAACTGGAGTGGGTAGCTTCTTTAGTGCTCTGCTAATTAACTGGGGGATAAAAATTACAACCCCCCAAGAGAAAGAGCTACTGGCAAGATCGCCTCTGCTCAGAGGTGCACCTAGGTAATTTTGGAGCCTGGACCTAAAGGCCTTTGGAGCCCCCACCCACCCATCCCCAATGCAAATTAAACATTTTTTAACACATACGTTCTTGAGGGCACAAACCACACCACCCAGGAGAGACTAAAGATTATTTGGGAGCCCCCAAGGAGTAGGGACGCCAGGGGCTGCATCCCCAAAATCCAGGAGTAAAAGCACCTCTGACGCTGCTTACCTTACTCAGCTCAGATTTGCCACCTAAAAGAAATGCACACACGCACAAACACAAAAATGAGGAATGAAAAGGGGCTGGAATGAAATGCGGAATGAAAAGGGGCATCAAGGAAAGGGCAGGTTTCCTACCTGTAACCGTAGTTCTTCAAGTGGTCTTCTGTGCGTTCACACTTGGGTTATGTGCCTGCGCAGAGCCACGTTCTGGAACCTTCCAAAGCTTCACCCCCAAAAAGGAAAAAAGAGCGGGAAGACCCACTCCCTCTGTAGGTTGATCCCCACACTACTTCAGTCAAGGAGACTGCCGCTCATCTAAAGAGACAAGCTGCTGTGGGGAGGTAGGGCGGGAGTGTGAATGCACAGAAGACCACTCGAAGAACTACGGTTACAAGCAGGAAACCTGCCCTTCTTCTTTGTGGTCTCTGTGCATCACACTTGAGATCATAGCGAGCTAGCATACCTGGTTGGTGGGAGTAGCCTAATGAGAGACTGAGTGAAGTACTGCCGTCCCCAAGCATGCCTGATCTCTGGAACGGACATCCAGCGCATAGTGTTGTATGAAGGTAGACGGGTTAGCCCAGGTAGCTGCCCTGCAAATCTCCTCCAATGCAATTCCCCGCCAAAAGGCTTCCGATGACACCACTGCCCTCGTGGAATGGGCCCGAATAGGGCTTGGCAATTGCTTCTTAGCCAGCTGGTAGGCTAGATGTACAGTCTCTGCTACCCAGGATGAAACTGCGTTGATATAGGCATGCCCATAGATGAGCCTGAAAAGCTGACAAAGAGTCTCTCTGTCTTTCTGAAGGGTCTTGTCCAATCTACATAGAAGGCAAGAGCCCTCCGAACATCCAAAGAGTGGTAGGTCCTTTCTTTCTCCAAGCGTGGATCAGAGAAGAAAACGGGCAGCCTTAGTTCTTGCGCCAGATGGAACTCCGACACTACCTTCGGCAGAAACATGGGGTCTGGCCACATCACTACCCTCTCTTTGTGAAAAATCAGATAAGGTGGGTCGCAACGAAGTGCACGAATCTCACTCACTCTCCTAGCTGAGCAGATGGCAACGAGGAATACTGTCTTCAATGACAGGAGCTTCAAAGAACAAGTCGCCATGGCTTCGAAAGGTGGCGACATTAACCGTGAAAGAACTAGTTGAAGGTCCCATATGGGCAACAAACATGGATGTGTTGGGAACAAATTTAATAACCCTTCCAAAAACTTCTTAACCACCAGGTCAACAAACAGACCCAAATAACTGTGATAGGAAGCAATAGCGGCCAAATGAACCCTGATGGATGCCTGTTCCAGTCCAGACTCTCTCAGAGCCAGAAGATATTCCAGGATAGTCTGGACCAGGAACTGATCAGGGGCTAGACCAGACTTCGCCACAAAATAAGAAAACTTCTTCCACTGGACAGCATAGCAGCGTCATGTAAATGGCTTCCGTGCTGCTTCCAGGACTTTAAGACCAGAGTCTGAGAGGGAGGGGAGTGTCAGATCCTCCAAGCCTTCAGATGGAGGGATTCTACATTCAGATGGACCCTGCGGGCCCCCTCCAATGTCAACAGTTCCAGGTATACCAGCAGGTGCACAAAGGTGTGGTTGGCCAATTGCAGGAGGGAAGTGAACCTGGGTTGCCGCGGCCACCAAGGCGCCACCAGAATCGCATCTGCTCTGTCCCTTTTCAGTTTCTCAAGTACCCTTGTAATTAAAGGGAACGGCGGGAATGCGTACACAAAGTCTCTTCCCAAGTGGTGAAGGAACGCATCGCCCAGGGATCGTCGGCCTATCCCACCCCTGCTGCAATATTGGACGCACTTCCTGTTGCTCTCCGAGTCCCCCAGCGATGGAACAAGCCTTTCAACACATTCCTCTCTAGAGACCACTCATGAGAGTTTCCCGTCTGTCGGCTGAGGGCATTCGCCAGGGTGTTCGAGACTCCTTCTATGTGCACTGCTGTTGGCCAGATACTTCTGCGTGTGCACCACGCCCAGATCTCAAGCACCAGAAACAATAACTTGCAAGAGACCGTCCCACCTTGACGGTTTAGGTATGAGCAGGCTGTGGTATTGTCTGTCAAGATGAGTACAGACTGTCCCCAGATCCAGTGGCAGAAGGCCTTTACTGCTAGGAGGATGGCCATTAACTCCAGGTAGTTTCTGTGTTCGTACTTGAGATGGTGAGGCCAAAGGTCGGCCACTGTGAATTTCCCGAAGTGCTCTCCCCATCCAGATGTGGAAGCGTTGGTTGTTATTGACAATCTCGGAGGAGGGCGCTGGAAAGGGACACCCCCCGTCAGATTTGCGGACTTCGTCCACCATTGTACCTATGCCAGTATGCTCCACGGGGCCCACATCTGTCTGTCTGGGCGATGAAGGTGGGGATTGAAGTTGTCCAGGAACCACACTTGTAGAGGCCTCATGTGAAAGCGTGCGAGTGGCAGAACAGCCGTAGATGAAGCCATGTGCCCGAGTAGCTTCTGCACCACCCTGGCCCTGTGACACCTCTTGTGGCAGAAACGGAGGGCCGCCTCTCTGATGCTCAGCACCCTGTGTGGGGCAAAGTATGCACTGCTCTCTCTGGAATCCAACAGCGTGCTGAGAAACTCCACACGTTGCAACAGTCGGAGTTTCGATTTCTTGAAGTTGACCTCTAGACCCGGAGACCGAAGCAGCTGAAGGGTGAGCCGCACATGTTCTTTGAGGCCTTTGCGGGAGTTTTCCACCAATAACCAATCATCTATGAATGGGAAGACCATCACCCCTTGCAGCCGGAGGTGTGCCGCTACCACCGCCATACATTTCGTAAAGACTCGAGGTGCAGAGGCCAAACCAAACGGGAGTACCTTGTACTGGTAGGTATGACCTCCCACCCGAAATCTCAAGTATTGACAGTGATAGTGTACGATGGAGAGGTGGAAATATGCATCTTTTAGGTCAAGCGAGGCGAGCCATACATTTCTGGACAGGAGGCGAAAAATAGTCGGGATAGCGATCATGTGGAATCTCTGATACCGGACAAAAAGGTTGGCTCCCCTCAGGTCCATTATAGGCCTGAGACCACCATCCCATTTGGGGATGGTAAAGTACCTTGAGTAAACCCCCCCTGTCCCGGTCTGTATGGATCTCCTCGATGGCCCCTTTTTCTAGCAAGGCATCGACCTCCTCCAGTAACGGAGGGGATGGCCTGGTAGTCTTGATTCCCCAAAAAGGTGGTAAAGAAAGGAAATTTATACGGCAATCATTGCGAATAATAGCCAGTACCCAAGCGTCGGATGTAATGACTACCCAGGCTTCGTAGTGGCTGGACAGCCTGGTGGCGCCAAAGTCATTGTCTCTTGGAGTATGTACAAGTCGCCTTGGAAAAGTGCGACTTGTAAATCTGCGCTCCAGTGCCCTTCCGCTGTTGGTACTTGCTGTTGTTGCTGTAGTTCCGAAAGGAATCATTGGATTAGTAGCCAGAGGGGTAGGCCAGGGACCTATATTGGTTCTGGTGCTGCCAATTCAGTTCAGTCAAGGATGAAGACAGAAGCCCCATTCACACCTGATCTTCAACATTTGGACGATGGGTGGACAGTGCACAGGTGCAGAAGTGTACACAGGGACAGCTATACAGACAGGCTGTGGAAGACAGGCACTGCTAGACACTTCCCATCTGGACCATGCCATATTGGGGCCTCTACCCAGGTTCACTTTGAAAAGGAATGCAACTACAGTCATGCACACAAAATCACGTCCAAGTGTTCAGACACCTGTACATACGTACTGCCTAATGTCCGAATAGGGCACATTACACATTAAATTGCACATTACACTTTAAATTGCACTTACCGTCAAGATGCTGGTCAAGTTGTGGACCGAGGGGGCCTCCTCCAGAAACCCCCTAATCATTCTCTGAAGAGATTGAAAGGTCTCATTCTAGGGGGGAAAGAGAAGATCAGGCATGAGTAGGAGAGACAACCCATCTTAAGAACACAATACTGAAAAAGCACTCATGCTTATGGCAGTATCGTGTTTGATTCCAGTTGGGCCGAGAAACAACCAGGATATTTGGAAGTAGGAAAGGCCCCTCACAATGATCCTGGAAGAAGAGCTTACACATTAAATCTCAGAAATGTAAGAAAGAACCTCTGCAGGCAGTCAAACCATTGCAAGGATCCCAGGAGTAGAAGCAGCAGGAGTCTGTGCCGCAGGAGGAAAAAGCTCAATGAGAATTTACCTGGGTCCCTGGCTCCAGGTAGTTGGCCCCGGACACCGCCACGTGCAGCACTGCCGACCGGAGCTCCTCGGGCAACGGCGGCTTGATTTTGCCAGAAGGCGGGGAGAGAATATAAGATTTCATAGTGTGAGCAGGGCTGGTGATTCAGCCAAGGGAAGCTCATGGAGAGAAGAGGAACCGGACAACTAAGCAGGCGTAAAAAGGGTTGGTCTGTGATGGTTTCTCCTCTTTTTTCAAAAATGACAAATCCAGGCCTGGGGAAGCCCTGAGGCAGATAAGGCTAGATGACTTAACAAGATGTTACAAACCCCCTTAGAATTAATTGTCATCTTTTTTAAAAAGGGGAGCTCCAGTTACAGATCTTGTCTAATTTGCCACTGCCCTTTCCTGACACAACCCCCTCCTATTTAATCCCTGATGACTATGAGTCTACTGCAGCTCCGTGACGGTGTCCACAAATCTGCCAGTTTGATAAGCACTAGCTGTCCCACCCTCCCAAAACAGTCACCCCCAGTCCCAACCATTCCCCAGGAGCCTGGGGCACCTCCTCACCAATTGTGACTCCCGACTACGTTTGGAAGCCCCCTTCTGCAGTTGGAGGAGGAGCCGAAGTTGGCTCAACACGGTTCATCCTCTTGAAGAACCTCCGTCTGGGGGGCTTCCCCTTGGAGTCACGTGTGGGGGAGGTCTGAAAGAGCTGCCTGCAGCACTGGCAGACCCTTCACAGCCTAGAAGAGAGCAGGGAGAAGGTGAGAAAGAGGCCTTTAAGCAGACATTTGGAGGAGAGGGGGCCAATGGGACAGGGAAGGATTGCAGAACAGCTGGGGCAGCAATACAGGTAGCCCACTAGGTTTCAAGGTGTTGCATTTTCTTCTTTCCGGCTGAGGAATTAAGTAGAGGCAGCCACCAAAATACATTGGTGCAGAGACCTTTGGAACACTGTGTGCAGTTCTGCTCAACCCAACTCACCAAGCTTATGTTAGAGCTGGGAAAGGTATAGAAAAGGACCATGAAAGAGCTCAGGGGTGTAGCTCCTTCCTGGAAGGGAAAAGGTGGAGGCAACTGGGACCTTTTCATTTAGAAAGAAGAAAAGAAGGGGGGGCATGACAGAGGTGCACCCTCTCTTCACATCGTGCATCATGTTTGGGATGGGTTTTGGGACTATGCTGCCACAAGATAAAGTGAAGGCCAGTGTCCTAGCCAGGAGTCACTTTTCACTTGCAACTAACACTGGTGTGCCGGCTGCATTGGCGCTGCTAGAGACACCCTGCTTCTGGACTAGGAAGTGGAGATGACACTGCTGCTGGGTGTGGACTGCACACTAGAAGTAGGCACTCCCGCAAAAGGCTGAGCAGTCCTAGGCCTCCAAAGGCGTGTTACAGACCCAATATGAAGAGTAGCACACTTCAGTAACAAGGATTTAGGATTAGATAAAAAGGAAAAGGTGTGTAATAAGAACAAGTGTCTTTTCATAAGACAGTCTGTAAGAGAGAGTTTTCATTCAGCATACTGATAACACCTTGCACCAAATCTCCGGAGGATCTCTCCCAGCGGTTTCATGTAGGTGTTAAAGTACTTTGGAGACAATATGGAGCCCTGAGGAACACCATATGAAAGTTCAGATTGGAAAGAGCAACAGTCTCCAAGGGACCCCGTGTGGAATTTGCCCGAGAGGTAGGAGCGGAACCACTGCAAAGCAGTGCCTCCCACCCCCAACCCCCTCAGACACTCCATCACCAAAGATGATGATTTCAATATGACAGCCGATATGCATAAAGATGTGCTTTTTCGCTTGGACTGTGTAACTGAACAGGCCAGGCTTGCAGACTCTTGAAAACTCAAGAAGTGTTCTACCATATGGCCTGAAAGACTAGCACATAGGCAAATACATGTGATCAATGAGCTTGGGGGAAAGGGACTTATTAAGGACTTTAAAGTGGAGTCATGCAGAGAAGCTGCCACAAGGTGCCAGTGTTGCTTACTTAATAAAGTGTTGCTTACTTAATTGCTATTAATAAAGGGGTGAGACCCAGCTTTTCTGCATGCCAGACACAGAGTCACAGCATCCTCTGGAGCTAATACATTCTGATGTCATAGGAACATAGGAAGCTGCCATATACGGAGTCAGACCATTGGTCCATCTAGCTCAGTATTGTCTACACAGACTGGCAGTGACTTCTGCAAGGTTGCAGGCAGGAATCTCTCTCAGCCCTATCTTGGAGAAGCCAGGGAGGGAACTTGGAACCTTCTGCTCTTCCCAGAGCGGCTCCATCCCCTAAGGGGAATAGCTTACAGTGCTATTCTCCCATTCACATGCAACCAGGGCGGACCCCAACCTTCTCCCAACCTTGGAGAAGCCGCTGCCAGTCTGTGCAGACAATACTGAGCTAGATGGACCTATGGTCTGACTCAGTACATGGCAGCTTCCTATGTGTTCCTAAGTACTTGCAAAGCAGATTGCCAGCTAAAGCAATAGACAAGACACCATTTGGCTTGGGCACAAACCCTCTCTAAACCATGTCAAAATGTTGGGATCAAAGGCTTATGCATATGTCCCAAAGGCCAAGAGAACCCAACTCAATCACAAATGCGAACTGGGAGTGTTGGTTGGATATGCGCCTGGCCAAAAGGGATAGAGAATCCTTGATCCTACAAGTGGAGAGGTCAGGATCTACAAGGTGGTGTCATTTGATGAGAGACAAGGGCCAAATAGAGGTGATGTACCAGAACTTGTGCCAGAGATCCAGGTGAAAGAGGAAGCACGTGGGTGGAGTCTCATGATGCAAGAGCCAGACAGTGAATCCAAAGAATCTGTGCCACAACCAGAAGGAGGCTCAGAAGGGGATACAGATTCAGAAGGGGCTGCACAGCCTGAGCCAGAACTGAGGCGCTGCTAGAGGCCCAACAAAGGGGTTCCACCCAAAAGGTTCTCTCTTGGGACCAAAGGAGGAGAGCTACAAGAACCCACCACATGGGGAGAGAAGGAAAAGATGCCAGCTGACAAAAGGTGAGAAATGCAGCATTTGAAGAAATTGACACCCTGCACAAAAATGAGACTTGAAGACTTGTGTCAATCCCCGCAGGAAGAAAGACTGTGGGATGCAAGTGGGTCTTGAAAGTCAAGCAGGATGCAGAAGGGGATGTAGAGCACTACAAGGCAAGGCAAGTAGCCAAGGGATACTCCCAGAACTATGGTGAGGACTACAATGAGACCTTTGCACCACTTGTGACAGACACTTCAATTAGGACACTGCTCAGCGTGGCAGTGGTCAGAAAGATGCAAGTTGAACACATGGATGTAAAGACTGCCTTCCCTCATGGGGAAATCGAGGAAGACATCTACATGCAACAGCCACCAGGCTATGAGGTACCTAGAAAGAAGGGGCTTTGTGCAAACTAGAAAGGAGCATCTATGGCTTCGATACAAGCAGCCAGAGTGTGGAATGAGAAACGAAATCAACTGCTACTTAAGGAAAGGTTCTCGCAAGGAAAAGCTGACCCCTGCCTATATTCAAGATTCAGAGACAATAGATGGACTTACATCCTGACTTCTGTTGATGACTTGACTATTACATGAGAGGAAAAGCAAGACAGCCATGAGACTGTACAGCACCTGAACAAGGAAATAGAGGTGAAGGAAGTTGGAAACCTCTCCTATTACCCTGGCATCCTAATACAAAAGAGAAGGGGATGGGACATTCCTTCTCCACTGTAAGTAGAAGAGAAAGGATCTTCTCGAATGCCTGGCAGCTTCCTTGGTGCTTTGCTAAATATTCACAAACTGCAACAACAGCCTCCTTGAAGTGAATGACCGTCACTGGGTTTGTGCATGTGTACTTGGTGAAATTACAATGCTGCAGCAACCACATGGTAAATCTCCACAAGCCCATTCTAAGGAGACATGGAGAATCCCAGTGCAATTGTCAAGTTGTACACAATGCTTTTCTAAGTGTTAGCAACAAGATGGAGATCAGATCCTAGGAGGCCGATTTCAGCAACAGCTCCCTGGTGACCACCAGTACCTGGTCTGACCATTCACACTCCAATTTGCTTGAAGAAAAGCTTGGCCATATATGGGCAAAACTTAAGTACCCCAAAATATACCTAGGATACCAATAGCAGGGGCATAGCTATAATTAAGCAAAAGGGTTCAAAGAACACAGGCCTCCAGCTCTATCCCTCCCTATTTTCTCGATTGTCTCCCTTACTCTGAGGGGCCGCCAGAGAGAGGGATGAACACGGGCCCCCTCTCCCCCAGCTATGCCCCTGACCAATAGGGCTGGCTCATTATAAGAGAATAGCATCTCAGGCTTGTATTGTGCCAGCTCAGATGCAGGTCTTTGATTAGAACATTGAAGTCCACTCCCCTCTTCCACAATCAAGCGTGATTTCGGTGCATGATAAGCAACACCAAACAGCTTGAGATGTCCCATGTGCAGCCTGGCTTGCTCTGTACAGGCCTCTGCTACAGGGGAAACTTGTCTCAGGCTCGTTAGATTGCCGTGAACATGTTCCAAAGCACAGCTTGGGGCACTCCCTTCTTCTTTGTCTGCTCCGCTCCTTCCTTCCTTCCTTCCTTCCTACCGTCCTTCCTTCCCTCCTCATGAAGGAAGTACAAGTTGCAGGCTTTTAATCTAAGTTTGTAACTTCTTGAAAACAAACTGTTTTAGAACAGTTTGTTTTTAAAAAACACTTTAAAAAACACTTAAAAACACTTTCTCCAGGCCTCTACTCTGAGCTCATCCAACTGGATTACTCTGCTAAATGAGGGAGGTGGATTCAAATTCCCCTCTACAATTGGGACATCCGTCAAGCACGTCACAATAGGCATGTTCACAGCTGGTGCCCTTCCTGATTGGGCAGGCAGGCGGGCGGGGGACTCTAGTCAGACCTGGCCAGGAAGAGAGGGAGAAAGGAACATTGGTCTTACCATGAAGGGTTCTTTTTCCCTGTAGTAGGAGATCCTCATGATGGGTAGTGAACTGAGCATGCTCGAGACAGAACTGGACCACGTGACTTGTTAGTGGGCGTAGCCTCCTCCATCCTAACCCCAGTTCCAGGGCTGTTGAGCGAGGTGGTATGTCGAGTGGAGAGAGCTCTGTGTAAGTACTCTGTAAGCTGTAGGTAAAGAAGAAAGTGGGAAGAACTCGGATGAGAGGTTAGAGAATAAGATAGACAAGTGCAAAAAACAGCCTAGGAGTCTACTCCTGAGGGGCTGCCTCCATCCCTGATCAGGGCCATCCTCCAGTGGGCCCCGTTAACCATCTGTGTATCTAGCTCCCGAAAATACATCCGGGTGGGGCTGAGGATCTCCTACTACAGGGAAAAAGAACCCTTCACGGTAAGACCAATGTTCCTTTTTGCCCTGAGTAGGAGATCCTCATGATGGGACGTGCCCAAGCTGAAGACACTAATCTCTGGGATGGGAAGGATGTATTCAAACCCCTTGTCAAAGCACCGTGAGCTCCAAGGCTGCCTGTGCCGCTGAGTGGTCAGAACCTTATATTGCCTAGGGGAACGGAGCAGCGGAAGGCCAGGTGGCTGGTGCTCTGCAGATCCCCGATAGTGGGATGGGCTGGAAAAAAGGCCGCAAAGGTAGCTGTGCTTCTGGTCGATCGCGCCATGAACCGAGTGTTGAGATCCGAGTAGGCTGGGTGAATGCATGATCCGATCCTGCCAGTCGAGGTGCCTTTAGAAACTCTGTTCCCCAAAGAGAAGAGACGGAAAAAGACAAGGAGGGTGTTGGACTTGTGAATGTGTCTGGTGCGATGAACGCCAAGCCCTGGGCCCATCAGGCTTGTGCTACAATCATTCCCCTGGCTGGACAGGGGAAAGGCAGAATGAAGGAAGAATGTCAACTCTGGATCTATGAAAGTGAGAATTAACATTTTGGGAGGGAGGTGGTGTTCAGACCATGATGCACTGCATCTAGCTGGAAGGTGCAATATACCTTCTGTGCCAAGAGGGTACCTAGCTCAGAAATCCTTGAGCCAAGGTAATAGCTACCAGGAAGAGGGCCTTATAAGACAAGAGCTTCAGTGGACTTGTAGAAATGGGCTCGAAGGAGTCCTTCGTGAGAGCGTTTAGGAACTCAGTTGAAGTCCCCGGCGAAGAACACCTGACTAGAGAGGAGACAGGTGTGTCACTCCCCCAGGAATTTGTATGAGAGTGGGCGCAGGTTCGGTTGGCCCAAGTCAGTGGAAGCAAAAAGGGCAAAACCGAGGCTAGTGAGGAGGTTTGGTGCCTCAGGGTGCTTGGTTGCCGAGGAAGGTCTAGGCCGGCCTGGAGAAAGGTGAGGATCTCAGGCACCCCTGTGGGGAATGGATCTCTCTTTGTGAGATCAACCCTCTGCGGAAGGCGAGCCAGGAGGCTTGATATATTCAATTGGTTGATTGGTGTCTGAAGTTGGAATGGTGTCCTAGACCTGTAGTTTCTTTCTCTTTCTTTCTTTCTTTCTTTCAGACAATACATACACATAATAGAAGACCGATACATAAAAACATCCATTAACCATCCTTCCAGATATGTAAATAATTAGATGGAGGAGAATATTTAAAATTATCTTGATTTGTGAACCGAATAAAACTGACCAGATCCTAAAGAAAAATCAGGAGAATTAGCTTGATCTGTTCGAAGACGAATAATATGAGTCAATTTTTCCCCCAGATATGGCAATGTGCCACAAGACTGGTACCAAGAAATCAACGACATAGTTTTATGCTTCCAGCGTAGTGCAATGGAAAATCCAGCCTCAGTTAACATAAAAACTATAAGATCCTTAGATGATAATGTCAAACTAACTTCCAAAAATATATGTAATAGAGGCAACTCTGCCCCAAAGCAGAATGAGACCAGCATAAACGGAAGTATTCTCAATCACAACACCCTATCACCCTATCACAACAGCCATTCCAACATCATGGGGACCAACTCTGATTGATGTGGGCTGCTCTAGAAGGGGTCAAATACCACCTGACAGAGAGCTTAACAGAATACCCTCTAATTCAGGAAGAGGTAGAAAACACCAGCTTCCATTTTGGTATTCCTTTCCATAGTAAGTCGCTAATAGTTTGCTGTAGGTCGTTTTCCCAAGCCAACTTAAGGCCAGTTAATGGATCAGATGATTGGCTTATTCAAATCTCCTAGAATCTAGAAATCAGGCCCTTAGAGTCTTCTGAAGCCTTTAATATTAATTCCACAAACATAGTCAAACTCCTATTAGCTTGCTTAACTATATCAGGATGTAAAATAGAGGAGTGAAACTGAAGAAAATTTTAACCAAGAGCAATGCTTATTCATAAACTTCTCCCAAAATGGTTCTAATCATTTGGGGTATCGAAATAATAAACATCCTTTCATCTATTGTGTGAAACCTCCCAGACATCAAGTAATCGGGAGGGAGAGTCAAAGTCGGAAATTTGGGATGACTACAAATGGTTAACCAGGGGAAATATGGGGGAAATATGGGAGGGCAAAAATTTTATGCCAGATCCCCCAGATCTTAAAGGTGGTACTTAAGGTGGATTTGTAACAGATTTAGAACTCTTAATAAATTCAAACCTCAATAACTGGTTGTTGAAATTACCAAGATGTTCCTCGGGAACCTTCATCTTCACCCAGAACCTTTCCAGGTCTACTATGAACCACAAAATATCCCTAAGATGCGAGGCTTCATAGTAGGCCATTAAGTTTAGAACTCCGATACCATCCTGTTATACTTTCCTATATAATACACTATTATGAAATCTGAACCTTCTGAGAGAAAAGCATCTTTGTGGCCCTTGGCCACTAAGTCCGCACACTCAGCCTCCCGGCAGAGAGCTGTACCGCTGGAATCGGAGTGAAGTAGTGTTGCCTGTAAGGGTGAAAGGGAACCGGACCAACTATGGGGGGCCCATTGGGCTCTCTGTGTGGAGAAGGTATGGCCTACTCTTATCCCATGTTTTGACCAAAAACTGGGTCTAAGTGGGACCAAAAGGGGTAGCTCCCACAAATGGAGCAGTAATCAAAGGAAACTTAGAATTATCATCAGCATTTTGGGTCCTAAGCCAAGATGACCTGTATACAGCCACTCCCACTGCTATGGCCCGACTGTGTACAATCTAAGCTAGACTTGGCTCTAAGAGCAGCAGTCTTGTTCATTTAGTTGGTGAAACCTGGTGAAACCTTAGGCCGGTCGGGAGGGACCATCTTGAACAGTGCCTTGGTCCAGAGTCGAACGCTCAAGCAAGATGGGGTTGGTGGTGCATAACTTGAGGGACGTGGCTGAAGGTGTCTCGGACCTTCAAGAGAAGGGAGTGTCAGCGCCTGTCATCCTGGGGCTAGAGAGGTCCCTGTCCTATGAGTGTAGGAGACCAATTGAGCCCCTGGAAGGGACAACCTTAGGCATGGCCAAAGGTATTGAGGGGTCCCCTGGGACTGGACATGTTTCTTGGGAAGGTCAACCATCGGTTTGGCTGAGGCAGGGCGCTGCCACTCTGCGCACATCGCCCTGCGAAATAGAGGGGGGAACATAACTGTGGATGTTACCGGAACAGCTGCAGGGAAAACTTGTTAGTCCAGGGGCGAAGACGTCTCTGCAGCTTCCGACGGGGAGACAGCACTGATTGTGCGCTGCGCCTTAGACAGTAAAACCTTCCGAGTTCTGCTAAGGAAAAAAGGTCTGGCAGAGTTAGAAATGGGCGGCATCACATCCCCCCCTGATAATTCCCCTTCCTCCTTGTCTGGCTCCAATGGCCCAGTAGGGTCCAGAGGCAGAGATTGCAAGTAGCCCCTTTTTCTGACTGATGGTCAGGTGGTAACTGGGCTGTAGGCCTCCCCGGTCTTTGGGGAAGGGGAGGGTACGAGGTGATGCCTTTCAGACTCTTCGTAAAATACTGGTAACTGTATAGCTACCCGCGAGGATTTGAGCTGGCACCCTTCTGCTTGTTAATCAAGCATTTCCCTGCTGCACCACTTGAGGTGACTGGGGGGAAGGGAAAAGGGGAATGGTGCAAGTTGACCCGGTGTGAGACCGGAAGGCCGCCTTATCATTATTATTATTACCTTTATATCTCGCTCTTCCTCCAAGGAGCCCAGAGCGGTGTACTAAATACTTAAACTTCTCTCTCACAGCAACCCTGTGAGGTAGGCCAGGCCGAGAGAGAAGTGACTGGCCCAGAGTCACCCAGCTAGTTTCATGGCTGAATGGGGACCTGAACTCAGGTCTCCCTGGTTCTAGTCCAGCACTCTAACCAGTACACCACACTGGCTGCCCTAGGGAGCATGGGGCGTTAACAACTCCTGTTCCACCAGCAAGGGTGGGAGGAAGAGGGGAAAGAATCCCTGCGCCTTCTCTTGGTTTTGCACGGCAAAAAATCTGGTCATACACCAACCACGCTCATACGGAGGGAAAAAACCCCTGAGCCATGGGCTGGGTTCAGGCGAGGGTGGAAACAACTTGGGAGTCACATGTGTCCCTGCGTGTAAGGGGTGAGGCCCCGTAGAACTGGTAAGGGCCATGCCAGGGGAGTAGCAAGCGAGGCTGTCGGTGGCTCAATGGAAAACTTTTATATCTACAGTGTTCAGTCTCCCATTCAAATGCAAACCAGGGGGGACCCTGCTTAGCAAAGGGGAAAAAATTCATGCCTGCTGCCACAAGACCACTTTCCTCCCACTGCTCCGAAAAAACTCACGCAGCCATTGAGAATCCCGGGAGAGAAAAAGTCTTTACTTACAGCGGTGACCGGTGAGGGTGCGGACCAGCCGGTTCCCCCTCAAACGCTGAGGCCCCAATGGGCGGAGGATGAGACGCCAGGATAATGCCCACCGGGCTCTGGTCGTCTCCCTCAAAGCCAAGGCGCTTGTTGGATCCAGCCTTCCACTTGGCGCCATTGAGTTGCTTTCGCTTTTGATTTCCAGCTGGCCACCTGAATCAACAGGCGCTCCCTTAAAAGTACCTTGGAAGGACTCACTCAGGCTGGCGCCTCTATTTCTTGGCGTCCGCTGCGCCTGGACCTCTTGGGGGTTTTGGCTAAGTGCCGCCCCAAGGTCCCCGTCCCCATTGTCTGAGCCGGAGGCTGCAGGGGGAATCTGAAGCAGTCCTGCTGGACTAAGGCGCGGCAACAGCAAGAGCGGAGAAAACACGTGCGCAGCTGAGAGGCCGGAGCCTCCAACGCTGAGCCCTGAAAGGGTTCCTCTGAGAGGAACTCCGCGCTGACCAGGACCCCTCCAAACAAATGCAAATACTTTAGTAAGCAGCCAATCAAGCCGAATGCAAGCTAAAAGGATTAACCTGAGTAGGAAATCTTATCTGATGGTTTGTTTGTTTGTTTGCTGGCTCCAAAGAGAGGCAGCTCCCTTCCCCACCCTTGCAGAGCCAAGCGGAGAGGAAGGGGGGGAGGGGGAGGGAAACCACCAGGCAGGCACAGACCCAAAGAGTGGTGACTCCTGTTTCCCTCCATAGCCAGAGGCTGGTCATGAAGGAGAAGAAATAAAACAAACTGAAGCAAAGGCTTAACTGCAGGAGCTCTCTCCTAAAAGATCCTATCCATGAGCCCCTGGAGGCGCAGTGGTAAAACTGCCGCCCTGTCACCAGAAGGTTACAAGTTCGATCCTGACCAGGGGCTCAAGGTGGACTCAGCCTTCCATCCTTCCGAGGGCGGTAAAATGAGTACCCAGAATGTTGGGGGGCCATATGCTAAATCATTGTAAACCGCTTAGAGAGCCTCCAGCTATAGAGCGGTATATAAATGTAAGTGCTATTGCTATTGCTATTGCTATTGCCAGGGGCGTAGCAAGGTTGGAATGGGCCCAGAGAGAAGATTTTAAAATGCCCCCCCCCACTCCAAGTCCAGGGCCTCCGCACACCCCACATTTTATATCCCGCTCTTCCTCCAAGGAGCCCACAGCGGTGTACTACACACTTGAGTTTCTCTTTCACAACAACCCTGTGAAGTAGGTTAGACTGAGAGAGAAGTGACTGGCCCAGAGTCACCCAGCTAGTATCATGTCTGAATGGGGATTTGAACTCGGCTCTCCCCAGTCCTAGTCCAGCACTCTAACCACTACACCACGCTGGCTCTGTTACTTATAGGTTACTATTAATACTTCCAGTGAAGTATCACTTGTAACTATTAAGAAAGCACAATTCTATGCTAATAAAATAGTTTGGATAGATGTGTTCCTATGTAGCCCAGTTCCTGCAGGATAGTTAGAAACTGAAGTGGATGGCATCTTAATTCACTCTGTAAGTCACTTGATAATCTTCCCTTCAGTCCTACAATAGCACTGTTTTATTTTCTCTTTCCGCACCAGTTTCTGCCCTCCCACCATTGTCCCCTCTAATTCTTACCATCAGTGAGCAGAAAGAGTTTTGTTCTGGGCAGCACTATCAAGGCAGTGTGTGCACATCACTCTCTTTTTCTCTCACACACACATTTAAGGGACTGTTATGGGGGTTTCGGGTAGATTGGGTGGAAGATACTGCATGGGACGGAAGTCTTAGGAAGAAGGCTGAAGATGGAGTCAGAGCTGAAGGAGGAAGGGCAGGCAAAGAGCTCAGGTGCCTGTTCCCTTTCAGGAAGTCAGTTTACCAGGGAAGAGAGTCATTGCTGGCTAGATACTGATGACCTGGGGAATGGCTACCCAGTTTTAATAGTTTGATTTTCATAGTTCATTTGTTTTCATTGTTTATCATGTTGTGAACCGCCCTGATCTCTGCATAGTTTATAGAGCGGTATATAAGTCTGATAAATAAATAAATAAAATAAAATAACATAAAATAAAATAAAGTTAGACGGAATTGAGGACTGCAATAATTCAAGCAAGCCATCAGGGAACAGCAGCCAAGCCTGTTTGAAAAATTCAAGGCTGAAGAATCCATCCCAGTTGTCAGAAGGCAGGCCTGGCTTAGAACCGTCCAAGGCCTGTGGCATTTAAAGGGATAGCACACCTTTGTCATCAGCTTCTGTGATTGCCACTTGAAAGGACAATTAGGGGGAACTGATGGAAATGTCAGTTACAGATTCAAACTGATACAACAGAAGGAGAGCTGGTCTTGTGCTGGCAAGCATGACTTGTCCCCTTAGCTAAGCAGGCTCCGCCCTGGTTGCATATGAATGGGACACTTGATGTGTGAGCACTGGAAGAGATTCCCCTCAGGGGATGAAGCTGCTCTGGGAAAAGCAGAAGGTTTCAAGTTCCCTCCCTGGCTTCTCCAAAGATAGGGCTGAGAGAGATTCCTGCCTGCAACCTTGGAGAAGCTGCTGCCAGTCTGTGAAGATGATACTGAGCTAGATAGACCAATGGTCTGACTCAGTATATGGCAGCTTCCCATCTTCCTATGTTCCTAAATGCAAATAATGCACCATGCACAGTGTGGCACACAAAAACATTATATCTCACCTCCAGCCCCCCACCTCTGGCTCTGACCTTACAAGAAGTAAGGTCTCCAGGATAGCTGAGAAGAGAAAAGTATCTGCCCCTCAAGCTATATTATTTATGGCATATAGAAGAACAGGTTCATTTCTCATGGGGTTATGAAATCTCATGGCTCCTCTGTCCCTTACAGATTATTATTACATTTATATCCCGCTCTTCCTCCAAGGAGCCCAGAGCGGTGTTACGTTTCTCTTTCACAACAACCCTGTGAAGTACGTTAGGATGAGAGAGAAGTGACCTGCCCAGAGTCACCCAGCTGGTTCCATGGCTGAAAGGGGATTTGAACCCGGGTCTCCCCAGTCCTAGTCCAGCACTCTAACCACTACACCACATTGATACATATGCTACATGGAAGATGCTGAAAGGCATCATCTCATACTGCACGGGAGATGGCAATGGTAAACCCCTCCTGTATTCTACCTAAGACAACCACATGGCTCTGTGGTCACCAGGAGTAGACACCAACTCAATAGCACACTTTACCTTTACATGTCCAGCACTGAATGAGGAGTGTGTGTGTGTATGTGTGTGTGTGTGAGAGAGAGAGAGATCCATATGTATATTCTTTAAACTAAGGAGTAACATATAAGTAAGGTATTCATTTCACAGCAATTCACTGGCCAGCATGAACAACCACCTTCACAAAATCCTTCTTACTCCCCTCTATCTCATCATTGAAACTTACACAAGATCACACACAGGCTTTTTCCTTTGTGCCAATTAATCTCAATTTTGTGCATACATTCATGATTAAGCAGGCAAAACACTCAAGTAGTCCTTGCTCCTTATTTTCACCCTTTAAAAAATACTCCCTACCTATGCCTGTAAATTCTACTCAATTTACTCAAAATAATCATGCTGAAAATTAAATTGAACATTATACTGCATTAAGCAACTAAAACATACTGCATTATTGCATTTTTGCCCTGGATTCTACAGGCACTGCATTTTTTGCATTCAGTACTCTGCCATCTCCAGAATCACAGACACAGAGTGATTCCATGCCCGGTATCTCCCCATTTCACAAAACATCCCCCATTGGCACCCCTCCATTTTTGCTTACTGTTTTTGAAATTGGAATGCTAAAGGATGCTTCCTCTTTGAAATGAGACTGTGCCTGTGGTCTTGCTCCCCATGTCTCCTTTCTCCTCACTCTGATCTGGAGAGCCTCACCCATGAGGTGAGGAGTGACTATGTGCATGTACAGAGAGTCTAGCCCAGAGAGCAAGCAAGGGGAGGAGGAGAGCCTCTTTCTACTGGCTCTGGTCTAGTTTGTTTGAGAGTCCCTTTGCAAAACAAAGAGAGTCCCTTTGTTTTGACTTGTTGACTCAGACTGAGCAGAACGCCCTGTACCATAACGGGAGGTAAGCCCGGCAGAGGCGGGGGTAATTCCAGTGGAGGCAGCTACAGATCGAGTACGGCTGCATGCGCCAGTGCGCTGACCTCGGCAGTAGCGACCGTGGCATTTTGTTGTTCAACAGGCTCAGACTCAGAGTGGGGCTGTCCTTCCATCCGATTTTGAGGTCCCGACCTTGGGCTACCTCCTGCCGCTGCCGAACTTGCTTGAAGGGCCCTTTCCCACATCTCTGCTGTGGCGAGCCTGCTTGGTGAAGCCCTTACAAATTGTACAGGTATCCACCTTATGGGCCTCCCCCAAGCAAGGAAGACACTTTGCGTGCCTGTCCAAGGTGGGGATTTTTGCTGCACAGGCCAAACAACATTTCAAGGTTACTTTTGGCGCTGCTGCCATAAGGGACAGCGCCCCACTGGCCGCCGAAGCGTGGGGGGTGAGGCGGCGCGAAAGGAATCAAAATGCAAAATGGACGGTCAGATATACTTAGAGAAGAGAGAAACAGATAGAATAAAAGGAGGTTAAAGTAGACAATTGTATAGGAGATACGTTCTGAGGTGAAGGCAGAGCAAAGCTCCAACGTCTTGCCCTAGCGGCGGTCGATGAGGGGGTGAAGCTTTGGAAGGTTCTGGAACGTGGCTCTGCTCAGGCGCCTCACCCAAGTGTGATGCACAGAGACCCCAAAGAAGAAAGGGGGGTTTCCTGCAAGGCCTGGCTGGGACTGGACCCAGGCTCCGGTACCAAGGGAGGCAGTAGCAGCTTCGGGATCACCGTGTGGCTGCTGGAGGTGATGGGCCTATTTGCTCCAGATTTCTCCAAGCTGAATATGTGAAGTGAAAGATGAAAGATGAGGGGGAGAAAGATGAGGGGCAGACACACAGCTTATTTCTGGGTCTGTGGTGGGGCCCAGCACTTGGATGGTCAGCGCTGGACTGATGGCCAGAAGAACCCTGGGAAGGAACCATCTCCCTGGACAAGCCAGAAGGACACTCCTGCCCCAGCGGGAAGACGTCCCACCCAGGCTCCCCAAGGTCCAGGTTCCTCCTGGGGAGGGGCTGCAATAATTTGGCATGCTCCACAGCAGCCTCCTGCTTCTTTCTGTGGAGTCTCCCCTCCCCCAGGTGGGAAGGGCTTTCCCCTCAGAAGTCACACCCCCACCTGGTGCATTGACCACACACCTGGCTGCCTTGATCTTCCCCAGAAGGGCTGGTTGGTTGCCCTCCCATGGCGGCTTCCACTTGCTGCTGCTTTCTGCCTGGGGTTACCTCTTGGATCTTTTCACAGGCTTCACCCTTTCTGTTGATGGTTCTGCCCTAGTAGTTTACATAACCTCTGCAGATTTGTTTGCACAAAAGCAAGTCTCACAATTTCAGAGCTGAATATAAGTAAGTTAACCATGAAAGATGAGGGGGAGACACACAGCTTATTTCTGGGTCTGAGTCTGGGTCTGCCTTGGGGGGTGGCAGCGTTTAGTTTGTCAGCTCTGGCATTGGGTCGAGCCCCTTCCAAGCTTGTGGTGGTTGCAAAGAAGATGACAGTGTATTCAGCAGAGGTCAGCCCATCGGGGTCTGGGTCTTCATTCTCGTTATGGTATTTGAAGAACTCTGGGGAGGAACCGGCTCCATGGACAGGCCAGAAGGACACTCCTGCCCCAGAGTGAAGAAGTCGCACCCAGGCTCCCCAAGGAGGTCCATTCACAGGGGTTTGCATAACTTCTGCGGATTTGTTTGGACAAAAGCAAGTCTCAGAATTTCAGAGCTGAATGAAGGTATGTTAATCATGAAAGATGACGGGGAGACATTCAGCTTGTGGTTCTTTCCCTCCCGCAGCCTGTCCCCATCTGGTGCCCTCTTCCAACTAGATACTATTCAGGGCCAGTTCAACGATGTGGCCAAAGTGGCACTGGCCAGGGGTGCCGAGGATTAATGGGCTCCGGAGGAGGATAGTGGGCTGGGGAAGGAAAGCGCGTACCTGCTGCTCTCCTTTCCACACAGGCTTCCTATCTTGCTGGAACTGTCTGGGTAACACGTGAGAGGGAGGGAGCTCCTTCACCAGCGCGCACACACACACCTGCTGTGTTTAGCAAGGCTGCGTGGTGTTTGTGTGGTGTGCTTAAGCACGATCATTCTCCCCCTGACCAGGGATCTCTTCTCAATTTCACTTGTGCTTTGGAAAACTGGGGGGTGGGGTGGGGACACCTGAGGACTCTTTTTAAAGCCTTCCTGCCTAATCAAGCTATTATCTGGTTAAGGACATCTTGACTGATTAATCCAATTAGTTTTCATTGATCGATCAATTAATCAGTAAATCAGTTTGATGTGATTAACTGATGGACACGTGATATGACTAAAAATAAGAGTTTTGAAGGGAGGAAGTCTACTTGCTTCCGTTTTAGCTATTTGTATACTGCTTTTCAACACAAGTTACATAGAAGAGTGAGAAATAAATAAAGATGGTTTCCTCAGGGACATTTCTTTTTGAGTAGCACACATTCATTCTGCATTTGTGCTTGCACTTATTTGGAAGGGGCTGGCTTCAGAGAGCAACTTTCTTTGAACAGTGGCACACATTAATTCTGAGTTTTGTTTCTTGCTTGAATTTACTTTGAGGGTTCATTTTTAAAATCCACCTCTGCAGCCCATTCCTTTTCCCTTTCATGTTGGCTCCGTTGTCGTAGCCTTGGTCCCTCATATCACCAATATTAAGATTCCAGGGATGCAGTTGATTGACAAGAGTGTCACACAAACCCTCTCCAGTTGCATCATGCACTTCCAGGAAACCTAGGAAATGTTCTTCTATATCCACAGTGCCTTCTTTGCAGGAAACGAAAGGAATAATAACCATCATCTGCTCAGTGTGACTGAGGTCTGGAATGCAGTCCAATATTATAAAATAGTACTTTGCTTTCTTGATTGCAGACAAGATCTTTTCAGTGATGGTCTTGCCCAGAATTGCAATAATTTAATTTTGTATGTCTTTGCACAAATAGTGGTATTTCAGTTTCAATCTGTGATGCCTGAGGACATGGACAAACTGCTTGGGGCAGTGCGGCCTTCCACTTCTTCTCTGCATCCTTGCCCAACTTAGCTGCTTCTATCTAGCCCAACTTGGCTGCTTCTAACTAGCAGGGAAATTGTTGGAGATGATTGATTTGATTGATTGATTGATTAAGAGCCGTCAAGTTGGTGTCGACTCTTAGTAACTACATATAGATTCTCTCCAGGATGATCTGTCTTCAACTTGGCCTTTAAGGTCTCTCAGTGGTGCATTCATTGTTGTCGTAATCGAGTCCATCCACCTTGCTGCTGGCCGTCCTCTTCTTCTCTTTCCTTCAACCTTTCCCAGCATTATGGACTCCTCAAGGGAGCTGGACTTTGCATAATGTGTCCGAAGTATGATAGTTCGAGCCTGGTCATTTGTGCCTTGAATGAAAATTCTGGATTGATTCGTTCTAGGATCCATTGGTTTGTTTTCCTGGCTGTCCATGGTATCCTCAAAAGTCTTCTCCAACACCAAAGTTCAAAAGCTTCAGTGCTTTTTCTAGCTTGCTTCTTCAAAGTCCAGCTTTTGCATCCAGAGCATCACGTGGGAAACCATTGTCCGAACAATTCTAATCTTTGTAGGTGTAGACACATCACGGCATCTAAATATCCTTTCCAAGGCCTTCATTGCAACCCTACCAAGTGCTAGTCTACAGTGTATTTCTTGACTTCTGGATCCTTTACTGTTGATGGTCGATCCTAAAAGGCAAAAGCTATCCAACACTGCAATGTCTTCATTGTCAATTCTGAGGCTGTTAGCTATACCCGTTGCCATTAGTTTAGTCTTCTTGACATTTAGTTGTAGTCCAATTTTTTTCACTGTGCTCCTTGACTTTCATTAGTAGAGCTTGCAGATCATCCACATTCTCAGCTATCAGAGTGGTGTCCTCAGCGTTGCGCAGGTTATTGACGTTTCTTCCTCCAAGTTTAAAGCCACACTCATCTTCTTCCAATCCAGTTTCTCTCCGTATATGTTTGGCATATAAATAGAAAAAAGAGGGAGAAAGTATACAGCCTTGTCTTACTCCTTTGTCAACCTGGAACCAGTCTGTTTCACCATGTTCCGTCTGGACTGTGGCTTCCTGTCCTGTGGATAGGTTTCTCATGAGAACAATGAGGTGTTCTGGGACACCCATTTTTCTAAGGATATTCCACAGCTTGACATGGTCAATGCAATCGAAGGCTTTTCTGTAGTCAATAAAGCAAATCTTGACTTCTTTCTGGTGTTCTTTGACTTTCTCAATGATCCAGCATGCATCAGCAAATATGTCTCTTGTTCCTCAGCATTTTCTGAAACCAGCTTGAACATCCAGCATTTCTCTTCCACATAAGGCTCTAATCTGCATTGAATGATCCTCAGCATTATTTTGCTAGCATGTGAAATTAAGGATATTGTGCGATGGTTTGTGCAATCTGTTAAGTCTCCTTTCTTTGGTATGGGTATGTAGACTGACCTCTTCCAATCTGTTGGCCACTGTGTCATTCGCCAGATTTGCTGGCATAGTTTGGTTAGAGCCTTGACTGATTCTTCTTCTGTTACCTGCCATATTTCTTTAGCCATTCCATCTATTCCTGTAGCCTTCTGACTTGGTAATGACCGGAGTGCTAATCTAACTTGATATTCCCATACTAGAGGTTCTTGCAAGTAGGAATATTTTCTAGAGCAGGGATTCTCAACGTTGGGTCCCCAGATGTTTTTGGACTTCAACTCCCAGAATCCCCAACCAAAGGGCACTGGGACTGGAGATTATGGAGTCCAAAAGTATCTGGGGACCCAACATGGAGAATCTCTGTTCTAAAGTATCTTGGATGTTGGCGTCACTGCTGTACAGATTTTCAGTATACTCCTTCCAACTCTGTTTGATCTTCTCTGAATCATTTGTCCTTAACAACTTCTTTGATTTCATTCCACAGTTCCTCTGATCCAACATCAAGTCCCCAAAGGACCTCCCCCAGGGTAGTGGCAGAGATGCTTTGTTTGGACATGGAGATGTTAAAAATCATGGGGGCCAAAACAGAATTCTATGGGACCCTGTTTGTCAAAGACTATGGCTTTTGAGCAGCCTTGAAGAAACCGCTGCCAGTCTGTGTAGACAATACTAAGCTCGATGGACCAATGGTCTGAATCAGTATAAGGCAGTATAAGGCAGCTTCCAATGTTTCTAAGAGTGGTGGGAATGTATTTGGAAACTAAATCCAATGTGCAGCACATACTAGGTCTGATGTTTAGAACTTTGCAGCTGATTTAAAACAATGCAGACTTCAGATGAACCACTAAATCATGTTATATTACCTGTTCTGATCCGGAGCCTGCGGATTGTTATGTGCAAGTTAGCTCAGTACATTAATATTTTCATATATGTTTTTGAATTAGAACCCCAGTCCTTTACTATGATTCCTGTTGACTAAATAATGGGGTTGCAAGGGAGGGGGAGAGAGAGAGAGAGAGACAAAATAAGACAAAAAGAGGCCATAGATTAAGATATAAGATAATGAAAAATGCAACTCACCACAGTTGGGAATCCTAGGACCAGGTGGCCTGTATTTCTGCTCAGCCTGCTGCTGTCTAGGAGCTACATTCTGAAGACCCTTGCCTGCTGCCTTATCTGAAATGCACCTGCGGGTTAGGCTGACCAGCTCTTCATCCCACTGCAAGTAGCAGGGGGCCTCGCAGCTCCTCATTAAGCGAGCCTCCATAGCCAGCTTGTCCACAACCTAGGTGAGAAGATGTGCATTTTAAAGTTCTCAGCACAGAGAACATGTAGTGAATGGAATGGATTTTTTGTATATATTATATCCGCATTGGCAATATACTTTGCATATGTCAGCAAACAAAACATGGCTCAATGCTTTTTTAATCCTTAGTGCAAAACAAAGCAGCTCAGCTTTAGCAACACTGACTGCTGTTCTGCCTTTTTGCTGACATGTTCACAGCTTATTACAAAACCTAAAAAGGGAACACACACACACACGGAATGAATAAGAACATACTGGCATCGAAAGGAACACACTACATAGCACATAACAGGCCAAAACAAATCCTGAGTCCCTTCTGAATAAAGTGCTGCCCAAGCTTTGCCCTGGTGTCTCTGTTCCAGAGCAAATGGGTGGACAGGGAAAGGTCATGTGGACCAGAAATGTGCAAATCATATGGAGCAGCAGGCAGCCCTCGAGGTACCTCCAGGTACACACATACACACGGAATGAAGAGGAACACATCACTTAGACCTGATAGCAATTTCCGCTGCTTAAATTATCCAGCTGGGATTTGCCCCCTATCACACACACACACACACACACACACACACACACACAAACACACACACACCGGGACCACATTGCAAACCCTCAGCCTCTCATTGCCCTGCTCTGACTGACAGCTGCTCTCTGGAAAAGCTCTTTTCCTAGCTACCCAGGATCCCTGGTCTTCCTCTTACCAACCCTGTCTGCTGTTCCTTTGCACAGGAAGCCCATGGAGACTCCAAGGGAGTCTCCAAAGGAAACCAAGATCACAGAATTCTGTGGCTTGTTGTGACATCATGACCTGATCAGTCAGTGACGACAGCTGCTCTAGTCTAAATCCACACTCAGGTTGTTCACATGACCGGCCCTACAGGGACAAGGCAAACTTACGTAGGGCTGGTCATGTGCAGCGCCAGAATCACTCCTCATCCCGGTGCTCCATCCCCAGGCAGCCCTGCTTTTACCCAGGCTAAAAGTGAGGTAGCAGGATGTCTACTTGCCTTCTACCTCATACCCGGGTGGTGTGGTCGCTCAGGCTGACGGCAGCCATCCTTTCCACAGAGACGGGGGGGGGGGCGCATGGAGTGGAACAGCATTGGGAACATCCTCAATGCACTGCACTGTTCGCATAGTGCATTTTGGGATTCCTGGCAGCAGTGAAGTAGTCGTAAATTCCTAGGTGTAGCCACACCCACCCAAACAGCGGCCAGAGGAATCCGTTTAGAAGGAAGCAGTGCATTTCAGTGGGCATTCCCTGCCATCTGATTGAGGACACTAACCCACCAGAGCACTTGCATGCTGACGGTACTTGCTTTAATCAGGTAGCGCTAGGAAAGACTCCTGCCTGAAACCATGAAGAGCTGCTGCCAGTCAGTGGGGCCCAGGGTCTGACTCTAGGAAGGCAGCTCCCTCTGTTCCTAAGATAGGTAGCATGCTAATCAACGGTTGGAAGAGCAAGAGCATCACACTAGCCCTATGTCGAAAGCCAAGGGCTTTGCATCCCTGCTGAGACCCCAGATGGGGGAAAGTACCCTCCCTGCAGCACTAAACCATTGCCTGGCAGCCTGGTTTCCTTCTCTCCCCACCACCCCGCCAATCCAGATCACCTCGCCACTCACCCCTGTGCTACCACAATACAACGAAAATAGATTTTTTAAAAAAATATGATTTGCTTGTTAGTTTCTCAGAATGGGAGAAAGATGTAGGCTAGATGGGATAGTGCCAATCCTTGATTAATACCAGCTCATTTTATGATTCACACCAAGAATCCTCCCCTGCCCCCCACCACTCTATCCACCAGAGCCCAATTTCCCTCCAGTTAGGATGGGCTCCACCAAGGCTTTCACTCACAGCCACTTGAAGGGGACTCAGATCTTGCAGCTGGTGACGTGACAGGCTCTCACTCCTCAGAATCAGGAAGATGGGGCCTCTGGGGGTTCGCCTGCCCCTCTTTGTGTCTCTTCACACAGAAGTGTTCTTGCTGGGTTTTACAGGCTCCTGTCACAGCTTCTTCGGGTAGGGCTCCACTGCTTCCCCAGCCACCTTGAACACTTGACAACCCAAGTGAATTTCAGCTCCTCCTTCCTTATACTACTGCTTCCCTGGCACCACATGTTCTCTTTCCCCCTGGCTCCACAGTAGCTGAATGGTCATTACAGCTCTGAATTCAGCTGGTGACTGGACTCTATGGTCCTGCATGGTCTGCTAACTGACCCAATGACAGGTTCAGCATCTTCGCCCATTTTCATTGGATCAGTCTGGGTCCCTAACAGTTACATAGTGTGATGAGGTAGGCAAATCACCTCATAATCAGGTACCTACACATACACACATAGTACACATACCTTTGATTCTGATGTGGATCTTATTATAACTGGCACAAATTTTCATTTGGCCTACTTTCTTTCAGACCAGAACTACAAGAGCTGCCCAGGTCTGTGGAATGCGGAAGTTGAATTCCTGGAAGTTGAATTTTACCTCTAGCCTCCATTGCTGCATCTTTTGCTCAAATTCACACTGAAAATGAATGGGGAAAATGGGGGTCCTTGCTTGATCAGGCTGTCATCTCCCATATTGATTTTGTGTTGGGCTAACCAAGTGCAGCCTATGTCATTCTCACCACAACTGAGGACATTTGAAGACAGTAGCAGAACCTCTTGAGCTGCCTGTATGTGCTCCAGCTTCAAACTGCCTTGATTTAAGACAAATATCTTCCAGCTTTGACGCTTTCCAGGGGCTACTGGCCTTGGGCCTCCCTTCAGACAATCTCAGCAGGTTGGCATAGATTGAATTCTTCAAGCCAGAATTCTCTTGCAAGGTAAACACTACGGATGCCAATGTTTCATACCAGGGGCGTAACAAGGCTGGAGTGCACAGGGTATGAAATGCCTCTCATGTTCTTTGTTAACTTGCTCCCAAAACTGGCTATGAACAATTGATACCTTTGCACCTGAGTCCAGCAGAAACTGGTACTGTACAACTTTCAGATTTCCTTCCAAAGAGTATCCCCGGCCTTCCGCCTCAGCAATTAACATTTCATTGTTTGAGCCACCATCTGTGTTGGCAGTGGATTGGCCCTCATCCACTGCCTTCCTTAGTTTCCCTCTTTTGGATCTCCCCTGTGCAGAGGATATTTCCAATGAAAATGACATGGGCTTCCACAGTTCCTGCATCCTTTACTTACTTTCTTACAAAGGGTTGATCCCTTTGATTTAGCCTACGTGCTCCATTCATTCTTGCTTTGAAGTTAAACATGAACCACCTTTTTTAGCCTATGAAGTTCACTACAGATATCTCTTGGGGGGCCCTGCTATCACTTCCATATTCAACTGCTCATCAGAAATGACTCTTGTTTCCTTGATTGTGTGAACATGCCCTTCGGTTTCCAGAGCCTGGAAATTTTTTGTTTCCAGTTTTCTAGCCTTCCAGTTCTGGGGCCAATTTGATGGCATTAGCCCAATGCCAAGACCGTCCTAACTGGAACTGGAGGTGCATTTCTCCTTTGAAGGTATTGTTAGCGATCTGGCCTCTAGCCATCAGATCTTGCACCGCTGCACTAGTTCCAGGGAAAGCTTTCACCGCTAACTCTCTGAGGGCAATGCCAAGTGCTTGCAATGATTCTGCAGGGCCTTTCTTATAATGAAGGGAAAACTGCTCCGTCCCAATCTCCATACCCACTAGGTCCCAGAGAAGTTCTTAATGCTTTCATCACTTGCATATAATATGTCGTATGTCTCTGCTGAGCCCACAATACTCTCTCCTGGCCTTTCCCATAAGTAACAGACTCAGGTGCTTTAAGTGAAGGCAGGGACTCTCAAACTTAGGTCTCCAGGGCATTTTCCGGATGAGATTTGCAACGCTTAAAGTGTTGCAAAGTGTAATGGAATGAGGCAGCAGTTTGAAACCGCAAGCGCAGCGATTCTCAGGCAGTATGATATGCAATGTGACAAGGTTTTGCCCGTCCATACTGCCCATCACTGCAGCAGTTTTTCCAGGCAGGGAGCTTCCATATCCCACCTCTGGAACACATCCACTGGCCCCTCATCCTCCCCAATTTCGGGCCAAAGGGGTTGCAGAGGGAGAGGGGGATTGCTGACATGATGGAACTTAAAGAATAAATAAATCTCGGTGCACTTGTGCAAATCCGCCAGTAGATGGACGCACCGGTCCAAAACAATTCCTTTTGTCATAGCCGGCTTGTGTAAGGCAAGCAGGGGTTTAAAAAAAATTTAATCCAATGGTAATGGAGGAGGGAAGATGCAGAGGGAAGGGAAGGTGAGGACGAGCAATCTGAAGACGCGGGGCGGGGGAACGGGCTGCCCAGGAGAAGGTCTGCTCTCTGTGCCCCACCCCCCACCCCCGCACAAGCAAGAGCAGTGGCTCTTCTCGGACTAGCAGTCCTGGGCTTTCCCTAACCTGGGCTGTCTCCACCGCCACCACTTCCACTCCCCATCAGTGCAGGGCTGGCAGAGGGGCTCCAGAAAAGCAGAGGATTCGCAAGAGGGAGGAGGGGCCGCGAAAGGGAGGGCAGGTAGGCCCCCCACCCACACACCCAAAGAGCCCTCTGGAAGAAGAGCAAAATCAGTCTGGTATAATTATTTCATGGATGGATCGGAGAGGGACTGTAAAATCAACCAATTCTCACACAGCTAGATTTAGTTCGATGGGCTTCCTCTTCAGAAAACAGCCACTCTTTTGGCAGGGAAGGAGGTGGAAGGGAGCCTCTTGCCAACCACCCCCATCAAAAGCAGTGTGTGCCCCCTCCCTTCCCCCACCATAAAATAAAATAAAATAAAATAAAATAAAATAAAAATAACTGTCCACACTGCAAAATGCTGCAAGCATAAATAACGTGACAAGACTCCCTACAATGGAAAAATACCTCCCAGTTAAGTTTACCAACCCTTCATCCAACCAGGGGCGCACCTAGGTGCCCATTTTGGTGCCCAGGCCTGAAGGGCTTCAGAGGGGGGCCCCGCCACCACGAGGCACACACTCCCTGCCACAAGCCCCCTGCTGCCACGAGGCCCCCCTTGGACATTTTCAGTGCCAACCTAGGGGGCCTCCTGCCGCCACTGCCTGCACACGCCACTGCCCTGGCCACCGCGCCACTCCTTGCCCTTTTCGCCACCTTTTTGCAGCCACCATGTGCATGGCCGGTGAGGGTGGGGATGATCCAAGCAGGCATTCCTCCATAGTGGTGGTGGCGATGGGCTGAGCAGCCGCTGGGCCTTTCATCCAGGGGCTTGTGATGATCTACTCCCACTGTGCAGGTGCGCTGGAGTGCCTCGCAGTTCTCAAGCGCTGCTGGGCTGCGCCTCCCACCGCCACGGAGGGGAGGCCTGCTAGATCAACCCCCCACCCCCACCCCGGCCACACATGGCAGCAAAAATTATGAAAAACACTGGAGTTTCAGCACAGCCGGGCAGCGGCAGGGTTGTTGTGAATGGTCATAACCCATCATAACCAGAGGTACCAACTCAGAAGCATGATGAAATATAGGCCTGTGTCTGATTTATTTTAAGAGTTCAGTTCAATGTCTGAACTGGAGGTGAATCTCATGACTGCCTAGTCAATGATTTGTAGAGTCAGGGGAATGGAGCATTGTTTATCAGGGTTTGCGGAAACTCACTGAGACAATGGGTCAGGCTTAATTACCAGTCTCACACTGCTGAAATTAACCTGTTTCCAGTAACAGGATGCTTCTGCCTTAAGTCCAATGTGTTGATTAACTTGCCTCACTCATGCTTAACCTTTTGATGTTACTTTGAATATTCTTTGGTTGCAAATACACATTAGATAGAGGTATACAAGAAATAATGTCTCACACAAATAGAATTAACTCCCTCTCACTAATTGCTAACTTTTAACACCTTCTGGGACCAGGCTAGCACATCTGGGATGCAGATTGGCTTTTGGACTTTGTCCCCTCCTCAAGATAACAGCTAACAGGAGATGAGAGTGAGATCTCTCTGGACTGATCAAATATCCTGAGCTAATTTTGATATTTAAAAGACAATATTCCAAGGATAGCAGGAATAAATGCCTTTTGTGATCCAGAAGACTAAAAAGGGACATCAAAGGATGGAACCACTATAAGAAGGAGTCTCTGGACATGGCAGTTTAGCAGTTCTGTGCCTACGGGCATTCTGCTCACACGCTAGTTATCTTGTGCCTACAGCAAGATTTGCTCAGGAACTCTGCTCATGGACAGGAACTGCCTGTGACTTCTACTGCGCAGTGAGAAGTCAAGACTTTTCCCCAGCCATGGCACCTTCACTCTCTGCCTCGCTCTGAGCAAACTGTCTGCTTGACCACCAGAAGCCAGAACATTCTCTGTTGTTGTTCCCAGCTACAGTCTCTCCTCTTCAGCTGAAAGATCCACCATTCTCCAGCCTGGTAAATATGCTGCTCCTACAAGCCTGGAATTCCTTCATCCCTTCCCCTTCTCCTGCTCCCTTCCCCTCATCCCCTTACTAATTTCTGATCCCCCAAAAACCTTACCAGCCCTGAGCCTTCCTTCCTTCCCCCCCCCCACGTTTTCCGCCTATATCTAAACTGTACTAGGCTCTAGGAAGATTTAATTGCACGCACATATGTCATTTAGGCACACTGGTTGGAAAATATTGGTACTGGCTAGATGTTCTGTTTTAATACTGTTAGCAATTCTGCTTTGCTAGGTTGTTGTTAAGCCTTTTATGTTCAATAAAGCCCATTGAACCTCTTTGAGGACTAGTTTGATCTCCTTCCTTCTTTGCAATCCAGATCATACGTGGTCATCAATATAAAAGAAGAAGGTCACGTTGGTGACATTATGGTCCAGACCTGTTTCGTATACTGGCTAATGAGCATGTTTGGTATATAGATCAGGCCTGGTCTGTAACAGGGTGGGCACGGGGTGGTGGCAGGAGGCCCCCCTGACATTTTCTCCAAGTTCCGGGGGTAAGAGCGCCTCTGCATCCAACTGCCAATAGCAAGATATCTCCACAACCTGCTTCTCTGCACTAAGGAACAACTTAGGTGAGAAGAAAGATGTATATTTTCAAATACTCAGCCAAGGCAGCATGTGGCAAATGTAATTATTTATTTAATAAATTAACATTTGCTATAGAACAACTACTTCTTCTTCTTCTTCTTCTTCTTCTTCTTCTTCTTCTTCTTCTTCTTCTTCTTCTTCTTCTTCTTCTTCTTCTTCCTCCTACTCCTCCTCTTCCTCGAAATAAAAGGTGGTTTTGATTGCAATGAGTGCAAAATAAAGTAGCTCAGCTCTGGCAACAATGCCTGTTCTGCTGCCTCTTTTTTTCTGACTGGAACATCCTCCATTTGGTTGTTAGGAGAAGTGCCATTTCTTATCATTGTTTGTAAAGAAAATTGGCCTGACACTCTTTCTGTCTTACAAGCAATTTGATGGTTCTATGACTGAAGTCCAGAATTTCTTTGATCTTCTGCTTCTCGATTGACAGCATTGCCAAGCTATTAAGTCTTTGCCCCCAGATCCCCAAAGGAAGACAGGACACACGTGTATGGATGAAAACTAGGGCCACTTTATTAACTATAAACTATGCAGAGATCTGCAACAGGTATAACTATAACCTCCCTAAACTAGAGTGTGGGCAACTCCAATCCACTTTTCGGGTAGGCACAGCCTCCTAGCGAGGGTTGAGCTCCTCTCAATATTGGGCAAAGCAGCCAGGCTTGGCAGATGCCATATGAAACCTCAGCATAGCCCCATCAAGCCACACAGTTTACTGTGTCAAGGAGGTAGCCACCAGGGTCACCACCACTGTTCCCTCCAACATGGATCCCCAGATGTTGTGGACTACAACTCCTATAATCCCCAAGCAAAAGCCATTGTAGCTTGGGATTCTGGGAGTTGTAGTCAACATCTGGGAATCCCTGTTAGAGGAAACACTGGTCACCACCCCTCCAGCCCCGAAGCTCTGAGTGGGTCAGCTAAACAGTGCCCTAAAAGTGGTTCCTTCGCTATGTGACCAGATTTGGCTTTTTAAAAGCCAAATTCTGGCTTACGGCCCATTTGACCAATGAGTATACCCCTTAGGTTCTGGCCACCTCAGACACCCCTGGGCCACAAAACCCTGAAAGGTTGTTACATGAAACCATCTCTACCTGAAAGATACCTATGGCTGAGCACCAATCGAGGTCTTAACCTCCAAAGCCCACATTCACCTGACAAAGTGACCACTTAACCTGCAACCAGACTCCCACCCCTAAAAGGGGGGTTATTCCCTTTAAAACACAGTCAGTGAGGAGTAGGCGAAAAAATCTCCACACAAAGCCAATCAGGTGAAGACCAAAAATTCCTACTCGGCCCATAAGCGACCAGCTAATCTCTCACTGAACTAGGGAGGGTGGGCGGGAGTCGCAAAGCCTGCAACGTTGGAGGAAGGAAGCATGTGTGGCGCATAAGTAGCGGCATCACTACACTGACCCCATTGGCCATCCCATGCATGTAGCCACTTCTCACAGAGGATGGCCAAATGGGAGCCATGTCCTCCTGGTCAGGGCTGATTTGGTTTGATCTTGGACTGGACCACCTTTCCCGAAGGCCTGTCTGGTTCGCGATCAAACCATCGAACCAGCCTGGTTCACAGCAGACCAGTTTGCTATTGAACCATTCGTACACACCTGTCAGGGTCCCAACATCTCTAGCCCCCACCTCCCATGTCCAGAGGGTTCCGGTGGGAACGTTCCCAACCAGGGCGGGAATGCTGCGCCCTCAGACGGGTCCCAACCCCCACCTGCTGAGACGGGCAGGCCCTACTGGCTCCCGTGGTCGGGTGACCTAGTGTCACCCGACACTGAAGTGATCTCGTGGGACGTTCTTAGCATGTTGCAAGATCACACTCCAAACACTCGCGAGATCACTAGTGAGATCGCCAGGTCTCATGAGAGTTGCCGTGAGATTTCAGGGTTATATAAAATGGCCTGGCCCGTGACGAGGGGCAGACGGCTGAGAGCTGTCAAGAGGCAGACAGCTCTGGGAAGTCATGTCTCCAGCAGGTGACAGAGGCAAAGGAACGCCTGTGGAGGCATTAGCCTGGGACATTGCCAAGACCTCAGGAGTTATGAGGCCAGACCGACTGGCACCCTTAAACAGGGGTAGAATCAATCAGATGGAGACCTTGCACCCCACGAGGCCCAACAACACCCCCAATGAAAAGGAACACACTGCATAGCACAGGCAAGACCTGATGGCAATTACATCTGCTTACCTTACCCAGCTGGGATTTGCCACCTAAAACAAACACACACACACATACACAAGAAGAATGAAAAGGAACTCATTGCATAGCACTGGGAAGACCTGATGGCAAAATTGCCTCTGCTTACCTTACCCAGCTCGGATTTGCCACCTAAAAGAAACACACACAACACAAAACAACAACAAGGAATGAAAAGGAACACATTGCATAGCACTGCTAAGACCTGATGGCAATTGCCTCTGCTTACCTTAACCAGCTGGGATTCACCACCTAAAAACAAACACACACAAACACACACACACACAAGGAATGTAAAGGAACACATTGATTAGCACTAGAAAGACAGGATGGCAAAATTGCGTCTGCTTACCTTACCCATCTGGGATTTACGACCTAAAAGAAACAAACACACTCACACACAAATGAGGAATGAAAAGGAACACATTGCATAGCACTAGGAAGACCAGATGGCAAAATTGCCTCTGCTTACCTTACGCAGCTGAGATTTGCCAACTAAAACAAACAACCACACAAATGAGGAATGTAGAGGACTACATTGCATAGCCCGGGAAAGTGTTGGAGATGGACTACCAGTGCATCAACTTTTTGCACCAACTATCCTTATGACCACTAGGGGCATTGGGGGTAGAGATAGTGAGTAAGGGTCTCCCTAACTGTTCTATCGGTCTCTACTCTATAACCCCTGATAGGACTCTTCAGGTATTTCCTGTTGAGAGTCAGAAAGAATCCCTTCCTTTCCTCTTAGAGAGCAGATGGAAACATCTCTCTCTCTCCCCCACCTATTCATTATGTTCTTCTTTAAATTAGGGTTAGGTCTTTCCTAACCAAAGTATACTTCACCAATAAATACTTTGTATTTATTCTACAAGAATCTCCATGTGTCTTCTCTAAATAGCTGCAACAACTAAACTCTGCAACTACTCTGTAACTGGAATGGGTAGCTTCTTTAGTGCTCTGCTAATTAACTGGAGGATAAAAATTACAACCCCCCAAGAGAAAGAGCTGCTGGCAAGATCGCCTCTGCTCAGAGGTGCACCTAAGTAATTTTGGAGCCTGGACCTAAAGGCCTTTGGAGCCCACACCCAACATGGCAAATTAAACATTTTTTAACACATACATTCTTGAGGGCACAAACCACACCACCCAGGACAGACTAAAGATTATTTGGGAGCCCCGAAGGAGTATGGACGCCAGGGGCTGCATCCCCAAAAGTCCAGGAGTAAAAGCACCTCTGCCACTGCTTACCTTACTCAGCTCAGATTTGCCACCTAAAAGAAATGCACACACGCACAAACACACAAATGAGGAATGAAAAGGGGCTGGAATGAAATGAGGAATGAAATGAGGAATGAAAAGGGGCATCAAGGAAAGGGCAGGTTTCCTACCTGTAACCGTAGTTCTTCAAGTGGTCTTCTGTGCGTTCACACTTGGGTTATGCGCCTGCGCAGAGCCACGTTCTGGAACCTTCCAAAGCTTCACCCCCCCAAAAGGAAAAAAGAGCGGGAAGACCCACTCCCTCTGTAGGTTGAACCCCACACTACCTCAGTCAAGGAGACCGCCGCTGAACAAAAGAGACCAGCTGCTGTGGGGAGGTAGGGCGGGAGTGTGAATGCACAGAAGACCACTCGAAGAACTACAGTTACAACAGGGGTGTAACAAGGTTGGTTTGGGCCCAGAGACAAGATTTTAAAATGCCCCCCCACCCACCCGTCACCACCTTCATTCTCTGAAGAGATTGAAAGGTCTCATTCTAGGGGGGAAAGAGAAGATCAGGCATGAGTAGGAGAGACAACCCATCTTAAGAACACAATACTGAAAAAGCACTCATGCTTATGGCAGTATCGTGTTTGATTCCAGTTGGGCCGAGAAACAACCAGGATATTTGGAAGTAGGAAAGGCCCCTCACAATGATCCCGGAAGAAGAGCTTACACATTAAATCTCAGAAATGTAAGAAAGAACCTCTGCAGGCAGTCAAACCATTGCAAGGACCCCAGGAGTAGAAGCAGCAGGAGTCTGTGCCCCAGGAGGAAAAAGCTCAATGAGAATTTACCTGGGTCCCTGGCTCCAGGTAGTTGGCCCCGGACACCGCCACGTGCAGCACTGCCGACCGGAGCTCCTCGGGCAACGGCGGCTTGATTTTGCCGGAAGGCGGGGGGAGAATATAAGATTTCGTAGCGTGAGCAGGGCTGGTGATTCAGCCAAGGGAAGCTCATGGAGAGAAGAGGAACCGGGCAACTAAGCAGGCGTAAAAAGGGTTCGTCTGTGATGGTTTCTCCTCTTTTTTCAAAAATGACAAATCCAGGCCTGTGGAAGCCCTGAGGCAGTTAAGGCTAGAGGACTTAACAAGATGTTACAAACCCCCTTAGAATTAATTGTCATCTTTTTTAAAAAGGGGAGCTCCAGTTACAGATCTTGTCTAATTTGCCACTGCCCTTTCCTGACACAACCCCCTACTATTTAATCCCTGATGACTATGAGTCTACCGCAGCTCCGTGACAGTGTCCATGGCTTTTCTTAAGAAGGAGCCAGGGTCCGGATGCAAGGTTACTTGCTCCATTTTCTCCTTGGTAAAGAGCAGAAGAGAGTTGATCAGTACCCATGGACTTCATTGGGATAGCTCCAACAACAACAACAACAATATTTTCACACTGTCTTTCAACAAAGGTTTCCAAAGTTGCTTATATAGAGAAATAATAAATAGTACAAACAAACAAACAATCAAGATGATGCCCCAAACACACAGTCTTGGCAGTCAGGTTTGGACTGAGCCTGCGCTTGGTCATTCTCTTCCATTCTCTGCTGCATCTCACTCACCAAAATGGCTTCAGCAATCTGAGGCTTGCTAACCTGTAATATGTCCTCCTGGCCCCTGGACTCTGCGACTTTCACTTGCTGTGAAACGGAATTAAGGACGGATGTCCACCAGAGGATGATTTGAAAATTAGAAGCATTGAGCTGTTAGTGATGGAAGGACTTCTCTGTGGCTTCCTGGAAATGGACCAGACACCCTTACTTCGTGGGTTGCTCTCAAGCCCTTTCTGGGGACCCCACCCCCTCATGGATTATTCTGCTACTTCTCAGGGAGATTGCAGAACTGGGGAAAGGATCAGAGCAGAGCAGAGCAAATGCCTCTCACAGAAATGACCTGGGCTATGTGGAGGAAGGCCCTCTACTCAATGATACCCTACCTTAGCTCTTTCCTTTTTTTGCCATGCAGTGCTCAAGGCTGGAAGGGAAGAAGAAATTCAGGCCCACAAATTTTAAATTAAGGCCCACAAATCTGCCAGTTTGCTAAGCACTAGCTGTCCCACCCTCCTAAAACAGTCACCCCCAGTCCCAACCATTCCCCAGGAGCCTGGGGCACCTCCTCACCAATTGTGACTCCCGACTACGTTTGGAAGCCCCCTTCTGCAGTTGGAGGAGGAGCCGAAGTTGGCTCAACACAGTTCCTCCTCTTGAAGAACCTCCGTCTGGGGGGCTTCCCCTTGGAGTCACGTGTGGGGGAGGTCTGAAAGAGCTGCCTGCAGCACTGGCAGACCCTTCGCAGCCTAGAAGAGAGCAGGGAGAAGGTGAGAAAGAGACCCTTAGGCAGACATTTGGAGGAGAGGGGGCCAATGGAAGGTATGCAGAACAGCTGGGGCAGCAATACAGGTAGCCCACTAGGTTTCCAGGTATTGCGCCGTCTTCTTTCTGGCTGAGGAATTAAGTAAAGAAAGCTGCCAAAATGCATTGGTGCAGAGACCTTTGGAACACTGTGTGCACTTCTGCTCAACCCAACTCACCAAGCTTATGTTAGAGCTGGGAAAGGCATAGAAAAGGACCGCGAAAGAGCTCAGGGGTGTAGCTCCTTCCTGGAAGGGAAAAGGTGGAGGCAACAGGGACCTTTTCATTTAGAAAGAAGAAAAGAATGGAGGGCATGACAGAGGTGCACCCTCTCTTCACATCGTGCACCATGTTTGGGATGGGTTTTTGGAGTATGCTGCCACAAGATGAAGTGAAGGCCAGTGCCCTAGCCAGCAGTCACTTTTCACTTGCAACTAACACTGGTGTGCCGGTTCCCTTGGTGCTGCCAGGGACACCATGCTGCTGGACCAGGAAGTGGAGATGACACTGCTGCTGGGTGTGGACTGCACACTAGAAGTAGGCACTCCCGCAAAAGGCTGAGCAGTCCTAGGCCTCCAAAGGTGTGTCACAGACCCAACATGAAGAGTAGCACACTTCAGTAACAAGGATTTAGGATTAGATAAAAAGGAAAAGGTGTGTAATAAGAACAAGTGTCTTTTCATAAGACAGTCTGTAAGAGAGAGTTTTCATTCAGCATACTGATAACACCTTGCACCAAATCTCCGGAGGATCTCTCCCAGCGGTTTCATGTAGGTGTTAAAGTACTTTGGAGACAATATGGAGCCCTGAGGAACACCATATGAAAGTTCAGATTGGAAAGAGCAACAGTCTCCAAGGGACCCCATGTGGAATCTGCCCGAGAGGTAGGAGCGGAACCACTGCAAAGCAGTGCCTCCCACCCCCAGCCAGCTCAGACACTCCATCACCAAAGATGATGATTTCAATATGACAGTCGATATGCGTAAAGATGTGCTTTTTCGATTGGACTGTGTAACTGAACAGGCCAGGCTTGCAGACTCTAAAGTGGAATCATGCAGAGAAGCTGCCACAAGGTGCCAGTGTTGCTTACTTAATAAAGGGGTGAGACCCAGCTTTTCTGCATGCCAGACACAGACAGAGTCACAGCGTCCTCTGGAGCTAATACATTCTGATGTCATAGGAACATAGGAAGCTGCCATATACGGAGTCAGACCATTGGTCCATCTAGCTCAGTATTGTCTACACAGACTGGCAGTGACTTCTGCAAGGTTGCAGGCAGGAATCTCTCTCAGCCCTATCTTGGAGAAGCCAGGGAGGGAACTTGGAACCTTCTGCTTTTCCCAGAGCGGCTCCATCCCCTAAGGGGAAGATCTTACAGTGCTATTCTCCCATTCACATGCAACCAGGGCGGACCCCAACCTTCTCCCAACCTTGGAGAAGCCGCTGCCAGTCTGTGCAGACAATACTGAGCTAGATGGACCTATGGTCTGACTCAGTACATGGCAGCTTCCTATGTGTTCCTAAGTACTTGCAAAGCAGATTGCCAGCTAAAGCAATAGACAAGACACCATTTAGCTTGGGCACAAACCCTCTCTAAACCATGTCAAAATGTTGGGATCAAAGGCTTATGCATACATCCCAAAGGCCAAGAGAACCCAACTCAATCACAAATGCGAACTGGGAGTGTTGGTTGGATATGCGCCTGGCCAAAAGGGATAGAGAATCCTTGATCCTACAAGTGGAGAGGTCAGGATCTACAAGGTGGTGTCATTTGATGAGAGACAAGGGCCAACTAGAGGTGATGTACCAGAACTTGTGCCAGAGATCCAGGTGAAAGAGGAAGCACGTGGGTGGAGTCTCATGATGCAAGAGCCAGACAGTGAATCCAAAGAATCTGTGCCACAACCAGAAGGAGGTTCAGAAGGGGATCCAGATTCAGAAGGGGCTGCACAGCCTGAGGCAGAACTGAGGCGCTGCTAGAGGCCCAACAAAGGGGTTCCACCCCAAAGGTTCTCTCTTGGGACCAAAGGAGGAGAGCTACAAGAACCCACCACATGGGGAGAGAAGGAAAAGATGCCAGCTGACAAAAGGTGAGAAATGCAGCATTTGAAGAAATTGACACCCTGCACAAAAATGAGACTTGAAGACTTGTGTCAATCCCCGCAGGAAGAAAGACTGTGGGATGCAAGTGGGTCTTGAAAGTCAAGCAGGATGCAGAAGGGGATGTAGAGCACTACAAGGCAAGGCAAGTAGCCAAGGGATACTCCCAGAACTATGGTGAGGACTACAATGAGACCTTTGCACCACTTGTGACAGACACTTCAATTAGGACACTGCTCGGCGTGGCAGCGGTCAGAAAGATGCAAGTTGAACACATGGATGTAAAGACTGCCTTCCCTCATGGGGAAATCGAGGAAGACATCTACATGCAACAGCCACCAGGCTATGAGGTACCTAGAAAGAAGGGGCTTTGTGCAAACTAGAAAGGAGCATCTATGGCTCCGAAACAAGCAGCCAGAGTGTGGAATGAGAAACGAAATCAACTGCTACTTAAGGAAAGGTTCTCGCAAGGAAAAGCTGACCCCTGCCTATATTCAAGATTCAGAGACAATAGATGGACTTACATCCTGACTTCTGTTGATGACTTGACTATTACATGAGAGGAAAAGCAAGACAGCCATGAGACTGTACAGCACCTGAACAAGGAAATAGAGGTGAAGGAAGTTGGAAACCTCTCCTATTACCCTGGCATCCTAATACAAAAGAGAAGGGGATGGGACATTCCTTCTCCACTGTAAGTAGAAGAGAAAGGATCTTCTCGAATGCCTGGCAGCTTCCTTGGTGCTTTGCTAAATATTCACAAACTGCAACAACAGCCTCCTTGAAGTGAATGACCGTCACTGGGTTTGTGCATGTGTACTTGGTGAAATTACAATGCTGCAGCAACCACATGGTAAATCTCCACAAGCCCATTCTAAGGAGACATGGAGAATCCCAGTGCAATTGTCAAGTTGTACACAATGCTTTTCTAAGTGTTAGCAACAAGATGGAGATCAGATCCTAGGAGGCCGTTCTCAGCAACAGCTCCCTGGTGACCACCAATACCTGGTCTGACCATTCACACTCCAATTTGCTTGAAGAAAAGCTTTGCCATATATGGGCAAAACTTAAGTACCCCAAAATATACCTAGGATACCAATAGCAGGGGCATAGCTATAATTAAGCAAAAGGGTTCAAAGAACACAGGCCTCCAGCTCTATCCCTCCCTATTTTCTCGATTGTCTCCCTTACTCTGAGGGGCCGCCAGAGAGAGGGATGAACACGGGCCCCCTCTCCCCTAGCTATGCCCCTGACCAATAGGGCTGGCTCATTATAAGAGAATAGCAACTCAGGCTTGTATTGTGCCAGCTCAGATGCAGGTCTTTGATTAGAACCTTGAAGTCCACTCCCCTCTTCCACAATCAAGTGTGATTTCGGTGCATGACAAGCAACACCAAACAGCTTGAGATGTCCCATGTGCAGCCTGGCTTGCTCTGTACAGGCCTCTGCTACAGGGGAAACTTGTCTCAGGCTCGTTAGATTGCCGTGAACATGTTCCAAAGCACAGCTTGGGGCACTCCCTTCTTCTTTGTCTGCTCCGCTCCTTCCTTCCTTCCTTCCTTCCTACCGTCCAACCTTACCTCCTCATGAAGGAAGTACAAGTTGCAGGCTTTTAATCTAAGTTTGTAACTTCTTGAAAACAAACTGTTTTAGAACAGTTTGTTTTTTAAAAACACTTTGGAAAACACTTAAAAACACTTTCTCCAGGCCTCTACTCTGAGCTCATCCAACTGGATTACTCTGCTAAATGAGGGAGGTGGATTCAAATTCCCCTCTACAATTGGGACATCCGTCAAGCACGTCACAATAGGCATGTTCACAGCTGGTGCCCTTCCTGATTGGGCAGGCAGGCGGGCAGGGGACTCTAGTCAGACCTGGCCGGGAAGAGAGGGAGAAAGAAACATTGGTCTTACCGTGAAGGGTTCTTTTCCCCTGTAGTAGGAGATCCTCATGATGGGTAGTGAACTGAGCATGCTCGAGACAGAACTGGACCACGTGACTTGTTTGTGGGCGTAGCCTCCTCCGTCCTAACCCCAGTTCCAGGGCTGTTGAGCGAGGTGGTATGTCGAGTGGAGAGAGCTCTGTGTAAGTACTCTGTAAGCTGTAGGTAAAGAAGAAAGTGGGAAGAACTCGGACGAGAGGTTAGAGAATAAGATAGACAAGTACAAAAAACAGCCTAGGAGTCTACTCCTGAGGGGCTGCCTCCGTCCCTGATCAGGGCCATCCTCCAGTGGGCCCCGTTAACCATCTGTGTATCTAGCTCCCAAAAATACATCCGGGTGGGGCTGAGGATCTCCTACTACAGGGAAAAAGAACCCTTCACGGTAAGACCAATGTTCCTTTTTCCCCTGAGTAGGAGATCCTCATGATGGGACGTGCCCAAGCTGAAGACACTAATCTCTGGGATGGGAAGGATGTATTCAAACCCCTTGTCAAAGCACCGTGCGCTCCAAGGCTGCCTGTGCCGCTGAGTGGTCAGAACCTTTTATTGCCTAGGGGAACGGAGCAGCGGGAGGCCAGGTGGCTGGTGCTCTGCAGATCCCCGATAGTGGGATGGGCTGGGGAAAAGGCCGCAAAGGTAGCTGTGCTTCTGGTCGATCGCGCCATGAACCGAGTGTTGAGATCCGAGTAGGCCGGGCGAATGCATGATCCGATCCTGCCAGTTGAGGTGCCTTTAGAAACTCTGTTCCCTAAAGAAAAGAGACGGAAAAAGACAAGGAGGGTGTTGGACTTGTGAATGTGTCTGGTGCGATGAACGCCAAGCCCTGGGCCCATCAGGCTTGTGCTACAATCATTCCCCTGGATGGACAGGGGAAAGGCAGAATGAAGGAAGAATGTCAACTCTGGATCTATGAAAGTGAGAATTAACATTTTGGGAGGGAGGTGGTGTTCAGACCATGATGCACTGCATCTAGCTGGAAGGTGCAATATACCTTCTGTGCCAAGAGGGTACCTAGCTCAGAAATCCTTGAGCCAAGGTAATAGCTACCAGGAAGAGGGCCTTATAAGACAAGAGCTTCAGTGGACTGGTAGAAATGGGCTCGAAGGAGTCCTTCGTGAGAGCGTTTAGGAACTCAGTTGAAGTCCCCGGCAAAGAACACCTGACTAGAGAGCAGACAGGTGTGTCGCTCCCCCAGGAATTTGTATGAGAGTGGGCGCAGGTTCAGTTGGCCCAAGTCAGTGGAAGCAAAAAGGGCAAAACCGAGGCTAGTGAGGAGGTTTGGTGCCTCAGGGTGCTTGGCTGCCGAGGAAGGTCTAGGCCGGTCTGGAGAAAGGTGAGGACCTCAGGCACCCCTGTGGGGAATGGATCTCTCTTTGTGAGATCAACCCTCTGCGGAAGGCGAGCCAGGATATATTCAATTGGTTGATTGGTGTCTGAAGCTGGAATGGTGTCCTAGACCTGTAGTTTCTTTCTTTCTTTCTTTCTTTCTTTCTTTCTTTCTTTCTTTCTTTCTTTCTTTCTTTCTTTCTTTCTTTCAGACAATACATACACATAATAGAAGAGCGATACATAAAAACATCCATTAACCATCCTTCCAGATATGTAAATAATTAGATGGAGGAGAATAATTAAAATTATCTTGATTTGTGAACCGAATAAAACTGACCAGATCCTAAAGAAAAATCAGGAGAATTAGCTTGATCTGTTCGAAGACGAATAATATGAGTCAGTTTTTCCCCCAGATATGGCAATGTGCCACAAGACTGGTACCAAGAAGTCAACGACATAGTTTTATGCTTCCAGCGTAGTGCAATGGAAAATCCAGCCTCAGTTAACATAAAAACGATAAGATCCTTAGATGATAATGTCAAACTAACTTCCGAAAATATATGTAATAGAGGCAACTCTGCCCCAAAGCAGAATGAGACCAGCATAAACGGAAGTATTCTCAATCACAACACCCTATCACCCTATCACAACAGCCATTCCAACATCATGGGGACCAACTCTGATTGATGTGGGCTGCTCTAGAAGGGGTCAAATACCACCTGACAGAGAGCTTAACAGAATACCCTCTAATTCAGGAAGAGGTAGAAAACACCAGCTTCCATTTTGGTATTCCTTTCCATAGTAAGTCGCTAATAGTTTGCTGTAGGTCGTTTTCCCAAGCCAACTTAAGGCCAGTTAATGGATCAGATGACTGGCTTATTAAAATCTCCTATAATCTAGAAATCAGCCCCTTAGAGTCTTCTGAAGCCTTTAATATTAATTCCACAAACATAGTCAAACTCCTATTAGCTTGCTTAACTATATCAGGATGTAAAATAGAGGAGTGAAACTGAAGAAAAATTTAACCAAGAGCAATGCTTATTCATAAACTTCTCCCAAAATGGTTCTAATCATTTGGGGTATCGAAATAATAAAAATCCTTTCATCTATTGTGTGACACCTCCCAGACATCAAGTAATCGGGAGGGAGAGTCAAAGTTGGAAATTTGGGATGACTACAAATGGTTAACAAGGGGAAATATGGGGGAAATATGGGAGGGCAAAAATTTTATGCCAGATCCCCCAGATCTTAAAGGTGGTACTTAAGGTGGATTTGTAACAGATTTAGAACTCTTAATAAATTCAGACATCAATAACTGGTTGTTGAAATTACCAAGATGTTCCTCGGGAACCTTCATCTTCACCCGGAACCTTTCCAGGTCTATTATTAACCACCAAATATCCCGAAGAGGCGAGGCTTCATAGTAGGCCATTAAGTTTAGAACTCCGATACCATCCTGTTATACTTTCCTATATAATAAACTATTACGAAATCTGAACCTTCTGACAGAAAAGCATCTTTGTGGCCCTTGGCCACTAAGTCCGCACACTCAGCCTCCCGGCAGAGAGCTGTACCGCTGGAATCGGAGTGAAGTAGTGTTGCCTGTAAGGGTGAAAGGGAACCGGACCAACTATGGGGGGCCCATTGGGCTCTCTGTGTGGAGAAGGCATGGCCTACTCTTATCCCATGTTTTGACCAAAAACTGGGTCTAAGTGGGACCAAAAGGAATAGCTCCCACAAATGGAGCAGTAATCAAAGGAAACTTAGAATTATCATCAGCATTTTGGGTCCTAAGCCAAGATGACCTGTATACAGCCACGCCCACTGCTATGGCCCGACTGTGTACAATCTAAGCTAGACTTGGCTCTAAGAGCAGCAGTCTTGTTCATTTAGTTAATGCCCTGGTGAAACCTTAGGCCAGTCGGGAGGGACCATCTTGAACAGTGCCTTGGTCCAGAGTCGAACGCTCAAGCAAGATGGGGTTGGTAGTGCATAACTTGAGGGACGTGGCTGAAGGTGTCTCGGACCTTCAAGAGAAGGGAGTGTCAGCGCCTGTCATCCTGGGGCTAGAGAGGTCCCTGTGCTATGAGTGTAGGAGACCAATTGAGCCCCTGGAAGGGACAACCTTAGGCATGGCCAAAGGTATTGAGGGTCCCCTGGACTGGACATGTTTCTTGGGAAGGTCAACCATCGGTTTGGCTGAGGAAGGGCGCTGCCACTCCGCGCACATCGCCCTGCGAAATAGAGGGGGGAACATAACTGTGGATGTTACCGGAACAGCTGCAGGGAAAACTTCTTAGTCCAGGGGCGAAGACGTCTCTGCAGCTTCCGACGGGGAGACAGCACTGATTGTGCGCTGCGCCTTAGACAGTAAAACCTTCCGAGTTCTGCTAAGGAAAAAAGGTCTGGCAGAGTTAGAAATGGGCGGCATCACATCCCCCCCTGATAATTCCCCTTCCTCCTTGTCTGGCTCCAATGGCCCAGTAGGGTCCCGAGGCAGAGATTGCAAGGAGCCCCTTTTTCTGACTGATGGTCAGGTGGTAACTGGGCTGTAGGCCTCCCCGGTCTTTGGGGAAGGGGAGGGTACGAGGTGATGCCTTTCAGGCTCTTCGTAAAATACTGGTAACTGTATAGCTACCCGCGAGGATTGGAGCTGGCACCCTTCTGCTTGTTAATCAAGCATTTCCCTGCTGCACCCCTTGAGGTGACTGGGGGGAGCGGAAAAGGGGAATGGTGCAAGTTGACCCGGTGTGAGACCGGAAGGCCGCCTTATTATTATTATTATTACCTTTATATCTCGCTCTTCCTCCAAGGAGCCCAGAGCGGTGTACTAAATACTTAAACTTCTCTCTCACAGCAACCCTGTGAGGTAGGCCAGGCCGAGAGAGAAGTGACTGGCCCAGAGTCACCCAGCTAGTTTCATGGCTGAATGGGGACCTGAACTCAGGTCTCCCTGGTTCTAGTCCAGCACTCTAACCAGTACACCACACTGGCTGCCCTAGGGAGCATGGGGCGTTAACAACTCCTGTTCCACCAGCAAAGGTGGGAGGAAGAGGGGAAAGAATCCCTGCGCCTTCTCTTGGTTTTGCATGGCAAAAAATCTGGTCATACACCAACCACGCTCATACGGAGGAAAAAAACCCCTGAGCCATGGGCTGGGTTTAGGTGAGGGTGGAAACAACTTGGGAGTGACACGTGTCCCTGCGTGTAAGGGGTGAGGCCCCATAGAACTGGTAAGGGCCATGCCAGGGGAGTAGCAAGCGAGGCTGTCGGTGGCTCAATGGAAAACTTTTATATCTACAGTGTTCAGTCTCACATTCAAATGCAAACCAGGGGGGACCCTGCTTAGCAAAGGGGAAAAAATTCATGCCTGCTGCCACAAGACCACTTTCCTCCCACTGCTCCGAAAAAACTCACGCAGCCATTGAGAATCCCGGGAGAGAAAAAGTCTTTACTTACAGTGGTGACCGGTGAGGGTGCGGACCAGCCGGTTCCCCCTCAAACGCTGAGGCCCCAATGGGCGGAGGATGAGACGCCAGGATAGTGCCCACCGGGCTCTGGTCGTTTCCCTCAAAGCGAAGGCAGGGAGCGTGTGATTAATCCATCATGCAGCGTGGAGGGAATGCGCAGACCAGCCAGTTCCCCCTCAAACGCTGAGGCCCCAATGGTTGGAGGATGAGACGCCAGGATAGTGCCCACCGGGCTCTGGTCATCTCCCCCAAAGCAAAGGCGCTTGTTGGATCCAGCCTTCCACTTGGCACCATTGGGTTGCTTTCGCTTTTGATTTCCAGCTGGCCACCTGAATCAACAGGCGCTCCCTTAAAAGTACCTTGGAAGGACTCACTCAGGCTGGCGCCTCTGTTTCTTGGCGTCCGCTGAGCCTGGACCTCTTGGGGGTTTTGGCTAAGTGCCACCCCAAGGTCCCCGTCCCCATTGTCTGAGCCTGAGGCTGCAGGGGGAATCTGAAGCAGTCCTGCCGGACTAAGGCGCGGCAACAGCAAGAGCTGAGAAAACACGTGCGCAGCTGAGAGGCCTGAGCCTCCAACGCTGAGCCCTGAAAGGGTTCCTCTGAGAGGAACTCCGCGCTGGCCAGGACCCCTCCAAACAAATGCAAATACTATAGTAAGCAGCCAATCAAGCCGAATGCAAGCTAAAAGGATTAACTTGAGCAGGAAATCTTATCTGATGGTTTGTTTGTTTGCTGGCTCCAAAGAGAGGCAGCTCCCTTCCCCACCCTTGCAGAGCCAAGCGGAGAGGAAGGGGGGGGAGAGGGAGGGAAACCACCAGGCAGGGACAGACCCAAAGAGTGGTGACTCCTGTTTCCCTCCATAGCCAGAGGCTGGTCATGAAGGAGAATAAAGAAAACAAACTGAAGCAAAGGCTTAACTGCAGGAGCTCTCTCCTAAAACATCCTATCCATGAGCCCCTGGAGGCGCAGTGGTAAAACTGCCGCCCTGTAACCAGAAGGTTACAAGTTCGATCCAGACCAGGGGCTCAAGGTTGAATCAGCCTTCCATCCTTCCGAGGTCGGTAAAATGAGTACCCAGAATGTTGGGGGGCAATATGCTAAATCATTGTAAAACGCTTAGAGAGCTTCCAGCTATAGAGCGGTATATAAATGTAAGTGCTATTGCTATTGCTATTGCCAGGGGCGTAGCAAGGTTGGAATGGGCCCAGAGACAAGATTTTAATATGCCCCCCCTCAAAGTCCAGGGCCTCCGCACACCCCACATTTTATATCCCGCTCTTCCTCCAAGGAGCCCACAGCGGTGTACTACACACTTGAGTTTCTCTTTCACAACAACCCTGTGAAGTAGGTTAGACTGAGAGAGAAGTGACCTGCCCAGAGTCACCCAGCTAGTTTCATGGCTGAAAGGGGATTTGAACCCAGGTCTCCCCAGTCCTAGTCCAGCACTCTAACCACTACACCACGCTGTCTCTGTTACTTATAGGTTACTATTAATACTTCCAATGAAGTATCACTTGTAACTATTATGAAAGCACAATTCTATGCTAATGAAATAGTTTGGATAGATGCGTTCCTGTGTAGCCCAGTTCCCGCAGGATAGTTAGAAACTGAAGTGGATGGCATCTTAATTCACTCTATAAGTCACTTGATAATCTTCCGTTCAGTCCTACAATAGCACTGTTTTATTTTCTCTCTCCCCACCAGATTCTATGAGATGCTGCCCTCCCACCAGCGTTCCATCTAATTCTTACCACCAGTGAGCAGAAAGAGTTTTCTTCTGGGCAGCACTATCAAGGCAGTGTGTGCACACCACTCTCTTTCTCACACACACACGCAGACACATTTAAGGGCCTGTGACGGGGGTTTCAGGCAGATTGGGTGGAAGATACTGCATGGGACGGAAGTCTTAGGAAGAAGGCTGAAGATGGAGTCAGAGCTGAAGGAGGAAGGGCAGGCAAAGAGCTCAGGTGCCTGTTCCCTTTCAGGAAGTCAGTTTACCAGGGAAGAGAGTCATTGCTGGCTAGATACTGATGACCTGGGGAATGGCTACCCAGTTTTAAGAGTTTGATTTTCATTGTTCATTTGTTTTCATTGTTTATCATGTTGTGAACCGCCCTGAGCCATTTTGGAACGGCAGTATATAAGTCTGACAAATAAATAAATAAAATAAAATACAATAAAATACAATAAAATAGAGAGAGACCAGATTGAGGACTGCAAGAATTCAAGCAAGCCATCAGGGAACAGCAACCAAGCCTGTTTGAAAAATTCAAGGCTGAAGAATCCATCCCAGTTGTCAGAAGGCAGGCCTGGCTTAGAACCGTCCAAGGCCTGTGGCATTTAAAGGGATAGCACACCTTTGTCATCAGCTTCTTTGATTGCCACTTGAAAGGACAATTAGGGGGAACTGATGGAAATGTCTGTTACAGATTCAAACTGATACAACAGAAGGAGAGCTGGTCTTGTGCTGGCAAGCATGACTTGTCCCCTTAGCTAAGCAGACTCCGCCCTGGTTGCATATGAATGGGACACTTGATGTGTGAGCACTGGAAGAGATTCCCCTCAGGGGATGAAGCTGCTCTGGGAAAAGCAGAAGGTTTCAAGTTCCCTCCCTGGCTTCTCCAAAGATAGGGCTGAGAGAGATTCCTGCCTGCAACCTTGGAGAAGCTGCTGCCAGTCTGTGAAGACGATACTGAGCTAGATAGACCAATGGTCTGACTCAGTATATGGCAGCTTCCTATCTTCCTATGTTCCTACATGCAAATAATGCGCCATGCACAGTGTGGCACACAAAAACATTATATCTCACCTCCAGCCCCCCACCTCTGGCTCTGACTTTACAAGAAGTAAGGTCTCCAGGATAGCTGAGAAGAGAAAAGTATCTTTCCCTCAAGCTATATTATTTATGGCATATAGAAGAACAGGTTCATTTCTCATGGGGTTATGAAATCTCATGGCTCCTCTGTCCCTTACAGATTATTATTACATTTATATCCCGATCTTCCTCCAAGGAGCCCAGAGCGGTTTTAAGTTTCTCTTTCACAACAACCCTGTGAAGTAGGTTAGGCTGAGAGAGAAGTGACCTGCCCAGAGTCATCCAGCTAGTTTCATGGCTGAATGGGGATTTGAACTCGGGTCTCCCCAGTCCTAGTCCAGCACTCTAACCACTACACCACACTGATACATATGCTACATGGAAGATGCTGAAAGGCATCATCTCATACTGCACAGGAGATGGCAATGGTAAACCCCTCCTGTATTCTACCTAAGACAACCACATGGCTCTGTGGTCACCAGGAGTAGACACCAACTCAATAGCACACTTTACCTTTACATGTCCAGAACTGAATGAGGAGTGTGTGTGTGTGTGTGTGTGTGTGTGTGTGTGTGAGAGAGAGAGAGAGAGAGAGAGAGAGAGAGACAGATCCGTATGTATATTCTTTAAACTAAGGTGTAACATATAAGTAAGGTATTCATTTCACAGCAATTCACTGGCCAGCATGAAGAACCACCTTCACAAAATCCTTCTTACTCCCCTCTATCTCATCATTGAAACTTACACAAGATCACACACAGGCTTTTTCCTTTGTGCCAATTAATCTCAATTTTGTGCATTCATTCATGATTAAGCAGGCAAAACACTCAAGTAGTCCTTGCTCCTTATTTTCACCCTTTATAAAATAGTCCCTACCTATGCCTGTAAATTCTACTCAATTTACACAAAATAATCATGCTGAAAATTAAATTGAACATTATACTGCATTAAGTAACTAAAACATACTGCATTTTTGCATTTTTGCCCTGGATTCTACAGGCACTGCATTTTTTGCATTCAGTACTCTGCCATCTCCAGAATCACAGACACAGAGTGATTCCATGCCCGGTATCTCCCCATTTCACAAGACATCCCCCATTTGCACCCCTCCATTTTTGCTTACTGTTTTTGAAATAGGAATGCTAAAGGATGCTTCCTCTTTGAAATGAGACTGTGCCTGTGGTCTTGCTCCCCATGTCTCCTTTCTCCTCACTCTGATCTGAAGAGCCTCACCCATGAGGTGAGGAGTGACTATGTGCATGTACAGAGAGTCTAGCCCAGAGAGCAAGCAAAGGGAGGAGGAGAGCCTCTTTCTACTTGGCTCTGGTCAGGTTTGTTTGAGAGTCCCTTTGCAAAACAAAGAGAGTCCCTTTGTTTTGACTTGTTGACTCAGACTGAGCAGAACGCCCTGTACCATAACGGGAGGTAAGCCCAGCAGAGGTGGGGGTAATTCCACTGGAGGCAGCTACTGATCGAGTACGCCTGCATGCGCCAGTGCGCTGACCTCGGCAGTAGCGACCGTGGCATTTTGTTGTTCAACAGGCTCAGACTCAGAGTGGGGCTGTCCTTCCATCCGATTTTGAGGTCTCGACCTCGGGCTACCTCCTGCCGCTGCCGAACTTGCTTGAAGGGCCCTTTCCCACATTTCTGCTGTGGCGAGCCTGCTTGGTGAAGCCCTTACAAATTGTACAGGTATCCACCTTATGGGCCTCCCCCAAGCAAGGAAGACACTTTGCGTGCCTGTTCAAGGTGGGGATTTTTGCTGCACAGGCCAAACAACATTTCAAGGTTACTTTTGGGGCTGCTGCCATAAGGGGCAACGCCCCGCTGGCCACCGAAGCGTGGGGGGTGGGGCGGTGCGAAAGGAATCAAAATGCAAAATGGACCGTCAGATATACTTATATATATATATGTCCTTCATTTCATTTGAGATTTCTCTGCTTCCATTTTGTGACACATGAAAAATGAGCCGAATTGGCCCCATCTGGTGCCCTCTTCCAACTAGATACTATTCAGGGCTAGTTCAACGATGTGGCCAAAGTGGCACTGGCCTGGGGTGCCGAGGATTAATGGGCTCCGGAGGAAAAAAAGGTGCTCCTCGGAATATCCCAGGAAATGTGTGGCTGAAGCCATTTGAGCACACATTGTCTGCATTCCAAGCAGGGGCAGCTCTTCCGATGAAGCAAGAGATGCGTTGCATCGGGCACAGCTTGCTGGAAGCCGCAGAGCGCCACCCACTGGGTTGGGAAGGTGCCGCTGCCGATGGAACTTGAAGAAAAGCAGCAACAGTCTCAGAGTGTGCTGTGCCCTCAGCCTGAGCCTCAACCCACTCCTGTGTGTCCCGGGGTGGGGGGCTCCTGCCTGTCTCTTTCAGGGCATTGAATCTGCATACAAGTGGATTGCAATTTGCAAAGACAGACAGACTAGCTGAAGTGCGGGGTGGACTCGGCTTCCCTTTGTTCTGCTCAGTCTGAGTCAACAAGTCATCAAGTCAAAACAAAGGGACTCTCTTTGTTTTGCAAAGAGACTCTCAAACAAACTAGACCAGAGCCAGTAGAAAGAGGCTCTCCTCCTCCCCTTGCTTGCTCTCTGGGCTAGACTCTCTGTACATGCACATAGTCACTCCTCACCTCATGGGTGAGGCTCTTCAGATCAGAGTGAGGAGAAAGGAGACATGGGGAGCAAGACCACAGGCACAGTCTCATTTCAAAGAGGAAGCATCCTTTAGCATTCCTATTTCAAAAACAGTAAGCAAAAATGGAGGGGTGCAAATGGGGGATGTTTTGTGAAATGGGGAGATACCGGGCATGGAATCACTCTGTGTCTGTGATTCTGGAGATGGCAGAGTACTGAATGCAAAAAATGCAGTGCCTGTAGAATCCAGGGCAAAAATGCAAAACTGCAGTATGTTTTAGTTACTTAATGCAGTATAATGTTCAATTTAATTTTCAGTATGATTATTTTGAGTTAAATGAGTAGAATTTACAGGCATAGGTAGGGACTATTTTTCAAAGGGTGAAAGTAAGGAGCAAGGACTACTTGAGTGTTTTGCCTGCTTAATCATGAATGTATGCACAAAATTGAGATTAATTGGCACAAAGGAAAAAGCCTGTGAGTGATCTTGTGTAAGTTTCAATGATGAGAGAGAGGGGAGTAAGAAGGATTTTGTGAAGGTGGTTGTTCATGCTGGCCAGTGAATTGCTGTGAAATGAATACCTTACTTATATGTTACACCTTAGTTTAAAGAATATACATACGGATCTCTCTCTCTCTCTCTCTCTCTCACACACACACACACACACACACACACTCCTCATTCAGTTCTGGACATGTAAAGGTAAAGTGTGCTATTGAGTTGGTGTCTACTCCTGGTGACCACAGAGCCATGTGGTTGTCTTAGGTAGAATACAGGAGGGGTTTACCATTGCCATCTCCTGCGCAGTATGAGATTATACCTTTCAGCATCTTCCATGTAGCATATGTATCAATGTGGTGTGGTGGTTAGAGTGCTGGACTAGTGATGTGTTTTAGAAAACCAAAGTAACTCCATTTTACTTAGAATACCTCACTCTAAGTAACCCCAGCCCAGCTCAGGCAAGCTCAAGGACACGGCTTCACATGATCAACGTCATTATCTCTCTCCACTAAACTGTATCTAAAGAAACTTGGTTCTCACCGTTCTTTGCTGACAGTTAAAGAAAACAGGATGTAACCAAATAAGGGGTGATCACCAGATGAACAATGAATCTTTCGCATGCATACTAAATACTTAGTCCACCATTTTGTTGCCAAGTATACTATGTCTAGGGTGTCAACATCATTCAGATTGTCTGTATAAATGTAAGATGCATCTATAACCAATTTGTATCTCAATGCAGAGCAAAAGCCCATTGATTTACCTTGCTGGCTGCAGCAGCAAATAAAATTGCCTCTAATTGATCCCCACTGAGTCTGTTTGATTGGCAAAAAGGCGGACCCAGGGACGAACTGGTATTCACATCTATTTGGTGCCGTGACTCGGATGTGACTCTGGGTGGACAGTCTGACCCGTCACGGGACAATGAGATCCAGCGCGCCTCACAGCATTTTGTCTGTGGTTGATTCTCATGGGCCCGGGATGCGCCAGTCGTCACAACGCGCCACATCTGGGAATCGAGGCAAGAGTGAATGCAAGTGTGAACAGAGAGAGTGAGTGAGTGAGAGAGTGAATTCCAAAGACGTCTTTTGCTTCTCCTCAGCCCAAAAGGGGCAAAGGGGGAAAAGCCCAGGCAGGGGCAATCTTCAGCCCAAGCAAGGGGGGAAATCTTACAGCTGAAGAAGGGCTACCCAACAGCCGAAGAAGGGCTGCCCAAGAGGGGCAATCTTAAGCTTACTGCCCAAGAGAGGGGCAACAAGCCAAAAGCCCAAGGGAGGGGTGACTTTGAGTCAAAAATAAACGGCCCAAGCACGAGCAAACGAGTGGGGGGACTATGGGAAGTAGAAATAGCAAGTGCCCCAAGCAGCTTCTCCTTTCCAACATGCTATGGGAAACAAGATGTCTGGGGAAATTATTAAAGAGGGGAAAAATGATTGCCTTTTGCCAAAATCATGTTGTCTCTGTGTTCTGTTTCCAAGCTTTGTCCTTGTGTTGCAAACAGTCTGCAAACAGTCTCTGCCACTGTCCTGTTGTAACCAAGCCAAAAGATAACACTGTTCTAGCTGCAAAAATTTTCTCTGAACAAAAGGCTGCTTTTGTTCTCTTTTTCTTTTTTTCTATCTCTCTTCAACTACTTGAGTTGGAAAAGAGGAAAGAAAGTGGAGTTTTGAAGGAATGCATATGGGAATTGCAGACAAAAGAGGAAAAAAAACTAGAAGGAGACACGTAAAAGGATTTTGGTTGGAGGTTGTTAACAACAACAAAAAGAAAAATGCTTGAAAAGCACCAGTAAGTTATAAGATTGTGATGTGGAAAGGTAATATAGAATTACAGGTTGTTTTCATGGATAACTGTGATAAGTTTGTTCTGTTTAAGCTACTTTCTTAACTGAGTTTATGGCTGACATATTTAAAATGCTATAAAATTCTTTGTGATTCATATGAAGTTTTCTTTGTTTAGTCCTTTGTTCTGTGAAATACACAAGACGAGCCTCTGTGTGTGTGTGTGTGTGTGTGTGTGTGTGTGTGTGTGTGTGCGCATGTTTCTGAACAGGGAGCCCAAAGCTCTGGTTCTGTGTAGGAATTCAACCCCATTAATCTTATAACTCATCCCTGTGAAGATGAGGTTTCTGTTGTATTTATTCTGTTTATTCTGTTGTATTTATTCTGAATGTATTTATTCTAGTGACATGTTGTTGTTATTGTTTTCCTGTAAACTGTTCCAGACCAAACTTGCTCTGACATTGAATTCCAAAATTAGCAGTTCTGAATCTTCCCACCTCTGCAAAAGTGCTGCTTATGGCTAAATGCATTAGGCATGAGAGCAAGCTCTATTTCATTCATTCTTATGTTAAGGTGATTGTGATATTTCTGCCACTACTGAGTCTGCCACTACTGAGTATCATAAGCCTTTATATGTTATGTTTACTGGTTTCCTTGGCGTGGTCTATCTTACCTATTTTCTGAAGGGGGGGGGAGAAAGGGGGGAAAAACATTTCTCTAAACCGGAAGTTTCCCTTCCAAATTCTTCCTCACAAATGAAAGCTGATCCCTGATGAACAAGGATAACTCCGCCCATTTCCGGATGGGAGGGGGAAAGAGGTTCTCTGAACAGCAGTTTGTAATTGTGGGTGAGAAGGAAAAATGGATTTTAAGATAAATTAGTCTAATTGTATTACTGTCATGTTTTTGCAAAATCTATGCAATATTTCTGCTAGCTGAATTTGATGTAAACTGAGAACTAATGATCAAATGGTCTAAGGTTCAAAAAATTCTTTAATTTGACTCATCCACCAGCCCTGCTTTGCCTTCACAGCAGCTGAATCTTAAAATCCCAGACATGAGATTTGATGAAAGGAATTTTGTTTTGCCAATCCTGCAAGTGGCAAGGAGTTCCAAAGCACCAGTTTGCAATTCACCTTGGAAATTTCCCAGCTAAACGGGATTAGTCTGGGGCAGTAGATGGCTTATTCCCTCACACATGACTGAATATCATGTGACTTTGGTGGGGAATTCTGGGGTTTCCATGGCTACTACTTTATTCTTAATCCAGCTACTTTACTTCCTTTTGAGCCTACAGAAGACCAAGAACATGATTGCTTTCAAGCTGTGGACTGCATCTATGCCAAGCCGTCCTAATCTTAAAGATCAACCTCTCCAAAATGCAGACATTGATTTGTACACAGATGGAGGCAGCTTCATGTAAGATGGACAATGTAAGCTGACTATGGAGAAGTGACTGACCATGCTCTTTCTCCAAGTATCTCAGCACAGCTTGCAGAGCTCATCACCTTCAAGGTAATTTTTACACAACTCATGGAGCCACTTGGAAAGAAAGAAGATTTTTAACAGTGGGAAACAAGGAAGTAAAATATGGGACACAGATATCAGAACTCTAGACTGCTGTTACACTACTAGAAGAGGTTGCAGTCATCCATAGCAGAGGTCACCAGAGGAAAATGACCCAGTGACAAAGGGTATTTGGATGGCAGATGCTGCAGTTTAAACCGCTGCTCCTTCTATTTCTGTTTCCAAGCATCTTGGATTCCTGTGCTTATCTTGGCACAACCCCCCACACACACATATTCAGAAAAAGGACATTGACTTTGCACCACAGCAGGGGGGCGCATTTAGAAGAGGATGGCTGGTAAAGAACAGCAGATGGATGTGGATTTCTTGCAGAACCAATCCTTTGGTTTTTCCTAGTCAATACAAAGACACTTTTGTGCCTCTTGGATGTACCCTTTTGCAGAACATGTGGCAACAGCCTGTGTAATTTGTGTGGTAAACAATCCTACTTTACCAAGATATAGTATCTCACTGGACATACCAAGTCAGGTAATGCCCAAGTTGTGGGTAGAGAGAGGGCAGGGATTGACTTTACCTGTGTGGGCTATCTTTTTCCTTGTCTCGAGAGGTTGTTTTCGCTTTACAGAAATGTCAAACCCAAACTTGAATCCATCAGTGACTGGTTTATTATGAGGCTAAAGATGGAGAACTGGGACACCACAACTATCTACACGTTACTGACGATGAAGTCAGTTATACTGGATGGAGATTGATTGCCCTGACAAAGGACTATAAGTATGATTGTCAGCCAACGTAGTGCAGTGGTTAGAGTGCTGGAATAGGACCGGGAAAACCCGAGTCCAAATCCTCATTCAGCCAAGACACTTGCTGGGCAACACAGAGCCTACAACTCAGATGATTTGGCCTGCCTCACAGGGTTGTTGTAAGGAGGAAGAACAGGATACAGAAGAGAATGTGAGATGCCACATGGAAACTGGACTTGTTAGCAGTGACTATGCTTGACCTGAAAGGCTTTAATGCCTCCTCAAAACCCCAAACTCACAAGGGATTGAAAAATGTGAATGCCTTTTTCTTTTTGACTTTATTGCTTTGCTTTTGCCCAGGATTGCTGCTTTGTTCTCGTGATCAGAAACCAGCCTACAACACAAGCCACCAAGCCTTAAATGAAGACATCATCCCCTGTTCTGGTCTTCAGGGAAAGGGGGGCCCAAGGCAAACAGGGAAACAAAAATATAAATCATGAAAAAGAAAAAAAAATTGCCAAAAGACCAAATTGAATTAGCCTCAGGTTTTGTCCATCCTTTGTATTATTTGCCTTGAAAACTTGACTTTTCCTTTTGTGCTAATGGTTGGCACCCAGAGACTTAGTCTCAGGATGCTGTCCCTACATGGGGGGGAGGGAATTGGCAACTCACTTGCCCGTCTTTCTCTTAAGTAAACAGGTTTGCAACCAACAGAGCCTTGAATTGTCTTTCCAAGAAGGATTGGTCCTTCCCAGATCGAAGGAATACCTGGATCCATCGCCAGAATGTGATCCCAAGGGAGTCTCCATCAACAGTGACCCAGGGAAACTAACCATCAGCAGCAGCAGCTACCCGAGGGCAGTGCCTATCTGCATTTCCAGTCCAACCCAATGGTGACAGGACGTTCATCTGCTACCCTGTCCTGTGTTTGAGGAAGAGCTCCTAAGTGTTATAGGAGAAGGATAGACAACAAACACCTGAAGACTGCCTGATAACAAACAAGCAAGCCAATTTGTTCACTTTTCTCTGGAGTCATACACGTAACAGCATTTCCCCAAGTTGTGAAGCCCTAGAACCATCCTACCTGGGTAAGATACCTTGCCAAAGACACTATTTCAACATTTTGCCAAGGACACTATTTCAGATTGCCCACAAGGGGGGGGAGTCAAGGCTCCCAAACACATGAACATTCGAGCTTGTCTGTGGACACTAGCCAAACAAGCCAAAATGACACGGCCAGGATAGCCAAAATCCTGCAACGTTGTACAAGAACATTTGGTTCTCAACTGAAGGACTAAAATATATTTTTCCTTACCAAGGACTTTTAGATTTTGAATTCTAAAAGCTCTCCATGGCTTCCTTTTTGGCCATGACAGACTTTAGAGGACACTAAGGGGGGTGGGAGTTGATGATTTGCACCACTTTCTTATATTACTTTCTTGTAGTGACTATGTGCTATCATTATGTTGAAAACCTTGCTATCTCCTGTGCTGTAAGGTCATGGACCTCACATGCTTGCTCTCCAGTCATTTCCTTATTGTTTCACTTATATATTGTGCCAATCATCTCATTGTTTCAACCAGAGCATTTACCTGCGAGTCTGCACCTACCCCCAAGTTACTGGTCCCTTTGTGATCTAAGACATTAAGCTGGCCCAAGCTTTACCTGCAATTTTATAGACACTTGTATTAATCAGTGTGATTATACGTGACTTGTCATTCTATCGCTTTCCACAAACTGATAATCCATTAATCACCAGAAGCACCTGGTTCCACAATGCTAGACTGTTATTGATACTTTATTTGGGATAAAGATGGGTTAAAACAATGTTGCTTGCTATAAGTTGTATGATCTTTATATGTACACTTTGCTGTTATGTGTAAAACTTTTTATCTATATCAAATCATGCCAGATATGTGTCGTTAAGGATATGTGTGTGATTTATAGAATTATACTAATTATGTTTGTAGCTCTAGGATGTTGTATGCAATGTATCTAGTTTTATTGCCATATGTACAGCCCATTTAGCACATACCATTTCTGTAAAAACTATGCTTAACGCATCACAAATGTTTAAGGCATCCCAAAACCACATGTGTCCCAAACCCTTTAGCCACAGGAAACACAGAGTTCCATCTAAGAGTTTATGCTATTATTAATATTTCCAAACAGTTAGAACTTTCATTTAACTAATATGGAGAGCATATTGATTTATGGGCAAGGAAGGTAATTCTAGTTATAGCATGTATTCTCTTTGTATTGATAATCACATGTTGCTGCTTACAATGCATTCTAGCTTTAATCCAAACGTTTATGAGAACCTTTAAACCTTGCCACAATGTAAGACCCATACATATAGCTGAACCTTTACAAACCTTAATTAAGGCATACTGAAGATTCAGGATGATGCAGTGTTTAAGGGGGGAATTGATGTGTTTTAGAAAACCAAAGTAACTCCATTTTACTTAGAATACCTCACTCTAACTTAAAGTAACCCCAGCCCAGCTCAGGCCAGCTCAAGGACACGGCCTCACATGATCAACGTCATTATCTCTCTCCACTAAAATGTATCTAAAGAAACTTGGTTCTCACCGTTCTTTGCTGACAGTTAAAGAAAACAGGATGTAACCAAATAAGGGGTGATCATCAGATGAACAATGAATCTTTCGCATGCGTACTAGATACTTAGTCTACCATTTTGTTGCCAAGTATACTATGTCTAGGGTGTCAACATCATTCAGATTGTCTGTATAAATGTAAGATGCACCTATAACCAATTTGTATCTCAATGCAGAGCAATAGCCCATTGATTTACCTTGCTGGCTGCAGCAGCAAATAAAATTGCCTCTAACTGATCCCCACTGAGTCTGTTTGATTGGCAAAAAGGCGGACCCAGGGACGAACCGGTATTCACATCACTAGGACTGGGGAAACCCGGGTTCCAATCCCCTTTCAGCCATGAAACTAGCTTGGTGACTCTGGGCAGGTCACTTCTCTCTCATCCTAACCTACTTCACAGGGTTGTTGTGAAAGAGAAACTTAACACCGCTCTGGGCTCCTTGGAGGAAGAGCGGGATATAAATGTAATAATAATCTGTAAGGGACAGCGGAGCCATGAGATTTCATAACCCCATGAGAAATGAACCTGTTCTTCTATATGCCATAAATAATATAGCTTGAGGGGCAGATACTTTTCTCTTCTCAGCTATCCTGGAGACCTTACTTCTTGTAAAGTCAGAGCCAGAGGTGGGGGGCTGGAGGTGAGATATAATGTTTTTGTGTGCCACACTGTGCATGGCGCATTATTTGCATGTAGGAACATAGGAAGATAGGAAGCTGCCATATACTGAGTCAGACCATTGGTCTATCTAGCTCAGTATCATCTTCACAGACTGGCAGCAGCTTCTCCAAGGTTGCAGGCAGGAATCTCTCTCAGCCCTATCTTTGTAGAAGCCAGGGAGGGAACTTGAAACCTTCTGCTTTTCCCAGAGCAGCTTCATCCCCTGAGGGGAATCTCTTCCAGTGCTCACACATCAAGTGTCCCATTCATATGCAACCAGGGAGGAGCCTGCTTAGCTAAGGGGACAAGTCATGCCTGCCAGCACAAGACCAGCTCTCTTTCTGTTGTATCAGTTTGAATCTGTAACTGACATTTCCATCTGTTCCCCCTAATTGTCCTTTCAAGTGGCAATCACAGAAGCTGATGACAAAGGTGTGCTATCCCTTTAAATGCCACAGGCCTTGGATGGTTCTAAGCCAGGCCTGCCTTCTGACAACTGGGATGGATTCTTCAGCCTTGAATTTTTCAAACAGGCTTGGTTGCTGTTCCTTGATGGCTTGCTTGAATTATTGCAGTCCTCAAGTCCGTCTCTCTTTATGTTATGTTATGTTATGTTATGTTATGTTATGTTATGTTATTTATTTATTTGTCAGACTTATATACCGCTCTATAAACTATGCAGAGATCAGGGCGGTTCACAACATGATAAACAATGAAAACAATTGAACAATGAAAATCAAACTCTTAAAACTGGGTAGCCATTCCCCAGGTCATCGGTATCTAGCCAGCAATGACTCTCTTCCCTGGTAAACTGACTTCCTGAAAGGGAACAGGCACCTGAGCTCTTTGCCTGCCCTTCCTCCTTCAGCTCTGACTCCATCTTCAGCCTTCTTCCTAAGACTTCCGTCCCATGCAGTATCTTCCTCCCAATCTGCCTGAAACGCCCATCACAGGCCCTTAAATGTGTCTGCGTGTGTGAGAGAGAAAAAGAGAGTGGTGTGCACACACTGCCTTGATAGTGCTGCCCAGAAGAAAACTCTTTCTGCTCACTGGTGGTAAGAATTAGAGGGAACGCTGGTGGGAGGGCAGAAACTGGTGCGGAGAGAGAAAATAAAACTGTGCTATTGTAGGACTGAAGGGAAGATTATCAAGTGACTTATAGAGTGAATTAAGATGCCATCCACTTCAGTTTCTAACTATCCTGCAGGAACTGGGCTACACAGGAACACATCTATCCAAACTATTTCATTAGCATAGAATTGTGCTTTCTTAATAGTTACAAGTGTGGGATGGAAAATGCCTTTTCAGAAAGCTGCTTTGTAATTGCTTTGTAGAAAGTGTGTTTGCAAGTCAGTGCCTCTGTGGGATGGGAAAGTACAAACCAAAAGGAAGTGTTGAGTCCGCTATCTGCCCAGAGCAGAATAAGTGGGGGTTTGCAGCAGCGGGGAGAGCTAGGCTCCCCTGAATAGTAACTGTATTGTTCTAGGAATGTGAAGGCTTCTTCTATTAATTAATTCTCTCTCTGCTGCGAAAGAGAAACTTAGAGCGCAAAGTCCAGCCTCTATGCAAGCATATGTACGAATGTAATGAACTGATTGCTTCTTTGGGGCTGAATGTTGATGCCCAGCTATGTAGTTATGCCAAAGTATAAAAACTTGTGACCCAGGCAGCTGGGCACGTCTCTCAGGTTTTACCGTTAGGTACTGGGAGCGTCACCAGCGCTGGTTTTCAATAAACGGTGATTTTGCTTCCTTCCATCATCCTTGTTCGTCTGCTTTGTGGTAACTGGGGGCCTCCCAGGTAACATAAACTGGTGCCGTTAATTCTCGGATGGTAAGCTGGTGATTTACCTGCCCATCGGTGGCTACTTGGGGGTCCCTTTCTCACGTCGTGGGAGAGCAACCCTTCGGCGCCACTTCTCCCATTGTAAGAAGGAAGGTCTTGACCCCCGGCGGCATGAGACCCAGACTCCCAAGCCCACCGAAGACGGGCGCGGAACGAGGCACACCAACGCAAGGGGTCCGGACAGGTGAAGTACTGGGACTCCCGGGACGGGTAGGAGACCAAGGGAATAGCCCACCCTAGGTCAAGGGCCGCTGCAGGCAGAGGGCACTGCCTAAAAGCAGGACAGGCTCTGGGAGGAGTTGGTGTGAATGTGTGCCGTTTGAAAGTTTGGTGAGTGCAGAGGGGGACCCCAAAGGGGGAAACCCACCCCGAGTGTGGCCCTGCACTGGCAGAGGCGGGACTCCTGAGTACGTTTTCTGTCCCGGCGACGGGAGGAGAGCGGAAACTGGAGGTGCGAAGTGTGAATTTGTCTGTCTAAAATCCTTTTGTGCCTCACTGCGTGGATCCCTTACCCGCAGTCCGTCAGTCCCCCCCCCCCCGAACTGTCTGTTTGTTTAGAGTGTAAGAGAGCACGCCTCTGGGAAAACAATGGGAGGGGAAGGGTCGATGCAGAAGAGCTTCAAGCCAGGCTTGGGGGGGCTCTGAGGGACTTCAGGCTACAGAGTCCCGAGAGCCAGAGGCCCAAGCCTGCCAGGACCATGTGAAGCACTTGGGGTTCCGTATCCCCAAGGCCAGTGGGAATTAGGAACACGGTAGGAAGGAGGCAGTTTGCTCTCTCCCCCAACTCAGAAATCAGGAAGGCAGGATCATTTTGATCCTGGCCCACTGAAGATGTTAGGAATCCAGAAGGCATGGAACATAGGTACCAGTTTGTTCCCTGAGACCAAATGCCCTTCCCCATGGCTCGGGAGCTGTTGCAAGCAACAGGCAACCCTCTGAGTAGCCATGAGGGCAGAGGCCCAGGCAAGCAGGCTGGGACCATTTGCCCAGCAGAGATGGAGGTAAATCTCAAAAGGAGAAGTGCAAGTTGCAGGAGATTGGCACAGATTCACTTGGAAAGATGTAGAGAGGTAGAGATGTTTCAGGAGGTTTATTTGGTGCATGTGATGTAAAGGCTGGTTAATTGTTGAAAGGCAGATGGAAAGGGGCTGGAAAAGTGTGAAGTACTGAAGGTTTGGCATGTTGTTTGGAGTTGCTTGTTGTGAAGCCAGGAAGGAAATGTTTGGGTGGTTGTAGGACAAGGAGGGACAGACAGAAGGTGGAGAAGCAGGGTTGTAGGAGAGCAGAGAAGGAAAGCAGCAGACAGGGGAGAGGAGATAGAAAGGAAGTGGAAGGCGTGGTGGGACGGGAAACCGGAGGCCACCAAAGTCCTGATAGCGCAGGACGAAGCCGGGAGCCTTCCAGTAGGCTTGGGCAGAGAATGCCCAAGGACAGTCTCATGGCCAGAGACAAAAGGTTAACTTTTGGCAGCCTCCACTTCAGAAGGCATGGGTAAGTTGAGCAGGAGAAGGAACAGGTCAGGATATAGAGGAGGGTCACAGGGAAGGAAAGGAGTGCCCCACGAGAAACCGGGAACTCCTGCCTGGGAGGCCGGTGGTCACAACACAAGTCTGGCAGAAGGATGCCACAGGGACAGGTGTTGGAAGACCACCATCACAGGGGCCCCCGAGAGGCAGGAGCCAGGAGACTTTGTCAGCCTGGCCTCCCCAAGGAGGGCGAGGACAAACCGGTTACCATCAGCACAGGGGGCCAGAAGATGAGACACAGTAAGGAGATCTTCTGCCTGCCCAAGGTTGTTTGGTGTACCCAGCAAGTGGCTGTTATGCACTGCAGGGGCTACCAAAGGGGGGATGGCAGGAAGGCACAAGGCAACAGGAGGGCTGACCAGGCAGCCCAACGAGTGGCTGAGGGTCTGCAAGCAGATCCAGCCCGACAGGGGATCCTGTTGTTCAAACCCACAGATCTCTGGGACTCACAGCACCCAGAACACCCAGGGGATGAAACCAGGATGGCTGAGTCATCAGCCAGGGACCGGGGCTGGTTCCTTTCAGCCAGACAGCAGGCAGGCAATGCCCAGAGGGTTGGGACACGCGTTGGTAGAACACTACCATCAGTCCACCCACAGGGGAAGAAATGGCCCCGCAAGGCTACTGCAGGAATCCCTACATGTCTACAACGTGTCTGCTTAGGGAAAAAGCTTGTGCACGTTACGTGACATGTGCCAGGAAGGAGCCCATTGTGCTCCTTGGGGCTCAGGTAGTAGAGGCAGCCCTAATTGAGTATATCCAAATTGACTTCACTGATTTTCCCGGGCAGAGACAGTTCACCAAGTCCCTGCACCTGCTCACACCAACACGGGGTGTTGACAAAAGGGAAGTTTTCAACGGAATGAAAAGAATGTTGATTTATAGACCATTTTGCTAGTGACTGTGTTTTCTTGGGGTTTCTTTGTTCCGCTTGACTGGTTAACTTGCTCATGGGTTAAGCCCTAAACAGACTTAAATGTTATATCACAGTTTATTTTGTTTAAATGCCGTTTGAAATATGTAGCTGTTCATTTTGTTGTGTTTTTAAAATGATATTTAAAATGTGAACTTCCCTGTTTTCCATCAAAAATGTTTGTTTAAATGTTAACTGTGACTGATGCTAATTTCAGGGGAGCTGTGGGTGTGTATATGTGTGTATGTTTCTATGGGTGCCCAGAGATGCTTCGGTGAAGATTCTGTTCCTGAGAACTTTCTTTCTGTTCAGTTCTGTTTCTATTAGGCTTTGTGTGAAATGCCACATTTTGGTCATATATGTGAGAGTGTTTTGGTGATTTGCTATATAGAGGCTGGGTTGTATATATATGCTGAAGAAAGGGCGAGTTCTCTCCCAAATGTTTGATTGTGTGTGTCCTTGCCATTCAGATGCAATTGTTTTTGCCAAATGTGATTTTATACTGAAGTATTGGCTTATGGTGATTTCCTTATTACAAACTTGTAATACTTTCTTGAGCTAAAGAGAGCTTGGAGAAAAGCTTTGTATTAATGTATACTTTTAATTTTCTTTATATTTTCTGTATGGCCTATGGCTGTAATGAAATTGCTTGACTAAAAAGAGGGGGCTCTTAGATTCCTCTGACTCTGTTTCAGTTGTTTTTGTATAGACTGTACATGAAAAAGTGTTTCCAACATGGAGTCGGGCAAATGCTAAATTATGACTGGAGTGTAGTCTCCTCACTCCCAATATTGGGTGAAAAGGAAGATCTCTGAACAGCAACTTGTCATTGTGGGTAAGAAGGAAAAGAGATTTTAAGTCAGATAGTCAAATGCAGTTATTGTTTTATATTTTTGTAATATGGATGAAATATTTCTGCTAATAGATTTTGATGTAAACTAAGAGTATTATCAATGGGTCTGAGGCTTAAAATTTATAAATTTGTCCCACCGCCAGCCCTGCTTTGCTTTCATAGGGAACTTTAGGACTCCAGATTATTTATACCAAGTAGCAGAGAGTTCCAAAGGACCGGTTTGCATTTTACCTGGAAAACCTCCCAGCTTTAAAAGGGATCAAGTTTTTGTAACCCACACCCTGTTTTCACAGCTCCTGATTAGAGATTTGATAATAAATTGTGTTTATCACAGGCTTCACTCTTCTGCAAGACTATGGACAATCTCTGATAACATTTTTTTAATTAAAGAAGCCTGTTTGTTTCATGAGACTTTAAACCTCGCAAAAGAGATTTTCAACAAGGTATAGTATTTTTGTTTGGGGCAAGGACTATTTCTTTTATAGGTTTTTCTGAGGATATTGTTGCCCTACCAAGCTTGCTAGTGATGAGGCTGAAGACGGAGAGCTGGAACACTACCTACACGTGGCTTAGATGGGGGCAGTGAAAATCCCAAAGGCCAGATGTCACTGACGAATCATGAAGTCAGATACACTGGATGGAGATTGATTGCCCTGACAGAAGTCTGTAAGTATGTAGGCAGCCAACGTAGTGGTTAGAGTGCTGGACTAGGACCAGGGAGACCTGAGTCTGAAGCCTCATTCGACCACACTGCTGGGTGACACTGGGCCAGCTATTTAAACGGCCTGGCCTGCTTCGAAAGATTGTTGTGAAAAGAAAAAACTTATGTACTACACGCTCTGGACTTTTCGGGAGAACAGCTGGATATTCGAGCACTGGAGTTTATGTTGTGGCCTCTCGAGTGATAAGACTGTTTGACCTGTCAGATTTTACTGCCTTTATAGTCACAAACCCACAAGGGGGTATGGATGTGAACATTATTATTTTCTCTTTTTGATTTTCATGGTTTTTGCCTCCTGCTCAGGATTGCTCATCAGGTGAAGTAAATGAGGACATTATCCCCTGTTTTGGACTTTGGGGGGAGAAAAGAGGGCAAGCAGGAAAACAAAAACATAAATTGGAAAGAAAATGCCAAAAGATCCAATTGAAAATAGCCTCAGGTTTATTTATGGTATTGGGCTACTCAGGAACTCAGTTTCAGCATGTTGTCCCTACCCAGGGGAGGGAAATTGGTAATTCATGCATCTGTCTTTTATTTCTAGCATCAGCAGGATTGCCTTGAACTGTCTCTCCCGAGAGGGATGTCTTTCTGTTACAGACCAAAGCAGTGGTCAAGTGAGAGAGAGAGAGGAGCTTTCAGAAGAACCGGCAGTGTGACAGACCGGGCTAACTATCATCAGCAACAGCTGCTTCCTGAAGGGGGTTCACCATTTGCATTCCCAGTCCAGGCCAATGATGACGGAACATCCATCGGCTGCCCTGTCTTGTGTTCGAGGAAAAGGCCGTGATGCAGGTTTCTTGTTCCTGATACTCCTGCATCCCAGAGTGCTACAGTTAAAGACTTGATGCCAAATATCTGAAGAAGGCCTGAAGGCTAACAGGCCAGCCAGATATTATACGACATTATTCCACATTGCCCATGAGGGGGGAGCCAAGGCTCTCGAGCACATGGACATCCGAGCTTGTCTATGAACACTAGCCAAACAAGCCGTGCTTGCCTAGCCAAAACGAACACTCAGCTCCGCACAGCAGTGTACCAAAATCGGCTAGCACTTGACTATGTGCTAGCAATGGAGGGTGGTGTGTGTGGAAAATTCAACCTGTCTAATTGTGGTATCCAGATCAATGACCAAGGGAAGGCCATAGAGGAAATCACTGATCGGATGCGCAAAATAGCTCAAGTTCCAGTCCAGAACTGGGAAGGCCTGGCCACGCCCGATTGGTTTGGAAATTGGTTTGAGTACTTTGGAGGTTTGAAAACCATGGCGGGAGGAGTTCTGATATTGCTTTTTGGTTGTTTATTGATACCTTGTTTATTACCCCTGTTTATCTCTTTGGGACAAGAGGCCGTTGAGAGACTAGTAAGAAAAGAAACTGCCCCCCATATAATGGCTATGGATACAAGGTTCCACAAGAAGAGAAGCCATAAAATGGCTTCTAAGGGGGGAGATGTGGGATGGAAAAGGCCTTTTCAGAAAGCTGCTTTGTAATTGCTTTGTAGAAAGTGTGTTTGCAAGTCAGTGCCTCTGTGGGATGGGAAAGTACAGACCAAAAGGAAGTGTTGAGTCCGCTATCTGCCCAGAGCAGAATAAGTGGGGGTTTGCAGCAGCGGGGAGAGCTAGGCTCCCCTGAATAGTAACTGTATTGTTCTAGGAATGTGGAGGCTTCTTCTATTAATTAATTATCTCTCTGCTGCGAAAGAGAAACTTAGAGCGCAAAGTCCAGCCTCTATGCAAGCATATGTACGAATGTAATGAACTGATTGCTTCTTTGGGGCTGAATGTTGATGCCCAGCTATGTAGTTATGCCAAAGTATAAAAACTTGTGACCCAGGCAGCTGGGCACGTCTCTCAGGTTTTACCGTTAGGTACTGGGAGCGTCACCAGCGCTGGTTTTCAATAAACGGTGATTTTGCTTCCTTCAATCATCCTTGTTCGTCTGCTTTGTGGTAACTGGGGGCCTCCCAGGTAACACAAGTGATACTTCGTTGGAAGTATTAATAGTAACCTATAAGTAACGGAGCCAGCGTGGTGTAGTGGTTAGAGTGCTGGACTAGGACACGGGAAACCCGAGTTCAAATCCCCATTCAGACATGATACTAGCTGGGTGACTCTGGGCCAGTCACTTCTCTCTCAGCCTAGCCTACTTCACAGGGTTGTTGTGAAAGAAAAACACAAGTGTATAGTACACCGCTCTGGGCTCCTTGGAGGAACAGCGGGATACAAAATGTTAATAATAATAATGATAATGATAATAACAACAGAAAACAGAGTTTAGATATCAACAGTTAACAGGAAAAAAATTAATTATTAAATGAAACCAAAAAAAGGGCTGTGAAACCCACCCATTCTGCTGAAAACCTGGCGCCCTGCCCACATGTGTTCCCCCGCCCTCTCAGTGCCCCCAGTCCGGCCCTGGTCCCTCCGCTCCAACCCGATCATCACGCCCTGCTGCTGGCGCCGCTGTTACTGTGCATCACGTGGACCTGCCTGGCACCTGCGTGCAGCATCCCAACCATCTCCCGCTGGCGCCTCCTTCCTCTTCCCGCGCTCCAGACGCTGTGCTTGAATCCCGTCTGAGCTTGTTGCGGGCATTGGAGGGGGGGGGAAGGTTTAAACAACAAGCAGCAGCAACCAACCAAGCCAATTCTCTTGCTTTCCTGCGTGCGGGTCCGGCCGTTCCCCTTTCCCTGCTCTTGAGGGAGGACGGAGCTGCCTGAGCAGATGATACCAGACAGGGTGTCAAGCTGTGGAGGAGCTGCGCCCTGGAAGGAGTGGGAAACAGGTTCCCCTTTTCCCTGCTCTTGAGGGAGGAGCTCCCTGCCTCAGCCTATTATATCAGCGTTAACAATCAGCAGCCTGACATTGACTCAACTAAGTTTCCTTCAGCTGAGGTTGAAACCTTAGTATCATGATCCCAACCTGATCCATTGGTTTCTTTTCCTGGCTGTCCATGGTATCCTCCAAAGTCTTCTCCAGCACCAACGTTCAAAAGTGTCGATGCTTTTTCTATCTGGCTTCTTCAAAGTTCATATATATTATATACAGTGTTATGTACATAATTACATGAAATCTTTGTGTATTAAATTTTGAATACAGACTAATTGTATTTCTAATTTTTATTTTTCACGATAACTAAGGGCGCTCAACAGAATGTTGCATCTGGGCGCCAGATCCCCTAGAGCCAGCCCTGCTTAGAGGTCTGTGTGTCAACATCCTCTGTCTCTCTCTCTCCCTCCTTTGCTTCGTCAGAGTATTACAGCAGAAATTCTCTTCCTGCGCTAATCAACAGAAAGCGGCTCTTCTGCAAAGCAACATCAAACCTATTATTGGTTTATTGAATTTCTATACTGCCTGATATAGAAATCTCTAGGCACTGTTGCTGGGAATTGTTTGCTGGAATTTAGTTGCTGGGCATTGTTTAAGTACACCTAATGCTTTTCATCCCTTCCCTTCTCATCCCTCTAGTGGGTGACCCTATGGCAAGGTATACCTGTCTGCTGTCTGGGTGCTGAATTCCCAAGACGCCTGCTTCTTGATCTTCAATTCACCTCCCAGTTAGGTTTACCAACTCTTCATCCAACTAGGGGCGCACCTAGGTGCCCATTTTGGTGCCCAGGCCTGAAGGGCTTCAGAGGGGGCCCCCGCCGCCACGAGGCACACACTCCCTGCCACAAGCCCCCTGCTGCCACGAGGCCCCCCTTGGACATTTTTAGTGCAAACCTAGGTGTCCTCCTGCAGCCGCTGCCTGCACACGCCACTGCCCTGGCCGCCGCGCCACTCCTTGCCCTTTTCACCACCTTTTTGCAGCCACCATGTGCATGGCCGGTGAGGGTGGGGGTGATCCAAGCAGGCATCCCTCCATGGTGGTGGTGGCGATGGGCGGAGCAGCCACTGGGCCTGTCATCCAGGGGCTTGTGATGATCTACTCCCACTGTGCAGGTGCGCTGGAGTGCCTCGCAGTTCTCAAGGGCTGCTGGGCTGCTCCGCCCACCACCATGGAGGGGAGGCCTGCTAGATCAAACCCTCACCCCCGGCCACGCACATGGCAGCAAAAATTATGAAAAACACTGGAGGTTCAGCGCAGCCGGGCAGCAGCAGGGTGGGCACGGGGTGGTGGCTGGAGGCCTCGCTGACATTTTCCCCAAGGTCCGGGGGTAAGAGCGCCTCTGCATCCAACTGCCAATAGCAAGATATCTCCACAACCTGCTTCTCTGCACTAAGGAACAACTTAGGTGAGAAGAAAGATGGATATTTTCAAATACTCAGCCAAGGCAGCATGTGGCAAATGTAATTATTTATTTAATAAATTAACATTTGCTATAGAACAACAACTTCTTCTTCTTCTTCTTCTTCTTCTTCTTCTTCTTCTTCTTCTTCTTCTTCTTCTTCTTCTTCTTCTTCTTCTCAAAGAAATAAAAGGTGGTTTTGATTGCAATGAGTGCAAAATAAAGTAGCTCAGCTCTGGCAACAATGGCTGTTCTGCTGCCTCTTTTTTTCTGACTGAAACATCCTCCATTTGGTAGTTGGGAGAAGTGCCTTTTCTTATCATTGCTTGTAAAGAAAATTGGCCTGACACTCTTTCTGTCTTACAAGCAGTTTGATGGTTCTATGACTGAAGTCCAGAATTTCTTTGATCATCTGCTTCTCGATGGACAGCATCGCCAAGCCATTAAGTCTTTGCCCCCAGATCCCCAAAGGAAGACAGGACACACGTGTATGGATGAAAACTAGGGCCACTTTATTAACTATAAACTATGCAGAGATCTGCAACAGGTATAACTATAACCTCCATAAACTAGAGTGTGGGCAACTCCAATTCCCTTTTCGGGTAGGCACAGCCTCCTAGCGAGGGCTGAGCTCCTCTCACTGTTGGGCAAAGCAGCCAGGCTTGGCAGATGCCATATGAAACCTCAGCATAGCCCCACCAAGCCACACAGTTTACTCTGTCAAGGAGGTAGCCACCAGGGTCACCACCACTGTTCCCTCCAACATGGATCCCCAGATGTTGTGGACTACAACTCCTATAATCCCCAAGCAAAATCCATTGTAGCTTGGGATTCTGGGAGTTGTAGTCAACATCTGGGAATCCCTGTTAGAGGAAACACTGGTCACCACCCCTCCAGCCCCAAAGCTCTGAGTGGGTCAGCTAAACAGTGCCCTAAAAGTGGTTCCTTCGCTAGGTGACCAGATTTGGCTTTTTAAAAGCCAAATTCTGGCTTACGGCTCATTTGACCCACCTGAGACACCCCTGGGCCACAAAACCCTGAAAGGTTGTTCCATGAAACCATCTCTACCTGAAAGGTGCCTATGGCTGAGCACCAATCGAGGTCTTAACCTCCAAAGCCCACACTCACCTGCCAAAGTGACCACTTAACCTGCAACCAGACTCCCACCCCTAAAAAGGGGGTTATTCCCTTTAAAACACAGTCAGTGAGGAGTAGGCAAAAAAATCTCCACACAAAGCCAATCAGGTGAAGACCAAAAATTCCTACTCGGCCCATAAGCGACCAGCTAATCTCTCACTGAACTAGGGAGGGTGGGCGGGAGCCGCAAAGCCTGCAAAGTTCGAAGGAGGGAAGCACGTGTGCCACATAAGTAGCAGCAGCGCCACACTGACCCCATTGGCCATCCCATGCATGTAGCCACTTCTCACAGAGGACGGTTACATGGGAGCCATGTCCTCCTGGTCAGGGCTGATTTGGCTTGATCTTGGACTGGACCACCTTTCCTGAAGGCCTGTTTGTTTCGCGATCAAACCATCGAACCAGCCTGGTTCTCAGGCTGGTTCAGAGAACCAGCCTGATGGCAATTGCCTCTGCTTACCTTATCCAGCTGGGATTCACCACCTAAAACAAACACACAGAAACAAACAAACAAGAAATGTAGAGGAACACATTGATTAGCACTAGGAAGACCTGTTGGCAAAACTGCCTCTGCTTAACTTACCCAGCTCGGATTTGCCACCTAAAAGAAACACACACAACACAAAACAACAGCAAGGAATGAAAAAGAACACATTGCATAGCACTGGGAAGACCTGATGGCAATTGCCTCTGCTTACCTTATCCAGCTGGGATTCACCACCTAAAAACAAACACACACAAACACACTCACAAGGAATGTAAAGGAACACATTGATTAGCACTAGAAAGACAGGATGGCAAAATTGCCTCTGCTTACCTTACCCATCTGGGTTTTGCCACCTAAAAGAAACAAGCACACTCACACACAAATGAGGAATGAAAAGGAACACATTGCATAGCACTAGGAAGACTAGATGGTAAATTTGCCTCTGCTTACCTTACGCAGCTGAGATTTGCCAACTAAAACAAACAAATACACAAATGAGGAATGTAGAGGACTACATTGCATAGCCCGGGAAAGTGTTGGAGATGGACTACCAGTGCATCAACTTTTTGCACCAACTATCCTTATGACCACTAGGGGCATTGGGGGTAGAGATAGTGAGTAAGGGCTCCCTAACTGTTCTATTGGTCTCTACTCTATAACCCCTAATAGGACTCTTCAGGTATTTCCTGTTGAGAGTCAGAAAGAATCCCTTCCTTTCCTCTTAGAGAGCAGATGGAAACATCTCTCTCTCTCCCCCACCTATTCATTATGTTGTTCTATAAATTAGGGTTAGGTCTTTCTTATCCAAAGGTGTACTTCACCAATAAATATTTTGTATTTATTCTACAAGCATCTCCATGTGACTTCTCTAAATAGCTGCAACAACTAAACTCTGCAACTACTCTGTAACTGGAATGGGTAGCTTCTTTAGTGCTCTGCTAATTAATTGGGGGATAAAAATTACAACCCCCCAAGAGAAAGAGCTGCTGGCAAGATCGCCTCTGCTCAGAGGTGCACCTAGGTAATTTTGGAGCCTGGAACTAAAAGCCTTTGGAGCCCCCACCCATCGCCAATGCAAATTAAACATTTTTTAACACATACGTTCTTGAGGGCACAAACCACACCACCCAGGACAGACTAAAGATTATTTGGGAGCCCCCAAGGAGTATGGACACCAGGGCTGCATCCCCAAAATCCAGGAGTAAATGCACCTCTGCCACTGCTTACCTTACTCAGCTCAGATATGCCACCTAAAAGAAATGCACACACGCACAAACACACAAATGAAGAATGAAAAGGGGCTGGAATGAAATGTGGAATGAAATGAGGAATGAAAAGGGGCATCAAGGAAAGGGCAGGTTTCCTACCTGTAACCGTAGTTCTTCAAGTGGTCTTCTGTGCGTTCACACTTGGGTTATTCGCCTGCGCAGAGCCACGTTCTGGAACCTTCCAAAGCTTCACCCCCCAAAAAGGAAAAAAGAGCGGGAAGACGCACTCCCTTTGTAGGTTGATCCCCACACTACCTCAGTCAAGGAGACCGCCGCTGAACAAAAGAGACCAGCTGCTGTGGGGAGGTAGGGCGGGAGTGTGAATGCACAGAAGACCACACGAAGAACTACGGTTACAAGTAGGAAACCTGCCCTTCTTCTTCGTGGTCTCTGTGCATCACACTTGAGATCATAGCGAGCTAGCTTACCTGGCTGGTGGGAGGAGCCTAATGAGAGACTGAGTGAAGTACTGCCGTCCCCATGCATGACTGATCTCTGGAACGAACATCCAGCGCATAGTGTTGTATGAAGGTAGACGTGTTAGCCCACGTAGCTGCCCTGCAAATCTCCTCCAATGCAATTCCCCACCAAAAGGCTTCCGATGACGCCACTGCCCTCTTGGAATGGGCCCGAATAGGGCCCGGCAATTGCTTCTTAGCCAGCTGGTAGGCTAGATGTACAGTCTCTGCTACCCAGGATGAAACTCGCTGCGTTGATATAGGCATGCCCATAGATGAGCCTGAAAAGCTGACAAAGAGTCTCTCTGTCCTTCTGAAGGGTCTTGTCCAATCTACATAGAAGGCAAGAGCCCTCCGAACATGCAAAGAGTGGTAGGCCCTTTCTTTCTCCAAGCATGGATCAGGGAAGAAAACGGGCAGCCTTAGTTCTTGCGCCAGATGGAACTCCAACACTTCAATGACAGGATCTTCAAAGAACAAGTCGCCATGGGTTCGAAAGGTGGCAACATTAACCGCGGAAGAACTAGTTGAAGGTCCCATATGGGCAACAAATGTGGATGAGTTGGGAACAAATTTAATAACCCTTTCAAAAACTTCTTTACCACCAGGTCAACAAACAGACCCAAATAAGTGTGGTAGGAAGCAATAGCGGCCAAATGCACCCTGATGGATGCCTGTGCCAGTCCAGACTCTCTCAGAGCCAGAAGATATTCCAGGATAGTCTGGACCGGGACCTGATCAGGGGCTAGACCAGACTTCGCCACAAAATCAGAAAACTTCTTCCACTGGACAGGATAGCAGCGTCATGCAGATGGCTTCCGTGCTGCTTCCAGGACTTTAAGTACAGAGTCTGAGAGGGAGGGGAGCGTCAGATCCTCCAAGCCGTCAGATGGAGGGATTCTACATTCAGATGGATCCTGCGGGCCCCCTCCAATGTCAACAGTTCCAGGTATACCAGCAGGTGCACAAAGGTGTGGTTGGCCAATTGCAGGAGGGAAGTGAACCAGGGTTGCCGCGGCCACCAAGGCACCACCTGAAACGCATCTGCTCTGTCCCTTTGCAGTTTCTCAAGTACCCTTGGAATTAAAGGGAACGGCGGGAATGCGTACACAAAGTCTCCTCCCCAGTGGTGAAGGAACGCATCACCCAGGGATCGTCAGCCCATCCCACCCCTGCTGCAATACTGGACGCACTTCCTGTTGCTCTCCGAGTCCCCCAGCGATGGAACAAGCCTTTCAACACATTCCTCTCTAGAGACCACTCATGAGAGTTTCCCGTCTGTCGGCTGAAGGCATTCGCCAGGGTGTTCGAGACTCCTTCTATGTGCTCCGCTGTTGGCCAGATACTTCTGCTTGTGCACCACGCCCAGATCTCAAGTAGCAGAAACAATAACTTGCAAGAGACCGTCCCACCTTGACGGTTTAGGTATGAGCGGGCTGTGGCATTGTCTGTCAAGATGAGTACAGACTGTCCCCAGATCCAGTGGCGGAAGGCCTTTAGTGCTAGGAGGATGGCCATTAACTCCAGGTAGTTTCTGTGTTCGTACTTGAGATGGTGAGGCCAAAGGTCGGCCACTGTGAATTTCCCGAAGTGCGCTCCCCATCCAGATGTGGAAGCGTTAGTTGTTATTGACAATCTCGGAGGAGGGCGCTGGAAAGGGACACACACACCCGTCAGATGTGCGGACTTCGTCCACCATTGTACCTATGCCAGTACGCTCCACGGGGCCCACATCTCTGTCGGGGCGATGAAGGTGGGGATTGAAGTTGTCCAGGAACCACATTTGTAGAGGCCTCATGTGAAAGCATGCGAGTGGCAGAACAGCCGTAGATGAAGCCATGTGCCCAAGTATCTTCTGCACCACCCTGGCCGTGTGACACCTCTTATGGCAGAAACGCAGGGCTGCCTCTCTTATGCTCAGCACCCTGTGAGGGCCACGGTATGCACTGCTCTCTCTGGAATCCAACAGTGTGCTGAGGAACTCCACACGTTGCAGTGGTCAGAGTTTCGAATTCGTGAAGTTGACCTCTAGACCCAGGGACCGAAGCAGCTGAAAGGTGAGCAGCTGAAAGGTTCTTTGAGGCCTTTGCGGGAGTTTGCTACCAATAACCAATGGTCGATGAATGGGAAGACCATCACCCCTTGCAGCCGGAGGTGTGCCGCTACCACCGCCATAGATTTCATAAAGACGCGAGGTTGATGATTAGCCACCCGGAGCTGTAAGCTGGACGCAGAGTATAGTCTCCTGCCCACGGCATCCTGCCCTCCCTGTCTGAAGGAGCTGTCAAACGCCGTAGTTTGGACTTCGATTGGGCCAATTCAACTACAACCAAATTTGGTGTGGGGTGTCTGGTGAGGTATTGTGTATCTTGCATTTCAGACATGCCCTCCAGGCATTTGGAAGTGGAGGCAACTGAGGCAGGTTTCTCCCAGGCTACTTTAATTATCTGGGCAATGGTTGGTATTAGGGGAAGGGCTAATATCCCTGTAGCCTGCGCTTGGATCAGCTCAAAGATGGAATCCTGAGCAGTGTGATGTAGCTCCGAAGTATCCAACCCAAGGGAGGCCGCCAATGCCATGCACAGCAGCTGCTCTGTGTAACGTTTCAGTTCCGCTAAGGAGGCACCCTCCGGTTGCTCCGATTCCGGCTGTTCCGTTGCACTCTCTGTTCCATCCACCTCTGGAGTACCTGGTGGATACAGCGGTTGCAACCTCAGGTCCTCGACAGGAGTATCAATCTCCACCACCGGTGCTGGCGACGGAAGCGTTGGATCTACTGGCTCTGCAGGCGGAGCCATAGGAGCTGGCAGCATAGGGTCCACAGGCTGGGTCGGGGCTGGAAGCACAGGATCCACAGGCATCGGGGGTGGCAAAGGGACCTCGAGTGGAGCGCTTGGAACCGAAGGAGATCGAGGGTCTGCTGGTCTTGCTTTCTTTGGCTTCTTCCCTTGTTTCCTGCTACGCCTCTTAGGGCTAGAATCTGATCTAGGAATCTTATCCCGACATAGAATGGGAGCGTGACCACTTATGTCCTCTCCTCTTTCCGCCTGGATAATCCCTTAGCCTTTCTTTGTAGAATGGACCTGACGGAAATCCAAAATAGTTCCCCGGCTCCACATCAGTGTAAGGAGCCATCATCCAGTGTGAAGGGTGCCTGTCCCTCTCAAAGTGTGGGGCATAGACCCATCTAGAGAGCAATGGGTGGTAAAACCAATGATAACGTTTCCCATGATGTTTAGATTTGCAGGATGTCTCACTCGAGGAGGATGAGGGGGAACCTGGGTAGCAGGGGTCCAACCCACCTCCTACACAATCTGCCTGAGTAGCAGGGCTGGCCCAGGTCTGCTTTGCCCTGATTGAGCTCGTGGCTGGTTTTGAGGACGCAAGCCGCACCTTCTCGCCCTGTACCATAACGGGAGGTAAGCCCGGCAGAGGCGGGGGTAATTCCAGTGGAGGCAGCTACAGATCGAGTACGGCTGCATGCACTAGACCTCGGCAGTAGCGACCGTGGCATTTTGTTGTTCAACAGGCTCAGACTCAGAGTGGGGCTGTCCTTCCATCCGATTTTGAGGTCCCGACCATGGGCTACCTCCTGTCGCTGCCAAACTTGCTTGAAGGGACCTTTCCCACATCTCTGCTGTGGCGAGCCTGCTTGGTGAAGCCCTTAAAAATTGTACAGGTGTCCACCTTATGGGCCTCCCCCAAGCAAGGAAGACACTTTGCGTGCCTGTCCAAGGTGGGGATTTTTGCTGCACAGGCCAAGAAACATTTCAAGGCTGCTGACCTCCCAAGCGTGGGGGGGTGGGGAGGCGCAAAAGGAATCAAAATGCAAAATGGACGGTCAGATATACTTAGAGAAGAGAGAAACAGATAGAATAAAAGGACGTTAAAGTAGACAATTGTATAGGAGATACGTTCTGAGGTGAAGGCAGAGCAAAGCTCCAACGTCTTGCCCTAGCAGAGGTCGATGAGGGGGTGAAGCTTTGGAAGGTTCTGGAACGTGGCTCTGCTCAGGCGCCTAACCCAAGTGTGATGCACAGAGACCACAAAGAAGAAAGGGGGGGTTCCTGCAAGGCCTGGCTGGGACTGGACCCAGGCTGCAGTACCAAGGGAGGCAGTAGCAGCTTCCGGATCACCGTGTGGCTGCTGGAGGTGATGGGCCTATTTGCTCCAGATTTCTCCAAGCTGAATATGTGAAGTGAAAGATGAAAGATGAGGGGGAGAAAGATGAGGGGGAGACACACAGAAAGATGAGGGGGAGACACACAGCTTATTTCTGGGTCTGTGGTGGGGCCCAGCACTTGGATGGTCAGCGCTGGCCTGATGGCCAGAAGAAGCCTGGGAAGGAACCATCTCCCTGGACAAGCCAGAAGGACAATCCTGCCCCAGAGGGAAGACGTCCCACCCAAGCTCCCCAAGATCCAGGTTCCTCCTGGGGAGGGGCTGCAATAATTTGGCATGCTCCACAGCAGCCTCCTGCTTCTTTCTGTGGAGTCTCCACACACCTGGCTGCCTTGACCTTCCCCAGAAGGGCTGGTGGGTTGCCCTCCGATGGCGGCTTCCACTTGCTTCTGCTTTCTGCCTGGGGTTACCTCTTGGATCTTTTGACAGGCTGCACCCTTTCTGTTGATGATTCTGCCCTAGTAGTTTACATAACCTCTGCAGATTTGTTTGGACAAAAGCAAGTCATACAATTTCAGAGCTGAATATAAGTAAGTTAACCATGAAAGATGAGGGGGAGACACACAACTTATTTCTGGGTCTGAATCTGGGTCTGCCTTGAGGGGGGGCAGCGTTTGGATGGTCAGCTTTGGCATTGGGTCGAGCCCCTACCAAGCTTGTGGTGGTTGCAAAGAAGATGACAGTGTATTCAGCAGAGGTCAGCCCATCGGGGTCTGGGCCTTCATTCTCGTTATGGTATTTGAAGAACTCTGGGGAGGAACCGGCTCCATGGACAGGCCAGAAGGACACTCCTGCCCCAGAGTGAAGAAGTCGCACCCAGGCTCCCCAAGGAGGTCCATTCACAGGGGTTTGCATAACTTCTGCGGATTTGTTTGGACAAAAGCAAGTCTCAGAATTTCAGAGTAGAATAAAGGTATGTTTATCATGAAAGTTGAGGGGGAGACAGAAGGCATGTGGTCCTTTCCCTCCAGCAGCCTGTCCCAATCTGGTGCCCTCTTCCAACTAGATACTATTCAGGGCCAGTTCAACGATATGGCGAAAGTGGCACTAGCCAGGGGTGCCGAGGATTAATGGGCTCCGGAGGAGGATGGTGGGCTGGGGAAGGAAAGCACGTACCTGCTGCTTTCCTTACCACACAGGCTTCCTATCTTGCTGGAACTGTCTGGGTAACACGTGAGAGGGAGAGAGAGGGACAGAGCTCTTCACCAGCGCGCGCACACACACCTGCTGTGTTTAGCAAGGCTGCGTGGTGTTTGTGTGGTGTGCTTAAGCACGATCATTCTCCCCCTGACCAGGGATCTCTTCTCAATTTCACTTGTGCTTTGGAAAACTGGGGGGTGGGGGTGGGGGACACCCGAGGACTCTTTTTAAAGCCTTCCTGCCTAATCAAGCTATTATCTGGTTAAGGACACCTTGACTGATTAATCCAATTAGTTTTCATCGATCAATCAATTAATCAATCAGTAAATCAGTTAGATGTGATTAACTGATTGACACGTGATATGACCAAAAATAAGAGTTTTGAAGGGAGGAAGTCTACTTGCTTCCGTTTTAGCTATTTGTATACCGCTTTTCAACACAAGTTACATAGAAGAGTGAGAAATAAGTAAAGATAGTTCCCTCAGGGTCATTTCTTTTTGAGTAGCACACATTCATTCTGCATTTGTACTTGCACTTATTTGGAAGGGGCTGGCTTCAGAGAGCAACTTTCTTTGAATAGTGGCACAAATTAATTCTGTGTTTTGTTTCTTGCTTGAATTTACTTTGAGGGTTCATTTTTAAAATCCACCTCTGCAGCCCATTCCATTTCCCTTTCATGTTGGCTCCATTGTCGTAGCTTTGGTCCCTCATACCACCAATATTAAGATTCCAGGCATGCAGTTGATTGACAAGAGTGTCACACAAACCCTCTCCAGTTGCATCATGCACTTCCAGGAAACCTAGGAAATGTTCTTCTATGTCCACAGCGTCTTCTTTGCTGGAAACAAAATGAATAATAACCATCATCTGCTCAGTGTGACTGACGTCTGGAATACAGTCCAATATTATAAAATGGTACTTTGCTTTCTTGATTGCAGACAAGATCTTTTCAGTGATGGTCTTGCCCAGAATTGCAATAATTTAATTTTGTATGTCTTTGCGCAAATAGTGGTATTTCAGTTTCAATCTGTGATGCCTGAGGACATGGACTAGCTGCTTGGGGCAGTGTGGCCTTCCACTTCTTCTCTGGATCCTTGCCCGATTTAGCTGCTTCTTTCTAGCCCAACTTGGCTGCTTCTAACTAGCAGGGAAATTGTTGGAGATGATTGATTTGATTGATTGATTAAGCACCGTCAAGTTGGTGTCAACTCTTAGTAACCACATATAGATTCTCTCCAGGATGATCTGTCTTCAACTCAGCCTTTAAGGTCTCTCAGTGGTGCATTCATTGTTGTCGTAATCGAGTCCATCCACCTTGCTGCTGGCCGTCCTCTTCTTCTCTTTCCTTCAACCTTTCCCAGCATTATGGACTTCTCAAGGGATCTGGACTTTGCATAATGTGTCCGAAGTATGATAGTTCGAGCCTGGTCATTTTTCCCTTGAATGAAAATTCTGGATTGATTCGTTCTAGGATCCATTTGTTTGTTTTCCTGGCTGTCCATGGTATCCTCAAAAGTCTTCTCCAACACCAAAGTTCAAAAGCTTCAGTGCTTTTTCTATCTTGCTTCTTCAAAGTCCAGCTTTCGCATCCAGAGTGTCACGGGGGAAACCATTTTCCGAACAATTCTCATCTTTGTAGGTGTAGACGCATCACAGCATCTAAATATCCTTTCCAAGGCCTTCATTGCAACCCTACCAAGTGCTAGTCTACAGTGTATTTCTTGACTTCTGGATCCTTTACTGTTGATGGTCGATCCTAAAAGGCAAAAGCTATCCAACACTGCAATGTCTTCATTGTCAATTCTGAGGCTGTTAGCTATACCCGTTGCCATTAGTTTAGTCTTCTTGACATTTAGTTGTAGTCCCATTTTTTCACTGTGCTCCTTGACTTTCATTACTAGAGCTTGCAGATCATCCACATTCTCAGCTATCAGAGTGGTGTCATCAGCGTTGCGGAGGTTATTGATGCAATCAAAGGCTTTTCTGTAGTCAATAAAGCACATGTTGACTTCTTTCTGGTGTTCTTTGACTTTCTCAATGATCCAGCTTGCATCAGCAAAGATGTCTCTTGTTCCTCAGCATTTTCTGAAACCAGCTTGAACATCCAGCATTTCTCTTCCACATAAGGCTCTAATCTGCGTTGAATGTTCCTGAGCATTATTTTGCTAGCATGTGAAATTAAGGATATTGTGCGATGGTTTGTGCAATCTGTTAAGTCTCCTTTCTTTGGTATGGGTATGTAGACTGACCTTTTCCAATCTGTTGGCCACTGTGTCATTCTCCAGATTTGCTGGCATAGTTTCGTTAGAGCCTTGACTGATTCTTCTTCTGTTACCTGCCATATTTCTGTAGCCATTCCATCAATTCCTGTAGCCTTCTGACTTGGTAATGACCGGAGTGCTAATCTAACTTCATATTCCCATACTAGAGGTTCTTGCAAGTAGGAATATTTTCTAGAGCAGGGATTCTCAACGTTGGGTCCCCAGATGTTTTTGGACTTCAACTCCCATAATCCCCAACCAAAGGGCACTGGGACTGGAGATTATGGAGTCCAAAAATATCTGGGGACCAAACATTGAGAATCCCTGTTCGAGAGTATGTTGGATGTTGGTGTCCCTGCTGTACAGATTTTCAGTATACTCCTTCCAACTCTGTTTGATCTTCTCTGAATCAGTTACTATCTGTCCTTTGGCATCTCTTAACATACCAATTCGAGGTTGGAACTTGGAACCTCCCTCTGAGTTCAGAGATCTTTTGGAAAACTTGCCTTATTTTTCCATGTGTATTTCCTTCCTCAAAGTCTTTGCAAATGCCATTGTAGTTCTGTTCTTTGTCTTTTCTAACAGCTTTCTGAAATTCCCTATTAAGTTCCTTCCTGAGGTCTTTATCTTTCTTGACTTTGGCTTCTCTCCTCTTCTTGGCAATTTCCACCGTCAGTTCTGACATCCATTTTGCTTTCTTCTGTTTCTTGGTCTTTGGCAGTCTCTTTTCACATTTGTGCTTAACAACTTCTTTGATTTCATTCCACAGTTCCTCTGATCCAACATCAAGTCCCCAAAGGACCTCCCCCAGGGGAGTGGGAGAGATGCTTTCTTTGGACATGGAGATGTTAAAAATCATGGGGGCCAAAACAGAATTCTATGGGACCCTGTTTGTCAAAGGCTATGGCTTTTGAACAGCCTTGAAGAAACCGCTGCCAGTCTGTGTTGACAATACTAAGCTAGATGGACCAATGGTCTGACTCAGTATAAGGCGGCTTCCAATGTTTCTAAGAGTGGTGGGAATGTATTTGGAAACTAAATCCAATGTGCAGCACATACTAGGTCTGATGTTTAGAACTTTGCAGCTGATTTTAAACAATGCAGACTTCAGATGAACCACTAAATCATGTTATATAAGCTGTTCTGATCCGGAGCCTGTGGATTGTTATGTGCAAGTTAGCTCAGTACATTAATATTTTCATATATGTTTTTGAATTAGAACCCCAGTCCTTTACTATGATTCCTGTTGACTAAATAATGGGGTTGCAAGGGAGGGGGAGAGAGAGAGAGAGACAATATAATACAAAAAGAGGCCATAGATTAAGATATAAGATAATGAAAAATGCAACTCACCACAGTTGGGAATCCTAAGACCAGGTGGCCTGTATTTCTGCTCAGCCTGCTGCTGTCTAGGAGCTACATTCTTAAGACCCATGTCTGCTGCCTTATCTGAAATGCACCTGCGGGTTAGGCTCACCAGCTCTTCATCCCACTGCAAGTAGCATGGGGCCTCACAGCTCCTCATTAAGCGAGCCTCCATAGCCAGCTTGTCCACAACCTAGGTGAGAAGATGTGCATTTTAAAGTTTGCAGCACAGAGAACATGTAGTGAATGGAATGGATTTTTTGTGTATATTAAATCAGCATTGGCAATATCCTTTGCATATGTCAGCAAACAAAACATGGCTCAATGCTTTTTTAATCCTTAGTGCAAAACAAAGCAGCTCAGCTTTAGCAACAATGACTGCTGTTCTGCCTTTTTGCTGACATGTTCACCGCTTATTACAAAACCTAAAAAGGGAACACACACACACACACAAACAAGGAATGAATAAGAACATATTGGCATCGAAAGGAACACACTACATAGCACATAACAGGCAGAAACAAATCCTGAGTCCCTTCTGAATAAAGTGCTGCCCAAGCTTTGCCCTGGTGTCTCTGCTCCAGAGTGAATGGGTGGACAGGGAAAGGTCATGTGGACCAGAAATGTGCAAATCATATGGAGCAGCAGGCAGCCCTCGAGGGACCTCCAGGTACACACATACACACGGAATGAAGAGGAACACATCACTTAGCACCGACAAGACCTGATAGCAATTTCCGCTGCTTACATTATACAGCTGGGATTTGCCACCTGTCACACACACACACACACACACACACACACACACACACACACCGGGACCACATTGCAAACCCTCAGCCTCTCATTGCCCTGCTCTGACTGACAGCTGCTCTCAGGCAAAGCTCTTTTTCTAGCTACCCAGGATCCCTGGTCCTCCTCTTACCAACCCTGTCTGCTTTTCCTTTGCACAGGAAGCCCATAGAGACTCCAAGGGAGTCTCCAAAGGAAACCAAGATCACAGAATTCTGTGGCTTGTTGGGACATCATGGCCTGATCAGTCAGTGACGACGGCTGCTCTAGTCTAAATCCACACTCAGGTTGTTCACATGACCGGCCCTACAGGGACAAGGCAAACGTACGTAGGGCTGGTCATGTGCAGTGCCAGAATCACTCCTGATCCCGGTGCTCCATCCCCAGGCAGCCCTGCTTTTACCCAGGCTAAAAGCTAGGAAAGACTCCTGCCTGAAACCATGAAGAGCTGCTGCCAGTCAGTGGGGCCCAGGGTCTGACTCTCGGAAGGCAGCTCCCTCTGTTCCTAAGATAGGTAGCATGCTAATCAACGGTTGGAAGAGCAAGAGCATCACATTATCGAGCTCACCTCGCCACTCGCCCCTGTGCTACCACAATACAATGTAAATAGATTTTTTAAAAGATGATTTGCTTGTGTATGTTTGCTTGTTATAGTTTCTCAGAATGGGAGAAAGATGAAGGCTAGATGGGATAGTGCCAATCCTTGATTAACATAGGAAGCAGATTTCCCTTCCTAATACCAGCTCATTTGAAGATTCACAGCAAGAATCCTCCCCTGCCCCCCCACTCTATCCACCAGAGCCCAATTTCCTTCCAGTTACAATGGGCTCCACCAAGGCTTTCACTCACAACCACTGGATGGGGACTCAGATCTTGCAGCTGGTGACGTGACAGGTTCTCACTCCTCAGAATCAGGAAGATGGGGCCTCTAGAGGTTCGCCTGCCTCCAAAATTGATGAGGTTGTTAAGACCTGGAGCTACCAGAACAGCCTGTCTTTCTCTAGTAATATCCTTGTGCCACAATACAACATCATCCTAAATTATTTTTTAAAAACTTCTGTAAATTGTGGACGATGCGAGTCATTTAATGGTATTAGAGAAAGACAGGCTGTTCTGGTAGCTCCAGGTCTTAACACTCCCATCCATTTCGGAGGAAGAATACAACTGAAGGAAGCCCGGGAGGGTGCACAGCTGGGGGAGTCAGTCACGTGACTTTCCTCTGGGGGGCCCCCCCAAGGCAGTGAGCCCCCAGACAACTGTCTCCCCTTGCCCTATTATAGTTACGCCCCTGCACTGGTCTAGAAGGTAAACGTAAAGGGTGCTGTCATGTCATTTTTGACTCCTGGCACCCCCAGAGCCCTGTGGTTTTCTTTTGGTAGAATACAGGAGGGGTTTACCATTGCCATCTCCCACGCAGTGTGAAATGATGCCTTGCAGCATCTTCCTATATCGCTGATATATATGAATATGAATGAGAGGGGGGGCATTTTGATGCCTTGCAGCATCTTCCTATATCGCTCTGTGTGTGTGTGTGTGTGTGTGTGTATATATATATATATATATATATATATATATATATATATATATATATAAAATATATCTCCCTTACCCTTAGTCTTGAAGCCTGGGTCACTGGTTCTCATTCAGTTCATTATCTAGACCCGTTACCGTTGCCCCAGATCCCACTCTGCCCCACGGCAGCCAATCTGTGACGGGCCCTGGGGGTGCCAGCAGTCAGTGGGATCTACCAAATGAAGCCAGAGAACCTAACTTAATGGGCAAGAGTAAGAAGCCGGTTCAAGGTAAATCAAACATCAGTGGCCCTAAAGACACATTTCAAACAGAGCAAACGGTGACCATTGCACTAGGTAAGACCCCCCCCACAGATCCCAATCTCCAGAGGTGCCCCTCCCCACAGAGCCCCCTCACCGCTCCCGTCATCATTGCCTGGCCCTCAGCACTGCTCTCTGCCTTCAGGATCTCTCACAGCAGGATTGTCTCCTCAGGAAAGTCTCCGTCCTTCCAGCCTTGGTCTCTCCTCCTCCTCCTCCTCCTCCGCTTCTTCCCCCCCAGCCTCCCTCCTTCCTTGGGGTCCTGGGCAGGGGCGGAGCTAAGGGAGAGGGGGGGCCTGTGTGCCCCCTGACCCCTCTCTCCAGCAGCCCCTGGTGGGCAGGAGTAAGGGAGAGCAGGAAGGAAAGCGGGAGGGGTGGAGCTGGGGGGGTGGGGGGCTCTGCACCCAAAGTCCGCTCAATTATAGCTGCACCCCCAGTCCTGGGTCATCTTCCCTCCTCCTCCTCCTCCTCCTCCCCCCCGGGGGCTCTTCCTTCCCCCTCTTCTCTCTTCCAACTTCTCACTCACCAGCAGCTCCAGCAACAGTTCTACTGGACGACTGGCCTGGTTACCTAGGCGACCTCCCTCCCTCCCTGCCCACCTGGTTACCTAGGCGACCTCCCTCCCTCCCTCCCTCCCTTCCTGCCCACCCGCACCCCACGGCCTCCTCTTAGACATTGCCTGTGATGCCGTTTTTCACACTCGGTGCTACAGAATCACCCTGGGCAATCCGTGGCAACTCCACCGGGGAGCCTTAATGCCTTCTTTTGCAAAAGTGTGTCCCCCAAATTTGGAAAGGGTCCACCGCCCTCTTCCCAGCTGCTCCCTACAAGAGATGCCCTTTTGCTGAGTTAGGAAGACGTAACTCTCATAGTAGCGCCTGGAGGGGAGGTGACTCACCACCACAGACCAGCACCCCTCTCGCCAGACTCCTCAGACCCTTCCTGCCACCAGCTGTCCCCCGAAATGGCTTGGGGGAAAGGCTGCTTGCTGGCTTCGGCCTGGTCACAGGCAGGGACAAGGTGCAGGGCCCAGCCCGCCACCAGAGGCACTCCACTGGTTCTGCTTCAGCCTAGGGTCTGCCTCTCCCTGCACTCTAGAGTGATGTCTCTGTGGTGCTGGGTCCTTGCTAGGCCTTGTTTCTGGGTCCCCATTTGTGTCATATTTCATTACCTGCAAAAAGGAAGCAAACAAGGAATCCAGAAGACACCTGGCCATTACCTCTTTCCTAGGAATATCAGTTATGCGACACATTGGAATATACCCATTTGAGCAAAGTCAATGTATTCACCTCTTATTTTGTTATTTCCGATTTCCAAGTTAACATGTACACACGTTGGCTAACTCCACACAAACTGCTGAGTCTGAAATTGCCACCCTTTGTTCACTCTTTTTCCAGACAGTAGCATTGCAGCCTTTTGCATTCCAAGGTGTTCTGTGTTTTCCTTTTGTTTTTGTCCAGACATGATTTGTGGTGACTTTTCAGATTTTTCATTGCAATTGCTGCTCCATTGCGCCTAAATGCAATTGGATGGTGGCTTTCAGATGCAAACCACTGTTTTAATTCTGCTGCCAGATATCTGCAGAAAACCACTCAAGAGGTACTGGGCGGAAGCAACAACAATCAAGAGAGAAATTGACCTATCAGAGGCAACATTTGATCAATTGTAGCTTGGTTTATTACTCAAAGCAACTCTGTGAAGAAAGAGACATTCTGGAGTAACTCCCATCAGAACGTGGGGATTTCTTGCTAGAAAACAGCCCTGATCCAGTGCTCATTTCCCCCAACAGTGTTACTGTTGAAATTAGCAGCAGCAGCTGCTGCAGGGTGCTATAGGGAGCAACAACAGAAGCATAGTTTCTGCCCTGAAGAGGTACACAGGAGAAACATTTGGAAAGAAAGAAGGAGGGAAAAACACGGGGGAAGAAGACAGAGGCACTCTTCCCCCTGGACTTCCGGGTAGAAGCCCAGGGACTACACACCCCCTGGGGGGGCCCCAAATCTGTCTGTCCCAGGGGATGTGGTTGCCTTGCAGACAGCCCACACTGTGCCAGGTGGCCAAGCATGACCTCCCCTTTAGAGACAGAGAGGAAGTAGGGAAAGAAATATGTAAGATGGGAATATATTAAATTGCATGTTGAAATGATTCTGCTAATCCATAAACATTGATTGATTGATTGATTGATTGATTGAGTGCCGTCAAGTCGGTATCGACTCTTAGCGACCACATAGATACTCTCCAGGATGATCTGTCTTCAACATGGCCTTTAAGGTCTCTCAGTGGTGCATTCATTGTTGTCATAATCGAGTCCATCCACCTTGTTGCTTGTCATCCTCTTCTTCTCTTTCCTTCAACTTTTCCCAGCATTATGGAGTTCTCAAGGAAGCTGGATCTTCGCATAATATGTCCAAAGTATGATAGTTTTGCATAAACCTACCTGTTTTATATTATTACATTCTTGTGAGTTACGTTGCTGCTTCTTTATTTTATACATTTTAATCCCGCTCTTCCTCTGAGGAGATCAAAACAGTATACATGGTTATTTTTTTTATCCTCACAACAACCCTGTGAGGTAGATTAGGTGGAGACATACATGATTGTCTCACAGTCACCCAGTGAGTTTCATAGGTGAATGGGAATTCGAACTCGCGTCTTCCCAGTCCTAGTCCAACACTCTAACCACTACGCAATGCTGTTTGTACCCTCATGAACCCACATGTTAAAAATACTGCATGTGTCCCAGTGTGTGTGTGTGTGTGTGCGTGCAGGGGGATGATGCTTAACTTGCAGTGGGTGGGGGTGGGGTGGGTCTCCAAAGGCCTTTAGGTCCAGGCTACAAAGTTACCTAGATGCACCTCTGGGGAAGCATAGGTGTTCACTTACATATGCTCATGCTCAGTTGTAGTAGCTAGAAAAGCTAGTTGCTCCTCGGAATATCCCAGGAAATGTGAGGCTGAAGCCGTTTGAGCACACATTACCTGCATTCCAAGCAGGGGCAGCTCTTCCGATGAAGCAAGAAATGCGTTGCATTGGGCACAGCTTGCTGGAAGGCGCAGAGCACCACCCACTGGGCTGGGAAGGTGCCGCTGCCAATGGAACTTGAAGAAAAGCAACAACAGTCTCAGAGTGTGCTGTGCCGTCAGCCTGAGCCCCGACCCCCTCCTGTGTTTGTCTCGAGGGGCCTGCCTGTCTCTTTCAGGGCAGGGAATCTGCATACAAGTGGATTGCAATTTGCAAAGATATACAGACCAGCTGAGGTGGGTGGTGGACTCGGCTTCTCTTTGTTCTGCTCAATCTGAATCAACAAGTCAAAACAAAGGGACTCTCTTTGTTTTGCAAATGGACTCTCAAACAAACTAGACCAGAGCCAGTAGAAAGAGGCTCTCCTCCTCCCCTTGCTTGCTCTCTGGGCTAGACTCTCTGTACATGCACATAGTCACTCCTCACCTCATGGGTGAGGCTCTTCAGATCAGAGTGAGGAGAAAGGAGACATGGGGAGCAAGACCACAGGCACAGTCTCATTTCAAAGAGGAAGCATCCTTTAGCATTCCTCTTTCAAAAACAGTAAGCAAAAATGGAGGGGTGCATATGGGGGATGTTTTGTGAAATGGGGAGATACCGGGCATGGAATCACTCTGTGTCTGTGATTCTGGAGATGGCAGAGTACTGAATGCAAAAAATGCAGTGCCTGTAGAATCCAGGGCAAAAATGCAAAAATGCAGTATGTTTTAGTTGCTTAATGCAGTATAATGTTCAATTTAATTTTCAGTATGATTATTTTGAGTTAATTGCGTTACAGGCATAGGTATGGACTATTTTTTAAAGGGTGAAAATAAGGAGCAAGGACTACTTGAGTGTTCTGCCTGCTTAATCAAGAATATGTGCACAAAATTGAGATTAATTGGCACAAAGAAAAAAGCCTGTGAGTGATCTTGTGTAAGTTTCAATGATGAGATAGAGGGGAGTAAGAAGGATTTTGTGAAGGTGGTTGTTCATGCTGGCCAGTGAATTGCTGTGAAATGAATACCTTACTTATATGTTACACCTTAGTTTAAAGAATATACATACGGATCTCTCTCTCACACACACACACTCCTCATTCAGTTCTGGACATGTAAAGGTAAAGTGTGCTATTGAGTTGGTGTCTACTCCTGGTGACCACAGAGCCATGTGGTTGTCTTAGGTAGAATACAGGAGGGGTTTACCATTGCCATCTCCTGCGCAGTGTGAGATGATGCCTTTTAGCATCTTCCATGTAGCATATGTATCAATGTGGTGTAGTGGTTAGAGTGCTGGACTAGGACTGGGGAGACCCGGGTTCAAATCCCCATTCAGCCATGAAACTAGCTGGGTGACTCTGGGCCAGTCGTTGCTCTTTCAGCCTAACCTACTTCACAGGGTTGTTGTGAAAGAGAAACTTAAGTATGTAGTACAGCGCTCTGGGCAACTTGGAGGAAGAGCGGGATAGAAATGTAATAATAATCTGTAAGGGACAGAGGAGCCATGAGATTTCATAACCCCATGAGAAATGAACCTGTTCTTCTATATGCCATAAATAATATAGCTTGAGGGGCAGATACTTTTCTCTTCTCAGCTATCCTGGAGACCTTACTTCTTGTAAAGTCAGAGCCAGAGGTGAGGGGCTGGAGGTGAGATATAATGTTTTTGTGTGCCACACTGTGCATGGCGCATTATTTGCATGTAGGAACATAGGAAGATAGGAAGCTGCCATATACTGACTCAGACCATTGGTCTATCTAGCTCAGTATCATCTTCACAGACTGGCAGCAGCTTCTCCAAGGTTGCAGGCAGGAATCTCTCTCAGCCCTATCTTTGGAGAAGCCAGGGAGGGAACTTGAAACCTTCTGCTTTTCCCAGAGCAGCTTCATCCCCTGAGGGGAATCTCTTCCAGTGCTCACACATCAAGTGTCCCATTCATATGCAACCAGGGTGGAGCCTGCTTAGCTAAAAGGACAAGTCATGCTTGCCAGCACAAGACCAGCTCTCCTCCTATTGTATCAGTTTGAATCTGTAACTGACATTTCCATCAGTTCCCCCTAATTGTCCTTTCAAGCGGCAATCACAGAAGCTGATGACAAAGGTGTGCTATCCCTTTAAATGCCACAGGCCTTGGAGGGTTCTAAGCCAGGCCTGCCTTCTGACAACTGGGATGGATTCTTCAGCCTTGAATTTTTCAAACAGGCTTGGTTGCTGTTCCCTGATGGCTTGCTTGAATTCTTGCAGTCCTCAATCTGGTCTCTCTCTATTTTTTTTAATTTATTTTTTATTTATTTTTCAGACTTATATGCCGCCCTTACAAAATGGCTCGGGGGGTTCACAACATGATAAACAATTAAAACAAATGAACAATTAAAATTAAACTATTAAAACTGGGTAGCCATTCCCCAGGTCATCAGTATCTAGCTCGCAATGACTCTCTTCCCTGGTAAACTGACTTCCTGAAAGGGAACAGGCACCTTAGCTCTTTGCCTGCCCTTCCTCCTTCAGCTCTGACTCCATCTTCAGCCTTCTTCCTAAGACTTCCGTCCCATGCAGTAACTTCCACCCAATCTGCCTGAAACCCCCATCACAGGCCCTTAAGTGTGTCTGCGTGTGTGTGTGAGAAAGAGAGTGGTGTGCACACACTGCCTTGATAGTGCTGCCCAGAAGAAAACTCTTTCTGCTCACTGATGGTAAGAATTAGAGGGAATGCTGGTGGGAGGGCAGAAACTGGTGGGGAGAGAGAAAATAAAACAGTGCTATTGTAGGACTGAAGGGAAGATTATCAAGTGACTTATAGAGTGAATTAAGATTCCATCCACTTCAGTTTCTAACTATCCTGCAGGAACTGGGCTACATAGGAATACATCTATCCAAACTATTTCATTAGCATAGAATTGTGATTTCTTAATAGTTACAAGTGATACTTCACTGGAAGTATTAATAGTAACCTATAAGTAACAGAGCCAGCGTGGTGTAGTGGTTAGAGTGCTGGACTAGGACCGGGGAGAGCCAAGTTCAAATCCCCATTCAGACATTATACTAGCTGGGTGACTCTGGGCTCTGGGCTCCTTGGAGGAAGAGTGGGATATAAAATGTTAATAATAATAATAATAATAATAACAACAACAGAAAGCAGAGTTTAGATATCAACAGTTAACAGAAAAAAATTAATTATTAAATGAAACCAAAAAAAGGGCTGTGAAAGCCACCCATTCTGCTGAAAACCTGGCGCCCTCCCCACATGTGTTCCCCCGCCCTCTCAGTGCCCCCAGTCCGGCCCTGGTCCCTCCGCTCCAACCCGATCATCACGCCCTGCTGCAGGCGCCGCTGTTACTGTGCATCACGTGGACCTGCCTGGCACCTGCGTGCAGCATCCCAACCATCTCCCGCTGGCGCCTCCTTCCTCTTCCCGCGCTCCAGACGCTGTGCTTGCTGTGACTCCCCTCTCAGCTTGTTGCGGGCATTTGGGGGGGGGGAGGTTTAAACTACAAGCAGCAGCAACCAACCAAGCCAATTCTCTTGCTTTCCTGCGTGCGGGTCCGGCCGTTCCCCTTTCCCTGCTCTTGAGGGAGGACGGAGCTGCCTGAGCAGATGATACCAGACAGGGTGAAAAGCTGTAGAGGAGCTGCGCCCTGGAAGGAGTGGGAAACAGGTTCCCCTTTCCCTGCTCTTGAGGGAGGAGCTCCCTGCCTCAGCCTGTTATATCAGCGTTAACAATGAGCAGCCTGACACTGACTCAACTAAGTTTCCTTCAGCTGAGGTTGAAACCTTAGTATCATGATCCCAACCTGATCCATTGGTTTCTTTTCCTGGCTGTCCATGGTATCCTCCAAAGTCTTCTCCAGTACCAAAGTTCAAAAGTGTCGATGCTTTTTCTATCTGGCTTCTTCAAAGTTCATATATATTATATACAGTGTTATGTACATAATTACATGAAATCTTTGTGTATTAAATTTTGAATACAGACTAATTGTATTTCGAATTTTTATTTTTCACGATAACTAAGGGCAAGGACAGAATGTTGCATCTGGGCGCCAGATCCCCTAGAGCTGGCCCTGCTTAGAGGTCTGTGTGTCAACATCCTCTGTCTCTCTCTCTCTCTCCTTTGCTTCGTCAGAGTATTACAGCAGAAATTCTCTTCCTGCCCTAATCAACAGAAAGCGGCTCTTCTGCAAAGCAACATCAAACCTATTATTGGTTTATTTGTTTATTGGATTTCTGTACTGCCTGATATAGAAATCTCTAGGCAGTGTTGATGGGAATTGTTTGCTGGAATTTAGTTGCTCTGCATTGTTTAAGTACACCTAATGCTTCCTATCCCTTCTCTTTTCATCCCTCTAGTGGGTAACCCTACGGCAAGGTATCCCTGTCTGCTGTCTGGGTGCTGAATTCCCAAGACGCCTGCTTCTTGACCTTCAATTCACCTCCCAGTTAGGTTTATCAACCCTTCAAACAACCAGGGGCGCACCTAGGTGCCCATTTTGGTGCCCTGGCCTGAAGGGCTTCAGAGCGGGCCCCCGCCGCCACGAGGCACACACTCCCGGCCACAACCCCTTGCTGCCACGAGGCCCCCCTTGGACATTTTCAGTGCAAACCTAGGGGGCCTCCTGCCGCCGCTGCCTGCAAATGCCACTGCCCTGGCCGCCACGCCACTCCTTGCCCTTTTCGCCACCTTTTTGCAGCCACCATGTGCATGGCCAGTGAGGGTGGGTCTGATCCAAGCAGGCATCCCTCCATGGTGGTGGTGGCGATGGGCGGAGCAGCCGCTGGGCCTGTCATCCAGGGGCTTGTGATTATCTACTCCCACTGTGCTGGTGCGCTGGAGTGCCTCGCAGTTTTCAAGGGCTGCTCCGCCCACCGCCACGGAGGGGAGGCCTGCTAGATCAACCCCCCAGCCCCAGCCACGACAGCTAAAATTATGAAAAACACTGGAGGTACAGCGCGGCCGGACAGCAGCAGGGCGGGCACGGGGTGGTGGCAGGAGGCCCCGCTGACTTTTTCCCCAAGGTCCGGGGGTAAGAGCGCCTCTGCATCTAACTGCCAATAGCAAGATATCTCCACAACCCGCTTCTCTGCACAAAGGAACAACTGAGGTGAGAAGAAAGATGTATATTTTCAAATAATCAGCCAAGGCAGCATGTGACAAATGTGATTATATATTTAATAAATTGACATTTGCTATAGAACAACTTCTTCTTCTTCTTCTTCTTCTTCTTCTTCTTCCTCCTCCTCCTCCTCCTCCTCCTCCTCCTCGAAATAAAAGGTGGTTTTGATTGCAATGAGTGCAAAATAAAGTAGCTCAGCTCTGGCAACAATGCCTGTTCTGCTGCCTCTTTTTTTTCTGACCGGAACATCCTCTGTTTGGTTGTTCGGAGAAGTGCCTTCTCTTATCATTGTTTGTAAAGAAAATTGGCCTGACACTCTTTCTGTCTTACAAGCAGTTTGATGGTTCTATGACTGAAGTCCAGAATTTCTTTGATTATCTGCTTCTCGATGGACAGCATCGCCAAGCCATTAAGTCTTTGCCCCCAGATCCCCAAAGGAAGACAGGACACACGTGTATGGATGAAAACTAGGGCCACTTTATTAACTATAAACTATGCAGAGATCAGCAACAGGTATAACTATAACCTCCCTAAACTAGAGTGTGGGCAACTCCAATTCCCTTTTCGGGTAGGCACAGCCTCCTAGCGAGGGCTGAGCTCCTCTTACTGTTGGGCAAAGCAGCCAGGCTTTGCAGATGCCATATGAAACCTCAGCATAGCCCCACCAAGCCACACAGTTTACTGTGTCAAGGAGGTAGCCACCAGGGTCACCACCAATGTTCCCTCCAACATGGATCCCCAGATGTTGTGGACTACAACTCCTATAATCCCCAAGCAAAATCCATTGTAGCTTGGGATTCTGGGAGTTGTAGTCAACATCTGGAAATCCCTGTTAGAGGCAACACTGGTCACCACCCCTCCAGCCCCAAAGCTCTGAGTGGGTGAGCTGAACATTGCCCTAAGAGTGGTTCATTCCCAGACACCCCTGGGCCACAAAACCCTGAAAGGTTGTTCCATGAAACCATCTTTACCTGAAAGGTTCCTATGGCTGAGCACCAATCGAGGTCTTAACCTCCAAAGCCCACACTCACCTGACAAAGTGACCACTTAACCTGCAACCAGACTCCCACCCCTAAAAAGGGGGTTATTTTCTTTAAAACACAGTCAGTGAGGAGTAGGTGAAAAAATCTCCACGCAAAGCCAAACAGGTGAAGACCAAAAATTCCTACTTGGCCCATAAGCGACCAGCTAATCTCTCACTGAACTAGGGAGGGTGGGCGGGAGCTGCAAAGCCTGCAAAGTTTGAGGAGGGAAGCATGTGTGCCACATAAGTAGCAGCAGCACCACACTGACCCCATTGGCCATCCCATGCATGTAGCCACTTCTCACAGAGGACGGCCAAATGGGGGCCATGTCCTCCTGGTCAGGGCTGATTTGGCTTGATCTTGGACTGGACCACCTTTCCTGAAGGCCTGTCTGGTTCGCGATCAAACCATCGAACCAGCCTGGTTCACAGCAGACCAGTTTGCTATTGAACCATTCGTAAACACCTGTCAAGGTCCCAACATCTCTAGCCCCCACCTCCCATGTCCAGAGGGTTCCGGTGGGAACGTTCCCAACCAGGGCGGGAACGCTGCACCCTCAGACGGGTCCCAACCCCCACCTGCTGAGACCGGCAGGCCTTACTGGCTACCATGGCCGGGTGACCTAGTATCACCCGACACTGCCGTGGTCTCGTGGAACGTTGTTAGCATGTTGCAAGATCACACTCCGAACTCTTGTGAGATCATTAGTGAGATCGCCAGGTCTCGCGAGAGTTGCTGTGAGATTTCAGGGTTATATAAAATGGCCTGGCCTTTGATGAGGGGCAGATGGCTGAGAGCTGCCAAGAGGCAGACAGCTCTGGGAAGTCAAGTCTCCAGCAGGTGACAGAGGCAAAGGAATGCCTGTGGAGGCATTAGCCTAGGACATTGACAAGACCTCAGGAGTTATGAGGCCAGACCGACTGTCACCCCTAAAGAGGGTACAATCAATCAGATGGAGACCTTGTACCCCACGAGGCCCAACAACACCCCGAATGAAAAGGAACACACTGCATAGCACGGGCAAGACCTGATGGCAATTGCATCTGCTTACCTTACGCAGCTGGGATTTGCAACCTAAAACAAACACACACACACGTACACAAGAAGAATGAAAAGGAACTCATTGCATAGCACTGGGAAGACCTTCCATGGGCTTCTTACCTTATCCAGCTGGGATTTGCCACCTAAAAGCAACACACACACACACACACACACACACACACACACACACACAAATGAGGGTTCAAAAGGAACACACTGCATAGCACTGGGAAGATCTGATGGCAAAATTGCCTCTGCTTACCTTACCCAGCTCGGATTTGCCCCCTAAAAGAAACACACACAACACAAAACAACAACAAGGAATGAAAAGGAACACATTGCATAACACTGGGAAGACCTGATGGCAATTGCCTCTGCTTACCTTATCCAGCTGGGATTCACCACCTAAAACAAACACACACAAACACACACACAAAGAATGTAGAGGAACACATTGATTAGCACTAGGAAGACCGGATGGCAAAATTGCCTCTGCTTACCTGACCCATCTGGGTTTTGCTACCTAAAAGAAACAAATACACTCACACACCAATGAGGAATGAAAAGGAACACATTGATTAGCACTAGGAAGACCAGATGGTAAATTGCCTCTGCTTACCTTACCCAACTGAGATTTGCCAACTATAACAAACAAACACACAAATGAGGAATGTAGAGGCCTACATTGCAAAGCCCCGGAAAGTGTTGGAGATGGACTACCAGTGCATCAACCTTTTGCACCAACTATCCTTATGACCACTAGGGGCATTGGGAGTTGAGATAGTGAGTAAGGGTCTCCCTCGCTGTTCTATCGGTCTCTGCTCTATGACCCCTGATAGGACTCTTCAGGTATTTCCTGTTGAGAGTCAGAAAGGATCCCTTCCTTTCCTCTTAGAGAGCAGATGGAAACATCTCTCTCTCTCTCCCCCACCTATTCATTATGTTGTTCTATAGATTACGGTTAGGTCTTTCCTATCCAAAGGTGTACTTCACCCATAAATATTTTGTATTTATTCTACAAGAATCTCCATGTGTCTTCTCTAAATAGCTGCAACAACTAAACTCTGCAACTAATCTGTAACTGGAGTGGGTGGCTTCTTTAGTGCTCTGCTAATTAACTGGGGGATAAAAATTACAACCCCCCAAGAGAAAGAGCTGCTGGCAAGATCGCCTCTGCTCAGAGGTGCACCTAGGTAATTTTGGAGCCTGGACCTAAAAGCCTTTGGAGCCCCCACCCATCCATCCCCAATGCAAATTAAACATTTTTTAACACATACGTTCTTGAGGGCACAAACCACACCACCCAGGAGAGACTAAAGATTATTTGGGAGCCCCCAAGGAGTAGGGACACCAGGGCTGCATCCCCAAAATCCAGGAGTAAATGCACCTCTGCCACTGCTTACCTTACTCAGCTCAGATTTGCCACCTAAAAGAAATGCACACACGCACAAACACACAAATGAGGAATGAAAAGGGGCTGGAACGAAATGCGGAATGAAATGAGGAATGAAAAGGGGCATCAAGGAAAGGGCAGGTTTCCTACCTGTAACCGTAGTTTTTCAAGTGGTCTTCTGTGCGTTCACACTTGGGTTATGCGCTTGCGCAGAGCCACGTTCTGGAACCTTCCAAAGCTTCACCCCCCCAAAAGGAAAAAAGGGCGAGAAGACACACTCCCTCTGTACGTTGATCCCCACACTACCTCAGTCAAGGAGACCGCCACTCAACTAAAGAGACCAGCTGCTGTGGGGAGGTAGGGCGGGAGTGTGAATGCACAGAAGACCACTCGAAGAACTACAGTTACAACAGGGGCGTAACAAGGTTGGTTTGGGCCCAGAGACAAGATTTTAAAATGCCCCCCCCACCCTTCACCACCTTCCTCTCCTTCTCCTGGCCCAATGTATACTCTGCTAACTATCCCAACTAGTTAAAAGGTGTAAATAACAGCACAGCAGAACCAAGTAATACAACAGAAGAACTTTACTCATTGCACATATTCCAACTACAGTTACAAGGTGTGCACAACAACAGACCCAACTAAAAACAGTATCAAGGAAGAACCGTTAACACTGCACACATAAATAACAGAACCAACTATTAAAACAGCATCAATGAAGAACTTTAACCATTGCACACATCCCAAAAGTTACAAGGTATAAATAACAGAACTATTACAACAGTATTGATGAAGAACTTCACATTGCACATATCCCAACTATGATATCTCACACCCACCATCCAGAACTTAATTCAATGGCTTCTTGCATGCTTTCAGTTCAGCAAAGTTGTCTATTATCTTTTGTATATCCAATTTCTTTGCTCTTTCATTTTCAATGGATAGAAGAGCAAGGGCACTGAGTCTTTCCTGCGACATGGAACTCCTCATGTAGTTCTTGATGAGCTTCAGTTTTGAGAATGATCTCTCAGAAGATGCCACTGTTACGGGTAGGGTCAGGAAAAGCATATATGCTGTGTAGATATCAGGGTAACTGATGCAAAGGCCACAATTGTCAATCATGAGCAGTTCAGCAACTTCCTTTATAGTTTTTTGTTTGTTTGTTTGTTTTTAATCTCTTCTTTCAATAAATTTCTAAACTGTAGCAAGTGTCTTGGAAGAGAGGTAGTCAAGTCCGTGTCATATTTACTGACCAAAAGTTCTCCTGCTTCAATTAAGTCAACATCAGTTGCTGATGTCAGTGTTGATGGGTGAAGAGCACTGAAAATAGTAACAATTTCATGTAGGCCCTCAAAGCGTTGTTTCAATTGTGAGGAAGCTATATCCAGCACACAGAGGAACACATTTATTCTAAAATGGTCCTCTGCATTTGTTAGCTTTTGATCCTCAGATAGCTCATCATAAAACCTCTTCACCTTTCGCACGCGTTGCTCCTCAAACACTTGGGATACTCCCCACTTTTCTGACATTTTTGCTGCAGTTTCACGGAGGGAGTCGTACTCATTTTTGTTCTCTTGCAAATTAGTGTGAATGGTTCGGAGATAGGTTGCTGCTTTGCTGAGGTCGGTTTCTGGGGACTGAAGCATCATTGAAACAGTATTAACAGGTCCTAAAATGTTAGACAGCAGCACAATAAGGAAGACAAACTGAAACTGCTCCATTGTGGATTTCAAAGCTTTGGCTTCTGAGATTTCATCTTTCTTCTTGCTTAGGAGGATTATTTCAGTAAGCACTTTGAGGATATCTGTGAAGCGGCACTGAAGGGCTACTAGTGCCTCATGACGTGACGACCATCTGGTCGGACAAAGTTTCTTCAGTGTGGTTTTTGATCCAGATGTTAAGTGAGCTAATGTATGCCAGCGTTTGATGCTATGTGCAAAGAAGATGTATATTCTTTCCACAACTCCAAAGAAGTTCCTTACCTCTGGAATACTGGACATTGCATCATTCAAGACTAGGTTCAGGTTGTGGGCAGCACAATGAACGTAAGTTGCCTTTGGCTGTGAAGCCTGAATTCTAGCTTGCACACCACTGTAGACACCACTCATGGTTGCAGCTCCATCATAACCTTGGCCTCGCAATTTTAGGAGGTCCAGTTTATTGCTTTCCATAGTATTCAAAATAGTCTCTGTGAAGCCAGATGCAGACTGATCCTCCACCACCAGAAAGCCCAAGAATGTTTCATGTATTTTTATTTCAACTGGCTGATCCTTTTCATTGGTCTCAACAGAAACGAAGCGGACTACCTGGCTGAGCTGATCTGTCTTGCCAGCATCTTGTGTTGTGTCTATGATGACAGAGAAAAATGCAGCTGTGTTGGCATCCTTTATTATTTCTTCCTTGATGCTTTCTGAGAGTATATCAATCAGTTCATTTTGAAGAGCAGGGCTCAGGTACTTTGTCGCTCTGGAATATTTAGCAACTCTTGCAATACAGGATCATATTTTGCAATTAAGGTGATGATGGAGAGAAAGTTGCCATGATTTCCACCTGAGCTCACATCTTCCCTGTGACCTCTAAATGCCAGGTTGGACGTAGCCAGGGTCAGTGTGACATTGATGATTCTATCAAGCACTTGCCTCCAGAAGTTTGCCTCTTTCCTAATTGCAGCTTCTGCTTCTGCTGACACTGTTTTGTTCAGCCACCAATGATCCAGAACAGTGCTACACTCCTGATGGCCAACAGCACCTTCATGGACTTCTATCTTCCTTTTCAGATTATGCCAGTCACGAACTCCTCTCACCCATCCTCCCGCTCTGTCCTGAGAAAAAGCCAGCATGGTTGACAGTAGGCTTGGTCTGAAGTTGGCGAGTAGCACAGCCATTTCCGCTGCAGTTTTAGACCACTTTTACTCAATTCTGAATCGTAGGTTTTTGAGAAACGTCTGACTGGCCATGCTGTGGAAATGGACCTGGTGGTTGGCATGGCCCATTTGAAATAATGAAGATCTTTTCATCTGTACTAAGAGGTTCACTGTAGAGTTCTTTGTCATTAGGAAATTTTTTTGAGATCAAATCTACATTCAATTCCTTGCCAGCATGTTCTCTTGTCTCTCCTTCATGTCCTCTTGTTTGAATGTCTTCACCTTGCTCAGTAGGTATTGACTGCTGTGTTGTCATATCTGTCGCATGTTCACCTTGTTCCTGCTCTACAGGACTTGAGAAATGGCAGATTGCACTCACTGTTGCCGTTTCTGCAGTCTGATTCACCTTATCTTCCTCCAATGAAGTGCCTTGGCTGGTCTTCATGAAAAGTGATGTGATTTTTGGTAGCTTGGCCTCCTTCTCTAACCTTGCTTTCTTCAACCCACGTTTTTGAGCACCACTCATCTGTTTCCGTGTAAGACTGGAATGGCTGGTACTCAGAGTTTCCATTACTAGTGCAAGTGAAATAGGAATAGTGCAGAGTCTTCCTTTCCCCAGGACCTCTGGCCAAAGTCCAGGGCCTCCAAACCACAGGCCCCCAAGGAGACGCAACAGATGCCTCCGTCCTGGGGACGGGGAAGAACTTTCCCCCACCACGCTTCCACGGCTGTGGCGGCCGGGCGTTGGGCGCTCCTCACCCAGAGAGTGTTCTGCTTCCTTTGCAGCCAGCCAGTCCGGGTGTACATGGTCTCTCATTCCCAGCCGGGAAAGGTTTCAAAAGGGAAGGGACAGGAACTCTCTTCCCCCGCGCCCATCTCCCACCCACATAAGGAAGAGGGCTTTCCCTTATGCTCTGGACAATTTATATCACTTACGGGCAGGCTGAATCTCCAGGGAAATGGGAAATGGGTAAAAACGCAGCAGCAGCACTAACCACTGGGCGGCTTCTTGGAAGCAGAGAGAACAAGCGGTGCTTGTGCGCCTCGGCCTCCCCTTCTGCCTTGGAAGGTGCGTGCGGGGGAGCAACCCCTGCCGCCGCCGCCGCCAACATCGGGGAACATGCCGATTGTGCAACTTAGAGGAGCTTTATGGGGGGGTGGGGGGAGAAATGGGGGGGCCATCCATGCCCGTTGGGGTGTCAGCTAACTAACCTGAGGGTTCCTGAGCCTCTTGCTGCTCCATTTGTAGGGTGAGTGAGTCTCCGAGCTTCCTTGCTTGCTTGCTTGCTTGCTAGATAGATTGGCGGGCACTAGGAATAATGGCTGCGACCTCTTCCTTCCTTGCTCGACAGCACGTGCTAGGCAGCAGCAGCAGCTGAGCTGATCATGCGCGTTTCTGGGTAATGTGCTGCACCAGCAGCAGCCAATGGGTGGGGAAGGAGGAGCAGCCCACGGCCACACAACTAGGCAACAGGGTGGAGGGCGGGCGGAGGCAGCAGCAGGCAGGAAATACGGCGCTCCCCGGAGCGGGAACAAAGGCGGATTTTTTTTAAAAAACAAAATTTAAAAATACACTCATTCAAGGAAGCTGGGGCCAGCGCTGGGTGGGTGAGGCACATGACCTGTCTCTCGGAGGCCCCCTAAGCTGGGGGGCCCCTAGACAACTGTATCCCCTTGCCCAATCATAGTTATGCGCCTGGGTTACAAGTAGGAAACCTGCCCTTCTTCTTCGTGGTCTCAGTGCATCACACTTGAGATCATAGCGAGCTAGCTTACCTGGCTGGTGGGAGCAGCCTAATAAGAGACTGAGTGAAGTACTGCCGTCCCCAAGCATGCCTGATCTCTGGAACGGACATCCAGCGCATAGTGTTGTATGAAGGTAGACGGGTTAGCCCAGGTAGCTGCCCTGCAAATCTCCTCCAATGCAATACCCCGCCAAAACGCTTCCGATGACACCACTGCCCTCATGGAATGGGCCTGAATAGGGCCCGGCAATTGCTTGTTTACCAGCTGGTAGGCTAAACGTACAGTCTCGGCTACCCAGGATGAAACTCGCTGCGTTGACATAGGCATGCCCATAGATGAGCCTGAAAAGCTGACAAAGAGTCTCTCTGTCCTTCTGAAGGGTCTTGTCCGATCTACATAGAAGGCAAGAGCCATCCGAACATCCAAAGAGTGGTAGGCCATTTCTTTTTCTGAGCGTGGATCAGGGAAGAAAATGGGCAGCCTTAGTTTTTGTGCCAGATGGAACTCCGACACGACCTTCAGAAGAAACATGGGGTCTGGCCACATCACTACCCTATCTTTGTGAAAAATCAGATAAGGTGGGTCGCAACGAAGTGTGCGAATCTCACTCACCCCACTAGCTGAGCAGATGGCAACGAGGAATACTGTCTTCAATGACAGGAGCTTCAAAGAACAAGTCGCCATGGGTTCGAAAGGTGACGACATTAACCGTAAAAGAACTAGTTGAAGGTCCCATATGGGCAACAAACATGGATGAATTGGGAACAAATTTAATAACCCTTTCAAAAACTTCTTAACCACCAGGTCAACAAACAGACCCGAATAACTGTGGTAGGAAGCAATAGCGGCCAAATGAACCCTGTTGGATGCCTGTGCCAGTCCATACTCTCTCAGGGCCAGAAGATATTCCAGGATAGTCTGGACCGGGACCTGATCAGGGGCTAGACCAGACTTCGCCACAAAATCAGAAAACTTCTTCCACTTGACAGGATAGCAGCGTCGTGTAGATGGCTTCCATGCTGCTTCCAGGACTTTAAGTACAGAGTCTGAGAGGGAGGGGAGCGTCAGATCCTCCAAGCTGTCAGATGGAGGGATTCTATGTTCAGATGGATCCTGCGGGCCCCCTCCAATGTCAACAGTTCCAGGTATACCAGCAGGTGCACAAAGGTGTGGTTGGCCAATTGCAGGAGGGAAGTGAACCAGGGTTGCCGCGGCCACCAAGGCACCACCAGAATCGCATCTGCTCTGTCCCTTTGCAGTTTCTCAAGTACCCTTGGAATTAAAGGGAATGGTGGGAATGCGTACACAAAGTCTCTTCCCCAGTGGTGAAGGAACGCATCGCCCAGGGATCGTCGGCCTATTCCACCCCTGCTGAAATACTGGACGCACTTCCTGTTGCTCTCCGAGGCGAATAGATCCACCGACGGAGTCCCCCAGCCATGGAAAAAGCCTTTCAACATATTCCTCTCTAGAGACCACTCATGAGAGTTTCCCGTCTGTCGGCTGAGGGCATTCGCCAGGGTGTTCGAGACTCATTCTATGTGCACCGCTGTTTGCCAGATACCTCTGCGTGTGCACCACGCCCAGATCTCAAGTAGCAGAAACAATAACTTGCAAGAGACCGTCCCACCTTGACGGTTTAGGTATGAGCGGGCTGTGGTATTGTCTGTCAAGATGAGTACAGACTGTCCCCAGATCCAGTGGCGGAAGGCCTTTAGTGCTAGGAGGATGGCCATTAACTCCAGGTAGTTTCTGTGTTCGTACTTGAGATGGTGAGGCCAAAGGTCGGCCACTGTGAATTTCCCGAAGTGCGCTCCCCATCCAGATGTGGAAGCGTTAGTTGTTATTGACAATCTCAGAGGAGAGCGCTGGAAAGGGACACACACACCCGTCAGATGTGCGAACCACATTTGTAGAGGCCTCATTTGAAAATGTGTGAGTGGCAGAACAGCCGTAGATGAAGCCGTGTGTCCGAGTAGCTTCTACACCACCCTGGCCCTGTGACACATCTTATGGCAGAAACGCAGGGCCGCCTCTCTGATGCTCAGCACCCTGTGTGGGGCAAAGTATGCACTGCTCTGTCTGGAATCCAACAGTGTGCTGAGGAACTCCACACGTTGCAATGGTCAGAGTTTCGATTTCTTGAAGTTGACCTCTAGACCCAGAGATTGAAGCAGCTGAAAGGTGAGCCGCACATGTTCTTGAGGCCTTTGAGGGAGTTTACCAACAATAACCAATCATCTATGAATGGGATGTCCATCACCCCTTGCAGCCGGACGTGAGGTGCAGAGGCCAAACCAAACGGGAGTACCTTGGACAGGTAGGTATGACCTCCCACCCGAAATCTCAAGTATTGACGGTGATAGTGTACGATGGAGAGGTGGAAATATGCATCTTTTAGGTCAATCGAGGCGAACCATACATTTCTGGACAGGAGACGAAGAATAGTCGGGATAGTGATCAGGTGAAATCTCTGATATCAGACAAAAAGGTTGACTCCCCTCAGGTCCATAATAAGCCTGAGACCACCATCCCGCTTGGGTATGGTAAAGTACCATGAGTAAACCCCTCTGACCAGGTCTGAATGGATCTCCTCGATGGCCCCTTTTTCTAGCAAGGCATCGACCTCCTCCAGTAACAGAAGGGATGGCCTGGTAGTCTTAATTCCTGAAAAAGGTGGTAAAGAAAGGAAATTTATACGGTAACCATTGCGAATAATAATTGGATGTAATGGCTGCCCAAGCGTCGTAGTGGCCGGACAGCCTGGTGGTGCCAAAGTCATTGTCTTGGAGTATGTTTGTTTCGCCTTGGAAAAGTGCGACTTGTAAATCTGCACTCCAGTGCCCTTGTGCTGTTGGTACTTGCTGTTGTTGCTGTAGTTCCGAAAGGAATCATTGGATTGGTAGCCAGAGGGGTAGGCCGGGGACCTATATTGGTTCTGGCACTGCCAAGGATGACGTCTTGTTGAAGCCACAGAGGAGGAGGAGGCTGAATAGGACATGCCCATTGAACGCGCTGTGGTTCTCAGTTTCTGCACATACTCCAGTGTGTCATCGGTTTTTGTCATCCCCATCAAATGGGAAGTCCTCAATTCGTGATTGGGCTTCCTCCAAGAGTGAGGAAGCTCTGAGCCAAGCGTGGCGTCTCAGTGAGACCGCTGTTGCCATGATTCTGGATCCCCCATCTGCACAGTGGCGAGCAGAGTGGAGCTGTTGTTTAGCCACTCCCGAGCCCTCCTGGAGGAGTGTGGTGGCAGCCTCTTTCTGGTCCCTTTGATGGTGAGCAATGAAGGGGGCCAGCTTTTCCAATATAAAGTGTTGATCCCTTGCCCAGTAAGCTTGATGATTAGCCACCTGGAGCAGTAAGCTGGATGCAGATTATAGTCTCTTGCCCACAGCATCCAGCTTCCTGCCCTCCCTGTCTGAAGGAGCTGTCAAATGCCGTTGTTTGGACTTCGATTGGGCCGATTCAACTACAACCAAATTTGGTGTGGGGTGTCTGGTGAGGTATTGTGTATCTTGCATTTTCACCCTGTACATGTTCTCCAGGCATTTGGAAGTGGAGGCAACTGAGGCAGGTTTCTCCCAGGCTACTTTAATTATCTGGGCAATGGTTAGTATTAGGGGAAGGGCTACTATCCCTGTAGCCTGCGGTTGGGTCAGCTCAAAGATGGAATCCTGAGCAGTCTGATGTAGCTCCGAAATATCCACCCCGAGGGAGGTCGCCAATGCCATGCGCGGGAGCTGCTCTGTGTAACGTTTCAGTTCCGCTAAGGAGGCACCCTCTGGTTGCTCGAATTCCGGCTGTTCCATTGCACTCTCTGTTCCATCCACCTCTGGAGTACCTGGTGGATCCAGCGGTTGCAACCTCAGGTCCTGGACAGGAGTATCAATCTCCACCACCGGTGCTGGCGATGGAAGCGTTGGATCTACTGGCTCTGCAGGCGGAGCCATAGGAGCTGGCAGCATAGGGTCCACAGGCTGGGTCGGGGCTGGAAGCACAGGATCCACAGGCATCGGGGGTGGCAATGGGACCTCGAGTGGAGCACTTGGGACCGAGGGAGATCGAGGGTCTGCTGGTCTTGCTTTCTTTGGCTTCTTCCCTTGTTTCCTGCTACGCCTCTTAGGGCTAGAGGAGGAATCTGATCCCAACATAGAATGGGAGCGTGACCGCTTATGTCCTCTCCTCTTTCCGCCTAGATAATCCCTTAGTCTGTCCTTGTAGAATGGACCTGACGGAAATCCAAAATAATTCACCGGCTCCACATCAGTTTAAGGAGCCATCATCCAGTGCGAAGGGTGCCTGTCCCTCTCAAAGTGTGGGGCATAATCCCATCTAGATAGCAATGGGTCGTAAAACCAATGATAACGTTTCCCATGATGTTTAGATTTGCAGGATGTCTCACTCGAGGAGGATGAGGGGGAACCTGTGTAGTAGGGGTCCACACCACTCTCAGAAGATATTTCGGGATCTGGCTGAGGTTGCAGTGGTGAGTTAGATCCCGAGGAGACACTTGATAGCAAGCAGATCAGAGACAGATAAATTGGGCTTGGAGATGGGGAATGCGGTACATGCATCTTACTTTTACATTTTTTTTGGAGTGGATTCAGCCTCCCGCCTCTCTTTAGCAAGCTTTTCTCTCTTCGTGCCACCAGGGAGCTTCCTTTACTTTTTCTTCACTTGTTCTCCAGGCTCCTGAACAGTATTCGAGCCTGAGCTAGCTGTCATCGGGATGAAAGCACCCGCTTTCTTACGCTCCTTCAGTCCCAAGTCCCCACCTCCTACACAATCCTCCTGAGTAGGCGGGGCTGGCCCAGGGCACACCGGAGTCCGCTTTGCCTTGATCGAGCTCATGGCAGGTTTCGAGCACGCAAGCCGCACCTTCTCGCCCTGCACCATAACGGGAGGTAAGCCCGGCAGAGGCGGTGGCAATTCTGGTGGAGGCGGCTGCAGATCGAGCACAGCTGCATGCGCCAGTGCAGTGACCTCGGCAGTAGCGTTTTGTTGTTCAACAACAGGCTCAGACTCAGAGTGGGGCTGTCCTTCCATCCGATTTTGAGGTCCCGACCTTGGGCTACCTCCTGCCGCTGCTGAACTTGCTTGAAGGGCCCTTTCCCACATCAATGTACCTAAGTGGGAAGCTCTGTTGTGGCGAGCCTGCTTGGTGAAGCCCTTACTAATTGTACAGGTATCCACCTTATGGGCCTCCCCCAGGCAAGGAAGACACTTTGCTTGCCTGTCTGAGGTGGGGATTTTTGCTGCACAGGCTGAGCAACATTTAAAGGTTACTTTTGGGGCTGCTGCCATAAGGCACAACACTCCACTGGCCGCCGAAGCGTGGGGGGGGGGCGCGAAAGAAATTAAAATGCAAAATGGACGGTCAGATATACTTAGAGAAGAGAGAAACAGATAGAATAAAAGGAGGTTAAAGTAGACAATTGCATAGGAGATACGTTCTGAGGTGAAAGCAGAGCAAAGCTCCAACGTCTTGCCCTAGCAGCAGTCGATGAAAGACTGAGGTAGTGTGGGGATCAGCCTACAGAGGTAGTGGTGCCTGCCCAGTAGCTAAGCCCGGGCAGGTACAGCCAGCCTCCCTCTGTGAAGTTAAACACTGAGGTGTTTGTGTGCTCCCTGCCATGTTACACTGTTTAACTTTTCCCCACTTTTTTTTTTTCATTTTGGAAGGTTCTGGAACGTGGCTCTGCTCAGGCGCCTAACCCAAGTGTGAGGCACAGAGACCACAAAGAAGAAAGGGGGGTTTCCTGCAAGGCCTGGCTGGGACTGGACCCAGGCTCCGCTACCAAGGGAGGCAGTAGCAGCTTCCGGATCACCGTGTGGCTGCTGGAGGTGATGGGCCTATTTGCTCCAGATTTCTCCAAGCTGAATATGTGAAGTGAAAGATGAAAGATGAGGGGGAGAAAGATGAGGGGGAGACACACAGCTTATTTCTGGGTCTGTGCTGGGGCCCAGCACTTGGATGGTCAGCGCTGGCCTGATGGCCAGAAGAACCCTGGGAAGGAACCATCTCCCTGGACAAGCCAGAAGGAGACTCCTGCCCCAGAAGGAAGACGTCCCACCCAGGCTCCCCAAGGTCCAGGTTCCTCCTGGGGAGGGGCTGCAATAATTTGGCATGCTCCACAGCAGCCTCCTGCTTCTTTCTGTGGAGTCTCCCCTCCCCCAGGGGGGAAGGGCTTTCCCCTCAGAAGTCACACCCCCACCTGGTGCATTGACCACACACCTGGCTGCCTTGATCTTTTCCAGAAGGGCTGGTGGGTTGCCCTCCCATGGCGGCTTCCACTTCCTGCTGCTTTCTGCCTGGGGTTACCTCTTGGATCTTTTGACAGGCTTCACCCTTTCTGTTGATGGTTCTGCCCTAGTAGTTTACATAACCTCTGCAGATTTGTTTGGACAAAAACAAGTCTCACAATTTCAGAGCTGAATATAAGTAAGTTAACCATGAAAGATGAGGGGGAGACACACAGCTTATTTCTGGGTCCGAGTCTGGGTCTGCCTTGGGGGGGCAGCGTTTGGATGGTCAGCTCTGGCATTGGGTCGAGCCCCTTCCAAGCTTGTGGTGGTTGCAAAGAAGATGACAGTGTATTAAGCAGAGGTCAGCCCATCGGGGTCTGGGCCTTCATTCTCGTTATGGTATTTGAAGAACTCTGGGGAGGAACCGGCTCCATGGACAGGCCAGAAGGACACTCCTGCCCCAGAGTGAAGAAGTCGCATCCAGGCTCCCCAAGGAGGACCATTCACAGGGGTTTGTATAACTTCTGCGGATTTGTTTGGACAAAAGCAAGTCTCAGAATTTCAGAGCTGAATGAAGGTATGTTAATCATGAAAGATGACGGGGAGACATTCGGCTTGTGGTTCTTTCCCTCCCGCAGCCTGACCCCATCTGGTGCCCTCTTCCAACTAGATACTATTCAGGGCCAGTTCAACGATGTGGCCAAAGTGGCACTGGCCAGGGGTGCCGAGGATTAATGGGCTCCAGAGGAGGATGGTGGACTGGGGAAGGAAAGCGCGTCCCTGCTGCTCTCCTGACCACACAGGCTTCCTATCTTGCTGGAACTGTCTGGGTAACACGTGAGAGGGAGGGAGCTCCTTCACCAGCGTGCACACACACACCTGCTGTGTTTAGCAAGGCTGCGTGGTGTTTGTGTGGTGTGCTTAAGCACGATCATTCTCCCCCTGACCAGGGAACTCTTCTCAATTTCACTTGTGCTTTGGATCCCGGTGCTCCATCCCCAGGAAGCCCTGCTTTTACCCAGGCTAAAAGTGAGGTAGCAGGATGTGTACTTGCCTTCTACCTCATAGCGGGTAGTGTGGTCGCTCAGGCTGACGGCAGCCATCCTTTCCACAGAGCCGGGGGGGGTGGGGCGCATGGAGTGGAACAGTATCGGGAACTTCCTCAATGCAGTGTGCTGTTCGCATAGTGCATTGTAGGGTTCCTGGCAGGTGCGAAGTAGTCGTAAATTCCTAGGTGTAGCCTCACCCACCCAAACAGCGGCCAGAGAAATCTGTTTACATACTAGACCTATGTCGAAAGCCAAGGGCTTTGCATCCCTGCTGAGACCCCAGATGGGGGAAAGTACCCTCCCTGCAGCACTACACCACTGCCTGGTGGCCTGGTTTCCTTTTCTCCCCACCACCCCTCCACTCCAGATCACCTCGCCACTCACCCCTGTGCTACCACAATACAACGTAAATAGATTTTTTAAAAAAATATGATTTGCTTGTTAGTTTCTCAGAATGGGAGAAAGATGTAGGCTAGATGGGATAGTGCCAATCCTTGATTAATACCAGCTCATTTTAAGATTCACATCAAGAATCCTCCCCTGCCCCCCACCGCTCTGTCCACCAGAGCCCAATTTCCCTCCAGTTAGGATGGGCTCCACCAATGCTTCCACTCACAACCACTGGATGGGGACTCAGATCTTGCAGCTGGTGACGTGACAGGATCTCACTCCTCAGAATCAGGAAGATGGGGCCTCTGGGGGTTCGCCTGCCCCTCTTCGTGTCTCTTCACACAGAAGTGTCCTTGCTGGGCTTCTCTACAGGCTCCTGGCACAGCTTCTTCGGGTAGGGCTCCACGGCTTCCCCAGCCACCTTGAACACTTGACAACCCAAGTGAATTTCAGCTCCGCCTTCCTAATACTACTGCTTCCCTGGCACCACATGTTCTCTTTCCCCCTGGCTCCACAGTAGCTGAATGGTCATTACAGCCCTGAATTCAGCTAGTGACTGGACTCTGTGGTCCTGCACGGTCTGCTAACTGACCCAATGACAGTTTCAGCATCTTCACCCATTTTCATTGGATCAGTCTGGGTCCCTAACAGTTACATAGTGTGATGAGTTAGGCAAATCACCTCATAATCAGGTACCTACACATACACACATAGTACACACATACCTTTGATTCTGATGTTGATCTTATTATAACTGGCACAAATTCTCATTTGGCCTACTTTCTTTCAGACCAGAACTACAAGAGCTGCCCAGGGACTTCCTGGAAGTTGAATTTTACCTCTAGCCTCCATTGCTGCATCTTTTGCTCAAATTCACACTGAAAATGAATGGGGAAAATGGGGGTCCTTGCTTGATCAGGCTGTCATCTCCCATATTGATTTTGTGTTGGGCTAACCAAGTGCAGCCTATGTCATTCTCACCATATCTAAGGACATCTGAAGACAGTAGCAGGACCTCTTGAGCTGCCTGTATGTGCTCCAGCTTCAAACTGCCTTGATTTAAGACAAATATCTTCCAGCTTTGACGCATTCCAGGGGCTACTGGCCTCAGGCCTCCCTTCAGACGATCTCAGCAGGTTGGCATAGATTGAATTCTTCAAGCCAGAATTCTTTTGCAAGGTAAACACTACGGATGCAAATGCTTCATACCAATGACTGCCCCTTCTCACAGCACCTGCGGTTCTGTCTGAGGGTGTTAAGACCTGGAGCTACCAGAACAGCATGTCTTTAACTAGTAATATCCTGTGTGCCACAATAGAACATCATCCTAAATTATTTTTTTTTAAGGTTTTGTAAATTGTGGATGATGCAAGTCATTTAATGGTACTAGAGAAAGACAGGCTGTTCTGGTAGCTCCAGGTCTTAACACTGACATCAGTTTCGGAGGAAGAATACAACTGAAGGAAGCCTGGGCGGGTGCACAGCTGGGGGAGTCAGTCATGTGACTTGCCTCTGGGGGGCCCTCCAAGGCAGTGAGCCCCCAGACAACTGTCTCCCCTTGCCCTATTATCGTTAGGCCCCTGCACTGGTCTAGAAGGTAAACGTAAAGTGTGCTTTCATGTCATTTTTGACTCCTGGCACCCCCAGAGCCCTGTGGTTTTCTTTTGGTAGAATACAGGAGGGGTTTACCATTGCCATCTCCCACGCAGTGTGAAATGATGCCTTGCAGCATCTTCCTATATCGCTGATATATATGAATATGAATGAGAGGGGGGACATTTTAAAATCTTGTCTCTGGGCCCACTCCAACCTCGCTACGCCCCTGGAAACACTGCAGTGAAGGCTAACCCTTAGCCTTGAAGCCTGGGTCACTGGTTCTCATTTAGTTCGTTATCTAGACCCGTTACCGTTGTCCCAGGTCCCACTCTGCCCCACGGCAGCCAATCTGTGACGGGCCCTGGGGGTTGCCAGCAGTCAGTGGGATCTACCAAATGAGGCCAGAGAACCTAACTTAATGGGCAAGAGCGAGAAGCAGTTTCAAGGTATATCAAACATCGGTGGCCCTAAAGACATATTTCAAACAGAGAAAACAGTGACCATTGCACTAGGTAAGACCCCCTCCTCCAACCACACACACACACACCCCAATCTCCAGAGGTGCCCCTCCCCACAGAGCCCCCTCACCGCTCCCGTCATCATTGCCTGGCCCTCAGCACTGCTCTCTGCCATTCAGGATCTGTCGCAGCAGGACTGTCTCCTCAGGAAAGTCTCCATCCTTCAAGCCTTGGCCTCTCCTCCTCCTCCTCCTCCCCCCCCCCCGGGGCTCTTCCTTCTCCCTTGTGGAGGCAACCACAATCAAGAGAGAAATTGACCTATCAGAGGCAACATTTGATCAATTGTTGCTTGGTTTATCACTCAAAGCAACTCTTTGAAGAAAAAGAAATTCTGGAGTAACTCCCATCAGAACGTGGGGATTTCTTGCGAGAAAACAGTCCTGATCCAGTGCCCAGTTCCCCCAACAGTGTTACTGTTGAAATTAGCAGCAGCAGCTGCTGCAGGGTGCTATAGGGAGCCACAACAGAAGCACAGTCTCTGCCCTGAAGAGGTACACAGGAGAAACATTTGGAAAGAAAGAAGGAGGGGGAAATAAGGGGGAAGAGGACAGAGGCACTCTTCCCCCTGGACTTCCGGGTAGAAGCCCAGGGAATCCACACCCCCTGGGGGGGGCCCAAATCCTCCTTATTCTGTCCCAGAGGATTTGATTGCCTTGCAGACAGCCCACACTGTGCCAGGTGGCCAAGCATGACCAAGCATGACTTTAGAGACAGAGAGGAAGTAGGGAAAGAAAAATGTAAGATGGGAATATATTAAATTGCATGTTGAAATGATTCTGCTAATGCATAAAGATTGATTGATTGATTGATTGATTGAGTGCCGTCAAGTCGGTATCGACTCTGTCTTCAACATGGTATCGACTCTGTCTTCAACATGGCCTTTAAGGTCTCTCAGTGGTGCATTCATTGTTGTCATAATCGAGTCCATCCAACTTGCTGCTGGTCATCCTCTTCTTCTCTTTCCTTCAACTTTTCCCAGCATTATGGACTTCTCAAGGGAGCTGGATCTTCGCATAATGTGTCCGAAGTATGATAGTTTTGCAGTCAGTCAGTCAGTCCTTTATTACGGTCATGGACCAGTGCATAGCTAAAACATACATACTTACATGCTTACATATAAGAAAAGAGACTCAGTATAATAAAACGGACAGATTATAACACAACAGTACCAAGTTAAAATTAGAACAGTTATGGTGAACTCCAAATAGGTCTGACTGAAGACCTTATTAAGCAGAGCACCCTCTATTGCAATCATGAAACAGGAATCACAGGGGAAGGAAAGAAAAGAACAGAACATTATTGAAAACCTGAGCGGATGGTGCAAATGATATGACAATACCTTGCCATTTTGATGATTAGGTTGTCATCAGAACTGGACAATAAGTACTTCAAATAGAAGTCATCCAAGTGCCCGGGAAAATGTTGCAACAAAGGGGACACTAAGCTTAAGCGGGTGTCCCTATAAAAGTTACAATAAAGTATGGCATGCGCAATTGTCTCCACTTGACCAGACCCGCAAGGGCAAAGTCGAGCAGAAAAAGGGGTACCTTTAAATCTTCCCTCCATGACAGCAGATGGAAGCGCATTAAGACGGGCGAGCGTCAGAGCACGTCTAAATTTGGGGATGGTAACTAGACTTAGATAGCTAGCTGGTTTAGTGTTGAAGATTTGATCCCCTAGAAAGATAGTCTTAGGCAGAGAAGCGACTTCTTCCTGCAGTTCCATGTCCATGATACGTTGTTTAATCTCAATCCTGGCACGATCGTATCCCAATTTTATAATCTCATCCTGAGAGAAACCATAGTGAGCCAATTTGTCAGCAATTTGGGTCTGCCACTTAAATCGGAAACAATCAGTCTTAATAAGGGGGGCCAGTCCTACGCAAGAGAAGACAAATTTTAACCAAAATAATATGATAGTCCTCCAATAGCAAGTTTCCAATCTAATCATACCCACCTCTCGTCTAAGCGCAGCATTGGGCACGCATCGGGGGACTAACAATATAGATCTCAGAAATTTAGACTGCAGGGTTTCTAAAGCCATAAAGTTGCTGACAGGTCCTATTTGGGCTCCGTACAGCACTTGGGAGTGGACTTTAGATACAAACAGTTTAACTGCAGCGGGGATGTAAGAAGCCCCCCTCAAGAAATGAAAAGAGGTAATAAACCTACATAAACCTACCTGTTTTGCATAAACCTACCTGTTTTATATTATTACATTCTTGTGAGTTACGCTGCTGCTTCTTTATTTTATACATTTTTATCCCGCTCTTCCTCTGAGGAGCTCAGAGCAGTCTACATGGTTATATTTTTATCCTCACAACAACCCTGTGAGGTAGATTAGGCAGAGAGATACATGATTGGCCCACAGAGTCACCCAGTGAGTTTCATGGGTGAATGGGAATTCGAACTCGGGTCTTCCCAGTCCTAATCCAACACTCTAACCACTACGCTATGCTGTTTGTACCCTCATGAACCCACATGTTAAAAATACTGCATGTGTCACAGTGTATGTGTGTGCGTGCAGGGGGATGATGCTTAACTTGCAGTGGGTGGGTGTGGGGTGGGTCTCCAAAGGCCTTTAGGTCCAGGCTACAAAGTTACCTAGATGCACCTCTGGGGAAGCATAGGTGTTCACTTATATATGCTCATGCTCAGTTTTAATAGAGAATAAAGATCAGCGTGCCAAAGGTTTCACAGAAAAGCTAGGTGCTCCTCGGAATATCCCAGGAAATGTGTGGCTGAAGCCATTTGAGCACACATTGCCTGCATTCCAAGCAGGGTCAGCTCTTCCGATGAATCAAGAGATGCGTTGCATCGGGCACAGCTTGCTGGAAGCCGCAGAGTGCCACCCACTGGGCTGGGAAGGTGCCGCTGCCGATGGAACTTGAAGAAAAGCAGCCACAGTCTCAGAGTGTGCTGTGCCCTCAGCCTGAGCCCCAACCCCCTCCTGTGTGTCCTGGGGTGGGGGGCTCCTGCCTGTCTCTTTCAGGGCATGGAATCTGCATACAAGTGGATTGCAATTTGCAAAGATAGACAGACTAGCTGAGGTGGGGGGTGGACTCGGCTTCCCTTTGTTCTGCTCAGTCTGAGTCAACAAGTCATCAAGTCAAAACAAAGGGACTCTCTTTGTTTTGCAAAGAGATGCTCAAACAAACTAGACCAGAGCCAGTAGAAAGAGGCTCTCCTCCTCCCCTTGCTTGCTCTCTGGGCTAGACTCTCTGTACATGCACATAGTCACTCCTCACCTCATGTGTGAGCAGAGGCGTAACTAGGGAAAACGGCGCCCAGGGCAAGCACTGAAATTGCCCCCCCCCCCCATACATCTGACACACACCTCTCCGAAAACTTTTATTTTACCATAATATTACCTCAAAAATTACAAAATTTACCAAAATTACCAAAAATTACAAAAATTACCTGTGGGATGCACTCCCAGCAAAAATTCATAGTTTGGACTCATTGTTGGCCTTCAAGAGAGCGCTAAAAACCCATTTGTTCAGTCTGACCTTCCTAGATTTTTAAATTCTTCTTAAATGTCTTAAACTTGTAAATCTGTTTTGATATTGTTTAAACTGATGGGTTTAAGTGGTTGTTTGTTTGTTTTGTTTGCTGGCCCAGAAAAAAATAATACAAAAAGGGAAATCAGTAAACTTGGTAGAGTCATTTCCCCCCTTGCAGCCATGTTTGCTAACAATTCAGAACTCTATTAAAACATTTACTAATTGTACTAATTAAGTTCCTTTCTAACCAGTTTGTCCCAGGAACTAATTGGTACATTTATGTTATTTGCAATTACAGCAAATAAATAAAACATACAATTGTGATTAGCAAAGTTACATTTATAACAAATAAGGGATGGAATATAAATTATGAATAAGCCTGATTCACAAATCTGACAACACCCTTTAGATTTTTATGTGGCAGAGGTCCAAATGCCAATCCTGGTGAATCAACGTGTTTGTAGATGGTGTTTGTAGATGGTGTTCCAAGACAAGGCCTGAAAGAGATGTAGCTCCACTGAAAGCTCTAATTTGGATGAAGCCCATAATTGGGAAAAGTGCAATGGTATTATCTTATTTCAAGACATCTTTGCTATTTTAAATTAAATTAAAAATTAAAAATTAAAACATGGCTTCTCTGATTAGTTTTTGGAGGCTGATTTTGATTTACTTAGAAGTAAAGAGTTCAACTCAGTGGACTTCCTCCCAAGTAAAAGTGCATAAGATTGCAGCTATAGAAGTGTGGCTTGCTCAGAGGCAGAATATTTTTCGCCAGTTTTGTTTTTACCCTAACCCTATGCTATTTTTTATTATTATTATTATTATTATTATTACATTTTATATCCCGCTCTTCGTCCAAGGAGCCCAGAGCGGTGTACTACACACTTGAGTGTACTACATACCCTGTGAAGCTGGTTAGGCTGAGAGAGAAGTGACTGGCCCAGAGTCACCCAGCAAGTCTCATGGCTGAATGGGGATTTGAACTCGGGTCTTCCCAGTCCTAGTTCAGCACTCTAACCACTACACCACGCTGGCTTATGCAAATCACAGTGCTGCATCTTGTGCAAATGGGGGGGGGATCCACCCAGTGACATGGCTGCAGGAAGCGACTGCCAAGGAGAGGGGGTGCCTCCCTGCCCATGCTTGGCTGCAGGGAGGAGACGTGGTGGACAGGGAGCCTCTTAGTCAAGGGAAGAGAGTGGCAAGAAAGTTGGCCATTGCAAATTCACTAAGGGAAGGGGGGCGAGGGAAAGCAGTCAGTCATCCCCCCCACTTCTGACAGTGGCTTCAAAACGTTAGCGTAAAAGCTGCGTGATTTTACACCACTTCCTCCTGCAGTCTGGAAAGCACCCTGGAGTGGTCCCAACAAGATTTGGCAATGTGCACACACGCACACATACCCTGCCACCTTCATCTCCTTCCCCTACACCCATGTATTTGTCATAAAACAATAAGGACTTGTGTAATATTGTGTAGCAGGTTAACTAGAGAGACAAGTACAAGAATGAAGACTTGACTTTAAAAGTGAAATAAAGATAAGCACATACATGCAACCCTTAAAAGGTTAATAGTGCTGAATTTGGATTGGGGAGACCTAGTTCAATCCCCTTTCAGACATGAAGCTCCCTGGGTAATTCTGGCCCACTCACTTAGCCCAATTTACTTCACAGGGTTGTTGTGAGGATAAACATAAATGTGCACACCACTCTGGACTCCTCAGAGGAAGCATGGAGTGTACATTTAAACATGAATAAAGAAATACTTCACTAAAACTATTCTGTGACTGCATTCTGCAGCAATGAGTAACTGCAGGTTTGTAAAGCAAAACAGTACAAAATAGAACTGGCAAATAACTGGTATACAATTTTTTGTTTTTAAAAGAGGCTGTACTTGGGAGATCTAAAAATAATCCAAAAATTAAGCACAAGGCAAAGAAGACTCAATAGTAGTTCATTGTGTCATTTTTTTAAAAAGAGGCTGAAAACCAGAATGGGGAAGCAAAGAGCACCCAGTATCATGGCTGGGTGGGAATTTGAACTTGGGTCTCCCCAGTCTCTGCCCAACAAAACAAAAAGTGTGCACTGTGCATACACATACGGGGGGGAGGGGGAGGCTCTCCATGGGAGAAGGAGCCACCCCCTTCCTTCCTCTCACTACATCTTGAGCCACCCCCACTCCCTTCCCCTCTCATTTGGAATATAAATTATTTGTTGATGGTGATATGGCAGATACTGCCTAGGAAACAGGAGAGAGAGAGAGAGAATCAGCACCCCACCCCACCCCCCTAACAAACAGTAGACAAATCTCCAAAGTCATCCTCTTCACCATTCAAAGTTCAACTTGCAAAAGATGCAAAAGGCAAACTGGCTGGATATCTCTGCCTCTCTCGGGGATAGGCAAGGATATTAGACTTAATAAAAGAATTAGTAAGCAATTTAGGAGGTGCAAATTGTAAAACACACACACCCCAAACAACCAAACACCCTAGATACAAACATACTGTCCGTCAGAGGAGAGTAACCATTTTTTCCTCACGTGCAGGTTAGGTGCTAATTGGGAAAGCGTATCTCCGGCTCAGTCAGCAATCCCACTCCTTGCTGATTTGAACGTTGCCAGCAAAGAGTTTTGGGTGGAGCACAATCAGGAAGCAAATCGCTGCATGGCTGCTCGCTACTCTTTTTGCCGTGCTAGAGTGTACAGGGGGGCGGGGCGAGCTGGGAGAGGTTACAGACGTTTCTTTGCTTTTCTCTCTCCCCAGCTTGTTGGAAGCCCTGCCCTTCTCCTCCATGTCAGCTCTGCATGTGCTTCACAAGCTGTGGCCCAATTGCGGTCACCCCATCGCCTTTCTCTCCATAATCTTTCCCCTTCTAATTCCCCGCACACTCTCCTTGTCTCAGAGAACGACCGACCTGTCTTTCCATCACCTGGCATCGGCAGCCTTCCACAAGTTTCTCCTTGGGGGCAACCCTTCTCCATGCACCTGCACTAACCTTCCCCACGTCTTCCTTTGCCATTGAGACTATTACCCATTCGTCTTCTCCCACCGCAGCACTTCCTTTGGTCCGTATCCCTTCGCCTGGAGCCGTACCCGCTCTGGTTGCCCCCGCCCCCTGCTTACACCCCTAGCTCATGGAAAGCCTCCGCTTCACTCCCTGCCTTCCTGCCGAGGGAGACTGGGGCGGGGTCGAACCTTGCCGGCTAGCTGGGACAGATCTATCTATATCGGAGTACACAGGTTCCGCTGGGCTGCCTGGCTTGCCTACCCCACCCCACTGGCTAGGCATTCCTAGGGCCGGGGAGACTGAGAGCGAGAAAGAGGCAGCACCGAAGGAGATGTCAGCACGGCAGGAAGCGTTGAAGCAGCACATGGGTTGGGGTTTTGACAGAAGCAGGAGGCATCAGCCAGGAACCAATGGTGGGAGAGCACCGTGACTGGCAAGTCGCGCCTGCGCCGAGGGGGGAGGGGCGCCGCAGCCGACACAAAAATTTTTACAAAAAAAAATTTTTTTTTGCAAAAAAAAAAAATTGGGGGAAAGGAAGGGGATTGGCGGGGGCACTTTTTGGTGCCCCCTACCAAGTGGCGCCAGGGGCACGTGCCCCCCCTGCCCCCCCCATCGTTACGCCCCTGTGTGTGAGGCTCTTCAGATCAGAGTGAGGAGAAAGGAGACATGGGGAGCAAGACCACAGGCACAGTCTCATTTCAAAGAGGAAGCATCCTTTAGCATTCCTATTTCAAAAACAGTAAGCAAAAATGGAGGGGTGCAAATGGGGGATGTTTTGTGAAATGGGGAGATACCGGGCATGGAATCACTCTGTGTCTGTGATTCTGGAGATGGCAGAGTACTGAATGCAAAACATGCAGTGCCTGTAGAATCCAGGGCAAAAATGCAGTATGTTTTAGTTGCTTAATGCAGTATAATGTTCAATTTAATTTTCAGCATGATTATTTTGAGTAAATTGAGTAGAATTTACAGGCATAGGTAGGGACTATTTTTTTAAGGGTGAAAATAAGGAGCAAGCACTACTTGAGTGTTTTGCCCGCTTAATCATGAATGTATGCACAAAATTGAGAGTAATTGGAACAAAGGAAAAAGCCTGTGTGTGATCTTGTGTAAGTTTCCATGATGAGATAGAGGGGAGTAAGAAGGATTTTGTGAAGGTGGTTGTTCATGCTGGCCAGTGAATTGCTGTGAAATGAATACCTTACTTATATGTTACACCTTAGTTTAAAGAATATACATACAGATCTCTCTCTCGATATCTCTCTCTCTCTCTCTCTCTCTCACACACACACACACACACACACACACTCCTCATTCAGTGCTGGACATGTAAAGGTAAAGTGTGCTATTGAGTTGGTGTCTACTCCTGGTGACCACAGAGCCATGTGGTTGTCTTAGGTAGAATACAGGAGGGGTTTACCATTGCCATCTCCTGCGCAGTATGAGATGATGCCTTTCAGCATCTTCCATGTAGCACATGTATCAATGTGGTGTAGTGGTTAGAGTGCTGGACTAGGACTGGGGAGACCCGGGTTCAAATCCCCATTCAGCCATGAAACTAGCTGGGTGACTCTGGGCAGGTCACTTCTCTCTCATCCTAACCTACTTCACAGGGTTGTTGTGAAAGAGAAACTTAACACCGCTCTTGACTCCTTGGAGGAAGAGCGGGATATCAATGTAATAATAATCTGTAAGGGACAGAGGAGCCATGAGATTTCATAACCCCATGAGAAATGAACCTGTTCTTCTATATGCCATAAATAATATAGCTTGAGGGGCAGATACTTTTCTCTTCTCAGCTATCCTGGAGACCTTACTTCTTGTAAAGTCAGAGCCAGAGGTGAGGGACTGGAAGTGAGATATAATGTTTTTGTGTGCCACACTGTGCATGGCCCATTATTTGCATGTTTGAACATAGGAAGATAGGAAGCTGCCATATACTGAGTCAGACCATTGGTCGATCTAGCTCAGTATCGTCTTCACAGACTGGCAGCAGCTTCTCCAAGGTTGCAGGCAGGAATCTCTCTCAGCCCTATCTTTGGAGAAGCCAGGGAGGGAACTTGAAACCTTCTGCTTTTCCCAGAGCAGCTTCATCCCCTGAGGGGAATCTCTTCCAGTGCTCACACATCAAGTGTCCCATTCATATGCAACCAGGGCGGAGCCTGCTTAGCTAAGGGGACAAGTCATGCTTGCCAGCACAAGACCAGCTCTCCTTCTGTTGTATCAGTTTGAATCTGTAACTGACATTTCCATCAGTTCCCCCTAATTGTCCTTTCAAGTGGCAATCACAAAAGCTGATGACAAAGGTGTGCTATCCCTTTAAATGCCACAGGCCTTGGACGGTTCTAAGCCAGGCCTGCCTTCTGACAACTGGGATGGATTCTTCAGCCTTGAATTTTTAAAACAGGCTTGGCTGCTGTTCCCTGATGGCTTGCTTGAATTATTGCAGTCCTCAATTCCGTCTCTCTTTATTTTATTTTATTTTATTTTATTTATTTGTCAGACTTATATACCGCCCTTCCAAAATGGCTCAGGGTGGTTCACAACATGATAAACAATGAAAACAAATGAACAATTAAAATCAAACTATTAAAACTGGGTAGCCATTCCCCAGGTCATCAGTATCTAGCCAGCAATGACTCTCTTCCCTGGTAAACTGACTTCCTGAAAGGGAACAGGCACCTTAGCTCTTTGCCTGCCCTTCCTCCTTCAGCTCTGACTCCATCTTCAGCCTTCTTCCTAAGACTTCCGTCCCATGCAGTATCTTCCACCCAGTCTGCCTGAAACCCCCATCACAGGCCCTTAAATGTGTCTGCGTGTGTGTGTGAGAAAGAGAGTGGTGTGCACACACTGCCTTGATAGTGCTGCCCAGAAGAAAACTCTTTCTGCTCACTGATGGTAAGAATTAGAGGGAACGCTGGTGGGAGGGCCGAAACTGGTGCGGAGAGAGAAAATAAAACTGTGCTATTGTAGGACTGAAGGGAAGATTATCAAGTGACTTATAGAGTGAATTAAGATGCCATCCACTTCAGTTTCTAACTATCCTGCAGGAACTGGGCTACATAGGAACACATCTATCCAAACTATTTCATTAGCATAGAATGGTGCTTTCTTAATAGTTACAAGTGAGACTTCATTGGAAGTTTTAATAGTAACCTATAAGTAACAGAGCCAGCGTGGTGTAGTGGTTAGAGTGCTGGACTTGGACCGGGGAGAGCCAAGTTCAAATCCCCATTCAGACAGGATACTAGCTGGGTGACTCTGGGCCAGTCACTTCTCTCTCAGTCTAACCTACTTCACAGGGTTGTTGTGAAAGAGAAACTCAAGTGTGTAGTACACCGCTGTGGGCTCCTTGGAGGAAGAGCGGGATATAATATGTTAATAACAACAACAACAACAGAAAACAGAGTTTAGATATCAACAGTTAACAGGAAAAAAATTAATTATTAAATGAAACCAAAAAAAGGGCTGTAAAACCCACCCATTCTGCTGAAAACCTGGCGCCCTCCCCACATATGTTCCCCCGCCCTCTCAGTGCCCCAGTCCGGCCCTGGTCCCTCCGCTCCAACCCGGTCATCACGCCCTGCTGCTGGCGCCGCTGTTACTGTGCATCACGTGGACCTGCCTGGCGCCTGCGTGCAGCATCCCAGCCATCTCCCGCTGGCGCCTCCTTCCTCTTCCCGTGCTCCAGACGCTGTGCTTGCTGTGACTCCCCTCTCAGCTTGTTGCAGGCATTTTGTGGGGGGGGGGGGGAGGTTTAAACAACAGGCAGCAGCAACCAACCAAGCCAATTCTCTTGTTTTCCTGCGTGCGGGTCCGGCCGTTCCCCTTTCCCTGCTCTTGAGGGAGGACGGGGCTGCCTGAGCAGATGATACCAGACAGGGTGAAAAGCTGTGGAGGAGCTGCGCCCTGGAAGGAGTGGGAAACAGGTTCCCCTTTCCCTGCTCTTGAGGGAGGAGCTGCCTGCCTCAGCCTATTAAATCAGCGTTAACAATGAGCAGCCTGACATTGACTCAACTAAGTTTCCTTCAGCTGAGGTTGAAACCTTAGTATCATGATCCCAACCTGATCCATTTGTTTGTTTTCCTGGCTGTCCATGGTATCCTCCAAAGTCTTCTCCAGCACCAAAGTTCAAAAGTGTCGATGCTTTTTCTATCTGGCTTCTTCAAAGTCCATATATATTATATGCATAATTATATTAGATACAGTGTTATGCACATAATTACATGAAATCTTTGTGTATTAAATTTTGAATACAGACTAATTGTATTTCGAATTTTTATTTTTCACGATAACTAAGGGCGCTCAACAGAATGTTGCATCTGGGCGCCAGATCCCCTAGAGCCGGCCCTGCTTAGAGGTCTGTGTGTCAACATCCTCTGTCTCTCTCTCTCTCTCCTTTGCTTTGTCAGAGTATTACAGCAGGAATTCTCTTCCTGCCCTAATCAACAGAAAGCGGCTCTTCTGCAAAGCAACATCAAACCTATTATTGGTTTATTGGTTTATTTAATTTTTATACTGCCTGATATAGACATCTCTAGACAGTTTTGCTGGGAATTGTTTGCTGGAATTTAGTTGCTGGGCATTGTTTAAGTACACCTAATGCTTCTTAGCCCTTCTCTTTTTATCTTGGACATTTTCAGTGCAAACCTAGGGGGCCTCCTGCGCCGCTGCCTGCACACGCCACTGCCCTGGCCCCCGCACCACTCCTTGCCCTTTTTGCCACCTTTTTGCAGCCACCATGTGCATGGCCGGTGAGGGTGGGGGTGATCCAAGCAGGCATCCCTCCATGGTGGTGGTGGCGATGGGCAGAGCAGCCGCTGGGCCTGTCATCCAGGGGCTTGTGATGATCTACTCCCACTGCGCAGGTGCGCTGGAGTGCCTCGCAGTTCTCAAGGGCTGCTCCGCCCAGCGACACGGAGGGGAGGCCTGCTAGATCAACCTCCCACCCCCGGCCACGCACATGGCAGCAAAAATTCTGAAAAACACTGGAGGTTCAGCGCAGCCGGGCAGCGGCAGGGTTGTTGTGAATGGTCATAACCCATCATAACCAGAGGTACCAACTCAGAAGCATGATGAAATATAGGCCTGTGTCTGATTTATTTTAAGAGTTCAGTTCAATGTCTGAACTGGAGGTGAATCTCATGACTGCCTGGTCAATGATTTGTAGAGTCAGGGGAATGGAGCATTGTTTATCAGGGTTTGCGGAAACTCACTGATACAATGGGTCAGGCTTAATTACCAGTCTCACACTGCTGAAATTAACCTGTGTCCAGTAACAGGATGCTTCTGCCTTAAGTCAAAGGTGTTGATTAACTTGCCTCACTCATGCTTACCCTTTTGATGTTACTTTGAATATTCTTTGGTTGCAAATACACACTAGATAGAGGTATACAAGAAATAATGTCTCACACAAATAGAATTAACTCCCTCTCACTAATTGCTAACTTTTAACACCTTCTGGGACCAGGCTAGCACATCTGGGATGCAGATTTGCTTTTGGACTTTCTCCCCTCCTCAAGATAACAGCTAACAGGAGATGAGAGTGAGATCTCTCTGGACTGATCAAATATCCTGAGCTAATTTTGATATTTAAAAGACAATATTCCAAGGATAGCAGGAATAAATGCCTTTTGTGATCCAGAAGACTAAAAAGGGACATCAAAGGATGGAACCACTATAAGAAGGAGTCTCTGGACATGGCAGTTTAGCAGTTCTGTGCCTACGGGCATTCTGCTCACACGCTAGCTATCTTCTCCCTACAGCAAGATTTGCTCAGGAACTCTGCTCATGGACAGGAACTGCCTGTGACTTCTACTGGGCAGTGAGAAGTCAAGACTTTTCCCCAGCCATGGCACCTTCACTCTCTGCCTCGCTCTGAGCAAACTGTCTGCTTGACCACCAGAAGCCAGACCATCGCTCTGTTGCTGTTCCCAGTTACAGTCTCTCCTCTTCAGCTGAAAGATCCACCATTCTCCAGCCTGGTAAATATGCTGCTCCTACAAGCCTGGAATTCCTTCATCCCTTCCCCTTCTCCTGCTCCCTTCCCCTTGTCCCCTTACTAATTTCTGATCCCCCAAAAACCTTACCAGCCCTCAGCCTTCCTTCCTCCCCCCCCCCCTTTTCCGCCTATATCTAAACTGTAAGAGGCTCTAGGAAGATTTAATTGCACACACATATGTCATTGAGGCACACTGGGTGGAAAATATTGGTACTGGCTAGATGTTCTGTTTTAATACTGTTAGCAATTCTGCTTTGCTAGGTTGTTGTTAAGCCTTTTATGTTCAATAAAGCCCATTGAACCTCTTTGAGGACTAGTTTGATCTCCTTCCTTCTTTGCAATCCAGATCATACGTGGTCATCAATATAAAAGAACAAGGTCACGTTGGTGACATTATGGTCCTGACCTGTTTTGTATACTGGCTAATGAGCATGTTTGGTATATAGATCAGGCCTGGTCTGTAACAGGGTGGGCACGGGGTGGTGGCAGAAGGCCCCCCTGACATTTTCCCCAAGGTCGGGGGGTAAGAGCGCCTCTGCATCCAACTGCCAATAGCAAGATATCTCCACAACCTGCTTCTCTGCACTAAGGAACAACCTAGGTGAGAAGAAAAATGCATATTTTCAAATACTCAGCCAAGACAGCATGTGGCAAATGTAATTATTTATTTAATAAATTAACATTTGCTATAGAACAACTTCTTCTTCTTCTTCTTCTTCTTCTTCTTCTTCTTCTTCTTCTTCTTCTTCTTCTTCTTCTTCTTCTTCTTCTCAAAGAAATAAAAGGTGGTTTTGATTGCAATGAGTGCAAAATAAAGTAGCTCAGCTCCGGCAACAATGCCTGTTCTGCTGCCTCTTTTTTTCTGACCGGAATATCCTCCATTCCGTTGTTTGGAGAAGTGCCTTTTCTTATCATTGTTTGTAAAGAAAATTGGCCTGACACTTTTTCTGTTTTACAAGCAATTTGATGGTTCTATGACTGAAGTCCAGAATTTCTTTGATAGTCTGCTATTCGATGGACAGCATTGCCAAGCCATTAAGTCTTTGCCCCCAGATCCCCAAAGGAAGACAGGAAACACGTGTATGGATGAAAACTAGGGCCACTTTATTAACTATAAACTATGCAGAGATCTGCAACAGATATAACTATAACCTCCCTAAACTAGAGTGTGGGCAACTCCAATCCCCTTTTTGGGTAGGCACAGCCTCCTAGCGAGGGTTGAGCTCCTCTCACTGTTGGGCAAAGCAGCCAGGCTTGGCAGATGCCATATGAAACCTCAGCATAGCCCCACCAAGCCACACAGTTTACTGTGTCAAGGAGGTAGCCACCAGGGTCACCACCACTGTTCCCTCCAACATGGATCCCCAGATGTTGTGGACTACAACTCCTATAATCCCCAGGCAAAATCCATTGTAGCTTTGGATTCTGGGAGTTGTAGTCAACATCTGGGAATCCCTGTTAGAGGAAACACTGGTCACTACCCCTCCAGCCCCGAAGCTCTGAGTGGATCAGCTAAACAGTGCCCTAAAAGTGGTTCATTCGCTAGGTGACAAGATTTGGCTTTTTAAAAGCCAAATTCTGGCTTACGGCCCATTTGACCAATGAGTATACCCCTTAGGCTCTGGCCACCTCAGACACCCCTGGGCCACAAAACCCTGAAAGATTGTTACATGAAACCATCTCTACCTGAAAGGTACCTATGGCTGAGCACCAATCGAGGTCTTAACCTCCAAAGCCCACACTCACCTGCCAAAGTGACCACTTAACCTGCAACCAGACTCCCACCCCTAAAAGGGGGGTTATTCCCTTTAAAACACAGTCAGTGAGGAGTAGGCGAAAAAATCTCCACACAAAGCCAATCAGGTGAAGACCAAAAATTCCTACTCGGCCCATAAGCGACCAGCTAATCTCTCACTGAACTAGGGAGGGTGGGCGGGAGCCGCAAAGCCTGCAAAGTTGGAGGAAGGAAGCATGTGTGGCGCATAAGTAGCGGCATCACCACACTGACCCCATTGGCCATCCCATGCATGTAGCCACTTCTCACAGAGGACGGCCAAATGGGAGCCATGTCCTCCTGGTCAGGGCTGATTTGGCTTGATCTTGGACTGGACCACCTTTCCTGAAGGCCTGTCTGGTTCACGATCAAACCATCGAACCAGCCTGGTTCGCAGCAGACCAGTTTGCTATTGAACCATTCGTACACACCTGTCAGGGTCCCAACATCTCTAGGCCTCACCTCCCATGTGCAGAGGGTTACGGTGGGAACGATCCCAACCAGGGCAGGAATGCTGCGCCCTCAGACGTGTCCCAACCCCCACCTGCTGAGATCGGCAGGCCCTACTGGCTCCCGTGGTCGGGTGACCTAGTGTCACCCGACACTGATGTGGTCTCATGGGACGTTGTTAGCATATTGCAAGATCACACTCCAAACTCTCGTGTGATCAATAGTGAGATCGCCAGGTCTCATGAGAGTTGCTGTGAGATTTCAGGGTTTTATAAAATGGCCTGGCCTGTGATGAGGGGCAGACAGCTGAGAGCTGTCAAGAGGCAGACAGCTCTGGGAAGTCAAGTCTCCAGCAGGTGACAGAGGCAAAGGAACGCCTGTGGAGGCATTAGCCTAGGACATTGCCAAGACCTCAGGAGTTATGAGGCCAGACCGACTGGCACCCCTAAACAGGGGTAGAATCAATCAGATGGAGACCTTGCACCCCACGAGGACCAACAACACCCCCAATGAAAAGGAACACACTGCATAGCACAGGCAAGACCTGATGGCAATTGCCTCTGCTTACCTTACCCAGCTCGGATTTGCCACCTAAAAGAAACACACACAACACAAAACAACAACAAGGAATGAACAGGAACACATTGCATAGCACTGCTAAGACCTGATGGCAATTGCCTCGGCTTACCTTAACCAGCTGGGATTCTCCACCTAAAAACAAACACACACAAACACACACACAAGGAATGTAAAGGAACACATTGATTAGCACTAGAAAGACAGGATGGCAAAATTGCCTCTGCTTACCTTACGCAGCTGAGATTTGCCAACTAAAACAAACAAACACACAAATGAGGAATGTAGAGGACTACATTGCATAGCCCGGGAAAGTGTTGGAGATGGACTACCAGTGCATCAACTTTTTGCACCAACTAGCCTTATGACCACTAGGGGCATTGGGGGTAGAGATAGTGAGTAAGGGTCTCCCTAACTGTTCTATCGGTCTCTACTCTATAACCCCTGATAGGACTCTTCAGGTATTTCCTGTTGAGAGTCAGAAAGAATCCCTTCCTTTCCTCTAAGAGAGCAGATGGAAACATCTCTCTCTCTCCCCCACCTATTCATTATGTTCTTTTATAAATTAGGGTTAGGTCTTTCCTAACCAAAGTATACTTCACCAATAAATACTTTGTATTTATTCTACAAGAATCTCCATGTGTCTTCTCTAAATAGCTGCAACAACTAAACTCTGCAACTACTCTGTAACTGGAATGGGTAGCTTCTTTAGTGCTCTGCTAATTAATTGGGGGATAAAAATTACAACCCCCCAAGAGAAAGAGCTGCTGGCAAGATCACCTCTGCTCAGAGGTGCACCTAAGTAATTTTGGAGCCTGGACCTAAAGGACTTTGGAGCCCACACCCCACATGGCAAATTAAACATTTTTTAACACATACATTCTTGAGGGCACAAACCACACCACCCAGGACTGACTAAAGATTATTTGGGAGCCCCCAAGGAGTATGGACGCCAGGGGCTGCATCCCCCAAATCCAGGAGTAAAAGCACCTCTGCCACTGCTTACCTTACTCAGCTCAGATTTGCCACCTAAAAGAAATGCACACACGCACAAACACACAAATGAGGAATGAAAAGGGGCTGGAATGAAATGCGGAATGAAATGAGGAATGAAAAGGGGCATCAAGGAAAGGGCAGGTTTCCTACCAGTAACCGTAGTTCTTCAAGTGGTCTTCTGTGCGTTCACACTTGGGTTATGCGCCTGCGCAGAGCCACGTTCTGGAACCTTCCAAAGCTTCACCCCCCAAAAAGGAAAAAAGAGCAGGAAGACCCACTCCCTCGGTAGGTTGAACCCCACACTACCTCAGTCAAGGAGACCGCCGCTCAACTAAAGAGACCAGCTGCTGTGGGGAGGTAGGGCGGGAGTGTGAATGCACAGAAGACCACTCGAAGAACTATGGTTACAACAACAACAATATTTTGACACTGTCTTTCAACAAAGGTTTCCAAAGTTGCTTATATAGAGAAATAATAAATAGAACAAACAAACAAACAATCAAGATGATGCCCCAAACACACAGTCTTGGCAGTCAGGTTTGGACTGAGCCTGCGCTTGGTCATTCTCTTCCATTCTCTGCTGCATCTCACTCACCAAAATGGCTTCAACAATATGAGGCTTGCTAAACTGTAATAAGTCCTCCTGGCCCCTGGACTCTGTGACTTTCACTTGCTGTGAAACGGAATTAAGGACGGAGGTCCACCAGAGGATGATTTGAAAATTAGAAGCATTGAGCTGTTAGTGATGGAAGGACTTCTCTGTGGCTTCCTGGAAATGGACCAGACACCCTTACTTCGTGGGTTGCTCTCAAGCCCTTTCTGGGTACCCCACCCCCTCATGGATTATTCTGCTACTTCTCAGGGAGATTGCAGAACTGGGGAAAGGATCAGAGCAGAGCAGAGCAAATGCCTCTCACAGAAATGACCTGGGCTATGTGGAGGAAGGCCCTCTACTCAATGATACCCTACCTTAGCTCTTTCATTTTTTTGCCATGCAGTGCTCAAGGCTGGAAGGGAAGAAGAAATTCAGGCCCACAAATTTTAAATTAAGTCCCACAAATCTGCCAGTTTGCTAAGCACTAGCTGTCCCACCCTCCCAAAACAGTCACCCCCAGTCCCAACCATTCCCCCGGAGCCTAGGGCACCTCCTCACCAATTGTGACTCCCGACTACGTTTGGAAGCCCCCTTCTGCAGTTGGAGGAGGAGCCGAAGTTGGCTCAACACGGTTCCTCCTCTTGAAGAACCTCCGTCTGGGGGGCTTCCCCTTGGAGTCACGTGTGGGGGAGGTCTGAAAGAGCTGCCTGCAGCACTGGCAGACCCTTCGCAGCCTAGAAGAGAGCAGGGAGAAGGTGAGAAAGAGACCCTTAGGCAGACATTTGGAGGAGAGGGGGCCAATGGAAGGTATGCAGAACAGCTGGGGCAGCAATACAGGTAGCCCACTAGGTTTCCAGGTATTGCGCCGTCTTCTTTCTGGCTGAGGAATTAAGTAAAGAAAGCTGCCCAAATGCATTGGTGCAGAGACCTTTGGAACACTGTGTGCAGTTCTGCTCAACCCAACTCACCAAGCTTATGTTAGAGCTGGGAAAGGCATAGAAAAGGACCACGAAAGAGCTCAGGGGTGTAGCTCCTTCCTGGAAGGGAAAAGGTGGAGGCAACAGGGACCTTTTCATTTAGAAAGAAGAAAAGAATGGAGGGCATGACAGAGGTGCACCCTCTCTTCACATCGTGCACCATGTTTGGGATGGGTTTTTGGAGTATGCTGCCACAAGATGAAGTGAAGGCCAGTGCCCTAGCCAGCAGTCACTTTTCACTTGCAACTAACACTGGTGTGCCGGTTTCCTTGGTCCTGCCAGGGACACCATGCTGCTGGACCAGGAAGTGGAGATGACACTGCTGCTGGGTGTGGACTGCACACTAGAAGTAGGCACTCCCGCAAAAGGCTGAGCAGTCCTAGGCCTCCCAAGGTGTGTCACAGACCCAACATGAAGAGTAGCACACTTCAGTAACAAGGATTTAGGATTAGATAAAAAGGAAAAGGTGTGTAATAAGAACAAGTGTCTTTTCATAAGACAGTCTGTAAGAGAGAGTTTTCATTCAGCATACTGATAACACCTTGCACCAAATCTCCGGAGGATCTCTCCCAGCGGTTTCATGTAGGTGTTAAAGTACTTTGGAGACAATATGGAGCCCTGAGGAACACCATATGAAAGTTCAGATTGGAAAGAGCAACAGTCTCCCAGGGACCCCGTGTGGAATCTGCCCGAGAGGTAGGAGCGGAACCACTGCAAAGCAGTGCCTCCCACCCCCAACCCCCTCAGACACTCCATCACCAAAGATGATGATTTCAATATGACAGCCGATATGCGTAAAGATGTGCTTTTTCGATTGGACTGTGTAACTGAACAGGCCAGGCTTGCAGACTCTTGAAAACTCAAGAAGTGTTCTACCATATGGCCTGAAAGACTAGCACATAGGCAAATACATGTGATCAATGAGCTTGGGGGAAATGGACTTATTAAGGACTTTAAAGTGGAGTCATGCAGAGAAGCTGCCACAAGGTGCCAGTGTTGCTTACTTAATAAAGTGTTGCTTACTTAATTGCTATTAATAAAGGGGTGAGACCCAGCTTTTCTGCATGCCAGACACAGACAGAGTCACAGCGTCCTCTGGAGCAAATACATTCTGATGTCATAGGAACATAGGAAGCTGCCATATACGGAGTCAGACCATTGGTCCATCTAGCTCAGTATTGTCTACACAGACTGGCAGTGACTTCTGCAAGGTTGCAGGCAGGAATCTCTCTCAGCCCTATCTTGGAGAAGCCAGGGAGGGAACTTGGAACCTTCTGCTCTTCCCAGAGCGGCTCCATCCCCTAAGGGGAAGATCTTACAGTGCTATTCTCCCATTCACATGCAACCAGGGCGGACCCCAACCTTCTCCCAACCTTGGAGAAGCCGCTGCCAGTCTGTGCAGACAATACTGAGCTAGACACGTGTCCCTGCATGTAAGGGGTGAGACCCCGTAGAACTGGTAAGGGCCATGCCAGGGGAGTAGCAAGCGAGGCTGTCGGTGGCTCAATGGAAAACTTTTATATCTACAGCATTCAGTCTCTCATTCAAATGCAAACCAGGGTGGACCCTGCTTAGCAAAGGGGAAAAAATTCATGCCTGCTGCCACAAGACCACTTTCCTCCCACTGCTCCGAAAAAAATCACGCAGCCATTGAGAATCCCGGGAGAGAAAAAGTCTTTACTTACAGCGGTGACCGGTGAGGGTGCGGACCAGCCGGTTCCCCCTCAAACGCTGAGGCCCCAATGGGCGGAGGCTGAGACGCCAGGATAGTGCCCACCGGGCTCTGGTCGTCTCCCTCAAAGCGAAGGCGCTTGTTGGATCCAGCCTTCCACTTGGCGCCATTGGGTTGCTTTCGCTTTTGATTTCCAGCTGGCCACCTGAATCAACAGGCGCTCCCTTAAAAGTACCTTGGAAGGACTCACTCAGGCTGGCGCCTCTATTTCTTGGCGTCCGCTGCGCCTGGACCTCTTGGGGGTTTTGGCTAAGTGCCGCCCCAAGGTCCCCGTCCCCATTGTCTGAGCCGGAGGCTGCAGGGGGAATCTGAAGCAGTCCTGCTGGACTAAGGCGCGGCAACAGCAAGAGCGGAGAAAACACGTGCGCAGCTGAGAGGCCTGAGCCTCCAACGCTGAGCCCTGAAAGGGTTCCTCTGAGAGGAACTCCGCGCTGACCAGGACCCCTCCAAACAAATGCAAATACTTTAGTAAGCAGCCAATCAAGCCGAATGCAAGCTAAAAGGATTAACTTGAGCAGGAAATCTTATCTGATGGTTTGTTTGTTTGCTGGCTCCAAAGAGAGGCAGCTCCCTTCCCCACCCTTGCAGAGCCAAGCGGAGAGGAAGGGGGGGAGGGGGAGGGAAACCACCAGGCAGGCCCAGACCCAAAGAGTGGTGACTCCTGTTTCCCTCCATAGCCAGAGGCGGGTCATGAAGGAGAAGAAAGAAAACAAACTGAAGCAAAGGCTTAACTGCAGGAGCTCTCTTCTAACACATCCTATCCATGAGCCCCTGGAGGCGCAGTGGTAAAACTGCCGCCCTGTCACCAGAAGGTTACAAGTTCGATCCTGACCAGGGGCTCAAGGTGGACTCAGCCTTCCATCCTTCCGAGGTCGGTAAAATGAGTACCCAGTATGTTGGGGGACAATATGCTAAATCATTGTAAACCGCTTAGAGAGCTTCCAGCTATAGAGCGGTATATAAATGTAAGTGCTATTCCTATTGCTATTGCCAGGGGCGTAGCAAGGTTGGAATGGGCCCAGAGACAAGATTTTAAAATGCCCCCCCCCCACTCAAAGTCCAGGGCCTCTGCACACCCCACATTTTATATCCCGCTCTTCCTCCAAGGAGCCCACAGCGGTGTACTACACACTTGAGTTTCTCTTTCACAACAACCCTGTGAAGTAGGTTAGACTGAGAGAGAAGTGACTGGCCCAGAGTCACCCAGCTAGTATCATGGCTGAATGGGGATTTGAACTCGGCTCTCCCCAGTCCTAGTCCAGCACTCTAACCACTACACCACGCTGGCTCTGTTACTTATAGGTTACTATTAATACTTCCAATGAAGTCTCACTTGTAACTATTAAGAAAGCACAATTCTATGCTAATGAAATAGTTTGGATAGATGTGTTCCTATGTAGCCCAGTTCCTGCAGGATAGTTAGAAACTGAAGTGGATGGCATCTTAATTCACTCTATAAGTCACTTGATAATCTTCCCTTCAGTCCTACAATAGCACTGTTTTATTTTCTCTCTCCCCGCCAGTTTCTGCCCTCCCACCAGCGTCCCCTCTAATTCTTACCATCAGTGAGCAGAAAGAGTTTTGTTCTGGGCAGCACAGCACTATCAAGGCAGTGTGTGCACATCACTCTCTTTCTCACACACACACACGCAGACACATTTAAGGGCCTGTGATGGGGGTTTCAGGCAGATTGGGTGGAAGATACTGCATGGGACGGAAGTCTTAGGAAGAAGGCTGAAGATGGAGTCAGAGCTGAAGGAGGAAGGGCAGGCAAAGAGCTAAGGTGCCTGTTCCCTTTCAGGAAGTCAGTTTACCAGGGAAGAGAGTCATTGCTGGCTAGATACTGATGACCTGGGGAATGGCTACCCAGTTTTAATAGTTTGATTTTAATTGTTCATTTGTTTTAATTGTTTATCATGTTGTGAACCGCCCTGAGCCATTTTGGAAGGGTGGTATATAAATCTGACAAATAAATAAATAAAATAAAATAAAATAAAATAAAATAGAGAGAAACCATATTGAGGACTGCAAGAATTCAAGCAAGCCATCAGGGAACAGCAGCCAAGCCTGTTTGAAAAATTCAAGGCTGAAGAATCCATCCCAGTTGTCAGAAGGCAGGCCTGGCTTAGAACCGTCCAAGGCCTGTGGCATTTAAAGGGATAGCACACCTTTGTCATCAGCTTCTGTGATTGCCACTTGAAAGGACAATTAGGGGGAACTGATGGAAATGTCAGTTACAGATTCAAACTGATACAACAGAAGGAGAGCTGGTCTTGTGCTGGCAAGCATGACTTGTCCCCTTAGCCAAGCAGGCTCCACCCTGGTTGCATATGAATGGGACACTTGATGTCTGAGCACTGGGAGAGATTCCCCTCAGGGGATGAAGCTGCTCTGGGAAAAGCAGAAGGTTTCAAGTTCCCTCCCTGGCTTCTCCAAAGATAGGGCTGAGAGAGATTCCTGCCTGCAACCTTGGAGAAGCTGCTGCCAGTCTGTGAAGACGATACTGAGCTAGATAGACCAATGGTCTGACTCAGTATATGGCAGCTTCCTATCTTCCTATCTTCCTACATGCAAATAATGCGCCATGCACAGTGTGGCACACAAAAACATTATATCTCACCTCCAGCCCCCCACCTCTGGCTCTGACTTTACAAGAAGTAAGGTCACCAGGATAGCTGAGAAGAGAAAAGTATCTGCCCCTCAAGCTATATTATTTATGGCATAAAGAAGAACAGGTTCATTTCTCATGGGGTTATGAAATCTCATGGCTCCTCTGTCCCTTACAGATTATTATTACATTGATATCCCGCTCTTCCTCCAAGGAGCCAAGAGCGGTTTTAAGTTTCTCTTTCACAACAACCCTGTGAAGTAGGTTAGGATGAGAGAGAAGTGACCTGCCCAGAGTCACCCAGCTAGTTTCATGGCTGAAAGGGGATTTGAACCCGGGTCTCCCCAGTCCTAGTCCGGCACTCTAACCACTACACCACATTGATACATATGCTACATGGAAGATGGAGAAAGGCATCATCTCATACAGCGCAGGAGATGGCAATGGTAAACCCCTCCTGTATTCTACCTAAGACAACCACATGGCTCTGTGGTCACCAGGAGTAGACACCAACTCAATAGCACACTTTACCTTTACATGTCCAGAACAGAATGAGGAGTGTGTGTGTGTGTGTGTGTGTGTGTGTGTGTGTGTGAGAGAGAGAGAGAGAGAGAGATCCGTATGTATATTCTTTAAACTAAGGTGTAACATATAAGTAAGGTATTCATTTCACAGCAATTCACTGGCCAGCATGAACAACCACCTTCACAAAATCCTTCTTACTCCCCTCTATCTCATCATTGAAACTTACACAAGATCACACACAGGCTTTTTCCTTTGTGCCAATTAATCTCAATTTTGTGCATACATTCATGATTAAGCAGGCAAAACACTCAAGTAGTCCTTGCTCCTTATTTTCACCCTTTAAAAAATAGTCCCTACCTATGCCTGTAAATTCTACTCAATTTACTCAAAATAATCATGCTGAAAATTAAATTGAACATTATACTGCATTAAGCAACTAAAACATACTGCATTTTTGCATTTTTGCCCTGGATTCTACAGGCACTGCATTTTTTGCATTCAGTACTCTGCCATCTCCAGAATCACAGACACAGAGTGATTCCATGCCCGGTATCTCCCCATTTCACAAAACATCCCCCATTTGCACCCCTCCATTTTTGCTTACTGTTTTTGAAATAGGAATGCTAAAGGATGCTTCCTCTTTGAAATGAGACTGTGCCTGTGGTCTTGCTCCCCATGTCTCCTTTCTCCTCACTCTGATCTGAAGAGCCTCACCCATGAGCTGAGGAGTGACTATGTGCATGAACAGAGAGTCTAGCCCAGAGAGCAAGCAAAGGGAGTTGGAGAGCCTCTTTAGACTTGGCTCTGGTCAGGTTTGTTTGAGTGCCTTTGCAAAACAAAGAGAGTCCCTTTGTTTTGACTTGATGACTTGTTGACTCAGGCTGAGCAGAACAAGGGGAAGCTGAGTCCACCCCCCACCTCAGCTAGTCTGTCTTTGCAAATTGCAAACCACTTGTATGCAGATTCCATGCCCTGAAAGAGACAGGCAGGAGCCCCCCACCCCGGGACACACAGGAGGGGGTCGGGGCTCAGGCTGAGGGCACAGCACACTCTGAGACTTTTGTTGCTTTTGCTCAAGTTCCATCGGCAGCGGCACCTTCCCAGCCCAGTGGGTGGCGCTCTGCGCCTTCCAGCAAGCTTTGCCTGATGCAACGCATCTCTTGCTTCATCGGAAGAGCTGACCCTGCTTGGAATGCAGGCAATGTGTGCTCAAATGGCTTCAGCCACACATTTCCTGGGATATTCTGAGGAGCACCTAGCTTTTCTGTGAAACCTTTGGCACGCTGATCTTTATTCTCTATTAAAACTGAGCATGAGCATATATAAGTGAACACATATGCTTCCCCAGAGGTGCATCTAGGTAACTTTGTAGCCTGGACCTAAAAATAAGAGTTTTGAAGGGAGGAAGTCTACTTGCTTCTGTTTTAGCTATTTGTATACTGCTTTTCAACACAAGAAAAGTGTTGAAATACATAGAAAAGTGAGAAATAAGTAAAGATGGTTCCCTCAGGGACATTTCTTTTTGAGTAGCACACATTCATGCTGCATTTGTGCTTGCACTTATTTGGAAGGGGCTGGCTTCAGAGAGCAACTTTCTTTGAGTAGTGGCACACATTAATTCTGTGTTTTGTTTCTTGCTTGATTTTACTTTGAGGGTTCATTTTTAAAATCCACCTCTGCAGCCCATTCCTTTTCCCTTTCATGTGGGCTCCGTTGTCGTAGCCTTGGTCTCTCATACCACCAATATTAAGATTCCAGGGATGCAGTTGATTGACAAGAGTGTCACACAAACCCTCTCCAGTTGCATCATGCACTTCCAGGAAACCTAGGGAATGTTCTTCTATGTCCACAGTGCCTTCTTTGCAGGAAACAAAATGAATCATAACCATCATCTGCTCAATGTGACTGATGTCTGGAATGCAGTCCAATATTATAAAATAGTACTTTGCTTTCTAGATTGCTTACAAGATCTTTTCAGTGATGGTCTTGCCCAAAATTGCAATAATTTAATTTTGTATGTCTTTGCGCAAATAGTGGTATTTGGATTCCTGTCTCTTTTGCAAGCACATTAATTTTAAAATCTACTATCTAGGTTTACATTATACTTTATTCAGGCGACTTCGACTCCACTGTTTCTGTGGAATCTGTTAAGGTGGTGGCCAGCAATCCTCCTTGCAGTATTAGATTGGATCAGTTTCCATATGTGATGCCGGAGGACATGGACTAGCTGCTTGGGGCAGTACGGCCTACCACTTCTTCGCTGGATCCTTGCCTGACTTAGCTGCTTCTATCTAGCCCTACTTGGCTGCTTCTATCTAGCAGGGAAATTGTTGGAGATGATTGATTTGATTGATTGATTGATTAAGTGCTGTCAAGTTGATGTCGACTCTTAGTAACCACATATAGATTCTCTCCAGGATGATCTATCTTCAACATGGCCTTTAAGGTCTCTCAGTGGTGCATTCATTGTTGTCGTAATCGAGTCCATCCACCTTGCTGCTGGTCATCCTCTTCTTCTCTTTCCTTCAACCGTTCCCAGCATTATGGACTTCTCAAGGGATCTGGACTTTGCATAATGTGTCCAAAGTATGATAGTTTGAGCCTGGTCATTTGTGCCTTGAATGAAAATTCTGGATTGATTCGTTCTAGGATCCATTGGTTTGTTTTCCTGGCTGTCCATGGTATCTTCTCCAACACCAAAGTTCAAAAGCTTCAGTGCTTTTTCTAGCTTGCTTCTTCAAAGTCCAGCTTTCGCATCCAGAGTGTCACGGGGAAAACCATTGTCCGAACAATTAAATCAATTAAAATACCTGGGGGTAATTTTTCAATATAATGCTGGGAAATCAGCACATATTAGTATGCTCACAGATTCGGCAAAACGCAGCACAGCAGCAATCTTAAGATTTTTCAGAACTCAGGGTGCAGGCTACATACCAGCTGCCTTAAAGCTTTATACCGCAAAGGTCATTCCGCAATTATTGTATGGCATACAACTAGGTCCATACTCAAGGTTTGACACTTTGGTAAGAACTCAATCAGGGTTCTTGAGGAATTTATTTGGTACACCAAAATGTACAGCAAATGTGACTTTAAGGACAGAGACTGGTTTCATAAAAATTGAATCTCGGGCCTCGCTTTTGATTATTTATTTCTGGTTGAAAATACATCTGCGACCAGTTGGTTTAATTCCTGAGTTTCTTTCAGTTAGTCCCCAGCCATTATGGTGTACTACAGTAAGTACGAAACTCACCTCTCTAGGCTTAGACCCAGCCCAACTGCTGGAATTGGGTCTAGTGAACGCGAAAAGAGTAGTGAGACAACGCTTTGTTGATATTGAGATCCAAGAAAACTGGGCTGCGCTTCCAGAGTTTGATAGAGCTATAAGAACTAAAATGGATCTTTTCCCCGCAAAATATCTGTCGACAATGACTTTCTCTAAGTTTCGATGGATATTGACAAGTGTAAGGGTTAATTCCTTTCCATCCGCACTTCTAGCTGGGAGGTTTCAAGGTGTGCCTTTAGAAGAATGACACTGCCGTTGTGGGTCAGGAGATACAGAAACTGTCGCACATATCCTTCTCCACTGTAATCTCCATTTGTATCCCAGGGAAGGCCTTATTGCTCCTCTAATATGTAAACTGGCAGATCAATCTGATGCTAACCTTGTAAAACATCTGCTTTCAGACAAAGATGCTTTAATTTCTATTCCTGTAGATAAGTTTAGTTATATTGCTTTTAAAAGGTATAATGGGATATCACCCCAATCTGAAACTGTATATATGTATATACATATTTTAATGTTTACTGGTTTTTACTCTCTGTTTGGTCAATTACTGTAAATAAAATTACATTACACATTACATTACGAAGGAGAAAGTATACAGCCTTGTCTTACTCCTTTGTCAATCTGGAACCAGTCTGTTTCACCATGTTCCGTCTGGACTGTGGCTTCCTGTACTGTGGATAGGTTTCTCATGAGAACAATGAGGTGTTCTGGGACACCCATTTTCCTAGGATATTCTACAACTTCATGGTCAATGCAATCAAAGGCTTTTCTGTAGTCAATAAAGCACATGTTGACTTATTTCTGGTGTTCTTTGACTTTCTCAATGATCTAGCATGCATCAGCAAAGATATCTCTTGTTCCTCAGTATTTTCTGAAACCAGCTTGAACATCCAGCATTTCCCTTCCACATAAGGCTCTAATCTGCATTGAATGATCCTGAGCATTATTTTGCGAGATGTGAAATTAAGGATATTGTGCGACGATTTGTGCAATCTGTTAAGTCTCCTTTCTTTGGTAAGGGTTTGTAGATTGACCTCTTCCAATCTGTTGGCCACTGTGTCATTCTCCAAATTTGCTGGCATAGTTTGGTTAGAGCCTTGACTGATTCTTCTTCTGTTACCTGCCATATTTCTGTAGCTATTCCATCAATTCCTGTAGCCTTCTGACTTGGTAATGACCGGAGTGCTAATCTAACTTCATATTCCTGTACTAGAGGTTCTTGCAAATAGGAATATCTTCTAGAGCAGGGATTCTCAACGTTGGGTCCCCAGATGTTTTTGGACTTCAGCTCCCAGAATCCCCAACCAAAGGGCACTGGGACTGGAGATTATGGAGTCCAAAAACATCTGGGGACCCAACGTTGAGAATCCCTGTTCCAGAGTATCTTGGATGTTGGTGTCCCTGCTGTACAGATTTTCAGTATACTCCTTCCAACTCTGTTTGATCTTCTCTGAATCAGTTACTATCTGTCCTTTGGCATTTCTTAACATACCAATACAAGGTTGGAATTTGGAACCTCCCTCTGAGTTCAGGGATCTTTTGGAAAACTTGCCTTATTTTTCCATGTCTATTTCCTTCCTCGAGGTCTTTGCAAATGCCACTGTAGTACTGTTCTTTGTCTTTTCTAACAGCTTTCTGAAATTCCCTTTTAAATTAATTAATGAGGTCTTTATCTTTCTTGACTTTGGCTTCTCTCCTCTTCTTGGCAATTTCCACCGTCTGTTCTGACATCCATTTTGCTTTCTTCTGTTTCTTGGTCTTTGGCAGTCTCTTTTCACATTTGTCCTTCAACTTCTTTGATTTCATTCCACAGTTCCTCTGATCCAACATCAAGTCCCCAAAGGACCTCCCCCAGGGGAGTGGCAGAGATGCTTTGTTTGGACATGGAGATGTTAAAAATCATGGGGGCCAAAACAGAATTTTATGGGACCCTGTTTGTCAAAGACTATGGCTTTTGAGCAGCCTTGAAGAAACCGCTGCCAGTCTGTGTAGACAATACTAAGCTAGATGGACCAATGGTCTGACTCAGTATAAGGCAGCTTCCAATGTTTCTAAGAGTGGTGGAAATGTATTTGGAAACTAAATCCAATGTGCAGCACATACTAGGTCTGATGTTTAGAACTTAGCAGCTGATTTTAAACAATGCAGACTTCAGATGAACCACTAAATCATGTTATATTAGCTGTTCTGATCCGGAGCCTGTGGATTGTTATGTGCAAGTTAGCTCAGTACATTAATATTTTCATATATGTTTTTGAATTAGAACCCCAGTCCTTTACTATGATTCCTGTTGACTAAATAATGGGGTTGCAAGGGAGGGGGAGAGAGAGAGAGACAGAATAAGACAAAAAGAGGCCATAGATTAAGATATAAGATAATGAAAAATGCAACTCACCACAGTTGGGAATCCTAGGACCAGGTGACCTGTATTTCTGCTCAGCCTGCTGCTGTCTAGGAGCTACATTCTTAAGACCCATGTCTGCTGGCTTATCTGAAATGCACCTGCGGGTTAGGCTGATCAGCTCTTCATCCCACTGCAAGTAGCAGGGGGCCTCGCAGCTCCTCATTAAGCGAGCCTCCATAGCCAGCTTGTCCACAACCTAGGTGAGAAGATGTACATTTTAAAGTTCTCAGCACAGAGAACATGTAGTGAATGGAATGGATTTTTTGTATATATTAAATCAGCATTGGCAATATACTTTGCATATGTCAGGAAACAAAACATGGCTCAATGCTTTTTTAATCATTAGTGCAAAACAAAGCAGCTCAGCTTTAGCAACACTGACTGCTGTTCTGCCTTTTTGCTGAAATGTTCACCGCTTATTACAAAACCTAAAAAGGGAACACACACACACACACACACGGAATGAATAAGAACATATTGGCATTGAAAGTAACACACTACATAGCACATAACAGGCAGAAACAAATTCTGAGTCCCTTCTGAATAAAGTGCTGCCCAAGCTTTGCCCTGGTGTCTCTGCTCCAGAGCGAATGGGTGGACAGGGAAAGGTCCAGTCCTGTGGACCAGAAATGTGCAAATCATATGGAGCAGCAGGCAGTTCTTGAGGGACCTCCAGGTACAAACATACACACGGATTGAAGAGGAACACATCACTTAGACCTGATAGCAATTTCCGCTGCTTACATTATCCAGCTGGGATATGCCACCTATCACACACACACACACACACACACACACACACACACACACCGGGACCACATTGCAAACCCTCAGCCTCTCATTGCCCTGCTCTGACTAACAGCTGCTCTCAGGAAAAGCTCTTTTCCTAGCTACCCAGGATCCCTGGTCTTCCTCTTACCAACCCTGTCTGCTGTTCCTTTGCACAGGAAGCCCATGGAGACTCCAAGAGAGTCTCCAAAGTAAACCAAGATCACAGAATTCTGTGGCTTCTTGTGACATCATGACCTGATCAGTCAGTGACAATGGCTGCTCTAGTCTAAATCCACACTCAGGTTGTTCACATGACCGGCCCTACAGGGACAAGGCAAACTTACGTAGGGCTGGTCATGTGCAGCGCCAGAATCACTCCTGATCCCGGTGCTCCATCCCCAGGCAGCCCTGCTTTTACCCAGGCTAAAAGTGAGGTAGCAGGATGTGTACTTGCCTTCTACCTCATACCCGGGTGGTGTGGTCGCTCAGGCTGATGGCAGCCATCCTTTCCACAGAGCGGGGGGGGGGGGGGGCGGCGCATGGAGTGGAACAGCATCGGGAACTTCCTCAATGCACTGCGCTGTTCGCATAGTGCATTGTGGGATTCCTGGCAGCAGCGAAGTAGTCGTAAATTCCTAGGTGTAGCCTCACCCACCGAAACAGCGGCCAGAGGACTCCCTTTAGAAGGAAGCAGTGCATTTCAGTGGGCATTCCCTGCCATTTGATTGAGGACACTAACCCACCAGAGCACTTGCATGCTGACGGTACTTGCTTTAATCAGGTAGCGCTAGGAAAGACTCCTGCCTGAAACCATGACGAGCTGCTGCCAGTCAGTGGGGCCCAGGGTCTGACTCCAGGAAGGCAGCTCCCTCTGTTCCTAAGATAGGTAGCATGCTAATCAATGGTTGGAAGAGCAAGAGCATCACACTAGCCCTATGTCGAAAGCCAAGGGCTTTGCATCCCTGCTGAGACCCCAGATGGGGGAACGTGCCCTCCCTGCAGCACTACACCACTGCCTGGCAGCCTGGTTTCTTTCTCTCCCCACCGCCCGGCCACTCCAGCTCACCTCGCCACTCGCCCCAGTGCTAGCACAATACAACGTAAATAGATTTTTTTAAAAAATATGATTTGCTTGTTAGTTTCTCAGAATGGGAGAAAGATGTAGGCTAGATGGGATAGTGCCAATCCTTGATTAATACCAGCTCATTTTAAGATTCACACCAAGAATCCTCCCCTGCCCCCCACCGCTCTGTCCACCAGAGCCCAATTTCCCTTCTGTTAGGATGGGCTCCACCAAGGCTTTCACTCACAGCCACCGGATGGGTACTCAGATCTTGAAGCTGGTGACGTGACAGGCTCTCACTCCTCAGAATCAGGAAGATTGGGCCTCTGGGGGTTCGCCTGCCCCTCTTTGTGTCTCTTCGCACAAAAGTGTTCTTGCTGGGCTTCTCTACAGGCTCCTGGCACAGCTTCTTCGGGTAGGGCTCCACTGCTTCCCCAGCCACCTTGAACACTTGACAACCCAAGTGAATTTCAGCTCCTTATACTACTGCTTATACTACTTATACTACTTCCTTATACTACTGCTTCCCTGGCACCACATGTTCTCTTTCCCGCTGGCTCCACAGTAGCTGAATGATCATTACAGCCCTGAATTCAGCTGGTGACTGGACTCTGTGGTCCTGCACGGTCTGCTAACTGACCCAATGACCACTCAGGTTCAGCATCTTCACCCATTTTCATTGGATCAGTATGGGTCCCTAACAGTTACATAGTGTGATGAGGTAGGCAAACCACCTCATAATCAGGTACCTACACATACACATATAGTACACATACCTTTGATTCTGATGTTGATCTTATTATAACTGGCACAAATTCTCATTTGGCCTACTTTCTTTCAGACCAGAACTACAAGAGCTGCCCAGGTCTCTGGAATGCGGAAGTTGAATTTCTGGAAGTTGAATTTTACCTCTAGCCTCCATTGCTGCATCTTTTGCTCAAATTCACACTGAAAATGAATGGGGAAAATGGGGGTCCTTGCTTGATCAGGCTGTCATCTCCCATACTGATGTTGTGTTGGGCTAACCAAGTGCAGCCTATGTCATTCTCACCACAACTGAGGACATCTGAAGACAATAGCAGAACCTCTTGAGCTGCCTGTATGTGCTCCAGCTTCAAACTGCCTTGATTTAAGACAAATATCTTCCAGCTTTGACGCATTCCAGGGGCTACTGGCCTTGGGCCTCCCTTCAGACAATCTCAGCAGGTTGGCATAGATTGAATTCTTCAAGCCAGAATTCTCTTGCAAGGTAAACACTACGGATGCAAATGCTTCATACCAGGGGCGTAACAAGGCTGGAGTGGGCCCAGAGACAAAATTTGAAAATGGGCCCCTCGCTGATGCACACAATATATAGTCATGTGACTTGCCTCATGTGACTTGCCTCTGGGGGCCCCCCCGAGGCGTGGGGGCCCCAGACAGCCGCCTCCCCTTGCCTAATGCAACGCAATTCGGGTCAAGTCTGTAGCTGACTTTCTTGGGCAAACAATGAGTTAAAGGAGAAGGCGACTCGAATATTCTAGTCTCTTCATTTTTGCTGAATGCCTTAGATCTATGGCCATCATTAGGCAGACTCTGTTGCAACAACTCCCTTGAAATAACATCCATTTTAGATTCTAAGCGTGAGGCCATCAGAATTATATAATGCTATGTGGCTGCAGTAAGAGAGCAAAATTGTGAAAGAAGAAAGTTCTGGTCAGGTAATTTTCCCTTAGTTTGTATTTCAGGGAAAGTTTCCTCAAGGGAATGTATTACCTCTTCCTGGTGATCCTCCTGCAAATCCTCCTGGTCAGCCAATAAATCCAAATGATTATAAAGAGGTATGGTTGGTTTGTCCTTTGAAGGAATTAGAAAGGCATCCAACTTCTGTTGTTTAGAGGAGCGTTCCGTAGGATGGTCTGGGGGAGAGGAAGGGGAAAGAGCCGCTCATGTTCTTTTCTTCTTGGTCATTATAACTTGTAATCAGCAAAGCTTTAACAGGGAGGCAGTCAAAATACAGTCTATCTTCCAGGCCGGAGATAAAATACCAATAAAAAGCCCAGAAGATTTAAAAAAGATTCAAAATAGGTGGAGGCTGAAGGAGCTTAATAGAAACACAACCGCTCCGGTAGAAAGCACCACCGGAAGTCCCTTGCCTAATGGTAGTTACGCCCCTGCTTCATACCAATGACTGCCCCTTCTTACAGCACCTGCGGGTCTGTCCGTAGGTTGGCTATAGGCACCAGAACTTCACTTCTTTTCCTCTTGAGCATCACGGATCCCACAAGGCATGCTAGCCAGTTGGCAAGCTTCAGTTCAAACAGACCATCCTGATCTTTCCAGTTTCTGCCCCGCAGTCAGCCTCAAATAACCATCTCACTTCTGGAAAGTGCAACAACATTACTCTTCACTTCAACTTCGTAAACTGATTGTAACGTTCCGCGTTCCACAGACCAGAAGCTTTGCTCCATTAGCTACTGGAACTATCAGTCCACAGGGTATGAAATGCCTCTCATGTTCTTTGTTAACTTGCTCCCAAAACTGGCTATGAACAATTGATACCTGTGCACCGGAGTCCAGCAGAAACTGGTACTGTACAACTTGCAGATTTCCTTCCAAAAAGTATCCCAGGCCTTCCGCCTCAGCAATTAACATTTCATTGTTTGAGCCAGCATCCGTCTTGGCAGTGGATTGGCCCCCATCCACTGCCTTCCTTAGTTTCCCTGTTTTGGATCTCCTCTGTGCAGATAATATTTCCAAGGAAAATGACATGGGCTTCCACAGTTTCTGCATCCTTTACTTACTTTCTTACAAAGGGTTGATCCCTTTGATTTAGCCTACGTGCTCCATTCATTCTTGCTTTGAAGTTAAACATGAACCACCTTTTTTAGCCTATGAAGTTCACTACAGATATCTCGGGGGGGGGCCCTGCCATCACTTGCATATTCAACTGCTCATCAGAAACGACTCTTGTTTCCTTGATTGTGTGAACATGCCCTTTGGTTTCCAGAGCCTGGAATTTTTTTGTTTCCAGTTTTCTAGCCTTCCAGTTCTGGGGCCAATTTGATGGCATTAGCCCAATGCCAAGACCGTCCTAACTGGAACTGGAGGTGCATTTCTCCTTTGAAGGCATTGTTAGCGATCTGGCCTCTAGCCATCAGATCTTGCACCTCTGCACTAGTTCCAGGGAAAGCTTTCACCGCTAACTCTCTGAGGGCAATGCCAAGTGCTTGCAATGATTCTGCAGGGCCTTTCTTATAATGAAGGAAAAACTGCTCCGTCCCAATCTGCATACCCACTAGGTCCCAGAGAAGTTCTTAATGCTTTCATCACTTGCATATAATATGTCGTATGTCTCTGCTGAGCCCACAATACTCTCTCCTGGCCTTTCCCATAAGTAACAGACTCAGGTGCTTTAAGTTAAGGCAGGGACTCTCAAACTTAGGTCTCCAGGGCATTTTCCGGATGAGATTTGCAATGCTTAAAGTGTTGCAAAGTGTAATGGAATGAGGCAGCAGTTTGAAACCACAAGCGCAGCGATCCTCAGGCAGTAAGATATGCAATGTGACAAGGTTTTGCCCGTCCATACTGCCCATCACTGCAGCAGTTTTTCCAGGCAGGGAGCTTCCATATTCCACCTCTGGAACACATCCACTGGCCCCTCATCCTCCCCAATTTTGGGCCAAAGGGGTTGCAGAGGGAGAGGGGGATTGCTGACATGATGGAACTTAAAGAAAAAATAAATCTCGGTGCACTTGTGCAAATCCGCCAGTAGGGGGACACACCCGTCCAAAACAATTCCTTTTGTCATAGCAGGCTTGTGTAAGGCAAGCAGGGGTTTTAAAAAAATTTAATCCAATGGTGATGGAGAAGGGAAGATGCGGAGGGGAGGGGAGGGGAGGACGAGCAATCTGAAGACGCGGGGCGGGGGAGCGGGCTGCCCATGAGAAGGTCTGCTCTCTGTGCCCCACCCCACCCCCCCACCCCCACACAAGCAAGAGCAGTGGCTCTTCTCGGACTAGCAGTCCTGGGCTTTCCCTAACCTGGGCTGTCTCCACCGCCACCACTTCCACTCCCCATCAGTGCAGGGCTGGCAGAGGGGCTCCAGAAAAGCAGCGGATTCGCAAGAGGGAGGAGGGGCCGCGAAAGGGAGGGCAGGTAGCCCCCCCCACCCACACACCCAAAGAGCCCTCTGGAAGGAGAGCAAAATCAGTCTGGTAAAATTATTTCATGGATGGATCGGAGAGGGGCTGCAAAATCAACCAATTCTCACACAGCTAGATTTAGTTCGATGGGCTTCCTCTTCAGAAAAGTGCCACTCTTTTGGCAGGGAAGGAGGTGGAAGGGAGCCTCTTGCCCACCACCCCCATCAAAAGCAGTGTGTGCCCCCTCCCTTTCCCCACCATAAAATAAAATAAAATAAAAATAACTGTCCACACTGCAAAATGCTGCAAGCATAAATAACGTGACAAGCCTCCCTACAATGGAAAAATACAGCTACTTTCCTGCAAAACATTTGCCACGTTATAGGGCAATTACGAAACAATTAAATCTGAAACAGGGCATGGGAAATATGAACGGTACCCTGCTGACAACATAACGACACTGATGTCGTGACACGGGCAAAATGGAGGGGCACTTTGTGAACACGTAGCGAAACTGTTACAGCGCATAATCTGGAAAATGCCCGGATGTTGGTGGACTACAATCCCATCATCCTCAGTCACAATGACCAGCATGATGGGTGCTGTAGTCCAACCACACGTGGAGACCCAGGTTTGAGAGCCCCTGACTTCAGGCTTTCATCCCAACCATTTAACTCACCTGCTGTTCCATGCTCCTCTGACCAAACACCCTTCTTTTTCTCCACTGCATGGCATAGGATTAAATAGTTGATTAAATGTATACCTCGTCATTCATTTTGTATTCTGTATAACAACCATTAATTTATACTGTCCTTCCTAATGGAGCAGCGGGGAAATGCTTGACTAACAAGCAGAAGGTTGCCGGTTCAAATCCCTGCTGGTAGTATATTGGGCAGCATTGATATAGGAAGATGCCGAAAGGCATCATCTCACACTGCACGGGAGATGACAATGGTAAACCCCTCCTGTATTCTACCAAAAGAAAACCACAGGGCTCTGGGGGTGCCAGGAGTCAAAATTGACTTGACAGCACCCTTTACGTTTACCTTCTAGACCAGTGCAGGGGCGTAACAGTAATAGGGCAAGGGGAGACCGTTGTCTGGGGGCTCACTGCCTTGGGGGGCCCCCCAGAGGCAAGCCACATGACTGACTCCCCCAGCCACACACCTGCCCAGGCTTCCTTCAGTTGTGTTCATCCTCCAAAATTGATGAGGGTGCTAAGACCTGGAGCTACCAGAACAGCATGTCTTTCTCTAGTAATATCCTATGTGCCACATTAGAACATCATCCTAAGTTATTTTTTAAAAGGTTTTGCAAATTGTGGATGATGCAAGTCATTTAATGGTACTAGAGAAAGTCAGGCTGTTCTGTTGACTATATATTACCCTTACCCTTAGCCTTGAAGCCTGGGTCACTGGTTCTCATTTAGTTTGTTATCTAGACCCGTTACCGTTGCCCCAGATCCCACTCTGCCCCACGGCAGCCAATCTGTGACGGGCCCTGGGGGTGCCAGCAGTCAGTGGGATCTACCAAATGAGGCCAGAGAACCTAACTTAATGGGCAAGAGCAAGAAGCCGGTTCAAGGTAAATCAAACATCAGTGGCCCTAAAGACACATTTCAAACACAACAAACAGTGACCATTGCACTAGGTAAGACCCCCCCCCAGATCCCGATCTCCAGAGGTGTCCCTCCCCACAGAGCCCCCTCACCGCTCCCGTCATCATTGCCTGGCCCTCAGCACTGCTCTCTGCCTTCAGGATCTGTCGCAGCAGGACCGTCTCCTCAGGAAAGTCTCCGTCCTTCCAGCCTTGGTCTCTCCTCCTCCTCCTCCTCCTCCTCCTCCTCCGCTTCTTCCCCCCCAGCCTCCCTCCTTCCTTGGGGTCCTGGGCAGGGGCGGAGCTAAGGGAGAGGGGGGGGCCTGTGTGACCCTTGACCCCTCTCTCCAGCAGCCCCTGGTGGGCAGGAGTAAGGGAGAGCAGGAAGGAAAGAGGGGGGGTGGAGCAGGGGGGGTGGGGGGCTCGGGCTCTTTGAACCCAAAGTCCGCTCAATTATAGCTGCACACCCAGTCCTGGGTCACCTTCCCTCCTCCTCCTCCTCCTCCTCCTCCTCCTCCTCCTCCCCCCCCCGGGGCTCTTCCTCCCCCCTCTTCTCTCTTCCAACTTCTCACTCACCAGCAGCTCCAGCAACAGTTCTATTGGACGACTGGCCTGGTTACCTAGGCGACCTCCCTCCCTCCCTCCCTGCCCACCTGGTTACCTAGGCGACCTCCCTCCCTCCCTGCCCACCTGGTTACCTAGGCGACCTCCCTCCTCCCTCCCTGCCCACCCCCACCCCATGGCCTCCTCTTAGACATTGCCTGTGATGGCGTTTTTCACACTCTGGGCTACAGAATCACCCTGGGCAATCCGTGGCAACTCCACCGTGGAGCCTTAATGCCTTCTTTTGCAAAAGTGCGTCCCCCAAATTTGGAAAGGATCCACCGCCCTCCCCCCAGCTGCTCCCTACAAGAGACACCCTTTTGCTGAGTTAGGAAGACGTAACTCTCATAGTAGCGCCTGGAGGGGAGGTGACTCACCACCACAAACCAGCACCCCTCTCGCCAGACTCCTCAGACCCTTCCTGCCACCAGCTGTCCCCCGAAATGGCTTGGGGGAAAGGCTGCTTGCTGGCTTCGGCCTGGTCACAGGCAGGGACAAGGTGCAGGGCCCAGCCCGCAACCAGAGGCACTCCACTGGTTCTGCTTCAGCCTAGAGTCTGCCTCTCCCTGCACTCTAGAGTGATGTCTCTGTGATGCTGGGTCCTTGCTAGGCCTTGTTTCTGGGTCCCCATTTGTGTCATATTTCATTCCCTGCAAAAAGGAAGCAAACCAGCAATTCAGAAGACACCTGGCCATTCCCTCTTTCCTAGGAATATCAGTTATGCGACACATTGGAATATACCCATTTGAGCAATGTCAATGTATTCACCTCTTATTTTGTTATTTCCGATTTCCAAGTTAACATGTACACACGTTGGCTAATTCCACACAAACTGCTGAGTCTGAAATTGCCACCCTTTGTTCACTCTTTTTCCAGACAGTAGCATTGCAGCCTTTTGCATTCCAAGGTGTTCAGTGTTTCCTTCTTGTTTTTGTCCAGACATGATTTGTGGTGACTTTTCAAATGTTTCATTGCAATTGCTGCTCTGTTGCACCTAAATGCAATTGGATGGTGGCTTTCAGATGCAAACCACTGTTTTAATTCTGCTGCCAGATATCTGCAGAAAACCACTCAAGAGGTACTGGGCGGAAGCAACCACAATCAAGAGAGAAATTGACCTATCAGAGGCAGCATTTTATTACTCAAAGCAACTCTTTGAAGAAAAAGAAATTCTGGAGTAACTCCCATCATAACGTGGGGATTTCTTGCTAATAAGCAGTCTTGATCCAGTGCCCAGTTCCCCCAACAGTGTTACTGTTGAAATGAGCAGCAGCAGCTGCTGCAGGGTGCTATAGGGAGCCACAACGGAAGCACAGTCTCTGCCCTGAAGAGGTACACAGGAGAAACATTTGGAAAGAAAGAAGGAGGGAAAAATAAGGGGGAAGAGGACAGAGGCACTCTTCCCCCTGGACTTCTGGGTAGAAGCCCAGGGAATCCACACCCCCTGGGGGCCCCAAATCCTCCTTAGTCTGTCCCAGGGGATGTGGTTGCCTTGCAGACAGCCCAGACTCTGCCAGGTGGCCAAGCATGACCTCCGCTTTAGAGACAGAGCGGAAGTGGGGAAAGACATATGTAAGATGGGAATATATTAAATTGCATGTTGAAATGATTCTGCTAATGCATAAACATTGATTGATTGATTGATTGATTGAGTGCCGTCAAGTCGGTATCGACTCTTAGCGACCACATAGATACTCTCCAGGATGATCTGTCTTCAACATGGCCTTTAAGGTCTCTCAGTGGTGCATTCATTGTTGTCATAATCGAGTCCATCCACCTTGCTGCTGGTCATCCTCTTCTTCTCTTTCCTTCAACTTTTCCCAGCATTATGGACTTCTCAAGGGAGCTGGATCTTTGCATAATGTGTCCGTAGTATGATAGTTTTGCATAAACCTGTTTTATATTATTACATTCTTGTGAGTTCCGTTGCTGATTCTTTATTTTATACATTTATATCCCGCTCTTCCTCTGAGGGGCTCAGAACAGTCCACATGGTTATTTTTTTATTCTCACAACAACCCTGTGAGGTAGATTAGGTGGAAAGATACATGATTGGCCCACAGAGTCACCCAGTGAGTTTCATGGGTGAATGGGAATTGGAACTTGGGTATTCCCATTCTTAGTCCAGCACTCTAACCACTACGCAATGCTGTTTGTACCCTCATGAACCCACATGTTAAAAATACTGCATGTGTCACAGTGTGTGTGTGTGTGTGTGTGTGTGCGTGCGTGCAGGGGGATGATGCTTAATTTGCAATGGGTGGGGGTGGGGTAGGTCTCCAAAGGCCTTTAGGTCCAGGCTACAAAGTTACCTAGATGCACCTCTGGGGAAGAACAGGTATTCACTTACATATGCTCATGCTCAGTTGTAGTAACTAGAAAAGCTAGTTGCTCCTCGGAATATCCCAGGAAATGTGTGGCTGAAGCCATTTGAGCACACATTACCTGCATTCCAAGCAGGGGCAGCTCTTCCGATGAAGCAAGAGATGCGTTGCATTAGGCACAGCTTGCTGGAAGGCGCAGAGCGCCACCCACTGGGCTGGGAAGGTGCCGCTGCCGATGGAACTTGAAGAAAAGCAGCAACAGTCTCAGAGTGTGCTGTGCCCTCAGCCTGAGCCCGACCCCCTCCTGTGTGTGTCTCGTGGGGCCTGCCTGTCTCATTCAGGGCAGGGAATCTGCATACAAGTGGATTGCAATTTGCAAAGATAGACAGACTAGCTGAGGTGGGGGGTGAACTCGGCTTCCCTTTGTTCTGCTCAGTCTGAGTCAACAAGTCATCAAGTCAAAACAAAGGGACTCTCTTTGTTTTGCAAAGAGACTCTCAAACAAACTAGACCACAGCCAGTAGAAAGAGGCTCTCCTCCTCCCCTTGCTTGCTCTCTGGGCTAGACTCTCTGTACATGCACATAGTCACTCCTCACCTCATGGGTGAGGCTCTTCAGATCAGAGTGAGGAGAAAGGAGACATGGGGAGCAAGACCACAGGCACAGTCTCATTTCAAAGAGGAAGCATCCTTTAGCATTCCTATTTCAAAAACAGTAAGCAAAAATGGAGGGGTGCAAATGGGGGATGTTTTGTGAAATGGGGAGATACCGGGCATGGAATCACTCTGTGTCTGTGATTCTGGAGATGGCAGAGTACTGAATGCAAAAAATGCAGTGCATGTAGAATCCAGGGCAAAAATGCAATAATGCAGTATGATTTAGTTGCTTAATGCAGTATAATGTTAAATTTAATTTTCAGTATGATTATTTTGAGTAAATTGAGTAGAATTTACAGGCATAGGTAGGGACTATTTTTGAAAGGGTGAAAATAAGGAGCAAGGACTACTTGAGTGTTTTGCCTGCTTAATCATGAATATGTGCACAAAATTGAGATTAATTGGCACAAAGAAAAAAGCCTGTGAGTGATCTTGTGTAAGTTTCAATGATGAGATAGAGGGGAGTAAGAAGGATTTTGTGAAGGTGGTTGTTCATGCTGGCCAGTGAATTGCTGTGAAATGAATACCTTACTTATATGTTACACCTTAGTTTAAAGAATATACATACGGATCTCTCTCACCCACACTCTCACACACACACTCAGTCTTCATTCAGTTCTGGACATGTAAAGGTAAAGTGTGCTATTGAGTTGGTTTCTTCTCCTGGTGACCACAGAGCCATGTGGTTGTCTTAAGTAGAATACAGGAGGGGTTTACCATTGCCATCTCCTGCGCTGTATGAGATGATGCCTTTCTCCATCTTCCATGTAGCATATGTATCAATGTGGTGTAGTGGTTAGAGTGCTGGACTAGGACTGGGGAGACCCGGGTTCAAATCCCCATTCAGCCATGAAACTAGCTGGGTGACTCTGGGCCAGTCATTGCTCTTTCAGCCTAACCTACTTCACAGGGTTGTTGTGAAAGAGAAACTTAAGTATGTAGTACACCGCTGTGGGCTCCTTGGAGGAAAAGCAGGATATAAATGTAATAATAATCTGTAAGGGACAGAGGAGCCATGAGATTTCATAACCCCATGAGAAATGAACCTGTTCTTCTATATGCCATAAATAATATAGCTTGAGGGGCAGATACTTTTCTCTTCTCAGCTATCCTGGAGACCTTACTTCTTGGAAAGTCAGAGCCAGAGGTGGGGGGCTGGAGGTGAGATATAATGTTTTTGTGTGCCACACTGTGCATGGCCCATTATTTGCGTGTAGGAACATAGGAAGATAGGAAGCTGCCATATACTGAGTCAGACCATTGGTCTATGTAGCTCAGTATCGTCTGCACAGACTGGCAGCAGCTTCTCCAAGGTTGCAGGCAGGAATCTCTCTCAGCCCTACCTTTCGAGAAGCCAGGGAGGGAACTTGAAACCTTCTGCTTTTCCCAGAGCAGCTTCATCCCCTGAGGGGAATCTCTTCCAGTGCTCACACATCAAGTGTCCCATTCATATGCAACAAGGGCGGAGCCTGCTTAGTTAAAGGGACAAGTCATGCTTGCCACATCAAGTGTCCCAGCTCTCCTTCTGTTGTATCAGTTTGAATCTGTAACTGACATTTCCATCAGTTCCCCCTAATTGTCCTTTCAAGTGGCAATCACAGAAGCTGATGACAAAGGTGTGCTATCCCTTTAAATGCCACAGGCCTTGGACGGTTCTAAGCCAGGCCTGCCTTCTGACAACTGGGATGGATTCTTCAGCCTTGAATTTTTCAAACAGGCTTGGCTGCTGTTCCCTGATGGCTTGCTTGAATTCTTGCAGTCCTCAATCTGGTCTCTCTCTCTTTATTTTATTTTATTTTATTTATTTGTCAGATTTATATTCCGCCCTTCCAAAATGGTTCAGGGCGGTTCACAACATGATAAACAAACAATTAAAATCAAACTGATGTGAATACCATTTCGTCCCTGGGTCCGCCTTTTAGCCTATCAAACAGACTCAGTGGGATCAATTAGAGGCAATTTTATTTGCTGCTGCAGCCAGCAGGTAAATCAATGGGCTATTGCTCTGCATGGAGATACCAATTGGTTATAGGTGCATCTTACATTTATACAGACAATCTGAATGATGCTGACACCCTAGACATAGTACACTTGGCAACAAAATGGTGGACTAAGTATCTAGTACGCATGCGAATGATTCATTGTTCATCTGGTGATCACCCCTTATTTGGTTACATCCTGTTTTCTAAACTGTCCTGTGAGAATCAAGTTTCTTTTGATACATTTTAGTGGAGAGAGATAATGGCGTTGATCATGTGAGGCCGTGTCCTTGAGCTGGCCTGAGCTGGGCTGGGGTTACTTTAAGTTAGAGTGAGGTATTTTAAGTAAAATGGAGTTACTTTGGTTTTCTAAAACACATCAATCCCCCCCTTAAACACTGCATCATCCTGAATCTTCAGGATGCCTTAATTAAGTTTTGTAAAGGTACAACTATATGTATGGGTCTTACATTATGGCAAGGTTGAAAGGTTCTCATAAACATTTGGATTAAAGCTAGAATGCATTGTAAGCAGCAACATGTGATTATCAATACAAGAGAATACATGCTATAACTAGAATTATCTTCTGTGCCTATAAATCAATAGGCTCTCCATATTAGTTAATGAAAGTTCTAACTGTTTGGAAATATTAATAATAGCTCCTTTTTAACACATAAACTCTTAGATGGAACTCTGTGTTTCGTGTGGCTAAAGGGTTTGGGACACATGTGGTTTTGGGATGCCTTAAACATTTGTGATGCATTAAGCATAGTTTTTACAGAAATGGTATGTGCTATGGCAGGCACATTGCATACAATATTCTAGAGCTACAAACATAATTATATAATTCTATACATCACACACACATATCCTTAACCACCCATATCTGGCATGATTTGATATATATATAAAATTTTTACACATAACAGCAAAGTGTACATATAAAGATCATACAACTTATAGCAAGCAACATGATTTTAAACCATCTTTATCCCAAATAAAGTATAAATAACAGTCTTGCATTGTGGAACCAGATGCTTCTGGTGATTAATGGGTTATCAGCTTGTGGAAAGCAATAGCAATGACAAGTCATGTATAATCACACTGATTAATACAAGTGTCTATAAAATTGTAGGTAAAGCTTGGGCCAGCTTAATGTCTTAGAGCATAAAGGGATCAGTAACTTGGGGATAGGTGCAGACTTGCAGGTAAATGCTCTGGTTGAAACAATGAGATGATTGGCACAATATATAAGTGAAACAATAAGGAAATGACTGGAGACAGCAAGGTTTTCAACATAATGATAGCACATAGTCACTACAAGAAAGTAATATAAGAAAGTGGTGCAAATCATCAACTCCCACCCCCCTTAGTGTCCTCTAAAGTCTGTCATGGCCAAAAAGGAAGCCATGGAGAGCTTTAGAATTCAAAATCTAAAAGTCCTTGGTAAGGAAAAATATATTTTAGTCCTTCAGTTGAGAACCAAATGCTTTTGTAAAACGTTGCAGGATTTTGGCTATCCTGATCCGTGTTGTTTTGGCTTGTTTGGCTAGTGTCCACAGACAAGCTCAAATGTTCATGTGTTTGGGAGCCTTGACTCCCTCCCCTTGTGGGCAATCTGAAATAGTGTCTTTGGCAGAAATTGAAATAGTGTCTTTGGCAAGGTATCTTACCCAGGTAGGATGGTTCCAGGGCTTTACAGCTTAGGGAAATGCTGTTGCATGTATGACTCCAGAGAAAAGTGAACAAATTGGCTTGCTTGTTTGTTGTCTATTCCTCTCCTACAGCACTTAGGAGCAGGAAGATGAACTTCTGTGTCTTAGGCCTTCTTCCTCGAACACAGGACAGGGTAGTAGATGGACGTTCTGTCACCATTGGGTTGGACTGGAAATGCAGATAGGCACTGCCCTCCGGTAGCTGCTGCTGCTGATGGTTAGTTTTCCTGGGTCACTCTTGATGGAGACTCCCTTGGGATCACATTCTGGCGATGGATCCAGGTATTCCTTCGATCTGGGGAGGACCAATCCTTCTTTGGCAAGACAATTCAAGGCACTGTTGGTTGCAAACCTGTTTACCTGAGAGAAAGACGGGCAAGTGAGTTGCCAATTCCCTCCCCCCCATGTAGGGACAGCATCCTGAGACTAAGTCTCTGGGTGCCAACCGTTAGCACAAAAGGAAAAGTCAAGTTTTCAAGGCAAATAATACAAAGGATGGACAAAACCTGAGGCTAATTTCAATTTGGTCTTTTGGCAATTTTCTTTCTTTCTTTTCCCCCCCAATTTATATTTTTTGTTTCCCTGTTTGCCTTGGGCCCCCCTTTCCCTGAAGATCAGAACAGGGGATGATGTCTTCATTTGAGGCTTGGTGGCCAGGCATGAGGCTGTGTGTGGGAGCTGGTGCTTCTTGGAGGCTGGCTGGCTTGTGTTGTAGGCTGGTTTCTGATCACGAGAACAAAACAGCAATCCTGGGCAAAAGCAAGGCAATAAAGTCAAAAAGAAAAAGGCATTCACATTTTTCACCCCCCTTGTGAGTTTGGGGTTTTGAGGAGGCATTAAAGCCTTTCAGGTCAAGCATAGTCACTGCTAACAAGTCCAGTTTCCATGTGGCATCTCACATTCTCTTCTGTATCCTGTTCTTCCTCTTTACAACAACCCTGTGAGGCAGGCCAAATCATTTGAGTTGTAGGCTCTGTGTTGCCCAGCAAGTGTCTTGGCTGAATGAGGATTTGGACTCGGGTTTTCCCGGTCCTATTCCAGCACTCTAACCACTGCACCACGCTGGCTGACAATCATACTTACAGGCCTTTGTATTACAAAGGCTGTTGCCACATGTTCTGCAAAAGGGTACATCCAAGAGGCACAAAAGTGTCTTTGTATTGACTAGGAAAAACCAAAGGATTGGTTCTGCAAGAAATCCGCATCCATCTGCTGTTCTTTACCAGCCATCCTCTTCTAAATGCGCCCCCCTGCTGTGGTGCAAAGTCAATGTCCTTTTTCTGAATATGTGGGGGGGGGGGTGTGCCAAGATAGTTAGCACAGGAATCCAAGATGCTTGGAAACAGAAATAGAAGGAGCAGCGGTTTTAGCTGCAGCATCTGCCATCCAATTACCCTTTGTCACTGGGTCATTTTCCTCTGGTGACCTCTGCTATGGATGACTGCAACCTCTTCTAGTAGTGTAACAGCAGTCTAGAGTTCTGATATCTGTGTCCCATATTTTACTTCCTTGTTTCCCACTGTTACAAATCTTCTTTCTTTCCAAGTGGCCCCATGAGTTGTGTAAAAATTACCTTGAAGGTGATGAGTTCTGCAAGCTGTGCTGAGATACCTGGAGAAAGAGCATGGTCAGTCACTTCTCCATAGTCAGCTTACGTTGTCCATCTTACATGAAGCTGCCTCCATCTGTGTACAAATCAATGTCTGCATTTTGGAGAGGTTGATCTTTAAGATCAGGACGGCTTGGCATAGATGCAGTCCACAGCTTGCAAGCAATCATGTTCTTGGTCTTCTGTAGGCTCAAAAGGAAGTAAGTTAGCTGGATTAAGAACAAAGTAGTAGCCATGGAAACCCCAGGATCCCCACCAAAGTCACATGATATTCGGTCATGTGTGAGGGAGTCAGCCATCTACTGCCCCAGACGAATCCTTTTTAGCTGGGAAATTTCCAAGGTGAATTGCAAACCGGTGCTTTGGAACTCCTTGCCACTTGCAGGATTGGCAAATCTCATGTCTGGGATTTTAAGATTCAGCTGCTGTGAAGGCAAAGCAGGGCTGGTGGATGAGTCAAATTAAAAACATTTTTTTGAACCTTAGACCATTTGATTAGTAGCTTTCAGTTTACATCAATTCAGTTAGCAGAAATATTGCATAGATTTTGCAAAAACATGACAGTAATACAATTAGACTCATTTATCTTAAAATCCATTTTTCCTTCTCACCCACAATTAATCTGGCTGGAACACAAACTGCTTTACAGAGAACCTCTTTCCCCCTCCCATCTGGAAATGGGCGGAGTTGTTCATCAGAGATCAGCTCAGTTGTGAGCAAGAATTTGAAAGGGAAACTTCCGGTTTAGAGTTTTGAGCTCACGGAAAATAGGTAAGAGACCATCTCAAGGAAATCAGTAAACATAACATATAAAGGCTTATGACACTCAGTAGTGGCAGAAATATCACAATCAACTTAACATAAAAATGAATGAAATAGAGCTTGCTCTCATGCCTAATGCATTTAGCCATCCATAAGCAGCACTTTTGCAGAGATGGGAAGATTCAGTTGCTCATGACCAATTTTATGTTCAATTAATATAATAACTGCTAATTTAGGAATTCAGTGTCAGAGCAAGTTTGGTCTGGAACAGTTTACAGAAAGGGAAAAACAACAACATGTCACTAGTATAAATATATTCACAAATACAACAGAATAAACAGAATAATTACAACTGAAACCTCATCTTCACAGAGATGAGCTATAAAATTGATGTGGGTTGAATTCCTATACAGAACCAGAGCTTTGGGCTCCCTCTCAGAAACATGCACACACACACACACAGAGGCTTGTCTTGTGTATTTCACAGAACAAAGGACTAAACAAAAGAAGACTTCATATGAATCACAAAGAATTTTATAGCATTTTAAATATGTCAGCCATAAACTCAGTTAAGAAAGTAGTTTAAACAGAACAAACTTATCACAGTTATCCATGAAAACAACCTGTAATTCTATATTACCTTTCCACATCACAATCTTATAACTTACTGGTGCTTTTCAAGCATTTTTCTTTTTGTTGTTGTTAACAACCTCCAACCAAAATCCTTTTACGTATTTCCTTCTAGGTTTCCCCCCCCTTTTGTCTGCAATTCCCATATGCATTCCTTCAAAACTCCATTAAAACTGGGTAGCCATTCCCCAGGTCATCAGTATCTAGCCAGCAATGACTCTCTTCCCTGGTAAACTGACTTCCTGAAAGGGAACAGGCACCTTAGCTCTTTGCCTGCCCTTCCTCCTTCAGCTCTGACTCCATCTTCAGCCTTCTTCCTAAGACTTCCGTCCCATGCAGTATCTTCCAACCAATCTGCCTGAAACCCCCATCACAGGCCCTTAAATGTGTCTGCGTGTGTGTGTGAGAAAGAGAGTGGTGTGCACACACTGCCTTGATAGTGCTGCCCAGAAGAAAACTCTTTCTGCTCACTGATGGTAAGAATTAGAGGGTACGCTGGTGGGAGGGCAGAAACTGGTGCGGAGAGAGAAAATAAAACAGTGCTATTGTAGGACTGAAGGGCAGATTATCAAGTGACTTATAGAGTGAATTAAGATGCCATCCACTTCAGTTTCTAACTATCCTGCAGGAACGGGGCTACACAGGAACACATCTATCCAAACTATTTCATTAGCATAGAATGGTGCTTTCTTAATAGTTACAAGTGATACTTCATTGGAAGTATTAATAGTAACCTATAAGTAACAGAGCCAGCGTGGTGTAGTGGTTAGAGTGCTGGACTAGGACTGGGGAGAGCCAAGTTCAAATCCTGATTCAGACATGATACTAGCTGGGTGACTCTGGGCCAGTCACTTCTCTCTCAGCCTAGCCTACTTCACAAGGTTGTTGTGAAAGAGAAACTCAAGTGTGTAGCACACCGCTCTGGGCTCCTTGGAGGAAGAGCGGGATATAAAATGGAAATAATAATAACAACAACAACAGAAAGCAGAGTTTAGATATCAACAGTTAACAGGAAAAAAAATTATTAAATGAAACCAAAAAAAGGGCTGTGAAACCCACCCATTCTGCTGAAAACCTGGCGCCCTCCCCACATATGTTCCCCCGCCCTCTCAGTGCCCCCAGTCCGGCCCTGGTCCCTCCGCTCCAACCCGATCATCACGCCCTGCTGCTGGCGCCGCTGTTACTGTGCATCACGTGGACCTGCCTGGCGCCTGCGTGCAGCATCCCAACCATCTCTCGCTGGCGCCTCCTTCCTCTTCCCGCGCTCCAGACGCTGTGCTTGCTGTGACTCCCCTCTGAGCTTGTTGCGGGCATTTGGGGGTAGGGGAGGTTTAAACAACAAGCAGCAGCAACCAACCAAGCCAATTCTCTAGCCTGTGTTGTTTTCCTGAGTGTGGGTCCGGCCGTTCCCCTTTCCCTGCTCTTGAGGGAGGACGGAGCTGCCTGAGCAGATGATACCAGACAGGGTGAAAAGCTGTGGAGGAGCTGCGCCCTGGAAGGAGTGGGAAACAGGTTCCCCTTTCCCTGCTCTTGAGGGAGGAGCTGCCTGCCTCAGCCTATTAAATCAGCGTTAACAATGAGCAGCCTGACATTGACTCAACTAAGTTTCCTTCAGCTGAGGTTGAAACCTTAGTATCATGATCCCAACCTGATCCATTTGTTTGTTTTCCTGGCTGTCCATGGTATCCTCCAAAGTCTTCTCCAGCACCAAAGTTCAAAAGTGTCGATGCTTTTTCTATCTGGCTTCTTCAAAGTCCATATATATTATATGCATAATTATATTAGATACTGTGTTATGTACATAATTACATGAAATCTTTGTCTATTAAATTTTGAATACAGACTAATTGTATTTCGAATTTTTATTTTTCACAATAACTAAGGGCGCTCAACAGAATGTTGCATCTGGGCGCCAGATCCCCTAGAGCCGGCCCTGCTTAGAGGTCTGTGTGTCAACATCCTCTGTCTCTCTCTCTCTCTCCTTTGCTTCGTCAGAGTATTACAGCAGAAATTCTCTTCCAGCATTAATCATCAGAAAGCGGCTCTTCTGCAAAGCAACATCAAACCTATTATTGGTTTATTGGTATATTGAATTTCTATACTCCCTGATATAGAAATCTCTAGGAAGTGTTGCTGGTAATTGTTTGCTGGAATTTAGTTGCTGGGAATTGTTTAAGTACACCTAATGCTTCCTATCCCTTCCCTTTTCATCCCTTTAGTGGGTAACCCTATGGCAAGGTATCCCTGTCTGCTGTCTGGGTGCTGAATTCCCAAGACGCCTGCTTCTTGATCTTCAGTTCACCTCCCAGTTAGGTTTACCAACTCTTCATCTAACCAGGGGCGCACCTAGGTGCCCATTTTGGTGCCCAGGCCTGAAGGGCTTCAGAGGGGGACCCCGCCGCCACGAGGCACACACTCCCTGCCACAAGCCCCCTGCTGCCACGAGGCCCCCCTTGGACATTTTCAGTGCAACCCTGGGTGTCCTACTGCCGCCGCTGCCTGCACACGCTACTGCCCTGGCCGCCGCGCCACTCCTTGCCCTTTTCGCCACCTTTTTGCGGCCACGATGTGCATGGCCGGTGAGGGTGGGGGTGATCCAAGCAGGCCTCCCTCCATGGTGGTGGTGGCGATGGGTGGAGCAGCCGCTGGGCCTGTCATCCAGGGGCTTGTGATGATCTACTCCCACTGTGCAGGTGCGCTGGAGTGCCTCGCAGTTCTCAAGGGCTGCTGGGCTGCTCCGCCCACCACCACGGAGGGGTGGCCTGCTAGATCAACCCCCCACCCCCGGCCACGCATATGGCTGCTAAAATTATGAAAAACACTGGAGGTTCAGCGCAGCCGGGCAGCGGCAGGGTGGGCATGGGTGGTGGCAGGAGGCCCCACTGACATTTTCCCCAAGGTCCGGGGGTAAGAGCGCCTCTGCATCCAACTGCCAATAGCAAGATCTCTCCACAACCTGCTTCTCTGCACTAAGGAACAACGTAGGTGAGAAGAAAGATGTATATTTTCAAATACTCAGCCAAGGCAGCATGTGGCAAATGTAATTATTTATTTAATAAATTAACATTTGCTCTAAAACAACTTCTTCTTCTTCTTCTCCTTCTTCTTCTTCGCGAAGTAATAAAAGGTGGTTTTGATTGCAATGAGTGCAAAATAAAGTAGCTCAGCTCCGGCAACAATGGCTGTTCTGCTGCCTCTTTTTTTCTGACTGGAACATCCTCCGTTTGGTTGTTCGGAGAAGTGCCTTTTCTTATCATGGTTTGTAAAGAAAATGGGCCTGACACTCTTTCTGTCTTACAAGCAGTTTGATGGTTCTATGACTGAAGTCCAGAATTTCTTTGATCATCTGCTTCTCGATGGACAGCATTGCCAAGCCATTAAGTCTTTGCCCCCAGATCCCCAAAGGAAGACAGGAAACACGTGTATGGATGAAAACTAGGGCTACTTTATTAACTATAAACTATGCAGAGATCTGCAACAGGTATAACTATAAGCTCCATAAACTAGAGTGTGGGCAACTCCAATCCCCTTTTCGGGTAGGCACAGCCTCCTAGCGAGGGTTGAGCTCCTCTCACTGTTGGGCAAAGCAGCCAGGCTTGGCAGATGCCATATGAAACCTCAGCATAGCCCCACCAAGCCACACAGTTTACTGTGTCAAGGAGGTAGCCACCAGGGTCACCACCACTGTTCCCTCCAACATGGATCCCCAGATGTTGTGGACTACAACTCCTATAATCCCCAAGCAAAAGCCATTGTAGCTTGGGATTCTGGGAGTTGTAGACAACATCTGGGAATCCCTGTTAGAGGCAACACTGGTCACCACCCCTCCAGCCCCAAAGCTCTGAGTGGGTCAGCTGAACAGTGCCCTAAAAGTGGTTCATTCGCTAGGTGACAAGATTTGGCTTTTTAAAAGCCAAATTCTGGCTTACGGCCCATTTGACACATGAGTATACCCCTTAGGCTCTGGCCACCTCAGACACCCCTGGGCCACAAAACCCTGAAAGGTTGTTCCATGAATCCATCTCTACCTGAAAGGTACCTATGGCTGAGCACCAATCGAGGTCTTAACCTCCAAAGCCCACATTCACCTGCCAAAGTGACCACTTAACCTGCAACCAGACTCCCACCCCTAAAAGGGGGGTTATTCCCTTTAAAACACAATCAGTGAGGAGTAGGCGAAAAAATCTCCACACAAAGCCAATCAGGTGAAGACCAAAAATTCCTACTCGGCCCATAAGCGACCAGCTAATCTCTCACTGAACTAGGGAGGGTGGGCGGGAGCCGCAAAGCCTGCAAAGTTGGAGGAAGGAAGCATGTGTGGTGCATAAGTAGCGGCATCACCACACTGACCCCATTGGCCATCCCATGCATGTAGCCACTTCTCACGGAGGATGGCCAAATGGGAACCATGTCCTCCTGGTCAGGGCTGATTTGGTTTGACCTTGGACTGGACCACCTTTCCTGAAGGCCTGTCTGGTTCGCGATCAAACCATCGAACCAGCCTGGTTCGCAGCAGACCAGTTTGCTATTGAACCATTCGTACACACCTGTCAGGGTCCCAACATCTCTAGCCCCCACCTCCCATGTGCAGAGGGTTCCGGTGGGAACGTTCCCAACCAGGGCGGGAATGCTGCGCCCTCAGACGGGTCCCAACCCCCACCTGCTGAGACCGGCAGGCCTTACTGGCTCCCCTGGTCAGGTGACCTAGTGTCACCCGACACTGACGTGATCTCGTGGGACGTTGTTAGCATATTGCAAGATCACACTCCAAACTCTCGCGAGATCAATAGTGAGATCGCCAGGTCTCGTGAGAGTTGCTGTGAGATTTCAGGGTTATATAAAATGGCCTGGCCTGTGATGAGGGGCAGACGGCTGAGAGCTCTCAAGAGGCAGACAGCTCTGGGAAGTCAAGTCCCCAGCAGGTGACAGAGGCAAAGGAACGCCTGTGGAGGCATTAGCCTAGGACATTGCCAAGACCTCAGGAGTTATGAGGCCAGACCGACTGGCACCCCTAAACAGGGGTAGAATCAATCAGATGGAGACCTTGCACCCCACGAGGACCAACAACACCCCCAATGAAAAGGAACACACTGCATAGCACGGGCAAGACCTGATGGCAATTGCATCTGCTTACCTTAACCAGCTGGGATTTGCCACCTAAAACAAACACACACACACACATACACAAGAAGAATGAAAAGGAACTCATTGCATAGCACTGGGAAGACCTGATGGCAAAATTGCCTCTGCTTACCTTACCCAGCTCAGATTTGCCACCTAAAAGAAACACACACAACACAAAATAACAACAAGGAATGAACAGGAACACATTGCATAGCACTGCTAAGACCTGATGGCAATTGCCTCGGCTTACCTTATCCAGCTGGGATTCACCACCTAAAAACAAACACACACAAACACACACACTAGGAATGTAAAGGAACACATTGATTAGCACTAGAAAGACAGGATGGCAAAATTGCCTCTGCTTACCTTACCCATCTGAGATTTACGACCTAAAAGAAACAAACACACTCACACACAAATGAGGAATGAAAAGGAACACATTGCATAGCACTAGGAAGACCAGATGGCAAAATTGCCTCTGCTTACCTTATGCAGCTGAGATTTGCCAACTAAAACAAACAAACACACAAATGAGGAATGTAGAGGACTACATTGCACAGCCTGGGAAAGTGTTGGAGATGGACTACCAGTGCATCAACTTTTTGCACCAACTATCCTTATGACCACTAGGGGCATTGGGGGTAGAGATAGTGAGTAAGGGTCTCCCTAACTGTTCTATCAGTCTCTACTCTATAACCCCTGGTAGGACTCATCAGGTATTTCCTGTTGAGAGTCAGAAAGAATCCCTTCCTTTCCTCTTAGAGAGCAGATGGAAACATCTCTCTCTCTCCCCCACCTATTCATTATGTTCTTCTATAAATTAGGGTTAGGTCTTTCCTAACCAAAGTATACTTCACCAATAAATACTTTGTATTTATTCTACAAGAATCTCCATGCGTCTTCTCTAAATAGCTGCAACAACTAAACTCTGCAACTACTCTGTAACTGGAATGGGTAGCTTCTTTAGTGCTCTGCTAATTAACTGGGGGATAAAAATTACAACCCCCCAAGAGAAAGAGCTGCTGGCAAGATCGCCTCTGCTCAGAGGTGCACCTAAGTAATTTTGGAGCCTGGACCTAAAGGCCTTTGGAGCCCACACCCCACATGGCAAATTAAACATTTTTTAACACATACATTCTTGAGGGCACAAACCACACCACCCAGGACTGACTAAAGATTATTTGGGAGCCCCCAAGGAGTATGGACGCCAGGGGCTGCATCCCCAAAATCCAGGAGTAAAAGCACCTCTGCCACTGCTTACCTTACTCAGCTCAGATTTGCCACCTAAAAGAAATGCACACACGCACAAACACACAAATGAGGAATGAAAAGGGGCTGGAATGAAATGCGGAATGAAATGAGGAATGAAAAGGGGCATCAAGGAAAGGGCAGGTTTCCTACCTGTAACCGTAGTTCTTCAAGTGGTCTTCTGTGCGTTCACACTTGGGTTATGCGCCTGCGCAGAGCCACGTTCTGGAACCTTCCAAAGCTTCACCCCCCAAAAAGGAAAAAAGAGCAGGAAGACCCACTCCCTCGGTAGGTTGAACCCCACACTACCTCAGTCAAGGAGACCGCCGCTCAACAAAAGAGACCAGCTGCTGTGGGGAGGTAGGGAGGGAGTGTGAATGCACAGAAGACCACTCGAAGAACTATGGTTACAACAACAACAATATTTTCACACTGTCTTTCAACAAAAGTTTCCAAAGTTGCTTATATAGAGAAATAATAAATAGAACAAACAAACAAACAATTAAGATGATGCCCCAAACACACAGTCTTGGCAGTCAGGTTTGGACTGAGCCTGCGCTTGGTCATTCTCTTCCATTCTCTGCTGCATTTCACTCACCAAAATGGCTTCAACAATATGAGGCTTGCTAAACTGTAATAAGTCCTCCTGGCCCCTGGACTCTGTGACTTTCACTTGCTGTGAAACGGAATTAAGGACGGAGGTCCACCAGAGGATGATTTGAAAATTAGAAGCATTGAGCTGTTAGTGATGGAAGGACTTCTCTGTGGCTTCCTGGAAATGGACCAGACACCCTTACTTCGTGGGTTGCTCTCAAGCCCTTTCTGGGGACCCCACCCCCTCATGGATTATTCTGCTACTTCTCAGGGAGATTGCAGAACTGGGGAAAGGATCAGAGCAGAGCACAGCAAATGCCTCTCACAGAAATGACCTGGGCTATGTGGAGGAAGGCCCTCTACTCAATGATACCCTACCTTAGCTCTTTCCTTTTTTTGCCATGCACTGCTCAAGGCTGGAAGGGAAGAATAAATTCAGGCCCACAAATTTTAAATTAAGGCCCACAAATCTGCCAGTTTGCTAAGCACTAGCTGTCCCACCCTCCCAAAACAGTCACCCCCAGTCCCAACCATTCCCCAGGAACCTGGGGCACCTCCTCACCAATTGTGACTCCCGACTACGTTTGGAAGCCCCCTTCTGCAGTTGGAGGAGGAGCCGAAGTTGGCTCAACACGGTTCCTCCTCTTGAAGAACCTCCGTCTGGGGGGCTTCCCCTTGGAGAAACGTGTGGGGGAGGTCTGAAAGAGCTGCCTGCAGCACTGGCAGACCCTTCGCAGCCTAGAAGAGAGCAGGGAGAAGGTGAGAAAGAGACCCTTAGGCAGACATTTGGAGGAGAGGGGGCCAATGGAAGGTATGCAGAACAGCTGGGGCAGCAATACAGGTAGCCCACTAGGTTTCCAGGTATTGCGCCGTCTTCTTTCTGGCTGAGGAATTAAGTAAAGAAAGCTGCCAAAATGCATTGGTGCAGAGACCTTTGGAACACTGTGTGCACTTCTGCTCAACTCAACTCACCAAGCTTATGTTAGAGCTGGGAAAGGCATAGAAAAGGACCACGAAAGAGCTCAGGGGTGTAGCTCCTTCCTGGAAGGGAAAAGGTGGAGGCAACAGGGACCTTTTCATTTAGAAAGAAGAAAAGAATGGAGGGCATGACAGAGGTGCACCCTCTCTTCACATCGTGCACCATGTTTGGGATGGGTTTTTGGAGTATGCTGCCACAAGATGAAGTGAAGGCCAGTGCCCTAGCCAGCAGTCACTTTTCACTTGCAACTAACACTGGTGTGCCGGTTTCCTTGGTGCTGCCAGGGACACCATGCTGCTGGACCAGGAAGTGGAGATGACACTGCTGCTGGGTGTGGACTGCACACTAGAAGTAGGCACTCCCGCAAAAGGCTGAGCAGTCCTAGGCCTCCCAAGGTGTGTCACAGACCCAACATGAAGAGTAGCACACTTCAGTAACAAGGATTTAGGATTAGATAAAAAGGAAAAGGTGTGTAATAAGAACAAGTGTCTTTTCATAAGACAGTCTGTAAGAGAGAGTTTTCATTCAGCATACTGATAACACCTTGCACCAAATCTCCGGAGGATCTCTCCCAGCGGTTTCATGTAGGTGTTAAAGTACTTTGGAGACAATATGGAGCCCTGAGGAACACCATATGAAAGTTCAGATTGGAAAGAGCAACAGTCTCCAAGGGACCCCGTGTGGAATCTGCCCGAGAGGTAGGAGCGGAACCACTGCAAAGCAGTGCCTCCCACCCCCAACCCCCTCAGACACTCCATCACCAAAGATGATGATTTCAATATGACAGCCGATATGCATAAAGATGTGCTTTTTCGCTTGGACTGTGTAACTGAACAGGCCAGGCTTGCAGACTCTTGAAAACTCAAGAAGTGTTCTACCATATGGCCTGAAAGACTAGCACATAGGCAAATACATGTGATCAATGAGCTTGCGGGAAAGGGACTTATTAAGGACTTTAAAGTGGAGTCATGCAGAGAAGCTGCCACAAGGTGCCAGTGTTGCTTACTTAATAAAGTGTTGCTTACTTAATTGCTATTAATAAAGGGGTGAGACCCAGCTTTTCTGCATGCCAGACACAGACAGAGTCACAGCGTCCTCTGGAGCAAATACATTCTGATGTCATAGGAACATAGGAAGCTGCCATATACGGAGTCAGACCATTGGTCCATCTAGCTCAGTATTGTCTACACAGACTGGCAGTGACTTCTGCAAGGTTGCAGGCAGGAATCTCTCTCAGCCCTATCTTGGAGAAGCCAGGGAGGGAATTTGGAACCTTCTGCTCTTCCCAGAGCGGCTCCATCCCCTAAGGGGAATATCTTACAGTGCTATTCTCCCATTCACATGCAACCAGGGCGGACCCCAACCTTCTCCCAACCTTGGAGAAGCCGCTGCCAGTCTGTGCAGACAATACTGAGCTAGATGGACCTATGGTCGGACTCAGTACATGGCAGCTTCCTATGTGTTCCTAAGTACTTGCAAAGCAGATTGCCAGCTAAAGCAATAGACAAGACACCATTTGGCTTGGGCACAAACCCTCTCTAAACCATGTCAAAATGTTGGGATCAAAGGCTTATGCATACGTCCCAAAGGCCAAGAGAACCAAACTCAATGACAAATGCGAACTGGGAGTGTTGGTTGGATATGCGCCTGGCCAAAAGGGATAGAGAATCCTTGATCCTACAAGTGGAGAGGTCAGGATCTACAAGGTGGTGTCATTTGATGAGAGACAAGGGCCAACTAGAGGTGATGTACCAGAACTTGTGCCAGAGATCCAGGTGAAAGAGGAAGCACGTGGGTGGAATCTCATGATGCAAGAGCCAGACAGTGAATCCAAAGAATCTGTGCCACAACCAGAAGGAGGTTCAGAAGGGGATACAGATTCAGAAGGGGCTGCACAGCCTGAGCCAGAACTGAGGCGCTGCTAGAGGCCCAACAAAGGGGTTCCACCCAAAAGGTTCTCTCTTGGGACCAAAGGAGGAGAGCTACAAGAACCCACCACATGGGGAGAGAAGGAAAAGATGCCAGCTGACAAAAGGTGAGAAATGCAGCATTTGAAAAAATTGACACCCTGCACAAAAATGAGACTTGAAGACTTGTGTCAATCCCCGCAGGAAGAAAGACTGTGGGATGCAAGTGGGTCTTGAAAGTCAAGCAGGATGCAGAAGGGGATGTAGAGCACTACAAGGCAAGGCAAGTAGCCAAGGGATACTCCCAGAACTATGCTGAGGACTACAATGAGACCTTTGCACCACTTGTGACAGACACTTCAATTAGGACACTGCTCAGCGTGGCAGTGGTCAGAAAGATGCAAGTTGAACACATGGATGTAAAGACTGCCTTCCCTCATGGGGAAATCGAGGAAGACATCTACATGCAACAGCCACCAGGCTATGAGGTACCTAGAAAGAAGGGGCTTTGTGCAAACTAGAAAGGAGCATCTATGGCTTCGAAACAAGCAGCCAGAGTGTGGAATGAGAAACGAAATCAACTGCTACTTAAGGAAAGGTTCTCGCAAGGAAAAGCTGACCCCTGCCTATATTCAAGATTCAGAGACAATAGATGGACTTACATCCTGACTTCTGTTGATGACTTGACTATTACATGAGAGGAAAAGCAAGACAGCCATGAGACTGTACAGCACCTGAACAAGGAAATAGAGGTGAAGGAAGTTGGAAACCTCTCCTATTACCCTGGCATCCTAATACAAAAGAGAAGGGGATGGGACATTCCTTCTCCACTGTAGGTGGAAGATAAAGGATCTTCTCGAATGCCTGGCAGCTTCCTTGGTGCTTTGCTAAATATTCACAAACTGCAACAACAGCCTCCTTGAAGTGAATGACCGTCACTGGGTTTGTGCATGTGTACTTGGCGAAATTACAATGCTGCAGCAACCACATGGTAAATCTCCACAAGCCCATTCTAAGGAGACATGGAGAATCCCAGTGCAATTATCAAGTTGTACACAATGCTTTTCTAAGTGTTAGCAACAAGATGGAGATCAGATCCTAGGAGGCCGTTTTCAGCAACAGCTCCCTGGTGACCACCAGTACCTGGTCTGACCATTCACACTCCAATTTGCTTGAAGAAAAGCTTGGCCATATATGGGCAAAACTTAAGTACCCCAAAATATACCTAGGATACCAATAGCAGGGGTGTAGCTATAATTGAGCAAAAGGGTTCAAAGAACACAGGCCTCCAGCTCTATCCCTCCCTATTTTCTCGATTGTCTCCCTTACTCTGAGGGGCCGCCAGGGAGAGGGATGAACACGGGCCCCCTCTCCCCTAGCTATGCCCCTGACCAATAGGGCTGGCTCATTATAAGAGAATAGCAACTCAGGCTTGTATTGTGCCAGCTCAGATGCAGCTCTTTGATTAGAACCTTGAAGTCCACTCCCCTCTTCCACAATCAAGCGTGATTTCGGTGCATGACAAGCAACACCAAACAGCTTGAGATGTCCCATGTGCAGCCTGGCTTGCTCTGTACAGGCCTCTGCTACAGGGGAACCTTGTCTCAGGCTCGTTAGATTGCCGTGAACATGTTCCAAAGCACAGCTTGGGGCACTCCCTTCTTCTTTGTCTGCTCCGCTCCTTCCTTCCTTCCTACCGTCCTTCCTTCCCTCCTCATGAAGGAAGTACAAGTTGCAGGCTTTTAATCTAAGTTTGTAACTTCTTGAAAACAAACTGTTTGAGAACAGTTTGTTTTTAAAAAAAACACTTTGGAAAACACTTAAAAACACTTTCTCCAGGCCTCTACTCTGAGCTCATCCAACTGGATTACTCTGCTAAATGAGGGAGGTGGATTCAAATTCCCCTCTACAATTGGGACATCCGTCCAGCACGTCACAATAGGCATGTTCACAGCTGGTGCCCTTCCTGATTGGGCAGGCAGGCGGGCGGGGGACTCTAGTCAGACCTGGCCAGGAAGAGAGGGAGAAAGGAACATTGGTCTTTCCGTGAAGGGTTCTTTTTCCCTGTAGTAGGAGATCCTCATGATGGGTAGTGAACTGAGCATGCTCGAGACAGAACTGGACCACGTGACTTGTTTGTGGGCGTAGCCTCCTCCGTCCTAACCCCAGTTCCAGGGCTGTTGAGCGAGGTGGTATGTCGAGTGGAGAGAGCTCTGTGTAAGTACTCTGTAAGCTGTAGGTAAAGAAGAAAGTGGGAAGAACTCGGACGAGAGGTTAGAGAATAAGATAGACAAGTGCAAAAGACAGCCTAGGAGTCTACTCCTGAGGGGCTGCCTCCATCCCTGATCAGGGCCATCCTCCAGTGGGCCCCGTTAACCATCTGTGTATCTAGCTCCCGAAAATACATCCGGGTGGGGCTGAGGATCTCCTACTACAGGGAAAAAGAACCCTTCACGGTAAGACCAATGTTCCTTTTTCCCCTGAGTAGGAGATCCTCGTGATGGGACGTGCCCAAGCTGAAGACACTAATCTCTGGGATGGGAAGGATGTATTCAAACCCCTTGTCAAAGCACCGTGCGCTCCAATGCTGCCTGTGCCGCTGAGTGGTCAGAACCTTTTATTGCCTAGGGTAACGGAGCAGCGGGAGGCCAGGTGGCTGGTGCTCTGCAGATCCCCGATAGTGGGATGGGCTGGGGAAAAGGCCGCAAAGGTAGCTGTGCTTCTGGTCGATCGCGCCATGAACCGAGTGTTGAGATCCGAGTAGGCTGGGTGAATGCATGATCCGATCCTGCCAGTCGAGGTGCCTTTAGAAACTCTGTTCCCCAAAGAAAAGAGACGGAAAAAGACAAGGAGGGTGTTGGACTTGTGAATGTGTCTGGTGCGATGAACGCCAAGCCCTGGGCCCATCAGGCTTGTGCTACAATCATTCCCCTGGCTGGACAGGGGAAAGGCAGAATGAAGGAAGAATGTCAACTCTGGATCTATGAAAGTGAGAATTAACATTTTGGGAGGGAGGTGGTGTTCAGACCATGATGCACTGCATCTAGCTGGAAGGTGCAATATACCTTCTGTGCCAAGAGGGTACCTAGCTCAGAAATCCTTGAGCCAAGGTAATAGCTACCAGGAAGAGGGCCTTATAAGACAAGAGCTTCAGTGGACTGGTAGAAATGGGCTCGAAGGAGTCCTTCGTGAGAGCGTTTAGGAACTCAGTTGAAGTCCCCGGCAAAGAACACCTGACTAGAGAGCAGACAGGTGTGTCGCTCCCCCAGGAATTTGTATGAGAGTGGGCGCAGGTTCAGTTGGCCCAAGTCAGTGGAAGCAAAAAGGGCAAAACCGAGGCTAGTGAGGTTTGGTGCCTCAGGGTGCTTGGTTGCCAAGGAAGGTCTAGGCCGGTCTGGAGAAAGGTGAGGACCTCAGGCACCCCTGTGGGGAATGGATCTCTCTTTGTGAGATCAACCCTCTGCGGAAGGCGAGCCAGAAGGCTTGATATATTCAATTGGTTGATTGGTGTCTGAAGCTGCAATGGTGTCCTAGACCTGTAGTTTCTTTCTTTCTTTCTTTCTTTCTTTCTTTCTTTCTTTCTTTCTTTCTTTCTTTCTTTCTTTCTTTCTTTCAGACAATACATACACATAATAGAAGACCGATACATAAAAACATCCATTAACCATCCTTCCAGATATGTAAATAATTAGATGGAGGAGAATAATTAAAATTATCTTGATTTGTGAACCGAATAAAACTGACCAGATCCTAAAGAAAAATCAGGAGAATTAGCTTGATCTGTTCGAAGACGAATAATATGAGTCAGTTTTTCCCCCAGATATGGCAATGTGCCACAAGACTGGTACCAAGAAGTCAACGACATAGTTTTATGCTTCCAGCGTAGTGCAATGGAAAATCCAGCCTCAGTTAACATAAAAACGATAAGATCCTTAGATGATCATGTCAAACTAACTTCCGAAAATATATGTAATAGAGGCAACTCTGCCCCAAAGCAGAATGAGACCAGCATAAACGGAAGTATTCTCAATCACAACACCCTATCACCCTATCACAACAGCCATTCCAACATCATGGGGACCAACTCTGATTGATGTGGGCTGCTCTAGAAGGGGTCAAATACCACCTGACAGAGAGCTTAACAGAATACCCTCTAATTCAGGAAGAGGTAGAAAACACCAGCTTCCATTTTGGTATTCCTTTCCATAGTAAGTCGCTAATAGTTTGCTGTAGGTCGTTTTCCCAAGCCAACTTAAGGCCAGTTAATGGATCAGATGACTGGCTTATTCAAATCTCCTAGAATCTAGAAATCAGGCCCTTAGAGTCTTCTGAAGCCTTTAATATTAATTCCACAAACATAGTCAAACTCCTATTAGCTTGCTTAACTATATCAGGATGTAAAATAGAGGAGTGAAACTGAAGAAAAATTTAACCAAGAGCAATGCTTATTCATAAACTTCTCCCAAAATGGTTCTAATCATTTGGGGTATCGAAATAATAAAAATCCTTTCATCTATTGTGTGACACCTCCCAGACATCAAGTAATCGGGAGGGAGAGTCAAAGTTGGAAATTTGGGATGACTACAAATGGTTAACAAGGGGAAATATGGGGGAAATATGGGAGGGCAAAAATTTTATGCCAGATCCCCCAGATCTTAAAGGTGGTACTTAAGGTGGATTTGTAACAGATTTAGAACTCTTAATAAATTCAAACATCAATAACTGGTTGTTGAAATTAACAAGATGTTCCTCGGGAACCTTCATCTTCACCGAGAACCTTTCCAGGTCTACTATTAACCACCAAATATCCCGAAGAGGCGAGGCTTCATAGTAGGCCATTAAGTTTAGAACTCCGATACCATCCTGTTATACTTTCCTATATAATACACTATTACGAAATCTGAACCTTCTGACAGAAAAGCATCTTTGTGGCCCTTGGCCACTAAGTCCGCACACTCAGCCTCCCGGCAGAGAGCTGTACCGCTGGAATCGGAGTGAAGTAGTGTTGCCTGTAAGGGTGAAAGGGAACCGGACCAACTATGGGGGGCCCATTGGGCTCTCTGTGTGGAGAAGGCATGGCCTACTCTTATCCCATGTTTTGACCAAACACTGGGTCTAAGTGGGACCAAAAGGGGTAGCTCCCACAAATGGAGCAGTAATCAAAGGAAACTTAGAATTATCATCAGCATTTTGGGTCCTAAGCCAAGATGACCTGTATACAGCCACTCCCACTGCTATGGCCCGACTGTGTACAATCTAAGCTAGACTTGGCTCTAAGAGCAGCAGTCTTGTTCATTTAGTTAATGCCCTGGTGAAACCTTAGGCCAGTCGGGAGGGACCATCTTGAACAGTGCCTTGGTCCAGAGTCGAACGCTCAAGCAAGATGGGGTTGGTGGTGCATAACTTGAGGGACGTGGCTGAAGGTGTCTCGGACCTTCAAGAGAAGGGAGTGTCAGCGCCTGTCATCCTGGGGCTAGAGAGGTCCCTGTGCTATGAGTGCAGGAGACCAATTGAGCCCCTGGAAGGGACAACCTTAGGCATGGCCAAAGGTATTGAGGGGTCCCCTGGGACTGGACATGTTTCTTGGGAAGGTCAACCATCGGTTTGGCTGAGGCAGGGCGCTGCCACTCCGCGCACATCGCCCTGCGAAATAGAGGGGGGAACATAACTGTGGATGTTACCGGAACAGCTGCAGGGAAAAATTCTTAGTCCAGGGGCGAAGACGTCTCTGCAGCTTCCGACGGGGAGACAGCACTGATTGTGCGCTGCGCCTTAGACAGTAAAACCTTCCGAGTTCTGCTAAGGAAAAAAGGTCTGGCAGAGTTAGAAATGGGCAGCATCACATCCCCCCCTGATAATTCCCCTTCCTCCTTGTCTGGCTCCAATGGCCCAGTAGGGTCCAGAGGCAGAGATGGCAAGGAGCCCCTTTTTCTGACTGATGGTCAGGTGGTAACTGGGCTGTAGGCCTCCCCGGTCTGTGGGGAAGGGGAGGGTACGAGGTGATGCCTTTCAGGCTCTTCGTAAAATACTGGTAACTGTATAGCTACCCGCGAGGATTTGAGCTGGCACCCTTCTGCTTGTTAATCAAGCATTTCCCTGCTGCACCACTTGAGGTGACTGGGGGGAAGGGAAAAGGGGAATGGTGCAAGTTGACCCAGTGTGAGACCGGAAGGCCGCCTTATTATTATTATTATTACCTTTATATCTCGCTCTTCCTCCAAGGAGCCCAGAGCGGTGTACTAAATACTTAAACTTCTCTCTCACAGCAACCCTGTGAGGTAGGCCAGGCCGAGAGAGAAGTGACTGGCCCAGAGTCACCCAGCTAGTTTCATGGCTGAATGGGGACCTGAACTCAGGTCTCCCTGGTTCTAGTCCAGCACTCTAACCAGTACACCGCACTGGCTGCCCTAGGGAGCATGGGGCGTTAACAACTCCTGTTCCACCAGCAAGGGTGGGAGGAAGAGGGGAAAGAATCCCTGCGCCTTCTCTTGGTTTTGCATGGCAAATAATCTGGTCATACACCAACCACGCTCATACGGAGGAAAAAAAACCCTGAGCCATGGGCTGGGTTCAGGCGAGGGTGGAAACAACTTAGGAGTCACACGTGTCCCTGCGTGTAAGGGGTGAGGCCCCGTAGAACTGGTAAGGGCCATGCCAGGGGAGTAGCAAGCGAGGCTGTCGGTGGCTCAATGGAAAACTTTTATATCTACAGTGTTCAGTCTCCCATTCAAATGCAAACCAGGTGGACCCTGCTTAGCAAAGGGGAAAAAATTCATGCCTGCTGCCACAAGACCACTTTCCTCCCACTGCTCCGAAAAAACTCACGCAGCCATTGAGAATCCCGGGAGAGAAAAAGTCTTTACTTACAGCGGTGACCGCTGAGGGTGCGGACCAGCCGGTTCCCCCTCAAACGCTGAGGCCCCAATGGTTGGAGGAAGAGACGCCAGGATAGTGCCCACCGGGCTCTGGTCGTCTCCCTCAAAGCGAAGGCGCTTGTTGGATCCAGCCTTCCACTTGGCGCCATTGGGTTGCTTTCGCTTTTCATTTCCAGCTGGCCACCTGAATCAACAGGCGCTCCCTTAAAAGTACCTTGGAAGGACTCCCTCAGGCTGGCGCCTCTATTTCTTGGCGTCCGCTGTGCCTGGACCTCTTGGGGGTTTTGGCCAAGTGCCGCCCCAAGGTCCCCGTCCCCATTGTCTGAGCCTGAGGCTGCAGGGGGAATCTGAAGCAGTCCTGCTGGACTAAGGCGCGGCAACAGCAAGAGCGGAGAAAACACGTGCGCAGCTGAGAGGCCGGAGCCTCCAACGCTGAGCCCTGAAAGGGTTCCTCTGAGAGGAACTCCGCGCTGACCAGGACCCCTCCAAACAAATGCAAATACTTTAGTAAGCAGCCAATCAAGCCGAATGCAAGCTAAAAGGATTAACTTGAGTAGGAAATCTTATCTGATGGTTTGTTTGTTTGCTGGCTCCAAAGAGAGGCAGCTCCCTTCCCCACCCTTGCAGGGCCAAGCGGAGAGGAAGGGGGGGAGGGGGAGGGAAACCACCAGGCAGGCACAGACCCAAAGAGTGGTGACTCCTGTTTCCCTCCATAGCCAGAGGCTGGTCATGAAGGAGAAGAAATAAAACAAACTGAAGCAAAGGCTTAACTGCAGGAGCTCTCTCCTGAAACATCCTATCCATGAGCCCCTGGAGGCGCAGTGGTAAAACTGCCGCCCTGTCACCAGAAGGTTACAAGTTCGATCCTGACCAGGGGCTCAAGGTGGACTCAGCCTTCCATCCTTCCGAGGTCGGTAAAATGAGTTCCCAGAATGTTGGGGGGCAATATGCTAAATCATTGTAAACCGCTTAGAGAGCTTCCAGCTATAGAGCGGTATATAAATGTAAGTGCTATTGCTATTGCTATTGCTATTGCTATCCCGAGCAAGACAGAACTGGAACTGGGATTAGGACGGAGGAGGCTACGCCCACAAACAAGTCACGTGGTCCAGTTCTGTCTCGAGCATGCTCAGTTCACTACCCATCCTGAGGATCTCCTACTCAGGGGAAAAAGGCAAAGCTGTTATGTAATCCTACTTACTTTGCGAAGAAGTCTTTCCTCATCTTCTCCCCATTTCCCTCCCTGTCTTAACTCTTCCCCCCCGACTAACTGTCGCTCCTGTTACTAAAAGCTGACTGTCCCTCCCTCCCCCCTAGACCCCTCCCAAAACCACCACAAACAAACAAACAAACAACAAAATAACAAACACTAACTGTAACACTGAATAAATAAATAAATTGATAAATAAATGAATGGATGAATAAATAGATGGATAAATAGATGGATGGATAGATAGATAGATAGATAGATAGATAGATAGATAGATAGATAGATAGATTTGACAGATACAGAAACGGACTCTCTAGTACTCTCTTTCCTCTCTATCTCTCCAGCTCCTCTCCACCTCACCTCCTCCCTCCTCGCCTAACTCTCCCACAAAGAGCAGCTGAGCCCCGGAGGTGTCATGAAAGAGGATGTGTCATAAGCCTCAACAATGACCTTTGGTCCTCTTGCTTTCAGGACTTGGAGGCATCTCCTGCCAACTGGGAAAAGAGGCCCCCTTTTAAAGTGGGGATTCTCTTCACTGAGTAGGGGAGGGGAGCACCTGGCTCTTTCCACCCCCTGCAGAGTAACCCTCCAGTGATGGTTGCTGGTGTCTATCTTATATTTCTTTTTAGATTGTGTGCCCTTTGGGGACAGGGAATCCATCTTTCTTTCTTCCTTCCTTCCTTTCTTCCTTATTACTCTGTGTAAACTGCTTTGGAAACTTGTGTCAAAAAGAGGTGAAGAAGAAGAAGAAGTTCTTTCAAACCTCACTCTTCATGTTCTAATGTTGGTTTATCTGAGAAATCAGAGGGCTCTCTTGACCACCATGTTTAAAGCAACACCATCACAGGTCCCTCATAGCAGACACCCACACCTCCATCCACTGCCATTCATCCAAACAGCTACCTTTGTGGCTGAGGTCTGCTCTTGTTTCTGCAAGACACAAGGACTCCTTCCTTCAGTGCCATCTTGACACTACTTCACACCTGCACGGACACACACCTGATTGCTTTCTCCCCCCTCCCCCACACTGGCTCTGTCCTCTGCTCTTTCCAGAGTGTGGCAATGCTACCATGTGCCCACCAGGAGGCAGCATAGAGCAGGTCGGGCTACCAATCTTACTTAAAAAAAAAATCAAAAAAATAAATAAATCTGGAGTTCTATAGACTTTTTTAAAAAAAGTGTTTTAACTCTTTTGGTGGGAAGGAATTTATAAATGAATAGATGTTTCAAGTGTAAGGCAGACATCCAACACAGACATAGTTAGTGAAGCTATAGATCTTTTGTTTAGAAGCATTATTAATATCCTGTTTTTTCAATCAAACATTCTCAAGCAGGCGCATGGCTACAATTGAACAATGGGGGATAAATGTCCCTGAACCCCAGGGGGAGAGGGACCAGCTGGCTTTGGTGACAGTTTGTCCTTTGCTTTCCTGCTCATGCCTCTCTGAAGAAGAGGGGGTAGGGGCCAATCTTCACTTTTTAGGTAGGGCCCACTTCAATCTGCCATGCCCCTGTTCACAAGACAGCTTGATTTTGCATCTCATTCTCAAACTAATTATTGCACTACTATTGCTGTGATAATGAAATCATCATCTTTGGTGATGGAGTGTCTGAGGGGGTGGGAGGCTCTGCTTTGCCACTTTCATATGGAGAAGACATAACCTCCCTAATTGCCTGCCTGGAGATTGTGATGGGCTGGATGAGGGATAAGAAACTGAGACTGAATTCAGATAACATGGAGGCTCTTATTGTGCCTCTTCGGAAATCGGGGGGTGATTTTGATCTGCCAGTCCGGGATGGGGTGACACCTTGCCAGAAGGAACAGGTACGTAGTTTGGGAGTGCTTCTGGATAGAATCTTCTCCTTGGGGTCCCAGGATGCGGCGGTGGCCAGAAGTGATTTCTATCAGCTTCGGCTGATACGCCAGCTGTGTCCATTGCTTGAGATAAATGGCCTCAGAATGGTGGTCCATATGCTGCTACATATACCTCGGTGCTTACATTTGCTGGTAACCTCCAGATTTGACTACTGCAATGCACTCTATGTGGAGCTACCTTTGTATGTAGTCCAGATACTGCAGTCGGGACGGGTTGCCAGATGGGTCTCTGGGTCCTCTCGGAGGGACCATATTACTCCTGCATTGACAGAACTACACTGGCTACTTATAAGTTCCAGGGCAAAATACAAGGTGCTGGCTATAACCTATAAAGCTCTGAACAGGTTAGTCTCTCAGAGAACTAAAAAGGGGGAGTGGGCAAAAGGCTTGGAAGGTTGATTTAGATTAGGGATACAAGAAAGGCCCTTGTGGCGGCCTCTCTGTGGTTGACTGCTGCACTATTACGTCAGTAGCCTCCTCCCTCCTTCACTTCGCGCCACACCAGTTCCTGCCACCCCCACCCCATTGCCCACCTGCCCAGCCCCAGGGACCCTCAGCCACTTGCCATCCTGCTTGCCTTGCCCTCCGGCTCCGGCCTAGGATCGGAGCGGCCTGCAAACTGCACAGAGCTCTTCTTCTCTCCCCGCCTCTCAGCTGATCGGCGGGTGGGCGGGGCTTCCAGAGAGGCCTCTGTGTAGGCCTCCCCGAAGCCTGAACTTGGCATTCCCCAGCAAGCCAGGAAGGAGGCAGGAAGAGTTCTCTGCATCAGACTCTCTGCCCAGACCATCCAGCACAGCTTTTGCAAGGCTGGGATCCATCTGGGATCTACCCGAGAGATAGGAACGGAACCACTTCAGAGCAGTGCCCCCTATTCCCAACTCCCCCAGGTGACCCAGAAGGATACCATGGTCGATGGTATCGAACACTGCCGAGAGATCCAAAAGGACTAACAGAGTCACACTCCCTCTGTCGATTCCCCGGTAAAGGTCATCCATCAGGCCGACCAAGGCTGTCTCAACCCCATAGCCCGTTCTAAAGCCAGTTTGAAATGGGTCTAGATAATCAGTTCCCTCCAAAACCGCCTGGAGCTGGTTAGCCACCACCCTCTTGATCACCTTGCCCAGCCAGGGCATACTGGAGATTGGCCTATAACTATCCATCGCTGAGGGATCCAGGGAAGGCTTCTTAAGAAGCGGTGTAACTATTGCCTCCTTCAAACAGGGAGGCACCCTACCCTCCCACAGCGATGCATTTATGATATTAACTAGGCCACCTCCAACAATCTCTCTGCTAGATCGAAGCAGCCAGGTTGGGCAAGGATCCAGAGAACAAGTGGTAGGCCGTACCGCTCTAAGCAGCTTGTCCACTTCATCAGAAGTCACAGATTGAAACTGATCCAACCTAACACTGCAAGAGGGATCATGGGATACTTCCCTCACAGACCCTGCAGAAATAGTGGAGTCCAAGTCGTGTACACACACACACACACACACACACACACACACACACACACACACAACTAAATAGGGAGCAGTAAGGGAACAGAGATACACAATATAACTATAGCTACACAATATGGGTTCTCCCATACAGAACCCCTGTTTAAACTTCCTCTAAACTAAACCACAACACAGAACTTTTTAAATTCAATGGTAACCCCAAACCTCCCTCCAACATGCCTCCCCACTCACTCAGGACACTGGTGGCTGCTGACACAGAGCACAGTCAGGCAGTGATTCTCTCAAGGGGGTGAGAAAAAATATCTTCTGGCGGCGGCAGTGGGGGGGGGGGCGCGGGGCAAGCAATACAGCAGCAGATTAATCAACTCCCAGGCTGTCATGTAGTAGCATGCAGTAGCCATAGCAGGCTTGCATGCTGGGCTCAGGCTGGCAGCAAGGCAAGCATGGTATCATGGAAACTTGAGTTTAGACATGCAATGCAAAACCAGTTCTTTCTCTCTTTCTCTTGAATGAGGCAGCCAGAAAGGCAGAAGCAAGAGACTGAGTAACTAACTAGTTGATGAATTGAACCAAACTCCCCCCACCAAAGCAATCAGCCCAGACAGAGTGGAAACAGGGCACTGTTTGTTAGAGCTGGCAATGGTTAATCAGAATTTCTTAGCACATAATTGCATCACAATACAACACATTCCAAGGAAATGAGCTTCCTCAGGGATGTTGTGCCTGCTTGTGGCATATCTTATGTTCTGCTAATCTCTTCTTGACAGACACTCACTGCCTCGCTAGTTGCTGCAGTCAGGAGAGCAAAGGTCCGAAATATTTTTCCAAAGAACAAAACTTCAGCTCCGAAATGGGGTTGTTTCGATTTGTATACCAAAAAAATTGTTTTTAATTTTTTCATTTCCATTTGTATACAAAATGTCTGAAAATGCCATTTTTGGACACAAAACGTTTTGTTGCCGAATTGAAATGCACAAGCCTACTTCCAAGGCTTTTTGGAATCCTATTGGATCCAATAACCTTCTTGGGTATACCAACCTAATGGGTCCTACACCCCAGCAGAGGTGGGTTGTGGTTGCAAGTTCTACATTAACCAGATGGTGATCTGTGCTAGACAGTGGGGAGATGACAGCAGTCCCCACCCATGGAACACCACCCTGATCAGAGCAAAAGACCAAACTGAGAGTGTGAAACCACTTGGGATAGGGCCATAGTCGTCATGGCCGCTATGAATTCCGGAGCCACTCCCGACAACTCGGTTCAAAATAGACATTGAAGTTCCCCTCGAACAATAACCAGGGCCACTCCAAGGCCAACTCCGCAACCAGGTTCGTCAGTTCAGTTAGGGCAACAGAGTCCCTAACTGAGCTGACTGACCTGGTTGCGGAATTGGCCTTGGAGTGGCCCAGATGGTTGTTGGGGGGGCTTCAATGTCCTTTTTGGGACACTATCCAGCGGAGTGATCCCAATCTATCCTTTGTCCCTAGACTTAGACACACACTTTCGATATAGGCCAGTTCCCTGACAGAGATCCTGGTGAGTGAAATGGTATTCTTATAGACCATTGCCATCCCACCTCCATGCCCACCTCCTCACACCTGCTCCAATTTGTGCATTTGCTTTGGTCCGGTCCAGTTATTGTTCCATTTTTATTTGAAATCCATACACTTATTAACACGAAATATAAGTTTGGAAATATATCCTTGCCCCCCACTTTTTTCTTGAGAGCTTGTACTTTACAATGTTAGGAGCCACCTGATGGCACAGCGGGGAAGTAACTTGCCTAGCAGGCAAGAGGTTGCTGGTTCGAATCCCCGCTGGTATGTTTCACAGACTATGGGAAACACCTATATCGGGCAGCAGCGATATAGGAAGATGCTGAAAGGCATCATCTCATACTGCGCCGGAGGTGGCATTGGTAAATCCCACCATGAAAACCACATGGCTCTGTGGTTGCCAGGGGTTGACACCAACTCGACAGCACAACTTTACTTTACTTTATAATGTTAAGAAGTTCTGCTTAAGGGATCTTTTCATTTTATTTTTCCTTCCTTCCTCTTCCTCCCCCACTTTCAGTTATACCCATATATAATTTTTATCCTTGATTATGTTATATACATACTACTGTAAACTTATTTGAAATAAAAGAGAGAGAGAGAAATTACATTGTGGTTTGAAGGCCCTACATCACTTGTTAGAATCCAGAATGCCTCAATTATAATCTTTTAGAGGTCTAGAATTCCTATTTGATGGCAAAAACTTAAAAATCTCAGTAGCAAGAGACCAATATGGGAACATTAAAAAGATGTTTCCTATGTGTGTGTTTTTTGCCTGTTTGAGTATTTTTGTCAGGCTAAGTCATGTTTTCCACATTTCAAGTTAATTATTCCAAAATAAAATGCACACTGTGTACTGTAACCTACAGCTGTGATTCACTTTCATTATGCATTGTTTTCAACTTGGAATTGAAGGAGCTCCTCACTCACAATGACTGCAAACCAACTTAAAATGACATTGGTCTGAGGAAGAGGGAAATGCTCCTTTAGAAGGGACCCCTTCCATGGAAGATGAGCCCATATCCTTTCGCACAGGGGATACTCCTCCAGGGGGTGGGGGCCTCCTTGTAGTGGGTGATTTGAACATTCGAGGTATAGAGAGATGGGTTTGTGACCTGCGTGTTGACCGCACGGTGACTTGCCTGCCTGGTGCGAAGGTTGCAGACATCACGCAGCATCTAGATAGACTCTTAGGCAGTGCTTGGGAGGAGACAGCTGTTGTGGTGCACGTCGGCACCAATGATGTGGGGAAATGTAGTCGGGAGGTACTGGAAGCCACATTTAGGCTGATAGGTAGCGTTTTGAAGCCCAGGACTCCCAAGGTAGCATTCTCAGAAATGCTGCCTGTTCCAAGCGCAGGTACGGTGAGACAGGCAGAGCTGAGGGGTTTCAATGCATGGATGAGACGTTGGTGCGGGGTGGAGGGGGTTAGATTTGTTAGGCACTGAGATACATTTTGAGCAAGCAAGGCCTGTACAAAAGGGACGGACTGCACTTGAACCAAGATGGAACCAGACTGCTGGAGCTTAAAATTAAAAAGGTTGCAGTGCAGCTTTTAAAATGATGCCTGGGGAATTGCCGATGGGAGCTGGGCAGTATCTGGTTCGGCAAAAACCAGGGGCATATCTAGAGGAAATAGTGCCTAGGGCAAGCACTGAAATTGCACCCCCCCAACCCTGTCCAAACATCTGACACCCATTTTTCAGATCAGTGTTTCCCATAATCTGGGAAACATACCAGCGGGAATTCAAACCGGCAACCTCTGGCTTGCTGGGCAGGTCATCTCCCAACTGTGCCATTAGGTGGCTACTACAAGGTCTAAAAAAGGAACATCCATTATGTTCCATGGAGGCATCAGTTATAAAAAATGAAGGCACCCATTGTATTCTGCTGTAAGGAACACATTTTGGAAAAGGCACATCTAACAACCCTGAGGACAAACTTCACTCTGTATTTATTGCATAAGCAGCTTCCTCACTGGCTAAGCAAGATACTCTGATACAGAAGCAGCAAGCATGACCACAAGCACTAATCAATATTTTCATTTAGCTACAAACAGAGTTTGGGGAGGGGGGAAGAGAAGAAATGCAACATGCATGCAATCCCTGCGGAAATCAAGACCACTGGAAGTCATGTGCAGTGGTGCTCTTACCCTTGAACTTCAGGGCCTCCACCACACCCCCTGGGCGTGGCCGCTGGGAGCCTCCAAATCCCCTTTGGTCTGTCTTGGGTGGTGTGTTCACTGCTAGCCCGCACTGCGCCAGGCAGCCCTGTGCGACCTGTGTCAGGTGCTTTAGAGACAAAGGGGGGAGTAGGAAAGGCGTATGTGGGATGAGAATATGTTAAGTTGAGTGTTGAAATGTTTCTGCATAAATATACCTGTTTTATATTCTGACATTCTTGTGAGTTCAGTTGCTGTTTGTACCCTCAAGAAACCACATGTTAAAAATACTGCGTGTGTCAGTGTGAGTGTGTAGGGGGATGATGCATAACTTAGAGGGTGTGTGTGCTCCAAAAGGCCTTTAGGTCCAGGCTACAAAATTACCTAGGCACACTTCTGGTCACGCCTCCCGGTGACATAATATTGACAAAGGTTGCCCAGTTACAATAGACTCTCTTCCCCACAGCAGCTGGGGGAAAGGAGTCACCATCCACAGAAGAGGGAGAGATTGGAGTGGCAGCCACATCTTATTTGCAAATAATAGTCTTATCACAACACTCAGATGCCTTAATTATTACAAGCACCACCAGGCAGAGTGCTTGGGGCTATGTGACGCTCAGCTCATATTCCTATAACAATGCTGATGCTTTCAGTCTCTCATGCTTCTATTTCTAAAGCTTTGGAGTTCTTATATTGTCTTTATGTAAGATAAATTTACTTCTCTAGCTCCAAGTTTAACCCATGCTAACAGGACAAAGGAGCACCTTTCAAACCTGGTGCGTAATGTCAGTGTCATTGACCAGGGGCGTAGCAAGGTTGGAGTGGGCCCAGAGACGAGATTTTAAAATGGGGCCCCCCCACTCAAAGTCCAGGGCCTCCGCACACCCCAGGCCCCCAAGGATTTAAGTCTGATATTCCAAAATAAGTATGCTGCCTGGAAATACATTTCACTGAATACACACACGCACACGTCACAATATATAGTGATATACATTGAGTACTATACATTTGTTTTACTTTTAATGCCTAGAACACACTAGAAAGATGAATGATTAAAATGGCCCCCTGGCTGCAGATTAGCAAAGGAGACTTTCAACCATGCAGGGTGAGCCTAGGTTTGTTTTCTCAGAATTCTGAACAAATTCAGTCAAGTTCGATTCCAGGAGGTTTTTCACAGGAGGCTTTTCAAGCCCTTTAACACACATCTCCTCTGGAATAGAGGTGCTGCATTCACATATTGGCCAGATTGACCCTGAAGTCCCTGCAAGTTATTGGGGAGCAGTTCACACACAAGAAAAATAAAATAAAATAAAAGCACAAGACATGCTTCAGAGTTCTCACTCAGACCTTCTGGGTTGCAAAACAAATTGAACATAAGTGCATTTATACATGAATGGATGAATGAATAAAATAAATATAATACTGTTTCTTCCAGAAGTTTTTGTAATTTTCTGCCATGAAACAAGCCACTTCTAGGACTTTTGAGATAGTTTTTTTTAAAGCCAGCAAATTTTCCAAGCTGTTTAAAAATAAATATTCAGAGACTTCTCAGTCCCTCCACCCCCTATCAAAGCCCTATGGCAAGCAGATGCCTATATATCCGGGGCGGGGGGAAGGTAACCACAAAAAGGAGTTCACACTCTACCTGGCCAATGCTGGGCTGGGCAGGGCAGCAAGGGGTCTTCTGCTGCAGAGAGCAGGGGTGGCCACTCTGGCTGCCTCCTCCTTCCTGGCTGGCTTGGGCCCTACTGGAGTTCAGGCTTCACAGAGGCCTACACGAGGCCTCCCTGGAAGCCCCGCCCAGCCGCCGATCAGCTGAGAGAAAAGGGAGAAAAGGAGCTCTTGGCCGCTTGTCTGCTGCCTGGATGGCCGGCCAGGAGAAGAAGCTGGAGAGAGGGCGAAGAGGGCAAGCGGCTGAGGGGCCTTGGGGCTGGGCAGGGGGCAATGGGGAGTCACGTGAGATGCCTCTGGGGGGCCCCTCCAGGCAGTGGGGCCCCCAGACAACTCTCTCCCCTTGCCCGATCGTTGTTACGCGCCTGTCATTGACCCTTTAGGGAACAGTGACCATCGTGCGATCAAATTCAGCAGACATGCGGGGAGAGAATCACCAAGGAAGCCTAACAAAGACATTTTGAATTTCAGAAGAGGAAACTTTTCCAAAATGAAAAGAAAGCTGAAAGGAAAAAATCAGTACAGTCACTTCGCTCCAGAGTGCATGGAGTTTACTCAAAACCACAATACTAGAAGCCCAGTTAGATTGTATACCCAAAAGGAGGAAAGGTATCACTAAGTCCAGGAGGATGCCAGCATGGCTCATGGGTACCGTCAAGGAAGCCATAAAAGGGAAGAAGACTTCTTTCCGAAATTGGAAGGCCTGTCCAAATGAAGAGAACAGAAAGGAACACAAACTCTGGCAAAAGAAATACAAGGTGACAATAAGGGAGGCAAAAAGAGAGTTTGAGGAACATTTAGCTAAAAGTATTAAGGGGGATAACAAAAACTTCTTTAAATACATCAGAAGCAGGAAACCTGCCAGGGAGGCAGTTAGACCATTAGACAATGAGGGAGTGAAAGGGATTATTAAGGAGGATATGGAGGTTGCAGAGAAGCTAAATGAGTTCTTTGCGTCCGTCTTCACGGCAGAGGATACTGAGCATATACCTGTTCCTGAACCAGGCTTTTTAGGGATGGAGGCTAGAGAGCTGAGTCAGATAGAAGTGACAAGAGATGATGTTCTAAACTGTTAGGAAAACTGAAAACTAGCAAATGGCCAGGGCCGGATGTCATCCATCCAAGAGTCCTCAATCAACTCAAATGTGAAATTGCCGATATCCTTGCTAAAATATGTAAGTGATCCCTGCAATCAGGCTCTGTCTGTACCGGAGCACTGGAAAGTAGCAAATGTAACACCGATTTTAAAAAAGGGATCCAGGCCCAGTTAGTTTAATGTATGTTCCAGGCAAATTGATGGAAAGCATCCCAAGGATAAAATTGTAAAGCACATAGAAGAACAGGCCCTGCTGGGAGAGAACCAACATGGCTTCCGCAAAGGTAAATCTTGCCTCACAAACCTTTTGGAGTTCTTTGAGAGTGTCAACAAGTGTATGGATCAAGGTGATCCAGTTGACATAGTATACCTGGACTTCCAAGAAGCTTTCGACAAAGTTCCTCATCAAAGACTCCTGAGGAAACTTAGCGGTCATGGGATAAGGGGACAAGTACATGTGTGGATTGCTAACTGGTTGAAGGACAGGAAACAGAGGGTAGGTATAAATGGAGAGTTTTCACAGTGGAGGGAAGTGAGAAGTGGGGTCCCCCAAGGATCTGTACTGGGACCAATGCTTTTAAGAACCTTAAAGACATGTAAACTCCATTAAATCTCTAAAAATCAGCCCTCTGCCCAATTCCTTAGAAATAATTCTGGCAGCTTCCCTGCCCCACTGGGCACTACCACCCACTCTACTCTGCTCTGGGCCACCCCCTTTCCCCCCAACATGAAGCTATACTTTTTCTGAAATCTCCATTATTCCCTATTTTTCCCTCAAAAATCCACCAAAAATCAGCCCTTTTCCCAATTCCTCTGAAATTTGGGTGGAGCTTCCACCCATTGGGCACTACCACCCCCACCCACTAGTTTTGCCCTGGGGCCATTTTTTAAAAATCCAAAATATTCTGGATTCAGATTTTGCAATTTCAAACAAAGAACAAAATGGGGGTGTTTTGGATTCAGGCCAAAAACAAAACAGAAAAAAACCCACAAAAAACCACACAACCCTAGTTATTTTATTCCCACCACGTTCCCAGCTGCCTCTTCTTTTAGCCTCTTGAGGTGTTTCTTTTCTAATTTCCTCTCTCTTGATCTCTCCCAGTGATTTCATGTAGATGTCACAAAGCATTGGAGACAGTATGGAGCTTTGTGGAACTCCACACTTTAGCTTGTGCATAGCAGAATAACAGTCTCTGCGTCTCTATTTTCTTTTTAAACAGTGTCAGAGTTCCACTGCTTAGTGGAGCTTCACCTTTAAGAAAAGGTATGCTGTTTCTGAAGTTGTGACATACACCTTTGTTTCTAATCCATGTGATGAAATCCTCCTATTTCCTATTTTCTATTCTTATAGGTTGTGCTGTGGACCAGTCTGCAGATGTGGTGGTCAGGGAAGGGGAGTCAGTAACCCTGAACTGTTCCCAGCTTGGAACGAAACATTTCAATATGTATTGGTACAAGCAACAAAGGCAGAAGGACACACGGCTTCAGCTGGTGAGTTTTTCCTCAGAAGGCTCCACTGGAGAGTCTGACCTTGAGGGAGCATTTAAAGACCACTTCAAGAGCAGAGGGATGGAAAAGTACGCATCGTCTCTGGTGGTGGAGAGCGTACAGCTGGCAGGCGCCGGCACCTACTTGCGTGCCAAGCAAGATTACACAGTGAGGCAACTGCTGAGGAAACCAAGCACAAAGCTCTTTGCAGAAGGATGCAAGCACACAGGATAATAGCTCCTCAACAAGGGCAGCCCCAGATCTTTTTCTGAATGAAGAGGAAGAACCAAGTGGCAGCCCCTTCCCATGAATCAACACGGGGCCCAATCGGCAGGAAAATGATTCAGCGCAAGCCCCTTTGAATGTATGTCTGGAAGCTGTGCAAGAGCCAAGTAGCTTGACAGAGGGTCTACGAATAAGAATAGGCCACTCATTTATTGATTGATTGATTGATTGATCTGATTGATTGATTGATTCGATGCGATCACTAACGAGACACACTGTTGCTCCATATAGTCCAGTCTTGTCCACACGGCCTGGAAGCATCTCTCCGAGGTCTCAGCAGAGCCCTTTTTCCCGGCTAGCTGCCATTCCTTGTTTTGGTGCAGCTCCCATTCGTTTCCATGGGGCTTGCCCCAGAGCACTTTCTGGGGGATTCTGCCCCATCATGGCTCAGAACTGGTACTCTAAATCTGCAAGTCACCTTGTTAAGTGTGAGTCAGAGAGCCTTGTCTCAGACAAATGAGCACTTCACCCTAATTTAACAGAAATGACCTCAAGGCTCTGTGTAGTGTGTGTGTGTGTGTGTGTGTGTGTGTGTGTGTGTGTGTGTGATTCTTTTAGCCATTCCTATTTTTCTCCTCTTAATTATATTCAGAACTACTTTTATCCCCTCAGTTTCCCCGCAGGGAACTTCCAGACAGGGTGTTTAGTCAGGAATTGTTACACTCCTTTAACTCACTGTTTACGGTCTCTGTCTGTCTCTTTCCACACAACATCATCATCTTTATTATTTTATTTATTTTATTTTTTACATTTTATATGCTGCTCTTCCTCCAAGGAGCCCAGAGCAGTGTACTACATACTTGAGTTTCTCTTTCACAACAACCCTGTGAAGTAGGTTAGGCTGAGAGAGAAGTGACTGGCCCAGAGTCACCCAGCTAGTTTCATGGCTGAATGGGGATTTGAACTCGGCTCTCCCCAGTCCTAGTCCAGCACTCTAGCCACTACACCACGTACTCTTCCCTTCCTCCTTCCTGCCTCTGCAGCTTATTCTTCCCCTTGGTTTTCTCTCCTTGTTAGCTATTTTCATTCTTCTCTCCTTGCCATAGCGATAACCGGCTTGGGACTCCAGAAACGAATCCAGCGCTTTGAGGGAATGATACTTGTCCTTCCAATGGCTAACCCTAAAGCAAAATGGGGAAGTGGAGAAATGGCAGCTAGAGCAATGAGCCCCTCAGGGACCCATGCCTTGACCTAAGGGCCCTGAGCTGGAATGTCTGGGTTTGTCATCATGGCCATCGACACAGCTGCAGCATCATGGCTCTGAGAGTGACTTGCTGGCAGGCCTCTTGGGGGTGTGACGGAAGGCCTTGCTCACCAGTCTTCACACTCCCGTCTCAAATTAATTGCTGACCCGGGCCAAAGAAAAGCACTGATCAAATGGAGACAATGAAACTCAGAAAAGCTGATCAGGGGATAAAAATAAATAAATCAATTTTTCCTGCCACATTTCCCTCTTAGTATCTGCCTCCCTGAATTTTCTTATTTACTATTAATGCATTCTTTCTGTCTTTTTATGCTGCATATTTGTTTGTTTGCCTCTGCGTTTTATGGCATCCAGTCTTTTTGCTGTGTTCTAGGGATGGTGTGTGTGTGTCTTTTTAAAATTTGGTATGAGATTTTTGTTCGTTGTTCTAATGATGCAGATATTCCTACTAAATGCTCTCCCTGATAACTTCCAGTAGGTGGCAGTGCTGTATAAATGCAGGGCATATGAACCTGCCTTTAACCCTAATGAGGGCTACATGTGATACAGGAGATCCATGACTGGATCTCACATCATTTTCTTTCATTAAAACAGCTGTGGGGAGTGATTCAGATCAGGACCAGGATACTGGTGAAGCGGAGTTTAACCATTCTCCCCACACCATTTCTCCAGCTTAAGTCACTATCCCTGAGCTGCTATTAGTTATGGAGATTTTAAAAGGTACAAACGGAGTAGCTGTCTTTCCCCCCTTTCTGTAGGTTTGGGGTGAAGGGGATTTAGGTCAAGAAATTGTTGGGACAGAATAGCTTAACGTCCTTGCCAATATCATGGCCCTGATTCAAACTGAGGGAGGCAAAGCTGCTTTAGAGAAAGAAAATGACACTGGGAGACCCAGAGGTGGTTCCCATGATCAGTGGGATGAGCAGTCAGTCTGCTCCGGGTGGCTGCAGCGGCCGCCCACACAACTGCTGGCTCCGTCACGGAGCCAGCGGGGGGCTTGGAAGTTTGGGGGGCCGCACAGCCCCCGGAAGCTCCAACATGCCCTGCATGAGTTTGCAGGGCATGCTAGAGAGACCCCCCCAAGCCGGGAGGCAGCTTTTCGCCTCCCCTCCGGGGGTCTCCTCGTGAGTTGCTGTGGCACGAAGCCGTGCCACGAAAACTCACCATCAGAAAAAACGGGTTTGCAGAGCACTTGCTCTGCAAACCCGGTTTAAGTGCCAGGCTACTTAAGCGGGTGACCCGCTTAAGAACCACCGGGCTCACAGCCGAGCCCGGTGGTTATGATGGGAGGAAATCGGGCTAGCCTCTGCTAGCTCGATTTTCTCCTATCGTGTGAATAGCCTCCTAGTGTCTTAGGTATACATTTCCATTCTAATGCCTCAGGTATGGAACTTGTGAAACTCATTTTCAGTAGCCCAGAGACTCAACAACTGTCTTTAGGGCAGGGCGGGCAGGTCAATTGCCCCGGGGCCTGCTCTTTTAACCCCCATCAAAAGGGAGTCCCATATTGGGTGATTTGCCTCAGGTCCTGCACCCTGCCAGGGCAAATGTGGGGTTGATTGGTTCATATCTGCATGCACATCATCTGATTATTCATCACTGAATCACAAGATGCTTGATGACCTGTAGCTGAATGTGTGAACAGCCTCCCTTGGAAGTAACTGTGTGTGGGGTGGGGTGGGGTAGGAAAGCTTCCTTAGTAGTGTCAGATCTGTGATGCCTCAGAGACACAGGCAAGACATCAAGCCATGAACATGGATGAGTGAAGTTTGAGCATCCCTTTGAATCCCTGCTCAATGCACCACTTTAGGCAGCTCTCTGCTCTGCTCTGTTCTGCAGTGGGTGTCAGTTATGTTTCCCTCAAATTCCGGCCCTATAGGAAGTAGCAAAGCATCTCTTCAGCGGCTTCATTTATGAAGAAGTGGGGTTCTTCTAGGGGGAAATGTTGGGTGAAGCATAATTGGCCCTGCAGCTGGTGCGGCTTGTGTGAGAGAGAGGCACCAACCAAGGCTGGTTCAAAAACACCACCTAACCACACACTGTTAAGAGCTGGTCTAAAGATGAGTGGAATTCTGCAGAGGGCCTGTGCTTCTTGTTCAAGGGCCAGAGTCATTTCCCTCAGTAAAACCAGCACAAATGGCCAGCCTCCAATCCAGCTTTCGGCATTTCCCACCCTTCTTGCACCTCCTTTATTTAAGAGACACTGGAAAGAAAGGATTTCATGCTGGGACATCATCATACTTGTGCATTTTCGGATTCAGTCCTCAAAATTTGAATTTATTGAAAAACTGCTCTTTGGATGAAGAAAAAAGGAGGAAAATCTTCTCAAACATGAAGGTTTGATGATCAGGCTCATGTGGCTCTGATAGTGTTTTTGATCCATCAGACATAAGCCCTTTCCAGACATTATGTTGCACGAGTGTACAGATATCTGTACAACACCCGTGCATGCTTTTGCGTGAACAACTGTACCTGCATCCTTGAAAAACTGAGCCTGGGTACAGGTCCTTCAAATGCATGACATAGACAGGAGGTTTACTGCTGTACTTGTGTTCAACGTAGTGTGTGACTAACTGTAACTGTGTACAGATCTGTGTTTGTGTACACTGTATACACTCATTGTAAAAGGGTTGAACATAATAAGGCCGTTCACACGACCTTCTGCTGGGCCGGGGAGGGTGGGGGAAGGCAGGAGAGTACCTACCTCCCCCCCCCCCAGATAATCTGGTGGCAATCTCAGCCTCGTGCCTCACACATCCACACGACTGGAACTGTCACGAGCTATGCAACGTTCTGGAGGCTGGGAAAATGCATCCTGGCCTCCAGATATCCTGCAATGCGCGGCACAAGGAGCCCAGTGCACTGGGGGATTCCCCTGTGATCCGGGCACTCTAGGTGTGTTGGAGATGGAGTTGCAGTGCATCGATCTTTTGCACCAACTATCCTAATGACCACTAGGGGCACTGGGGGTAGAGATAGTGAGTCAGGGTCTCTCTAGCTGATCTACCTGTCTCTACCCTATGACCCCTGATCTGTCTCTTCTCTGACCTCAATTTCTTCATTTTCTGATTGGGGGATTCTGATTGTCCTGTAATCTGCAAGAAGAAATTCCAGGGATACCTCTTGAACCACTGGATGTGTTCAGAAGGACCAGGGGCGTAACAAGGTTGGTTTGGGCCCAGAGACAAGTTTTTAAAATGGCCCCCCCCCCACCACCCGTCATCCCTCACCGCCTTCCTCTCCTTCTCCTGGCCCAATGTAGACTCTGATAACTATCCCAACTAGTTAAAAGGTGTAAATTACAGCACAGCAGAACGAAATTTATTGACTGCCTGACTCCCTTAGACTTGAGGCGGTTTACATAATTAAAACAACAGCAGGGGGGTGGGGTGGGGGGAAACACACACACCCCTAAAAGCCTGGCAGAATAGATAAATTTTCAGAAGTTTCTTAAAGGACAGAAGGGAGGGGCATTAGGAATCTCAGGAGGCAAGGTATCTCAAATAAATGTGAGGCTGGATGGGATGAGATACAGAACGGGCAGAAAGCAGATTATAATCATGCAGGAAATGAAATGGCCATGAATGGAACCTTGCACAACTACTGACCTTTCTCCAATTTGGGAGAGCTAGGAAGAGAGGCTTCTTCTCCTTCACCATGTATACTTTTAAAAGACCCATAGGATCTCATGTGCCAAGGACAGGTCTGTAATGTTTGAGTGATTTCTCCACTCTCTTACCTAACTTTGCATGTTAAGTGATTAAGAGTCAAAGAACAGCCTTGGATGTTAAAAGGGGGTTGATAAACGGAGCCAAGGAACTGTGAAAAGCACACACTTGTCACTCTTCGCTTGTGTGTGCCTCCCCACTTCTGTTTTCCTAATGGGAGGAGGAAGGGGGAGTGGAGCGTTGCAATTAAAAATGAATAAAGGCCCTTTGCGACGCTCTGCTTCCCCTTCCTCTCCCCTCCCCCCGTTAGGGAAACAGAAGCGAAGCCTGGGCAGGTGGGCAGCCATAATGCCCCAAATAATGAATTAATACGCCCACTCCCACTGCCAGACATGCAGTGGGCAGGCGGGGGGGGGGGAGTGGGCCATAATGCCCCTAAATGAATCAATGCCAACACGAGCAGCACTCTAAAGCTGCCGTAGCTCCTCCATCTCCATAACAGAAGAACTGAATTTCTTAGAAGTGGCTGGCTAGCCTGGTGGCTGGAGAAGCTACAATTGACCTCCTCTCTTCCTTGTTCTCATTGGGCGTCCAGGAAGCAGAGCCGAACCACCCAATCATGTGCCTGCCTTTCCTTTCTTTATCATGTGGGGTGCCGCCAGCCAATGGATGGGGAAGGAGGAGGAGCTGACAAGGGGAAAGGGTGGGGATGGGGAGGAGGGAGGGGAGGAGGGCAAGGAAATACGGCGCGCTCCAATGAACATGGAGGGATTTTTTTAAAAAATCAAATAATTCAAATTGAAGGAGCTGTGGCAGGCGGTGGGTGGGGGGAGGCACGTGACATGTCTCTGGAGGGGCCCCCCCCCAGAGGCCAGGGCCCCTAGACAGCTGCCTCCCTTTGCCCGATCATCGTTACGCCCCTGAGAAGGACAACCCTGGAAAATACACTCAAGTTTGCCGCTCTATCCTATTTACACAATGAGGCTGTTCACACAAGCAGCCCTATGCAGGCTGGGGCAGCCCTACCAGGGTAGGGAGGCTCATTTGAAGCCCTGGGATTGAGGCCAAACCTGGCAACACCTCCCTGGGTAGCCCAGTAATATTACCTGGCCTTTTACCTGTGTTAAAGGGTGTGAGTCCATGCTCTTTCAACCAGGTCCCCAGTCGTGTGAATGCTGGGGCTGCACAGAACTGAGCACATTGTTGGAGGTTGTTAATTTTTACCCCCAGTAGGTAAAACAGCTGAGCACTAAGGAATGAGCACACACTCCAGTTACAGAGTAGGTAGCAGAGGATGGTTTAGTTGTTGCAGCTATTTAGAAAAAACACATGGAGATCTTTGCAGAATGAAATACTAAGTATTTATTGGTTAAGTACACTTGGATAGGAAAGACCTAAACCGAATCTAAAGGACTACATAATGAATAGGTAAGGAGGGAGGGAGATGTTTCCATCTTCTCTCTAGGAGGAAAGGAAGGATTGTGACTCAGCACAGGAAGTGCGGAAGAGACAGATCAGGGGGTTCAAACCTTCTGCTTTTCCCAGAGCGGCTTGATCCCCTGAGGGGAATATCTTGCAGTGCTCACACATCAAGTCTCCCATTCATATGCAACCAGGGCAGACTCTGCTTAGCTATGGGGACAAGTCATGCTTGCTACCACAAGACCAGCTCTCCTCTCCTTGCTCTGCACCCCCGCAGTGATGTAGATAGGCTCTACCTCCCTCGCAGCTCAGGTGGAAGAGGAATGCTGCAAGTCCATCAAACAGTTGAGGAGGAGAAAAGAGGCCTTGAAGAATATATAAGGGACAGTGAAGAAGATGCACTTCAAATGGCCAATAACAAGAAACTATTCAACACCAAAAAACAAAGCAGGCCTACAAGAAAGAACAAGCTAAGAACCGAGCAGAAAAATGGAGAAATAAGCCCCTGCATAGTCAATATTTACACAATGTGGGTGGAACATCAGACATCACCAAGACCTGGCAATGGCTTAAGAATGGCAACTTGAAGAAAGAAACAGAGGGTTTAATACTGGCTGCACAAGAACAGGCACTAAGAACAAATGCAATAAGAGCAAAAGTCGAAATATCCACAACAAACAGCAAGTGCTGCCTTTGTAAAGAAGCTGATGAAACAGTGGACCACCTAATCAGCTGTTGTAAAAAGATCGCACAGACTGACTACAAACAAAGGCATGACAAGGTAGCAGGGATGATACACTGGAACATCTGCAAAAAATACAAGCTACCTATAGCCAAAAATTGGTGGGACCATCAAATTGAAAAAGTGGTAGAAAATGAAGATGTAAAAATATTATGGGACTTCTGACTACAAACAGACAAACATCTGCCACACAATGCACCAGATACAACTGTAGTCGAGAAGAAAGAAAAACAAGTGAAAATAATCGACATAGCAATACCAGGGGATAGCAGAATAGAAGAAAAAGAAATAGAAAAAACCACAAAATACAAAGATCTACAAATTGAAATTGAAAGGCTGTGGGAGAAAAAGACCAAAATAATCCCAGTGGTAATTGGTGCCCTGGGTGCAGTTCCAAAACACCTTGAAGAGCACCTCAACACCATAGGGGCCACAGAAACCACCATCAGCCAATTACAAAAAGCAGCCTTACTGGGAACAGTCTATATTCTGCGACGATATCTATAACAACTGACAATAAAATTCTGGCATCCCAGTTCCTTGGGAATGACTAGATGTCTGGATAAAACAAACCAGTCAATAACACCTGTCTGAGTGTGTAAACAAGAAATAATAATTTTTAAAAAGCCACGTAGGAAGGGGAGGAGAGATTGAGGCTGTGCACATGAGCAGCCAAATTTGGCTGCTCATGTTCAGTGCCGGGATTGCGGGTGATCCTAGCGCTGCCTCCTCTACAAGCCAAGGAATCTACCTGGGTGCCCTTTACCCCAGACTTGGGGTTGTGAGTATGCTTGGGCTACATGCAGCCTGATCATACACAGAGTTTTGACACCTAGAGCACCCAGCTCCTGAGGGAATCCCCTAATGCACTGTGCTCATTGCATCGTGCATTGTGGGATTCCTGGAGGCCGGGGAAACTAGTCCTACACTGCATGGAGCAGCATGGATTGTGCAGGTGTTCACCAGCGCACTGAAGAGGACATCACCAATCATCTGGGTGGGGGCGAAGGTAGGTCCATCCCTCCCCCCTCCGCCCTTGCTGCTCCTGTCATGGTAGTGAGAATGACCTTAGAGTCCGCTAAGCAGCGACTGGGTTAGAGGGCTCTGTCCTACCCACCAGCTGCACCCAGCTTTTTAATGAGGTAGAAAGAAAAGCCCTCTGACCCAGCTGCTGCTTAGCAGGCCATCACTACCGCCATCTCCTGCCTTGTTATTTATGCACAGATGATCAAAACTCAGGTGCATGCACAGCTTCCCTAATTGGGTAGGATGTGCCTTCTATGCTATTTATAACCATGTGAACCAGCCTAGAGTGTTTTCAGAGTAACTTAAAATTTGCTTTTCTGGGTTCTTTACGTTACTTTGCACAGTGCTATATAAGCACAATGCAAATGCTCCATACTGCTTCAGCTGATAGTAAAATGCACAATGCAAATGCTTAATTTACAGAATACACCAAACTTTGAGTCTCATTGCTCCAGTAAAGGGATATCTTCAAATATGAAGAAAAGAGAAGAGATGGAAGTCATATAGATCTAGTCTCTGAAGACACACACTTCCAAACACACCCCTTCCTGAAACCAAGGAAAGGTGGATGAATGTTGTTTCCACAAACCCTTTGGGCTCTTGAGCACTTCAATCACACACACACACACACACACACACACACACACACACACACTGCTGTGGAGATGCTGGTGCTCTTCTGTGTGTGGATTAGCCTGCTGGCTGGTAGCGGCTCAGGTGACTCTAGGAGCATGCATACTGGAATACCAAGATGTGACTCTCACTCTACACCGATATGGGTGGGTTTTTCTTCCCATTCTTCAGTGTGGCCTCTTTTGTCTTGCAGGTCAAGAATTGGTCAAGCAATCACCTCAGTACACAATGGTGAGCGAGGACTCACCCACCCCTGTGACCTGCACATTGAAAGATGCTTCGTACCCGTTTCTGAGCTGGTATGCCCAGGACGACCGAGGCCAGCTGACCTTCCTGGTTTCTGTGAGATGGGCGGGGGAGAAGGGCAGCACAACCTGGAAAGGCTGCTTGTATTCTGTGGAACGAGTTAGTGATACGGAACTCAAACTGGTGGTGCATAATGCGACTGCGTCCCAGACTCTCTTCTGCACCTGCAGCAAAGCCCACAGAGGCAAAGAGAGCGAGGAACCCTTAACAAATTCTGCTGCCTCACTTCTTCCTGCATCACCACCAGTATTCCCTCTAAGGTGTCAGCATGTGCATGCACTCACAAGTTTTTAAATGTCTGCTCAGTTAATTTTAGCTCCCACTCAGGCTGAACTAGAAAAGCCTCACTCTGAATGCACATGTGCACACACTGCCTTGATAGTGTTGCCCAGAACAAAACTCATTCCACACACAGAGCTGGAAAAAGGGACCACTGATCACCACAGCTGTTCTCCAAAGGGCAAGGGCGAAGGCAAGGGCTGTGTAGACATGTGGGAGGAGTGTGTCACTTGTCAGCCATGATGCTACACACACAGTATGGTGCCATGGACTGGCTAGAAGCCTGGGCTCGGCCATGGGAAGGAATCCCAGATACAAACCCCCTCTGAGCTACAAAGCCCACAGGGTGACCTTGGGCAACTGGACTTTCTGTGTGCCTAACCTACTTCTCAAGGGGAAATAAAGAGTGAGGTTGTTCTCTCAACTGGGGCTAGGGATGACTGGGGGGAAGGCAGGATCATATCTACCCTTCCCTCAGACAGTCTCCTCCTCTTCGGGGCACTGCTGCTCATGCACCAACACAACCAGCATGGTGGCGGTTGCCTGAGGTGGGATCAGAAGTCCTCCCACATCCCACAGTGCACTGCATGGGCAGTGGAGAGGTAGCCTACTGCAATGTAGCAGGGCTTCTCTCCCTGGCCACACTGCAGTCATGGCTCTATGGCCGCCACTCCTGGTGGCTGTTTTTACAGCCCCGTCAGTGCACACGTCTGGGCAGGGAGGTAGGAGGTGTGCACGCATCCCTCTACCTCACTTTTAGTCCAGGTTTCAGGAGCAATCCTGACGGTTCTGAAGCCCAGCCCTCCCCAGGCTAGCACTGCCATACTCTGGTAGGGCTGGTCTTGAGAAGGACTTCAGTGTTTTTCTGAGGAGGAACAGAGTAGAAATGTAACAAAGAAAAACAATAACCAATAAAAAGGCACCAGTGACACTTCTGCAATATAATACAGAAACTGCCACGATCAAGCTAGGGAAACCTGAATTTCCCCTGGACTAATTATATTGCTTGGGAAAAGCAGATTCCCCACAATACACAGAGGTGCACCTAGGTAATGTTGGAGTCTGGACCTAAAGGCCTTTGGAGGCTGCCCTCTCCTGTAAATTAAGCATCATCATGCTCGGCCAGGTGACCACACCACCTGGGACAGACAGACTAAAGAGGATTTGGGAGGCCCCAGGGACTGTGGAAGCCCTGGACTTTGGCCAGGACATCCAGGGGTAAGAGTGCCTCTGACAACACATTTTGGCCCCTGAACCAGAAAATCCAAATGGCACCTTCCTATGGTGGTAAAAACCTTTTAATAATAGTCAAAACGATGAACAGTTTGCGAGACATTAGTGAGACCCTCATCAGCTTGCTCAGCCTGCATAATAATGTGGTTGGCTCTTTAACCTCCCATGGAAATGAGCTTATACATCCAGAAAAAGCAGAGCCAGGGGTGTAGTGGAAGGGGGACACGCAGAGATAGAGCGCCGGTACTTCTCGGCTTCTCTGGCTGTTGGGGAGGGCATGGCCATGGGGGCTGTCATGGAGAGCGCCCTCTGCACGACTGAATTGGCAACTCCATTACTGAAGCAGACGGTCATTTCATGTTAGCTCCGCCAAAAGAGTTCCCTTCCCAGCTGCCTCTGCCTCACTTCCTTTCTTTCCCACACTACATAATCTCACATCTGGGTGTTATTGCATTACCTACTTGATGGGTGTCAAGGATGCTGCTGTGTCTGCTGCTGACTCAGTCAGGCAAATGCCTGCTTAGACACCTCCTAACACCAAGAAGCTGCCATTTGCTTGTTGCTTTGCTGTTCTCCTCAGGTATGTGACTCACCATAAATCAAATTGGTGGTCCCCTTCAAAGAGGACCCCCCTTTAATCTCAACCTGAAACTCAGGATGGCATCACTGGAGATATAATAGTTCGAAGCGAGTGGAAGGGGCTACGACCGAGGTCCTGTTTCTTGTGGTGTATATACTCGTGTGTTTATCCCACAGCTGCCTTGGCTCAAACGGTTTCCTGCAGAATCTGTGAACAGAGACCATTTTGCACCTGCACAGACCAAGGGCAAAGATGGTTCTAAATTTTCTGAGAGACTATTTCAATTCTCTCAGAAAGCTGTCTTCAGCCTATGCTGATCTTTCTCTGACACACGCTCCGCATCTCTCTCCCCTCGCTTTCTCCTCTCTGCCTGCCTCTTCCTCTCTCCTCCTCTGAACATTAAGCAGAAAGTGTTGCTGGTGCTGCTGGAACATAGGAGCATAGGAAGCTGCCATATACTGAGTCAGGCCATTGGTCGATCTAATCAGTATTGTCTGCACAGACTGGCAGCGGCTCCTCCAAGGTTGCAAGTACAGGTCTCTTAGCCCTATCTTGGAGATGCCAGGAACAGCAATGATGAAACATACGAGCAAATAGCAGGTATTTGGGCTTATGAACAGAGAACTTCAAAATGAGAAAGGACTTATTAAAGTCCTCATTCAAATTTCTGATCCCTTTTGGATATTTCCTTCATTTTATCATATTCGCTCAACTTGCTACCATATTACCTTCGGCAGACAGAATTGCATCCTCTTTGATCTTGCAACGTCTCCCTTATCATTCCTCTGTTGCAAACCTCATCTGCTTTATTGGTTTACTTTCTGATCTTTATAGGTGGGGCTGTGAATCAGTCGCCAGACGTGATGGTCAAAGAGGGAGAGCCAGTAACCCTGAACTGTTCCCAAATAAAATCCACGTTCACTTACATGTCCTGGTACAAGCAGCAAGGGCAGAAGGACCCACAGCTCCAGCTGGTGATTTTTTCAGTGGCGGGTTCCAATGGAGAGTCCGATGTTCAGGGCGCATTTAAAGACCACTTCAAGAGCGGAGGGATGAAGGAGTACGCCTCAACTCTGGTGGTGGAGAGTGTGCAGCCGGGAGACGCGGGCACCTACTTCTGCGCGAAGCAAGAATACACAGTGAAGCAGCTGCTGAGGAAACCGAACACAAACCTCTTCACAGAAGGATGCAGGCGCACCAGAGAACAGCTCTCACACAGGAATAGCCCGAGATCTTTTGGCGCCTGAGGAGGAGAATCCAGGTGGGATTCTTCTTCCTCGGATCTAACACGGGGGTCACACCATCTATTGTGAAGTCTTCCGGCACAAAAACTGTTGAAATGAACAACAGGAGCTGTGCAAAAGCCAGAAACATCGATGGAGGCCTAATAAATAAGGATACGCTGCTCCTGAGGTAGACCGATTATCCATTTAGCCCCATATTCCCTACCTTGCCTGGCATTGTGGCAGCATCTCCCCAAGCTCTTAGGCAGAGGTCTCTTTTCCAGCCTCTGCTTTGGTGCAGCACCCATTGATTTTGATGGGGCTTGCACCAGAGCACATTTTGGAGGATTGCGAGCTGCCCAGAGAACAATTTCTTATGGGGTGGCTAATACATACATACATACATACATACATACATACATACATACATACATACATAATCAATCTCTGTTGGGTTGAAGAGTGGTGTATAAACACCACCACCACCATCATCATCATTGTCACCGTCGTCGTTCCCCATGGCTCAGAAGTGGTACCTCTAATCTGCAAGTCTCCTTGTCAAATGTTAGTTGAACAGATCCCTGCCTCAGAAGGATGAGTGCTTCATCCTAATCCAACGGCAGCTACTTCAAGGCCCTGCACACCTCTTTTTCTGATTCCTTGGACCCATTCCTATTTTTCTTCTCTTATATCCCGAAGCCTTTTTGCCCCTCAGTTCCCCCCACCCCAGTCAAAATTTCCTCCTTGCTTTTTACTCCTTCCTTTCCTTGCTCTTGGTTGTCACTTCCCCTTCCGCTCATCAGCTCTGTTTGCCTTCTCTGTCATCTGTTTTCATTGATTACCCCAACGGGCATGCCCCTGAACCTCATCCAACTGCCTGAGCATCAGCGCATTACAGGAGCCCTTGTAATTCCTAACGCCAAGGGTAATGAGAGGTGCAGAAGCAGTGCTCAGTGTGCTTCCATTACAGGAGCTGTTTAGTGACCGCCCTCTTGGCTTTGGTGTTTGGAAGGTAACGGGGGCATGATTTGTTTCAAATGGGAGGCAGTCTAGGGGTGGGTTTTATTAAGGGCCCCTTTCCCCCTCTGTATAACTCAAGCACCAGATGGAGGGTTGGTGCAAATGAGAGCTTCCCTCTCAGAATTAATAGCAGCTTCAAGCTGGGGGAAGCATTTTCATTTGGAGCTCAGCACCAGTGGAAAGGATTTAGGACCTCCTTCCCATGTGCCATGGCCCTGATCTTGACCAGGACCCCTGAGGCTGCTATTTTAATGTAAAAAAACCCAACCCTCAAAGCTCTAACGATGCTTCTAACACCACATGTATGTTGACCCTCAGAACTGTCTTCAAGCAAAGAAGGGACTAGGGGTTTGCAGCAGCATCCACTGTGATGAGCAGGTGGTGTGAAGCCTTTAGATTGGTCAGGTCATCAGGGATGAATAGTAGGAGCCTGCCTGGTCTTCAAAGCAGCGTCTTCTGCTTGCTGCACTTCAGGGGCCCTGAGTGACAAGGTCTAGATTTGTCATGGTCACCGACGCAACCCAGATCTGGGCCTGACAGTCTTGTCAGCAGACCACTTTGGGGTTGGATCTTAGGTCCTTTGTTCACCCCCACCTGCCCCACTCCCGTCTCAAAATGGTTCACCACCACCATAGAATGACATCAATTAAATGGAGACAGTTGTGCTCAGGAAAGCTCCTTAGGCAACAGCCACAACAGTTTGCCTTCCCTTTTTAAAATATCCCCCCTTTCCCTCAATTATCTCTAGCAGCATTCCAATATTATGTTCTATGAGAGTACAGATGTCTATACACAGGTACATGTTTTGGGGTGAATGAATATACCTGCCAGCGTGGTGTAGTGGTTAGAGTGCTGGACTAGGACCGGGGAGACCCGAGTTCAAATCCCCATTCAGCCATGAGACTTGCTGGGTGACTCTGGGCCAGTCACTTCTCTCTCGGCCTAACCTACTTCACAGGGTTGTTGTGAAAAGAGAAACTCAAGTATGTAGTACACATAGGAAAATAGGAAACTGCCATATACTGAGTCAGACCATAGGTCCATCTAGCTCAGTATTGTGTACACAGACTGGCAGCGGCTTCTACAAGGTTGCAGGCAGGAATCTCTCTCAGCCCTATCTTGGAGAAGCCAGGGAGGGAACTTGGAACCTCCTGCTCTTCCCAGAGTGGCTTCATCCCCCGAGGGGAATATCTTGCAGTGCTCACACATCAAGTCTCCCATTCAGATGCAACCAGGGCAGACCCTGCTTAGCTATGGGGACAAGTCATGCTTGCTACCACAAGACCAGCTCTCCTCTCCTCTCCTCTCCTCTCCTCTCTCGGCTCTGGGCTCCTTGGAGGAAGAGCGGGATAGAAATGAAATGAATGAATAAATAAATAAATAAATTCATGCTAAACGTGAACCTGTGTGCAGATCCTTCAGATGCATGGTACCAACAGGAAGGGTGCTGCTGTAACGGTGTTCAGCATAACGTGTGAATACCTGTACCAGTGTACAGATCTGTACTTGGATACATTGTACACTCATTGTACGAGTGTTGAACATAACATGTGAATAGGGCTCCTGCCTCTTCATTCTGCATATATTTGGCCCCTCTTATTATAACTTCTGCGGATGATGTATGTATATTTCTTCAAAAATATAGCTGTGGTGTCTGCTCAGTTGTCTGATGCAGATATCTGTATCAGATGTTTCTCCAGTAGAGGGCAGTCTTGTATAAATGCATAGCAGATGATCCTGCTCCTAGGCCAGCTTGAGGGAACATGTGACTCTGTAGTGCCCCCTGATATACATACAGTACAGCTATTTAGGGATGTGCAGGAACTGAGATTCATGCTCTGGTTCAGTGCCGTTGGGAGGGGAATGGCAAGTAGGATCTTTAAAGAAGAGGAGAGCAGGTCCTTTCCTTCTTCTCTGCCACCACATGCAGCTTCCTGCGGCTGCGGTGCTCATCCCAAGAACCCACGTGTGGTGCTGGCACACACATGCGTGGGCCCCATTTGCGTGGTTAGCATGGTGTTAGGGGGGACTGGGGAAATGCATTTGTAACAGAGGAGCAGCTGGTCCTTAACTCCCCACCCCCTGTTCTTCTGTGCCCCCAAAATATGTTTGTTTACACCTTTCTAGTCTGCTGTTTGGGTGTGCCTCCAAGCAGTGTACAGCACATCATAGAATACAATACACATGTTTAAAACAATTTGAAAACAATGAGCACAATGAGCACAGCAGGTGTGAGAAAATATATCATCCATAACAAAGCACAGCCAACTGAAATTCCATCTCCAAATGCCTGGTGGAACAACCATTTTTCTCTCCATCCAGCCGCCAGAAGGCAGAGACGGAGGCCATTTGGGCCTCCAAGGAGAAGGAGCTCCTGACCCTGGATGTGGTCAGCCATCAGGCCCTGTCCTGCATACATATTCGCTGCACCTCTGCTCCCCAGTCCTGCCCCACACATCTAATTGCCATGGTATAAGGATAATTATTGTCACTAAGAACAGAGCCCAAAAGAAGGATAAATCATAAGCCAAAACTAGGGCCTACATTTCTGGCCACACCTCTTCCTGAAACTGAGGGCAGGTGGATGAATGTTGTTTCCACAAACCCTTTGGGCTCTTGAGCACTTCAATCACACACACACACACACACACATATCCTGCTGTGGAGATCCTGGTGCTCCTCTGTGTGTGGATTAGCCTGCTGGCTGGTAGCGGCTCAGGTGATTCTAGGAGCATGCATACTGGAATACCAAGATGTGACCCTCACTCTACACAGATATGGGTGTTGTTTTTTTCATTCTTCAGTGTGGCCTCTTTTGTCTTGCAGGTCAAGAATTGGTCAAGCAATCACCTCAGTACATAATGGTGAGCGAGGACTTACCCACCCCTGTGACCTGCACATTGAAAGATGCTTCGTACCCGTTTCTGAGCTGGTATATCCAGGACGACCGAGGCCAGCTGACCTTCCTGGTTTCTGTGAGATGGGCGGGGGAGAAGGGCAGCACAACCTGGAAAGGCTGCTTGTATTCGGCGGAACGAGTTAGTGATACGGAGCTCAAACTGGTGGTGCATAATGCGACTGCGTCCCAGACTCTCTTCTGCACCTGCAGCAAAGCCCACAGAGGCAAAGAGAGCGAGGAACCCTTAACAAATTCTGCTGCCTCACTTCTTCCTGCATCACCACTGCTGTTCTCAAAAGGACAAGGGCTGCGATGACATGGGACGGGTGGGTGGGGAGTGTGTTTCTTGTCATCTGTGATGCTATGCACACAGTAGGGTGACATGTACTGCCTAGTAGGCTGAAGCTGGCTCTGGAAACCCCAAGTTCAAAATCCCTCTCATCTACAATGCCCACGGGCCTGTAGCTGACTGTCTCTGTGCTGACGATCTCTGTGCCTAACCTATCTCACAGGGTTGTTGGGGGAAGAGAGGAAGAGCTGAGTAGAAATCTAACCAACAATAAAAGGGCACTTGTAACCCTTTGCAATCATAGTATGCGCTAAGCACTCCATAGTGCGATAGACACACTCACTACAGGAAAATCTGCAGTTTCCCTCCACAAAGTATAGTGCTGAGAAATGTGCTTTCCTCACGACCCACATGCTGTCTGGAGAGTAAACCAAATATGCCTGGATAACTGAATGGAACTGGACCAGAGGCATTGAGATACGTCAGCCAATGCCTCCGGAAACCCAGAAGTGCCCATGCAGCTCCAGGAATGGCCATTTGATACATACCTACCAGAAGTGGCAGCCTTGCTCATTGCTTTTCATCTCTTTGTTTTTAATGCCACTTTACTCTACAGCATGTTTGCTGTGTAATTCTCCCTCCATAAAGCTTTCCATCATGGCTCCCAAGTGTCTTGCCCTCTAAGGCAGCTTCTTCATTCTTAGGCAGATGTTTGCATGCCCTGAAGGAAGACAGCTATAGATCTATTAACAGATCCATTCATATTCTTGTAAAATGTGTACTTGCCTCTCAGTCAAGGTGGCCTACCCCCAAATCCCAAAACAAACAGTGGGAACAAAGGAAATGCCCAGAGATTACCTAAGACCTTTTGATGCCTGAGACAGAACATCCAATGCTTTTCTTGTTTTGTTTTGTTTTAAATTAAGTAAATGATAGACAAAATAATGGGCCATATGCTGTCCTTGGTTGAGGCTCCCAAATCATCTGCCGTGCCCAACATATCTGTAGGGCCTAGAAGATTTAATTAATTATTTTCTCTCATTGCTCCGAGTTCACCGCCCAACTGCCTTACTTTACCAACTGCCTGTACTCCTCACTTCAGGAGTTTCTCTCCCAGTTTTCTCTCTTGCCCATATTATTTCCAGATTATACATCTGTGTTTTGTTGCACTAGCTATTTGTGGAATGTCCCAGACATTTTGATGGATGTGGTGGAAGATCCAGGTGGCAGCCCCTCCCATTATTTAACAAGGGCCACAACCCAGAGGAACGTTCTCCAGCTTGAGCCTCATCGAATGTTGGGAAGCTGTGCGAGAGCTATGCATACCCAGATGCTTGTTATTACTTCTGTCTCTGTATTGGACCAGAGCCCTGAAGATATCAACCGGCTGGGGATGTGAGATGAAAAGCAGCATATACATTAAAACCGAACAAAATAAAACGTAAATGAATGGATACCTACAGAGACTCAGCAGCTAGGGTGACCACTTCTGAATGAAACAGTTCCTAGAGATTCCCCCCCCCAACCACCCTGCCTGTCAATATGTTTTCCAGTCTTTTCCATACTTTCGAGCCATGCATGTCTACAGGATTGCTTTCAATGGTCACCAGGAGCTTTCCCACACAGGAGCTTTATCCTGAATCTCTTCTGGAGGGGAGGGAGTGCATTCGCACGACAGCTGGATTCCTGCTGAGGTTAATCCAATATCTTTGGAAGCAAACCCACCCGCCACCCACCCAACAAATTGGGCTTTTCCTTCCAGATTTCACATCATCCTGATTTATGTCAGAGTTTTTAAAATCCTGTGTTTTACCAGAGTTTTGGGGATAAACTGCAGTAAAGCACTGACTTAAGGCTTCACATTAACATTATATAGATAGATAGATAGATAGATAGATAGATAGATAGATAGATAGATAGATATAGTTTAATACTGGGTTTTAAATGTTTTAAATTTTTTAATGTTTTAAATGTTTTTAATTGTTATGTGATTTGATGTTTTAAATTATTTTAATTGTAAACCGCCCAGAGGCACAAGTTTTGGGCGGTATAGAAATGTTATTATTATTATTATTATTATTATTATTATTATTATTATTAACGATGATAATAGCAAATCACACCTATGAAATGCAAATGCTGTTGAAAGCTGTCCAAAGGTAAAGAGTGGAAAAGCCAGTTTTTAGGCTTTCTGCTCTTTGAATGTTTTTGGAGGGAGGAGAGGATTTGTAGTCTGCAGAGGGCTTTCCTTGCAGAAAATGAGCATTTCTTTGCAGAAAATGAGCATGCAATCCAAACTAGGAAGGAGGTGACACTGCACAAAGGCTGACACATGCTGGGAACTTGTGTGTGTGTTGGGGGGGAATAGAAAGCCAAGGCTGATGGCTAATTAAGCAGAAGTAAGTGTGTGTGTGTGTGTGCATGGACCTCAACAGAGCTAGATTCCAGAGAACATTTTAATTCCCGTACTAAACCCTTTGAAAAAGGGGAGGTCTGGTGTCCTGCCTCCTCTAGGAAGCCATTGGCCACAAGCAAAACATGGAAGTGGGCTTTGTGTGAACCTAAACAAAAGAGAATTGGGAGTAGAGAGGGGAAGGGGCTGCTTTCCTAATGCTGCGAGTCTAATTCAAAGTGGCTTTGCTGGCTGGATGCTCCAAGAGCTGGAAGCCTTGTCTGAAAAGGCTCCAGGAGGTTTATCATACCTGGCTAGTCCTCTGGAATGAAGGGTGTGCATTCATATATCGGCCAGATTTACCCTGAAGTCCTTGCGAGCTATCGGGGAGCACTTCACACACAATTTGGGTTTTTCATTGCATGTTAGAATGTAGCCCGATTTATATCTGGGTTTAAAAAATCCACTTTTTGTGTCAGGTTTTTTGGGCAACTTTGAACTCACAGTAAAGCCTCACAGTAAACTCACGGCAAAGCCTGCTGTCTGAATACCCTTCTGGGCATTTCCCAGACTACAAGATTTGCAATGGGTGAAGCATTGCAAAGTGTGACGGAATAGTGCAACAGTTTAAAACCAAGACTAAAGTGTTATTCAATGCTTCGTTGTAGGCTGGGGGCCATTCATATTTTTTGTCCTTTGCAATGTATTTTCAAGGCAGCACTGTCCATATTTGCCTTGTAGTAAGCAAGTGGGATCGCACAGAAGTAAATGATTTAGTTCAATGGGATTCCTCTTCAGTAAATGTGCACTAGGAAGGGTTGATTCAGAAATCTGCTCAGCTGCACTAGTATGAGTCTCCAGCCAAAGTAGCCAGACTGCACAAAGGGAACTGCACAAAAGAACACAGGTGGAAAAATAATAATAATAATAACAGAATAGAAGAAAAAGAAATAGAAAAAATCACCAAATACAAAGATCTACAAATGGAAATTGAAAGGCTGTGGCAGAAAAAGACCCGAATAATCCCAGTGGTCATTGGCGCCCTGGGTGCAGTCCCAAAAGACCTTGAAGAGCACCTCAACACCATAGGGGCCACAGAAATCACCATCAGCCAATTACAAAAAGCAGCCTTACTGGGAACAGTCTATATTCTGCGACGATATCTATAACAATTGACAATAAAATTCTGGCATCCCAGGTCCTTGGGAAGGACTCGATGTCTGGATAAAACAAACCAGTCAATAACACCTTTCTGACTGTAAACAAGAAATAATAATAATATTGATAAAACCCCTCCAATCCCCTCCCCAGGGAATTTTGACAGATGCTGGAAAGCAGTAATTTAATTTAATTTAATTTTGTAAAAGGTGTACCTCACCTTTCTTCCTAAGAATTCAAATGCCTTCCAGCAACAGAGAGGACAGTGACAGAGAGAACCGGAGTTCCAAAACTAGGACATGACTACTCAGAAGGTAGGGAAAGAAACTCACAGTGACAGACCAAGACTTTTTGATGCTTGAAGCAAAACATCCAAGAGATCCCCCTTCCATAATGGTAACAATCTAAAAGCCATCAACATAACTGACAATTTGCCGCCCACAAATAGTATCCTCAAATCATCTGACTAGTTAGCCCTGGCACTACTCATGGAGACTTTTGCACAGATCCTCAAACCCCTGCTAACTGAGCAAAGGGGCACATTTTAAAGTGACAACTCCCTTATATTTAGCAGAGGGAGAGCAACTGGCCCTATCCAGACTCAGCACAGCATTTCTCCAGAGGCTGCTGGTGGTGTCTATCTTATGTTTCTTTTTAGACTGTGAGCCCTTTGGGGACATCTTATTAATGTATTATTATTTTCCCTGTGTAAACCACTTTGGGAACTTTTGTCTAAAAGTGGGGTGTGTGTGTGTGTGTATTCTGCTCTCTTATTTTCTCTTCTAGCACTTTAACTGGACTGTTAGGAACATAGGAAGCTGCCATATACTGAGTCAGACCCTTGGTCCATCTAGCTCAGTATTGTCTACATAGACTGGCAGCAGCTTCTCCAAGGTTACAGGCAGGACTCTCTCTCAACCCTATCTTGGAGATGCCAGGGAGGGAACTTGGAACTTTCTCACATGCAATCTCCCTTTCAAATGCAAACCTGGGTAAACCCTGCTTAGCAAACGGGGCAATTCATACTTGCTACCACAAGACCAGCTCTCCTGATAAGTTAATATATGATTATCCTGCACTGTACAATTCCCCTCCAGCTTGTTTTTGGCCTCCTCATTTGAGGTGTTGCTCTCTCATTTCCTCTCGGTTGCCTACATGACTTCCTGTTCAGACATCTGTGTTTAGTTGCGTTAGTCACTTTATGGGCATCAGTGATGTTGCTGTATCTGCAGTTGTCTCCATCTGGCAAAGGTCTGCTTCAATGCCCTATTACTCCAATCAGCTGCTATATGCTCATTTTACTGATTTCCTCAGGTAAGTCATTCAATCATAGTTTAAACGAATGGTCTTTTCGGAATGGCAGCACACTTTTCATTATTTTCTTTGTGGCTGGAGGTATCCATTTGGGTTTAAGGGAATGGGCGATGGAACCATTTAGAATTTAGGGAAGCGTTTCTCCAGTCTTTTAACTTTGCAAAGTGCTGTGAGAATTCTTTGTTGGAAAGCAGTATAAAAATTTGTTCAACAACAACATTTCCCATCGTGACCTTAGTCCTGCTTCTGTCTCAGGAAATCAGGTTCCTGCAAATGGATAGATCTTTCATAAGAAAGTGCCACTGATGTGAACCACTTTTGGTTGGGCGAACACAGCACAGTTGTGGGTCACAAAGAAGACCAATCATTTAAAAATAATATCTGAATGAGCTGTTGGTGTTTGCCAATAGACAGAAAACTTGATGCTGTGAAATCATTCATCTTTGTCCTTATTACCGCTCATTTGGGATATTTCCTTTTCTTACCAGTTTCTGAATTTGCAGATGTTGTAAGAGAAATCATATGTATGAGTCACTGTAAGACTCATCAAAGTTTCGTGGGCTTTCAACATTTAAAATTACATCTCATTTCTGAAGTAGTAGCATCCCCCCTCATTTCAAGTGAATTTGATAAAATCTGCATGATTGTATTGTATTTTATTTTATTTTATGTTATTTTATTCTTCTAGGTTGTGCTGTGAATCAGTCTCCAGACATGGTGATCAAGGAGGGAGGATCAGTATCCCTGAACTGCTCCCAAAGAAAAACCACTTATAGTTACATGTACTGGTATAAACAACAAAGGAAGAAGGATACACAGCTTCAACTTGTGGGTTTTTTCATGGAAGGTTTATCCCAGAAGTCTGATATTGAGACAGCATTTCAAGGACGTTTCAAAAGCAAGGGGATGAAGGCTTACGCAGTGTCCTTGTTGCTGGAGAGCGCTCAGCTGGGAGATGCTGGCACTTACTTCTGTGCAAAGCAAGATCACACAGTGAGGCAACTGGTGAGGAAACCAGACAGAAACCTCCTCGTAGAGAAATGCAAGCATACACAAGAGTCGAAGGTATTTTGATGCCTGAGGAAGACACTCCAAGTGGGTCATGACCCAGCCACGCAGGGTCTGACTGTGCAGGTGCGGCGACCTCCGAAATGGCTGCTGCACCAGGGAATAGGCCTGGAAAGTGCTGAAGACGCCGGAACCGGGCGATTTTTAGAAAAATGAAGGCCAGTGGAGGGAGGGGAAACGTCAGTGGGACCCCCCTGCCACTTTGGAGAAGCCCCCCAGAGGGGGTAAATTAAAAAGAAAAAAGATTTAAAAAAAAAACAAGTTTGATGACCCCCCACAAACTGAACCAAACCGGGTGTGTGGGTGTGTGTGTGTGGTGGTGTCGAAAGGGGGGGAAACCAAACTGGCCCGGTGCGGTCTGGGTCTTGAACCGAACCCGAACCAGGTGGTTTTGTACACACCCCTATGGTTCACAGCGTGGTGGAAACTGGGCTGGGCTTTCTTAGCCTGGTTTCCACGGTGCATGAAAATAGCCTGATTGCTGAGAAAGGTGTTTCCCCCACAACACACATACTATCTGGGGAGAAAATAAAATAAGCCCTGATAATTTTATGGAATTGGACCAGAGCTCTGTGGTGTTTTTAGTTAACCCATCCCTTGGTCCAGGCCAGCTGCTGAATGGGGCTTTAGTTACTTGTTTTCCAGTCCTGGAGTAGAGGCGGGGCTAACAAACAGCCAGCAGCAAGAGCACTGAAAAGCAGCCTGCACTTGCCTCTTTCGGTACATAATATCTATTTCATTAAACTGTTAATATTCCACTGCCTTGTCCTTGCAAACCACAACTCTTTCTACATGCTCTAGAAACCCAGAGGTGCCCCTGCAGCTTCAGGGATGACCATTTGATACCTATATATACCAGAAGTGGCAGCCTTGCTCGTTGCTCTCCATCTCTTTGCTTTTAACGTCACTTTGCTCTACAGCATGTTTGCTGTGTAATTCTCCCTCCGTAAAGCTTCCCATCACGGCTCCCAAGTGTCTGCCTTGCCTTCTAAGGCAACTTCTTCACTCTTGAACAGGTGTTGGTGTAAAATGTGTTCCTGCCTCTCAGCCAAGGTGGCTTACCCCCAACTCTCAGAACACACAGTCAGAATGATGGAAACTCCCAGAGATTGCCCCTGAGACAGAACAGCCAATGCTTCCCATGCTGGCATAATAATATACTATAATAATAATAGTCAAAATCGTGGGACCAGGGGCGCAGTGTTGATTGGACAAGGGGGGACAATTGTCCCCAGGCCCAGAGGGTCAGGGAGCCCCACAAGGCTCTCCCTGGCTCAGGGTCCACCTTGCTGCCGCTCTTTCCGCTGAGTGCTAGTGCCCTGCAGCTGGGGTGAATGCGTGGTTTGTGTTCACAATGGGTAGAAATATGCTGGGGCTCCTGGCAGCAGCCCATAGTGACTCTGCAGTGGGAACGGGGGTGGAGATTCGGGCACTTGCATGCCTCCGCAGAGGCATGGGAACCCTTTTGGCCCCGCCCCTGCAGATGAAGTCAGACACAGGGGGTGTGGCTTGGGGAACATGCACGCTTTGCATGTGCAATGGACAAACAAGGAGGGCCCCTAGCTGCACTTTATCCCCTGGCCACTGGAAAGCTCACTACGCCACTGAATGGGACATATCCTGTCTTGTGTGTGTTCCCAAATCATCTGCCTCATTCCACCTAGCTGTAAGGCCAGCTCTAGAAAATCCTATAGAGAAGAATCCATGCATCTTCTTCCAGAAAAATGTGACAGCCATCTTAATATATTGTTAGCCTACTTTCCTTAAGGAAAGTAAGCTTATGAGACCACCCAGCTCTCTCTCTCTCTCTCTCTCTCTCTCTCTCTCTCTCTCTCTCTCTCAACTTTGTAGTGCCTGGATAGATTTGATAGTATATTTTTAGGGACACATAGGGACACCTCAATGGCATCATTTGTGATTATGTCATCCAGCCCAATTCAAGATAGTGGACATGTGAATGTTTGAGCTAGAAGTGGGCAAACTTGTGAACTGCCTAACCAATTTGAACCAAATATGGTATATGAATAGGGACACATAGGGACACTGCAATAGCATAGTTTGTGGTGATGTCATCCATCTCAATTCAAGATGGTGGAATGGCAATGAACCTAAACAGCACACCACTGTCTGGTGTGCAAAATGTCAGCCAGGAAGTGGCTCATGTGCACATGCTGTCATTTCCCAGCTCACTTTTCACACTCTGGTGGCAGCATTCATTAGTTCCTCTGCTGCTGTCCTTGCGGTGGCAGCTGAGAAGACAGGTGTGGCGAGAAGCTAGGTGGGAGAGGTGCAGGGCACCTCACAAAACATTGTGGTCCTGTGCCTTCCCCCCCCCCCCGCCGCAACCACAGCACTGAGTATCCCCAAATCATCTGACTGGCTGGCCCTGGCAATTCCCATGGACACATGTGCACCAATCCTCTTCCAGCAACTAAAATGGACTGTTTTTTCATATATGATTGTCCTGCACTGTACAATTCCAGCTTGTTTTTGGCCTCCTCACTTGAGGTGTTGTTCTCTCATTTCCTCTCTGTTGCCTACATGACTTCCTGTTCACACATCTGTGTTTAGTTGCGTTAGTCACTTTATGGGCATCAATGATGTTGCTGTATCTGCAGTTGTCTCCATCAGGCAAAGGTCTGCTTCGATGCCCTATTACTCCAATCAGCCACTATATGTTCATTTTACTGATTTCCTCAGGTAAGTCCTTTAATCATAATTTAAACTAACGGTCTGCAACCTTTTCAGAATGGCAACACCTTTTTCATTATTTTCTTTATGGCTGGAAAAGGACAATTGGGTTTAAGGGAATTGGGGGAGGTACAGTTGAGAGTTTAGGGAATCATCTTTCCAGTCTTTTAACTTTGCAAAGTGCTTTGAGAATTTTTTTTTGAAAACCAGTATATAAATTGATTATAAATTTATTATAAATAACAACAACAATCCGCACAGTGTACATAGTTACCTTAGTCCCGCTGCTGTCTTAGTAAACCAGGTTCCTGCAAGAGAAATGATTTCTGAAATCTTTCATAAGAAAGTGCCACTGATGTGAACCATTTTTGGTGGGGAGAACACAGCCCAGTTGTGGGTCACAAAGAAGACCAATCATTTTAAAACAACCTCTGAATGAACTGCAGGTGTTTGGAGTTTGCTAAGAGACAGAAAATCTCATGCTGTGAACGTTCTGCTTATTATCAGTGCATTTGAGATATTTCCTTCTATTATCAGTTTTGAATTTGTGAATGTTTTAATAGAAATAATACACTTGAAGATTCATCATGTTTAGTAGACCTTCATCTTTTAGAAATATACAACATTCTGTTTCTAAAGCTGCAACCCACCCACCCATCCACATGACTTTATTTTATTTTAATTTTATTCTTCTAGGTTGTGCTGTGGATCAGTCTCCAGACTTGGTGGTCAAGGAGGGGGGATCAGTATCCCTGAACAGCTCCCAAAGAAAAACCACTTATAATTACATATACTGGTATAAGCAGCAAAGCGAGAAGGACACAGAGCTTCAGCTTGTGGGTTTTTTCTTAAACGATTTCCACAGAGAGGATGATATTGCGGCAGCATTTCGAGACCGTTTCAAAAGCAAGGGGATGAAGGGTTATGCGGTGTCCTTGTTGCTGGAGAGCGCTCAGCCGGGAGATGCTGGCCCTTACTTCTGTGCAAAGCAAGATCACACAGTGAGGCAACTGGTGAGGAAACCAGACAGAAACCTCTCCACAGAGAAATGCAAGCATGCCCAAGAGTGCCTGCTACACAAGGCCACCCCAAGATATTTTGGTGCCAGAGGGAAAAAATCCAAGTTGCTGGCAACCCCTTGCCATTAATTCACCTGGAAGTTTTACGCACAGCAGTTTTACTGTGAGGTTTTTGCTTTTAGCTCGCATCTCCTCCGGAATGGAGGGTGCAAGTACACATATTGGCCAGATTTTCCCTGAAGTCCCTGTGAGTTATCAGGGAGCAGTCCACACGTGCAATTTGGGTTTTCCACTCTGCCTGAGTGTAGCCAGATTTATCACCAGAGTAAAAAACGCCACTATTTTCAGCAGTTTTTTGAGACAGCTTTAAGTTCACAGTAACGCCTCCCGGTAAACCTGCTGTAAAATCTGCTGTGCATAAAACCTCCTGGGGCATAATCCATTATTATGGGTGTTATCCTGCACAAACCTCACTGAAGTGGGTGGGAGCTGTGAGAGGGATAGGTACCTTTCTGGTACGAGATACATGGTTTTCCTGAGGCAGATCATTGGTCTTTTTAAAGGTCAGTCTTGTCTGCACTGCCTGGTACTGCCTTGCAAAGGTCTCAAGTCAAATTTGCCCAGATGGTCCTTTTGTGTAGACCCCATTCACTGCAATAAGGCTTTCCCAGAAGAACATTCCAGAAGATTGTGCTGCATGGCTCCAAATGATCTTTCTCCCCCTTTTCCATTTGGCAGTACTCACAGTATGAAAGGCCATCTCTGCCGTTGCCCACCTACACAGATCTTTGATGTAATTGAATTCGTGTTCTCTGCCAATGCAGTTGCTTCAAGACCCTGCACACTATCTTCTCTCTTATTCACCTCAGCCATTCCTATGTTTCTCCTTTTCAGTTCATCCAAATCCAAACCATTTCTAAATTCCCTCCATTTCCCCAATCAGTTTCATTTCAATGCTTCCCTTATTTCTTTACTTTCCCCTCTGTTCGCTGTCGCCAGAGCTCTGTTTTCTCCCCTCCCTTGTCTGCTATTCTCACCCCTCCCTCTTCATCAAAGGACCAGCCACTGGAGGCCCATGGGCCAAAGCTAGCCACTTGAGAGGGGTGATGCCTGTTCCTCCAGCTGCCAACTACTGCGCAAGGCGAAAGGGAGTGGCAGCTGCAGCAGAACCTGAACCCAGAACAGAATCTCTGCTTCTGGAGCCTGGCCTGCTGAGCTGCGCATGCTGAGAGCCTCATAGCATCACCTCTTCTGACTGGGAGGGAACAGGGAATCTTGGGATTGATCAGACTTGTATAAATAATTCTGAAAACCTGGTCATCTGCCTTTGTCTGGTCAGCGGAGCAGCGTCTTTAGCTTGCTGCACTTCAGCCACTGGCCACAGGCACCCTGAGCCAGAAGGTCTACATTTTTTGACCGGCTTCCTGGCCCTGCCTGATCCTCACAGTGCTTCTCTGGGAGGACACTGGGCTCAGGGCCCTGCGTCACCATCCCTGACTCCCTTCTTCAAGCAGGTATGGAATGACACTGATACAATGGAGATACTAGGCCCATCCACATGTTATGTTTAACACTCGTACAGTGAATGCACATTGTACACACGTACAGATCTATACACAGGTACAGTCATTCACATGATATGAGGAACACAGGTACAGAAGTACACTTCCTAACCATACCATGCATTTGAAGGGCTGTATCCAGGTTCACTTTTGAAAATGAGCACAGGCACAGTCATTTACACAAACATGTGTGTGAGTGTACAGACTAGGCCTGTGCAAATCCGGATTCAAAAAGTTGGATTTTATCTGAAACTGTGAAAAATTGGTATTGGTAAAATCGAAATCCAACTTTTTTTAAAAAAAAAAAGTCAGAATTAATTCTGAAATGTCAACATTAATGTTGGAAATACGTTGGAATTTTGGAATTCACAAAATGGCGTCCATGGCACATTTTGGTGGGATTGTCACCTAGAGTTCAATAAAGTAGTTAAAACAGTGTTCTTTAGTGTATTTTGATGGGGGGGTTTGTGGGGGGAGAAGGAGAAGCTTGAGAAAAATGCAAAAGCCATGCCTGCCTGCCTGCCTGAAGCCATGATCCAACCATCAGCCCCACCATCCTCGACGTTCTTCGCCTACCTGGGCTTCACTGACCAACTCTGAGTGCTCTCCAACACAGGGTGACATTCTGCCCACCTGCAGTACAGTGCCAAGCTGAAGCACCTCTGAATCTTGGCCAGCCCATTCACCTGCCAGCCCACCTGCCTGCCTGCCTGAAGCCAAGCTCCAACCACTACCACCACCACCACTCTCTGCCCCCCTGCCCTCTCGCCTGCCTGCCTGAAGCCAAGCTCCAATCAACCAACAACACCACTACGAATCACCATTAATGCTCTCTGGGCTCCGCTGGCCAGTTCTAAGTTCTGTCCACCACAGGGTGCTTTGCTCTGCACAGTTCCAGCACTCCATGGCCACCTAGCCTTTCCTAAAATGTTGCAGGTTGCACTGAAAAGCAAGGGGGTGCTCCATGCACTGCCCGTTTTTGGCATCTTTTCCTTTGAGAGTTTTCCAAATGATTGTAAAGAATCTTTTAACGGTTTGACTGGCTTCCTTGAGGAAAGCACCCCAGAGGCCTGCCATCAAGGACGATCTCTCTGGCCAATTTCAGAGCTCTATGCTGAGCCATTTCAGAAATATAAGAGTTGGCATAATAAGGGTGCTGTTACCCTTTTTAATGAAGGCACATGAAGGCACTTTTTAATGAAGCCACTTTTCAAGGAAGACACAAATGGGGTGGAATGAGGGTTCAAGAGGGGGATTCAGTTCCAGAGGTTTTTGTAGTTCTCTGCCTTAAAACAAGCCAGTTCTGGCAATTCTTGGATTTCTTTTAAAATTAAAAATCCATGGAAAATTACAGGATTGCCCAATCTGCTTCAAATGCATACATTGCCTCTGGTTATCTAGCTCCACATGTGTGCCCAATATTTAATCCCTAGGACCATCCCCTGAAAGTTGGTGATTTTTTAAAATTTTCCCATTTACCATTATGGCAAAAAATCCAAATTTAGGTCAGAATTTGGATTCAAATTCTGAATCCAATCCAATATCTCACATCGCTAGAGCCCATCGAATCCAAATCTAACATTGTCAAAGTCAGATCAGGTTGAATCCAAATCTGAATCTTAATTTTCTGAATGTGCACAGGCCTAGTACAAACATCCATACACTTGTACAGCATAATGTCTGAATCTGGCTATTGAAGCTCTGGAAAGGTAAACAGGAAACACTTATTCCATAATTTGCTACTTTGTTACCTACACACAGCCCTTCCTTTTGAATTATCCCCCCCCCGCCCCCATTCTCTTCATCTCTTCATTCTTGCATCGGTGCTGATTTGGACTCCAGAGTTTTGGCAGTTCCGGCAGACGTGCCTCTGGTACCATATGGTCCTATTGTGTTGGATATTTTTCAGTTGGTGCAGCCTGAGGATGTGGACAAGATCCTGGGCAAGACCCTGGGCGACATCGTGTGCTCTTGACCCTTGTCCTTCGTGGCTAATAAAAGCTGCTAGGGAGGGGACAGGTAGATGGTTGGAGGTGATTATTAATTCCTCATTAAGGGAGGGCAGGATGCCATCATGCCTCAAGGAGGCGATGGTAAGACCATTATTTAAAAAGCCCTCCCTTGATTCCTCCAACCTGGACAACTATAGACCGGTCTCTAACCTGCCCTTTTTGGATAAGTTGATAGAGCATGTGGTGCCGTCTCAGCTGCAGGGCGTCTTGGATGATATGGATTATCTGGACCCTTTTCAATCGGGCTTCTGCCCCGGATATGGGACTGAGACTGCCTTGGTCGATCTAGTGGATGACCTATTCCGGGAACTAGACAGAGGGAGTGCGTCCCTGTTGGTTCTGCTGGACCTATTGGTGGCGTTCGACACTATCGACCATGGTATCCTTCTGGGCCGCCTCTCGAGTATGGGAATCGGAGGCACTGCGTTGCAGTGGTTCCGGTCCTTTCTTGGGGGGAGGGTCCAGAAGGTGGTGCTGGGGGACTACTGCTCAGCTCCTTGGCCATTGGGGTCCCGCAGGGTTTGGGCTTGTCCCGCATGCTGTTTAACATCTACATGAAACCGATGGGAGAGGTCATCCGGGGACTTGGACTGAGTTGTCAGCAATATGCGGATGACACTCAGCTCTATCTCTCCTTGTCGCCTGATCCTAGGGAGGCGGTGGATGTCCTGAATCGGGGGCTGGAGGCCGTGATGGGTTGGATGTGGGCTAATAAACTGAAATTGAATCCAGACAAGACGGAGGTAATGTTGGTCAGTAGGAGAGCCAATTGGGATGAGGAGATTTTACCGGTTCTGGGTGGAGTTGCACTCCCCTTGAAGGAGCAAGTATGCAGCTTGGGGGTATTACTGGACCTGGCTCTGCTTTTGGAAGCTCAGGTGGAGGTGGTAGCCACGGGTGCCTTTGCACAGCTTCGGCTATGGAAAGGCACCAGCTGTGTCCCTTTCTCAAGAAGGCAGATCTGGCCATGGTTACCCATGTCTTAGTCATGTCACGGCTGGGTTACTGTAACGTGCTCTATGTGGGGCTGCCCTTGAAGAATATCCGGAAACTGCAGCTAGTGCAAAATGGGGCAGCTAGGGTTTTATCTGGAGCTGCCCGGTGGGAGCACATCACACCCATTTTGAAAGAGCTGCCCTGGCTACCAATTTGTTTCCGGGTCCATTTCAAGGTGCTGGTTTTGACTTTTAAAGCCCTTAATGGTTTGGACCCAGGATACCTGAGGGACTGCCTGCTCCCAAGGGTTGCTGTCCGCTTGACGAGGTCATCTGAGGGGGCTCTGCTCCGGGTGCCGACAATGAGGGAGGCTCGGTTGTCCTGCACATGGGACAGGGCCTTCTCTGTTGCTGCCCCCAGACTCTGGAATGCTCTCCCAGTGGCTATTTGCTCCTCAGTCTCCGTCACAGCTTTTAGAAAGAGTGTAAAATCTTGGCTTTTTGCCCAGCCATTTATTTGATTCTCTGCTGCTGCTCTTTGTACTCTGTATTGCTTTTATGCTTTTGTTTTAAATTTTTAATCAGATTTGTTTAATATTTTTCACTTAATATTTTCATTGTGTCTTTTTTACCATCTTGTTTTTAAATTTTGCTGTAAACTGCCTTGGGATTGTTTGAATGAAAGACGGTATATAAATTTAACAATAACTAACTAACTAACTAACTATATAAATAAATAAATTCTGCTCCTCCTCCCCACCCACCACCACCTATTATAGTATTCAGCCTTTTTGTGATAAGTCTGTGTTCCAAGGATGGTGTGTATTGTTGGAACTAGCTTTCGGATCTGTTCATTGGTCTGTTGCAGGTATACTGATCAGATGCTCTCTCAAATCACTTCCAGTAGGGGGCAGTGCTGTATAAATGCAGGGCACATAAACCTTCTATACACTTAGACCAGGGGTCCCCAACCTGCAGCCCTCCAGATGTTGCTGAACTACAATTTCCATCATCCCAGCCACAATAAGTTGTACCTGGGGATGATGGGAATTGTAGTTGGGCAACATCTGGAGGGCCGCAGGTTGGGGACCCCTGACTTAGACCATTTCTGCATTCAAAGCATGCAGAACTATACTCGGCATACACTGAACTATACTCCTTCCTGTCTTCTAGTTCTTTCAAAAGTACCACTTTTTGGGTCGGACATAGCCCACTTGTAGTATTGCAAGTGAGCTTCTAGAGCAAGGGTCCTCTAGTCTAGAAGCTGGCTTGGGTCTCCTGGAGGTTTTTCACGCCAGGCTTTGTGCCTCGGGGTATCTGAAGAGCAAATCAGCTTCGCAGCAGATTCACAAACTGTTTCCTTCGGGGGATAAAACTGACAGTCCACATAGCTGTCTGCCCCTCCCGCACTCCCTGTGATCTTTCTACTATGTGCGTTCCCTCTGCTGGTTTCAATTTCCCCCCTCCAAGCAATCACATCCCAGGAGGAGGTGCGAGATGCCTCCCTTCAGTATTACTTTTTAAAAAGTTTCATAGCCAGCGTCACGGGTATCATCGTTATTTCTGAGCCTGGTTCAGTAAGCATCACGTGCTGCTTGATTTAGAAAAGAACGGGGTGGAGGGAGGGAGGAAGGGGGGGGATGTTTAATTTAGAACATTTAATTTAGAAGTGGCGGCGGTGGCGGCAGGCAGCAGCAGCCTGCGGCAATTAATCATGGCGCATATTTGTGTGTGCGTATGTATGTTCCTGTGCATCCGCCCATGCCCCCATATTTCCAGCTTCTCCCATTTAAAACTCTGCTCCATCCCGATCTACAAAGATAGGAGCCCTTGAGTCACCACTCCCAGCCTTCCGCCCTCCCCACACCCACACTTGCATTTTGCAAAAGAAGAGTGAGCGAGCAAGCGTGTGGGTGCGTAATGGACAAGATCCCTCCAACCCCGGCAAGGCGGGAGGGAGGGAGAGCGAAAAGGGTTCGTGTTGGGAGAGGAGTCCTCTAGCCTCTAGCGTCTCCTCCCCCACCCCCTACAGCTCCCGGATGGCTGCTGTGTGACGACTGAGCTGTCAAACTTCCCTTTGCTGACTCCTGGGTGGGTTTATGAGAATCCACCCAGCAGACATTTTTTTTTTAAGACACAGAAGTGTGAGTAAGCCAAATTGTCAGCAATGGCCCCTCCGCACATCAAAGGAAAACGTCGGGTCTCTTCAAAAGCCACTGGAAATACAGGAGTTTTGAAAGCTGGACACCCTTCGGGGTAAACCAGAATGCCCAGCCTCGATTTGGGGGAAAACAGAGTCATGTTTAGACTGGCCCATGATAGCCCACAGAGAGGTCAGGGTAAATACAACTAATATGTGGGCTGGCACACTGCAAGCCAGATTGGATTTGTATTAAAAGCCATGTGTGTAAAGCCTCCAGGTATTTTTGGGGCTGCTACAACTCTCATCATCTTGAAGACCATTGTGGCTGGGAATGATGGCAGTTGTAGTCCAACATCTGGGGACCAAAGATTGAGAACCCCTACTCTAGAGAAGAGCACCTTCTTTCTTAAGAATATAAGGACAGCCCCGTGTGATCTGTCCTACGGTCTATGCAGCTGAACAGCAGCCAGCTAGACTTATTTTGGAAGTTCAGGAGCAGGATGTCAAAATGATAGGTGTCTCCTGTTTATCGATGCATCAAGAGGGAATCCAAATATCGTATACTGAATTGAATCCCTATAGGGTTGAATCCATATAGGGTTTTGTTTTCTTTTGTTTGGGCCTGTTTATCGCCAGTACTTGGTATTCAGAGGTAGTTTGGCCTCAGCAGAAAGATCTGATAGGTTCTTTGAATGGTGACCATTCACAGAGCTGACTTCTAGGAATGCGTCTAAGCTACAGTATTTAAAAATCCTTCTAAGCTAGTAGCTTGTGGCCGTGAACTCCATAAGTCGTTGTGAAGAAGCAGAATAACATGAGATCAGCCTATCTCTGTTATCTACTTTGAAGTGACTGTAGGATTCTGTAGTTGTTGGGCATCTGGCAATTACTCCTGGATAAAAACCAATTTATCCCCAGATAAATAGGGGAGGGGGAGGGAATGAAGGGCACACTTGCACAGGGACACAGGAAGCTGGCTTGTACCAAGTCAGATTATGGATCCATCTAGCTCAGGATCATCTACACTGACTAGCAGCAGCAGCGCCCCAGGGTTCCAGACCGGGTGCCTTCCCCAGCCCTACCTGGAAAGGCCAGGGATTGAACTTTGGAACATAGGAAGCTGCCATGTACTGAGTCAGACCATTGGTCTATCTAGCTCAGTACTGTCTACCAGGGCTGCTCAACTTCGGCCCTCCTGCAGAAGTTGGCCTACAACTCCCACAATCCCTGGCTATTGGCCACTGTGGCTGTGAATTGTGGGAGTTGTAGTCCAAAAACAGCTGGAGGGCCTACGTTGAGCAGGCCTGGTCTACACAGACTGGCAGTGGCTTCTCCAAGGTTGCAGGCAGGAATCTCTCTCAGCCCTGTCTTGGAGAAGCCAGGGAGGGAACTTGGAACCTTCTGCTCTTCCCAGAGCGGCTCCATCCCCTGAGGGGAATATCTTACAGTGCTCAGACTTCTAGTCTCCCATTCATATGCAACCAAAGCAGATACTGCTTAACTAAGGGGACAAGTCATGCTTGCTACCACAAGACCAGCTCTCCTCTCCTTGCATCTGCAGCAAGTGATAGAATGATGTACCTGCTAAATTTCTGCCTGGATGTTTATACTACTACTATTATTATTCTTTATTAACACAGTCAGACAGATCTTATTGACTGATTTGTTTTATCCAGACATCGAGTCCTTCCCAAGGACCTGGGATACCTGAATTTATTGTCAATGTTGTTATAAATATCGTCGCAACATCTAGGCTGTTCCCAAAGTTCCCAAAGCTGTTGTTATGCATGGTGTGGAGAAAGTAGACAGACATTAGGTCTGTGCTATTGGAAGTAGCAGAACTCCGGATAGCGCCATTCCCTCCCCCACCATGGGGAGGCAGTGGATTGTGGGGCAATTGCCCTAGGCAGTGTGGTGGTGCTGGTGGTAGGTTATTGAAATCCCGACCCAGCCCTGATATGGGGGAGGCTGGCTGGGAGAATGCCAGGAGTGTCCGTGGGGAGGGTGGGGAGTAATTTGGGGGTGGGTGCTGAGAATGGGCACATGGAGGCTGGGAGAAAGTGTGGGGATGTCTGGGGACTGTAGTTCCTCCCAGAGCTTGTCCAATGGGAGAAGCGTTGCTAGGACTTCTTCACACAACATGCATTTATGAATTTGTGGTCACAAGACATGGTGACAGCCATTAGCTTGAAAAAAGAAGGAGGACAGGTTGTGCCATCGATCCAGGCAACAACAGAGCCATGTGGTTTTCTTGGTAGAATACAGGAGGGGTTTGCCATTGCCTCCTCCCACGCAGTGTGAGATGATGCCTTTCAGCTCCTTCCTATATCACTGCTGCCTGATATAGGTGCTTCCCATAGTCTGGGAAACATACCAGTGGGGATTCGAACTGACAGCCTCTTGCTCCCTAGGCAAGTTGCTTTCCCGCTGTGCTGAATTTTATTATCTGTATTGTTATTATTATTATAGATATCATTGTTATTATTATTATAGATATCATAAAATATAGGCTGCTCCCAGTAAACTAAAGTTGTTCTTTGCAGTTGGCTGATGGTGATTTCTGTGGGCCCTATGGTGTTGAGGTGCTCTTCAAGATGTTTTGGAATTGCACCCAGGGTGCCAATTACTACTAGGATTATTTTGGTCTTCTTCTGCCACAATCTTTCCATTTCAATTTGTTGATCTTTGTAGTTTGTTATTTTTTCTGTTTCTTTTTCTTCTATTCTGCTGACACCTGGTATTGCTATGTTCTTCTTCTCCACTACAGTTATATCTGGTGTATTGTGTGGCAGATGTTTGTCTGTTTGTAGTCAGAAGTCCCATAATATTTTTGCACCTTCATTTTCTACCACTTATTCAATTTTGTGGCCCCACCAATTTTTGGCTGCAGGTAGCTTGTATCATCATCATCATCATCATCATCATCATCATCTGATTGTGGTAGGACGAAAGCCTCTCCTACCCGGCTGCTGACCTTGGTTGCAGGCAACTGGCCAACGAGAGCATAGTCAGCCCCAATTTAGAATAGGCGGCTTCTCCAGCTCCAATCCTGTTCCTATGCACGTCTAGTATGAAACTGAATACCCAGTTACTGGGGAGTAACAGAGAATGAAAGTAATTGCCTTCAGGTCCTACTTATGGCTTCCCAGAGGCATCCACTTGGCCACAGTGGGAAGCAGGATGTCAGACCTTTGATATGATCTGGAAGAAGAGCTCTTATTTCTTATTTTACTGCAGGTGTTAAAAAATGGGGGCGGGGAATCCTGCCTCCATGTCCCCCTTTCTTTCTTTCTACACCAGGATCATGCTTGTTCTGACCTTGGTAGGCATCTTCTGCATAAAGACACAGTTAGGGCAACAGCTTCAGAAGTTTTTACTAGGCACACTCGGATGATTGGAGCATGCTCAGAAAAAAAGAGATTGCCTAATCTGTCCAAGAATCATTTTCTAGTGTACACAAGCCCTTTATGTGAACGTTTGCCATCTGCTATAAACAGATGTGCAATGGCATTCTAGGGATGTGCACGAACTGAGGTCTGTGTACAGGTTTGGTGCCGGCGGTGGGGGGGGGGCAGCGAGTGGCAAGCAGGATCTTTAAAAAGGAGCAGAGCAGCTCTGCTGCCGCATGAAGCTTTCTGCTGTGACACCCCCCCCCCAAGAACCCATGCACCGGGATGCACCATGCTGACCATGCAAATGGTGCCCACTCATGCGTGGTGCCATGTGTAAGTTCTTGGGGGGAGTGCCGTCGCAGCTGTAAGCGGCAGCGGAAATCTGCTCTCCTCCTTTGTAAAGATCCTGCTTGCTATTCTTCCCCCGGTGGCCCCGAACCTGTGCACAAACCTCAGTCCGTGCACATCCCTATGGCACACGTGTTGTGGAATATACACAATAGAGACTGCAATACCTCTGGAAGCATTGGTCTCATAAACCAGGTGGGAACAGTCACCACTACATTCATTTGCCATATGAGGAAATCCCCCCGCTTTCCTTGCTCTGGCATGTGCCAAGCTAAACCCTTTATGGAGAGAGAGAGAGAGAGAATTACCGAGAAATATATGTTGCCATCAGGAAGGACTCCTCCAATCACAATGTCTGCACCTGGCATCTCTCCAAAATTGGTGAAGCCAAAAGCCACCCATCCTGTTGACTGGAATTGAAGGTCAAAGCTCATCAAGTCATTCGCATCATAGTCCCATTGCAGGTAGATCTGGTGCCTGGGGTCCAGGAATGCCGAGAAGCGCAGCGGCGAAGTCTCAGAGTGGCTAGAGCAAAGGCACAGAGTGGACAAGAGAAACAGCAGACTTTTCATACAGGAGTGGCTCATCGTCATGGGAGCAGAGTGGGCTCTCTTGCTCGTTCTCCCTGACTGGGGTTTCCCCCATATTAGCTACCTTGTGAGGTAGAGACTCAGTTTATAGGCAAGAGGGGTGCGGGTGGGACCAGTTCCAGAAAGGAGGGGCCATGACTTTAGTTCTGCAGATCAGATTACAAAGGCGGGCTAGGCGTGTCATTGTACATAACCCAGTGGCATCCTTCCCAAAGGGCTAGGTAGGAGGTTTCTCCTTGCATCTGTCTTACAAAAAGTATAATAGCGCCTTCTGAAAATAGTTGGTGGTGAAAAGCTCCATTCAATGTAAAATGATGGTATAAGTTTTCAAATGCTGTCAACATATTACCATCACAATGCTCTTTGTTGGCTTGTTAATCTGAAAAAGAAAAACAACAGATATGCACATTAGGGGTGGGGGAAGCAAGGAAATGCAAAATCGAATAATTTCTGCTTTCAGTGGCCACAGAGGGGTCTTAAATCTGCACTGCAGTGTCTGGTAAACAATGTGTAAAAGATTCCTTATGCGTCATTTATGAGTCATTTCACAGAACTTCACACATTCATCTTCATCACTCATTGACTGTTACATCAAGTGATGATTTGCATATATGAATAGGCCACTGAAGAATCAATGTCTACACAGACATCTCCATCACTTCCATTCTTTTCATTTGACACTCTTTGGTTTCCCCCCCTTTCCCTTTATTGCAATAAGGTTGCAGTTTATAAACATAATCAAAGATGATAACAATACATGTAATAGTCACCCCTTGGTGACTCTTAGCCAAATGTGTGAACAGGTTCCTTTGAAAAGCCTTGTGCTTGTGGGCCAGTTCACTTCTTTTCTCCTCTTCCAAGTTCACACATTCAGCTAAGAGTCACAAATGGTTGAGTAACCAAGTGATGAGAAACAAAGTGATTGACACGTATGTGTCAATCAACCTTAAGTCCACCCATTTAGTTTCATAGCCTCCCAGCACCCAGGCTAGAAAGACGGAATTTGACACTGTAGGATGAATGATGTGTGAGCAAAGGAACTGATCTGATGTGGTTTAAATAATTTACACTTTATAAGATTTCCGATCACATTACATCTTTCAACATTTAGTGATCATCCAAAAGAGGATGATGCTTCCTGGGGCCTCTGCAGAGGGAGTACCATGGGATACGATCACACTATCCTCCCTTCATCTCCCTTCTCAGCAGAGGTGAATCATGGGTGGGTATGTACTGCAGCATACAGGCTATTAGGCAAGCCAGACTGGTTTGGACCTTGTCTGAACTGGTTCGGCACCAAACCTGTTTGGTTCGGACTTGAACTGGTTCGGACCTTGTCTGAACCGGTTCGGCACCAAACCAGTGCAGTTCATGGACATCCCTAAAATAAATGTGTCAGGAAGGCAAAGCAACTGCTCCAGTGTGCATAGCACAGCATTGTGCATAGCACAGCATTTCCCCCAGAAGGTGGGGGGGGGGGAAGGGTTTCTTTTAAAAAGTTTTCATTTTAATTCATTTTGTTTTCCATTTGTTTGAGTTTGTCTTGTCAGTGCTTTCATTTGTGTCTCCCCCCATTTGTTTTGTCCAAACCAAAAGCAGTGGTGGTGCAGGGTGGGGGGGGAGCTCTTTCCTGGACTGTAGCAGGAGCTTCTGAGATGCTGCAGTCGCCTTCTGGGGGCAGCTATTTTCTTACACCATGTGCCCCAGCATGCATCATTGGCACAGGGCACCGTGAATAAAAAGAAAAACACCCACCAAGAAAAAGGGCAGTGACCAAGGGACAACTGCCATTTTTTTCCAAGGCTGTGGTAGCCATATTTATTTTTACCCACACTGCCCTGTGACAGCAGTACATTCTGGTGGGGATGTGCATGGAACCGGTTTGGAGGCCTTTTATGGCCCTCCAAACTGGTTTGAACAACTGGCGGTTCTGCCAGTTCGAAGGTGGTGGTGGTGGGGTTGACTTTAAGGGCGGGGGAGGGTGCACTTACCCCTCCCTCTGCTTTCCTCCCTCCGGTGCTCCATTGAAAACCAGTGCAGCAGGGTGGCAGTGTACCTCCCTGCCTCCCCGTCTGCTCCTCGGACTGGGAGTAAGTGGAAGTATCCGACGCGTGTGCACAAGTCGGAGGAAAAGTGGAGGGAGGGGTAAGTGCACCCTCGCACACCCTTAAAGTCAACTCATCACATTCAAACTTCCATGCACATCCCTACATTCTGGGGCATATGGTTAAAACAATGGCTATCACCATATGGTTAAAACAATGGCTACCACCAGCAGGCAGCTGTGCCTTGGAAGCTCCTGCAGAGCACTACAATACAACTAGGTTTTCTCTCCCCTCTGCCCCCCATTTAAGAGCTGAAATAAATTAGGGGTATGCATGAACCATGGTTTGAGCACTGGTTCGGTGCTGCGGGGAAGGGAGTGAGGAACGGGACCTGTATGAAAGTGGAGAGCAGGTCCTGACCTGCTCTCTGCTGCCCAATGCAGCTTCCTGTTGGGACGGCGCTCAGCCCAGGTACCCCTGGGCTATGCCAGCATGTACATGGCATCTGTGCATGCGTGGGCGCCATTTGCGTGGTCAGCATGGTGTTGCTGACCACGCAAACGGTGCCCGTGCATGCACGGACACCATGTGTGTGCTGGTGCCATGCGGGGGTAATTCGGCCCAGAACTGCCCCAGCAGGAAACTGCATGGGGCGGTGGAGAGGACATGCTCTCCTCTCTCTTAAAGCTCTCGCTCTCTGCTCCCCTCCCTACGACACCGAACCAGTTTGCACCTTGTCTGTACCGGTTCGGCACCAAACCAGTTTGCTTTGGACTTTGAACTGGTTCGGACCCTGTCTGAACTGGTTCGGCACCAAACCAGTGCAGTTCATGCACACCCCTAAAATAAATGTGCCTGCAAGGTAAAGCAGCTGATCCAGTGTCTCCAAGTCTCCTCATGAGTCACTGACAGTGGAGACTGGGAAGACAAACAGGAAACAAGAAGGAAAGGTCATTGGAGGAAATCATCCTCCCTCCCACTGTCTCTACACCCACACCCCAGCTATGGCAGGATTGGTGCAGTCAGCCTCTACAGCCTAGGAGCAAGACAGGTTACTTTAAAAAATAACAGCTGGTAAGAAGTGGGCTTTATTGACTCTAGGCAAATATCATAGACATGTAATGCCTAGAGTATGGGGCCAGTGATGAAATCTAGTCTGGCATCCCCTTTGGGAACTGATATCTCCAGGGAGTAGACACGATTCTGAGGCCACAAAAATTTCTCTTCCATACAAAACTGCAATGAATGTGGGTCCTGAAAGCCACCATTTGTTACCATTTGTTCCATTTGTCCATTTGTTTTGGGGGGAAATGGAACCTGATACAACTGGGCTCAATTTACATTGAGTTCTATATTCATTCAAAATAACAATAACAATAACAACAATAATAATAATAATTCGATTTCTATACCGCTCTTCCAAAAATAGCTCAGGGCAGTTTACAAAGAGAAATAACAAGCAAAGCAAAACAAAACAAACAAATAAGATGGCTCCCTGTCCCCAAAGGGCTCACATTCTAAAAAGAAACTTAAGACACACACCAGCAACAGTCACTGGAAGTACTGTGCTGGGGGTGGATAGGGCCAGTTACTCTCCTCCTGCTCAATAAAGAGAATCACCACGGTAAAAAACAAATGAACACGCCTAAAGGCCATCACTCAGAATGGGAGACTGGTGAGCATGTATTTTTCCTGTGCAGCCTTCTCTCCAACACAGGACTCCAGCAGTGAATTTGCTGAAGCTCAAACTCTATTGAGAGCCAGCGTGGTGTAGTGGTTAGAGTGCTGGACTAGGACCGGGGAGACCTGAGTTCAAATCCCCATTCAGCCATGATACTAGCTGGGTGACTCTGGGCCAGTCACTTCTCTCTCAGCCTAACCTACTTCACAGGGTTGTTGTGAAAGAGAAACTCAAGTATGTAGTACACTGCTCTGGGCTCCTTGGAGGAAGAGCGGGATATAAATGTAATAATAATAATAATAATAATAATATTGTTATTGAAATATTGAAATTGAAAGGCTGTGGCAGAAAAAGACCAAAATAATCCCAGTGGTAATTGGCGCCCTGGGTGCAGTCCCAAAAGACCTTGAAGAGCACCTCAACACCATAGGGGCCACAGAAATCACCATCAGCCAATTACAAAAAGCAGCTTTACTGGGAACAGCCTAAATTCTGCGACGATATCTATAACCATTGACAATAAAATTCTGCCATCCCAGGTCCTTGGGAAGGACTCGATGTCTGGATAAAACAAACCAGTCAATAACACCTGTCTGACTGTGTAAAATAAATAAATAAATAAATAAATAAATAAATAAATAATCTTGTGCCCCATGCCGATTCTAGAGGTGGCTGTTTTTGATACAGATGGGATTGTGGCCATAGTACTTTGCCTGTGTTTCTTCCTAACATAAGAAAATAAACACTGCTGGATCAAGCCAATGCTGATCTAGCCCAGCATCCTGTTTCCCACATGGCCCACCAGATGCTTCTAGGAAGCTCACAAGCAAGAGATGAAGCCATGCCCTCTCCCCTACTGTTGCTCCCCTGCCTGGTATTCTGAACCTGGAGGTTGCCTATAGCCACCGGACTCATAGCCATTAATAGACCATTCATAGACCTAAATTCTCCATAAATTTGTCTAAGCCCCTTTGAAAGCCATCCAAGCTGGAGGCCATCACCACATCACGTCCAGTGGCAGAGCATTCCATTGATCAATAGTGTGCTGTGTTAAAAAGTACTTCCTTTTCTTGGTCCCAAATTTCCTGGCCATCAGTTTCATGGGATGACCCCTGGTTCTAGTGCTGTGAGAGAGGAAGAAACATTTCTCTCTGTCTACTCTCTCGACTCCATGCATCATTTTATAGTCCTCTATCATGTCTCCCCTTAGTCACCTTTTTTCTAAACTAAAAAGCCCCCTTGTTGTAGCCCTGCCCTCCTAAGGAAGGTGCTCTAGGCTTCTGATCATCTTGGTTGTCCTCTTCTGCACCTTTTCCAGTCCTATGATATTCTTTTTGAGATACGGTGACCAAAATTGTATGCAAAACTTCAAATGTGGTTGCACCATAGATTTGTATATAATATTAGCAGTTTTATTCTCAGTCCCCTTCAGCTACCTCATGGCACAGTGGGACTTGATTAGTAAGCCAGAGGTTGCCCGTTCGAATCCCCGCTGGGCAGCAGTGATATAGGAAGGTGCTGAAAGGCATCACCTCATACTGCACGGGAGGAGGCAATGGCAAACCCCTCCTGTATTCTAACAAAGACAAGCACATGGCTCTGTGGTTGCCAGGAGTCCACACCGACTTGACGGCACACTTTACCTTTACTTTACCCCTTCTTAATGGTCCCTAGCATGGAATTGGCCTTTTTCATAGCTGCATACTGAATTGAATTATTTGAACATTCAATTAGCATTCACATATTAATTAGATACGTTCTCTTGCCATTGTATCTTTGGCTCCACCATAGTGTAGTGGTTAGAGTGTTGGACTAGGACCAGGAGGACCCGAGTTCTAATCTCCATTCAACCATGAAACTCACTGGGTGACTCTGGGCCAGTCGTGTATCTCAGGATATAAATGTAAAATAAATAATACATAAATAGGAATGCAGAATACTGCCGGAAACTGCTAATCTTGGAAGCCGATTGCTTTGGCCCAGTGGCTGGCTTGTGCTTCTGTTCTGCCATTGTCTCATTTCCCCACTGCCCCATTACACAACACACATTCTAAGCTGCCCTTTACCTTGTGCCTACTTTTTTTACTTTGTAATTCTCATAAGATCCATCACAGCCTGCCCATACTAATCCTTTGGAAAAGGAGAAAACTGAGGGGAGGACATTTAATCTGTGTCTTTAGGAAAGGATGTCAGTGGCTCAGATCATCATATTTTTCTTGGATCTTGGTTTACTTTGATGACAACCCTGCAGTACTGTATTAGCCACACATAACGCTGGCATTCTGCTCTGCTTTGGCAGTGAAGGCTTAATCAACACCCCTTCCCTTCCTTCCTTGATATTAGCTTTCTTGCTTATAAGTATTTCACAGGGGCTGAGGCAGGCAGCATTTCATGGTATTTGGGAGCGGGGGCTTAAGGATACCCGCTCTGAATGTGTGTGTGTGTGTGTGTGTGTGTGTGTGTAAGGAAACAAGATATGTGAGAAGCATCAAAAACCTAACAAATGAGTATTCTAACATATTTCAACTGACTTAATTTATTAAATAATTTAATAAAATTGCAATATATTATTAATACCATTAAAAATGTCCCCAGGGTTCAAGTGCCTGTTAATCATCCCTGTGCCTTTGTGTCCATTGGCTAGAAAATTGGAAGGTTGGGCCAGGAACAGGTTTACTCCTTCCTGACTAACTGGGTAGAATACTGCCTGCATGTTTTCCGTGCCTGGAATGTAGCCCCACAACCTCTCCCAGTGTCAGCATCAGTACTTTGCGTGAGGGCATGAAGACATTGTTTAGGGTTTTTTTTTTTTTTAATTTTACACCTTAAAATAAGGAAAGGAAAGGTTGTGCCATCAAGTCGGTGTCAACTTCTAGTGACCACAGAGCCATATGGTTTTCTTGGTAGAATACAGGAGGGGTTTACCATTGCCTTCTCCCATGCCATATGAGATGATGCCTTTCAGCACCTTCCTATATTGCTGTTGCCAAATATAGGAGTTTCTCATATTTTGGGAAACACACCAGTGGGGATTTGAACCAACAGCCTCCTGTTCTCTAGACATGTTGCTTCCCCACTGCGCCATTAGGTGGCTCACACCTTAAAATAGAAAATGTGAATACAACACATGGGTGCTTGAAAACATGGATCATACAGGAAGATGTGGGATTGGTTGTGGCTCCCTGTCAAGAATACACTCAATGAGAAGTGCTGGTGTTTATTTCAATACATTTTATGAATCTTCATTTGCATATTGAGTTTAGCAAATGTTTCTTATGCCCATTGAAGACTGATCATGTGCTGTCCTTTTTCTTAAAAGTCATTTATCATCATCATCATCATCATCATCAATTTTGATGGCTTAAGAAGATATAAGAAATAACACAATTCCATGAAAGGAGGAAATCTTGGGCAAGATTGAATGTCTCCCTTTTGGTGTTTTAATGGCATCTGAGATGTCTTCAGGAAGAATGAAAAGGTCTGTGTGACAACAACGAGAGATTAAGATATATGAACAGGAGATAAATAATTTTAAAAGCACTTGTTGAACACTTAACATCTGGCACAGAGCAGAATGTGGAGAAAAGCAGTGAAACTTAAACCCTCCAGTGAGACAAAGCATGCATTGAGGATAGAAGTCTGTGTGTCAACATCCTCTGTCTCTCTCTCTCCTTTGCTTCATCAGAGTATTACAGCAGAAATTCTCTTCCTGCCTTAATCAACAGAAAGCGGCTCTTCTGCAAAGCAACATCAAACCTATTATTGGTTTATTGGTTTATTGAATTTCTATACTGCCTGATATAGAAATCTCTAGGCAGTGTTGCTGGGGATTGTTTGCTGGAATTTAGTTGCTGGGCATTGTTTAAGTACACCTAATGCTTCCTATCCCTTCCCTTTTCATCCCCCTAGTGGGTAACCCTATGGCAAGGTATCCCTGTCTGCTGTCTGGGTGCTGAATTCCCAAGACGCCTGCTTCTTGATCTTCAATTCACCTCCCAGTTAGGTTTAACAACCCTTCATCCAACCAGGGGCGCAGCTAGGTGCCCATTTTGGTGCCCAGGCCTGAAGGGCTTCAGAGGGGCCCCCCGCTGCCACGAGGCACACACTCCCTGCCACAAGCCCCCTGCTGCCACGAGGCCCCCCTTGGATATTTCAGTGCAAACCTAGGTGTCCTCCTGCCGCCGCTGCCTGCACACGCCACTGCCCTGGTCGCCGCACCACTCCTTGCCCTTTTCGCCACCTTTTTGCAGCCACCATGTGCATGGCCGGTGAGGGGGGGGTGATCCAAGCAGGCCTCCCTCCATGGTGGTGGTGGCGATGGGCGGAGCAGCCGCTGGGCCTGTCATCCAGGGGCTTGTGATGATCTACTCCCACTGTGCAGGTGCGCTGGAGTACCTCGCAGTTCTCAAGGGCTGCTGGGCTGCTCCGCCCACCGCCACGGAGGGGAGGCCTGCTAGATCAACCCCCCACCCCCACCCCGGCCACGCACATGGCAGCAAAAATTATGAAAAACACTGGAGGTTCAGCGCAGCCGGGCAGCGGCAGGGTGGGCACGGGTGGTGGCAGGAGGCCCCGCTGAAATTTTCCCCAAGGTCTGGGGGTAAGAGCGCCTCTGCATCCAACTGCCAATAGCAAGATATCTCCACAATCTGCTTCTCTGCACTAAGGAACAACGTAGGTGAGAAGAAAGATGTATATTTTCAAATACTCAGCCAAGGCAGCATGTGGCAAATGTAATTGTTTATTTAATAAGTTAACATTTGCTATATAACAACAACTTCTTCTTCTTCTTCTTCTTCTTTTTCTTCTCCTTCTCCTTCTCCTTCTTCTCAAAGAAATAAAAGGTGGTTTTGATTGCAATGAGTGCAAAATAAAGTAGCTCAGCTCCGGCAACAATGGCTGTTCTGCTGCCTGTTTTTTTCTGACCGGAACATCCTCCATTTGGTTGTTCGGAGAAGTGCCTTTTCTTATCATTGTTTGTAAAGAAAATGGGCTTGACACTCTTTCTGTCTTACAAGCAGTTTGATGGTTCTATGACTGAAGTCCAGAATTTCTTTGATCATCTGCTTCTCGATGGACAGCATTGCCAAGCCATTAAGTCTTTGCCCCCAGATCCCCAAAGGAAGACAGGACACACGTGTATGGATGAAAACTAGGGCCACTTTATTAACTATAAACTATGCAGAGATCAGCAACAGGTATAACTATAACCTTCCTAAACTAGAGTGTGGGCAACTCCAATCCCCTTTTCGGGTAGGCACAGCCTCCTAGCGAGGGTTGAGCTCCTCTAACTATTGGGCAAAGTAGCCAGGCTTGGCAGATGCCATATGAAACCTCAGCATAGCCCCACCAAGCCACACAGTTTACTGTGTCAAGGAGGTTGCCACCAGTGTCACCACCACTGTTCCCTCCAACATGGATCCCCAGATGTTGTGGACTACAACTCCTATAATCCCCAAGCAAAAGCCATTGTAGCTTGGGATTCTGGGAGTTGTAGTCAACATCTGGGAATCCCTGTTAGAGGAAACACTGGTCATCACCCCTCCAGCCACCGAAGCTCTGAGTGGGTCAGCTGAACAGTGCCCTAAAAGTGGTTCCTTCGCTAGGTGACCAGATTTGGCTTTTTAAAAGCCAAATTCTGGCTTACGGCCCATTTGACCCATGAGTATACCCCTTAGGCTCTGGCCACCTAAGACACCCCTGGGCCACAAAACCCTGAAAGGTTGTTCCATGAAACCATCTCTACCTGAAAGGTACCTATGGCTGAGCACCAATCCAGGTCTTAACCTCCAAAGCCCACACTCACCTGCCAAAGTGACCACTTAACCTGCAACCAGACTCCCACCCCTAAAAGGGGGGTTATTCCCTTTAAAAGACAGTCAGTGAGGAGTAGGCGAAAAAATCTTCACGCAAAGCCAATCAGGTGAAGACCAAAAATTCCTACTCGGCCCATAAGCGACCAGCTAATCTCTCACTGAACTAGGGAGGGTGGGCGGGAGCCGCAAAGCCTGCAAAGCTGGAGGAAGGAAGCATGTGTGCAGCATAAGAAGCAGCAGCACCACACAGACCCCATTGGCCATCCCATGCATGTAGCCACTTTTCACAGAGGACGGCTACATGGGAGCCATGTCCTGATCCCTGACCAGCAGTGTGGCTTCCTGACCAGCATTGGGGCGCTGCTGGTCAGGGCTGATTTGGCTTGATCTTGGACTGGACCACCTTTCCTGAAGGCCTGTCTGGTTCACGATCAAACCATCGAACCAGCCTGGTTCGCAGCAGACCAGTTTGCTATTGAACCATTCGTACACACCTGTCAGGGTCCCAACATCTCTATCCCCCACCTCCCGTGTCCAGAGGGTTCCGGTGGGAACGTTCCCAACCAGGGCGGGAACGCTGTGCCCTCAGACGGGTCCCAACCCCCACCTGCTGAGACCGGCAGGCCCTACTGGCTCCCGTGGTCGGGTAACCTAGTGTCACCCGACACTGCCGTGGTCTCGTGGGACGTTGTTAGCATGTTGCAAGATCACACTCCAAACTTTCGCAAGATCACTAGTGAGATCGCCAGGTCTCACGAGAGTTGCTGTGAGATTTCAGGGTTATATAAAATGGCCTGGCCCGTGATGAGGGGCAGACGGCTGAGAGCTGTCAAGAGGCAGACAGCTCTGGGAAGTCAAGTCTCCAGCAGGTGACAGAGGCAAAGGAATGCCTGTGGAGGCATTAGCCTAGGACATTGCCAAGACCTCAGGAGTTATGAGGCCAGACCGACTGGCACCCCAAAACAGGGGTAGAATCAATCAGATGGAGACCTTGCACCCCACGAGGCCCAACAACACCCCCAATGAAAAGGAACACACTGCATAGCACAGGCAAGACCTGATGGCAATTGCATCTGCTTACCTTACCCAGCTGGGATTTGCCACCTAAAACAAACACACACATACACAAGAAGAATGAAAAGGAACTCATTGCATAGCACTGGGAAGACCTGATGGCAAAATTGCCTCTGCTTACCTTACCCAGCTCGGATTTGCCACCTAAAAGAAACACACACAACACAAAACAACAACAAGGAATGAACAGGAACACATTGCATAGCACTGCTAAGACCTGATGGCAATTGCCTCTGCTTACCTTAACGAGCTGGGATTCACCACCTAAAAACAAACACACACAAACACACACACAAGGAATGTAAAGGAACACATTGAAAGTGTTGGAGATGGACTACCAGTGCATCAACTTTTTGCACCAACTATCCTTAAGACCACTAGGGGCATTGGGGATAGAGATAGTGAGTAAGGGTCTCCCTAACTGTTCTATCGGTCTCTACTCTATAACCCCTGATAGGACTCTTCAGGTATTTCCTTTTGAGAGTCAGAAAGAATCCCTTCCTTTCCTCTTAGAGAGCAGATGGAAACATCTCTCTCTCTCCCCCACCTATTCATTATGTTCTTCTATAAATTAGGGTTAGGTCTTTCCTAACCAAAGTATACTTCACCAATAAATACTTTGTATTTATTCTACAAGAATCTCCATGTGTCTTCTCTAAATAGCTGCAACAACTAAACTCTGCAACTACTCTGTAACTGGAATGGGTAGCTTCTTTAGTGCTCTGCTAATTAACTGGGGGATAAAAATTACAACCCCCCAAGAGAAAGAGCTGCTGGCAAGATCGCCTCTGCTCAGAGGTGCACCTAAGTAATTTTGGAGCCTGGACCTAAAGGCCTTTGGAGCCCACACCCCACATGGCAAATTAAACATTTTTTAACACATACGTTCTTGAGGACACAAACCACACCACCCAGGACAGACTAAAGATTATTTGGGAGCCCCCAAGGAGTATGGACGCCAGGGGCTGCATCCCCAAAATCCAGGAGTAAAAGCACCTCTGCCACTGCTTACCTTACTCAGCTCAGATTTGCCACCTAAAAGAAATGCACACACGCACAAACACACAAATGAGGAATGAAAAGGGGCTGGAATGAAATGCGGAATGAAATGAGGAATGAAAAGGGGCATCAAGGAAAGGGCAGGTTTCCTACCTGTAACCGTAGTTCTTCAAGTGGTCTTCTGTGCGTTCACACTTGGGTTTTGCGCTTGCCCAGAGCCGCGTTCTGGAACCTTCCAAAGCTTCACCCCCCAAAAAGGAAAAAAGAGCGGGAAGACCCACTCCCTCTGTAGGTTTATCCCCACACTACCTCAGTCAAGGAGACCGCCGCTCAACTAAAGAGACCAGCTGCTGTGGGGAGGTAGGGCGGGAGTGTGAATGCACAGAAGACCACTCGAAGAACTACAGTTACAACAGGGGCGTAACAAGGTTGGTTTGGGCCCAGAGACAAGATTTTAAAATGCCCCCCCCCCCCATCACCACCTTCATTCTCTGAAGAGATTGAAAGGTCTCATTCTAGGGGGGAAAGAGAAGATCAGGCATGAGTAGGAGAGACAACCCATCTTAAGAACACAATACTGAAAAAGCACTCATGCTTATGGCAGTATCGTGTTTGATTCCAGTTGGGCCGAGAAACAACCAGGATATTTGGAAGTAGGAAAGGCCCCTCACAATGATCCCGGAAGAAGAGCTTACACATTAAATCTCAGAAATGTAAGAAAGAACCTCTGCAGGCAGTCAAACCATTGCAAGGACCCCAGGAGTAGAAGCAGCAGGAGTCTGTGCCGCAGGAGGAAAAAGCTCAATGAGAATTTACCTGGGTCCCTGGCTCCAGGTAGTTGGCCCCGGACACCGCCACGTGCAGCACTGCCGACCGGAGCTCCTCGGGCAACGGCGGCTTGATTATGCCAGAAGGCGGGGGGAGAATATAAGATTTCGTAGTGTGAGCAGGGCTGGTGATTCAGCCAAGGGAAGCTCAGGTAGAGAAGAGGAACCGGGCAACTAAGCAGGCGTAAAAAGGGTTGGTCTGTGATGGTTTCTCCTCTTTTTTCAAAAATGACAAATCCAGGCCTGGGGAAGCCCTGATGCAGTTAAGGCTAGAGGACATAACAAGATGTTACAAACCCCCTTAGAATTAATTGTCATCTTTTTTAAAAAGGGGAGCTCCAGTTACAGATCTTGTCTAATCTGCCACTGCCCTTTCCTGACACAACCCCCTACTATTTAATCCCTGATGACTATGAGTCTACCGCAGCTCCGTGACGGTGTCCATGGCTTTTCTTATGAAGAAGCCAGGGTCCGGATGCAAGGTTACTTGCTCCATTAACTCCTGGGTAAAGAGCAGAAGAGAGTTGATCAGTACCCACATGGACTTCATTGGGATAGCTCCAACAACAACATTTTCACACTGTCTTTCAAGAAAGGTTTCCAAAGTTGCTTACACAGAGAAATCATAAATAGAACAACAAACAAACAAACAATCAAGATGATGCCCCAAACACACAGTCTTGGCAGTGAGGTTTGGACTGAGCCTGCGCTTGGTCATTCTCTTCCATTCTCTGCTGCATCTCACTCACCAAAATGGCTTCAACAATCTGAGGCTTACTAAATTGTAATGTGTCCTCCTGGCCCCTGGACTCTGAGACTTTCACTTGCTGTGAAATGGAATTAAGGACGGATGTCCACCAGAGGATGATTTGAAAATTAGAAGCATTGAGCTGTTAGTGATGGAAGGACTTCTCTGTGGCTTCCTGGAAATGGACCAGACACCCTTACTTCGTGGGTTGCTCTCAAACCCTTTCTGGGGACCCCACCCCTTCATGGATTATTCTGCTACTTCTCAGGGAGATTGCAGAACTGGGGAAAGGATCAGAGCAGAGCAGAGCAAATGCCTCTCACAGAAATGACCTGGGCTATGTGGAGGAAGGCCCTCTACTCAATGATACCCTACCTTAGCTCTTTCCTTTTTTTGCCATGCAGTGCTCAAGGCTGGAAGGGAAGAAGAAATTCAGGCCCACAAATTTTAAATTAAGGCCCACAAATCTGCCACAAATCTGGCATCTGATATCATTCTGTAATTGCAGTGGTGATCGGGCAGATGTTTGGGGGGGCGCAATTCCAGTGCTTGCCCTGGACGCCATTTTCGCTAGTTACGGCTCTGGGCAGAAGTGTTAGCACCCTGCAGCTCCCAGCCAATGTAAGCAAGATCCAGTTCCTCTTTCAAAGCCAGGCTAACCTCATCAACAGCCTGCTGTGAGTTGCTTCTTTCTGCTTCCCTTCTTCCAAGGTTTTGTGCTCTCCGGAACTGTGGACTCGACCATTGCAGGAGCATCTTTCGAATCAATTCCCTTCCAAAAAGGAACGGGAGTCCCGAGAAAGACAAATGGCACAAGTGTCCTTCATTTCATTTGAGATTTCTCTGCTTCCATTTTGTGACATATGAAAAATGAGCCGAATTGTCCCCATCTGGTGCCCTCTTCCAACTAGATACTATTCAGGGACAGTTCAACGATGTGGCCAAAGTGGCACTGGCCAGGGGTGCCGAGGATTAATGGGCTCCGGAGGAGGATGGTGGGCTGGGGAAGGAAAGCGCGTACCTGCTGCTCTCCTGACCACACAGGCTTCCTATCTTGCTGGAACTGTCTGGGTAACAGGTGAGAGGGAGAGAGCTCCTTCACCAGCGCGCACACACACACCTGCTGTGTTTAGCAAGGCTGCGTGGTGTTTGTGTGGTGTGCTTAAGCACGATCATTCTCCCCCTGACCAGGGATCTCTTCTCAATTTCACTTGTGCTTTGGAAAACTGGGGGGTGGGGTGGGGACACCCGAGGACTCTTTTTAAAGCCTTCCTGCCTAATCAAGCTATTATCTGGTTAAGGACACCTTGACTGATTAATCCAATTAGTTTTCATTGATCGATCAATTAATCAGTAAATCAGTTAGATATGATTAACTGATTAACATGTGATATGACTAAAAATAAGAGTTTTGAAGGGAGGAAGTCTACTTGCTTCCGTTTTAGCTATTTGTATACTGCTTTTCAACACAAGTTACATAGAAAAGTGAGAAATAAGTAAAGATGGTTCCCTCAGGGACATTTCTTTTTGAGTAGCACACATTCATGCTGCATTTGTGCTTGCACTTATTTGGAAGGGGCTGGCTTCAGAGAGCAACTTTCTTTGAGTAGTGGCACACATTAATTCTGTGTTTTGTTTCTTGCTTGAATTTACTTTGAGGGTTCATTTTTAAAATCCACCTCTGCAGCCCATTCCTTTTCCCTTTCATGTTGGCTCCGTTGTCGTAGCCTTGGTCCCTCATACCACCAATATTAAGATTCCAGGGATGCAGTTGATTGACAAGAGTGTCACACAAACCCTCTCCAGTTGCATCATGCACTTCCAGGAAACCTAGGAAATGTTCTTCTATGTCCACAGTGCCTTCTTTGCAGGAAACGAAATGAATCATAACCATCATCTGCTCAATGTGACTGATGTCTGGAATGCAGTCCAATATTATAAAACTAGTAATTTTTAGCCCGTTGTAATAACGGGCGCTAGCCTTAAGGGGAAAAGAGATTTATTTACGGCCCCGCCCCCCAAGTGCGGCCGCAAGCGGGCCCAGTCCTTTCCTGTTCGGCCACGGCAGCTACTGCCACCTCTTGCTGAGGCCGCGGCCGCCATCGGGGCTAGTCGCCCCGCCACCGCCTCACCCGCACTCTCGGTGGCGTCGCAGCCGCCGCCAACGGGGCCAGTCGCCCCACCGCGGCCACAACTACCTTTGGCCGAGGCCGCGGCTCCGCCGCCGCCTCGGCCACACTCTCCTCCTGCCGTTGGCGGCGGCCGCTTCTCCTTGGCCCGCCGCTTCTGCTCCTCCCGGCCCTCTCGCCGTAACGGCGGCGGCCGCCATCGGAGCCAGTCGCTCTGCCGCGGCCACCGCCTGGTCCAACATGGCCGCTCGTCTCTGGGCGGCCGTATCTTTTTCGCCCGATCTGGGCATGCGCTCCGCGCATGCCCAGATCGGGCGAAAAAGACACGGGCGGCACGGACACACGCCCAAGGCTTTTATGGGTAAGGATAGTACTTTGCTTTCTTGATTGCAGACAAGATCTTTTCAGTGATGGTCTTGCCCAAAATTGAAATAATTTAATTTTGTATGTCTTTGCGCAAATAGTGGTATTTGGATTCCTGTCTCTTTTGCAAGCACATTAATTTTAAAATCTACTATCTAGGTTTACATTATACTGTATTCAGGCGACTTGGACTCCAGTGTTTCTGTGGAGTCTGTTAAGGTGGTGGCCAGCAATCCTCCTTGCAGTATTAGATTGGATCAGTTTCAATCTGGGATGCCTGAGGACATGGACTAGCTGCTTGGGGCAGTGCGGCCTACCACTTCTTCGCTGGATCCTTGCCCGACTTAGCTGCTTCTATCTAGCCCGACTTGGCTGCTTCTATCTAGCAGGGAAATTGTTGGAGATGATTGATTTGATTGGTTGATTGATTGATTAAGTGCTGTCAAGTTGATGTCGACTCTTAGTAACCACATATAGATTCTCTCCAGGATGATCTATCTTCAACATGGCCTTTAAGGTCTCTCAGTGGTGCATTCATTGTTGTCATAATCGAGTCCATCCACCTTGCTGCTGGTCGTCCTCTTCTTCTCTTTCCTTCAACCTTTCCCAGCATTATGGACTTCTCAAGGGATCTGGACTTTGCATAACGTGTCCAAAGTATGATAGTTTGAGCCTGGTCATTTTTCCCTTGAATGAAAATTCTGGATTGATTCGTTCTAGGATCCATTGGTTTGTTTTCCTGGCTGTCCATGGTATCCTCAAAAGTCTTCTCCAACACCAAAGTTCAAAAGCTTCAGTGCTTTTTCTATCTTGCTTCTTCAAAGTCCAGCTTTTGCATCCAGAGTGTCACGGGGAAAACCATTGTCCGAACAATTAAATCAATTAAAATACCTGGGGGTAATTTTTCAATATAAGGCTGGGAAATCAGCACATATTAGTGTGCTCACAGATTCGGCAAAACGCAGCACAGCAGCAATCTTAAGATTTTTCAGAACTCAGGGTGCAGGCTACATACCAGCTGCCTTAAGGCTTTATACCGCAAAGGTCATTCCGCAATTATTGTATGGCATACAACTAGGTCCATACTCAAGGTTTGACACTTTGGTAAGAACCCAATCAGGGTTCTTGAGGAATTTATTTGGTACACCAAAATGTACAACAAATGTGACTTTAAGGACAGAGGCTGGTTTCATAAAAATTGAATCTCGGGCCTGGCTTTTAATTATTTATTTCTGGTTGAAAATACATCTGCGACCAGTTGGTTTAATTCCTGAGTTTCTTTCAGTTAGTCCCCAGCCATTATGGTGTACTACAGTAAGTACGAAGCTCACCTCTCTAGGCTTAGACCCAGCCCAACTGCTGGAATTGGGTCTAGTGAACGCGAAAAGAGTAGTGAGACAACGCTTTGTTGATATTGAGATCCAAGAAAACTGGGCTGCGCTTCCAGAGTTTGATAGAGCTATAAGAACTAATATGGATCTTTTCCCCGCAAAATATCTGTCGACAATTACTTTCTCTAAGTTTCGATGGATATTCACAAGAGTAAGGGTTAATTCCTTTCCATCCGCACTTCTAGCTGGGAGGTTTCAAGGTGTGCCTTTAGAAGAATGACACTGCCGTTGTGGGTCAGGAGATACAGAAACTGTCGCACATATCCTTCTCCACTGTAATCTCCATTTGTATCCTAGGGAACGCCTTATTGCTCCTCTAATATGTAAACTGGCAGATCAATCTGATGCTAACCTTGTAAAACATCTGCTTTCAGACAAAGATGCTTTAATTTCTATTCCTGTAGCTAAGTTTAGTTCTATTGCTTTTAAAAGGTATAATGGGATATCACCCCAATCTTAAACTGTATATATTTATATACATATTTTAAAGTTTACTGGGTTTTACTCTCTGTTTGGTCAATGACTGTAAATAAAATTACATTACACATTACAATACGAAGGAGAAAGTATACAGCCTTGTCTTACTCCTTTGTCAACCTGGAACCAGTCTGTTTCACCATGTTCCGTCTGGACTGTGGCTTCCTGTCCTGTGTATAGGTTTCTCATGAGAACAATGAGGTGTTCTGGGACACCCATTTTCCTAGGATATTCTACAAATTCATGGTCAATGCAATCAAAGGCTTTTCTGTAGTCAATAAAGTACATGTTGACTTCTTTCTGGTGTTCTTTGACTTTCTCAATGATCCAGCATGCATCAGCAAAGATGTCTCTTGTTCCTCAGTATTTTCTGAAACCAGCTTGAACATCCAGCATTTCCCTTCCACATAAGGCTCTAATCTGCATTGAATGATCCTGAGCATTATTTTGCGAGATGTGAAATTAAGGATATTGTGCGATGGTTTGTGCAATCTGTTAAGTCTCCTTTCTTTGGTAAGGGTATGTAGACTGACCTCTTCCAATCTGTTGCCCACTGTGTCATTCTCCAGATTTGCTGGCATAGTTTGGTTAGAGCCTTGACTGATTCTTCTTCTGTTACCTGCCATATTTCTGTAGCTATTCCATCCATTCCTGTAGCCTTCTGACTTGGTAATGACCGGAGTGCTAATCTAACTTCATATTCCCGTACTAGAGGTTCTTGCAAGTAGGAATATCTTCTAGAGCAGGGATTCTCAACATTGGGTCCCCAGATGTTTTTGGACTTCAGCTCCCAGAATCCCCAACCAAAGGGCACTGGGACTGGAGATTATGGAGTCCAAAAACATCTGGGGAAGCAACGTTGAGAATCCCTGTTCCAGAGTATCTTGGATGTTGGTGTCCCTGCTGTACAGATTTTCAGTATACTCCTTCCAACTCTGTTTGATCTTCTCTGAATCAGTTACTATCTGTCCTTTGGCATTTCCTAACATACCAATTCGAGGTTGGAACTTGGAACCTCCCTCTGAGTTCAGGGATCTTTTGGAAAACTTGCCTTATTTTTCCATGTCTATTTCCTTCCTCGAGGTCTTTGCAAATGCCATTGTAGTACTGTTCTTTGTCTTTTCTAACAGCTTTCTGAAATTCCCTTTTAAGTTCCTTCCTGAGGTCTTTATCTTTCTTGACTTTGGCTTCTCTCCTCTTCTTGGCCATTTCCACCGTCTGTTCTGACATCCATTTTGCTTTCTTCTGTTTCTTGGTCTTTGGCAGTCTCTTTTCACATTTGTCCTTAACAACTTCTTTGATTTCATTCCACAGTTCCTCTGATCCAACATCAAGTCCCCAAAGGACCTCCCCCAGGGGAATGGCAGAGATGCTTTGTTTGGACATGGAGATGTTAAAAATCATGGGGGCCAAAATAGAATTCTATGGGACCCTGTTTGTCAAAGGCTATGGCTTTTGAACAGCCTTGAGGAAACCACTGCCAGTCTGAGTAGACAATACTAAGCTCGATGGACCAATGGTCTGACTCAGTATAAGGCAGTATAAGGCAGCTTCCAATGTTTCTAAGAGTGGTGGGAATGTATTTGGAAACTAAATCCAGTGTGCAGCACATACTAGGTCTGATGTTTAGAACTTAGCAGCTGATTTAAAACAATGCAGACTTCAGATGAACCACTAAATCATGTTATATTAGCTGTTCTGATCCGGAGCCTGTGGATTGTTATGTGCAAGTTAGCTCAGTACATTAATATTTTCATATATGTTTTTGAATTAGAACCCCAGTCCTTTACTATGATTCCTGTTGACTAAATAATGGGGTTGCAAGGGAGGGGGAGAGAGAGAGAGAGAGAGAGAGAAAATAAGACAAAAAGAGGCCATAGATTAAGATATAAGATAATGAAAAATGCAACTCACCACAGTTGGGAATCCTAGGACCAGGTGGCCTGTATTTCTGCTCAGCCTGCTGCTGTCTAGGAGCTACATTCTGAAGACCCTTGCCTGCTGCCTTACCTGAAATGCACCTGCGGGTTAGGCTGACCAGCTCTTCATCCCACTGCAAGTAGCAGGGGGCCTCACAGCTCCTCATTAAGCGAGCCTCCATAGCCAGCTTGTCCACAACCTAGGTGAGAAGATGTACATTTTAAAGTTCTCAGCACAGAGAACATGTAGTGAATGGAATGGATGTTTTGTATATATTAAATCAGCATTGGCAATATACTTTGCATATGTCAGCAAACAAAACATGGCTCAATGCCTTTTTAATCATTAGTGCAAAACAAAGCAGCTCAGCTTTAGCAACACTGACTGCTGTTCTGCCTTTTTGCTGACATGTTCACCGCTTATTACAAAACCTAAAAAGGGAACACACACACACACACACACACACACACACGGAATGAATAAGAACATATTGGCATCGAAAGGAACACACTACATAGCACATAACAGGCAGAAACAAATCCTGAGTTCCTTTTGAATAAAGTGCTGCCCAAGCTTTGCCCAGGAGTCTCTGCTCCAGAGCAAATGGGTGGACAGGGAAAGGTCATGTGGACCAGAAATGTGCAAATCATATGGAGCAGCAGGCAGTGCTCTAGGGACCTCCAGGTACACACATACACACGGAATGAAGAGGAACACATCACTTAGACCTGATAGCAATTGCAGCTGCTTACATTATCCGGCTGGGATATGCCACCTATCTCTCTCTCTCTCTCACACACACACACACACACACACAAACACACACACACACACACACACCGGGACCACATAGCAAACCCTCAGCCTCTCATTGCCCTGCTCTGACTGACAGCTGCTCTCAGGTAGAGCTCTTTTCCTAGCTACCCAGGATCCCTGGTCCTCCTCTTACCAACCCTGTCTGGTGTTCCTTTGCACATGAAGCCCATGGAGACTCCAAGGGAGTCTCCAAAGGAAACCAAGATCACAGAATTCTGTGGCTTGTTGTGACATCATGACCTGATCAGTCAGTGATGACGGCTGCTCTAGTCTAAATCCACACTCAGGTTGTTCACATGACCGGCCCTACAGGGACAAGGCAAACTTACGTAGGGCTGGTCATGTGCAGCGCCAGAATCACTCCTGATCCCGGTGCTCCATCTCCTGCTTTTACCCAGGCTAAAAGTGAGGTAGCAGGATGTGTACTTGCCTTCTACCTCATACCCGGGTGGTGTGGCCGCTCAGGCTGACGGCAGCCATCCTTTCCACAGAGCCGGGGGGGGGAGGGGCGCATGGAGTGGAACAGCATCGGGAACTTCCTCAATGCACTGCGCTGTTCGCATAGTGCATTGTGGGATTCCTGGCAGCAGCGAAGTAGTCGTAAATTCCTAGGTGTAGCCTCACCCACCCAAACAGCGGCCAGAGGAATCCGTTTAGCAGGAAGCAGTGCATTTCAGTGGGCATTCCCTGCCATTTGATTGAGGACACTAACCCACCAGAGCACTTGCATGCTGACGGTACTTGCTTTAATCAGGTAGCGCTAGGAAAGACTCCTGCCTGAAACCATGAAGAGCTGCTGCCAGTCAGTGGGGCCCAGGCTCTGACTCTAGGAAGGCAGCTCCCTCTGTTCCTAAGATAGGTAGCATGCTAATCAACGGCTGGAAGAGCAAGAGCATCACACTAGCCCTATGTCGAAAGCCAAGGGCTTTGCATCCCTGCTGAGACCCCAGATGGGGGAAAGTAACCTCCCTGCAGCACTACACCACTGCCTGGCAGCCTGGTTTCCTTCTCTCCCAACCACCCCGCCACTCGAGATCACCTCGCCACTCACCCCTGTGCTACCACAATACAACGTAAATAGATTTTTTAAAAAATATATGATTTGCTTGTTAGTTTCTCAGAATGGGAGAAAGATGTAGGCTAGATGGGATAGTGCCAATCCTTGATTAATACCAGCTCATTTTAAGATTCACATCAAGAATCCTCCCCTGCCCCCCACCGCTCTATCCACCAGAGCCCAATTTCCCTCCAGTTAGGATGGGCTCCACCAAGGCTTTCACTCACAACCACTGTATGGGGACTCAGATCTTGCAGCTGGTGACGTGACAGGCTCTCACTCCTCAGAATCAGGAAGATGGGGCCTCTGGGGGTTCGCCTGCCCCTCTTTGTGTCTCTTCACACAAAAGTGTTCTTGCTGGGCTTCTCTACAGGCTCCTGGCACAGTTTCTTCGGGTAGGGCTCCACTGCTTCCCCAGCCATCTTGAACACTTGACAACCCAAGTGAATTTCAGCTCCTCCTTCCTTATACTACTGCTTCCCTGGCACCACATGTTCTCTTTCACCCTGTCTCCACAGTAGCTGAATGGTCATTACAGCTCTGAATTCAGCTGGTGACTGGACTCGGTGGTCCTGCACGGTCTGCTAACTGACCCAATGATTTGTTCAGCATCTTTGCCCATTTTCATTGGATCAGTCTGGGTCCCTAACAGTTACATAGTGTGATGAGGTAGGCAAATCACCTCAAAATCAGGTACCTACACATACACACATAGTACACACATACCTTTGATTCTGATGTGGATCTTATTATAACTGGCACAAATTCTCATATTTCCTACTTTCTTTCAGACCAGAACTGCAAGATTTGCCTAGGGACCTCCTGAAAGTTGAATTTTACCTCTAGCTTCCATTGCTGCATCTTTTGCTAAAATGCACGCTGAAAATGAATAGGGACACTTGGGGTTCCTTGCTTGATCAGGCTGTCATCTCCCATATTGATTTTGTGTTGGGCTAACCAAGTGCAGCCTATGTCATTCTCACCACAACTGAGGACATCTGAAGACAGTAGCAGAACCTCTTGAGCTGCCTGTATGTGCTCCAGCTTCAAGCTGCCTTGATTTAAGACAAATATCTTCCAGATTTGACGCATTCCAGGGGCTACTGGCCTCAGGCCTCCCTTCAGACAATCTCAGCAGGTTGGCATAGATTGAATGCTTCAAGCCAGAATTCTCTTGCAAGGTAAACACTAGGGATGCAAATGCTTCATACCAGGGGCGTAACAAGGCTGGAGTGGGCCCAGAGACAAAATTTTAAAATGGGCCCCTCGCTGATGAAAACAATATATAGTCATGTGACTTGCCTCATGTGACTTGCCTCTGGGGGCCCCCTCGAGGCGTGGGGGCCCCCAGGCAGCCGCCTCCCCTTGCCTAATGCAACGCAATTCGGGTCAAGTCTGTAGCTGACTTTCTTGGGCAAACAATGAGTTAAAGGAGAAGGCGACTCGAATATTCTAGTCTCTTCATTTTTGCTGAATGCCTTAGATCTATGGCCATCATTAGGCAGACTCTGTTGCAACAACTCCCTTGAAATAACATCCATTTTAGATTCTAAGCGTGAGGCCATCAGAATTATATAATGCTATGTGGCTGCAGTAAGAGAGCCAAATCGTGAAAGAAGAAAGTTCTGGTCAGGTAATTTCCCCTTAGTTTGTATTTCAGGGAAAGTTTCCTCAAGGGAATTGATTACCTCTTCCTGGTGATCCTCCTGCAAATCCTCCTGGTCAGCCAATAAATCCAAACGATTATAAAGAGGTATGTTTGGTTTGTCCTTTGAAGGAATTAGAAAGGCATCCAACTTCTGTTGTTTAGAGGAGCGTTCCGTAGGCTGGTCTGGGGGAGAGGAAGGGGAAAGAGCCGCTCACGTTCTTTTCTTCTTGGTCATTATAACTTGTAATCAGCAAAGCTTTAACAGGGAGGCAGTCAAAATACAGTCTATCTTCCAGGCCGGAGATAAAATACCAATAAAAAGCCCAGAAGATTTAAAAAAGATTCAAAATAGGTGGAGGCTGACGGAGCTTAATAGAAACACAACCGCACCGGTAGAAAGCACCACCGGAAGTCCCTTGCCTAATGGTAGTTACGCCCCTGCTTCATACCAATGACTGCCCCTTCTCACAGCACCTGCGGGTCTGTCCGTAGGTTGGCTATAGGCACCAGAACTTCACTTCTTTTCCTCTTGAGCATCACGGATCCCACAAGGCATGCTAGCCAGTTGGCAAGCTTCAGTTCAAACAGACCATCCTGATCTTTCCAGTTTCTGCCCCGCAGTCAGCCTCAAATAACCATCTCACTTCTGGAAAGTGCAACAACATTACTCTTCACTTCAACTTCGTAAACTGATTGTAACGTTCCGCGTTCCACAGACCAGAAGCTTTGCTCCATTAGCTACTGGAACTATCAGTCCACAGGGTATGAAATGCCTCTCCTGTTCTTTGTTAACTTGCTCCCAAAACTGGCTATGAACAATTGATACCTGTGCACCTGAGTCCAGCAGAAACTGGTACTGTACAACTTGCAGATTTCCTTCCAAAGAGTATCCCAGGCCTTCCGCCTCAGCAATTAACATTTCATTGTTTGAGCCACCATCTGTGTTGGCAGTGGATTGGCCCCCATCCACTGCCTTCCTTAGTTTCCCTCTTTTGGATCTCCACTGTGCAGAGAATATTTCCAACGAAAATGACATGGGCTTCCACAGTTCCTGCATCCTTTACTTACTTTCTTACAAAGGGTTGATCCCTTTGATTTAGCCTACGTGCTCCAGTCACTCTTGCTTTGAACCACCTTTTTTAGCCTATGAAGTTCACTACAGATATCTCGGGAGGGGGGTGCCCTGCTATCACTTGCATATTCAACTGCTCATCAGAAATGACTCTTGTTTCCTTGATTGTGTGAACATGCCCTTCGGTTTCCAGAGCCTGGAAATTTTTTGTTTCCAGTTTTCTAGCCTTTTCCAGTTCTGGGGCCAATTTGATGGCATTAGCCCAATGCCAAGACCGTCCTAACTGGAACTGGAGGTGCATTTCTCCTTTGAAGGCATTGTTAGCAATCTGGCCTCTAGCCATCAGATCCTGCACCTCTGCACTAGTTCCAGGGAAAGCTTTCACCGCTAACTCTCTGAGGGCAATGCCAAGTGCTTGCAATGATTCTTCAGGGCCTTTCTTATAATGAAGGAAAAACTGCTCCGTCCCAATCTGCATACCCACTAGGTCCCAGAGAAGTTCTTAATGCTTTCATCACTTGCATATAATATGTCGTATGTCTCTGCTGAGCCCACAATACTCTCTCCTGGCCTTTCCCATAAGTAACAGACTCAGGTGCTTTAAGTTAAGGCAGGGACTCTCAAACTTAGGTCTCCAGGGCATTTTCCGGATGAGATTTGCAACGCTTAAAGTGTTGCAAAGTGTAATGGAATGAGGCAGCAGTTTGAAACCGCAAGCGCAGCGATTCTCAGGCAGTATGATATGCAATGTGACAAGGTTTTGCCCGTCCATACTGCCCATCACTGCAGCAGTTTTTCCAGGCAGGGAGCTTCCATATTCCACCTCTGGAACACATCCACTGGCCCCTCATCCTCCCCAATTTCGGGCCAAAGGGGTTGCAGAGGGAGAAGGGGATTACTGATATGATGGAACTTAAAGAATAAATAAATCTCAGTGCACTTGTGAAAATCCACCAGTAGGGGGATGCACTGTTCCAAAACAATTCCTTTTGTCATAGCCGGCTTGTGCAAGGCAAGCAGGGGTTTTAAAAAAAGATTAATCCAATGGTGGTGGAGGAGGGAAGAGGCGGAGGGTAGGGAAGTGCTCCTCCAGTGAGGATGAGAAATCTGAAGACGCGGTGGGGGGGCGAGGGAGTGGGCTGCCCAGGAGAAGGTCTGGTCTCTGTGCCCCGCCCCCCACACAAGCAAGAGCAGTGGCTCTTCTCGGACTAGCAGTCCTGGGCTTTCCCTAACCTGGGCTGTCTCCACCGCCACCACTTCCAGTCCCCGTATGTGCAGGGCTGGCAGAGGGGCTCCAGAAAAGCAGCGGATTTGCAAGGGGGAGGAGGGGCCGCCCAAAAGTGCCACTCCTTTGGCAGGGAAAGGGGTGGAAGGGAGCCTCTTGCCCACCACCCCCATCAAAAGCAGTGTGTGCCCCCTCCCTTCCCCAACCATAAAATAAAATACAATACAATAAAATAAAATAAAATAAAAATAACTGTCCACACTGCAAAATCCTGCAAGCATAAATAACGTGACAAGCCTCCCTACAACGGAAAAATACAGCTACTTTCCTGAAAAACATTTGCCACGTTAGAGGGCAATTACGAAACAATTAAATCTGAAACAGGGCATGGGAAATATGAACGGTACCCTGCTGACAACATAACGACACTGATGTCGTGACACGGGCAAAATGGAGGGGCACTTTGTAAACACGTAGCGAAGCTGTTACCGCGCATAATCTGGAAAATGACCGGATGTTGGTGGACTACAATCCCATCATCCTCAGTCACAATGACCAGCATGATGGGTGCTGTAGTCCAACCACACGTGGGGACCCAGGTTTGAGAGCCCCTGACTTCAGGCTTTCATCCCAACCATTTAACTCACCTGCTGTTCCATGCTCCTCTGACCAAACACCCTTCTTTTTCTCCACTGCATGGCATAGGATTCAATAGTTGATTAAATGTCTACCTCTTCATTCATTTTGTATTCTGTATAACAACCATTAATTTATACTGTCCTTCCTAATGGTGCAGCGGGGAAATGCTTGACTAACAAGCAGAAGGTTGCCGGTTCAAATCCCTGCTGGTACTCTATTGGGCAGCATTGATATAGGAAGATGCCGAAAGGCATCATCTCATACTGCGCAGGAGATGGCAATGGTAAACCCCTCCTGTATTCTACCAAAAGAAAACCACAGGGCTCTGGGGGTGCCAGGAGTCAAAATTGACTTGACAGCACCCTTTACGTTTACCTTCTAGACCAGTGCAGGGGCGTAACGATAATAGGGCAAGGGGAGACCGTTGTCTGGGGGCTCACTGCCTTGGGGGGCCCCCCAGAGGCAAGCCACATGACTGACTCCCCCAGCCACACAGCTGCCGAGGCTTCCTTCAGTTGTATTCATCCTCCGAAATTGATGAGGGTGTTAAGACCTGGAGCTACCAGAACAGCATGTCTTTCTCTAGTAATATCCTATCTGCCACATTGTTACCGTTGCCCCAGATCCCACTCTGCCCCACGGCAGCCAATCTGTGACGGGCCCTGGGGGTGCCAGCAGTCAGTGGGATCTACCAAATGAGGCCAGAGAACCTAACTTAATGGGCAAGAGCAAGAAGCCGGTTCAAGGTAAATCAAACATCAGTAGCCCTAAAGACACATATCAAACAGAGCAAACAATGACCATTGCACTAGGTAATACTTCCCCCCCAACAGATCCCAATCTCCAGAGGTGTCCCTCCCCACAGAGCCCCCTCACCGCTCCCGTCATCATTGCCTGGCCCTCAGCACTGCTCTCTGCCTTCAGGATCTGTCGCAGCAGGACCGTCTCCTCAGGAAAGTCTCCGTCCTTCCAGCCTTCGTCTCTCCTCCTCCTCCTCCTCCTCCTCCTCCTCCCCCCGGGGCTCTTCCTTCCCCCTCTTCTCTCTTCCAACTTCTCACTCACCAGCAGCTCCAGCAAGAGTTTTACTGGAAGACTGGCCTGGTTACCTAGGCGACCTCCCTCCCTCCCTCCCTGCCCACCTGGTTACCTAGGCGACCTCCCTCCCTCCCTGCCCACCTGGTTACCTAGGCGACCTCCCTCCTCCCTCCCTGCCCACCCCCACCCCACGGCCTCCTCTTAGACATTGCCTGTGATGGCGTTTTTCACACTCGGTGCTACAGAATCACCCTGGGCAATCCGTGGCAACTCCACCGTGGAGCCTTAATGCCTTCTTTTGCAAAAGTGCGTCCCCCAAAATTGGAAAGGGTCCACCGCCCTCCCCCCTGCTGCTCCGTACAAGAGACGCCCTTTTGCTGAGTTAGGAAGACGTAACTCTCATAGTAGCGCCTGGATGGGGAGGTGACTGACCACCACAGACCAGCACCCCTCTCGCCAGACTCCTCAGACCCTTCCTGCCACCAGCTGTCCCCCAAAATGGCTTGGGGGAAAGGCTGCTTGCTGGCTTCGGCCTGCTCACAGGCAGGGACAAGGTGCAGGGCCCAGCCCGCCACCAGAGGCACTCCACTGGTTCTGCTTCAGCCTAGACTAGAGTCTGCCTCTCCCTGCACTCTAGAGTGATGTCTCTGTGATGCTGGGTCGCTGTTAGGCCTTGTTTCTGGGTCCCCATTTGTGTCATATTTCATTACCTGCAAAAAGGAAGCAAACCAGGAATTCAGAAGACACCTGGCCATTCCCTCTTTCCTAGGAATATCAGTTATGCGACACATTGGAATATACCCATTTGAGCAATGTCAATGTATTCACCTCTTATTTTGTTATTTCCGATTTCCAAGTTAACATGTACACACGTTGGCTAACTCCACACAAACTGCTGCGTATGAAATTGCCACCCTTTGTTCACTCTTTTTCCAGACAGTAGCATTGCAGCCTTTTGCATTCCAAGTTGTTCTGTGTTTTCCTCTTCTTTTTGTCCAGACATGATTTGTGGTGATGTTTCAAATTTTTCATTGCAATTGCTGCTCCATTGCGCCAAATGCCATTGGATGGTGGCTTTCAGATGCAAACCACTGTTTTAATTCTGCTGCCAGATATCTGCAGAAAACCACTCAAGAGGTACTGGGTGGAAGCAACCACAATCAAGAGAGAAATTGACCTATCAGAGGCAACATTTGATCCATTGCAGCTTGGTTTATCACTCAAAGCAAATCTGTGAAGAAAGAGACATTCTGGAGTAACTCCCATCAGAACGTGGGGATTTCCTGCTAGAAAACAGTCCTGATCCAGAGCCCAGTTCCCCCCACAGTGTTACTGTTGAAATGAGCAGCAGCAGCAGCTGCTGCAGGGTGCTATAGAGAGCCACAACGGAAGCACAGTCTCTGCCCTGAAGAGGTCCACAGGAGAAACATTTGGAAAGAAAGAAGGAGGGGGAAATAAGGGGGAAGAGGACAGAGGCACTCTTCCCCCTGGACTTCTGGGTAGAAGCCCAGGGACTCCACACCCCCTGGGGGGCCAGCCCAAATCCTCCTTAGTCTGTCCCAGGGGATGTGGTTGCCTTGCAGACAGCCCACACTGTGCCAGGTGGCCAAGCATGACCTCCACTTTAGAGACAGAGAGGAAGTGGGGAAAGAAATATGTAAGATGGGAATATATTAAATTGCATGTTGAAATGATTCTGCTAATGCATATTTGCATAAACATTGATTGGATTGATTGATTGATTAAGTGCCGTCAAGTCGGTTTCGACTCTTAGCGACCACATAGATAATCTCCAGGATGATCTGTCTTCAACTGGACCTTTAATGTCTCTCAGTGGTTCATTCATTGCTGTTGTACTCAAGTCCATCCACCTTGCTGCTTGTCATCCTCTTCTTCTCTTTCCTTCAACTTTTCCCAGCATTATGGACTTCTCAAGGGAGCTAAATCTTCACATAATGTGTCCAAAGTATGATAGTTTTACATAAACCTGTTTTATATTATTACATTCTTGTGAGTTCCGTTGCTGCTTCTTTATTTTATACATTTATATCCCGCTCTTCCTCTGAGGAGCTCAGAGCAGTCTACATGGTTATATTTTTGTCCTCACAACAACCCTGTGAGGTAGACTAGGCGGAGAGATACATGATTGGCCCACAGAGTCACCCAGTGAGTTTCATGGGTGAATGGGAATTCGAACTCGGGTCTTCCCAGTCCTAGTCCAATACTCTAACCACTACGCCATGCTGTTTGTACCCTCATGAACCCACATGTTAAAAATACTGCGTGTGTCACGGTGTGTGTGTGTGCGTGCAGGGGGATGATGTTTAACTTGCAGTGGGTGGGGGTGGGGTGGGTCTCCAAAGGCCTTTATATCCAGGCTACAAAGTTACCTAGATGCACCTCTGGGGAAGGATAGGTGTTCACTTACATTTGCTCATGCTCAGTTTTAGTAGAAGGTAAAGATCAGCGTGCCAAAGGCTTCACAGAAAAGCTAGGTGCTCCTCGGAATATCCCAGGAAATGTGTGGCTGAAGCCATTTGAGCACACATTGCCTGCATTCCAAGCAGGGTCAGCTCTTCCGATGAAGCAAGAGATGCGCTGAATCGGGCACAGCTTGCTGGAAGCTGCAGAGCGCCACCCACTGGGCTGGGAAGGTGCCGCTGCTGATGGAACTTGAACAAAAGCAACAACAGTCTCAGAGTGTGCTGTGCCCTCAGCCTGAGCCCCGAACCCCTCCTGTGTGTCTCGGGGTGGGGGGCTCATGCCTGTCTCTTTTAGGGCATGGAATCTGCATACAAGTGGATTGCAATTTGCAAAGACAGACAGACTAGCTGAGCTGGGGGGTGGACTCGGCTTCCCTTTGTTCTGCTCAGTCTGAGTCAACAAGTCATCAAGTCAAAACAAAGGGACTCTCTTTGTTTTGCAAAGAGACTCTCAAACAAACTAGACCAGAGCTAGTAGAAAGAGGCTCTCCTCCTCCCCTTGCTTGCTCTCTGGGCTAGACTCTCTGTACATGCACATAGTCACTCCTCACCTCATGGGTGAGGCTCTTCAGATCAGAGTGAGGAGAAAGGAGACATGGGGAGCAAGACCACAGGCACAGTCTCATTTCAAAGAGGAAGCATCCTTTAGCATTCCTATTTCAAAAACTGTAAGCAAAAATGGAGGGGTGCAAATGGGGGATGTTTTGTGAAATGGGGAGATACCGGGCATGGAATCACTCTGTGTCTGTGATTCTGGAGATGGCAGAGTACTGAATGCAAAAAATGCAGTGCCTGTAGAATCCAGGGCAAAAATGCAAAAATGCAGTATGTTTTAGTTGCTTAATGCAGTATAATGTTCAATTTAATTTCCATTTCACACCATTGCCATCTCCTGAGCAGTATGAGATGATCCCTTTCAGCATCTTCCATGTAGCATATGTATCAATGTGGTGTAGTGGTTAGAGTGCTGGACTAGGACTGGGGAGACCCAGGTTCAAATCCCCTTTCAGCCATGAAACTAGCTGGGTGACTCTGGGCCAGTCACTTCTCTCTCATCCTAACCTACTTCACAGGGTTGTTGTGAAAGAGAAAATTAACACCGCTCTTGGCTCCTTGGAGGAAGAGCGGGATATAAATGTAATAATAATCTGTAAGGGACAGAGGAGCCATGAGATTTCATAACCCCATGAGAAATGAACCTGTTCTTCTATATGCCTTAAATAATATAGCTTGAGGGGCAGATACTTTTCTCTTCTCAGCTATCCTGGAGACCTTACTTCTTGTAAAGTCAGAGCCAGAGGTGAGGGGCGGGAGGTGAGATATAATGTTTTTGTGTGCCACACTGTGCATGGCGCATTATTTGCATGTAGGAACATAGGAAGATAGGAAGCTGCCATATACTGAGTCAGACCATTGGTCTATCTAGCTCAGTATCGTCTTCACAGACTGGCAGCAGCTTCTCCAAGGTTGCAGGCAGGAATCTCTCTCAGCCCTATCTTTGGAGAAGCCAGGGAGGGAACTTGAAACCTTCTGCTTTTCCCAGAGCAGCTTCATCCCCTGAGGGGAATCTCTCCCAGTGCTCACACATCAAGTGTCCCATTCATATGCAACCAGGGCGGAGCCTGCTTAGCTAAGGGGACGAGTCATGCCTGCCAGCACAAGACCAGCTCTCCTTCTGTTGTATCCGTTTGAATCTGTACCTGACATTTCCATCAGTTCCCCCTAATGGTCCTTTCAAGTGGCAATCACAGAAGCTGATGACAAAGGTGTGCTATCCCTTTAAATGCCACAGGCCTTGGACGGTTCTAAGCCAGGCCTGCCTTCTGACAACTGGGATGGATTCTTCAGCCTTGAATTTTTCAAACAGGCTTGGCTGCTGTTCCCTGATGGCTTGCTTGAATTCTTGCAGTCCTCAATTCCGTCCGTCTTTATGTTATGTTATGTTATGTTATTTATTTATTTATTTATTTGTCAGACTTATATACCGCTCTATAAACTATGCAGAGATCAGGGAGGTTCACAACATGATAAACAATGAAAACAAATGAACAATGAAAATCAAACTATTAAAACTGGGTAGCCATTCCCCAGGTCATCAGTATCTAGCCAGCAATGACTCTCTTCCCTGGTAAACTGACTTCCTGAAAGGGAACAGGCACCTGAGCTCTTTGCCTGCCCTTCCTCCTTCAGCTCTGACTCCATCTTCAGCCTTCTTCCTATGACTTCCGTCCCATGCAGTATCTTCCACCCAGTCTGCCTGAAACCCCCATCACAGGCCCTTAAGTGTGTCTGCGTGTGTGTGTGTGAGAAAGAGAGTGGTGTGCACACACTGCCTTGATAGTGCTGCCCAGAAGAAAACTCTTTCTGCTCACTGATGGTAAGAATTAGAGGGGACACTGGTGGGAGGGCAGAAACTGGTGGGGAGAGAGAAAATAAAACAGTGCTATTGTAGGACTGAAGGGAAGATTATCAAGTGACTTACAGAGTGAATTAAGATGCCATCCACTTCAGTTTCTAACTATCCTGCAGGAACTGGGCTACATAGGAACACATCTATCCAAACTATTTCATTAGCATAGAATGGTGCTTTCTTAATAGTTACAAGTGTGGGATGGAAAAGGCCTTTTCAGAAAGCTGCTTTGTAATTGCTTTGTAGAAAGTGTGTTTGCAAGTCAGTGCCTCTGTGGGATGGGAAAGTACAGACCAAAAGGAAGTGTTAAGTCAGCTATCTGCCCAGAGCAGAATAAGTGGGGGTTTGCAGCAGCGGGGAGAGCTAGGCTCCCCTGAATAGTAACTGTATTGTTCTAGGAATGTGAAGGCTTCTTCTGTTAATTAATTCTCTCTCTGCTGCGAAAGAGAAACTTAGAGCGCAAAGTCCAGCCTCTATGCAAGCATATGTACGAATGTAATGAACTGATTGCTTCTTTGGGGCTGAATGTTGATGCCCAGCTATGTAGTTATGCCAAAGTATAAAAACTTGTGAGCCAGGCAGCTGGGCACGTCTCTCAGGTTTTACCGTTAGGTACTGGGAGCGTCACCAGCGCTGGTTTTCAATAAACGGTGATTTTGCTTCCTTCCATCATCCTTGTTCGTCTGGTTTGTGGTAACTGGGGGCCTCCCAGGTAACATAAACTGGTGCCGTTAATTCTCGGATGGTAAGCTGGTGATTTGCCTGCCCATCGGTGGCTACTTGGGGGTCCCTTTCTCACGTCGTGGGAGAGCAACCCTTCGGCGCCACTTCTCCCATTGTAAGAAGGAAGGTCTTGACCCCCGGCGGCGTGAGACCCAGACTCCCAAGCCCACCGAAGACGGGCGCGGAACGAGGCACACCAACGCAAGGGGTCCGGACAGGTGAAGTATTGGGAGTCCCGGGATGGGTAGGAGACCAAGGGAATAGCCCAGCCTAGGTCAAGGGCCGCTGCAGGCAGAGGGCACTGCCTAAAAGCAGGACAGGCTCTAGGAGGAGTTGGTGTGAATGTGTGCCGTTTGAAAGTTTGGTGAGTGCAGAGGGGGACCCCAAAGGGGGAAACCCACCCCGAGTGTGGCCCTGCACTGGCAGAGGCGGGACTCCTGAGTACGTTTTCTGTCCCGGCGACGGGAGGAGAGCGGAAACTGGAGGTGCGAGGTGTGAATTTGTCTGTCTAAAATTCTTTTGTGCCTCACTGCGTGGATCCCTTACCCGCAGTCCGTCAGCCCCCCCCCCCCCGAACTGTCTGTTTGTTTAGAGTGTAAGAGAGCAGGCCTCTGGGAAAACAATGGGAGGGGAAGGGTCGATGCAGAAGAGCTTCAAGCCAGGCTTGGGGGGGCTCTGAGGGACTTCAGGCTACAGAGTCCCGAGAGCCAGAGGCCCAAGCCTGCCAGGACCGTGTGAAGCACTTGGGGTTCCGTATCCCCAAGGCCAGTGGGAATTAGGAACACGGTAGGAAGGAGGCAGTTTGCTCTCTCCCCCAACTCAGAAATCAGGAAGGCAGGATCATTTTGATCCTGGCCCACTGAAAATGTTAGGAATCCAGAAGGCGTGGAACATAGGTACCAGGTTGGTCCCTGAGACCAAATGCCTTTCCCCATGGCTCGGGAGCTGTTGCAAGCAACAGGCAACCCTCTGAGTAGCCATGAGGGCAGAGGCCCAGGCAAGCAGGCTGGGACCATTTGCCCAGCAGAGATGGAGGTAAATCTCAAAAGGAGAAGTGCAAGTTGCAGGAGATTGGCACAGATTCACTTGGAAAGATGTAGAGAGGTAGAGATGTTTCAGGAGGTTTATTTGGTGCATGTGATGTAAAGGCTGGTTAATTGTTGAAAGGCAGATGGAAAGGGGCTGGTTTAAGGAAAGGAAAAGGAAAAGTGTGAAGTACTGAAGGTTTGGCATGTTGTTTGGAGTTGCTTGTTGTGAAGCCAGGAAGGAAATGTTTGGGTGGTTGTAGGACAAGGAGGGACAGACAGAAGGTGGAGAAGCAGGGTTGTAGGAGAGCAGAGAAGGAAAGCAGCAGACAGGGGAGAGGAGATAGAAAGGAAGTGGAAGGCGTGGTGGGACGGGAAACCGGAGGCCACCAAAGTCCTGATAGCGCAGGACGAAGCCGGGAGCCTTCCAGTAGGCTTGGGCAGAGAATGCCCAAGGAAAGTCTCATGGCCAGAGACAAAAGGTTAACTTTTGGCGGCCACCACTTCAGAAGGCATGGGTAAGTTGAGCAGGAGAAGGAACAGGTCAGGATATAGAGGAGGGTCACAGGGAAGGAAAGGAGTGCCCCACGAGAAACCGGGAACTCCTGCCTGGGAGGCCGGTGGTCACAACACAAGTCTGGCAGAAGGATGCCACAGGGACAGGTGTTGGAAGACCACCATCACAGGGGCCTCCGAGAGGCAGGAGCCAGGAGACTTTGTCAGCCTGGCCTCCCCAAGGAGGGCCAGGACAAACCGGTTACCATCAGCACAGGGGGCCAGAAGATGAGACACAGTAAGGAGATCTTCTGCCTGCCCAAGGTTGTTTGGTGTACCCAGCAAGTGGCTGTTATGCACTGCAGGGGCTACCAAAGGGGGGATGGCAGGAAGGCACAAGGCAACAGGAGGGCTGACCAGGCAGCCCAAAGAGTGGCTGAGGGTCTGCAAGGAGATCCAGCCCGACAGGGGATCCTGTTGTCCAAACTCACAGATCTCTGGGACTCACAGCACCCAGAACACCCAGAGGATGAAACCAGGATGGCTGAGTCACCAGCCAGGGACTAGGTCTGGTTCCTTTCAGCCAGACAGCAGGCAGGCAATGCCCAGAGGGTTGGGACACGCGTTGGTAGAACACTACCATCAGTCCACCCACAGGGGAAGAAATGGCCCCGCAAGGCTACTGCAGGAATCCCTACATGTCTACAACGTGTCTGCTTAGGGAAAAAGCTTGTGCACGTTACGTGACATGTGCCAGGAAGGAGCCCATTGTGCTCCTTGGGGCTCAGGTAGTAGAGGCAGCCCTAACTGAGTATATCCAAATTGACTTCACTGATTTTCCCGGGCAGGGACAGTTCACCAAGTCCCTGCACCTGCTCACACCAACACGGGGTGTTGACAAAAGGGAAGTTTTCAACGGAATGAAAAGAATGTTGATTTATAGACCATTTTGCTAGTGACTGTGTTTTCTTGGGGTTTCTTTGTTCCGCTTGACTGGTTAACTTGCTCATGGGTGAAGCCCTAAACAGACTTAAATGTTATATCACAGTTTATTTTGTTTAAATGCAGTTTGAAATATGTAGCTGTTCATTTTGTTGTGTTTTTAAAATGATATTTAAAATGTGAACTTCCCTGTTTTCCATCAAAAATGTTTGTTTAAATGTTAACTGTGACTGATGCTAATTTCAGGGGAGCTGTGGGTGTGTATATGTGTGTATGTTTCTATGGGTGCCCAGAGATGCTTCGGTGAAGATTCTGTTCCTGAGAACTTTCTTTCTGTTCAGTTCTGTTTCTATTAGGCTTTGTGTGAAATGCCACATTTTGTTAAAATGCAGAGGGTATTCTGCCTTTCTGCCTATTTGTTTTGCTGATGGGTGTGTGTTTTGGTCATATATGTGAGAGTGTTTTGGTGATTTGCTATATAGAGGCTGGGTTGTATATATATGCTGAAGAAAGGGCGAGTTCTGTCCACTCCATTCTCCCAAATGTCTGATTGTGTGTGTCCTTGCCATTCAGATGCAATTGTTTTTGCCAAATGTGATTTTATACTGAAGTATTGGCTTATGGTGATTTCCTTATTACAAACTTGTAATACTTTCTTGAGCTAAAGAGAGCTTGGAGAAAAGCTTTGTATTAATGTATACTTTTAATTTTCTTTATATTTTCTGTATGGCCTATGGCTGTAATGAAATTGCTTGACTAAAAAGAGGGGGCTCTTAGATTCCTCTGACTCTGTTTCAGTTGTTTTTGTATAGACTGTACATGGAAAAGTGTTTCCAACATGGAGTCGGGCAAATGCTAAATTATGACTGGAGTGTAGTCTCCTCACTCCCAATATTGGGTGAAAAGGAAGATCTCTGAACAGCAACTTGTCATTGTGGGTAAGAAGGAAAAGAGATTTTAAGTCAGATAGTCAAATGCAGTTATTGTTTTATATTTTTGTAATATGGATGAAAGATTTCTGCTAATAGATTTTGATGTAAACTAAGAGTATTATCAATGGGTCTGAGGCTTAAAATTTATAAATTTGTCCCACCGCCAGCCCTGCTTTGCTTTCACAGGGAACTTTAGGACTCCAGATTATTTATACCAAGTAGCAGAGAGTTCCAAAGGACCAGTTTGCATTTTACCTGGAAAACCTCCCAGCTTTAAAAGGGATCAAGTTTTTGTAACCCACACCCTGTTTTCACAGCTCCTGATTAGAGATTTGATAATAAATTGTGTTTATCACAGGCTTCACTCTTCTGCAAGACTATGGACAATCTCTGATAACATTTTTTTTAATTAAAGAAGCCTGTTTGTTTCATGAGACTTTAAACCTCGCAAAAGAGATTTTCAACAAGGTATAGTATTTTTGTTTGGGGCAAGGACTATTTCTTTTATAGGTTTTTCTGAGGATATTGTTGCCCTACCAAGCTTGCTAGTGATGAGGCTGAAGACGGAGAGCTGGAACACTACCTACACGTGGCTTAGATGGGGGCAGTGAAAATCCCAAAGGCCAGATGTCACTGACGAATCATGAAGTCAGATACACTGGATGGAGATTGATTGCCCTGACAGAAGTCTGTAAGTATGTAGGCAGCCAACGTAGTGGTTAGAGTGCTGGACTAGGACCAGGGAGACCTGAGTCTGAAGCCTCATTCGACCACACTGCTGGGTGACACTGGGCCAGCTATTTAAACGGCCTGGCCTGCTTCGAAGGATTGTTGTGAAAAGAAAAAACTTATGTAGTACACGCTCTGGACTTTTCGGGAGAACAGCTGGATATTCGAGCACTGGAGTTTATGTTGTGGCCTCTCGAGTGATAAGACTGTTTGACCTGTCAGATTTTAATGCCTTTCTAGTCACAAACCCACAAGGGGGTATGGATGTGAACATTATTATTTTCTCTTTTTGATTTTCATGGTTTTTGCCTCCTGCTCAGGATTGCTCATCAGGTGAAGTAAATGAGGACATTATCCCCTATTTTGGACTTTGGGGGGAGAAAAGTGGGCAAGCAGGAAAACAAAAACATAAATTGGAAAGAAAATGCCAAAAGATCAAATTGAAAATAGCCTCAGGTTTATTTATTGTATTGGGCTACTCAGGAACTCAGTTTCAGCATGTTGTCCCTACCCAGGGGAGGGAAATTGGTAATACATGCATCTGTCTTTTATTTCTAGCATAAGCAGGATTGCCTTGAACTGTCTCTCCCGAGAGGGATGTCTTTCTGTTACAGACCAAAGCAGTGGTCAAGTGAGAGAGAGAGGAGCTTTCAGAAGAACCGGCAGTGTGACAGACCGGGCTAACTATCATCAGCAACAGCTGCTTCCTGAAGGGGGTTCACCATTTGCATTCCCAGTCCAGGCCAATGATGACGGAACATCCATCGGCTGCCCTGTCTTGTGTTCGAGGAAAAGGCCGTGATGCAGGTTTCTTGTTCCTGATCCTCCTGCATCCCAGAGTGCTATAGTTAAAGACTTGATGCCAAATATCTGAAGAAGGCCTGAAGGCTAACAGGCCAGCCAGATATTATACGACATTATTCCACATTGCCCATAAGGGGGGAGCCAAGGTTCTCAAGCACATGGACATCCGAGCTTGTCTATGAACACTAGCCAAACAAGCCGTGCTTGCCGAGCCAAAACTAACACTCAGCTCCGCACAGCAGTGTACCAAAATCGGCTAGCACTTGACTATGTGCTAGCAATGGAGGGTGGTGTGTGTGGAAAATTCAACCTGTCTAATTGTTGTATCCAGATCAATGACCAAGGGAAGGCCATAGAGGAAATCACTGATCGGATGCGCAAAATAGCTCATGTTCCAGTCCAGAACTGGGAAGGCCTGGCCACGCCCGATTGGTTTGGAAATTGGTTTGAGTACTTTGGAGGTTTGAAAACCATGGCGGGAGGAGTTCTGATATTGCTTTTTGGTTGTTTATTGATACCTTGTTTATTACCCCTGTTTATCTCTTTGGGACAAGAGGCCGTTGAGAGAATAGTAAGAAAAGAAACTGCCCCCCATATAATGGCTATGGATACAAGGTTCCACAAGAAGAGAAGCCATAAAATGGCTTCTAAGGGGGGAGATGTGGGATGGAAAAGGCCTTTTCAGAAAGCTGCTTTGTAATTGCTTTGTAGAAAGTGTGTTTGCAAGTCAGTGCCTCTGTGGGATGGGAAAGTACAGACCAAAAGGAAGTGTTGAGTCCGCTATCTGCCCAGAGCAGAATAAGTGGGGGTTTGCAGCAGCGGGGAGAGCTAGGCTCCCCTGAATAGTAACTGTATTGTTCTAGGAATGTGGAGGCTTCTTCTATTAATTAATTCTCTCTCTGCTGCGAAAGAGAAACTTAGAGCGCAAAGTCCAGCCTCTATGCAAGCATATGTACGAATGTAATGAACTGATTGCTTCTTTGGGGCTGAATGTTGATGCCCAGCTATGTAGTTATGCCAAAGTATAAAAACTTGTGAGCCAGGCAGCTGGGCACGTCTCTCAGGTTTTACCGTTAGGTACTGGGAGCGTCACCAGCGCTGGTTTTCAATAAACGGTGATTTTGCTTGGTTCAATCATCCTTGTTCGTCTGCTTTGTGGTAACTGGGGGCCTCCCAGGTAACACAAGTGATACTTCATTGGAAGTATTAATAGTAACCTATAAGTAACAGAGCCAGCGTGGTGTAGTGGTTAGAGTGCTGGACTAGGACTGGGGAGAGCCGAGTTCAAATCCCCATTCAGACATGATACTAGCTGGGTGACTCTGGGCCAATCACTTCTCTCTCAGCCTAGCCTACTTCACAGGGTTGTTGTGAAAGAGAAACTCAAGTGTTGTCTTTTTAACGAAAGGCGGTATATAAATGCAAAAATAAATAAATAAATAAATAAATAAAAAGTGTGTAGTACACCGCTCTGGGCTCCTTGGAGGAAGAGCGGGATACAAAATGTTAATAATAATGATAATAATAATAACAACAACAGAAAACAGAGTTTAGATATCAATAGTTAACAGGAAAAAAATTAATTATTAAATGAAACAAAAAAGGGCTGTGAAACCCACCCATTCTGCTGAAAACCTGGCGCCCTCCCCACATATGTTCCCCCGCCCTCTCAGTGCCCCCAGTCCGGCCCTGGTCCCTCCGCTCCAACCCGATCATCACGCCCTGCTGCTGGCACCGCTGTTACTGTGCATCACGTGGACCTGCCTGGCGCCTGCGTGCAGCATCCCAACCATCTCCCGCTGGCGCCTCCTTCCTCTTCCCGCGCTCCAGACGCTGTGCTTGCTGTGACTCCCCTCTGAGCTTGTTGCGGGCATTGGGGGGGGGGTTAATCAACAAGCAGCAGCAACCAACCAAGCCAATTCTCTAGCCTGTGTTGTTTTCCTGCGTGCGGGTCTGGCCGTTACCCTTTCCCTGCTCTTGAGGGAGGACGGAGCTGCCTGAGCAGATGATACCAGACAGGGTGAAAAGCTGTGGAGGAGCTGCGCCCTGGAAGGAGTGGGAAACAGGTTCCCCTTTCCCTGCTTTTGAGGGAGGAGCTGCCTGCCTCAGCCTATTAAATCAGCGTTAACAATCAGCAGCCTGACATTGACTCAACTAAGTTTCCTTCAGCTGAGGTTGAAACCTTAGTATCATGATCCCAACCTGATCCATTTGTTTGTTTTCCTGGCTGTCCATGGTATCCTCCAAAGTCTCCTCCAGCACCAAAGTTCAAAAGTGTCGATGCTTTTTCTATCTGGCTTCTTCAAAGTCCATATATATTATATGCCTAATTATATTAGATACAGTGTTATGCACATAATTACATGAAATCTTTGTGTATTAAATTTTGAATACAGACTAATTGTATTTTGAATTTTTATTTTTCACGATAACTAAGGGTGCTCAAAAGAATGTTGCATCTGGGCGCCAGATCCCCTAGAGCCGGCCCTGCTTAGAGGTCTGTGTGTCAACATCCTCTCTCTCTCTCTCTCCTTTGCTTCGTCAGAGTATTACAGCAGAAATTCTCTTCCTGCCTTAATCAACAGAAAGCGGCTCTTCTGCAAAGCAACATCAAACCTATTATTGGTTTATTGAATTTCTATACTGCCTGATATAGAAATCTCTGGGCAGTGTTGCTGGGAATTGTTTGCTGGAATTTAGTTGCTGGGCATTGTTTAAGTACACCTAATGCTTCTTATCCCTTCCCTTCTCATCCCTCTAGTGGGTGACCCGATGGCAAGGTATCCCTGTCTGCTGTCTGGGTGCTGAATTCCCAAGACGCCTGCTTCTTGACCTTCAATTCACCTCCCAGTTAGGTTTACCAACCCTTCAAACAACCAGGGGCGCACGTAGGTGCCCATTTTGGTGCCCAGGCCTGAAGGGCTTCAGAGGGGGCCCCCCGCCGCCACGAGGCACACACTCCCTGCCACAAGCCCCCTGCTGCCACGAGGCCCCCCTTGGACATTTTCAGTGCAAACCTAGGGGGCCTCCTGCCGCCACTGCCTGCACACGCCACTGCCCTGGCCGCCGCGCCACTCCTTGCCCTTTTCGCCACCTTTTTGCAGCCACCATGTGCATGGCCGGTGAGGGTGGGGGTGATCCAAGCCGGCCTCCCTCCATGGTGGTGGTGGCGATGGGCGGAGCAGCCGCTGGGCCTGTCATCCAGGGGCTTGTGATGATCTACTCCCACTGTGCAGGTGCGCTGGAGTGCCTCGCAGTTCTCAAGGGCTGCTGGGCTGCTCCGCCCACCACCACGGAGGGGAGGCCTGCTAGATCAACCCCCCACCCCCGGCCACGCACATGGCAGCTAAAATTATGAAAAACACTGGAGGCTCAGCGCAGCCGGGCAGCGGCAGGGTGGGCACGGGGTGGTGGCTGGAGGCCTCGCTGACATTTTCCCCAAGGTCCGGGGGTAAGAGCGCCTCTGCATCCAACTGCCAATAGCAAGATATCTCCACAACCTGCTTCTCTGCACTAAGGAACAACTTAGGTGAGAAGAAAGATGTATATTTTCAAATACTCAGCCAAGGCAGCATGTGGCAAATGTAATTATTTATTTAATAAATTAACATTTGCTATAGAACAACAACAATTTCTTCTTCTTCTTCTTCTTCTTCTTCTTCTTCTTCTTCTTCTTCTTCTTCTTCTTCTTCTTCTTCTTCTTCTTCTTCTTCTCAAAGAAATAAAAGGTGGTTTTGATTGCAATGAGTTCAAAATAAAGTAGCTCAGCTCTGTCAACAATGGCTGTTCTGCTGCCTCTTTTTTTCTGACTGAAACATCCTCCATTTGGTTGTTCGGAGAAGTGCCTTTTCTTATCATTGCTTGTAAAGAAAATTGGCCTGACACTCTTTCTGTCTTACAAGCAGTTTGATGGTTCTATGACTGAAGTCCAGAATTTCTTTGATCATCTGCTTCTCGATGGACAGCATCGCCAAGCCATTAAGTCTTTGCCCCCAGATCCCCAAAGGAAGACAGGACACACGTGTATGGATGAAAACTAGGGCCACTTTATTAACTATAAACTATGCAGAGATCAGCAACAGGTATAACTATAACCTCCCTAAACTAGAGTGTGGGCAACTCCAATCCCCTTTTCGGGTAGGCACAGCCTCCTAGCGAGGGCTGAGCTCCTCTCACTGTTGGGCAAAGCAGCCAGGCTTGGCAGATGCCATATGAAACCTCAGCATAGCCCCACCAAGCCACACAGTTTACTGTGTCAAGGAGGTAGCCACCAGGGTCACCACCACTGTTCCCTCCAACATGGATCCCCAGATGTTGTGGACTACAACTCCCATAATCCCCAAGCAAAAGCCATTGTAGCTTGGGATTCTGGGAGTTGTAGTCAACATCTGGGAATCCCTGTTAGAGGAAACACTGGTCACCACCCCTCCAGCCCCAAAGCTTTGAGTGGGTCAGCTGAACAGTGCCCTAAAAGTGGTTCCTTCGCTAGGTGACCAGATTTGGCTTTTTGAAAGCCAAATTCTGGCTTACGGCTCATTTGACCCATGAGTATACCCCTTAGGCTCTGGCCACCTCAGACACCCCTGGGCCACAAAACCCTGAAAGGTTGTTCCATGAAACCATCTCTACCTGAAAGGTGCCTATGGCTGAGCACCAATCGAGGTCTTAACCTCCAAAGCCCACACTCACCTGCCAAAGTGACCACTTAACCTGCAACCAGACTCCCACCCCTAAAAAGGGGGTTATTCCCTTTAAAACACAGTCAGTGAGGAGTAGGCGAAAAAATCTCCACACAAAGCCAATCAGGTGAAGACCAAAAATTCCTACTCGGCCCATAAGCGACCAGCTAATCTCTCACTGAACTAGGGAGGGTGGGCGGGAGCCTCAAAGCCTGCAAAGTTCGGAGGAGGGAAGCATGTGTGCCGCATAAGTAGCAGCAGCGCCACACTGACCCCATTGGCCATCCCATGCATGTAGCCACTTCTCACAGAGGACGGCTACATGGGAGCCATGTCCTCCTGGTCAGGGCTGATTTGGCTTGATCTTGGACTGGACCACCTTTCCTGAAGGCCTGTTTGTTTCGCGATCAAACCATCGAACCAGCCTGGTTGTCAGGCTGGTTCAGAGAACCAGCCTGATGGCAATTGCCTCTGCTTACCTTATCCAGCTGGGATTCACCACCTAAAACAAAGACACAGAAACACACACACAAGAAATGTAGAGGAACACATTGATTAGCACTAGGAAGACCTGATGGCAAAATTGCCTCTGCTTAACTTACCCAGCTCGGATTTGTCACCTAAAAGAAACACACACAACACAAAACAACAACAAGGAATGAAAAGGAACACATTGCATAGCACTGGGAAGACCTGATGGCAATTGCCTCTGCTTACCTTATCCAGCTGGGATTCACCACCTAAAAACAAACACACACAAACACACACACAAGGAATGTAAAGGAACACATTGATTAGCAATAGAAAGACAGGATGGCAAAATTGCCTCTGCTTACCTTACCCATCTGGGATTTGCCACCTAAAAGAAACAAGCACACTCACACACAAATGAGGAATGAAAAGGAACACATTGCATAGCACTAGGAAGACCAGATGGTAAAATTGCCTCTGCTTACCTTACGCAGCTGAGATTTGCCAACTAAAACAAACAAATACACAAATGAGGAATGTAGAGGACTACATTGCATAGCCCGGGAAAGTGTTGGAGATGGACTACCAGTGCATCAACTTTTTGCACCAACTATCCTTATGACCACTAGGGGCATTGGGGGTAGAGATAGTGAGTAAGGGTCTCCCTAACAATTCTATCGGTCTCTACTCTATGACCCCTGATATGACTCTTCAGGTATTTCCTGTTGAGAGTCAGAAAGAATCCCTTCTTTTCCTCTTAGAGAGCAGATGGAAACATCTCTCTCTCTCCCGCACCTATTCATTATGTTGTTCTATAGATTACGGTTAGGTCTTTCTTATCCAAAGGTGTACTTCACCAATAAATACTTTGTATTTATTCTACAAGACTCTCCATGTGACTTCTCTAAATAGCTGCAACAACTAAACTCTGCAACTACTCTGTAACTGGAATGGGTAGCTTCTTTAGTGCTCTGCTAATTAACTGGGGGATAAAAATTACAACCCCCCAAGAGAAAGAGCTGCTGGCAAGATCGCCTCTGCTCAGAGGTGCACCTAGGTAATTTTGGAGCCTGGACCTAAAAGCCTTTGGAGCCCCCACCCATCCCCAATGCAAATTAAACATTTTTTAACACATACGTTCTTGAGGGCACAAACCACACCACCCAGGACTGACTAAAGATTATTTGGGAGCCCCCAAGGAGTATGGACACCAGGGGCTGCATCCCCAAAATCCAGGAGTAAAAGCGCCTCTGCCTCTGCTTACCTTACTCAGCTCAGATATGCCACCTAAAAGAAATGCACACACGCACAAACACACAAATGAGGAATGAAATGGGGCTGGAATGAAATGCGGAATGAAATGAGGAATGAAAAGGGGCATCAAGGAAAGGGCAGGTTTCCTACCTGTAACCGTAGTTCTTCAAGTGGTCTTCTGTGCGTTCACACTTGGGTTATGCGCCTGCGCAGAGACACGTTCTGGAACCTTCCAAAGCTTCACCCCCAAAAAGGAAAAAAGAGCGGGAAGACCCACTCCCTTTGTAGGTTGAACCACACACTACCTCAGTCAAGGAGACCGCCGCTCAACAAAAGAGACCAGCTGCTGTGGGGAAGTAGGGCGGGAGTGTGAATGCACAGAAGACCACACGAAGAACTACGGTTACAAGTAGGAAACCTGCCCTTCTTCTTCGTGGTCTCTGTGCATCACACTTGAGATCATAGTGAGCTAGCTTACCTGGCTGGTGGGAGCAGCCTAATGAGAGACTGAGTGAAGTACTGCCGTCCCCAAACATGCCTGATCTCTGGAACGAACATCCAGCGCATAGTGTTGTATGAAGGTAGACGTTTTAGCCCAGCTAGCTGCCCTGCAAATCTCCTCCAATGCAATTCCCCGCCAAAAGGCTTCCGATGACGCCACTGCCCTCATGGAATGGGCCCGAATAGGGCCCGGCAATTGCTTCTTAGCCAGCTGGTAGGCTAGACGTACAGTCTCTGCTACCCAGGATGAAACTCGCTGCGTTGATATAGGCATGCCCATAGATGAGCCTGAAAAGCTGACAAAGAGTCTCTCTGTCCTTCTGAGGGGTCTTGTCCAATCTACATAGAAGGCAAGAGCCCTCCGAACATCCAAAGAGTGGTAGGCCCTTTCTTTCTCTGAGCGTGGATCAGGGAAGAAAACGGGCAGCCTTAGTTCTTGCGCCAGATGGAACTCCGACACTTCAATGACAGGATCTTCAAAGAACAAGTCGCCATGGGTTCGAAAGGTGGCGACATTAACCGTGAAAGAACTAGTTGAAGGTCCCATATGGGCAACAAACGTGGATGAGTTGGGAACAAATTTAATAACCCTTTCAAAAACTTCTTAACCACCAGGTCAACAAACAGACCCAAATAACTGTGGTAGGAAGCAATAGCGGCCAAATGCACCCTGATGGATGCCTGTGCCAGTCCAGACTCTCTCAGAGCCAGAAGATATTCCAGGATAGTCTGGACCGGAACCTGATCAGGGGCTAGACCAGACTTCGCCACAAAATCAGAAAACTTCTTCCACTGGACAGGATAGCAGCGTCATGTAGATGGCTTCCGTGCTGCTTCCAGGACTTTAAGTACAGAGTCTGAGATGGAGGGGAGCGTCAGATCCTCCAAGCCGTCAGATGGAGGGATTCTACGTTCAGATGGATCCTGCGGGCCCCCTCCAATGTCAACAGTTCCAGGTATACCAGCAGGTGCACAAAGGTGTGGTTGGCCAATTGCAGGAGGGAAGTGAACCAGGGTTGCCGCGGCCACCAAGGCGCCACCTGAAACGCATCTGCTCTGTCCCTTTTCAGTTTCTCAAGTACGCTTGGAATTAAAGGGAACGGCGGGAATGCGTACACAAAGTCTCTTCCCCAGTGGTGAAGGAACGCATCACCCAGGGATCGTCAGCCTTTCCCACCCCTGCTGCAATATTGGACGCACTTCCTGTTGCTCTCCGAGTCCCCCAGTGATGGAACAAGCCTTTCAACACATTCCTCTCTAGAGACCACTCATGAGAGTTTCCCGTCTGACGGCTGAAGGCATTCGCCAGGGTGTTCGAGACTCCTTCTATGTGCTCCGCTGTTGGCCAGATACCTCTGCGTGTGCACCACACCCAGATCTCAAGTAGCAGAAACATTAACTTGCAAGAGACCATCCCACCTTGACAGTTTAGGTATGAGCGGGCTGTGGTATTGTCTGTCAAGATGAGTACAGACTGTCCCCAGATCCAGTGGCGGAAGGCCTTTAGTGCTAGGAGGATGGCCATTAACTCCAGGTAGTTTCTGTGTTGGTACTTGAGATGGTGAGGCCAAAGGTCAGCCACTGTGAATTTCCCAAAGTGCGCTCCCCATCCAGATGTGGAAGCGTTAGTTGTTATTGACAATCTCGGAGGAGGGCGCTGGAAAGGGACACACACACCTGTCAGAGGTGCGGACTTCGTCCACCATTGTACCTATGCCAGTACGCTCCACGGGGCCCACATCTCTGTCGGGGCCATGAAGGTGGGGATTGAAGTTGTCCAGGAACCACATTTGTAGAGGCCTCATGTGAAAGCGTGCAAGTGGCAGAACAGCCGTAGATGAAGCCATGTGCCCAAGTATCTTCTGCACCACCCTGGCCCTGTGACACCTCTTGTGGCAGAAACGCAGGGCTGCCTCTCTGATGCTCAGCACCCTGTGAGGGCCAAGGTATGCACTGCTCTCTCTGGAATCCAACAGTGTGCTGAGGAACTCCACACGTTGCAGTGGTCAGAATTTCGAATTCGTGAAGTTGACCTCTAGACCCAGGGACCGAAGCAGCTGAAAGGTGAGCAGCTGAAAGGTTCTTTGAGGCCTTTGCGGGAGTTTGCTTCCAATAACCAATGGTCGATGAACGGGAAGACCATCACCCCTTGCAGCCGGAGGTGTGCCGCTACCACCGCCATACATTACGTAAAGACTCGAGGTGCAGAGGCCAAACCAAACGGGAGTACCTTGTACTGGTAGGTATGCCATGCGCAGGAACTGCTCTGTGTAACGTTTCAGTTCCGCCAAAGAGGAACCCTCCGGTTGCTCCGATTCCGGCTGTTCCATTGCACTCTCTGTTCCATCCACGTCTGGAGTACCTGGTGGATCCAGCGGTTGCAACCTCAGGTCCTCGACAGGAGTATCAATCACCACCACCGGTGCTGGCGACGGAAGCGTTGGCTCTACTGGCTCTGCAGGCGGAGCCATAGGAGCTGGCAGCCTAGGGTCCACAGGCTGGGTTGGGGCTGGAAGCACAGGATCCACAGGCATCGGGGGTGGCAATGGGACCTTGAGTGGAGTGCTTGGGACCGAAGGAGATCGAGGGTCTGCTGGTCTTGCTTTCTTTGGCTTCTTCCCTTGTTTCCTGCTACGCCTCTTAGGGCTAGAATCTGATCTAGGAATCTGATCCCGACATAGAATGGGAGCGTGACCGCTTATGTCCTCTCCTCTTTCCGCCTAGATAATCCCTTAGCCTTTTCTTGTAGAATGGACCTGACGGAAATCCAAAATAGTTCACCGGCTCCACATCAGTGTAAGGAGCCATCATCCAGTGCGAAGGGTGCGTGTCCCTCTCAAAGTGTGGGGAATAGAACCATCTAGAGAGCAATGGGTGGTAAAACCAATGATAACGTTTCCCATGATGTTTAGATATGCAGGATGTCTCACTCGAGGAGCATGAGGGGGAACCTGGGTAGCAGGGGTCCAACCCACCTCCTACACAATCTGCCTGAGTAGGCAGGGCTGGCCCAGGTCTGCTTTGCCCTGATTGAGTTCGTGGCTGGTTTTGAGGACGCAAGCCGCACCTTCTCGCCCTGTACCATAACAGGAGGTAAGCCCGGCAGAGGCAGGGGTAATTCCAGTGGAGGCAGCTACAGATCGAGTACGGCTGCATGCGCCAGTGCGCTGACCTCGGCAGTAGCGACCGTGGCATTTTGTTGTTCAATAGGCTCAGACTCAGAGTGGGGCTGTCCTTCCATCCGATTTTGAGGTCCCGACCTTGGGCTACCTCCTGCCGCTGCCGAACTTGCTTGAAGGGCCCTTTCCCACATCTCTGCTGTGGCGAGCCTGCTTGGTGAAGCCCTTACAAATTGTACAGGTATCCACCTTATGGGCCTCCCCCAAGCAAGGAAGACACTTTGCGTGCCTGTCCAAGGTGGGGATTTTTGCTGCACAGGCCAAGCAACATTTCAAGGTTACTTTGGGGGCTGCTGCCATAAGGGGCAAAGCCCCGCTGGCCACCGAAGCGTGGGGGGTGGGGCGGCGCGAAAGGAATCAAAATGCAAAATGGACAGTCAGATATACTTAGAGAAGAGAGAAACAGATAGAATAAAAGGAGGTTAAAGTAGACAATTGTATAGGAGATACGTTCTGAGGTGAAGGCAGAGGAAAGCTCCAACGTCTTGCCCTAGCGGAGGTCGATGAGGGGGTGAAGCTTTGGAAGGTTCTGGAACGTGGCTCTGCTCAGGCGCCTAACCCAAGTGTGATGCACAGAGACCACAAAGAAGAAAGGGGGGTTTCCTGCAAGGCCTGGCTGGGACTGGACCCAGGCTCCGGTACCAAGGGAGGCAGTAGCAGCTTCCGGATCACCGTGTGGCTGCTGGAGGTGATGGGCCTATTTGCTCCAGATTTCTCCAAGCTGAATATGTGAAGTGAAAGATGAAAGATGAGGGGGAGAAAGATGAGGGGGAGACACACAGCTTATTTCTGGGTCTGTGGTGGGGCCCAGCACTTGGATGGTCAGCGCTGGCCTGATGGCCAGAAGAAGCCTGGGAAGGAACCATCTCCCTGTACAAGCCAGAAAGACACTCCTGCCCCAGAGGGAAGACGTCCCACCCAGGCTCCCCAAGATCCAGGTTCCTCCTGGGGAGGGGCTGCAATAATTTGGCATGCTCCACAGCAGCCTCCTGCTTCTTTCTGTGGAGTCTCCCCTCCCCCAGGTGGGAAGAGCTTTCCCCTCAGAAGTCACACCCCCACCTGGTGCATTGACCACACACCTGGCTGCCTTGATCTTCCCCAGAAGGGCTGGTGGGTTGCCCTCCCATGGCGGCTTCCACTTGCTGCTGCTTTCTGCCTGGGGTTACCTCTTGGATCTTTTGACAGGCTTCACCCTTTCTGTTGATGGTTCTGCCCTAGTAGTTTACATAACCTCTGCAGATTTGTTTGCACAATAGCAAGTCTACAATTTCAGAGCTGAATATAAGTAAGTTAACAATGAAAGATGAGGGGGAGACACACAGCTTATTTCTGGGTCTGAGTCTGGGTCTGCCTTGGGGGGTGGCAGCGTTTAGTTTGTCAGCTCTGGCATTGGGTCAAGCCCCTTCCAAGCTTGTGGTGGTTGCAAAGAAGATGACAGTGTATTCAGCAGAGGTCAGCCCATCGGGGTCTGGGTCTTCATTCTCGTTATGGTATTTGAAGAACTCTGGGGAGGAACCGGCTCCATGGACAGGCCAGAAGGACACTCCTGCCCCAGAGTGAAGAAGTCGCACCCAGGCTCCCCAAGGAGGTCCATTCACAGGGGTTTGCATAACTTCTGCGGATTTGTTTGGACAAAAGCAAGTCTCAGAATTTCAGAGCTGAATGAAGGTATGTTAACCATGAAAGATGAGGGGGAGACATTCAGCTTGTGGTTCTTTCCCTCCCGCGGCCTGTCCCCATCTGGTGCCCTCTTCCAACTAGATACTATTCAGGGCCAGTTCAACGATGTGGCCAAAGTGGCACTGGCCAGGGGTGCCGAGGATTAATGGGCTCCGGAGGAGGATGGTGGGCTGGGGAAGGAAAGCGCGTACCTGCTGCTCTCCTTTCCACACAGGCTTCCTATCTTGCTGGAACTGTCTGGGTAACAGGTGAGAGGGAGGGAGCTCCTTCACCAGCGCGCACGCACACACCTGCTGTGTTTAGCAAGGCTGCGTGGTGTTTGTGTGGTGTGCTTAAGCACGATCATTCTCCCCCTGACCAGGGATCTCTTCTCAATTTCACTTGTGCTTTGGAAAACTGGGGGGTGGGGTGGGGAAACCCGAGGACTCTATTTAAAGCCTTCCTGCCTAATCAAGCTATTATCTGGTTAAGGACACCTTGACTGATTAATCCAATTAGTTTTCATTGATCGATCAATTAATCAGTAAATCAGTCAGATGTGATTAACTGATTGACACGTGATATGACTAAAAATAAGAGTTTTGAAGGGAGGAAGTCTACTTGCTTCCGTTTTAGCTATTTGTATACTGCTTTTCAACACAAGTTACATAGAAGAGTGAGAAATAAGTAAAGATGGTTTCCTCAGGGACATTTCTTTTTGAGTAGCACACATTCATTCTGCATTTGTGCTTGCACTTATTAGGAAGGGGCTGGCTTCAGAGAGCAAATTTCTTTGAACAGTGGCACACATTAATTCTGTGTTTTGTTTCTTGCTTGAATTTACTTTGAGGGTTCATTTTTAAAATCCACCTCTGCAGCCCATTCCTTTTCCCTTTCATGTTGGCTCCGTTGTCGTAGCCTTGGTCCCTCATATCACCAATATTAAGATTCCAGGGATGCAGTTGATTGACAAGAGTGTCACACAAACCCTCTCCAGTTGCATCATGCACTTCCAGGAAACCTAGGAAATGTTCTTCTATATCCACAGTGCCTTCTTTGCAGGAAACGAAATGAATAATAACCATCATCTGCTCAGTGTAACTGAGGTCTGGAATGCAGTCCAATGTTATAAAATAGTACTTTGCTTTCTTGATTGCAGACAAGATCTTTTCAGTGATGGTCTTGCCCAGAATTTCAATAATTTAATTTTGTATGTCTTTGCGCAAATAGTGGTATTTCAGTTTCAATCTGTGATGCCTGAGGACATGGACAAACTGCTTGGGGCAGTGCGGCCTTCCACTTCTTCTCTGCATCCTTGCCCAACTTAGCTGCTTCTATCTAGCCCAACTTGGCTGCTTCTAACTAGCAGGGAAATTGTTGGAGATGATTGATTTGATTCATTGATTGATTAAGAGCCGTCAAGTTGGTGTCGACTCTTAGTAACCACATATAGATTCTCTCCAGGATGATCTGTCTTCAACTTGGCCTTTAAGGTCTCTCAGTGGTGCATTCATTTTTGTCGTAATGGCGTCCATCAACCTTGCTGCTGGCCGTCCTCTTCTTCTCTTTCCTTCAACCTTTCCCAGCATTATGGACTCCTCAAGGGAGCTGGACTTTACATAATGTGTCCGAAGTATGATAGTTCGAGCCTGGTCATTTGTGCCTTGAATGAAAATTCTGGATTGATTCGTTCTAGGATCCATTTGTTTGTTTTCCTGGCTGTCCATGGTATCCTCAAAAGTCTTCTCCAACACCAAAGTTCAAAAGCTTCAGTGCTTTTTCTATCTTGCTTCTTCAAAGTCCAGCTTTCGCATCCAGAGAGTCACGGGGGAAACCATTGTCCGAACAATTCTAATCTTTGTAGGTGTAGACACATCACGGCATCTAAATATCCTTTCCAAGGCCTTCATTAAAACCCTACCAAGTGCTAGTCTACAGTGTATTTCTTGACTTCTGGATCCTTTACTGTTGATGGTCGATCCTAAAAGGCAAAAGCTATCCAACACTGCAATGTCTTCATTGTCAATTCTGAGGCTGTTAGCTATACGCGTTGCCATTAGTTTAGTCTTCTTGACATTTAGTTGTAGTCCCATTTTTTTCACTGTGCTCCTTGACTTTCATTAGTAGAGCTTGCAGATCATCCACATTCTCAGCTATCAGAGTGGTGTCATCAGCGTTGCGCAGGTTATTGACGTTTCTTCCTCCAAGTTTAAAGCCACACTCATCTTCTTCCAATCCAGTTTCTCTCCGTATATGTTTGGCATATAAATAGAAAAAAGAGGGAGAAAGTATACAGCCTTGTCTTACTCCTTTGTCAACCTGGAACCAGTCTGTTCCACCATGTTCCGTCTGGACTGTGGCTTCCTGTCCTGTGGATAGGTTTCTCATGAGAACAATGAGGTGTTCTGGGACACCCATTTTCCTAAGGATATTCCACAGCTTGACATGGTCAATGCAATCGAAGGCTTTTCTGTAGTCAATAAAGCACATGTTGACTTCTTTCTGGTGTTCTTTGACTTTCTCAATGATCCAGCATGCATCAGCAAAGATGTCTCTTGTTCCTCAGCATTTTCTGAAACCAGCTTGAACATCCAGCATTTCTCTTCCACATAAGGCTCTAATCTGCATTGAATGATCCTCAGCATTATTTTGCTAGCATGTGAAATTAAGGCTATTGTGCGATGGTTTGTGCAATGTGTTAAGTCTCTTTTCTTTGGTATGGGTATGTAGACTGACCTCTTCCAATCCGTTGGCCACTGTGTCATTCTCCAGATTTGCTGGCATAGTTTGGTTAGAGCCATGACTGATTCTTCTTCTGTTACCTGCCATATTTCTTTAGACATTCCATCTATTCCTGTAGCCTTCTGACTTGGTAATGACCGGAGTGCTAATCTAACTTCATATTCCCATACTAGAGGTTCTTGCAAGTAGGAATATTTTCTAGAGCAGGGATTCTCAACGTTGGGTCCCCAGATGTTTTTGGACTTCAACTCCCAGAATCCCCAACCAAAGGGCACTGGGACTGGAGATTATGGAGTCCAAAAATATCTGGGGACCCAACATTGAGAATCTCTGTTCTAAAGTATCTTGGATGTTGGCGTCACTGCTGTACAGATTTTCAGTATACTCCTTCCAACTCTGTTTGATCTTCTCTGAATCATTTGTCCTTAACAACTTCTTTGATTTCATTCCACAGTTCCTCTGATCCAACATCAAGTCCCCAAAGGACCTCCCCCAGGGGAGTGGCAGAGATGCTTTGTTTGGACATGGAGATGTTAAAAATCATGGGGGCCAAAACAGAATTCTATGGGACCCTGTTTGTCAAAGACTATGGCTTTTGAGCAGCCTTGAAGAAACTGCTGCCAGTCTGTGTAGACAATACTAAGCTCGATGGACCAATGGTCTGAATCAGTATAAGGCAGTATAAGACAGCTTCCAATGTTTCTAAGAGTGGTGGGAATGTATTTGGAAACTACATCCAATCTGCAGCACATACTAGGTCTGATGTTTAGAAATTTGCAGCTGATTTAAAACAATGCAGACTTCAGATGAACCACTAAATCATGTTATATTACCTGTTCTGATCCGGAGCCTGCGGATTGTTATGTGCAAGTTAGCTCAGTACATTAATATTTTCATATATGTTTTTGAATTAGAACCCCAGTCCTTTACTATGATTCCTGTTGACTAAATAATGGGGTTGCAAGGGAGGGGGAGAGAGAGAGAGAGAGAAAATAAGACAAAAAGAGGCCATAGATTAAGATATAAGATAATGAAAAATGCAACTCACCACAGTTGGGAATCCTAGGACCAGGTGGCCTGTATTTCTGCTCAGCCTGCTGCTGTCTAGGAGCTACATTCTGAAGACCCTTGCCTGCTGCCTTATCTGAAATGCACCTGCGGGTTAGGCTGACCAGCTCTTCATCCCACTGCAAGTAGCAGGGGGCCTCGCAGCTCCTCATTAAGCGAGCCTCCATAGCCAGCTTGTCCACAACCTAGGTGAGAAGATGTGCATTTTAAAGTTCTCAGCACAGAGAACATGTAGTGAATGGAATGGATTTTTTGTATATATTATATCCGCATTGGCAATATACTTTGCATATGTCAGCAAACAAAACATGGCTCAATGCTTTTTTAATCATTAGTGCAAAACAAAGCAGCTCAGCTTTAGCAACACTGACTGCTGTTCTGCCTTTTTGCTGACATGTTCACCGCTTATTACAAAACCTAAAAAGGTAACACACACACACACGGAATGAATAAGAACATATTGGCATCGAAAGGAACACACTACATAGCACATAACAGGCCAAAACAAATCCTGAGTTCCTTCTGAATAAAGTGCTGCACGAGCTTTGCCCTGGTGTCTCTGCTCCAGAGCGAATGGGTGGACAGTTAAAGGTCATGTGGACCAGAAATGTGCAAATCATATGGAGCAGCAGGCAGCCCTCGAGGGACCTCCAGGTACACACATACACACGGAATGAAGAGGAACACATCACTTAGACCTGAGAGCAATTGCAGCTGCTTACATTATCCGGGGGGGATTTGCCCCCTATCACACACACACACACACACACACACACACACACCGGGACCACATTGCAAACCCTCAGCCTCTCATTGCCCTGCTCTGACTGACAGCTGCTCTCTGGAAAAGCTCTTTTCCTAGCTACCCAGGATCCCTGGTCTTCCTCTTACCAACCCTGTCTGCTGTTCCTTTGCACAGGAAGCCCATAGAGACTCCAAGGGAGTCTCCAAAGGAAACCAAGATCACAGAATTCTGTGGCTTGTTGTGACATCATGACCTGATCAGTCAGTGACGACGGACGCTCTAGTCTAAATCCACACTCAGGTGCTTCACATGACCGACCCTACAGGGACAAGGCAAACTTACGTAGGGCTGGTCATGTGCAGCGCCAGAATCACTCCTGATCCTGGTGCTCTATCCCCAGGCAGCCCTGCTTTTACCCAGGCTAAAAGTGAGGTAGCAGGATGTGTACTTGCCTTCTACCTCATACCCGGGTGGTGTGGTCGCTCAGGCTGACGGCAGCCATCCTTTCCACAGAGCCGGGGGGGGGGGCGCATGGAGTGGAACAGCATTGGGAACATCCTCAATGCACTGCACTGTTCGCATAGTGCATTTTGGGATTCCTGGCAGCAGTGAAGTAGTCGTAAATTCCTAGGTGTAGCCACACCCACCCAAACAGCGGCCAGAGGAATCCGTTTAGAAGGAAGCAGTGCATTTCAGTGGGCATTCCCTGCCATTTGATTGAGGACACTAACCCACCAGAGGACTCGCATGCTGACAGTACTTGCTTTAATCAGGTAGCGCTAGGAAGGACTCCTGCCTGAAACCATGAAGAGCTGCTGCCAGTCAGTGGGGCCCAGGGTCTGACTCTAGGAAGGCAGCTCCCTCTGTTCCTAAGATAGGTAGCATGCTAATCAACGGTTGGAAGAGCAAGAGCATCACACTAGCCCTATGTCGAAAGCCAAGGGCTTTGCATCCCTGCTGAGACCCTAGATGGGGGAAAATACCCTCCCTGCAGCACTACACCACTGCCTGGCAGCCTGGTTTCCTTCTCTCCCCACCACCCCGCCAATCCAGATCACCTCGCCACTCACCCCTGTGCTACCACAATACAACGTAAATAGATTTTTTAAAAAAATATGATTTGCTTGTTAGTTTCTCAGAATGGGAGAAAGATGTAGGCTAGATGGGATAGTGCCAATCCTTGATTAATACCAGCTCATTTTAAGATTCACACCAAGAATCCTCCCCTGCCCCCCACCGCTCTGTCCACCAGAGCCCAATTTCCCTCCAGTTACAATGGGGTCCACCAAGGCTTTCACTCACAGCCACCGGATGGGGACTCAGATCTTGCAGCTGGTGACGTGACAGGCTCTCACTCCTCAGAATCAGGAAGATGGGGCCTCTGGGGGTTTGCCTGCCCCTCTTTGTGTCTCTTCACACAGAAGTGTTCTTGCTGGGCTTCTCTACAGGCTCCTGTCACAGCTTCTTCGGGTAGGGCTCCATGGCTTCCCCAGAAAAATCCGCTCAATTATAGCTGCACCCCCAGTCCTGGGTCACCTTCCCTCCTCCTCCTCCTCCCCCCCCCGGGGGCTCTTCCTTCCCCCTCTTCTCTCTTCCAACTTCTCACTCACCAGCAGCTCCAGCAAGAGTTCTACTGGACGACTGGCCTGGTTACCTAGGCGACCTCCCTCCCTCCCTGCCCACCTGGTTACCTAGGCGACCTCCCTCCCTCCCTGCCCACCTGGTTACCTAGGCGACCTCCCTCCCTCCCTCCCTCCCTGCCCACCCCCACCCCACGGCCTCCTCTTAGACATTGCCTGTGATGGTGTTTTTCACACTCGGTGCTACAGAATCACCCTGGGCAATCCGTGGCAACTCCACCGTGGAGCCTTAATGCCTTCTTTTGCAAAAGTGCGTCCCCCAAATTTGGAAAGGGTCCACCGCCCTCCCCCCTGCTGCTCCCTACAAGAGACGCCCTTTTGCTGAGTTAGGAAGACGTAACTCTCGTAGTAGCGCCTGGAGGGGAGGTGACTCACCACCACAGACCAGCACCCCTCTCGCCAGACTCCTCAGACCCTTCCTGCCACCAGCTGACCCCCGAAATGGCTTGGGGGAAAGGCTGCTTGCTGGCTTCGGCCTGGTCACAGGCAGGGACAAGGTGCAGGGCCCAGCCCGCCACCAGAGGCACTCCACTGGTTCTGCTCCAGCCTAGACTCTCCCTCTCCCTGCACTCTAGAGTGATGTCTCTGTGATGCTGGGTCCTTGCTAGGCCTTGTTTCTGGGTCTCCATTTGTGTCATATCACATTACCTGCAAAAAGGAAGCAAACCAGGAATTCAGAAGACACCTGGCCATTCCCTCTTTCCTAGGAATATCAGTTATGCGACACATTGGAATATACCCATTTGAGCAATGTCAATGTATTCACCTCTTATTTTGTTATTTCCGATTTCGAAGTTAACATGTACACACGTTGGCTAATTCCACACAAACTGCTGAGTCTGAAATTGCCACCCTTTGTTCACTCTTTTTCCAGACAGTAGCATTGCAGCCTTTTGCATTCCAAGGTGTTCTGTGTTTTCCTCTTGTTTTTGTCCAGACATGATTTGTGGTGATTTTTCAAATTTTTCATTGCAATTGCTGCTCCGTTGCACCTAAATGCAATTGGATGGTGGCTTTCAGATGCAAACCACTGTTTTTATTCTGCTGCCAGATATCTGCAGAAAACCACTCAAGAGGTACTGGGTGGAAGCAACAACAATCAAGAGAGAAATTGACCTATCAGGGGCAACATTTGATCAATTGTTGCTTGGTTTATCACTCAAAGCAACTCTTTTAAGAAACAGAGATTCTGGAGTAACTCCCATCAGAACGTGGGGATTTCTTGCTAGAAAACAGTCCTGATCCAGTGCCCAGTTCCCCCAACAGTGTTACTGTTGAAATTAGCAGCTGCAGCAGCTGCTGCAGGGTGCTATAGGGAGCCACAACAGAAGCACAGTCTCTGCCCTGAAGAGGTACACAGGAGAAACATTTGGAAAGAAAGAAGGAGGGAAAAAGAAGGGAGAAGAGGACAGAGGCACTCTTCCCCCTGGACTTCTGGGTAGAAGGCCAGGGACTCCACACCCCCTGGGGGGCCCCCCAAATAATCCTCAGTCTGTCCCAGGGGATGTGGTTGCCTTGCAGAAAGCCCACACTGTGCCAGGTGGCCAAGCATGACCTCTGCTTTAGAGACAGAGAGGAAGTAGGGAAAGAAAAATGTAAGATGGGAATATATTAAATTCCATGTTGAAATGATTCTGCAAATGCATAAACATTGATTGATTGATTGATTGATTAAGTGCCGTTTGGTCAGTATCGACTCATAGCGACCACATAGATACTCTCCAGGATGATCTGTCTTCAACTTGACCTTTAAGGTCTCTCAGTGTTGTATTCATTGCTGTTGTACTCAAGTCCATCCACCTTGCTGCTGGTCATCCTCCTCTTCTCTTTCCTTCAACTTTTCGAAGCATTATGGACTTCTCAAGGGAGCTAGATCTTCACATAATGTGTCCGAAGAATGATAGTTTTGCATAAGCCTACCTGTTTTATATTATTACATTCTTGTGAGTTCCATTGCTGCTTCTTTATTTTATACATTTATATCCCGCTCTTCCTCTGAAGAGCTCAGAGCAGTCTACATGGTTATTTTTTTATACTCACAACAACCCTGTGAGGTAGATTAGGCTGAGAGATACATGATTGGCCCACAGAGTCACCCCCTGAGTTTTATAGGTGAATGGGAATTCGAACTTGGGTCTTCCCAGTCCTAATCGAACACTCTAACCACTACGCCATGCTGTTTGTACCCTCATGAAACCACATGTTAAAAATACTGCATGTGTCACAGTGTGTGTGTGTGCGTGCAGGGGGATGATGCTTAACTTGCAGTGGGTAGGGGTGGGGTGGGTCTCCAAAGGCCTTTAGGTCCAGGCTACAAAGTTACCTAGATGCACCTCTGGGGAAGGACAGGTGTTCACTTACATATGCTCATGCTCAGTTTTAGTAGAAGGTAAAGTTCAGCGTGCCAAAGGTTTCACAGAAAAGCTAGGTGCTCCTCGGATTATCCCAGGAAATGTGTGGCTGAAGCCGTTTGAGCACACATTACCTGCATGCCAAGCAGGTTCTACTCTTCCGATGAAGCAAGAGATGTGTTGCATCGGGCACAGCTTGCTGGAAGGGGCAGAGCACCACCCACTGGGCTGGGAAGGTGCCGCTGCCTATTGAACTTGAAGAAAAGCAACAACTGTCTCAGAGTTTGCTTTGCCCTCAGCCTGAGCCCCAACCCCCTCCTGTGTGTCCCGTGAAGCCTGCCTGTCTCTTTCAGGGCATGTAATCTGCATACAATTTGCAAAGACAGACAGACTAGCTGAGGTGGGGGGGTGGACTCGGCTTCCCTTTGTTCTGCTCAGTCTCAGTCAACAAGTCATCAAGTCAAAACAACGGGACTCTCTTTGTTTTGCAAAGAGACTCTCAAACAAACTAGACCAGAGCCAGTAGAAAGAGGCTCTCCTCCTCCCCTTGCTTGCTCTCTGGGCTAGACTCTCTGTACATGCACATAGTCACTCCTCACCTCATGTGTGAGGCTCTTCAGATCAGAGTGAGGAGAAAGGAGACATGGGGAGCAAGACCACAGGCACAGTCTCATTTCAAAGAGGAAGCATCCTTTAGCATTCCTATTTCAAAAACAGTAAGCAAAAATGGAGGGGTGCTTATGGGGGATGTATGTTTTGTGAAATGGGAAGATACCGGGCATGGAATCACTCTGTGTCTGTGATTCTGGGAATGGCAGAGTACTGAATGCAAAAAATGCAGTGCCTGTAGAATCCAGGGCAAAAATGCAAAACTGCAGTATGTTTTAGTTACTTAATGCAGTATAATGTTCAATTTAATTTTCAGTATGATTATTTTGAATTAAATGAGTAGAATTTACAGGCATAGATTGGGACTATTTTTCAAAGGGTGACAGTAAGGAGCAAGGACTACTTGAGTGTTTTGCCTGCTTAATCATGAATGTATGCACAAAATTGAGATTAATTGGCACAAAGAAAAAAGCCTGTGAGTGATCTTGTGTAAGTTTCAATAGCAATAGCACTTACATTTATATACCGCTCTATAGCCGGAGCTCTCTAAGCGGTTTACAATGATTTAGCATATTGCCCCCAACATTCTGGGTACTCATTTTACCGACCTCGGAAGGATGGAAGGCTGAGTCAACCTTGAGCCCCTGGTCAGGATCGAACTTGTAACCTTCTGGTTACAGGGCGGCAGTTTTTACCACTGCGCCACCAGGGGCTCATATGATGAGATAGAGGGGAGTAGGAAGGATTTTGTGAAGGTGGTTGTTCATGCTGGCCAGTGAATTGCTGTGAAATGAATACCTTACTTATATGTTACACCTAAGTTTAAAGAATATACACACGGATCTCTCAAACCCACACTCTCACACACACACTCACTCCTCATTCAGTTCTGGACATGTAAAGGTAAAGTGTGCTATTGAGTTGGTGTCTACTCCTGGTGACCACAGAGCCATGTGGTTGTCTTAGGAAGAATACAGGAGGGGTTACCATTGCCATCTCCCGCACAGTATGAGATGATGCCTTTCAGCATCTTCCATGTAGCATGTGTATCATGTGGTGTAGTGGTTAGAGTGCTGGTCTAGGACTGGGGAGAGCCGAGTTCAAATCCCCTTTCAGCCATGAAACTAGCTGGGTGACTCTGGGCCAGTCACTGCTCTCTCAGCCTAACCTACTTCACAGGGTTGTTGTGAAAGAGAAACTTAAGTATGTAGTACACCGCTGTGGGCTCCTTGGAGGAAGAGCAGGATATAAATGTAATAATAATCTGTAAGGGACAGAGGAGCCATGAGATTTCATAACCCCATGAGAAATGAACCTGTTCTTCTATATGCCATAAATAATATAGCTTGAGGGGCAGATACTTTTCTCTTCTCAGCTATCCTGGAGACCTTACTTCTTGGAAAGTCAGAGCCAGAGGTGGGGGGCTGGAGGTGAGATATAATGTTTTTGTGTGCCACACTGTGCATGGCACATTATTTGTGTGTAGGAACACAGGAAGATAGGAAGCTGCCATATACTGAGTCAGACCATTGGTCTATCTAGCTCAGTATCGTCTTCACAGACTGGCAGCAGCTTCTCCAAGGTTGCAGGCAGGAATCTCTCTCAGCCCTATCTTTGGAGAATCCAGGGAGGGAACTTGAAACCTTCTGCTTTTCCCAGAGCAGCTTCATCCCCTGAGGGGAATCTCTTCCAGTGCTCACACATCAAGTGTCCCATTCATATGCAACCAGGGCGGAGCTCGCTTAGCTAAGGGGACAAGTCATGCTTGCCAGCACAAGACCAGCTCTCCTTCTGTTGTATCCGTTTGAATCTGTACCTGACATTTCCATCAGTTCCCCCTAATTGTCCTTTCAAGTGGCAATCACAGAAGCTGATGACAAAGGTGTGCTATCCCTTTAAATGCCACAGGCCTTGGAAGGTTCTAAGCCAGGCCTGCCTTCGGACAACTGGGATGGATTCTTCAGCCTTGAATTTTTCAAACAGGCTTGGTTGCTGTTCCCTGATGGCTTGCTTGAATTCTTGCAGTCCTCAATCTGGTCTCTCTCTATTTTTTTTAATTTATTTTTTATTTATTTTTCAGACTTATATGCCGCCCTTCCAAAATGGCTCAGGGTGATTCACAACATGATAAACAATGAAAACAAATGAACAATGAAAATCAAACTCTTAAAACTGGGTAGCCATTCCCCAGGTCATCAGTATCTAGCCAGCAATGACTCTCTTCCCTGGTAAACTGACTTCCTGAAAGGGAAGAGGCACCTGAGCTCTTTGCCTGCCCTTCCTCCTTCAGCTCTGACTCCATCTTCAGCCTTCTTCCTAAGACTTCCGTCCCATGCAGTATCTTCCACCCAATCTGCCTGAAACCCCCATCACAGGCCCTTAAATGTGTCTGCGTGTGTGTGTGAGAAAGAGAGTGATGTGCACACACTGCCTTGATAGTGCTGCCCAGAAGAAAACTCTTTCTGCTCACTGATGGTAAGAATTAGAGGGAACGCTGGTGGGAGGGCAGCATCTCATAGAATCTGGTGGGGAGAGAGAAAATAAAACAGTGCTATTGTAGGACTGAAGGGAAGATTATCAAGTGACTTATAGAGTGAATTAAGATGCCATCCACTTCAGTTTCTAACTATCCTGCAGGAACTGGGCTACAGAGGAACACATCTATCCAAACTATTTCATTAGCATAGAATTGTGCTTTCTTAATAGTTACAAGTGATACTTCACTGGAAGTTTTAATAGTAACCTATAAGTAACAGAGCCAGCGTGGTGTAGTGGTTAGAGTGCTGGACTAGGACTGGGGAGAGCCGAGTTCAAATCCCCATTCAGACATGATACTAGCTGGGTGACTCTGGGCCAGTCACTTCTCTCTCAGTCTAACCTACTTCACAGGGTTGTTGTGAAAGAGAAACTCAAGTGTGTAGTACACCGCTGTGGGCTCCTTGGAGGAAGAGTGGGATATAAAATGTTAATAACAACAACAACAACAAGAGAAAATGTTAATAATAATAACAACAACAACAACAGAAAACAGAGTTTAGATATCAACAGTGAACAGGAAAAAAATAATTATTAAATGAAACCAAAAAAAGGGCTGTGAAACCCACCCATTCTGCTGAAAACCTGGCGCCCTGCCCACATGTGTTCCCCCGCCCTCTCAGTGCCCCCAGTCCGGCCCTGGTCCCTCCGCTCCAACCCGATCATCACGCCCTGCTGCTGGCGCCGCTGTTACTGTGCATCACGTGGACCTGCCTGGCGCCTGCGTGCAGCATCCCAACCATCTCCCGCTGGCGCCTCCTTCCTCTTCCCGCGCTCCAGACGCTGTGCTTGCTCTGACTCCCCTCTGAGCTTGTTGCGGGCATTTTGGGGGGTGGAGGTTTAAACAAGCAGCAGCAGCAACCAACCAAGCCAATTCTCTTCCTTTCCTGCGTGCGGGTCCGACCGTTCCCCTTTCCCTGCTCTTGAGGGAGGACGGAGCTGCCTGAGCAGATGATACCAGACAGGGTGACAAGCTGTGGAGGAGCTGCGCCCTGGAAGGAGTGGGAAACAGGTTCCCCTTTCCCTGCTCTTGAGGGAGGAGCTGCCTGCCTCAGCCTATTAAATCAGCGTTAACAATGAGCAGCCTGACATTGACTCAACTAAGTTTCCTTCAGCTGAGGTTGAAACCTTAGTATCATGATCCCAACCTGATCCATCTGTTTGTTTTCCTGGCTGTCCATGGTATCCTCCAAAGTCTTCTCCAGCACCAAAGTTCAAAAGTGTCGATGCTTTTTCTACCTGGCTTCTTCAAAGTCCATATATATTATATGCCTAATTATATTAGATACAGTGTTATGTACATAATTACATGAAATCTTTGTGTATTAAATTTTGAATACAGACTAATTGTATTTTGAATTTTTATTTTTCACGATAACTAAGGGTGCTCAAAAGAATGTTGCATCTGGGCGCCAGATCCCCTAGAGCCGGCCCTGCTTAGAGGTCTGTGTGTCAACATCCTCTGTCTCTCTCTCCCTCTCCTTTGCTTTGTCAGAGTATTACAGCAGAAATTCTCTTCCTGCCCTAATCAACAGAAAGCGGCTCTTCTGCAAAGCAACATCAAACCTATTATTGCTTTATTGATTTAATGAATTTCTATACTGCCTGATATAGACATCTCTAGGCAGTGTTGCTGGGAATTGTTTGCTGGAATTTAGTTGCTGGGCATTGTTTAAGTACACCTAATGCTTCTTATCCCTTCTTTTCATCCCTCTAGTGGGTAACCCTATGGCAAGGCATCCCTGTCTGCTGTCTGGGTGCTGAATTCCCAAGACGCCTGCTTCTTGATCTTCAGTTCACCTCCCAGTTAGGTTTACCAACCCTTCATCCAACCAGGGGCGCACCTAGGTGCCCATTTTGGTGCCCAGGCCTGAAGGGCTTCAGAGGGCCCCCCCGCCACGAGGCACACACTCCCTGCCACAAGCCCCCTGCTGCCACGAGGCCCCCCTTGGGCATTTTCAGTGCAAACCAAGGGAGCCTCCTGCCGCCGCTGCCTGCAAACGCCACTGCCCTGGCCGCCGCGCCACTCCTTGCCCTTTTCGCCACCTTTTTGCAGCCACCATGTGCATGGCCGGTGAGGGTGGGGGTGATCCAAGCAGGCCTCCCTCCATGGTGGTGGTGGCGATGGGCGGAGCAGCCTCTGGGCCTGTCATGCAGGGGCTTGTGATGATCTACTCCCACTGTGCAGGTGCGCTGGAGTGCCTCGCAGTTCTCAAGGGCTGCTCCGCCCACCGCCACGGAGGGGAGGCCTGCTAGATCAACCCCCCAGCCCCGGCCACGCACATGGCAGCTAAAATTATGAAAAACACTGGAGGCTTAGCGTAGCCGGGCAGCGGCAGGGTGGGCACGGTGTGGTGGCTGGAGGCCTCGCTGACATTTTCCCCAAGGTCCGGGGGTAAGAGCGCCTCTGCATCCAACTGCCAATAGCAAGATATCTCCACAACCTGCTTTTCTGCACTAAGGAACAACTTAGGTGAGAAGAAAGATGTATATTTTCAAATACTAAGCCAAGGCAGCATGTGGCAAATGTAATTATTTATTTAATAAGTTAACATTTGCTATATAACAACTTCACCAACTTCTTCTTCTTCTTCTTCTTCTTCTTCTTCTTCATATAAAAGGTGGTTTTGATTGCAATGAGTGCAAAATAAAGTAGCTCAGCTCCGGCAACAATGGCTGTTCGGCTGCCTCTTTTTTTTCTGACCGGAACATCCTCCATTTGGTTGTTCGGAGAAGTGCCTTCTCTTATCATTGTTTGTAAAGAAAATTGGCCTGACACTCTTTCTGTCTTACAAGCAGTTTGATGGTTCTATGACTGAAGTCCAGAATTTCTTTGATCATCTGCTTCTCGATGGACAGCATCGCCAAGCCATTAAATCTTTGCCCCCAGATCCCCAAAGGAAGACAGGACACACGTGTATGGATGAAAACTAGGGCTACTTTATTAACTATAAACTATGCAGAGATCTGCAACAGGTATAACTATAACCTCCCTAAACTAGAGTGTGGGCAACGCCAATCCCCTTTTCGGGTAGGCGCAGCCTCCTAGCGAGGGCTGAGCTGCTCTCACTGTTGGGCAGAGCAGCCAGGCTTGGCAGATGCCCTATGAAACCTCAGCATAGCCCCACCAAGCCACACAGTTTACTGTGTCAAGGAGGTAGCCACCAGGGTCACCACCACTGTTCCCTCCAACATGGATCCCCAGATGTTGTGGACTACAACTCCCATAATCCCCAAGCAAAAGCCATTGTAGCTTGGGATTCTGGGAGTTGTAGTCAACATCTGGGAATCCCTGTTAGAGGAAACACTGGTCACCACCCCTCCAGCCCCAAAGCTCTGAGTGGGTCAGCTGAACAGTGCCCTAAAAGTGGTTCATTCGCTAGGTGACCAGATTTGGCTTTTTAAAAGCCAAATTCTGGCTTACGGCTCATTTGACCCATGAGTATACCCCTTAGGCTCTGGCCACCTCAGTCACCCCTGGGCCACAAAACCCTGAAAGGTTGTTCCATGAAACCATCTCTACCTGAAAGGTACCTATGGCTGAGCACCAATCGAGGTCTTAACCTCCAAAGCCCACACTCACCTGCCAAAGTGACCACTTAACCTGCAACCAGACTCCCACCCCTAAAAGGGGCGTTATTCCCTTTAAAACACAGTCAGTGAGGAGTAGGCGAAAAAATCTCTACGCAAAGCCAATCAGGTGAAGACCAAAAATTCCTACTCGGCCCATAAGCGACCAGCTAATCTCTCACTGAACTAGGGAGGTTGGGCGGGAGCCGCAAAGCCTGCAAAGTTCGGAGGAGGGAAGCATGTGTGCAGCATAAGTAGCAGCAGCGCCACACTGACCCCATTGGCCATCCCATGCATGTAGCCACTTCTCACAGAGGACGGCTACATGGGAGCCATGTCCTCCTGGTCAGGGCTGATATTGTTTGATCTTGGACTGGACCATCTTTCCTGAAGGTCTGTCTGGTTCGCGATCAAACCATCGAACCAGCCTGGTTCGCAGCAGACCAGTTTGCTATTGAACCATTCGTACACACCTGTCAGGGTCCCAACATTTCTAGCCCCCACCTCCCGTGTCCAGAGGGTTCCGGTGGGAATGTTCCTAAACCAGGGCGGGAACGCTGCGCCCTCAGACAGGTCCCACCCCCCTCCTGCTGAGACCGGCAGGCCTTACTGGCTCCCATAGCCGGGTGACCTAGTGTCACCCGACACTGCCGTGGTCTCGTGGGACGTTGTTAGCATGTTGCAAGATCACACTCCAAACTCTTGTGAGATCAATAGTGAGATCGCCAGGTCTCGTGAGAGTTGCTGTGAGATTTCAGGGTTATATAAAATGGCCTGGCCCGTGAAGAGGGCCAGACGGCTGAGAGCTGTCAAGAGGCAGACAGCTCTGGGAAGTCAAGGGGTCTCCAGCAGGTGACAGAGGCAAAGGAACGCCTGTGGAGGCATTAGCCTAGGACATTGCCAAGAGCTCAGGAGTTATGAGGCCAGACCGACTAGCACCCCTAAACAGGGCTAGAATCAATCAGATGGAGACCTTGCACCCCACAAGGCCCAACAACACCCCCAATGGAAAGGAACACACTGCATAGCACAGGCAAGACCTGATGGCAATTGCAGCTGCTTACCTTACCCAGCTGGGATTTGCCACCTAAAACAAACACACACACACATACACAAGAAGAATGAAAAGGAACTCATTGCATAGCACTGGGAAGACCTGATGGCAAAATTGCCTCTGCTTACCTTACCCAGCTCGGATTTGCCACCTAAAAGAAACACACACAACACAAAACAACAACAAGGAATGAAAAGGAACACATTGCATAGCACTGGGAAGACCTGATGGCAATTGCCTCTGCTTACCTTAACCAGCTGGGATTCACCAACTAAAAACAAACACACACAAACACACACAAGGAATGTAGAGGAACACATTGATTAGCACTAGGAAGACCGGATGGCAAAATTGCCTCTGCTTACCTTACCCATCTGGGATTTGCAACCTTAAAGAAACAAATACACTCACACACCAATGAGGAATGAAAAGGAACACATTGCATAACACTAGGAAGACCAGATGGCAAAATTGCCTCTGCTTACCTTACGCAGCTGAGATTTGCCAACTATAACAAACAAACACACAAATGAGGAATATAGAGGACTACATTGCATAGCCCCGGAAAGTGTTGGAGATGGACTACGAGTGCATCAACCTTTTGCACCAACTATCCTTATGACCACTAGGGGGACTGGGGGTAGAGATAGTCAGTAAGGGTCTCCCTAACTGTTCTATCGGTCTCCACTCTATGACCCCTGATAGGACTCCTCAGGTATTTCCTGTTGAGAGTCAGAAAGAATCCCTTCCTTTCCTCTTAGAGAGCAGATGGAAACATCTCTCTCTCTCCCCCACCTATTCATTATGTTGTTCTATAAATTAGGGTTAGCTCTTTCCTATCCAAAGGTGTACTTCACCCATAAATATTTTGTATTTATTCTACAAGAATCTCCATGTGTCTTCTCTAAATAGCTGCAACAACTAAACTCTGCAACTACTCTGTAACTGGAGTGGGTAGCTTCTTTAGTGCTCTGCTAATTAACTGGGGGATAAAAATTACAACCCCCCAAGAGAAAGAGCTACTGGCAAGTTTGCCTCTGCTCAGAGGTGCACCTAGGTAATTTTGGAGCCTGGACCTAAAAGCCTTTGGAGCCCCCACCCATCCCCAATGCAAATTAAACATTTTTTAACACATACGTTCTTGAGGGCACAAACCACACCACCCAGGACAGACTAAAGATTATTTGGGAGCCCCCAAGGAGTAGGGACGCCAGGGGCTGCATCCCCAAAATCCCGGAGTAAAAGCACCTCTGCCACTGCTTACCTTACTCAGCTCAGATTTGCCACCTAAAAGAAATGCACACACGCACAAACACACAAATGAGGAATGAAAAGTGGCTGGAATGAAATGCGGAATGAAATGAGGAATGAAAAGGGGCATCAAGGAAAGGGCAGGTTTCCTACCTGTAACCGTAGTTCTTCAAGTGGTCTTCTGTGCGTTCACACTTGGGTTATGCGCCTGCGCAGAGCCACGTTCTGGAACCTTCCAAAGCTTCACTCCCCAAAAAGGAAAAAAGAGTGAGAAGACCCACTCCCTCTGTAGGTTGATCCCTACACTACCTCAGTCAAGGAGACCGCCGCTCAACTAAAGAGACCAGCTGCTGTGGGGAGGTAGGGCGGGAGTGTGAATGCACAGAAGACCACTCGAAGAACTACGGTTACAACAGGGGCGTAACAAGGTTGGTTTGGGCCCAGAGACAAGATTTTAAAATGCCCCCCCCCACCCGTCACCACCTTCCTCTCCTTCTCCTGGCCCAATGTAGACTCTGCTAACTATCCCAACTAGTTAAAAGGTATAAATAACAGCACAGCAGATCCAACTAATACAACAGAAGAACTTTACTCATTGCACATATTCAAACTAAAAACAGTATCAAGGAAGAACCGTTAACACTGCACACATAAATAACAGAACCAACTATTAAAACAGCATCAATGAAGAACTTTAACCATTGCACACATTCCAACAGTTACAAGGTATAAATAACAGAACTATTACAACAGTATTGATGAAGAACTTCACATTGCACATATCCCAACTATGATATCTCACACGCACCATCCAGAACTTAATTCAATGGCTTCTTGCGTGCCTTCAGTTCAGCAAAGTTGTCTATTATCTTTTGTATATCCAATTTCTTTGCTCTTTCATTTTCAATGGATAGAAGAGCAAGGCCACTGAGTCTTTCCTGCGACATGGAACTCCTCGTGTAGTTCTTGATGAGCTTCAGTTTTGAGAATGATCTCTCAGAAGATGCCACTGTTACGGGTGGGGTCAGGAAAAGCATATATGCTGTGTAGATATCAGGGTAACTGATGCAAAGGCCACAATTGTCAATCATGAGCAGTTCAGCAACTTCCTTTATAGTTTTTTGTTTGTTTGTTTGTTTGTTTGTTTTTAATCTCTTCTTTCAATAAATTTCTAAACTGTAGCAAGTGTCTTGGAAGAGAGGTAGTGAAGTCCGTGTCATATTTACTGACCAAAAGTTCTCCTGCTTCAATTAAGTCAACATCAGTTGCTGATGTCAGTGTTGATGGGTGAAGAGCACTGAAGATAGTAACAATTTCATGTAGGCCCTCAAAGCGTTGTTTCAATTGTGAGGAAGCTATATCCAGCACACAGAGGAACACATTTACTCTAAAACGGTCCTCTGCATTTGTTAGCCTTTGATCCTCAGATAGCTCATCATGAAACCTCTTCACCTTTCACACGTGTTGCTCCTCAAACACTTGGGATACTCCCCACTTTTCTGACATTTTTGCTGCAGTTTCACCGAGGGAGTCATACTCATTTTTGTTCTCTTGCATAAAAGTGTGAATGGTTCGGAGATAGGTTGCTGCTTTGCTGAGGTCGGTTTCTGGGGACTGTAGCATCATTGAAACAGTATTAACAGGTCCTAAAATGTTAGACAGCAGCACAATAAGGAAGACAAACTGAAACTGCTCCATTGTGGATTTCAAAGCTTTGGCTTCTGAGATTTCATCTTTCTTCTTGCTTAGGAGGATTATTTCAGTAAGCACTTTGAGGATATCTGTGAAGCGGCACTGAAGGGCTACTAGTGCCTCATGACGTGACGACCATCTGGTCGGACAAAGTTTCTTCAGTGTGGTTTTTGATTCAGATGTTAAGTGAGCTAATGTATGCCAGCGTTTGATGCTATGTGCAAAGAAGATGTATATTCTTTCCACAACTCCAAAGAAGTTCCTTACCTCTGGAATACTGGACATTGCATCATTCAAGACTAGGTTCAGGTTGTGGGCAGCACAATGAACGTAAGTTGCCTTTGGCTGTAAAGCCTGAATTCTAGCTTGCACACCACTGTAGACACCACTCATGGTTGCAGCTCCATCATAACCTTGGCCTCGCAATTTTAGGAGGTCCAGTTTATTGCTTTCCATAGCATTCAAAATAGTCTCTGTGAAGCCAGATGCAGACTGATCCTCCACCACCAGAAAGCCCAAGGATGTTTCATGTATTTTTATTTCAACTGGCTGATCCTTTTCGTTGGTCTCAACAGAAACGAAGCGGACTACCTGGCTGAGCTGATCTGTCTTGCCAGCATCCTGTGTTGTGTCTATGATGACAGAGAAAAATGCAGCTGTGTTGGCATCCTTTATTATTTCTTCCTTGACGCTTTCTGAGAGTATATCAATCAGTTCATTTTGAAGAGCAGGGCTCAGGTACTTTGTTTGTCGCTCTGGAATATTTAGCAACTCTTGCAATACAGGATCATATTTTGCAATTAAGGTGATGATGGAGAGAAAGTTGCCATGATTTCCACCTGAGCTCACATCTTCCCTGTGACCTCTAAATGCCAGGTTGGACGTAGCCAGGGTCAGTGTAACATTGATGATTCTATCAAGCACTTGCCTCCAGAAGTTTGCCTCTTTCCTAATCGCAGCTTCTGCTTCTGCTGACACTGTTTTGTTCAGCCGCCAATGATCCAGAACAGTGCTACACTCCTGATGGCCAACAGCACCTTCATGGACTTCTATCTTCCCTTTCAGATTATGCCCGTCACGAACTCCTCTCACCCATCCTCCCTCTCTGTCCTGAGAAAAAAGCCAGCATGGTTGACAGTAGGCTTGGTCTGAGGTTGGCGAGTAGCACAGCCATTTCTGCTGCAGTTTTAGACCACTTTTACTCAATTCTGAATCGTAGGTTTTTGAGAAACGTCTGTTTGACTGGCCATGCTGTGGAAATGGACCTGGTGGTTGGCATGGCCCATTTGAAATAATGAAGATCTTTTCATCTGTACTAAGAGGTTCACTGTAGAGTTCTTTGTCAGTAGGAAATGTTTTTGAGATCAAATCTACATTCAATTCCTTGCCAGCATGTTCTCTTGTCTCTCCTTCACGTCCTCTCGTTTGAATGTCTTCACCTTGCTCAGTAGGTATTGACTGCTGTGTTGTCATATCTGTCGCATGTTCACCTTGTTCCTGCTCTACAGGACTTGAGCCATGGCAGATTGCACTCACTGTTGCTGTTTCTGCAGTCTGAGTCACCTTATCTTCCTCCAATGACATGCCTTGGCTGGTCTTCATGAAAAATGATGTGATTTTTGGTAGCTTGGCCTCCTTCTCTAACCTTGCTTTCTTCAACCCACGTTTTTGAGCACCACTCATCTGTTTCCGTGTAAGACTGGAATGGCTGGTACTCGGAGTTTCCATTACTAGTGCAAGTGAAATAGGAAAAGTGCAGAGTCTTCCTTTCCCCAGGACCTCTGGCCAAAGTCCAGGGCCTCCACACCACAGGCCCCCAAGGAGACGCAACAGATGCCTCCGTCCTGGGGACGGGGAAGAACTTTCCCCCACCACGCTTCTGCGGCTGCTGCCGCCTAACGAGTCGGGGCACCGGAGACGCAACAAATGCCTCCGTCCTGGGGACGGGGAAGAACTTTCCCCCACCACGCTTCCGCGGCTGCGGAGGCCGGGCGTTGGGCGCTCCTTACCCACAGAGTGTTCTGCTTCCTCTCCAGCCAGCCAGTCCGGGTGTACAAGGTCTCTCATTCCCAGCCGGGAAAGGTTTCAAAAGGGAAGGGAAAGGAACTCTCTTCCCCCGCGCCCATCTCCCACCCACATAAGCAAGAGGGCTTTCCCTTATGCTCTGGACAATTTATATCACTAACGGGCAGGCTGAATCTCCAGGGAAATGGGAAATGGGTAAAAAAGCAGCAGCAGCACTAACCACTGGGCGGCTTCTTGGAAGCAGAGAGAACAAGCGGTGCTTGTGCGCCTCGGCCTCCCCTTCTGCCTTGGAAGGTGCGTGCGGGGGAGCAACCGCTGCTGCCGCCGCCAACATCGGGGAACATGCCGTTTGTGCAACTTAGAGGAGTTTTTTTGGGGGGTGGGGGGAGAAATGGGGGGGGCATCCATGCCCGTTGGGGTGTCAGCTAACTAACCTGAGGGTTCCTGAGCCTCTTGCCGCTCCATCTGTAGGGTGAGTGAGTCTCCGAGCTTCCTTGCTTGCTTGCTTGCTAGATAGATTGGCGGGCACTAGGAATAATGGCTGCGACCTCTTCCTTCCTTGCTCGGCAGCACGTGCTAGGCAGTAGCAGCAGCTGAGCTGATCATGCGCGTTTCTGGGTAATGTGCTGCACCAGCAGCAGCCAATGGGTGGGGAAGGAGGAGGAGCCCACGGCCACACAACTAGGCAAAAGGGTGGTGGGTGGGCGGAGGCAGCAGCAGGCAGGAAATACGGCGCTCCCCGGAGCGGGAACAAAGGAGGATTTTTTTAAAAAAAATTAAAAAAATACACTCATTCGAGGAAGCTGGGGCCAGCGCTGGGTGGGGGAGGCACGTGACCTGTCTCTCGGAGGCCCCCTAAGCTGGGGGGCCCCTAGACAACTGTATCCCCTTGTCCAATCATAGTTATGCGCCTGGGTTACAAGTAGGAAACCTGCCCTTCTTCTTCGTGGTCTCTGTGCATCACACTTGAGATCATAGGGAGCTAGCTTACCTGGCTGGTGGGAGCAGCCTAATAAGAGACTGAGTGAAGTACTGCCGTCCCCAAGCATGCCTGATCTCTGGAACGGACATCCAGCGCATAGTGTTGTATGAAGGTAGACGGGTTAGCCCAGGTAGCTGCCCTGCAAATCTCCTCCAATGCAATTCCCCGCCAAAAGGCTTCTGATGACGCCACTGCCCTCGTGGAATGGGCCCAAATAGGGCCCGGCAATTGCTTCTTAGCCAGCTGGTAGGCTAAACGTACAGTCTCTGCTACCCAGGATGAAACTCGCTGCGTTGACATAGGCATGCCCATAGATGAGCCTGAAAAGCTGACAAAGAGTCTCTCTGTCCTTCTGAAGGGTCTTGTCCGATCTACATAGAAGGCACGAGCCATCCGAACGTCCAAAGAGTGGTAGGCCCTTTCTTTCTCCGAGCGTGGATCAGGGAAGAAAACGGGCAGCCTTAGTTCTTGCGCCAGATGGAACTCCGACACTACCTTCGGAAGAAACATGGGGTCTGGCCACATCACTACCCTATCTTTGTGAAAAATCAGATAAGGTGGGTCGCAACAAAGTGCGCGAATCTCACTCACCCTACTAGCTGAGCAGATGGCAATGAGGAATACTGTCTTCAATGACAGGAGCTTCAAAGAACAAGTCGCCATGGGTTCGAAAGGTGGCGACATTAACCGTGAAAGAACTAGTTGAAGGTCCCATATGGGCAACAAACATGGATGAATTGGGAACAAATTTAATAACCCTTTCAAAAACTTCTTAACCACCAGGTCAACAAACAGACCCAAATAACTGTGGTAGGAAGCAAGAGCGGCCAAATGCACCCTGTTGGATGCCTGTGCCAGTCCAGACTCTCTCAGAGCCAGAAGATATTCCAGGATAGTCTGGACCGAGACCTGATCAGGGGCTAGACCAGACTTCGCCACAAAATCAGAAAAATTCTTCCACTTGACAGGATAGCAGCGTCGTGTAGATGGCTTCCGTGCTGCTTCCAGGACTTTAAGTACAGAGTCTGAGAGGGAGCGGAGCGTCAGATCCTCCAAGCAGTCAGATGGAGGGATTCTACGTTCAGATGGATACTGCGGGCCCCCTCCAATGTCAACAGTTCCAGGTATACCAGCAGGTGCACAAAGGTGTGGTTGGCCAATTGCAGGAGGGAAGTGAACCAGGGTTGCCGCGGCCACCAAATGCCACCAGAATCGCATCTGCTCTGTCCCTTTTCAGTTTCTCAAGTACCCTTGGAATTAAAGGGAACGGCGGGAATGCGTACACAAAGTCTCTTCCCCAGTGGTGAAGGAACGCATCACCCAGGGATCGTCAGCCTTTCCCACCCCTGCTGAAATACTGGACGCACTTCCTGTTGCTCTCCGAGGCGAATAGATCCACCGACAGAGTCCCCCAGCGATGGAACAAGCCTTTCAACACATTCCTCTCTAGAGACCACTCATGAGAGTTTCCTGTCTGACGGCTGAAGGCATTCGCCAGGGTGTTCGAGACTCCTTCTATGTGCTCCGCTGTTGGCCAGATACCTCTGCGTGTGCACCACACCCAGATCTCAAGTACCAGAAACAATAACTTGCAAGAGACCATCCCACCTTGAAGGTTTAGGTATGAGCGGGCTGTGGTATTGTCTGTCAAAATGAGTACAGACTGTCCTCAGATCCAGTGGCGGAAGGCCTTTAGTGCTAGGAGGATGGCCATTAACTCCAGGTAGTTTCTGTGTTCGTACTTGAGATGGTGAGGCCAAAGGTCGGCCACTGTGAATTTCCCGAAGTGCTCTCCCCATCCAGATGTGGAAGCGTTGGTTGTTATTGACAATCTCAGAGGAGAGCGCTGGAAAGGGACACACACACCCGTCAGATGTGCGGACTTCGTCCAGCATTGTACCTATGCCAGTACGCTCCACGGTATTGTATATCTTGCATTTTCACCCTGTACATGCCCTCCAGGCATTTGGAAGTGAGGCAACTGAGGCAGGTTTCTCCCAGGCTACTTTAATTATCTGGGCAATGGTTGGTATCAGGGGAAGGGCTACTATCCCTGTAGCCTGCGGTTGGATCAGCTCAAAGATGGAATCCTGAGCAGTCTGATGTAGCTCCGAAATATCCAACCTGAGGGAGGTCGCCAATGCCATGCGCAGGAGCTGCTCCGTGTAACGTTTCAGTTCCGCTAAGGAGGCACCCTCCGGTTACTCCGATTCCGGCTGTTCCGTTGCACTCTCTGTTCCATCCACGTCTCTGGAGTACCTGGTGGATCCAGCGATGGCAACCTCAGGTCCTGGACAGGAGTATCAATCTCCACCACCGGTGCTGGCGACGGAAGCGTTGGATCTACTGGCTCTGCAGGCGGAGCCATAGGAGCTGGCAGCATAGGGTCCACAGGCTGGGTCGGGGCTGGAAGCACAGGATCCACAGGCATCGGGGGTGGCAATGGGACCTTGAGTGGAGCGCTCGGGATCGAAGGAGATCGAAGATCTGCTGGTCTTGCTTTCTTTGGCTTCTTCTCTTGTTTCCTGCTACGCCTCTTAGGGCTAGAGGAGGAATCTGATCCCGACATAGAATGGGAGCGTGACCGCTTATGTCCTCTCCTCTTTCCGCCTAGATAATCCCTTAGTCTGTCCCTGTAGAATGGACCAGACGGAAATCCAAAATAGTTCACCGGCTCCACATCAGTGTAAGGAGCCATCATCCAGTGCGAAGGGTGCCTGTCCCTCTCAAAGTGTGGGGCATAGACCCATCTAGAGAGCAATGGGTCGTAAAACCAATGATAACGTTTCCCATGATGTTTAGATCTGCCGGATGTCTCACTCGAGGAGGATGAGGGGGAACCTGGGTAGCAGGGGTCCAAACCACTCTCAGAAGATATTTCGGGATCTGGCTGAGGTTTCAGTGGTGAGTTAGATCCCGAGGAGACACTTGATAGCAAGCAGATCAGAGACAGATAAATTGGGCTTGGAGATGGGGAGTGCGGTACATGCATCTTCTTACTTTTACATTTTTTTTGGAGTGGATTCAGCCTCCCGCCTCTCTTTAGCAAGCTTTTCTCTCTTCGTGCCACCAGGGAGCTTCCTTTACTTTTTCTTCACTTGTTCTCCAGGCTCCTGAACAGTATTCGAGCCTGAGCTAGCTGTCATCGGGATGAAAGCACCAGCTTTCTTACGCTCCTTCAGTCCCAAGTCCCCACCTCCTGCACAATCCTCCTGAGTAGGCGGGGCTGGCCCAGGGCACACCGGAGTCCGCTTTGCCTTGATCGAGCTCGTGGCAGGTTTCGAGGACGCAAGCCGCACCTTCTCGCCCTGCACCATAACGGGAGGTAAGCCCGGCAGAGGCGGTGGTAATTCTGGTGGAGGCGGCAACAGATCGAGCACAGCTGCATGCGCCAGTGCGGTGACCTTGGCATTAGCGACCGCGGCGTTTTGTTGTTCAACAAGAGGCTCAGATTCAGAGTGGGGCTGTCCTTCCATCCGATTTTGAGGTCCCGACCTTAGACTACCTCCTGCCGCTGCCGAACTTGCTTGAAGGGCCCTTTCCCACAGCAATGTACCTAAGTGGGAAGCTCTGTTGTGGCAAGCCTGCTTGGTGAAGCCCTTACAAATTGTACAGGTATCCACCCTCTGGGCCTCCCCCAGGCAAGGAAGACACTTTGCTTGCCTGTCTGAGGTGGGGATTTTTGCTGCACAGGCTGAGCAATGTTTAAAGGTTACTTTTGGGGCTGCTGCCATAAGGCACAACGCTCCACTGGCTGCCGAAGCGTGGAGGGGGGGGGCGAAAGAAATCAAAATTCAAAATGGACGGTCAGATATACTTAGAGAAGAGAGAAACAGATAGAATAAAAGGAGTTTAAAGTAGACAATTGCATAGCAGATACGTTCTGAGGTGAAGGCAGAGGAAAGCTCCAACGTCTTGCCCTAGCAGCGGTCGATGAAAGACTGAGGTAGTGTGGGGATCAGCCTACAGAGGTAGTGGTGCCTGCCCAGTAGCTGCGCCCGGGCAGGTACAGCCAGCCTCCCTCTGTGAAGTTAAACAGTGTAACTGAGGTGTTTGTGTGTTCCCTGCCATGTTACACTGTATAACTTTTTCCCACATTTTTTTTCATTTTGGAAGGTTCTGGAACGTGGCTCTGCTCAGGCGCCTAACCCAAGTGTGACGCACAGAGACCACAAAGAAGAAAGGGGGGTTTCCTGCAAGGCCTGGCTGGGACTGGACCCAGGCTCCGGTACCAAGGGAGGCAGTAGCAGCTTCCGGATCACCGTGTGGCTGCTGGAGGTGATGGGCCTATTTGCTCCAGATTTCTCCAAGCTGAATATGTGAAGTGAAAGATGAAAGATGAGGGGGAGAAAGATGAGGGGGAGACACACAGCTTATTTCTGGGTCTGTGGTGGGGCCCAGCACTTGGATGGTCAGCGCTTGCCTGATGGCCAGAAGAACCCTGGGATGGAACCATCTCCCTGGACAGGCCAGAAGGACACTCCTGCCCCAGAGTGAAGAAGTCGCAACCAGGCTCCCCACGGAGGTCCATTCACAGGGGTTTGCATAACTTCTGCAGATTTATTTGGACAAAAGCAAGTCTCAGAATTTCAGAGCTGAATAAAGGTATGTTAACCATGAAAGATGAGGGGGAGACAGACAGCTTGTGGCTCTTTCCCTCCCGCAGCCTCTCCTGGATTGCTTTCAAAGCCACAGGGGGAGAAGCTGCAATCCCCCCACATGGAGGCATCAAGCCCCTTGCTGCATATCCTTCCGAATGTGGGCCTCATCTATCAGAAGAGGGCGGAAGTGTTAGCACCCTGCACCTCCCAGCCAATGTGAGCAAGATCCAGTTCCTATTTCAAAGCCAGACTAACCTCATCCACAGCCTGCTGTGAGTTGCTTCTTTCTACTTCCCTTCTTCCAAGGTTTTGTGCTCTCCGGGACTGTGGACTCTACCATTGCAGGAGCATCTTTAGCATCAATTCCCTTCCAAAAAGGAACAGGAGTCCCGAGAAAAGAAATGGCACAAGTGTACTTCATTTCATTTGAGATTTCTCCCCTTGCCCTATTATCGTTAGGCCCCTGCACTGGTCTAGAAGGTAAACGTAAAGTGTGCTGTCATGTCATTTTTGACTCCTGGCACCCCCAGAGCCCTGTGGTTTTCTTTTGGTAGAATACAGGAGAGGTTTACTATTCCCATCTCCCACACAGTGTGAGATGATGCCTTGCAGCATCTTCCTATATCGCTGATATATATGCATATGAATGAGAGGGGGGCATTTTAAAATCTTGTCTCTGGGCCCACTCCAACCTCGCTACGCCCCTGGAAACACTTCAGTGATGGCTTACCCTTAGCCTTGAAGCCTGGGTCACTGGTTCTCATTTAGTTCGTTATCTTGACCCATTACCGTTGCCCCAGATCCCACTCTGTCCCATGGCAGCCAATCTGTGACGGGCCCTGGGGGTGCCAGCAGTCAGTGGGATCTATCAAATGAGGCCAGAGAACCTAACTTAATGGGCAAGAGTAAGAAGCAGGTTCAAGGTAAATCAAACATCGGTGGCCCTAAAGACACATTTCAAACAGTGCAAACAGTGACCATCGCACTAGTTAAGACCCCCTCCTCCAACCACACACACACACCCCAATCTCCAGAGGTGCCCCTCAACACAGAGTGCTGGACTAGGACCGGGAAGACCCAAGTTCAAATCCCCATTCAGCCATGAAACTAGCTGGGTGACTCTGGGCCAATCACTTCTCTCTCAGTCTAACCTACTTCACAGGGTTGTTGTGAAAGAGAAACTCAAGTGTGTAGTACGCCGCTGTGGGCTCCTTGGAGGAAGAGCGGGATATAAAATGTTAATAACAACAACAACAACAGAAAACAGAGTTTAGATATCAACAGTTAACAGGAAAAACATTAATTATTAAATGAAACCAAAAAAAGGGCTGTAAAACCCACCCATTCTGCTGAAAACCTGGCGCCCTCCCCACATATGTTCCCCCGCCCTCTCAGTGCCCCCAGTCCGGCCCTGGTCCCTCCGCTCCAACCCGATCATCACGCCCTGCTGCTGGCGCCGCTGTTACTGTGCATCACGTGGACCTGCCTGGCGCCTGCGTGCAGCATCCCAACCATCTCCCGCTGGCACCTCCTTCCTCTTCCCGCGCTCCAGACGCTGTGCTTGCTCTGACTCTCCTCTGAGCTTGTAGCGGGCATTTGGGGGGAAGGTTTAAACAACAAGCAGCTGCAACCAACCAAGCCAATTCTCTTGCTTTCCTGAGTGCAGGTCCGGCCGTTCCCCATTCCCTGCTCTTGAGGGAGGACAGAGCTGCCTGAGCAGATGATACCAGATAGGGTGAAAAGCTGTGGAGGAGCTGCGCCCTGGAAGGAGTGGGAAACAGGTTCCCCTTTCCCTGCTCTTGAGGGAGGAGCTGCCTGCCTCAGCCTATTATATCAGCGTTAACAATCAGCAGTCTGACATTGACTCAACTAAGTTTCCTTCAGCTGAGGTTGAAACCTTAGTATCATGATCCCAACCTGATCCATTTGTTTGTTTTCCTGGCTGTCCATGGTATCCTCCAAAGTCTTCTCCAGCACCAAAGTTCAAAAGTGTCGATGCTTTTTCTATCTGGCTTCTTCAAAGTCCATATATATTATATGCATAATTATATTAGATACAGTGTTATGTACATAATTACATGAAATCTTTGTGTATTAAATTTTGAATACAGACTAATTGTATTTCGAATTTTTATTTTTCACGATAACTAAGGGCGCTCAACAGAATGTTGCATCTGGGCGCCAGATCCCCTAGAGCTGGCCCTGCTTAGAGGTCTGTGTGTCAACATCCTCTGTCTCTCTCTCTCTCTCCTTTGCTTCATCAGAATATTACAGCAGAAATTCTCTTCCTGCCTTAATCAACAGAAAGCGGCTCTTCTGCAAAGCAACATCAAACCTATTATTGGTTTATTGGTTTATTGAATTTCTATACTGCCTGATATAGAAATCTCTAGGCACTGTTGCTGGAAATTGTTTGCTGGAATTTAGTTGCTGGGCATTGTTTAAGTACACCTAATGCTTCCTATCCCTTCCCTTTTCATCCCTCTAGTGGGTAACCCGATGGCAAGGTATCCCTGTCTGCTGTCTGGGTGCTGAATTCCCAAGACGCCTGCTTCTTGACCTTCAATTCACCTCCCAGTTAGGTTTACCAACTCTTCATCCAACCAGGGGCACACCTAGGTGCCCATTTTGGTGCCCAGGCCTGAAGGGCTTCAGAGGGGGGCCCCGCCACCACGAGGCACACACTCCCTGCCACAAGCCCCCTGCTGCCACGAGGCCCCCCTTCGACATTTTCAATGCAAACCTAGGTGTCCTACTGTCGCCGCTGCCTGCACACGCTACTGCCCTGGCCGCCGCGCCACTCCTTGCCCTTTTCGCCACCTTTTTGCAGCCACCATATGCATGGCCGGTGAGGGTGGGGGTGATCCAAGCAGGCATCCCTCCATGGTGGTAGTAGCGATGGGCGGAGCAGCCGCTGGGCCTGTCATCCAGGGGCTTGTGATGATCTACTCCCATTGTGCAGGTGCGCTGGAGTGCCTCGCAGTTCTCAAGGGCTGCTCCGCCCACCGCCACGGAGGGGAGGCCTGCTAGATCAACCCCCCACCCCCACCCCGGCCACGCACATGGCAGCAAAAATTATGAAAAACACTGGAGGTTCAGCACAGCCTGGCAGCGGCAGGGTTGTTGTGAATGGTCATAACCCATCATAACCAGAGGTACCAACTCAGAAGCATGATGAAATATAGGCCTGTGTCTGATTTATTTTAAGAGTTCAGTTCAATGTCTGAACTGGAGGTGAATCTCATGACTGCCTGGTCAATGATTTGTAGAGTCAGGGGAATGGAGCATTGTTTATCAGGGTTTGCGGAAACTCACTGAGACAATGGGTCAGGCTTAATTACCAGTCTCACACTGCTGAAATTAACCTGTGTCCAGTAACAGGATGCTTCTGCCTTAAGTCAAATGTGTTGATTAACTTGCCTCACTCATGCTTACCCTTTTGATGTTACTTTGAATATTCTTTGGTTGCAAATACACACTAGATAGAGGTATACAAGAAATAATGTCTCACACAAATAGAATTAACTCCCTCTCACTAATTGCTAACTTTTAACACCTTCTGGGACCAGGCTAGCACATCTGGGATGCAGATTTGCTTTTGGACTTTGTCCCCTCCTCAAGATAACAGCCTAACAGGAGATGAGAGTGAGATCTATCTGGACTGATCAAATATCCTGAGCTAATTTTGATATTTAAAAGACAATATTCCTAGAATAGCAGGAATGAATGCCTTTTGTGATCCAGAAGACTAAAAAGGGACATCAAAGGATGGAACCACTATAAGAAGGAGTCTCTGGACATGGCAGTTTAGCAGTTCTGTGCCTACGGGCATTCTGCTCACACGCTAGCTATCTTGTGCCTACAGCAAGATTTGCTCAGGAACTCTGCTCATGGACAGGAACTGCCTGTGACTTCTAGTGCGCAGTGAGAAGTCAAGACTTTTCCCCAGCCATGGCACCTTCACTCTCTGCCTCGCTCTGAGCAAACTGTCTGCTTGACCACCAGAAGCCAGACCATTCTCTGTTGCTGTTCCCAGCTACAGTCTCTCCTCTTCAGCTGAAAGATCCACCATTCTCCAGCCTGGTAAATATGCTGCTCCTACAAGCCTGGAATTCCTTCATCCCCTCCCCTTCTCCTGCTCCCTTCCCCTCGCCCCCTTACTAATTTCTGATCCCCCAAAAACCTTACCAGCCCTCAGCCTTCCTTCCTCCCCCCCCCCTTTTCCGCCTATATCTAAACTGTACTAGGCTCTAGGAAGATTTAATTGCACGCACAAATGTCATTTAGGCACACTGGTTGGAAAATATTGGTACTGGCTAGATGTTCTGTTTTAATACTGTTAGCAATTCTGCTTTGCTAGGTTGTTGTTAAGCCTTTTATGTTCAATAAAGCCCATTGAACCTCTTTGAGGACTAGTTTGATCTCCTTCCTTCTTTGCAATCCAGATCATACGTGGTCATCAATATAAAAGAACAAGGTCACGTTGGTGACATTATGGTCCAGACCTGTTTTGTATACTGGCTAATGAGCATGTTTGGTATATAGATCAGGCCTGGTCTGTAACAGGGTGGGCACGGGGTGGTGGCAGGAGGCCCCCCTGACATTTTCCCCAAGGTCCGGGGGTAAGAGCGCCTCAGCATCCAACTGCCAATAGCAAGATATCTCCACAACCTGCTTCTCTGCACTAAGGAACAACTTAGGTGAGAAGAAAGATATATATTTTCAAATACTCAGCCAAGACAGCATGTGGCAAATGTGATTATTTATTTAATAAATTAACATTTGCTATATAACAACAACTTCTTCCTCCTCCTCCTCCTCCTCCTCCTCCTCCTCCTCCTCCTCCTCCTCCTCCTCCTCCTCGAAATAAAAGGTGGTTTTGATTGCAATGAGTGCAAAATAAAGTAGCTCAGCTCCGGCAACAATGCCTGTTCTGCTGCCTCTTTTTTTCTGACCGGAATATCCTCCATTTGGTTGTTTGGAGAAGTGCCATTTCTTATCATTGTTTGTAAAGAAAATTGGCCTGACACTCTTTCTGTCTTACAAGCAATTTGATGGTTCTATGACTGAAGTCCAGAATTTCTTTGATCATCTGCTTCTCGATGGACAGCATCGCCAAGCTATTAAGTCTTTGCCCCCAGATCCCCAAAGGAAGACACAACACACGTGTATGGATGAAAACTAGGGCCACTTTATTAACTATAAACTATGCAGAGATCTGCAACAGGTATAACTATAACCTCCATAAACTAGAGTGTGGGCAACTCCAATCCCCTTTACGGGTAGGCACAGCCTCCTAGCGAGGGCTGAGCTCCTCTCACTGTTGGGCAAAGCAGCCAGGCTTGGCAGATGCCATATGAAACCTCAGCATAGCCCCACCAAGCCACACAGTTTACTGTGTCAAGGAGGTAGCCACCAGGGTCACCACCATTGTTCCCTCCAACATGGATCCCCAGATGTTGTGGACTACAAGTCCTTTAATCCCCAAGCAAAAGCCATTGTAGCTTGGGATTCTGGGAGTTGTAGTCAACATCTGGGAATCCCTGTTAGAGGAAACACTGGTCACCACCCCTCCAGCCCCAAAGCTCTGAGTGGGTCAGCTGAACAGTGCCCTAAAAGTGGTTCATTCGCTAGGTGACCAGATTTGGCTTTTTAAAAGCCAAATTCTAGCTTACGGCCCATTTGACCCATGAGTATACCCCTTAGGCTCTGGCCACCTCAGACACCCCTGGTCCACAAAACCCTGAAAGGTTGTTACATGAAACCATCTCTACCTGAAAGGTACCTATGGCTGAGCACCAATTGAGGTCTTAACCTCCAAAGCCCACACTCACCTGACAAAGTGACCACTTAACCTGCAACCAGACTCCCACCCCTAAAAAGGGGGTTATTCCCTTTAAAACACGGTCAGTGAGGAGTAGGCGAAAAAATCTCCACACAAAGCCAATCAGGTGAAGACCAAAAATTCCTACTCGGCCCATAAGCAACCAGCTAATCTCTCACTGAACTAGGGAGGGTGGGCGGGAGCCGCAAAGCCTGCAGAGTTGGAGGAAGGAAGCATGTGTGGCGCATAAGTAGCGGCATCACCACACTGACCCCATTGGCCATCCCATGCATGTAGCCACTTCTCACAGAGGATGGCCAAATGGGAGCCATGTCCTCCTGGTCAAGGCTGATTTGGTTTGATCTTGGACTGGACCACCTTTCCTGAAGGCCTGTCTGGTTCGCGATCAAACCATCGAACCAGCCTGGTTCGCAGCAGACCAGTTTGCTATTGAACCATTCGTACACACCTGTCAGGGTCCCAACATCTCTAGCCCCCACCTCCCATGTCCAGAGGGTTCCGGTGGGAACGTTCCCAACCAGGGCGGGAATGCTGCGCCCTCAGACGGGTCCCAACCCCCACCTGCTGAGACCGGCAGGCCCTACTGGCTCCCGTGGTCGGGTAACCTAGTGTCACCCGACACTGACGTGGTCTCGTGGGACGTTGTTAGCATATTGCAAGATCACTCTCCAAACTCTCGCGAGATCAATAGTGAGATCGCCAGGTCTCGTGAGAGTTGCTGTGAGATTTCAGGGTTATATAAAATGGCCTGGCCTGTGATGAGGGGCAGACAGCTGAGAGCTGTCAAGAGGCAGACAGCTCTGGGAAATCAAGTCTCCAGCAGGTGACAGAGGCAAAGGAACGCCTGTGGAGGCATTAGCCTAGGACATTGCCAAGACCTCAGGAGTTATGAGGCCAGACCGACTGGCACCCCTAAACAGGGGTAGAATCAATCAGATGGAGACCTTGCACCCCACGAGGCCCAACAACACCCCCAATGAAAAGGAACACACTGCATAGCACAGGCAAGACCTGATGGCAATTGCATCTGCTTACCTTAACCAGTTGGGATTTGCCACCTAAAACAAACACACACACACATACACAAGAAGAATGAACAGGAACACATTGCACAGCACTGGGAAGACCTGATGGCAAAATTGCCTCTGCTTACCTTACCCAGCTGGGATTTGCCACCTAAAACAAACACACACACACACATACACAAGAAGAATGAAAAGGAACTCATTGCATAGCACTGGGAAGACCTGATGGCAATTGCCTCTGCTTACCTTAATCAGCTGGGATTCACCACCTAAAAACAAACACACACAAACACACACACAAGGAATGTAAAGGAACAAATTGATTAGCATTATAAAGACAGGATGGCAAAATTGCTTCTGCTTACCTTACCCATCTGGGATTTACAACCTAAAAGAAACAAACACACTCACACACCAATGAGGAATGAAAAGGAATACATTACATAGCACTAGGAAGACCGGATGGCAAAATTGCCTCTGCTTACCTTACGCAGCTGAGATTTGCCAACTAAAAGAAACAAACACACAAATGAGGAATGTAGAGGACTACATTGCATAGCCCGGGAAAGTGTTGGAGATGGACTACCAGTGCATCAACTTTTTGCACCAACTATCCTTATGACCACTAGGGGCATTGGGGGTAGAGATAGTGAGTAAGGGTCTCCCTAACTGTTCTATCGGTCTCTACTCTATAACCCCTGATAGGACTCTTCAGGTATTTCCTGTTGAGAGTCAGAAAGAATCCCTTCCTTTCCTCTTAGAGAGCAGATGGAAACATCTCTCTCTCTCCCCCACCTATTCATTATGTTCTTCTATAAATTAGGGTTAGGTCTTTCCTAACCAAAGTATACTTCACCAATAAATACTTTGTATTTATTCTACAAGTATCTCCATCTGTCTTCTCTAAATAGCTGCAACAACTAAACTCTGCAACTACTCTGTAACTGGAATGGGTAGCTTCTTTAGTGCTCTGCTAATTAACTGGGGGATAAAAATTACAACCCCCCAAGAGAAAGAGCTGCTGGCAAGATCGCCTCTGCTCAGAGGTGCACCTAAGTAATTTTGGAGCGAGAATTAGCTTGATGTGTTCGAAGACGAATAATATGAGTCAATTTTTCCCCCAGATATGGCAATGTGCCACAAGACTGGTACCAAGAAGTCAACGACATAGTTTTATGCTTCCAGCGTAGTGCAATGGAAAATCCAGCCTCAGTTAACATAAAAACTATAAGATCCTTAGATGATAATGTCAAACTAACTTCCGAAAATATATGTAATAGAGGCAACTCTGCCCAAAAGCAGAATGAGACCAGCATAAACGGAAGTATTCTCAATCACAACACCCTATCACCCTATCACAACAGCCATTCCAACATCATGGGGACCAACTCTGATTGATGTGGGCTGCTCTAGAAGGGGTCAAATACCACCTGACAGAGAGCTTAACAGAATACCCTCTAATTCAGGAAGAGGTAGAAAACACCAGCTTCCATTTGGGTATTCCTTTCCATAGTAAGTCGCTAATAGTTTGCTATAGGTCGTTTTCCCAAGCCAACTTAAGGCCAGTTAATGGATCAGATGATTGGCTTATTAAAATCTCCTATAATCTAGAAATCAGGCCCTTAGGGTCTTCTGAAGCCTTTAATATTAATTCCACAAACATAGTCAAACTCCTATTAGCTTGCTTAACTATATCAGGATGTAAAATAGAGGAGTGAAACTGAAGAAAATTTTAACCAAGAGCAATGCTTATTCATAAACTTCTCCCAAAATGGTTCTAATCAATTGGGGTATCGAAATAATAAAAATCCTTTAATCTATTGTGTGACACCTCCCAGACATCAAGTAATCGGGAGGGAGAGTCAAAGTTGGAAATTTGGGATGACTACAAATGGTTAACAAGGGGAAATATGGGAGGGCAGAAATTTTATGCCAATTCCCCCAGATCTTAAATGTGGTACTTAAGGTGGATTTGTAACAGATTTAGAACTCTTAATAAATTCAAACATCAATAACTGGTTCTTGAAATTACCAAGATGTTCCTCGGGAACCTTCATCTTCACCCAGAACCTTTCCAGGTCTACTATTAACCACCAAATATCCCGAAGATGCGAGGCTTCATAGTAGGCCATTAAGTTTAGAACTCCGATACCATCCTGTTATACTTTCCTATATAATACACTATTACGAAATCTGAACCTTCTGACAGAAAAGCATCTTTGTGGCCCTTGGCCACTAAGTCCGCACACTCAGCCTCCCGGCAGAGAGCTGTACCGCTGGAATCGGAGTGAAGTAGTGTTGCCTGTAAGGGTGAAAGGGAACCGGACCAACTATGGGGGGCCCATTGGGCTCTCTGTGTGGAGAAGGCATGGCCTACTCTTATCCCATGTTTTGACCAAAAACTGGGTCTAAGTGGGACCAAAAGGGGTAGCTCCCACAAATGGAGCAGTAATCAAAGGAAACTTTGAATTATCATCAGCATTTTGGGTCCTAAACCAAGATGACCTGTATACAGCCACGCCCACTGCTATGGCCCGACTGTGTACAATCTAAGCTAGACTTGGCTCTAAGAGAACTACTATTAACCACAAAATATCCCTAAGATGCAAGGCTTCATAGTAGGCCATTAAGTTTAGAACTCCGATACCATCCTGTTATACTTTCCTATATAATACACTATTACGAAATCTGAACCTTCTGACAGAAAAGCATCTTTGTGACAGAACTACACTGGCTACTTATAAGTTCCAGGGCAAAATACAAGGTGCTGGCTATAACCTATAAAGCTCTCAAATGCAAATACTTTAGTAAGCAGCCAATCAAGCCGAATGCAAGCTAAAAGGATTAACTTGAGTAGGAAAACTTATCTGATGGTTTGTTTGTTTGCTGGCTCCAAAGAGAGGCAGCTCCCTTCCCCACCCTTGCAGGGCCAAGCGGAGAGGAAGGGGGGGAGGGGGAGGGAAACCACCAGGCAGGCACAGACCCAAAGAGTGGTGACTCCTCTTTCCCTCCATAGCCAGAGGCTGGTCATGAAGGAGAATAAAGAAAACAAACTGAAGCAAAGGCTTAACTGCAGGAGCTCTCTCCTAACACATCCTATCCATGAGCCCCTGGAGGCGCAGTGGTAAAACTGCCGCCCTATAACCAGAAGGTTACAAGTTCGATCCTGACCAGGGGCTCAAGGTTGACTCAGCCTTCCGAGGTCGGTAAAATGAGTACCCAGAATGTTGGGGGGCAATATGCTAAATCATTGTAAACCGCTTAGAGAGCTTCCAGCTATAGAGCAGTATATAAATGTAAGTGCTATTGCTATTGCTATTGCTATCCCGAGCAAGACAGAACTGGAACTGGGGTTAGGACGGAGGAGGCTACGCCCACAAACAAGTCACGTGGTCCAGTTCTGTCTCGAGCATGCTCAGTTCACTACCCATCCTGAGGATCTCCTACTCAGGGGAAAAAGGCAAAGCTGTTATGTAATCCTACTTACTTTGCGAAGAAGTCTTTCCTCATCTTCTCCCCCATTTCCCTCCCTGTCTTAACTCTTCCCCCCACCGACTAACTGTCGCTCCTGTTACTAAAAGCTGACTGTCCCTCCCTCCCCCCTAGACCCCTCCCAAAACCACCACAAACAAACAAACAACAAAATAACAAACACTAACACTAACTGTAACACTGAATAAATAAATAAATTGATAAATAAATGAATGGATGAATAAATGGATGAATAAATAGATGGATAAATAGATGGATGGATAGATAGATAGATAGATAGATAGATAGATAGATAGATAGATAGATTTGACAGATACAGAAACGGACTCTCTAACACTCTCTTTCCTCTCTATCTCTCCAGCTCCTCTCCACCTCACCTCCTCCCTCCTCGCCTAACTCTCCCACAAAGAGCAGCTGAGCCCCGGAGGTGTCATGAAAGAGGATGTGTCATAAGCCTCAACAATGGCCATTGGTCCTCTTGCCTCTAGAGGATGTGTCATAAGCCTCAACAATGACCTTTGGTCCTCTTGCTTTCAGGACTTGGAGGCATCTCCTGCCAACTGGGAAAAGAGGCCCCCTTTTAAAGTGGGGATTCTCTTCACTGAACAGGGGAGGGGAGCACCTGGCTCTTTCCACCCACTGTACAGTAACCCTCCAGTGATGGTTGCTGGTGTCTATCTTATATTTCTTTTTAGATTGTGTGCCCTTTGGGGACAGGGAATCCATCTTTCTTTCTTTCTTTCTTTCTTTCTTTCTTTCTTTCTTTCTTTCTTTCTTTCTTTCTTCCTTTCTTCCTTTCTTCCTTCCTTCCTTCCTTCCTTCCTTCCTTTCTTATTACTCTGTGTAAACTGCTTTGGAAACTTGTGTCAAAAAGATGTGAAGAAGAAGAAGAAGTTCTTTCAAACCTCACTCTTCATGTTCTAATGTCGGTTTATCTGAGATATCAGAGGGCTCTCTTGACCACCATGTTTAAAGCAACACCATCACAGGTCCCTCATAGCAGACACCCACACCTCCATCCACTGCCATTCATCCAAACAGCTACCTTTGTGGCTGAGGTCTGCTCTTGTTTCTGCAAGACACAAGGACTCCTTCCTTCAGTGCCATCTTGACACTACTTCACACCTGCACGGACACACACCTGATTGCTTTCTCCCCCCTCCCCCACACTGGCTCTGTCCTCTGCTCTTTCCAGAGTGTGGCAATGCTATCATGTGCCCACCAGGAGGCAGCATAGAGCAGGTCGGGCTACCAATCTTACTTTTTAAAAAAATCAAAAAAATAAATAAATCTGGAGTTCTACAGACTTTTTTTTAAAAAGTGTTTTAACTCTTTTGGTGGGAAGGAATTTATAAATGAATAGATGTTTCAAGTGTAAGGCAGACATCCAACACAGACTTAGTTAGTGAAGCTATAGATCTTTTGTTTAGAAGCATTATTAATATCCTGTTTTTTCAATCAAATATTCTCAAGCAGGCGCATGGCTACAATTGAACAATGGGGGATAAATGTCCCTGAACCCCAGGGGGAGAGGGACCAGCTGGCTTTGGTGACAGTTTGTCCTTTGCTTTCCTGCTCATGCCTCTCTGAAGAAGAGGGGGTAGGGGCCAATCTTCACTTTTTAGCTAGGGCCCACTTCAATCTGCCATGCCCCTGTTCACAAGACAGCTTTATTTTGCATCTCATTCTCAAACTAATTATTGCACTACTATTGCTGTCATAATGAAATCATCATCTTTGGTGATGGAGTGTCTGAGGGGGTGGGAGGCTCTGCTTTGCCACTTTCATATGGAGAAGACATAACCTCCCTAATTGCCTGCCTGGAGATTGTGATGGGCTGGATGAGGGATAAGAAACTGAGACTGAGTTCAGATAACACGGAGGCTCTTATTGTGCCTCTTCGGAAATAGGGGGTGATTTTGATCTGCCAGTCTGGGATGGGGTGACACCTTGCCAGAAGGAACAGGTACGTAGTTTGGGAGTGCTTCTGGATAGAATCTTCTCCTTGGGGTCCCAGGATGCGGCGGTGGCCAGAGGTGATTTCTATCAGCTTCGGCTGATACGCCAGCTGTGTCCATTGCTTGAGATAAATGGCCTCAGAATGGTGGTCCATATGCTGCTACATATACCTCGGTGCTTACATTTGCTGGTAACCTCCAGATTTGACTACTGCAATGCACTCTATGTGGAGCTACCTTTGTATGTAGTCCAGATACTGCAGTCGGTACGGGTTGCCAGGTGGGTCTCTGGGTCCTCTCGGAGGGACCATATTACTCCTGCATTGACAGAACTACACTGGCTACTTATAAGTTCCAGGGCAAAATACAAGGTGCTGGCTATAACCTATAAAGCTCTGAACAGGTTAGTCTCTCAGAGAACTAAAAAGGGGGAGTGGGCAAAAGGCTTGGAAGGTTGATTTAGATTAGGGATACAAGAAAGGCCCTTGTGGCGGCCTCTCTGTGGTTGACTGCTGCACTATTACGTCAGTAGCCTCCTCCCTCCTTCACTTCACGCCACAACAGTTCCTGCCCCCCCCCACCCCATTGCCCACCTGCCCAGCCCCAGGGACCCTCAGCCACTTGCCATCCTGCTTGCCTTGCCCTCCGGCTCCGGCCTAGGATCGGAGCAGCCTGCAAACTGCACAGAGCTCTTCCTCTCTCCCCGCCTCTCAGCTGATCGGCGGGTGGGCGGGGCTTCCAGAGAGGCCTCTGTGTAGGCCTCCCCGAAGCCTGAACTTGGCATTCCCCAGCAAGCCAGGAAGGAGGCAGGAAGAGTTCTCTGCATCAGACTCTCTGCCCAGACCATCCAGCATAGCTTTTGCAAGGCTGGGGATCCATCTGGGATCTACCCGAGAGATTGGAACAGAACCACTTCAGAGCAGTGCCCCCTATTCCCAACTCCCCCAGGTGACCCAGAAGGATACCATGGTCGATGGTATCGAACGCCGCCGAGAGATCCAAAAGGACTAACAGAGTCACACTCCCTCTGTCGATTCCCCGGTAAAGGTCATCCATCAGGATGACCAAGGCTGTCTCAACCCCATAGCCCGTTCTAAAGCCAGTTTGAAATGGGTCTAGATAATCAGTTCCCTCCAAAACCGCCTGGAGCTGGTTAGCCACCACCCTCTCGATTACCTTGCCCAGCCAGGGGAGATTGGAGATTGGCCTATAACTATCCATCGCTGAGGGATCCAGGGAACGCTTCTTAAGAAGCGGTGTAACTATTGCCTCCTTCAAACAGGGAGGCACCCTACCCTCCCACAGCGATGCATTTATGATATTAACTAGGCCACCTCCAACAATCTCTCTGCTAGATCGAAGCAGCCAGGTTGGGCAAGGATCCAGAGAACAAGTGGTAGGCCGTACCGCTCTAAGCAGCTTGTCCACTTCATCAGAAGTCACAGATTGAAACTGATCCAACCTAACACTGCAAGAGGGATCGTGGGATACTTCCCTCACAGACCCTGCAGAAATAGTGGAGTCCAAGTCGTGTATACACACACACACACACACACACACACACACACACACACACACACTATACAAATACATTGTAACTAAATAGGGAGCAGTAAGGGAACAGAGATACACAATATAACTATAGCTACACAATAGCTAGATTCTCCCATACAGAACCCCTGTTTAAACTTCCTCTAAACTAAACCACAACACAGAACTTTTTAAATTCAATGGTAACCCCAAACCTCCCTCCAACATGCCTCCCCACTCACTCAGGACACTGGTGGCTGCTGACACAGAGCACAGTCAGGCAGTGATTCTCTCAAGGGGGTGAGAAAAAATATCTTCTGGCGGCAGCAGGGGGGTGGGGGGGGGGCAAGCAATACAGCAGCAGATTAATCAACTCCCAGGCTGTCATGTAGTAGCATGCAGTAGCCATAGCAGGCGTGCATGCTGGGCTCAGGCTGGCAGCAAGGCAAGCATGGTATCATGGAAACTTGAGTTTAGACATGCAATGCAAAACCAGTTCTTTCTCTCTTTCTCTTGAATGAGGCAGCCAGAAAGGCAGAAGCAAGAGACTGAGTAACTAACTAGTTGATGAATTGAACCAAACTCCCCCCACCAAAGCAATCAGCCCAGACAGAGTGGAAACAGGGCACTGTTTGTTAGAGCTGGCAATGGTTAATCAGAATTTCTTAGCACATAATTGCATCACAATACAACACATTCCAAGGAAATGAGCTTCCTCAGGGTGAAAGGGAACCGGACCAACTATGGGGGGCCCATTGAGCTCTCTGTGTGGAGAAGGAATGGCCTACTCTTATCCCATGTTTTGACCAAAAACTGGGTCTAAGTGGGACCAAAAGGGGTAGCTCCCACAAATGGAGCAGTAATCAAAGGAAACTTTGAATTATCATCAGCATTTTGGGTCCTAAGCCAAGATGACCTGTATACAGCCACTCCCACTGCTATGGCCCGACTGTGTAGACTGTGTACAATCTAAGCTAGACTTGGCTCTAAGAGCAGCAGTCTTGTTCATTTAGTTAATGCCCTGGTGAAACCTTAGGCCAGTCGGGAGGGACCATCTTGAACAGTGCCTTGGTCCAGAGTCGAACGCTCAAGCAAGATGGGGTTGGTAGTGCATAACTTGAGGGACGTGGCTGAAGGTGTCTCGGACCTTCAAGAGAAGGGAGTGTCAGCGCCTGTCATCCTGGGGCTAGAGAGGTCCCTGTCCTATGAGTGTAGGAGACCAATTGAGCCCCTGGAAGGGACAAACTTAGGCATGGCCAAAGGTATTGAGGGGTCCCCTGGGACTGGACATGTTTCTTGGGAAGGTCAACCATCGGTTTGGCTGAGGCAGGGCGCTGCCACTCCGCGCACATCGCCCTGCGAAATAGAGGGGGGAACATAACTGTGGATGTTACCGGAACAGCTGCAGGGAAAACTTGTTAGTCCAGGGGCGAAAACGTCTCTGCAGCTTCCGACGGGGAGACAGCACTGATTTTGCCCTAGGGAGCATGGGGCGTTAACAACTCCTGTTCCACCAGCAAGGGTGGGAGGAAGAGGGGAAAGAATCCCTGCGCCTTCTCTTGGTTTTGCATGGCAAAAAATCTGGTCATACACCAACCACGCTCATACGGAGGAAAAAAACCCCTGAGCCATGGGCTGGGTTCAGGCGAGGGTGGAAACAAATTGGGAGTCACACGTGTCCCTGCGTGTAAGGGGTGAGGCCCCGTAGAACTGGTAAGGGCCATGCCAGGGGAGTAGCAAGCGAGGCTGTAGGTGGCTCAATGGAAAACTTTTATATCTACAGTGTTCAGTCTCCCATTCAAATGCAAACCAGGGGGGACCCTGCTTAGCAAAGGGGAAAAAATTCATGCCTGCTGCCACAAGACCACTTTCCTCCCACTGCTCCGAAAAAACTCACGCAGCCATTGAGAATCCCGGGAGAGAGAAAGTCTTTACTTACAGCGGTGACCACTGAGGGTGCGGACCAGCCGGTTCCCCCTCAAACGCTGAGGCCCCAATGGGCGGAGGCTGAGACGCCAGGATAGTGCCCACCGGGCTCTGGTCGTCTCCCTCAAAGCGAAGGCGCTTGTTGGATCCAGCCTTCCACTTGGCGCCATTGGGTTGCTTGCGCTTTTGATTTCCAGCTGGCCACCTGAATCAACAGGCGCTCCCTTAAAAGTACCTTGGAAGGACTCACTCAGGCTGGCGCCTCTGTTTCTTGGCGTCCGCTGCGCCTGGACCTCTTGGGGGTTTTGGCTAAGTGCCGCCCCAAGGTCCCCGTCCCCATTGTCTGAGCCTGAGGCTGCAGGGGGAATCTGAAGCAGTCCTGCTGGACTAAGGCGCGGCAACAGCAAGAGCGGAGAAAACACGTGCGCAGCTGAGAGGCCTGAGCCTCCAACGCTGAGCCCTGAAAGGGTTCCTCTGAGAGGAACTCCGCGCTGGCCAGGACCCCTCCAAACAAATGCAAATACTATAGTAAGCAGCCAATCAGTACCCAGAATGTTGGGGGCAATATGCTAAATCATTGCAAACCGCTTAGAGAGCTCTGGCTATAGAGCGGTATATAAATGTAAGTGCTTTTGCTATTGCTATTGCCAGGGGCGTAGCAAGGTTGGAATGGGCCCAGAGACAAGATTTTAAAATGCCCCCCCCACCACTCAAAATCCAGGGCCTCCGCACACCCCACATTTTATATCCCGCTCTTCCTCCAAGGAGCCCACAGCGGTGTACTACACACTTGAGTTTCTCTTTCACAACAACCCTGTGAAGTAGGTTAGACTGAGAGAGAAGTGATTGGCCCAGAGTCACCCAGCTAGTATCATGTCTGAATGGGGATTTGAACTCGGCTCTCCCAAGTCCTAGTCCAGCACTCTAACCACTACACCATGCTGGCTCTGTTACTTATAAGTTACTATTAATACTTCCAATGAAGTATCACTTGTAACTATTAAGAAAGCACAATTCTATGCTAATAAAATAGTTTGGATAGATGTATTCCTATGTAGCCCAGTTCCTGCAGGATAGTTAGAAACTGAAGTGGATGGCATCTTAATTCACTCTATAAGTCACTTGATAATCTTCCCTTCAGTCCTACAATAGCACTGTTTTATTTTCTCTCTCCCCGCCAGTTTCTGCCCTCCCACCAGCGTTCCCTCTAATTCTTACCCTCAGTGAGCAGAAAGAGTTTTGTTCTGGGCAGCACTATCAAGGCAGTGTGTGCACACCACTCTCTTTCTCACACACACACGCAGACACATTTAAGGGCCTGTGATGGGGGTTTCAGGCAGATTGGGTGGAAGATACTGCATGGGACGGAAGTCTTAGGAAGAAGGCTGAAGGTGGAGTCAGAGCTGAAGGAGGAAGGGCAGGCAAGGAGCTAAGGTGCCTGTTCCCTTTCAGGAAGTCAGTTTACCAGGGAAGAGAGTCATTGCTGGCTAGATACTGATGACCTGGGGAATGGCTACCCAGTTTTAAGAGTTTGATTTTCATTGTTCATTTGTATTCATTGTTTATCATGTTGTGAACCGCCCTGAGCCATTTTGGAAAGGCGGTATATAAATCTGACAAATAAATAAAATAAAATAAAATAGAGAGAGACCAGATTGAGGACTGCAAGAATTCAAGCAAGCCATCAGGGAACAGCAACCAAGCCTGTTTGAAAAATTCAAGGCTGAAGAATCCATCCCAGTTGTCAGAAGGCAGGCCTGGCTTAGAACCGTCCAAGGCCTGTGGCATTTAAAGGGATAGCACACCTTTGTCATCAGCTTCTGTGATTGCCACTTGAAAGGACAATTAGGGGGAACTGATGGAAATGTCAGTTACAGATTCAAACTGATACAACAGAAGGAGAGCTGGTCTTGTGCTGGCAAGCATGACTTGTCCCCTTAGCTAAGCAGGCTCCGCCCTGGTTGCATATGAATGGGACACTTGATGTCTGAGCACTGGAAGAGATTCCCCTCAGGGGATGAAGCTGCTCTGGGAAAAGCAGAAGGTTTCAAGTTCCCTCCCTGGCTTCTCCAAAGATAGGGCTGAGAGAGATTCCTGCCTGCAACCTTGGAGAAGCTGCTGCCAGTCTGTGAAGACGATACTGAGCTAGATAGACCAATGGTCTGACTCAGTATAACGGGAGGTAAGCCCGGCAGAGGCGGGGGTAATTCCAGTGGAGGCAGCTACAGATTGAGTACGGCTGCATGCGCCAGTGCGCTGACCTCGGCAGTAGCGACCGTGGCATTTTGTTGTTCAACAGGCTCAGACTCAGAGTGGGGCTGTCCTTCCATCCGATTTTGACGTCCCGACCTTGGGCTACCTCCTGCCGCTGCCGAACTTGCTTGAAGGGCCCTTTCCCACATCTCTGCTGTGGCAAGCCTGCTTGGTGAAGCCCTTACAAATTGTACAGGTATCCACTTTATGGGCCTCCCCCAAGCAAGGAAGACACTTTGCGTGCCTGTCCAAGGTGGGGATTTTTGCTGCACAGGCCAAGCAACATTTCAAGGTTACTTTTGGGGCTGCTGCCATAAGGGGCAATGCCCCGCTGGCCACCGAAGCGTGGGGGGTGGGGCGGCGCGAAAGAAATCAAAATGCAAAATGGACGGTCAGATATACTTACAGAAGAGAGAAACAGATAGAATAAAAGGAGGTAAAAGTAGACAATTGCATAGGAGATACGTTCTGAGGTGAAGGCAGAGGAAAGCTCCAACGTCTTGCCCTAGCGGCGGTCGATGAGGGGGTGAAGCTTTGGAAGGTTCTGGAACGTGGCTCTGCTCAGGCGCCTAACCCAAGTGTGATGCACAGAGACCCCAAAGAAGAAAGGGGGGTTTCCTGCAAGGCCTGGCTGGGACTGGACCCAGGCTCCGGTACCAAGGGAGGCAGTAGCAGCTTCCGGATCACCGTGTGGCTGCTGGAGGTGATGGGCCTATTTGCTCCAGATTTCTCCAAGCTGAATATGTGAAGTGAAAGATGAAAGATGAGGGGGAGAAAGATGAGGGGGAGACACACAGCTTATTTCTGGGTCTGTGGTGGGGCCCAGCACTTGGATGGTCAGCGCTGGCCTGATGGCCAGAAGAACCCTGGGAAGGAACCATCTCCCTGGACAAGACAGAAGGAAACTCCTGCCCCAGAGGGAAGACGTCCCACCCAGGCTCCCCAAGGTCCAGGTTCCTCCTGGGGAGGGGCTGCAATAATTTGGCATGCTCCACAGCAGCCTCCTGCTTCTTTCTGTGGAGTCTCCCCTCCCCCAGGTGGGAAGGGCTTTCCCCTCAGAAGTCACACTCCCACCTGGTGCATTGACCACACACCTGGCTGCCTTGATCTTCCCCAGAAGGGCTGGTGGGTTGCCCTCCCATGGCGGCTTCCACTTGCTGCTGCTTTCTGCCTGGGGTTACCTCTTGGATCTTTTGACAGGCTTCACCCTTTCTGTTGATGGTTCTGCCCTAGTAGTTTACATAACCTCTGCAGATTTGTTTGGACAAAAGCAAGTCTCACAATTTCAGAGCTGAATATAAGTAAGTTAACCATGAAAGATGAGGGGGAGACACACAGCTTATTTCTGGGTCTGAGTCTGGGTCTGCCTTGGGGGAGGGCAGCGTTTGGATGGTCAGCTCTGGCATTGGGTCGAGCCCCTACCAAGCTTGTGGTGGTTGCAAAGAAGATGACAGTGTATTCAGCAGAGGTCAGCCCATCGGGGTCTGGGCCTTCATTCTCGTTATGGTATTTGAAGAACTCTGGGGAGGAACCGGCTCCATGGACAGGCCAGAAGGACACTCCTGCCCCAGAGTGAAGAAGTCGCACCCAGGCTCCCCAAGGAGGTCCATTCACAGGGGTTTGCATAACTTCTGCAGATTTGTTTGGACAAAAGCAAGTCTCAGAACTTCAGAGTTGTATAAAGGTATGTTAACTATGAAAGATGAGGGGGGAAAGACGGCTTGTGGTTCTTTCCCTCCTGCAGCCTGTCCGCATCTGGTGCCCTCTTCCAACTAGATACTATTCAGGGCCAGTTCAACGATGTGGCCAAAGTGGCACACACATTTTGTATGTCTTTGCGCAAATAGTGGTATTTGGATTCCTGTCTCTTTTGCAAGCACATTAATTTTAAAATCTACTATCTAGGTTTACATTATACTGTATTCAGGCGACTTCGACTCCACTGTTTCTGTGGAGTCTGTTAAGGTGGTGGCCAGCAATCCTCCTTGCAGTATTAGATTGGATCAGTTTCAATCTGGGATGCCTGAGGACATGGACTAGCTGCTTGGGGCAGTGTGGCCTACCACTTCTTCGCTGGATCCTTGCCCGACTTAGCTGCTTCTATCTAGCCCGACTTGGCTGCTTCTATCTAGCAGGGAAATTGTTGGAGATGATTGATTTGATTGGTTGATTGATTGATTAAGTGCTGTCAAGTTGATGTCGACTCTTAGTAACCACATATAGATTCTCTCCAGGATGATCTATCTTCAACATGGCCTTTAAGGTCTCTCAGTGGTGCATTCATTGTTGTCGTAATCGAGTCCATCCACCTTGCAGCTGGTCGTCCTCTTCTTCTCTTTCCTTCAACCTTTCCCAGCATTATGGACTTCTCAAGGGATCTGGACTTTGCATAATGTGTCCAAAGTATGATAGTTTGAGCCTGGTCATTTTTCCCTTGAATGAAAATTCTGGATTGATTCGTTCTAGGATCCATTGGTTTGTTTTCCTGGCTGTCCATGGTATCCTCAAAAGTCTTCTCCAACACCAAAATTCAAAAGCTTCAGTGCTTTTTCTATCTTGCTTCTTCAAAGTCCAGCTTTCGCATCCAGAGTGTCATGGGGAAAACCATTGTCCGAACTATTCTAATCTTTGTAGGTGTAGACACATCACGGCATCTAAATATTCTTTCCAAGGCCTTCATTGCAACCCTACCAAGTGCTAGGCTACAGTGTATTTCTTGACTTCTGGATCCTTTACTGTTGATGGTCAATCCTAAAAGGCAAAAGCTATCCAACACTGCAATGTCTTCATTGTCAATTCTGAGGCTGTTAGCTATACCCGTTGCCATTAGTTTAGTCTTCTTGACATTTAGTTGTAGTCCCATTTTTTCACTGTGCTCCTTGACTTTCATTACTAGAGCTTGCAGATCATCCGCATTCTCAGCTATCAGAGTGGTGTCATCAGCGTTGCGCAGGTTATTGATGTTTCTTCCTCCAACTTTAAAGCCACACTCATCTTCTTCCAATCCAGTTTCTCTCGTATATGTTCGGCATATAAATTGAAAAAAGAAGGAGAAAGTATACAGCCTTGTCTTACTCCTTTGTCAATCTGGAACCAGTCTGTTCCACCATGTTCCTTCTGGACTGTGGCTTCCTGTCCTGTGGATAGGTTTCTCATGAGAACATTGAGGTGTTCTGGGACACCCATTTTCCTAAGGATATTCCACAACTTGACGTGGTCAATGTAATCGAAGGTTTTTCTGTAGTCAATAAAGCACATGTTACTTCTTTCTGGTGTTCTTTGACTTTCTCAATGATCCAGCATGCATCAGCAAAGATGTCTCTTGTTCCTCAGCATTTTCTGAAACCAGCTTGAACATCCAGCATTTCCCTTCCACATAAGGCTCTAATCTGCGTTGAATGATCCTCAGCATTATTTTGCTAGCATGTGAAATTAAGGATATTGTGCGATGGTTTGTGCAATCTGTTAAGTCTCCTTTCTTTGGTATGGGTATGTAGACTGACCTCTTCCAATCTGTTGGCCACTGTGTCATTCTCCAGATTTGCTGGCATAGTTTGGTTAGAGCCTTGACTGATTCTTCCTCTGTTACCTGCCATATTTCTTTAGCCATTCCATCAATTCCTGTAGCCTTCTGACTTGGTAATGACCGGAGTGCTAATGTAACTACATATTCCCGTACTAGAGGTTCTTGCAAGTAGGAATATCTTCTAGAGCAGGGATTCTCAACGTTGGGTCCCCAGATGTTTTTGGACTTCAATTCCCAGAATCCCCAACTAAAGGGCACTGGGACTGGAGATTATGGGAGTTGAAGTCCAAAAACATTTGGGGACCCAACATTGAGAATCCCTATTCTAGAGTATCTTGGATGTTGGCGTCCCTGCTGTACAGATTTTTAGTATACTCCTTCCAACTCTGTTTGATCTTCTCTGAATCAGTTACTATCTGTCCTTTGGCATCTCTTAACATACTAATTCGAGGTTGGAACTTGGAACCACCCTCTGAGTTCAGAGATCTTTTGGAAAACTTGCCTTATTTTTCCATGTCTATTTCCTTCCTCAAGGTCTTTGCAAATGCCATTGTAGTACTGTTCTTTGTCTTTTCTAACAGCTTTCTGAAATTCCCTTTTAAGTTCCTTCCTGAGGTCTTTATCTTTCTTGACTTTGGCTTCTCTCCTCCTCTTGGCAATTTCCACCGTCAGTTCTGACATCCATTTTGCTTTCTTCTGTTTCTCGGTCTTTGGCAGTCTCTTTTCACATTTGTCCTTAACAACTTCTTTGATTTCATTCCACAGTTCCTCTGATCCAACATCAAGTCCCCAAAGGACCTCCCCCAGGGGAGTGGCAGAGATGCTTTGTTTGGACATGGAGATGTTAAAAATCATGGGGGCCAAAACAGAATTCTATGGGACCCTGTTTGTCAAAGGCTATGGCTTTTGAGCAGCCTTGAGGAAACCGCTGCCAGTCTGTGTAGACACAGGGGTTATCTTTTTAACGAAAGGCGGTATATAAATGCAAAAATAAATAAATAAAATAAATAAATACTAAGCTAGATGGACCAGTGGTCTGACTCAGTATAAGGCAGTATAAGGCAGCTTCTGTTATGAGCACCCCAGAACATTAATAAGTATATGGAATATAGGCCTGTGTCTGATTTCATTTTATATTAAGAGTTCAATTAGATCTGCCTGGGTAATGCTTGGTAAATGATTTGTAGAGGCAGGGGTAATCTAGCATTGGTTATCAGTGTCTGTGGAAGCTCACTGACACAATGGGTCAGGCTTAATTACCAGTCTCACACTGCTGAAATTAACCTGTGGTCCAGTAATCCTCCTTACCAGGATGCTTCTGCCTTAAGTCAAATGTGTTAAGTAACTTGCCTCACACAGGTATACCTTTTGATGTTACTTTGAATACAAATACACACTAGATAGAGGTACACAAGAAATAATGTCTCACACAAATAGAACTAACTCTCTCTCACTAACTGCTGATTTTTAACACCTTTTGGGATCAGGCTAGCACATCTGGGGGCCCATTTGCTCAGAGATGCAGATGTACTATGGGCTATCCTCCTCAAGATAGCAGCTAACAGAAGATGAGATGGAGATCTCTCTGAACTGACCAAATATCCTGAGCTAATTTTGGTAATTAAAAGACAATATTCAGAGGATAGCAGGAATAAAACACCTTTTGTGATCCAGAAGACTCAAATGGACATCAAAGGATGGAACCACTATAAGAAGGAGTCTCTGGACATGGCAGATTAGCTATCTTGTGCATACAACAAGATTTGCTCACAGCAATGCCAGAGTTTGCTGCTAAGGAACTCTGTCCATGAACAGGAACTGTCTGTGACTTCTACTGCGCAGTAAGAAGTCAAGGCTTCTCTAGCCATCTGGCTCTCAGCTGTGATCTGAGCACTTGCAGAACGCTCCTGTCTCCAGCCTCTTGTCTCAGCTGAAAAGATCTCCACTCTCAAGTCTCTGATCCTGGTAAATATGCTGCTCCTCTACAAGCCTTGGGTCCCTTCATCCTTGCCCCCTCCTTCTCCTTCCCCCTCTCCTTTCCCCTACTAATTCCAAACCATGCCAGCTCTCAGCTTTCCCTACACACACCCCACCCCCTTTTTCTGCCTGTATCTGAATTGTATTAGGCTTTAGGAAGATTTAATTGCACACACATATGTTAGTTAGGCACACGGGTTGAATATTGGTAAATACTGTTGCTGATAGAGTGTTCTGCTTTCTGCTTTGCTAGATTATGTTGTTAGTCTTTTATACTCAATAAAGCCCATTGAACTCTATCAGGAGTGGTTTGATCTCCTTTCTTCCTTGCGTCCAGATCATACATGATCACTAATATAAAAGAACTTGGTCACTTGGTGACACAATGAGCCAGACCTAATTTTGTATACCAGCTAATGAGGATATTTAGTATATAAATCAGGCCTGGTCTGTAACACTTCCAATGTTTCTAAGAGTGGTGGGAATGTATTTGGAAACTAAATCCAATGTGCAGCACATACTAGGTCTGATGTTTAGAACTTAGCAGCTGATTTTAAACAATGCAGACTTCAGATGAACCACTAAATCATGTTATATTCGCTGTTCTGATCTGGAGCCTGTGGATTGTTATGTGCAAGTTAGCTCAGTACATTAATATTTTCATATACGTTTTTGAATTACAACCCCAGTCCTTTACTATGATTCCTGTTGACAAAATAATGGGGTTGCAAGGGAGGGGGGAGAGAGAGAGACAGAATAAGACAAAAAGAGGCCATAGATTAAGATATAAGATAATGAAAAATGCAACTCACCACAGTTGGGAATCCTAGGACCAGGTGGCCTGTATTTCTGCTCAGCCTGCTGCTGTCTAGGAGCTACATTCTGAAGACCCTTGCCTGCTGCCTTATCTGAAATGCACCTGCGAGTTAGGCTGACCAGCTCTTCATCCCACTGCAAGTAGCAGGGGGCCTCACAGCTCCTCATTAAGGGAGCCTCCATAGCCAGCTTCTCCACAACTTAGGTGAGAAGATGTACATTTTAAAGTTCTCAGCACAGAGAACATGTAGTGAATGGAATGGATTTTTTATATATATTAAATCGGCATTGGCAATATACTTTGCATATGTCAGCAAACAAAACATGGCTCAATGCTTTTTTAATCCTTAGTGCAAAACAAAGCAGCTCAGCTTTAGCAACACTGACTGCTGTTCTGCCTTTTTGCTGACATGTTCACCGCTTATTACGAAACCTAAAAAGGGAACACACACACACACACACACACACACACACACAAACACACGGACGGAATGAATAAGAACATATTGGCATTGAAAGGAACACACTACATAGCACATAACAGGCAGAAACAAATCCTGAGTTCCTTCTGAATAAAGTGCTGCCCAAGCTTTGCCCTGGTGTCTCTGCTCCAGAGCGAATGGGTGGACAGGGAAAGGTCATGTGAACCAGAAATGTGCAAATCATATGGAGCAGCAGGCAGCCCTCGAGGGACCTCCAGGTACACACATACACACGGAATGAAGAGGAACACATCACTTAGACCTGAGAGCAATTGCAGCTGCTTATATTATCCAGCTGGGATTTGCCACCTATCACACACACACACACACACACACACACACCGGGACCACATTGCAAACCCTCAGCCTCTGATTGCCCTGCTCTGACTGACAGCTGCTCTCAGGCAGAGCTCTTTGTCCCACGGCAGCCAATCTGTGACGGGCCCTGGATGGAGTTGCCAGCAGTCAGTGGGATCTACCAAATGAGGCCAGAGAACCTAACTTAATGGGAAAGAGCAAGAAGCCGGTTCAAGGTAAATCAAACATCGGTGGCCCTAAAGACACATTTCAAACAGAGCAAACAGTGACCATTGCACTAGGTAATACCCCCCACACACACAGATCCCAATCTCCAGAGGTGCCCCTCCCCACAGAGCCCCCTCACCGCTCCCGTCATCATTGCCTGGCCCTCAGCACTGCTCTCTGCCATTCAGGATCTCTCACAGCAGGACCGTCTCCTCAGGAAAGTCTCCGTCCTTCCAGCCTTGGTCTCTCCTCCTCCTCCTCCTCCTCCCCCCCCCCGGGGCTCTTCCTCCCCCCTCTTCTCTCTTCCAACTTCTCACTCACCAGCAGCTCCAGCAAGAGTTAGACTGGACGACTGGCCTGGTTACCTAGGCGACCTCCCTCCCTCCCTGCCCACCTGGTTACCTAGGCGACCTCCCTCCCTCCCTCCCTCCCTGCCCACCCCCACCCCACGGCCTCCTCTTAGACATTGCCTGTGATGGTGTTTTTCACACTCGGTGCTACAGAATCACCCTGGGCAATCCGTGGCAACTCCACCGGGGAGCCTTAATGCCTTCTTTTGCAAAAGTGCGTCCCCCAAATTTGGAAAGGGTCCACCGCCCTCCCCCCTGCTGCTCCATACAAGAGACGCCCTTTTGCTGAGTTAGGAAGACGTAACTCTCATAGTAGCGCCTGGATGGGGAGGTGACTCACCACCACAGACCAGCACCCCTCTCGCCAGACTCCTCAGACCCTTCCTGCCACCAGCTGTCCCCCAAAATGGCTTGGGGGAAAGGCTGCTTGCTGGCTTCGGCCTGGTCACAGGCAGGGACAAGGTGCAGGGCCCAGCCCGCCACCAGAGGCACTCCACTGGTTCTGCTCCAGCCTAGGGTCTGCCTCTCCCTGCACTCTAGAGTGATGTCTCTGTGATGCTGGGTCCTTGCTAGGCCTTGTTTCTGGGTCTCCATTTGTGTCATATTTCATTCCCTGCAAAAAGGAAGCAAACAAGGAATTCAGAAGACACCTGGCCATTCCCTCTTTCCTAGGAATATCAGTTATGCGACACATTGGAATATACCCAGTTGAGCAATGTCAATGTATTCACCTCTTATTTTGTTATTTCCGATTTCCAAGTTAACATGTACACACGTTTGCTAATTCCACACAAACTGCTGAGTCTGAAATTGCCACCCTTTGTTCACTCTTTTTCCAGACAGTAGCATTGCAGCCTTTTGCATTCCAAAGTGTTCTGTGTTTTCCTCTTGTTTTTGTCCAGACATGATTTGTGGTGACTTTTCAAATGTTTCATTGCAATTGCTGCTCTGTTGCACCTAAATGCCATTGGATGGTGGCTTTCAGATGCAAACCACTGTTTTTATTCTGCTGCCAGATATCTGCAGAAAACCACTCAAGAGGTACTGGGCGGAAGCAACCACAATCAAGAGAGAAATTGACCTATCAGAGGCAACATTTGATCCATTGCTGCTTGGTTTATTACTCAAAGCAACTCTTTGAAGAAAAAGAAATTCTGGAGTAACTCCCATCAGAACGTGGGGATTTCTTGCTAGAAAACAGCCCTGATCCAGTGCCCAATTCCCCCAACAGTGTTACTGTTGAAATGAGCAGCAGCAGCTGCTGCAGGGTGCTATAGGGAGCCGCAACAGAAGCACAGTCTCTGCCCTGAAGAGGTACACAGGATAAACATTTGGAAAGAAAGAAGGAGGGAAAAATAAGGGGGAAGAAGACAGAGGCACTCTTCCCCCTGGACTTCTGGGTAGAAGCCCAGGGACTCCACACCCCCTGGGGGCCCCAAATCCTCCTTAGTCTGTCCCAGGGGATGTGGTTGCCTTGCAGACAGCCCACACTGTGCCAGGTGGCCAAGCATGACCTCCGCTTTAGAGACAGAGAGGAAGTAGGGAAATAAATATGTAAGATGGGAATATATTAAATTGCATGTTGAAATGATTCTGCTAATGCATAAAGATTGATTGATTGATTGAGTGAGTGCCGTCAAGTCGGTATTGACTCTTAGTAACCACATATAGATTCTCTCCAGGATGATCTGTCTTCAACTTGACCTTTAAGGTCTCTCAGTCGTGCTTTCATTGTTGTCATAATCCAGTCCATCCACCTTGCTGCTTGTCATCCTCTTCTTCTCTTTCCTTCAACTTTTCCCACCATTATGGACTTCTCAAGGGAGCTGGCTCTTCGCATAATGTGTCCGAAGTATGATAGTTTTGCATAAACCTACCTGTTTTGTATTATTACATTCCTGTGAGTTCCGTTGCTGCTTCTTTATTTTATACATTTTTATCCCGCTCTTCCTCTGAGGAGCTCAGAACAGTCTACATGGTTATATTTTTATCCTCACAACAACCCTGTGAGGTAGATTAGGCTGAGAGTTACATGATTGGCCCACAGACTCACGCAGTGAGTTTCATGGGTGAATGGGAATTCGAACTCGGGTCTTCCCAGTCCTAATCCAACACTCTAACCACTATGCTATGCTTTTTGTACCCTCATGAACCCACATGTTAAAAATACTGCGTGTGTCACAGTGTGTGTGTGTGTGTGTGTGCAGGGGGATGATGTTTAACTTGCAGTGGGTGGGGGTGGGGTGGGTCTCCAAAGGCCTTTAGGTCCAGGCTACAAAGTTACCTAGATGCACCTCTGGGGAAGGATAGGTGTTCACTTACATATGCTCATGCTCAGTTTTAATAGAGAATAAAGATCAGCGTGCCAAAGGTTTCACAGAAAAGCTAGGTGCTCCTCGGAATATCCCAGGAAATGTGTGGCTGAAGCCATTTGAGCACACATTGCCTGCATTCCAAGCAGGGTCAGCTCTTCCGATGAAGCAAGAGATGCGTTGAATCGGGCACAGCTTGCTGGAAGCCGCAGAGCGCCACCCACTGGGCTGGGAAGGTGCCGCTGCCGATGGAACTTGAAGAAAAGCAGCAACAGTCTCAGAGTGTGCTGTGCCCTCAGCCTGAGCCCCAACCTGCTCCTGTGTGTCTCGGGGTGGGGGCCTCCTGCCTGTCTCTTTCAGGGCATGGAATCTGCATACAAGTGGATTGCAATTTGCAAAGACAGACAGACTAGCTGAGCTGGGGGGTGGACTCGGCTTCCCTTTGTTCTGTTCAGTCTGAGTCAACAAGTCATCAAGTCAAAACAAAGGGACTCTCTTTGTTTTGCAAAGAGACTCTCAAACAAACTAGACCAGAGCCAGTAGAAAGAGGCTCTCCTCCTCCCCTTGCTTGCTCGCTGGGCTAGACTCTCTGTACATGCACATAGTCACTCCTCACCTCATGGGTGAGGCTCTTCAGATCAGAGTGAGGAGAAAGGAGACATGGGGAGCAAGACCACAGGCACAGTCTCATTTCAAAGAGGAAGCATCCTTTATCATTCCTATTTCAAAAACAGTAAGCAAAAATGGAGGGGTGCAAATGGGGGATGTTTTGTGAAATGGGGAGATACCGGGCATGGAATCACTCTGTGTCTGTGATTCTGGAGATGGCAGAGTAATGAATGCAAAAAATGCAGTGCCTGTAGAATCCAGGGCAAAAATGCAAAAATGCAGTATGTTTTATTTACTTAATGCAGTATAATGTTCAATTTAATTTTCAGTATGATTATTTTGAGTTAATTGAGTAGAATTTACAGGCATAGGTAGGGACTATTTTTTAAAGGGTGAAAATAAGGAGCAAGGACTACTTGAGTGTTTTGCCTGCTTAATCATGAATGTATGCACAAAATTGAGATTAACTGGCACAAAGAAAAAAGCCTGTGTGTGATCTTGTGCAAGTTTCAATGATGAGAGAGAGGGGAGTAAGAAGGATTTTGTGAAGGTGGTTGTTCATGCTGGCCAGTGAATTGCCGTGAAATGAATACCTTACTTATATGTTACACCTTAGTTTAAAGAATATACATACGGATCTCTCGATATCTCTCTCTCTCACACACACACACACACACACACCTCATTCAGTTCTGGACATGTAAAGGTAAAGTGTGCTATTGAGTTGGTGTCTACTCCTGGTGACCACAGAGCCATGTGGTTGTCTTAGGTAGAATACAGGAGGGGTTTACCATTGCCATCTCCTGCGCAGTATGAGATGATGCCTTTCAGCATCTTCCATGTAGCGTATGTATCAATGTGGTGTAGTGGTTAGAGTGCTGGACTAGTGATGTGTTTTAGAAAACCAAAGTAACTCCATTTTACTTAGAATACCTCACTCTAACTTAAAGTAACCCTAGCCCAGCTCAGGCCAGCTCAAGGACACGGCCTCACATGATCAACGACATTATCTCTCTCCACTAAAATGTATCTAAAGAAACTTGGTTCTCACCATTCTTTGCTGACAGTTAAAGAAAACAGGATGTAACCAAATAAGGGGTGATCACCAGATGAACAATGAATCTTTCGCATGCGTACTAGATACTTATCCACCATTTTGTTGCCAAGTATACTATGTCTAGGGTGTCAACATCATTCAGATTGTCTGTATAAATGTGAGATGCACCTATAACCAATTTGTATCTCAATGCAGAGCAATAGCCCATTGATTTACCTTGCTGGATGCAGCAGCAAATAAAATTGCCTCTAATTGATCCCCACTGAGTCTGATTGGCAAAACGGCGGACCCAGGGACGAACCGGTATTCACATCACTAAGACTGGGGAAACCCGGGTTCAAATCCCCTTTCAGCCATGAAACTAGCTGGGTGACTCTGGGAAGTTCACTTCTCTCTCATCCTAACCTACTTCACAGGGTTGTTGTGAAAGAGAAACTTAACACCGCTCTGGGCACCTTGGAGGAAGAGCGGGATATAAATGTAATAATAATCTGTAAGGGACAGAGGAGCCATGAGATTTCACAACTCCATGAGAAATGAACCTGTTCTTCTATATGCTATAAATAATAGAGCTTGAGGGGCAGAAACTTTTCTCTTCTCAGCTACCCTGAAGACCTTACTTCTTGTAAAGTCAGAGCCAGAGGTGGGGGGCTGGAGGTGAGATATAATGTTTTTGTGTGCCACACTGTGCATGGCACATTATTTGTGTGTAGGAACACAGGAAGATAGGAAGCTGCCATATACTGAGTCAGACCATTGGTCTATCTAGCTCAGTATCGTCTTCACAGACTGGCAGCAGCTTCTCCAAGGTTGCAGGCAGGAATCTCTCTCAGCCCTACCTTTGGAGAAGCCAGGGAGGGAACTTGAAACCTTCTGCTTTTCCCAGAGCAGCTTCATCCTCTGAGGGGAATCTCTTCCAGTGCTCACACATCAAGTGTCCCATTGATATGTAACCAGGGCAGAGCCTGCTTAGCTAAGGGGACAAGTCATGCTTGCCAGCACAAGACCAGCTCTCCTTCTGTTGTATCAGTTTGAATCTGTAACTGGCATTTCCATCAGTTCCCCCTAATTGTCCTTTCAAGTGGCAATCACAGAAGCTGATGACAAAGGTGTGCTATCCCTTTAAATGCCACAGGCCTTGGACGGTTCTAAGCCAGGCCTGCCTTCTGACAACTGGGATGGATTCTTCAGCCTTGAATTTTTCAAACAGGCTTGGTTGCTGTTCCCTGATGGCTTGCTTGAATTCTTGCAGTCCTCAATCTGGTCTCTATATATTTTATTTTATTTTATTTTATTTATTTATTATTAGATTTATATACCGCCCTTCCAAAATGGCTGAGGGTGGTTCACAACATGATAAACAATGAAAACAAATCAACAATTAAAATCAAACTCTTAAAACTGGGTAGCCATTTCCCAGGTCATCAGTATCTAGCCAGCAATGACTCTCTTCCCTGGTAAACTGACTTCCTGAAAGGGAACAGGCACCTGAGCTCTTTGCCTGCCCTTCCTCCTTCAGCTCTGACTCCATCTTCAGCCTTCTTCCTAAGACTTCTGTCCCATGCAGTATCTTCCTCCCAATCTGCCTGAAACCCCCATCACAGGCCCTTAAATGTGTCTGCGTGTGTGTGTGAGAAAGAGAGTGATGTGCACACACTGCCTTGATAGTGCTGCCCAGAAGAAAACTCTTTCTGCTCACTGATGGTAAGAATTAGAGGGAACGCTGGCTGGAGGGCAGAAACTGGCGGGGAGAGAGAAAATAAAACAGTGCTATTGTAGGACTGAAGGGAAGATTATCAAGTGACTTATGGAGTGAATTAAGATGCCATCCACTTCAGTTTCTAACTATCCTGCAGGAACTGGGCTACATAAAAACACATCTATCCAAACTATTTCATTAGCATAGAATTGTGCTTTCTTAATAGTTACAAGTGATACTTCATTGGAAGTATTAATAGTAACCTATAAGTAACAGAGCCAGCGTGGTGTAGTGGTTAGAGTGCTGGACTAGGACCGGGGAGAGCCAAGTTCAAATCCTGATTCAGACATGATACTAGCTGGGTGACCCTGGGCCAGTCACTTCTCTCTCAGCCTAGCCTACTTCACAAGGTTGTTGTGAAAGAGAAACACAAGTGTGTAGCACACCGCTCTGGGCTCCTTGGAGGAAGAGCGGGATATAAAATGGAAATAATAATAACAACAACAACAGAAAGCAGAGTTTAGATATCAACAGTTAACAGGAAAAAAATTAATTATTAAATGAAACAAAAGAAAGTGCTATGAAACCCACCCATTCTGCTGAAAACCTGGCGCCCTCCCCACATATGTTCCCCCGCCCTCTCAGTGCCCCCAGTCCGGCCCTGGTCCCTCCGCTCCAGCCCGATCATCACGCCCTGCTGCTGGCGCCGCTGTTACTGTGCATCACGTGGACCTGCCTGGCGCCTGCGTGCAGCATCCCAACCATCTCCCGCTGGCGCCTCCTTCCTCTTCCCGCGCTCCAGACGCTGTGCTTGCTGTGACTCCCCTCTGAGCTTGTTGCGGGCATTTCCGGGGGGAGGGAGGTTTAAACAAGCAGCAGCAGCAACCAACCAAGCCAATTCTCTTGTTTTCCTGCGTGCGGGTCCGGCCGTTCCCCATTCCCTGCTCTTGAGGGAGGACAGAGCTACCGGAGCAAATGATACCAGACAGGGTGAAAAGCTGTGGAGGAGCTGCGCCCTGGAAGGAGTGGGAAACAGGTTCCCCTTTCCCTGCTCTTGAGGGAGGAGCTGCCTGCCTCAGCCTATTATATCAGCGTTAACAATGAGCAGTCTGACACTGACTCAACTAAGTTTCCTTCAGCTGAGGTTGAATCCTTAGTATCATGATCCCAACCTGATCCATTTGTTTGTTTTCCTGGCTGTCCATGGTATCCTCCAAAGTCTTCTCCAGCACCAAAGTTCAAAAGTGTCGATGCTTTTTCTATCTGGCTTCTTCAAAGTCCATATATATTATATGCCTAATTATATTAGATACAGTGTTATGTACATAATTACATGAAATCTTTGTGTATTAAATTTTGAATACAGACTAATTGTATTTCGAATTTTTATTTTTCATGATAACTAAGGGCGCTCAACAGAATGTTGCATCTGGGCACCAGATCCCCTAGAGCCGGCCCTGCTTAGAGGTCTGTGTGTCAACATCCTCTGTCTCTCTCTCTCTCTCTCTCTCTCCTTTGCTTCGTCAGAGTATTACAGCAGAAATTATCTTCCTGCCTTAATCAACAGAAAGCGGCTCTTCTGCAAAGCAACATCAAACCTATTATTGGTTTATTTGTTTACTGAATTTCTATACTGCCTGATATAGACATCTCTAGGCAGTGTTGCTAGGAATTGTTTGCTGGAATTTAGTTGCTGGGAATTGTTTAAGTACACCTAATGCTTCCTATCCCTTCCCTTTTCATCCCCCTAGTGGGTAACCCGATGGCAAGGTATCCCTGTCTGCTGTCTGGGTGCTGAATTCCCAAGACGCCTGCTTCTTGATCTTCAATTCACCTCCCAGTTAGGTTTACCAACCCTTCATCCAACCAGGGGCGTAACTAGGTGCCCATTTTGGTGCCCAGGCCTGAAGGGCTTCAGAGGGGGGCCCCGCCGCCACGAGGCACACACTCCCTGCCACAAGCCCCCTGCTGCCACGAGGCCCCCCTTGGACATTTTCAGTGCAAACATAGGGGGCCTCCTTCCGCCACTGCCTGCACACGCCACTGCCCTGGCCGCCGCGCCACTCCTTGCCCTTTTCGCCACCTTTTTGCAGCCACCATGTGCATGGCCGGTGAGGGTGGGGGTGATCCAAGCAGGCATCCCTCCATGGTGGTGGCGGCGATGGGCGGAGCAGCCGCTGGGCCTGTCATCCAGGGGCTTGTGATGATCTACTCCCACTGTGCAGGTGCGCTGGAGTGCCTCAGAGTTCTCAAGGGCTGCTGGGCTGCTCTGACCACTGCCACGGAGGGGAGGCCTGCTAGATCAACCCCCCACCCCCATCCCGGCCATGCACATGGCAGCAAAAATTATGAAAAACACTGGAGGTTCAGCACAGCCGGGCAGCGGCAGGGTGGGCACGGGTGATGGCAGGAGGCCCCCCTGACATTTTCCCCAAGGCCCAGGGGTAAGTGCGCCTCTGCATCCAACTGCCAATAGCAAGATATCTCCACAACCTGCTTCTCTGCACTAAGGAACAGCTTAGGTGAGAAGAAAGTTGTATATTTTCAAATACTCAGCCAAGGCAGCATGTGGCAAATGTAATTATTTATTTAATAAATTAACATTTGCTATATAACAACAACTTCTTCTTCTTCTTCTTCCTCCTCCTCTTCTTCTTCTTCTTCCTCCGCCTTCTCCTCCTCCTCGAAATAAAAGGTGGTTTTGATTGCAATGAGTGCAAAATAAAGTAGCTCAGCTCCGGCAACAATGTCTGTTCTGTTGCCTCTTTTTTTCTGACTGGAACATCCTCCATTTGGTTGTTCGGAGAAGTGCCTTTTCTTATCATTGTTTGTAAAGAAAATTGGCCTGACACTCTTTCTGTCTTACAAGCAGTTTGATGGTTCTATGACTGAAGTCCAGAATTTGTTTGATCTTCTGCTTCTCGATGGACAGCAACGCCAAGCCATTAAGTCTTTGCCCCCAGATCCCCAAAGGAAGACACAACACACGTGTATGGATGAAAACTAGGGCCACTTTATTAACTCTAAACTATGCAGAGATCTGCAACAGGTATAACTATAACCTCCCTAAACTAGAGTGTGGGCAACTCCAATCCCCTTTTCGGGTAGGCACAGCCTCCTAGCGAGGGCTGAGCTCCTCTCACTGTTGGGCAAAGCAGCCAGGCTTGGCAGATGCCATATGAAACCTCAGCATAGCCCCACCAAGCCAGACAGTTTACTGTGTCAAGGAGGTAGCCACCAGGGTCACCACCACTGTTCCCTCCAACATGGATCCCCAGATGTTGTGTACTACAACTCCCATAATCCCCAAGCAAAAGCCATTGTAGCTTGGGATTCTGGGAGTTGTAGTCAACATCTGGGAATCCCTGTTAGAGGAAACACTGGTCATCACCCCTCCAGCCCCAAAGCTCTGAGTGGGTCAGCTGAACAGTTCCCTAAAAGTGGTTCCTTCGCTAGGTGACCAGATTTGGCGTTTTAAAAGCCAAATTCTGGCTTACAGCTCATTTGACCCACGAGTATACCCCTTAGGCTCTGGCCACCTCAGACACCCCTGGGCCACAAAACCCTGAAAGGTTGTTCCATGAAACCATCTCTACCTGAAAGGTACCTATGGCTGAGCACCAATCAAGGTCTTAACCTCCAAAGCCCACACTCACCTGCCAAAGTGACCACTTAACCTGCAACCAGACTCCCACCCCTAAAAAGGGGGCTACTCCCTTTAAAAGACAGTCAGTGAGGAGTAGGCGAAAAAATCTTCACGCAAAGCCAATCAGGTGAAGACCAAAAATTCCTACTCGGCCCATAAGCGACCAGCTAATCTCTCACTGAACTAGGGAGGGTGGGCGGGAGTCGCAAAGCCTGCAAAGTTCGGAGGAGGGAAGCATGTGTGCTGCATAAGAAGCAGCAGTACCACACAGACCCCATTGGCCATCCCATGCATGTAGCCACTTCTCACAGAGGACGGCTACATGGGAGCCATGTCCTGATCCCTGACCAGCAGTGTGGCTTCCTGACCAGCATTGTGGCGCTGCTGGTCAGGGCTGATTTGGCTTGATCTTGGACTGGACCACCTTTCCTGAAGGCCTGTCTGGTTCACGATCAAACCATCGAACCAGCCTGGTTCGCAGCAGACCAGTTTACTATTGAACCATTCGTACACACCTGTCAGGGTCCCAATATCTCTAGCCCCCACCTCCCATGTCCAGAGGGTTCCGGTGGGAACGTTCCCAACCAGGGCGGGAATGCTGCGCCCTCAGACGGGTCCCAACCCCCACCTGCTGAGACCGGCAGGCCCTACTGGCTCCCGTGGTCGGGTAACCTAGTGTCACCCGACACTGCCGTGGTCTCGTGGGACGTTGTTAGCATGTTGCAAGATCACACTCCAAACTCTCGCGAGATCACTAGTGAGATCGCCAGGTCTCATGAGAGTTGCCGTGAGATTTCAGGGTTATATAAAATGGCCTGGCCCGTGATGAGGGGCAGACGGCTGAGAGCTGTCAAGAGGCAGACAGCTCTTGGAAGTCATGTCTGCAGCAGGTGACAGAGGCAAAGGAACGCCTGTGGAGGCATTAGCCTAGGACATTGCCAAGACCTCAGGAGTTATGAGGCCAGAGCGACTGGCACCCCTAAACAGGGCTAGAATCAATCAGATGGAGACCTTGCACCCCACGAGGCCCAACAACACCCCCAATGAAAAGGAACACACTGCATAGCACAGGCAAGACCTGATGGCAATTGCATCTGCTTACCTTAAGCAGCTGGGATTTGCCACCTAAAACAAACACACACATACACAAGAAGAATGAAAAGGAACTCATTGCATAGCACTGGGAAGACCTGATGGCAAAATCGCCTCTGCTTACCTTACCCAGCTCGGATTTGCCACCTAAAAGAAACACACACAACACAAAACGACAACAAGGAATGAACAGGAACACATTGCATAGCACTGCTAAGACCTGATGGCAATTGCCTCTGCTTACCTTAACCAGCTGGGATTCACCACCTAAAAACAAACACACACAAACACACACACAAGGAATGTAAAGGAACACATTGATTAGCACTAGAAAGACAGGATGGCAAAATTGCCTCTGCTTACCTTACCCATCTGGGATTTACGACCTAAAAGAAACAAACACACTCACACACAAATGAGGAATGAAAAGGAACACATTGCATAGCACTAGGAAGACCAGATGGCAAAATTGCCTCTGCTTACCTTACGCAGCTGAGATTTGCCAACTAAAACAAACAAACACACAAATGAGGAATGTAGAGGGACTACATTGCATAGCCCCGGAAAGTGTTGGAGATGGACTACCAGTGCATCAACTTTTTGCACCAACTATCCTTATGACCACTAGGGGCATTGGGGGTAGAGATAGTGAGTAAGGGTCTCCCTAACTGTTCTATAGGTCTCTACTCTATAACCCCTGATAGGACTCTTCAGGTATTTCCTGTTGAGAGTCAGAAAGAATCCCTTCCTTTCCTCTTAGAGAGCAGATGGAAACATCTCTCTCTCTCCCCCACCTATTCATTATGTTCTTCTATAAATTAGGGTTAGGTCTTTCCTAACCAAAGTATACTTCACCAATAAATACTTTGTATTTATTCTACAAGAATCTCCATGTGTCTTCTCTAAATAGCTGCAACAACTAAACTCTGCAACTACTCTGTAACTGGAATGGGTAGCTTCTTTAGTGCTCTGCTAATTAACTGGGGGATAAAAATTACAACCCCCCAAGAGAAAGAGCTGCTGGCAAGATCGCCTCTGCTCAGAGGTGCACCTAAGTAATTTTGGAGCCTGGACCTAAAGGCCTTTGGAGCCCACACCCCACATGGCAAATTAAACATTTTTTAACACATACATTCTTGAGGGCACAAACCACACCACCCAGGACTGACTAAAGATTATTTGGGAGCCCCCAAGGAGTATGGACGCCAGGGGCTGCATTCCCAAAATCCAGGAGTAAAAGCACCTCTGCCACTGCTTACCTTACTCAGCTCAGATTTGCCACCTAAAAGAAATGCACACACGCACAAACACAAAAATGAGGAATGAAAAGGGGCTGGAATGAAATGCGGAATGAAATGAGGAATGAAAAGGGGCATCAAGGTTTCCTACCTGTAACCGTAGTTCTTCAAGTGGTCTTCTGTGCATTCACACTTGGGTTTTGCGCTTGCGCAGAGCCACGTTCTGGAACCTTCCAAAGCTTAACCCCCCCAAAAGGAAAAAAGAGCGGGAAGACCCACTCCCTCTGTAGGTTTATCCCCACACTACCTCAGTCAAGGAGACCGCCGCTCAACTAAAGAGACCAGCTGCTGTGGGGAGGTAAGGCGGGAGTGTGAATGCACAGAAGACCACTCGAAGAACTACAGTTACAACAGGGGCGTAACAAGGTTGGTTTGGGCCCAGAGACAAGATTTTAAAATGCCCCCCCCCACCCGTCACCACCTTCATTCTCTGAAGAGATTGAAAGGTCTCATTCTAGGGGGGAAAGAGAAGATCAGGCATGAGTAGGAGAGACAACCCATCTTAAGAACACAATACTGAAAAAGCACTCATGGTTATGGCTGTATCGTGTTTGATTCCAGTTGGCCCGAGAAACAACCAGGATATCTGGAAGTAGGAAAGGCCCCTCACAATGATCCTGGAAGAAGAGCTTACACATTAAATCTCAGAAATGTAAGAAAGAACCTCTGCAGGCAGTCAAACCATTGCAAGGACCCCAGGAGTAGAAGCAGCAGGAGTCTGTGCCGCAGGAGGAAAAAGCTCAATGAGAATTTACCTGGGTCCCTGGCTCCAGGTAGTTGGCCCCGGACACCGCCACGTGCAGCACTGCCGACCGGAGCTCCTCGGGCAACGGCGGCTTGATTTTGCCGGAAGGCGGGGGGAGAATATAAGATTTCGTAGCGTGAGCAGGGCTGGTGATTCAGCCAAGGGAAGCTCATGGAGAGAAGAGGAACAGGGCAACTAAGCAGGCGTAAAAAGGGTTGGTCTGTGATGGTTTCTCCTCTTTTTTCAAAAATGACAAATCCAGGCCTGGGGAAGCCCTGAGGCAGTTAAGGCTAGAGGACTTAACAAGATGTTACAAACCCCCTTAGAATTCATTGTCATCTTTTTTAAAAAGGGGAGCTCCAGTTACAGATCTTGTCTAATTTGCCACTGCCCTTTCCTGACACAACCCCCTACTATTTAATCCCTGATGACTATGAGTCTACCGCAGCTCCCTGACAGTGTCCATGGCTTTTCTTAAGAAGGAGCCAGGGTCCGGATGCAAGGTTACTTGCTCCATTATCTCCTGGGTAAAGAGCAGAAGAGAGTTGATCAGTACCCATGGACTTCATTGGGATAGCTCCAACAACAACAACAACAACAACAACAATATTTTCACACTGTCTTTCAACAAAGGTTTCCAAACTTGCTTACATAGAGAAATAATAAATAGAACAACAAACAAACAAACAATCAAGATGATGCCCCAAACACAGTCTTGGCAGTCAGGTTTGGACTGAGCCTGCGCTTGGTCATTCTCTTCCATTCTCTGCTGCATCTCACTCACCAAAATGGTTCTGGAACAAGGAGCATTGCTTGGCCCGGGAGCCCCGCGGGTGGAAGGGGTGTCTGTCAGGGCGGCTTCGCTCACTGCCGCCAAGGAAGTGCAGCCCTGGGGCTGGCGGGCATTCCGGTCCCGCTCCCGCCGGCCTCTTTAAAGCGGAGGAAGGGGGGGACCGGGGGAGATGGCTTTTCGCTCGGGAGAGCAAGAGAGCCACCAGCGGGGCCCAGTTTCGGAGGAAAGCGAGCACGGAGGTCCCTCATACTGACTCCCTCCCGGGCGAGCAGGCTCCGCCACGGAGCAGCTTGCCGCTCTCCTTCACTCACCAGGATGCGCTTTAAGAGCGTGTTTTCCTTGGGCGGAAGGCTCTGCTGCGACTGCTCCCTACTGCCACTGCCACCACTGCCGCGCCGCCTCTCCTCGCCACTGCGAGCTCCGGGTCAGTTGACCAGGTCCCTTCCGCCGCGGCTCAATCACCGCTGCTGTTGCCGCCGCCGACTCACCATTGGCATCTGATATCATTCTATAATTGCAGCGGCGATCGGGCAGATGTTTGGGGGGGCGCAATTCCAGTGCTTGCCCTGGGCGCCATTTTCGCTAGTTACGCCTCTGGGCAGAAGTGTTAGCACCCTGCAGCTCCCAGCCAATGTAAGCAAGATCCAGTTCCTCTTTCAAAGCCAGGCTAACCTCATCCACAGCCTGCTGTGAGTTGCTTCTTTCTGCTTCCCTTCTTCCGAGGTTTTGTGCTCTCCGGAACTGTGGACTCTACCATTGCAGGAGCATCTTTAGCATCAATTCCCTTCCAAAAAGGAACGGGAGTCCCGAGAAAGACAAATGGCACAAGTGTCCTTCATTTCATTTGAGATTTCTCTGCTTCCATTTTGTGACACATGAAAAATGAGCCGAATTGTCCCCATCTGGTGCCCTCTTCCAACTAGATACTATTGAGGGCCAGTTCAACGATGTGGCCAAAGTGGCACTGGCCAGGGGTGCCGAGGATTAATGGGCTCCGGAGCAGGATGGTGGGCTGGGGAAGGAAAGCCCGTACCTGCTGCTCTCCTGACCACGCAGGCTTCCTATCTTGCTGGAACTGTCTGGGTAACAGGTGAGAGGGAGAGAGCTCCTTCACCAGCGCGGACACACACACACACACCTGCTGTGTTTAGCAAGGCTGCGTGGTGTTTGTGTGGTGTGCTTAAGCACGATCATTCTCCCCCTGCCCAGGGATCTCTTCTCAATTTCACTTGTGCTTTGGAAAACTGGGGGGTGGGGTGGGGGACACCCCAGGACTCTTTTTAAAGCCTTCCTGCCTAATCAAGCTATTATCTGGTTAAGGACACCTTGACTGATTAATCCAATTAGTTTTCATTGATCGATCAATTAATCAGTAAATCAGTTAGATGTGATTAACTGATTAACATGTGATATGACTAAAAATAAGAGTTTTGAGGGGAGGAAGTCTACTTGCTTCCGTTTTAGCTATTTGTATACTGCTTTTCAACAAAAGAAAAGTACATAGAAAAGTGAAATACATAGAAATACATTGAAATACATAGAAAAGTGAGAAATAAGTAAAGATGGTTCCCTCAGGGACATTTCTTTTTGAGTAGCACACATTCATTCTGCATTTGTGCTTGCACTTATTTGGAAGGGGCTGGCTTCAGAGAGCAACTTTCTTTGAGTAGTGGCACACATTAATTCTGTGTTTTGTTTCTTGCTTCAATTTACTTTGAGGGTTCATTTTTAAAATCCACCTCTGCAGCCCATTCCTTTTCCCTTTCATGTTGGCTCCGTTGTCATAGCCTTGGTCCCTCATACCACCAATATTAAGATTCCAGGCATGCAGTTGATTGACAAGAGTGTCACACAAACCCTCTCCAGTTGCATCATGCACTTCCAGGAAACCTAGGAAATGTTCTTCTATGTCCACAGTGCCTTCTTTGCAGGAAACGAAATGAATCATAACCATCATCTGCTCAATGTGACTGATGTCTGGAATGCAGTCCAATATTATAAAATAGTACTTTGCTTTCTTGATTGCAGACAAGATCTTTTCAGTGATGGTCTTGCCCAAAATTGCAATAATTTAATTTTGTATGTCTTTGCGCAAATAGTGGTATTTGGATTCCTGTCTCTTTTGCAAGCACATTAATTTTAAAATCTACTATCTAGGTTTACATTATACTGTATTCAGGCGACTTCGACTCCACTGTTTCTGTGGAGTCTGTTAAGGTGGTGGCCAGCAATCCTCCTTGCAGTATTAGATTGGATCAGTTTCAATCTGTGATGCCTGAGGACATGGACTAGCTGCTTGGGGCAGTGCGGCCTACCACTTCTTCGCTGGATCCTTGCCCGACTTGGCTGCTTCTATCTAGCAGGGAAATTGTTGGAGATGATTGATTTGATTGGTTGATTGATTGATTAAGTGCTGTCAAGTTGATGTCGACTCTTAGTAACCACATATAGATTCTCTCCAGGATGATCTATCTTCAACATGGCCTTTAAGGTCTCTCAGTGGTGCATTCATTGTTGTCGTAATCGAGTCCATCCACCTTGCTGCTGGTCGTCCTCTTCTTCTCTTTCCTTCAACCTTTCCCAGCATTATGGACTTCTCAAGGGATCTGGACTTTGCATAATGTGTCCAAAGTATGATAGTTTGAGCCTGGTCATTTGTGCCTTGAATGAAAATTCTGGATTGATTCGTTCTAGGATCCATTGGTTTGTTTTCCTGGCTGTCCATGGTATCCTCAAAAGTCTTCTCCAACACCAAAGTTCAAAAGCTTCAGTGCTTTTTCTAGCTTGCTTCTTCAAAGTCCAGCTTTCGCATCCAGAGTGTCACGGGGAAAACCATTGTCCAAACAATTAAATCAATTAAAATACCTGGGGGGTAATTTTTCAATATAAGGCTGGGAAATCAGCACATATTAGTGTGCTCACAGATTCGGCAAAACGCAGCACAGCAGCAATCTTAAGATTTTTCAGAACTCAGGGTGCAGGCTACATACCAGCTGCCTTAAGGCTTTATACCGCAAAGGTCATTCCGCAATTATTGTATGGCATACAACTAGGTCCATACTCAAGGTTTGACACTTTGGAAAGAACCCAATCAGGGTTCTTGAGGAATTTATTTGGTACACCAAAATGTACAGCAAATGTGACTTTAAGGACAGAGGCTGGTTTCATAAAAATTGAATCTCGGGCCTGGCTTTTGATTATTTATTTCTGGTTGAAAATACATCTGCGACCAGTTGGTTTAATTCCTGAGTTTCTTTCAGTTAGTCCCCAGCCATTATGGTGTACTACAGTAAGTACGAAGCTCACCTCTCTAGGCTTAGACCCAGCCCAACTGCTGGAATTGGGTCTAGTGAACGCCAAAAGAGTAGTGAGACAACGCTTTGTTGATATTGAGATCCAAGAAAATGGGCTGCGCTTCCAGAGTTTGATAGAGCTATAAGAACTAATATGGATCTTTTCCCCGCAAAATATCTGTCGACAATTACTTTCTCTAAGTTTCGATGGATATTCACAAGAGTAAGGGTTAATTCCTTTCCATCTGCACTTCTAGCTGGGAGGTTTCAAGGTGTGCCTTTAGAAGAATCACACTGCCGTTGTGGGTCAGGAGATACAGAAACTGTCGCACATATCCTTCTCCACTGTAATCTCCATTTGTATCCTAGGGAACACCTTATTGCTCCTCTAATATGTAAACTGGCAGATCAATCTGATGCTAACCTTGTAAAACATCTGCTTTCAGACAAAGATGCTTTAATTTCTATTCCTGTAGCTAAGTTTAGTTATATTGCTTTTAAAAGGTATAATGGGATATCACCCCAATCTTAAACTGTATATATTTATATACATATTTTAAAGTTTACTGGGTTTTACTCTCTGTTTGGTCAATGACTGTAAATAAAATTACATTACACATTACAATACGAAGGAGAAAGTATACAGCCTTGTCTTACTCCTTTGTCAACCTGGAACCAGTCTGTTTCACCATGTTCCGTCTGGACTGTGGCTTCCTGTCCTGTGGATAGGTTTCTCATGAGAACAATGAGGTGTTCTGGGACACCCATTTTCCTAGGATATTCTACAAATTCATGGTCAATGCAATCAAAGGCTTTTCTGTAGTCAATAAAGCACATGTTGACTTCTTTCTGGTGTTCTTTGACTTTCTCAATGATCCAGCATGCATCAGCAAAGATGTCTCTTGTTCCTCAGTATTTTCTGAAACCAGCTTGAACTTCCAGCATTTCCCTTCCACATAAGGCTCTAATCTGCATTGAATGATCCTGAGCATTATTTTGCGAGATGTGAAATTAAGGATATTGTGCGATGGTTTGTGCAATCTGTTCAGTCTCCTTTCTTTGGTAAGGGTATGTAGACTGACCTCTTCCAATCTGTTGGCCACTGTGTCATTCTCCAGATTTGCTGGCATAGTTTGGTTAGAGCCTTGACTGATTCTTCTTCTGTTACCTGCCATATTTCTGTAGCTATTCCATCCATTCCTGTAGCCTTCTGACTTGGTAATGACCGGAGTGCTAATCTAACTTCATATTCCCGTACTAGAGGTTCTTGCAAGTAGGAATATCTTCTAGAGCAGGGATTCTCAACATTGGGTCCCCAGATGTTTTTGGACTTCAGCTCCCAGAATCCCCAACCAAAGGGCACTGGGACTGGAGATTATGGAGTCCAAAAACATCTGGGGAAGCAACGTTGAGAATCCCTGTTCCAGAGTATCTTGGATGTTGGTGTCCCTGCTGTACAGATTTTCAGTATACTCCTTCCAACTCTGTTTGATCTTCTCTGAATCAGTTACTATCTGTCCTTTGGCATCTCTTAACATACCAATTCAAGGTTGGAATTTGGAACCTCCCTCTGAGTTCAGGGATCTTTTGGAAAACTTGCCTTATTTTTCCATGTCTATTTCCTTCCTCGAGGTCTTTGCAAATGCCATTGTAGTACTGTTCTTTGTCTTTTCTAACAGCTTTCTGAAATTCCCTTTTAAGTTCCTTCCTGAGGTCTTTATCTTTCTTGACTTTGGCTTCTCTCCTCTTCTTGGCCATTTCCACCGTCTGTTCTGACATCCATTTTGCTTTCTTCTGTTTCTTGGTCTTTGGCAGTCTCTTTTCACATTTGTCCTTAACAACTTCTTTGATTTCATTTCACAGTTCCTCTGATCCAACATCAAGTCCCCAAAGGACCTCCCCCAGGGGAATGGCAGAGATGCTTTGTTTGGACATGGAGATGTTAAAAATCATGGGGGCCAAAATAGAATTCTATGGGACCCTGTTTGTCAAAGGCTATGGCTTTTGAACAGCCTTGAGGAAACCACTGCCAGTCTGAGTAGACAATACTAAGCTCGATGGACCAATGGTCTGATTCAGTATAAGGCAGCATAAGGCAGCTTCCAATGTTTCTAAGAGTGGTGGGAATGTATTTGGAAACTAAATCCAATGTGCAGCACATACTAGGTCTGATGTTTAGAACTTAGCAGCTGATTTAAAACAATGCAGACTTCAGATGAACCACTAAATCATGTTATATTAGCTGTTCTGATCCGGAGCCTGTGGATTGTTATGTGCAAGTTAGCTCAGTACATTAATATTTTCATATATGTTTTTGAATTACAACCCCAGTCCTTTACTATGATTCCTGTTGACTAAATAATGGGGTTGCAAGGGAGGGGGAGAGAGAGAGAGAGAGAGAGAGAGAGAGAGAGAGAGAGAGAGAGAGAGAGAGAGAGAGAGAGAAAATAAGACAAAAAGAGGCCATAGATTAAGATATAAGATAATGAAAAATGCAACTCACCACAGTTGGGAATCCTAGGACCAGGTGACCTGTATTTCTGCTCAGCCTGCTGCTGTCTAGGAGCTACATTCTGAAGACCCATGTCTGCTGCCTTATCTGAAATGCACCTGCGGGTTAGGCTGACCAGCTCTTCATCCCACTGCAAGTAGCAGGGGGCCTCGCAGCTCCTCATTAAGCGAGCCTCCATAGCCAGCTTGTCCACAACCTAGGTGAGAAGATGTGCATTTTAAAGTTCTCAGCACAGAGAACATGTCGTGAATGGAATGGATGTTTTGTATATATTAAATCAGCATTGGCAATATACTTTGCATATGTCAGCAAACAAAACATGGCTCAATGCTTTTTTAATCATTAGTGCAAAACAAAGCAGCTCAGCTTTAGCAACACTGACTGCTGTTCTGCCTTTTTGCTGACATGTTCACCGCTTATTACAAAACCTAAAAAGGGAACAAACACACACACACACACACACACACACACACACACACACACACACGGAATGAATAAGAACATATTGGCATCGAAAGGAACACACTACATAGCACATAACAGGCAGAAACAAATCCTGAGTCCCTTCTGAGTAAAGTGCTGCCCAAGCTTTGCCCTGGAGTCTCTGCTCCAGAGCAAATGGGTGGACAGGGAAAGGTCATGTGGACCAGAAATGTGCAAATCATATGGAGCAGCAGGCAGTGCTCTAGGGACCTCCAGGTACACACATACACACGGAATGAAGAGGAACACATCACTTAGACCTGATAGCAATTGCAGCTGCTTACATTATCCGGCTGGGATATGCCACCTATCACACACACACACACACACACACACACACACACACCGGGACCACATTGCAAACCCTCAGCCTCTCATTGCCCTGCTCTGACTGACAGCTGCTCTCAGGAAAAGCTCTTTTCCTAGCTACCCAGGATCCCTGCTCCTCCTCTTACCAACCCTGTCTGCTGTTCCTTTGCACAGGAAGCCCATGGAGACTCCAAGGGAGTCTCCAAAGGAAACCAAGATCACAGAATTCTGTGGCTTGTTGTGACATCATGACCTGATCAGTCAGTGACGACAGCTGCTCTAGTCTAAATCCACACTCAGGTTGTTCACATGACCGGCCCTACAGGGACAAGGCAAACTTACGTAGGGCTGGTCATGTGCAGCGCCAGAATCACTCCTGATCCCGGTGCTCCATCTCCTGCTTTTACCCAGGCTAAAAGTGAGGTAGCAGGATGTGTACTTGCCTTCTACCTCACACCCGGGTGGTGTGGTCGCTCAGGCTGACGGCAGCCATCCTTTCCACAGAGCCGGGGGGAGGGGCGCATGGAGTGGAACAGCATCGGGAACTTCCTCAATGCACTGCGCTGTTTGCATAGTGCATTGTGGGATTCCTGGCAGCAGCGAAGTAGTCGTAAATTCCTAGGTGTAGCCACACCCACCCAAACAGCGGCCAGAGGAATCCGTTTAGAAGGAAGCAGTGCATTTCAGTGGGCATTCCCTGCCATTTGATTGAGGACACTAACCCACCAGAGCACTTGCATGCTGACGGTACTTGCTTTAATCAGGTAGCGCTAGGAAAGACTCCTGCCTGAAACCATGAAGAGCTGCTGCCAGTCAGTGGGGCCCAGGCTCTGACTCTAGGAAGGCAGCTCCCTCTGTTCCTAAGATAGGTAGCATGCTAATCAACGGCTGGAAGAGCAAGAGCATCACACTAGCCCTATGTCGAAAGCCAAGGGCTTTGCATCCCTGCTGAGACCCCAGATGGGGGAAAGTAACCTCCCTGCAGCACTACACCACTGCCTGGCAGCCTGGTTTCCTTCTCTCCCCACCACCCCGCCACTCGAGATCACCTCGCCACTCACCCCTGTGCTACCACAATACAACGTAAATAGATTTTTTAAAAAATATATGATTTGCTTGTTAGTTTCTCAGAATGGGAGAAAGATGTAGGCTAGATGGGATAGTGCCAATCCTTGATTAATACCAGCTCATTTTAAGATTCACATCAAGAATCCTCCCCTGCCCCCCACCGCTCTATCCACCAGAGCCCAATTTCCCTCCAGTTAGGATGGGCTCCACCAAGGCTTTCACTCACAACCACTGTATGGGGACTCAGATCTTGCAGCTGGTGACGTGACAGGCTCTCACTCCTCAGAATCAGGAAGATGGGGCCTCTGGGGGTTCGCCTGCCCCTCTTTGTGTCTCTTCACACAAAAGTGTTCTTGCTGGGCTTCTCTACAGGCTCCTGGCACAGTTTCTTCGGGTAGGGCTCCACTGCTTCCCCAGCCATCTTGAACACTTGACAACCCAAGTGAATTTCAGCTCCTCCTTCCTTATACTACTGCTTCCCTGGCACCACATGTTCTCTTTCCCCCTGGCTCCACAGTAGCTGAATGGTCATTACAGCTCTGAATTCAGCTGGTGACTGGACTCTGTGGTCCTGCATGGTCTGCTAACTGACCCAATGACTTGTTCAGCATCTTTGCCCATTTTCATTGGATCCGTCTGGGTCCCTAACAGTTACATAGTGTGATGAGGTAGGCAAATCACCTCAAAATCAGGTACCTACACATACACACATAGTACACACATACCTTTGATTCTGATGTGGATCTTATTATAACTGGCACAAATTCTCATATTTCCTACTTTCTTTCAGACCAGAACTGCAAGATTTGCCTAGGGACCTCCTGAAAGTTGAATTTTACCTCTAGCTTCCATTGCTGCATCTTTTGATCAAATGCACGCTGAAAATGAATAGGGACACTTGGGGTTCCTTGCTTGATCAGGCTGTCATCTCCCATATTGATTTTGTGTTGGGCTAACCAAGTGCAGCCTATGTCATTCTCACCACAACTGAGGACATCTGAAGACAGTAGCAGAACCTCTTGAGCTGCCTGTATGTGCTCCAGCTTCAAGCTGCCTTGATTTAAGACAAATATCTTCCAGATTTGACGCATTCCAGGGGCTACTGGCCTCAGGCCTCCCTTCAGACAATCTCAGCAGGTTGGCATGGATTGAATTCTTCAAGCCAGAATTCTCTTGCAAGGTAAACACTACGGATGCAAATGCTTCATACCAGGGGTATAACAAGGCTGGAGTGGGCCCAGAGACAAAATTTAAAAATGGGCCCCTCTCTGATGCACACAATATATAGTCATGTGACTTGCCTCATGTGACTTGCCTCTGGGGGCCCCCTCGAGGCATGGGGGCCCCCAGGCAGCCGCCTCCCCTTGCCTAATGCAACGCAATTCGGGTCAAGTCTGTAGCTGACTTTCTTGGGCAAACAATGAGTTAAAGGAGAAGGCGACTCGAATATTCTAGTCTCTTCATTTTTGCTGAATGCCTTAGATCTATGGCCATCATTAGGCAGACTCTGTTGCAACAACTCCCTTGAAATAACATCCATTTTAGATTCTAAGCGTGAGGCCATCAGAATTATATAATGCTATGTGGCTGCAGTAAGAGAGCCAAATCGTGAAAGAAGAAAGTTCTGGTCAGGTAATTTCCCCTTAGTTTGTATTTCAGGGAAAGTTTCCTCAAGGGAATTGATTACCTCTTCCTGGTGATCCTCCTGCAAATCCTCCTGGTCAGCCAATAAATCCAAACGATTATAAAGAGGTATGTTTGGTTTGTCCTTTGAAGGAATTAGAAAGGCATCCAACATCTGTTGTTTAGAGGAGCGTTCCGTAGGCTGGTCTGGGGGAGAGGAAGGGGAAAGAGCCGCTCACGTTCTTTTCTTCTTGGTCATTATAACTTGTAATCAGCAAAGCTTTAACAGGGAGGCAGTCAAAATACAGTCTATCTTCCAGGCCGGAAATAAAATACCAATCAAAAGCCCAGAAGATTAAAAAAAGATTCAAAATAGGTGGAGGCTGACGGAGCTTAATAGAAACACAACCGCACCGGTAGAAAGCACCACCGGAAGTCCCTTGCCTAATGGTAGTTACGCCCCTGCTTCATACCAATGACTGCCCCTTCTTACAGCACCTGCGGGTCTGTCCGTAGGTTGGCTATAGGCACCAGAACTTCACTTCTTTTCCTCTTGAGCATCACGGATCCCACAAGGCATGCTAGCCAGTTGGCAAGCTTCAGTTCAAACAGACCATCCTGATCTTTCCAGTTTCTGCCCCGCAGTCAGCCTCAAATAACCATCTCACTTCTGGAAAGTGCAACAACATTACTCTTCACTTCAACTTCGTAAACTGATTGTAACGTTCCGCGTTCCACAGACCAGAAGCTTTGCTCCATTAGCTACTGGAACTATCAGTCCACAGGGTATGAAATGCCTCTCCTGTTCTTTGTTAACTTGCTCCCCAAACTGGCTATGAACAATTGATACCTGTGCACCTGAGTCCAGCAGAAACTGGTACTGTACAACTTGCAGATTTCCTTCCAAAGAGTATCCCAGGCCTTCCGCCTCAGCAATTAACATTTCATTGTTTGAGCCACCATCTGTGTTGGCAGTGGATTGGCCCCCATCCACTGCCTTCCTTAGTTTCCCTCTTTTGGATCTCCCCTGTGCAGAGAATATTTCCAACGAAAATGACATGGGCTTCCACAGTTCCTGCATCCTTTACTTACTTTCTTACAAAGGGTTGATCCCTTTGATTTAGCCTACGTGCTCCAGTCACTCTTGTTTTGAAGTTAAACATGAACCACCTTTTTTAGCCTATGAAGTTCACTACAGATATCTCGGGGGGGGGGTGCCCTGCTATCACTTGCATATTCAACTGCTCATCAGAAATGACTCTTGTTTCCTTGATTGTGTGAACATGCCCTTCGGTTTCCAGAGCCTGGAAATTTTTTGTTTCCAGTTTTCTAGCCTTTTCCAGTTCTGGGGCCAATTTGATGGCATTAGCCCAATGCCAAGACTGTCCTAACTGGAACTGGAGGTGCATTTCTCCTTTGAAGGCATTGTTAGCGATCTGGCCTCTAGCCATCAGATCCTGCACCTCTGCACTAGTTCCAGGGAAAGCTTTCACCGCTAACTCTCTGAGGGCAATGCCAAGTGCTTGCAATGATTCTGCAGGGCCTTTCTTATAATGAAGGAAAAACTGCTCCGTCCCAATCTGCATACCCACTAGGTCCCAGAGAAGTTCTTAATGCTTTCATCACTTGCATATAATATGTCGTATGTCTCTGCTGAGCCCACAATACTCTCTCCTGGCCTTTCCCATAAGTAACAGACTCAGGTGCTTTAAGTTAAGGCAGGGACTCTCAAACTTAGGTCTCCAGGGCATTTTCCGGATGAGATTTGCAACGCTTAAAGTGTTGCAAAGTGTAATGGAATGAGGCAGCAGTTTGAAACCGCAAGCGCAGCGATTCTCAGGCAGTATGATATGCAATGTGACAAGGTTTTGCCCATCCATACTGCCCATCACTGCAGCAGTTTTTCCAGGCAGGGAGCTTCCATATTCCACCTCTGGAACACATCCACTGGCCCCTCATCCTCCCCAATTTCGGGCCAAAGGGGTTGCAGAGGGAGAAGGGGATTACTGATATGATGGAACTTAAAGAATAAATAAATCTCAGTGCACTTGTGAAAATCCGCCAGTAGGGGGATGCACTGTTCCAAAACAATTCCTTTTGTCATAGCCGGCTTGTGCAAGGCAAGCAGGGGTTTAAAAAAAAGATTAATCCAATGGTGGTGGAGGAGGGAAGAGGCGGAGGGTAGGGAAGTGCTCCTCCAGTGAGGACGAGAAATCTGAAGACGCGGTGGGGGGGCGAGGGAGTGGGCTGCCCAGGAGAAGGTCTGGTCTCTGTGCCCCGCCCCCCACACAAGCAAGAGCAGTGGCTCTTCTCGGACTAGCAGTCCTGGGCTTTCCCTAACCTGGGCTGTCTCCACCGCCACCACTTCCAGTCCCCGTATGTGCAGGGCTGGCAAAGGGGCTCCAGAAAAGCAGCGGATTTGCAAGGGGGAGGAGGGGCCGCCCAAAAGTGCCACTCCTTTGGCAGGGAAAGGGGTGGAAGGGAGCCTCTTGCCCACCACCCCCATCAAAAGCAGTGTGTGCCCCCTCCCTTCCCCAACCATAAAATAAAATAAAATAAAATAAAATAAAATAAAATAAAATAACTGTCCACACTGCAAAATGCTGCAAGCATAAATAACGTGACAAGCCTCCCTACAACGGAAAAATACAGCTACTTTCCTGCAAAACATTTGCCACGTTATAGGGCAATTACGAAACAATTAAATCTGAAACAGGGCATGGGAAATATGAACTGTACCCTGCTGACAACATAACGACACTGATGTCGTGACACGGGCAAAATGGAAGGGCACTTTGTAAACACGTAGCGAAGCTGTTACCGCGCATAATCTGGAAAATGACCGGATGTTGGTGGACTACAATCCCATCATCCTCAGTCACAATGACCAGCATGATGGGTGCTGTAGTCCAACCACACGTGGGGACCCAGGTTTGAGAGCCCCTGACTTCAGGCTTTCATCCCAACCATTTAACTCACCTGCTGTTCCATGCTCCTCTGACCAAACAACCTTCTTTTTCTCCACTGCATGGCATAGGATTAAATAGTTGATTAAATGTATACCTCTTCATTCATTTTGTATTCTGTATAACAACCATTAATTTATACTGTCCTTCCTAATGGTGCAGCGGGGAAATGCTTGACTAACAAGCAGAAGGTTGCCGGTTCAAATCCCTGCTGGTACTCTATTGGGCAGCAGCGATATAGGAAGCTGCCGAAAGGCATCATCTCACACTGCGCAGGAGATGACAATGGTAAACCCCTCCTGTATTCTACCAAAAGAAAACCACAGGGCTCTGTGGGTGCCAGGAGTCAAAATTGACTTGACAGCACCCTTTACGTTTACCTTCTAGACCAGTGCAGGGGCGTAACGATAATAGGGCAAGGGGAGACAGTTGTCTGGGGGCTCACTGCCTTGGGGGGGCCCCCAGAGGAAAGTCACGTGACTGACTCCCCCAGCCACACACCTGCCGAGGCTTCCTTCAGTTGTATTCATCCTCCGAAATTGATGAGGGTGTTAAGACCTGGAGCTACCAGAACAGCATGTCTTTCTCTAGTAATATCCTATGTGCCACATTGTTACCGTTGCCCCAGATCCCACTCTGCCCCACGGCAGCCAATCTGTGACGGGCCCTGGGGGTGCCAGCAGTCAGTGGGATCTACCAAATGAGGCCAGAGAACCTAACTTAATGGGCAAGAGCAAGAAGCCGGTTCAAGGTAAATCAAACATCAGTGGCCCTAAAGACACATTTCAAACAGAGCAAACAGTGACCATTGCACTAGGTAATACCCCCCACACACACAGATCCCAATCTCCAGAGGTGCCCCTCCCCACAGAGCCCCCTCACCGCTCCCGTCATCATTGCCTGGCCCTCAGCACTGCTCTCTGCCTTCAGGATCTCTCACAGCAGGACCGTCTCCTCAGGAAAGTCTCCGTCCTTCCAGCCTTGGTCTCTCCTCCTCCTCCTCCTCCTCCTCCTCCTCCCCCCCCCCCCGGGGCTCTTCCTTCCCCCTCTTCTCTCTTCCAACTTCTCACTCACCAGCAGCTCCAGCAACAGTTCTACTGGACGACTGGCCTGGTTACCTAGGCGACCTCCCTCCCTCCCTGCCCACCTGGTTACCTAGGCAACCTCCCTCCCTCCCTGCCCACCTGGTTACCTAGGCGACCTCCCTCCCTCCCTCCCTCCCTCCCCACCCCCACCCCACGGCCTCCTCTTAGACATTGCCTGTGATGGCGTTTTTCACACTCGGTGCTACAGAATCACCCTGGGCAATCCGTGGCAACTCCACCGTGGAGCCTTAATGCCTTCTTTTGCAAAAGTGCGTCCCCCAAATTTGGAAAGGGTCCACCGCCCTCCCCCCTGCTGCTCCGTACAAGAGACGCCCTTTTGCTGAGTTAGGAAGACGTAACTCTCATAGTAGCGCCTGGAGGCGAGGTGACTCACCACCACAAACCAGCACCCCTCTCGCCAGACTAATTTCAGGGGAGCTGTGGGTGTGTATATGTGTGTATGTTTCTATGGGTGCCCAGAGATGCTTCGGTGAAGATTCTGTTCCTGAGAACTTTCTTTCTGTTCAGTTCTGTTTCTATTAGGCTTTGTGTGAAATGCCACATTTTGTTAAAATGCAGAGGGTATTCTGCCTTTCTGCCTATTTGTTTTGCTGATGGGTGTGTGTTTTGGTCATATATGTGAGAGTGTTTTGGTGATTTGCTATCTAGAGGCTGGGTTGTATATATATATGCTGAAGAAAGGGCGAGTTCTGTCCACTCCATTCTCCCAAATGTCTGATTGTGTGTGTCCTTGCCATTCAGATGCCATTGTTTTTGCCAAATGTGATTTTATACTGAAGTATTGGCTTATGGTGATTTCCTTATTACAAACTTGTAATACTTTCTTGAGCTAAAGAGAGCTTGGAGAAAAGCTTTGTATTAATGTATACTTTTAATTTTCTTTATATTTTCTGTATGGCCTATGGCTGTAATGAAATTGCTTGACTAAAAAGAGGGGGCTCTTAGATTCCTCTGACTCTGTTTCAGTTGTTTTTGTATAGACTGTACATGGAAAAGTGTTCCCAACATGGAGTTGGGCAAATGCTAAATTATGACTGGAGTGTAGTCTCCTCACTCCCAATATTGGGTGAAAAGGAAGATCTCTGAACAGCAACTTGTCATTGTGGGTAAGAAGGAAAAGAGATTTTAAGTCAGATAGTCAAATGCAGTTATTGTTTTATATTTTTGTAATATGGATGAAATATTTCTGCTAATAGATTTTGATGTAAACTAAGAGTATTATCAATGGGTCTGAGGCTTAAAATTTATAAATTTGTCCCACCGCCAGCCCTGCTTTGCTTTCACAGGGAACTTTAGGACTCCAGATTATTTATACCAAGTAGCAGAGAGTTCCAAAGGACCGGTTTGCATTTTACCTGGAAAACCTCCCAGCTTTAAAAGGGATCAAGTTTTTGTAACCCACACCCTGTTTTCACAGCTCCTGATTAGAGATTTGATAATAAATTGTGTTTATCACAGGCTTCACTCTTCTGCAAGACTATGGACAATCTCTGATAACATTTTTTTAAATTAAAGAAGCCTGTTTGTTTCATGAGACTTTAAACCTTGCAAAAGAGATTTTCAACAAGGTATAGTATTTTTGTTTGGGGCAAGAACTATTTCTTTTATAGGTTTTTCTGAGGCTATTGTTGCCCTACCAAGCTTGCTAGTGATGAGGCTGAAGACGGAGAGCTGGAACACTACCTACACGTGGCTTAGAAGGGGGCAGTGAAAATCCCAAAGGCCAGATGTCACTGACGAATCATGAAGTCAGATACACTGGATGGAGATTGATTGCCCTGACAGAAGTCTGTAAGTATGTAGGCAGCCAACGTAGTGGTTAGAGTGCTGGACTAGGACCAGGGAGACCTGAGTCTGAAGCCTCATTCGACCACACTGCTGGGTGACACTGGGCCAGCTATTTAAACGGCCTGGCCTGCTTCGAAGGATTGTTGTGAAAAGAAAAAACTTATGTAGTACACGCTCTGGACTTTTCGGGAGAACAGCTGGATATTCGAGCACTAGAGTTTATGTTGTGGCCTCTCGAGTGATAAGACTGTTTGACCTGTCAGATATTAATGCCTTTATAGTCACAAACCCACAAGGGGGTATGGATGTGAACATTATTATTTTCTCTTTTTGATTTTCATGGTTTTTGCCTCCTGCTCAGGATTGCTCATCAGGTGAAGTAAATGAGGACATTATCCCCTATTTTGGACTTTGGGGGGAGAAAAGAGGGCAAGCAGGAAAACAAAAACATAAATTGGAAAGAAAATGCCAAAAGATCAAATTGAAAATAGCCTCAGGTTTATTTATTGTATTGGGCTACTCAGGAACTCAGTTTCAGCATGTTGTCCCTACCCAGGGGAGGGAAATTGGTAATACATGCATCTGTCTTTTATTTCTAGCATAAGCAGGATTGCCTTGAACTGTCTCTCCCGAGAGGGATGTCTTTCTGTTACAGACCAAAGCAGTGGTCAAGTGAGAGAGAGAGGAGCTTTCAGAAGAACCGGCAGTGTGACAGACCGGGCTAACTATCATCAGCAACAGCTGCTTCCTGAAGGGGGTTCACCATTTGCATTCCCAGTCCAGGCCAATGATGACGGAACATCCATCGGCTGCCCTGTCTTGTGTTCGAGGAAAAGGCCGTGATGTAGGTTTCTTGTTCCTGATCCTCCTGCATCCCAGAGTGCTATAGTTAAAGACTTGATGCCAAATAACTGAAGAAGGCCTGAAGGCTAACAGGCCAGCCAGATATTATACGACATTATTCCACATTGCCCATAATGGGGGAGCCAAGGCTCTCAAGCACATGGACATCCGAGTTTGTCTATGAACACTAGCCAAACAAGCCGTGCTTGCCGAGCCAAAACTAACACTCAGCTCCGCACAGCAGTGTACCAAAATCGGCTAGCACTTGACTATGTGCTAGCAATGGAGGGTGGTGTGTGTGGAAAATTCAACCTGTCTAATTGTTGTATCCAGATCAATGACCAAGGGAAGGCCATAGAGGAAATCACTGATCGGATGCGCGAAATAGCTCATGTTCCAGTCCAGAACTGGGAAGGCCTGGCCACGCCCGATTGGTTTGAAAATTGGTTTGAGTACTTTGGAGGTTTGAAAACCATGGCGGGAGGAGTTCTGATATTGCTTTTTGGTTGTTTATTGATACCTTGTTTATTACCCCTGTTTATCTCTTTGGGACAAGAGGCCGTTGAGAGAATAGTAAGAAAAGAAACTGCCCCCCATATAATGGCTATGGATACAAGGTTCCACAAGAAGAGAAGCCATAAAATGGCTTCTAAGGGGGGAGATGTGGGATGGAAAAGGCCTTTTCAGAAAGCTGCTTTGTAATTGCTTTGTAGAAAGTGTGTTTGCAAGTCAGTGCCTCTGTGGGATGGGAAAGTACAGACCAAAAGGAAGTGTTGAGTCCGCTATCTGCCCAGAGCAGAATAAGTGGGGGTTTGCAGCAGCGGGCAGAGCTAGGCTCCCCTGAATAGTAACTGTATTGTTCTAGGAATGTGGAGGCTTCTTCTGTTAATTAATTCTCTCTCTGCTGCGAAAGAGAAACTTAGAGCGCAAAGTCCAGCCTCTATGCAAGCATATGTACGAATGTAATGAACTGATTGCTTCTTTGGGGCTGAATGTTGATGCCCAGCTATGTAGTTATGCCAAAGTATAAAAACTTGTGAGCCAGGCAGCTGGGCACGTCTCTCAGGTTTTACCGTTAGGTACTGGGAGCGTCACCAGCGCTGGTTTTCAATAAACGGTGATTTTGCTTCCTTCAATCATCCTTGTTCGTCTGCTTTGTGGTAACTGGGGGCCTCCCAGGTAACACAAGTGATACTTCATTGGAAGTATTAATAGTAACCTATAAGTAACGGAGCCACCGTGGTGTAGTGGTTAGAGTGCTGGACTAGGACACGGGAAACCCGAGTTCAAATCCCCATTCAGACATGATACTAGCTGGGTGACTCTGGGCCAGTCACTTCTCTCTCAGCCTAGCCTACTTCACAGGGTTGTTGTGAAAGAAAAACACAAGTGTGTAGTACACCGCTCTGGGCTCCTTGGAGGAACAGCGGGATACAAAATGTTAATAATAATGATAATAATAATAACAACAGAAAACAGAGTTTAGATATCAATAGTTAACAGGAAAAAAAATTAATTATTAAATGAAACAAAAAAGGGCTGTGAAACCCACCCATTCTGCTGAAAACCTGGCGCCCTGCCCACATGTGTTCCCCCGCCCTCTCAGTGCCCCCCGTCCGGCCCTGGTCCCTCCGCTCCAACCCAATCATCACGCCCTGCTGCTGGCGCCGCTGTTACTGTGCATCACGTGGACCTGCCTGGCGCCTGCGTGCAGCATCCCAACCATCTCCCGCTGGCGCCTCCTTCCTCTTCCCGCGCTCCAGACGCTGTGCTTGCTGTGACTCCCCTCTGAGCTTGTTGCGGGCATTGGGGGTGGGGGGAGGTTTAAACAAGCAGCAGCAGCAACCAACCAAGCCAATTCTCTTGCTTTCCTGCGTGCGGGTCCAGCCGTTCCCCTTTCCCTGCTCTTGAGGGAGGACGGAGCTGCCTGAGCAGATGATACCAGACAGGGTGAAAAGCTGTGGAGGAGCTGCGCCCTGGAAGGAGTGGGAAACAGGTTCCCCTTTCCCTGCTCTTGAGGGAGGAGCTGCCTGCCTCAGCCTATTATATCAGCGTTAACAATGAGCAGTCTGACATTGACTCAACTAAGTTTCCTTCAGCTGAGGTTGAAACCTTAGTATCATGATCCCAACCTGATCCATTTGTTTGTTTTCCTGGCTGTCCATGGTATCCTCCAAAGTCTTCTCCAGCACCAAAGTTCAAAAGTGTCGATGCTTTTTCTATCTGGCTTCTTCAAAGTCCATATATATTATATGCCTAATTATATTAGATACAGTGTTATGTACATAATTACATGAAATCTTTGTGTATTAAATTTTGAATACAGACTAATTGTATTTCGAATTTTTATTTTTCATGATAACTAAGGGCGCTCAGCAGAATGTTGCATCTGGGCACCAGATCCCCTAGAGCCGGCCCTGCTTAGAGGTCTGTGTGTCAACATCCTCTGTCTCTCTCTCTCTCTCTCTCTCTCTCCTTTGCTTCGTCAGAGTATTACAGCAGAAATTCTCTTCCTGCCTTAATCAACAGAAAGCGGCTCTTCTGCAAAGCAACATCAAACCTATTATTGGTTTATTGGTTTATTGAATTTCTATACTGCCTGATATAGAAATCTGTGGGCAGTGTTGCTGGGAATTGTTTGCTGGAATTTAGTTGCTGGGCATTGTTTAAGTACACCTAATGCTTCTTATCCCTTCCCTTCTCATCCCTCTAGTGGGTGACCCTATGGCAAGGTATACCTGTCTGCTGTCTGGGTGCTGAATTCCCAAGACGCCTGCTTCTTGATCTTCAATTCACCTCCCAGTTAGGTTTACCAACTCTTCATCCAACTAGGGGTGCACCTAGGTGCCCATTTTGGTGCCCAGGCCTGAAGGGCTTCAGAGGGGGGCCCCGCCGCCACGAGGCACACACTCCCTGCCACAAGCCCCCTGCTGCCACGAGGGCCCCCTTGGACATTTTTAGTGCAAACCTAGGGGGCCTCCTGCCGCCACTGCCTGCACACGCCACTGCCCTGGCGCCGCGCCACTCCTTGCCCTTTTCACCACCTTTTTGCAGCCACCATGTGCATGGCCGGTGAGGGTGGGGGTGATCCAAGCAGGCATCCCTCCATGGTGGTGGTGGCGATGGGCGGAGCAGCCGCTGGGCCTGTCATCCAGGGGCTTGTGATGATCTACTCCCACTGTGCAGGTGCGCTGGAGTGCCTCGCAGTTCTCAAGGGCTGCTGGGCTGCTCTGCCCACCACCATGGAGGGGAGGCCTGCTAGATCAACCCCCCACCCCCGGCCACGCACATGGCAGCTAAAATTATGAAAAACACTGGAGGTTCAGCGCAGCCGGGAAGCAGCAGGGTGGGCACGGGGTGGTGGCTGGAGGCCTCGCTGACATTTTCCCCAAGGTCCGGGGGTAAGAGCGCCTCTGCATCCAACTGCCAATAGCAAGATATCCCCACAACCTGCTTCTCTGCACTAAGGAACAACTTAGGTGAGAAGAAAGATGTATATTTTCAAATACTCAGCCAAGGCAGCATGTGGCAAATGTAATTATTTATTTAATAAATTAACATTTGCTATATAACAACAACTTCTTCTTCTTCTTCTTCTTCTTCTTCTTCTTCTTCTTCTTCTTCTTCTTCTTCTTCTTCTTCTTCTTCTTCTCCTCAAAGAAATAAAAGGTGGTTTTGATTGCAATGAGTGCAAAATAAAGTAGCTCAGCTCCGGCAACAATGGCTGTTCTGCTGCCTCTTTTTTTCTGACTGAAACATCCTCCATTTGGTAGTTCGGAGAAGTGCCTTTTCTTATCATTGCTTGTAAAGAAAATTGGCCTGACACTCTTTCTGTCTTACAAGCAGTTTGATGGTTCTATGACTGAAGTCCAGAATTTCTTTGATCATCTGCTTCTCGATGGACAGCATCGCCAAGCCATTAAGTCTTTGCCCCCAGATCCCCAAAGGAAGACAGGACACACGTGTATGGATGAAAACTAGGGCCACTTTATTAACTATAAACTATGCAGAGATCAGCAACAGGTATAACTATAACCTCCATAAACTAGAGTGTGGGCAACTCCAATTCCCTTTTCGGGTAGGCACAGCCTCCTAGCGAGGGCTGAGCTCCTCTCACTGTTGGGCAAAGCAGCCAGGCTTTGCAGATGCCATATGAAACCTCAGCATAGCCCCACCAAGCCACACAGTTTACTGTGTCAAGGAGGTAGCCACCAGGGTCACCACCACTGTTCCCTCCAACATGGATCCCCAGATGTTGTGGACTACAACTCCTATAATCCCCAAGCAAAATCCATTGTAGCTTGGGATTCTGAGAGTTGTAGTCAACATCTGGGAATCCCTGTTAGAGGAAACACTGGTCACCACCCCTCCAGCCCCAAAGCTCTGAGTGGGTCAGCTGAACAGTGCCCTAAAAGTGGTTCCTTCGCTAGGTGACCAGATTTGGCTTTTTAAAAGCCAAATTCTGGCTTACGGCTCATTTGACCCACCTCTGACACCCCTGGGCCACAAAACCCTGAAAGGTTGTTCCATGAAACCATCTCTACCTGAAAGGTGCCTATGGCTGAGCACCAATCGAGGTCTTAACCTCCAAAGCCCACACTCACCTGCCAAAGTGACCACTTAACCTGCAACCAGACTCCCACCCCTAAAAAGGGGGTTATTCCCTTTAAAACACAGTCAGTGAGGAGTAGGCGAAAAAATCTCCACACAAAGCCAATCAGGTGAAGACCAAAAATTCCTACTCGGCCCATAAGCGACCAGCTAATCTCTCACTGAACTAGGGAGGGTGGGCGGGAGCCGCAAAGCCTGCAAAGTTCGGAGGAGGGAAGCACGTGTGCCACATAAGTAGCAGCAGCGCCACACTGACCCCATTGGCCATCCCATGCATGTAGCCACTTCTCACAGAGGACGGCTACATGGGAGCCATGTCCTCCTGGTCAGGGCTGATTTGGCTTGATCTTGGACTGGACCACCTTTCCTGAAGGCCTGTTTGTTTCGCGATCAAACCATCGAACCAGCCTGATGGCAATTGCCTCTGCTTACCTTATCCAGCTGGGATTCACCACCTAAAACAAACACACAGAAACACACAAACAAGAAATGTAGAGGAACACATTGATTAGCACTAGGAAGACCTGTTGGCAAAACTGCCTCTGCTTAACTTACCCAGCTCGGATTTGCCACCTAAAAGAAACACACACAACACAAAACAACAGCAAGGAATGAAAAAGAACACATTGCATAGCACTGGGAAGACCTGATGGCAATTGCCTCTGCTTACCTTATCCAGCTGGGATTCACCACCTAAAAACAAACACACACAAACACACACACAAGGAATGTACAGGAACACATTGATTAGCACTAGAAAGACAGGATGGCAGAATTGCCTCTGCTTACCTTACCCATCTGGGATTTGCCACCTAAAAGAAACAAGCACACTCACACACAAATGAGGAATGAAAAGGAACACATTGCATAGCACTAGGAAGACCAGATGGTAAATTTGCCTCTGCTTACCTTACGCAGCTAAGATTTGCCAACTAAAACAAACAAATACACAAATGAGGAATGTAGAGGACTACATTGCATAGCCCGGGAAAGTGTTGGAGATGGACTACCAGTGCATCAACTTTTTGCACCAACTATCCTTATGACCACTAGGGGCATTGGGGGTAGAGATAGTGAGTAAGGGTCTCCCTAACTGTTCTATCGGTCTCTACTCTTTGACCCCTGATATGACTCTTCAGGTATTTCCTGTTGAGAGTCAGAAAGAATCCCTTCTTTTCCTCTTAGAGAGCAGATGGAAACATCTCTCCCCCCCCCCACCTATTCATTATGTTGTTCTATAGATTAGGGTTAGGTCTTTCTTATCCAAAGGTGTACTTCACCAATAAATACTTTGTATTTATTCTACAAGTATCTCCATGTGACTTCTCTAAATAGCTGCAACAACTAAACTCTGCAACTCCTCTGTAACTGGAATGGGTAGCTTCTTTAGTGCTCTGCTAATTAACTGGGGGATAAAAATTACAACCCCCCAAGAGAAAGAGCTGCTGGCAAGATCGCCTCTGCTCAGAGGTGCACCTAGGTAATTTTGGAGCCTGGACCTAAAAGCCTTTGGAGCCCCCACCCATCCCCAATGCAAATTAAACATTTTTTAACACATACGTTCTTGAGGGCACAAACCACACCACCCAGGACAGACTAAAGATTATTTGGGAGCCCCCAAGGAGTATGGACACCAGGGGCTGCATCCACAAAATCCAGGAGTAAAAGCGCCTCTGCCTCTGCTTACCTTACTCAGCTCAGATATGCCACCTAAAAGAAATGCACACACGCACAAACACACAAATGAGGAATGAAAAGGGGCTGGAATGAAATGTGGAATGAAATGAGGAATGAAAAGGGGCATCAAGGAAAGGGCAGTTTTCCTACCTGTAACCGTAGTTCTTCAAGTGGTCTTCTGTGCGTTCACACTTGGGTTATTCGCCTGCGCAGAGCCACGTTCTGGAACCTTCCAAAGCTTCCCCCCCCAGAAAGGAAAAAAGAGCGGGAAGACCCACTCCCTCTGTAGGTTGATCCCCACACTACCTCAGTCAAGGAGACCGCCGCTCAACAAAAGAGACCAGCTGCTGTGGGGAGGTAGGGCGGGAGTGTGAATGCACAGAAGACCACACGAAGAACTACGGTTACAAGTAGGAAACCTGCCCTTCTTCTTCGTGGCCTCTGTGCATCACACTTGAGATCATAGCGAGCTAGCTTACCTGGCTGGTGGGAGCAGCCTAATGAGAGACTGATTGAAGTACTGCCGTCCCCATGCACGCCTGATCTCTGGAACGAACATCCAGCGCATAGTGTTGTATGAAGGTAGACGTGTTAGCCCACGTAGCTGCCCTGCAAATCTCCTCCAATGCAATTCCCAACCAAAAGGCTTCCGATGACGCCACTGCCCTCTTGGAATGGGCCCGAATAGGGCCCGGCAATTGCTTCTTAGCCAGCTGGTAGGCTAGACGTACAGTCTCTGCTACACAGGATGAAACTCGCTGCGTTGATATAGGCATGCCCATAGATGAGCCTGAAAAGCTGACAAAGAGTCTCTCTGTCCTTCTGAAGGGTCTTGTCCAATCTATATAGAAGGCAAGAGCCCTCCGAACATCCAAAGAGTGGTAGGCCCTTTCTTTCTCCGAGCGTGGATCAGGGAAGAAAACGGGCAGCCTTAGTTCTTGCGCCAGATGGAACTCCGACACTTCAATGACAGGATCTTCAAAGAACAAGTCGCCATGGGTTCGAAAGGTGGCAACATTAACCGCGGAAGAACTAGTTGAAGGTCCCATATGGGCAACAAATGTGGATGAGTTGGGAATAAATTTAATAACCCTTTCAAAAACTTCTTAACCACCAGGTCAACAAACAGACCCAAATAACTGTGGTAGGAAGCAATAGCGGCCAAATGCACCCTGATGGATGCCTGTGCCAGTCCAGACTCTCTCAGAGCCAGAAGATATTCCAGGATAGTCTGGACCGGGACCTGATCAGGGGCTAGACCAGACTTCGCCACAAAATCAGAAAACTTCTTCCACTGGACAGGATAGCAGCGTCATGCAGATGGCTTCCGTGCTGCTTCCAGGACTTTAAGTACAGAGTCTGAGACGGAGGGGAGCGTCAGATCCTCCAAGCTGTCAGATGGAGGGATTCTATGTTCAGATGGATCCTGCGGGCCCCCTCCAATGTCAACAGTTCCAGGTATACCAGCAGGTGCACAAAGGTGTGGTTGGCCAATTGCAGGAGGGAAGTGAACCAGGGTTGCCGCGGCCACCAAGGCGCCACCTGAAACGCATCTGCTCTGTCCCTTTTCAGTTTCTCAAGTACCCTTGGAATTAAAGGGAACGGCGGGAATGCGTACACAAAGTCTCTTCCCCAGTGGTGAAGGAACGCATCACCCAGGGATCGTCAGCCCATCCCACCCCTGCTGCAATACTGGACACACATCCTGTTGCTCTCCGAGTCCCCCAGCGATGGAACAAGCCTTTCAACACATTCCTCTCTAGAGACCACTCATGAGAGTTTCCCGTCTGTCGGCTGAAGGAATTCGCCAGGGTGTTCGAGACTCCTTCTATGTGCTCCGCTGTTGGCCAGATACTTCTGCTTGTGCACCACGCCCAGATCTCAAGTAGCAGAAACAATAACTTGCTAGAGACCATCCCACCTTGACGGTTTAGGTATGAGCGGGCTGTGGTATTGTCTGTCAAGATGAGTACAGACTGTCCCCAGATCCAGTGGCGGAAGGCCTTTAGTGCTAGGAGGATGGCCATTAACTCCAGGTAGTTTCTGTGTTCGTACTTGAGATGGTGAGGCCAAAGGTCAGCCACTGTGAATTTCCCGAAGTGCGCTCCCCATCCAGATGTGGAAGCGTTAGTTGTTATAGACAATCTCGGAGGAGGGCGCTGGAAAGGGACACACACACCCGTCAGATGTGCGGACTTCGTCCACCATTGTACCTATGCCAGTACGCTCCACGGGGTCCACATCTCTGTCGGGGCGATGAAGGTGGGGATTGAAGTTGTCCAGGAACCACATTTGTAGAGGCCTCATGTGAAAGCATGCGAGTGGCAGAACAGCCATAGATGAAGCCATGTGCCCAAGTATCTTCTGCACCACCCTGGCCCTGTGACACCTCTTATGGCAGAAACGCAGGGCTGCCTCTCTGATGCTCAGCACCCTGTGAGGGCCAAGGTATGCACTGCTCTCTCTGGAATCCAACAGTGTGCTGAGGAACTCCACACGTTGCAGTGGTCAGAGTTTCGAATTCGTGAAGTTGACCTCTAGACCCAGGGACCGAAGCAGCTGAAAGGTGAGCAGCTGAAAGGTTCTTTGAGGCCTTTGCGGGAGTTTGCTACCAATAACCAATGGTCGATGAACGGGAAGACCATCACCCCTTGCAGCCGGAGGTGTGCCGCTACCACTGCCATAGATTTCATAAAGACGCGAGGTTGATGATTAGCCACCCGGAGCTGTAAGCTGGACGCAGAGTATAGTCTCCTGCCCACGGGATCCTGCCCTCCCTGTCTGAAGAAGCTGTCAAACGCCGTAGTTTGGACTTTGAATGGGCCAATTCAACTACAACCAAATTTGGTGTGGGGTGTCTGGTGAGGTATTGTGTATCTTGCATTTCAGACATGCCCTCCAGGCATTTGGAAGTGGAGGCAACTGAGGCAGGTTTCTCCCAGGCTACTTTAATTATCTGGGCAATGGTTGGTATTAGGGGAAGGGCTACTATCCCTGTAGCCTGCGCTTGGATCAGCTCAAAGATGGAATCCTGAGCAGTGCGATGTAGCTCCGAAGTATCCAACCCAAGGGAGGTCGCCAATGCCATGCACAGCAGCTGCTCTGTGTAACGTTTAAGTTCCGCTAAGGAGGCACCCTCCGGTTGCTCCGATTCCGGCTGTTCCGTTGCACTCTCTGTTCCATCCACCTCTGGAGTACCTGGTGGATACAGCGGTTGCAACCTCAGGTCCTCAACAGGAGTATCAATCTCCACCACCGGTGCTGGCGACAGAAGCGTTGGATCTACTGGCTCTGCAGGCGGAGCCATAGGAGCTGGCAGCATAGGGTCCACAGGCTGGGTCGGGGCTGGAAGCACAGGATCCACAGGCATTGGGGGTGGCAAAGGGACCTCGAGTGGAGCGCTTGGGACCAAAGGAGATCGAGGGTCTGCTGGTCTTGCTTTCTTTGGCTTCTTCCCCTGTTTCCTGCTACGCCTCTTAGGGCTAGAATCTGATCTAGGAATCTGATCCCGACATAGAATGGGAGCGTGACCACTTATGTCCTCTCCTCTTTCCGCCTGGATAATCCCTTAGCCTTTCTTTGTAGAATGGACCTGACGGAAATCCAAAATAGTTCACCGGCTCCACATCAGTGTAAGGAGCCATCATCCAGTGTGAAGGGTGCCTGTCCCTCTCAAAGTGTGGGGCATAGACCCATCTAGAGAGCAATGGGTGGTAAAACCAATGATAACGTTTCCCATGATGTTTAGATTTGCAGGATGTCTCACTCGAGGAGGATGAGGGGGAACCTGGGTAGCAGGGGTCCAACCCACCTCCTACACAATCTGCCTGAGTAGCAGGGCTGGCCAAGGTCTGCTTTGCCCTGATTGAGCTCGTGGCTGGTTTTGAGGACGCAAGCCGCACCTTCTCGCCCTGTACCATAACGGGAGGTAAGCCCGGCAGAGGCGGGGGTAATTCCAGTGGAGGCAGCTACAGATCGAGTACGGCTGCATGCACCAGACCTCGGCAGTAGCGACCGTGGCATTTTGTTGTTCAACAGGCTCAGACTCAGAGTGGGGCTGTCCTTCCATCCAATTTTGAGGTCCCGACCTTGGGCTACCTCCTGTCGCTGCCAAACTTGCTTGAAGGGACCTTTCCCACATCTCTGCTGTGGCGAGCCTGCTTGGTGAAGCCCTTACAAATTGTACAGGTGTCCACCTTATGGGCCTCCCCCAAGCAAGGAAGACACTTTGCGTGCCTGTCCAAGGTGGGGATTTTTGCTGCACAGGCCAAGCAACATTTCAAGGTTACTTTGGGGGCTGCTGCCATAAGGGGCAATGCCCCGCTGACCACCCAAGCGTGGGGGGTGGGGCGGCGCGAAAGGAATCAAAATGCAAAATGGACGGTCAGATATACTTAGAGAAGAGAGAAACAGATAGAATAAAAGGACGTTAAAGTAGACAATTGTATAGGAGATACGTTCTGAGGTGAAGGCAGAGCAAAGCTCCAACGCCTTGCCCTAGTGGAGGTCGATTTGGGGGTGAAGCTTTGGAAGGTTCTGGAACGTGGCTCTGCTCAGGCGCCTAACCCAAGTGTGATGCACAGAGACCACAAAGAAGAAAGGGGGGTTTCCTGCAAGGCCTGGCTGGGACTGGACCCAGGCTCCGGTACCAAGGGAGGCAGTAGCAGCTTCCGGATCACCGTGTGGCTGCTGGAGGTGATGGCCCTATTTGCTCCAGATTTCTCCAAGCTGAATATGTGAAGTGAGAGATGAAAGATGAGGGGGAGAAAGATGAGGGGGAGACACACAGAAAGATGATGGGGAGACACACAGCTTATTTCTGGGTCTGTGGTGGGGCCCAGCACTTGGATGGTCAGCGCTGGCCTGATGGCCAGAAGAAGCCTGGGTAGGAACCATCTCCCTGGACAAGCCAGAAGGACAATCCTGCCCCAGAGGGAAGACGTCCCACCCAAGCTCCCCAAGATCCAGGTTCCTCCTGGGAAGGGCTGCAATAATTTGGCATGCTCCACAGCAGCCTCCTGCTTCTTTCTGTGGAGTCTCCACACACCTGGCTGCCTTGATCTTCCCCAGAAGGGCTGGTGGGTTGCCCTCCCATGGCGGCTTCCACTTGCTTCTGCTTTCTGCCTGGGGTTACCTCTTGGATCTTTTGACAGGCTTCACTCTTTATGTTGATGATTCTGCCCTAGTAGTTTACATAACCTCTGCAGATTTGTTTGGACAAAAGAAAGTCATACAATTTCAGAGCTGAATATAAGTAAGTTAACCATGAAAGATGAGGGGGAGACACACAACTTATTTCTGGGTCTGAATCTGGGTCTGCCTTGGGGGGGGGGCAGCGTTTGGATGGTCAGCTCTGGCATTGGGTCGAGCCCCTACCAAGCTTGTGGTGGTTGCAAAGAAGATGACAGTGTATTCAGCAGAGGTCAGCCCATCGGGGTCTGGGCCTTCATTCTCGTTATGGTATTTGAAGAGCTCTGGGGAGGAACCGGCTCCATGGACAGGCCAGAAGGACACTCCTGCCCCAGAGTGAAGAAGTCGCACCCAGGCTCCCCAAGGAGGTCCATTCACAGGGGTTTGCATAACTTCTGCGGATTTGTTTGGACAAAAGCAAGTCTCAGAATTTCAGAGTTGAATAAAGGTATGTTAACCATGAAAGTTGAGGGGGAGACAGAAGGCATGTGGTTCTTTCCCTCCAGCAGCCTGTCCCCATCTGGTGCCCTCTTCCAACTAGATACTATTCAGGGCAAGTTCAACGATGTGGCCAAATTGGCACTGGCCAGGGGTGCCGAGGATTAATGGGCTCCGGAGGAGGATGGTGGGCTGGGGAAGGAAAGCACGTACCTGCTGCTTTCCTTACCACACAGGCTTCCTATCTTGCTGGAACTGTCTGGGTAACACGTGAGAGGGAGAGAGAGGGACAGAGCTCTTCACCAGCGCGCGCACACACACCTGCTGTGTTTAGCAAGGCTGCGTGGTGTTTGTGTGGTGTGCTTAAGCACGATCATTCTCCCCCTGACCAGGGATCTCTTCTCAATTTCACTTGTGCTTTGGAAAACTGGGGGGTGGGGGTGGGGGACACCCGAGGACTCTTTTTAAAGCCTTCCTGCCTAATCAAGCTATTATCTGGTTAAGGACACCTTGACTGATTAATCCAATTAGTTTTCATTGATCAATCAATTAATCAATCAGTAAATCAGTTAGATGTGATTAACTGATTGACACGTGATATGACCAAAAATAAGAGTTTTGAAGGGAGGAAGTCTACTTGCTTCCGTTTTAGCTATTTGTATACCGCTTTTCAACACAAGTTACATAGAAGAGTGAGAAATAAGTAAAGATAGTTCACTCAGGGTCATTTCTTTTTGAGTAGCACACATTCATTCTGCATTTGTGCTTGCACTTATTTGGAAGGGGCTTGCTTCAGAGAGCAACTTTCTTTGAATAGTGTCACACATTAATTCTGTGTTTTGTTTCTTGCTTGAATTTACTTTGAGGGTTCATTTTTAAAATCCACCTCTGCAGCCCATTCCATTTCCCTTTCATGTTGGCTCCATTGTCGTAGCTTTGGTCCCTCATACCACCAATATTAAGATTCCAGGCATGCAGTTGATTGACAAGAGTGTCACACAAACCCTCTCCAGTTGCATCATGCACTTCCAGGAAACCTAGGAAATGTTCTTCTATGTCCACAGCGTCTTCTTTGCTGGAAACAAAATGAATAATAACCATCATCTGCTCAGTGTGACTCACGCCTGGAATACAGTCCAATATTATAAAATGGTACTTTGCTTTCTTGATTGCAGACAAGATCTTTTCAGTGATGGTCTTGCCCAGAATTGCAATAATTTAATTTTGTATGTCTTTGCGCAAATAGTGGTATTTCAGTTTCAATCTGTGATGCCTGAGGACATGGACTAGCTGCTTGGGGCAGTGTGGCCTTCCACTTCTTCTCTGGATCCTTGCCCGATTTAGCTGCTTCTTTCTAGCCCAACTTGGCTGCTTCTAACTAGCAGGGAAATTGTTGGAGATGATTGATTTGATTGATTGATTGATTAAGCGCCGTCAAGTTGGTGTCGACTCTTAGTAACCACATATAGATTCTCTCCAGGATGATCTGTCTTCAACTCAGCCTTTAAGGTCTCTCAGTGGTGCATTCATTGTTGTCGTAATCGAGTCCATCCACCTTGCTGCTGGCCGTCCTCTTCTTCTCTTTCCTTCAACCTTTCCCAGCATTATGGACTTCTCAAGGTTTCTGGACTTTGCATAATGTGTCCGAAGTATGATAGTTCGAGCCTGGTCATTTTTCCCTTGAATGAAAATTCTGGATTGATTCGTTCTAGGATCCATTTGTTTGTTTTCCTGGCTGTCCATGGTATCCTCAAAAGTCTTCTCCAACACCAAAGTTCAAAAGCTTCACTGCTTTTTCTATCTTGCTTCTTCAAAGTCCAACTTTCGCATCCAGAGTGTCACGGGGGAAACCATTTTCCGAACAATTCTAATCTTTGTAGGTGTAGACGCATCACGGCATCTAAATATCCTTTCCAAGGCCTTCATTGCAACCCTACCAAGTGCTAGTCTACAGTGTATTTCTTGACTTCTGGATCCTTTACTGTTGATGGTCGATCCTAAAAGGCAAAAGCTATCCAACACTGCAATGTCTTCATTGTCAATTCTGAGGCTGTTAGCTATACCCGTTGCCATTAGTTTAGTCTTCTTGACATTTCGTTGTAGTCCCATTTTTTCACTGTGCTCCTTGACTTTCATTACTAGAGCTTGCAGATCATCCACATTCTCAGCTATCAGAGTGGTGTCATCAGCGTTGCGGAGGTTATTGATGCAATCAAAGGCTTTTCTGTAGTCAATAAAGCACATGTTGACTTCTTTCTGGTGTTCTTTGACTTTCTCAAGTATCCAGCATGCATCAGCAAAGATGTCTCTTGTTCCTCAGCATTTTCTGAAACCAGCTTGAACATCCAGCATTTCTCTTCCACATAAGGCTCTAATCTGCGTTGAATGTTCCTAAGCATTATTTTGCTAGCATGTGAAATTAAGGATATTGTGCGATGGTTTGTGCAATCTGTTCAGTCTCCTTTCTTTGGTATGGGTATGTAGACTGACCTCTTCCAATCTGTTGGCCACTGTGTCATTCTCCAGATTTGCTGGCATAGTTTCGTTAGAGCCTTGACTGATTCTTCTTCTGTTACCTGCCATATTTCTGTAGCCATTCCATCAATTCCTGTAGCCTTCTGACTTGGTAATGACCGGAGTGCTAATCTAACTTCATATTCCCATACTAGAGGTTCTTGCAAGTAGGCATATTTTCTAGAGCAGGGATTCTCAACGTTGGGTCCCCAGATGTTTTTGGACTTCAACTCCCATAATCCCCAACCAAAGGGCACTGGGACTGGAGATTATGGAGTCCAAAAATATCTGGGGACCAAACATTGAGAATCCCTGTTCGAGAGTATCTTGGATTTTGGTGTCCCTGCTGTACAGATTTTCAGTATACTCCTTCCAACTCTGTTTGATCTTCTCTGAATCAGTTACTATCTGTCCTTTGGCATCTCTTAACATACCAATTCGAGGTTGGAACTTGGAACCTCCCTCTGAGTTCAGAGATCTTTTGGAAAACTTGCCTTATTTTTCCATGTGTATTTCCTTCCTCAAAGTCTTTGCAAATGCCATTGTAGTACTGTTCTTTGTCTTTTCTAACAGCCTTCTGAAATTCCCTATTAAGTTCCTTCCTGAGGTCTTTATCTTTCTTGACTTTGGCTTCTCTCCTCATCTTGGCAATTTCCACCGTCAGTTCTGACATCCATTTTGCTTTCTTCTGTTTCTTGGTCTTTGGCAGTCTCTTTTCACATTTGTCCTTAACAACTTCTTTGATTTCATTCCACAGTTCCTCTGATCCAACATCAAGTCCCCAAAGGACCTCCCCCAGGGGAGTGGGAGAGATGCTTTGTTTGGACATGGAGATGTTAAAAATCATGGGGGCCAAAACAGAATTCTATGGGACCCTGTTTGTCAAAGGCTATGGCTTTTGAACAGCCTTGAGGAAACCGCTGCCAGTCTGTGTAGACAATACTAAGCTCGATGGACCAATGGTCTGATTCAGTATAAGGCAGCATAAGGCAGCTTCCAATGTTTCTAAGAGTGGTGGGAATGTATTTGGAAACTAAATCCAATGTGCAGCACATACTATGTCTGATGTTTAGAACTTAGCAGCTGATTTAAAACAATGCAGACTTCAGACTAATATAAATCATGTTATATTAGCTGTTCTGATCCGGAGCCTGTGGATTGTTATGTGCAAGTTAGCTCAGTACATTAATATTTTCATATATGTTTTTGAATTAGAACCCCAGTCCTTTACTATGATTCCTGTTGACAAAATAATGGGGTTGCAAGGGAGGTGGAGAGAGAGAGAGAGAGAAAATAAGACAAAAAGAGGCCATAGATTAAGATATAAGATAATGAAAAATGCAACTCACCACAGTTGGGAATCCTAGGACCAGGTGGCCTGTATTTGTGCTCAGCCTGCTGCTGTCTAGGAGCTACATTCTGAAGACCCGTGCCTGCTGCCTTATCTGAAATGCACCTGCGGGTTAGGCTGACCAGCTCTTCATCCCACTGCAAGTAGCAGGGGGCCTCACAGCTCCTCATTAAGCGAGCCTCCATAGCCAGCTTGTCCACAACCTAGGTGAGAAGATGTGCATTTTAAAGTTCTCAGCACAGAGAACATGTCGTGAATGGAATGGATTTTTTGTATATATTAAATCAGCATTGGCAATATACTTTGCATATGTCAGCAAACAAAACATGGCTCAATGCTTTTTTAATCCTTAGTGCAAAACAAAGCAGCTCAGCTTTAGCAACACTGACTGCTGTTCTGCCTTTTTGCTGACATGTTCACCGCTTATTACAAAACCTAAAAAGGGAACACACACACACACACACACACAAACAAGGAATGAATAAGAACATATTGGCATCGAAAGGAACACACTACATAGCACATAACAGGCAGAAACAAATCCTGAGTTCCTTCTGAGTAAAGTGCTGCCCAAGCTTTGCCCTGGTGTCTCTGCTCCAGAGTGAATGGGTGGACAGGGAAAGGTCATGTGGACCAGAAATGTGCAAATCATATGGAGCAGCAGGCAGCCCTCGAGGGACCTCCAGGTACACACATACACACGGAATGAAGAGGAACACATCACTTAGACCTGATAGCAATTGCAGCTGCTTACATTATCCAGCTGGGATTTGCCACCTGTCTCACACACACACACACACACACACACACACACACACACACAAACACACACACACACACCGGGACCACATTGCAAACCCTCAGCCTCTCATTGCCCTGCTCTGACTGACAGCTGCTCTCAGGCAAAGCTCTTTTTCTAGCTACCCAGGATCCCTGGTCCTCCTCTTACCAACCCTGTCTGCTGTTCCTTTGCACAGGAAGCCCATAGAGACTCCAAGGGAGTCTCCAAAGGAAACCAAGATCTCAGAATTCTGTGGCTTGTTGGGACATCATGGCCTGATCAGTCAGTGACGACGGCTGCTCTAGTCTAAATCCACACTCAGGTTGTTCACATGACCGGCCCTACAGGGACAAGGCAAACGTACGTAGGGCTGGTCATGTGCAGTGCCAGAATCACTCCTGATCCCGGTGCTCCATCCCCAGGCAGCCCTGCTTTTACCCAGGCTAAAAGCTAGGAAAGACTCCTGCCTGAAACCATGAAGAGCTGCTGCCAGTCAGTGGGGCCCAGGGTCTGACTATACGAAGGCAGCTCCCTCTGTTCCTAAGATAGGTAGCATGCTAATCAACGGTTGGAAGAGCAAGAGCATCACATTATCCAGCTTACCTCGCCACTCGCCCCTGTGCTACCACAATACAATGTAAATAGATTTTTTAAAAGATGATTTGCTTGTGTATGTTTGCTTGTTATAGTTTCTCAGAATGGGAGAAAGATGAAGGCTAGATGGGATAGTGCCAATCCTTGATTAACATAGGAAGCAGATTTCCCTTCCTAATACCAGCTCATTTGAAGATTCACAGCAAGAATCCTCCCCTGCCCCCCACCACTCTATCCACCAGAGCCCAATTTCCCTCCAGTTAGGATGGGCTCCACCAAGGCTTTCACTCACAACCACTGGATGGGGACTCAGATCTTGCAGCTGGTGACGTGACAAGTTCTCACTCCTCAGAATCAGGAAGATTGGGCCTCTAGAGGTTCGCCTGCCTCCAAAATTGATGAGGTTGTTAAGACCTGGAGCTACCAGAACAGCATGTCTTTCTCTAGTAATATCCTTGTGCCACAATACAACATCATCCTAAATTATTTTTTAAAAACTTCTGTAAATTGTGGACGATGCGAGTCATTTAATGGTATTAGAGAAAGACAGGCTGTTCTGGTAGCTCCAGGTCTTAACACTCCCATCAATTTCGGAGGAAGAATACAACTGAAGGAAGCCCGGGAGGGTGCACAGCTGGGGGAGTCAGTCACGTGACTTTCCTTCGGGGGGCCCCCCCAAGGCAGTGAGCCCCCAGACAACTGTCTCCCCTTGCCCTATTATCGTTACGCCCCTGCACTGGTCTAGAAGGTAAACGTAAAGGGTGCTGTCATGTCATTTTTGACTCCTGGCACCCCCAGAGCCCTTTGGTTTTCTTTTGGTAGAATACAGGAGGGGTTTACCATTGCCATCTCCCACGCAGTGTGAGATGATGCCTTGCAGCATCTTCCTATATCGCTGATATATATGAATATGAATGAAGGGGGGGGGGGGGGCATTTTAAAATCTTGTCTCTTGATGCCTTGCAGCATCTTCCTATATCGCTGTATGTATGTGTATATATATATATATATATATTTATTTATTTATCTATCTCCCTTACCCTTAGTCTTGAAGCCTGGGTCACTGGTTCTCATTCAGTTCATTATCTAGACCCGTTACCATTGCCCCAGATCCCACTCTGCCCCACGGCAGCCAATCTGTGACGGGCCCTAGGGGTGCCAGCAGTCAGTGGGATCTACCAAATGAAGCCAGAGAACCTAACTTAATGGGCAAGAGCAAGAAGCCGGTTCAAGGTAAATCAAACATCAGTGGCCCTAAAGACACATTTCAAACAGAGCAAACAGTGACCATTGCACTAGGTAAGACCCCCCCCCCACAGATCCCAATCTCCAGAGGTGCCCCTCCCCACAGAGCCCCCTCACCGCTCCCGTCATCATTGCCTGGCCCTCAGCAGTGCTCTCTGCCTTCAGGATCTGTCACAGCAGGACCGTCTCCTCAGGAAAGTCTCCGTCCTTCCAGCCTGGGTCTCTCCTCCTCCTCCTCCTCCTCCGCTTCTTCCCCCCCAGCCTCCCTCCTTCCTTGGGGTCCTGGGCAGGGGCGGAGCTAAGGGAGGGGGGGCCTGTGTGCCCCCTGACCCCTCTCTCCAGCAGCCCCTGGTGGGCAGGAGTAAGGGAGAGCAGGAAGGAAAGAGGGAGGGGTGGAGCTGGGGGGGTGGGGGGCTCGGGCTCTTTGAACCCAAAGTCCGCTCAATTATAGCTGCACCCCCAGTCCTGGGTCACCTTCCCTCCTCCTCCTCCTCCTCCTCCTCCTCTTCCTCCTCCCCCCCCCCGGGGGCTCTTCCTTCCCCCTCTTCTCTCTTCCAACTTCTCACTCACCAGCAGCTCCAGCAACAGTTCTACTGGACGACTGGCCTGGTTACCTAGGCGACCTCCCTCCCTCCCTGCCCACCTGGTTACCTAGGCAACCTCCCTCCCTCCCTGCCCACCTGGTTACCTAGGCGACCTCCCTCCCTCCCTGCCCACCTGGTTACCTAGGCGACCTCCCTCCCTCCCTGCCTACCTGGTTACCTAGGCGACCTCCCTCCCTCCCTGCCCACCTGGTTACCTAGGCGACCTCCCTCCCTCCCTGCCCACCTGGTTACCTAGGCGACCTCCCTCCCTCCCTGCCCACCTGGTTACCTAGGCGACCTCCCTCCCTTCCTGCCCACCTGGTTACCTAGGCGACCTCCCTCCCTCCCTCCCTCCCTGCCCACCCCCACCCCACGGCCTCCTCTTAGACATTGCCTGTGATGGCGTTTTTCACACTCGGTGCTACAGAGTCACCCTGGGCAATCCGTGGCAACTCCACCGTGGAGCCTTAATGCCTTCTTTTGCAAAAGTGTGTCCCCCAAATTTGGAAAGGGTCCACCGCCCTCCTCCCAGCTGCTCCCTACAAGAGATGCCCTTTTGCTGAGTTAGAAAGATGTAACTCTCATAGTAGCGCCTGGAGGGGTGACTCACCACCACAGACCAGCACCCCTCTCGCCAGAATCCGCAGACCCTTCCTGCCACCAGCTGTCCCCCGAAATGGCTTGGGGGAAAGGCTGCTTGCTGGCTTCGGCCTGGTCACAGGCAGGGACAAGGTGCAGGGCCCAGCCGCCACCAGAGGCACTCCACTGGTTCTGCTTCAGCCTAGAGTCTGCCTCTCCCTGCACTCTAGAGTGATGTCTCTGTGATGCTGGGTCCTTGCTAGGCCTTGTTTCTGGGTCCCCATTTGTGTCATATTTCATTCCCTGCAAAAAGGAAGCAAACCAGGAATCCAGAAGACACCTGGCCATTCCCTCTTTCCTAGGAATATCAGTTATGCGACACATTGGAATATACCCATTTGAGCAAAGTCAATGTATTCACCTCTTATTTTGTTATTTCCGATTTCCAAGTTAACATGTACACACGTTGGCTAATTCCACACAAACTGCTGAGTCTGAAATTGCCACCCTTTGTTCACTCTTTTTCCAGACAGTAGCATTGCAGCCTTTTGCATTCCAAGGTGTTCTGTGTTTTCCTCTTCTTTTTGTCCAGACATGATTTGTGGTGATTTCAGATTTTTCATTGCAATTGCTGCTCCATTGCGCCTAAATGCAATTGGATGGTGACTTTCAGATGCAAACCACTGTTTTTATTCTACTGCCAGATATCTGCAGAAAACCACTCAAGAGGTACTGGGCGGAAGCAACAACAATCAAGAGAGAAATTGACCTATCAGAGGCAACATTTGATCAATTGTAGCTTGGTTTATTACTCAAAGCAACTCTGTGAAGAAAGAGACATTCTGGAGTAACTGTGGACCTCTTCTGCCCGGAAGAGGTCCACAGTAGAAACATTTGGAAAGAAAGAAGGAGGGAAAAACACGGGGGAAGAGGACAGAGGCACTCTTCCCCCTGGACTTCCGGGTGGAAGCACAGGGACTACACACCCCCTGGGGGGGCCCCAAATCTGTCTGTCCCAGGGGATGTGGTTGCCTTGCAGACAGCCCACACTGTGCCAGGTGGCCAAGCATGACCTCCCCTTTAGAGACAGAGAGGAAGTAGGGAAAGAAATATGTAAGATGGGAATATATTAAATTGCATCCTCTCTAATAAAACGCTTGGTGTCCGTCCGTGGACGGGCACCAAGCGTGTGTTCGTGCCTCCCTGCCCTGTTCTGCGCCTGCGCGAAGCGCAGGCCCAGAACAGGGCAAGGGAGACACGACCGCCAGCACCCGGTGGACATCTTGGACGGCCACAAGCGGCCGCCGAGAAGAAGCCGGTTGTGGGCGGAGGGGAGCTCTAAGCCGGGTGAAGAGGCGGCAGGGGAGATTGGCTGAGGCCGCCTCGCCGGATACCGGAACAGGGAGGCAGAGGGCGGCGGCGGCGGTTCCAGGGAGGATGACGGCAGCTCCTGCGGCTGCGGGGAGGGCAGAAGCAGCTGCCGCCAACTCAGGGAGGGCAGAGGCGGCAGCGGCGGGACCGGCCCTGCCACCGAAAGCGACAGAGGTGGCGGCGGTGGGATCAGAACGAAAGCAGCCCAAGACAACAACGAGATGGCCAGAGGTGGCCGCCCCGAATACGCCGGGAGCAATGGCGGCGGGAGAAAATTCAAAAGGAGGACGGGAAAACCGGTCAAAACAAAAAGGAGAACGGGGAAGCCGGGCGAGAAGGCGGCAAGGCCGCCAACGAGGCCTGCCGCACCAAACAAAACAATAGTGCCCGCTCACCCGTCCTCCAAGGTGCCAAAATCCACCTTCCCCACTCCCCCCCCCAAATTAATAACTGCACCGCCCCCACCTATCGCCCACCCGCCCAACCAGCTGCCCAAACCTAACTTCCCCACTGCACCCCGCGGCAATCGGCCAAAAAAACCCAAACAAACAAAAAAACCAAACCTCCAAGAAGAAGTGAGGAGCTTACAGAAAAAGCTCCTCTCTGTGGCAAGCCTCTGCCCAGACTGCCGGTATGGAAGCGAAGGAGCCTATTGTATCATTTGCATCCATTGTAACAGTCTGAGCAGCAGCAGAGCATCGAGAAGAGCTCTTTTCGCGAACTCCGCACTTCACAGCTGATAAAACGGACAAACAAACAAAAAAAAAAAAAACCAGGGGCAAAAAGGAGAGAAAACAGGGATAAGGGAGAGGAAAGGGGAGGGGGGGAGGTGCAGGGGAAAAAAGACCAAGAAACAGTGAGCAAAAACCAGAGAGAGAGAGAGAGAAAGAGAGAAGGGGGGAAAAACCAAAAACCCAAGGGACACAAAAAAACCCACAAAAAACAAAACAAAAAAAAGGGGGGGGGAGGGAAGGCTAGCGCCCATTATTATAACGGGCTTAAAAATACTAGTGTTGAAATGATTCTGCTAATGCATAAACATTGATTGATTGATTGATTGATTGAGTGCCGTCAAGTCGGTATCGACTCTTAGCGACCACATAGATACTCTCCAGGATGATCTGTCTTCAACATGGCCTTTAAGGTCTCTCAGTGGTGCATTCATTGTTGTCATAATCGAGTCCATCCACCTTGCTGCTGGTCATCCTCTTCTTCTCTTTCCTTCAACTTTTCCCAGCATTATGGACTTCTCAAGGGAGCTGGATCTTCGCATAATGTGTCCAAAGTATGATAGTTTTGCAGAAACCTACCTGTTTTATATTATTACATTCTTGTGAGTTACGTTGCTGCTTCTTTATTTTATACATTTTAATCCCGCTCTTCCTCTGAGGAGATCAAAACAGTATACATGGTTATTTTTTTATCCTCACAACAACCCTGTGAGGTAGATTAGGTGGAGACATACATGATTGTCTCACAGTCACCCAGTGAGTTTCATAGGTGAATGGGAATTCGAACTCGCGTCTTCCCAGTCCTAGTCCAACACTCTAACCACTACGCAATGCTGTTTGTACCCTCATGAACCCACATGTTAAAAATACTGCATGTGTCCCAGTGTGTGTGTGTGTGTGTGCATGCAGGGGGATGATGCTTAACTTGCAGTGGGTGGGGGTGGGGTGTGTCTCCAAAGGCCTTTAGGTCCAGGCTACAAAGTTACCTAGATGCACCTCTGGGGAAGCATAGGTGTTCACTTACATATGCTCATGCTCAGTTGTAGTAGCTAGAAAAGCTAGTTGCTCCTCGGAATATCCCAGGAAATGTGAGGCTAAAGCCGTTTGAGCACACATTACCTGCATTCCAAGCAGGGGCAGCTCTTCCGATGAAGCAAGAGATGCGTTGCATTGGGCACAGCTTGCTGGAAGGCGCAGAGCGCCACCCACTGGGCTGGGAAGGTGCCGCTGCCGATGGAACTTGAAGAAAAGCAACAACAGTCTCAGAGTGTGCTGTGCCCTCAGCCTGAGCCCCGACCCCCTCCTGTGTTTGTCTCGAGGGGCCTGCCTGTCTCTTTCAGGGCAGGGAATCTGCATACAAGTGGATTGCAATTTGCAAAGATAGACAGACTAGCTGAGGTGGGGGGTGGACTCGGCTTCCCTTTGTTCTGCTCAATCTGAATCAACAAGTCAAAACAAAGGGACTCTCTTTGTTTTGCAAATGGACTCTCAAACAAACTAGACCAGAGCCAGTAGAAAGAGGCTCTCCTCCTCCCCTTGCTTGCTCTCTGGGCTAGAGTCTCTGTACATGCACATAGTCACTGCTCACCTCATGGGTGAGGCTCTTCAGATCAGAGTGAGGAGAAAGGAGACATGGGGAGCAAGACCACAGGCACAGTCTCATTTCAAAGAGGAAGCATCCTTTAGCATTCCTATTTCAAAAACAGTAAGCAAAAATGGAGGGGTGCATATGGGGGATGTTTTGTGAAATGGGGAGATACCGGGCATGGAATCACTCTGTGTCTGTGATTCTGGAGATGGCAGAGTACTGAATGCAAAAAATGCAGTGCCTGTAGAATCCAGGGCAAAAATGCAAAACTGCAGTATGTTTTAGTTGCTTAATGCAGTATAATGTTCAATTTAATTTTCAGTATGATTATTTTGAGTTAATTGCGTTACAGGCATAGGTATGGACTATTTTTGAAAGGGTGAAAATAAGGAGCAAGGACTACTTGAGTGTTTTGCCTGCTTAATCAAGAATATGTGCACAAAATTGAGATTAATTGGCACAAAGAAAAAAGCCTGTGAGTGATCTTGTGTAAGTTTCAATGATGAGATAGAGGGGAGTAAGAAGGATTTTGTGAAGGTGGTTGTTCATGCTGGCCAGTGAATTGCTGTGAAATGAATACCTTACTTATATGTTACACCTTAGTTTAAAGAATATACATACGGATCTCTTTCACACACACACACACACACACTCCTCATTCAGTTCTGGACATGTAAAGGTAAAGTGTGCTATTGAGTTGGTGTCTACTCCTGGTGACCACAGAGCCACGTGGTTGTCTTAGGTAGAATACAGGAGGGGTTTACCATTGCCATCTCCTGCGCAGTGTGAGATGATGCCTTTTAGCATCTTCCATGTAGCATATGTATCAATGTGGTGTAGTGGTTAGAGTGCTGGACTAGGACTGGGGAGACCCGGGTTCAAATCCCCATTCAGCCATGAAACTAGCTGGGTGACTCTGGGCCAGTCGTTGCTCTTTCAGCCTAACCTACTTCACAGGGTTGTTGTGAAAGAGAAACTTAAGTATGTAGTACAGCGCTCTGGGCTCCTTGGAGGAAGAGCGGGATATAAATGTAATAATAATCTGTAAGGGACGGAGGAGCCATGAGATTTCATAACCCGATGAGAAATGAACCTGTTCTTCTATATGCCATAAATAATATAGCTTGAGGGGCAGATACTTTTCTCTTCTCAGCTATCCTGGAGACCTTACTTCTTGTAAAGTCAGAGCCAGAGGTGAGGGGCTGGAGGAGAGATATAATGTTTTTGTGTGCCACACTGTGCATGGCGCATTAATTGCATGTAGGAACATAGGAAGATAGGAAGCTGCCATATACTGAGTCAGACCATTGGTCTATCTAGCTCAGTATCGTCTTCACAGACTGGCAGCAGCTTCTCCAAGGTTGCAGGCAGGAATCTCTCTCAGCCCTATCTTTGGAGAAGCCAGGGAGGGAACTTGAAACCTTCTGCTTTTCCCAGAGCAGCTTCATCCCCTGAGGGGAATCTCTCCCAGTGCTCACACATCAAGTGTCCCATTCATATGCAACCAGGGCAGAGCCTGCTTAGCTAAGGGGACAAGTCATGCTTGCCAGCACAAGACCAGCTCTCCTTCTGCTGTATCAGTTTGAATCTGTAATTGACATTTCCATCAGTTCCCCCTAATTGTCCTTTCAAGTGGCAATCACAGAAGCTGATGACAAAGGTGTGCTATCCCTTTAAATGCCACAGGCCTTGGACGGTTCTAAGCCAGGCCTGCCTTCTGACAACTGGGATGGATTCTTCAGCCTTGAATTTTTCAAACAGGCTTGGCTGCTGTTCCCTGATGGCTTGCTTGAATTATTGCAGTCCTCAGTCTGGTCTCTCTTTATTTTATTTTATTTTATTTCATTTTATTTTATTTTTTATTTATTTTTCAGACTTATATGCCGCCCTTCCAAAATGGCTCGGGGGGTTCACAACATGATAAACAATTAAAACAAATGAACAATGAAAATCAAACTCTTAAAACTGGGTAGCCATTCCCCAGGTCATCAGTATCTAGCCAGCAATGACTCTCTTCCCAGGTAAACTGACTTCCTGAAAGGGAACAGGCACCTGAGCTCTTTGCCTGCCCTTCCTCCTTCAGCTCTGACTCCATCTTCAGCCTTCTTCCTAAGACTTCCGTCCCATGCAGTATCTTCCACCCAATCTGCCTGAAACCCCCATCACAGGCCCTTAAATGTGTCTGCGTGTGTGTGTGCGAAAGAGAGTGGTGTGCACACACTGCCTTGATAGTGCTGCCCAGAAGAAAACTCTTTCTGCTCACTGATGGTAAGAATTAGAGGGAATGCTGGTGGGAGGGCAGAATCTGGTGCGGAGAGAGAAAATAAAACAGTGCTATTGTAGGACTGAAGGGAAGATTATCAAGTGACTTATGGAGTGAATTAAGATGCCATCCACTTCAGTTTCTAACTATCCTGCAGGAACTGGGCTACATAGGAACACATCTATCCAAACTATTTCTTTAGCATAGAATTGTGCTTTCTTAATAGTTACAAGTGATACTTCATTGGAAGTATTAATAGTAACCTATAAGTAACAGAGCCAGCGTGGTGTAGTGGTTAGAGTGCTGGACTAGGACCGGGGAGAGCCAAGTTCAAATCCCCATTCAGACATGATACTAGCTGGGTGACTCTGGGCTCTGGGCTCCTTGGAGGAAGAGTGGGATATAAAACGTTAATAATAATAATAATTACAACAACAACAGAAAGCAGAGTTTAGATATCAACAGTTAACAGAAAAAAATTAATTATTAAATGAAACCAAAAAAAGGGCTGTGAAACCCACCCATTCTGCTGAAAACCTGGCGCCCTCCCCACATATGTTCCCCCGCCCTCTCAGTGCCCCCAGTCCGGCCCTGGTCCCTCCGCTCCAACCCGATCATCACGCCCTGCTGCTGGCGCCGCTGTTACTGTGCATCACGTGGACCTGCCTGGCGCCTGCGTGCAGCATCCCAACCATCTCCCGCTGGCGCCTCCTTCCTCTTCCCGCGCTCCAGACGCTGTGCTTGCTGTGACTCCCCTCTGAGCTTGTTGCGGGCATTGGGGGGGGGGAGGTTTAAACAACAAGCAGCAGCAACCAACCAAGCCAATTCTCTTGCTTTCCTGCGTGCAGGTCCGGCCGTTCCCCTTTCCCTGCTCTTGAGGGAGGACGGAGCTACCGGAGCAAATGATACCAGACAGGGTGAAAAGCTGTGGAGGAGCTGCGCCCTGGAAGGAGTGGGAAACAGGTTCCCCTTTCCCTGCTCTTGAGGGAGGAGCTGCCTGCCTCAGCCTATTATATCAGCGTTAACAATGAGCAGCCTGACATTGACTCAACTAAGTTTCCTTCAGCTGAGGTTGAAACCTTAGTATCATGATCCCAACCTGATCCATCTGTTTGTTTTCCTGGCTGTCCATGGAGTCCTCCAAAGTCTTCTCCAGCACCAAAGTTCAAAAGTGTCGATGCTTTTTCTATCTGGCTTCTTCAAAGTCCATATATATTATATGCATAATTATATTAGATACAGTGTTATGTACATAATTACATGAAATCTTTGTGTATTAAAGTTTGAATACAGACTAATTGTATTTCGAATTTTTATTTTTCACGTTAACTAAGGGCGCTCAGCAGAATGTTGCATCTGGGCGCCAGATCCCCTAGAGCCGGCCCTGCTTAGAGGTCTGTGTGTCAACATCCTCTGTCTCTCTCTCTCTCTCCTTTGCTTCGTCAGAGTATTACAGCAGAAATTCTCTTCCTGCCCTAATCAACAGAAAGCGGCTCTTCTGCAAAGCAACATAAAACCTATTATTGGTTTATTTGTTTATTGAATGTCTATACTGCCTGATATAGAAATCTCTAGGCAGTGTTGCTGGGAATTGTTTGCTGGAATTTAGTTGCTGGGCATTGTTTAAGTACACCTAATGCTTCTTATCCCTTCTTTTCATCCCTCCAGTGGGTAACCCGATGGCAAGGTATCCCTGTCTGCTGTCTGGGTGCTGAATTCCCAAGACGCCTGCTTCTTGACCTTCAATTCACCTCCCAGTTAGGTTTACCAACCCTTCAAACAACCAGGGGTGCACCTAGGTGCCCATTTTGGTGCCCAGGATTGAAGGGCTTCAGAGGGGGGCCCCGCCGCCACGAGGCACACACTCCCTGCCACAAGCCCCCTGCTGCCACGAGGCCCCCCTTGCACATTTTCAGTGCAAACCTAGGGGGCCTCCTGCCGCCGCTGCCTGCAAACGCCACTGCCCTGGCCGCCACGCCACTCCTTGCCCTTTTCGCCACCTTTTTGCAGCCACCATGTGCATGGCCAGTGAGGGTGGGGGTGATCCAAGCAGGCATCCCTCCATGGTGGTGGCGGCGATGGGCGGAGCAGCCGCTGGGCCTGTCATCCAGGGGCTTGTGATGATCTACTCCCACTGTGCTGGTGCGCTGGAGTGCCTCGCAGTTTTCAAAGGCTGCTCCGCCCACCGCCACGGAGGGGAGGCCTGCTAGATCAACCCCCCAGCCCCAGCCACGCACATGGCAGCTAAAATTATGAAAAACACTGGAGGTACAGTGCAGCCAGACAGCAGCAGGGCGGGCACAGGGTGGTGGCAGGAGGCCCCGCTGACTTTTTCCCCAAGGTCCGGGGCTAAGAGCGCCTCTGCATCCAACTGCCAATAGCAAGATATCTCCACAACCCGCTTCTCTGCACAAAGGAACAACTGAGGTGAGAAGAAAGATGTATATTTTCAAATAATCAGCCAAGGCAGCATGTGACAAATGTGATTATATATTTAATAAATTGACATTTGCTATAGAACAACTTCTTCTTCTTCTTCCTCCTCCTCCTTCTCCTCCTCCTCCTCCTCGAAATAAAAGGTGGTTTTGATTGCAATGAGTGCAAAATAAAGTAGCTCAGCTCCGGCAACAATGGCTGTTCTGCTGCCTCTTTTTTTTCTGACCGGAACATCCTCTGTTTGGTTGTTCGGAGAAGTGCCTTCTCTTATCATTGTTTGTAAAGAAAATTGGCCTGACACTCTTTCTGTCTTACAAGCAGTTTGATGGTTCTATGACTGAAGTCCAGAATTTCTTTGATCATCTGGTTCTCGATGGACAGCATCGCCAAGCCATTAAGTCTTTGCCCCCAGATCCCAAAAGGAAGACAGGACACACGTGTATGGATGAAAACTAGGGCCACTTTATTAACTATAAACTATGCAGAGATCTGCAACAGGTATAACTATAACCTCCCTAAACTAGAGTGTGGGCAACTCCAATCCCCTTTTCGGGTAGGCACAGCCTCCTAGCGAGGGCTGAGCTCCTCTCACTGTTGGGCAAAGCAGCCAGGCTTGGCAGATGCCATATGAAACCTCAGCATAGCCCCACCAAGCCACACAGTTTACTGTGTCAAGGAGGTAGCCACCAGGGTCACCACCAATGTTCCCTCCAACATGGATCCCCAGATGTTGTGGACTACAACTCCTATAATCCCCAAGCAAAATCCATTGTAGCTTGGGATTCTGGGAGTTGTAGTCAACATCTGGAAATCCCTGTTAGAGGCAACACTGGTCACCACCCCTCCAGCCCCAAAGCTCTGAGCTGAACATTGCCCTAAGAGTGGTTCATTCCCAGACACCCCTGGGCCACAAATCCCTGAAAGGTTGTTCCATGAAACCATCTTTACCTGAAAGGTGCCTATGGCTGAGCACCAATCGAGGTCTTAACCTCCAAAGCCCACACTCACCTGACAAAGTGACCACTTAACCTGCAACCAGACTCCCACCCCTAAAAAGGGGGTTATTTTCTTTAAAACACAGTCAGTGAGGAGTAGGTGAAAAAATCTCCACGCAAAGCCAAACAGGTGAAGAACAAAAATTCCTACTCAGCCCATAAGTGACCAGCTAATCTCTCACTGAACTAGGGAGGGTGGGCGGGAGCCGCAAAGCCTGCAAAGTTCGGAGGAGGGAAGCATGTGTGCCACATAAGTAGCAGCAGCGCCACACTGACCCCATTGGCCATCCCATGCATGTAGCCACTTCTCACAGAGGACGGCCAAATGGGAGCCATGTCCTCCTGGTCAGGGCTGATTTGGCTTGATCTTGGACTGGACCACCTTTCCTGAAGGCCTGTCTGGTTCGCGATCAAACCATCGAACCAGCCTGGTTCACAGCAGACCAGTTTGCTATTGAACCATTCGTACACACCTGTCAGGGTCCCAACATCTCTAGCCCCCACCTCCCATGTCCAGAGGGTTCCGGTGGGAACGTTCCCAACCAGGGAGGGAACGCTGCGCCCTCAGACGGGTCCCAACCCCCACCTGCTGAGACCGGCAGGCCTTACTGGCTACCATGGCCGGGTGACCTAGTGTCACCCGACACTGCCGTGGTCTCGTGGGACGTTTTTAGCATGTTGCAAGATCACACTCCAAACTCTCGTGAGATCAATAGTGAGATCGCCAGGTCTCGCAAGAGTTGCTGTGAGATTTCAGGGTTATATAAAATGGCCTGGCCTTTGATGAGGGGCAGATGGCTGAGAGCTGTCAAGAGGCAGACAGCTCTGGGAAGTCAAGTCTCCAGCAGGTGACAGAGGCAAAGGAATGCCTGTGGGGGCATTAGCCTAGGACATTGACAAGACCTCAGGAGTTATGAGGCCAGACCGACTGGCACCCCTAAACAGGGTAGAATCAATCAGATGGAGACCTTGTACCCCACGAGGCCCAACAACACCCCGAATGAAAAGGAACACACTGCATAGCACGGGCAAGACCTGATGGCAATTGCATCTGCTTACCTTACGCAGCTGGGATTTGCCACCTAAAACAAACACACACACACACGTACACAAGAAGAATGAAAAGGAACTCATTGCATAGCACTGGGAAGACCTTCCATGGGCTTCTTACCTTATCCAGCTGGGATTTGCCACCTAAAAGAAACACACACACACACACACACACACACACACACACACACACACACACAAATGAGGGTTCAAAAGGAACACACTGCATAGCACTGGGAAGATCTGATGGCAAAATTGCCTCTGCTTACCTTACCCAGCTCGGATTTGCCCCCTAAAAGAAACACACACAACACAAAACAACAACAAGGAATGAAAAGGAACACATTGCATAGCACTGGGAAGACCTGATGGCAATTGCCTCTGCTTACCTTATCCAGCTGGGATTCACCACCTAAAACAAACACACACAAACACACACACAAAGAATGTAGAGGAACACATTGATTAGCACTAGGAAGACCGGATGGCAAAATTGCCTCTGCTAACCTGACCCATCTGGGTTTTGCTACCTAAAAGAAACAAATACACTCACACACCAATGAGGAATGAAAAAGAACACATTGATTAGCACTAGGAAGACCGGATGGCAAAATTGCCTCTGCTTACCTTACGCAGCTGAGATTTGCCAACTATAACAAACAAACACACAAATGAGGAATGTAGAGGCCTACATTGCAAAGCCCCGGAAAGTGTTGGAGATGGACTACCAGTGCATCAACCTTTTGCACCAACTATCCTTATGACCACTAGGGGCATTGGGAGTTGAGATAGTGAGTAAGGGTCTCCCTGGCTGTTCTATCGGTCTCTGCTCCATGACCCCTGATAGGACTCTTCAGGTATTTCCTGTTGAGAGTCAGAAAGAATCCCTTCCTTTCCTCTTAGAGAGCAGATGGAAACATCTCTCTCTCTCCCCCACCTATTCATTATGTTGTTCTATAGATTACGGTTAGGTCTTTCCTATCCAAAGGTGTACTTCACCAATAAATATTTTGTATTTATTCTACAAGAATCTCCATGTGTCTTCTCTAAATAGCTGCAACAACTAAACTCTGCAACTAATCTGTAACTGGAGTGGGTGGCTTCTTTAGTGCTCTGCTAATTAACTGGGGGATAAAAATTACAACCCCCCAAGAGAAAGAGCTGCTGGCAAGATCGCCTCTGCTCAGAGGTGCACCTAGGTAATTTTGGAGCCTGGACCTAAAAGCCTTTGGAGCCCCCACCCATCCATCCCCAATGCAAATTAAACATTTTTTAACACATACGTTCTTGAGGGCACAAACCACACCACCCAGGAGAGACTAAAGATTATTTGGGAGCCCCCAAGGAGTAGGGACACCAGGGCTGCATCCCCAAAATCCAGGAGTAAAAGCACCTCTGCCACTGCTTACCTTACTCAGCTCAGATTTGCCACCTAAAAGAAATGCACACACGCACAAACACACAAATGAGGAATGAAAAGGGGCTGGAACGAAATGCGGAATGAAATGAGGAATGAAAAGGGGCATCAAGGAAAGGGCAGGTTTCCTACCTGTAACCGTAGTTTTTCAAGTGGTCTTCTGTGCGTTCACACTTGGGTTATGCGCTTGCGCAGAGCCACGTTCTGGAACCTTCCAAAGCTTCACCCCCCAAAAAGGAAAAAAGGGCGAGAAGACACACTCCCTCTGTAGGTTGATCCCCACACTACCTCAGTCAAGGAGACCGCCGCTCAACTAAAGAGACCAGCTGCTGTGGGGAGGTAGGGCGGGAGTGTGAATGCACAGAAGACCACTCGAAGAACTACAGTTACAACAGGAGCGTAACAAGGTTGGCTTGGGCCCAGAGACAAGATTTTAAAATGCCCCCCCCCACCCGTCACCACCTTCCTCTCCTTCTCCTGGCCCAATGTATACTCTGCTAACTATCCCAACTAGTTAAAAGATGTAAATAACAGCACAGCAGAACCAAGTAATACAACAGAAGAACTTTACTCATTGCACATATTCCAACTACAGTTACAAGGTGTGCACAACAACAGACCCAACTAAAAACAGTATCAAGGAAGAACCGTTAACACTGCACACAAAAATAACAGAACCAACTATTAAAACAGCATCAATGAAGAACTTTAACCATTGCACACATTCCAACAGTTACAAGGTATAAATAACAGAACTATTACAACAGTATTGATGAAGAACTTCACATTGCACATATCCCAACTATGATATCTCACACCCACCATCCAGAACTTAATTCAATGGCTTCTTGCATGCTTTCAGTTCAGCAAAGTTGTCTATTATCTTTTGTATATCCAATTTCTTTGCTCTTTCATTTTCAATGGATAGAAGAGCAAGGGCACTGAGTCTTTCCTGCGACATGGAACTCCTCATGTAGTTCTTGATGAGCTTCAGTTTTGAGAATGATCTCTCAGAAGATGCCACTGTTACGGGTAGGGTCAGGAAAAGCATATATGCTGTGTAGATATCAGGGTAACTGATGCAAAGGCCACAATTGTCAATCATGAGCAGTTCAGCAACTTCCTTTATAGTTTTTTGTTTGTTTGTTTGTTTTTAATCTCTTCTTTCAATAAATTTCTAAACTGTAGCAAGTGTCTTGGAAGAGAGGTAGTCAAGTCCGTGTCATATTTACTGACCAAAAGTTCTCCTGCTTCAATTAAGTCAACATCAGTTGCTGATGTCAGTGTTGATGGGTGAAGAGCACTGAAGATAGTAACAATTTCATGTAGGCCCTCAAAGCGTTGTTTCAATTGTGAGGAAGCTATATCCAGCACACAGAGGAACACATTTACTCTAAAATGGTCCTCTGCATTTGTTAGCCTTTGATCCTCAGATAGCTCACCATGAAACCTCTTCACCTTTCGCACGCGTTGCTCCTCAAACACTTGGGATACTCCCCACTTTTCTGACATTTTTGCTGCAGTTTCACGGAGGGAGTCATACTCATTTTTGTTCTCTTGCAAATTAGTGTGAATGGTTCGGAGATAGGTTGCTGCTTTGCTGAGGTCGGTTTCTGGGGACTGAAGCATCATTGAAACAGTATTAACAGGTCCTAAAATGTTAGACAGCAGCACAATAAGGAAGACAAACTGAAACTGCTCCATTGTGGATTTCAAAGCTTTGGCTTCTGAGATTTCATCTTTCTTCTTGCTTAGGAGGATTATTTCAGTAAGCACTTTGAGGATATCTGTGAAGCGGCACTGAAGGGCTACTAGTGCCTCATGACGTGACGGCCATCTGGTCGGACAAAGTTTCTTCAGTGTGGTTTTTGATCCAGATGTTAAGTGAGCTAATGTATGCCAGCGTTTGATGCTATGTACAAAGAAGATGTATATTCTTTCCACAACTCCAAAGAAGTTCCTTACCTCTGGAATACTGGACATTGCATCATTCAAGACTAGGTTCAGGTTGTGGGCAGCACAATGAACGTAAGTTGCCTTTGGCTGTAAAGCCTGAATTCTAGCTTGCACACCACTGTAGACACCACTCATGGTTGCAGCTCCATCATAACCTTGGCCTCGCAATTTTAGGAGGTCCAGTTTATTGCTTTCCATAGCATTCAAAATAGTCTCTGTGAAGCCAGATGCAGACTGATCCTCCACCACCAGAAAGCCCAAGAATGTTTCATGTATTTTTATTTCAACTGGCTGATCCTTTTCGTTGGTCTCAACAGAAACGAAGCGGACTACCTGGCTGAGCTGATCTGTCTTGCCAGCATCTTGTGTTGTGTCTATGATGACAGAGAAAAATGCAGCTGTGTTGGCATCCTTTATTATTTCTTCCTTGACGCTTTCTGAGAGTATATCAATCAGTTCATTTTGAAGAGCAGGGCTCAGGTACTTTGTTTGTCGCTCTGGAATATTTAGCAACTCTTGCAATACAGGATCATATTTTGCAATTAAGGTGATGATGGAGAGAAAGTTGCCATGATTTCCACCTGAGCTCACATCTTCCCTGTGACCTCTAAATGCCAGGTTGGACGTAGCCAGGGTCAGTGTGACATTGATGATTCTATCAAGCACTTGCCTCCAAAAGTTTGCCTCTTTCCTAATCGCAGCTTCTGCTTCTGCTGACACTGTTTTGTTCAGCCGCCAATGATCCAGAACAGTGCTACACTCCTGATGGCCAACAGCACCTTCATGGACTTCTATCTTGCTTTTCAGATTATGCCAGTCACGAACTCCTCTCACCCATCCTCCCTCTCTGTCCTGAGAAAAAGCCAGCATGGTTGACAGTAGGCTTGGTCTGAAGTTGGCGAGTAGCACAGCCATTTCCGCTGCAGTTTTAGACCACTTTTACTCAATTCTGAATCGTAGGTTTTTGAGAAACGTCTGTTTGACTGGCCATGCTGTGGAAATGGACCTGGTGGGTGGCATGGCCCATTTGAAATAATGAAGATCTTTTCATCTGTACTAAGAGGTTCACTGTAGAGTTCTTTGTCAGTAGGAAATTTTTTTGAGATCAAATCTACATTCAATTCCTTGCCAGCATGTTCTCTTGTCTCTCCTTCACGTCCTCTCGTTTGAATGTCTTCACCTTGCTCAGTAGGTATTGACTGCTGTGTTGTCATATCTGTCGCATGTTCACCTTGTTCCTGCTCTACAGGACTTGAGAAATGGCAGATTGCACTCACTGTTGCCGTTTCTGCAGTCTGAGTCACCTTATCTTCCTCCAATGAAGTGCCTTGGCTGGTCTTCATGAAAAATGATGTGATTTTTGGTAGCTTGGCCTCCTTCTCTAACCTTGCTTTCTTCAACCCACGTTTTTGAGCACCACTCATCTGTTTCCGTGTAAGACTGGAATGGCTGGTACTCGGAGTTTCCATTACTAGTGCAAGTGAAATAGGAATAGTGCAGAGTCTTCCTTTCCCCAGGACCTCTGGCCAAAGTCCAGGGACTCCACACCACAGGCCCCCAAGGAGACGCAACAGATGCCTCCGTCCTGGGGACGGGGAAGAACTTTCCCCCACCACGCTTCCGCGGCTGCGGCGGCCGGGCATTGGGCGCTCCTCACCCAGAGAGTGTTCTGCTTCCTTTGCAGCCAGCCACTCCGGGCGCACATGGTCTCTCATTCCCAGCCGGGAAAGGTTTCAAAAGGGAAGGGACAGGAACTCTCTTCCCGCGCGCCCATCTCCCACCCACATAAGCAAGAGGGCTTTCCCTTATGCTCTGGACAATTTATATTACTTACGGGCAGGCTGAATCTCCAGGGAAATGGGAAATGGGTAAAAACGCAGCAGCAGCACTAACCACTGGGCAGCTTCTTGGAAGCAGAGAGAACAAGCGGTGCTTGTGCGCCTCGGCCTCCCCTTCTGCCTTGGAAGGTGCGTGCGGGGGAGCAACCGCTGCTGCCGCCGCCAACATCGGGGAACATGCCGATTGTGCAACTTAGAGGAGTTTTTTTGGGGGGTGGGGGGAGAAATGGGGGGGCCATCCATGCCCGTTGGGGTGTCAGCTAACTAACCTGAGGGTTCCTGAGCCTCTTGCCGCTCCATTTGTAGGGTGAGTGAGTCTCCGAGCTTCCTTGCTTGCTTGCTTGCTTGCTTGCTAGATAGATTGGCGGGCACTAGGAATAATGGCTGCGACCTCTTCCTTCCTTGCTCTACAGCACGTGCTAGGCAGTAGCAGCCGCTGAGCTGATCATGCACGTTTCTGGGTAACGTGCTGCACCAGCAGCAGCCAATGGGTGGGGAAGGAGGAGGAGCCCACAGCCACACAACTAGGCAAAAGGGTGGAGGGCGGGCGGAGGCAGCAGCAGGCAGGAAATACGGCGCTCCCCGGAGCGGGGGAAAAGGCGGATTTTTTTAAAAAAAAACATTTAAAAAATACACTCATTCAAGGAAGCTGGGGCCAGCGCTGGGTGGGGGAGGCACGTGACATGTCTCTCGGAGGCCCCCTAAGCTGGGGGGCCCCTAGACAACTGTATCCCCTTGTCCAATCATAGTTATGCGCCTGGGTTACAAGTAGGAAACCTGCCCTTCCTCTTCGTGGTCTCTGTGCATCACACTTGAGATCATAGCGAGGTAGCTTACCTGGCTGGTGGGAGCAGCCTAATAAGAGACTGAGTGAAGTACTGCCGTCCCCAAGCATGCCTGATCTCTGGAACGGACATCCAGCGCATAGTGTTGTATGAAGGTAGACGGGTTAGCCCAGGTAGCTGCCCTGCAAATCTCCTCCAATGCAATTCCCCACCAAAAGGCTTCTGATGACGCCACTGCCCTCGTGGAATGGTCCCAAATAGGGCCCGGCAATTGCTTCTTAACCAGCTGGTAGGCTAAACGTACAGTCTCTGCTACCCAGGATGAAACTCGCTGCGTTGACATAGGCATGCCCATAGATGAGCCTGAAAAGCTGACAAAGAGTCTCTCTGTCCTTCTGAAGGGTCTTGTCCGATCTACATAGAAGGCAAGAGCCATCCGAACGTCCAAAGAGTGGTAGGCCCTTTCTTTCTCCGAGCGTGGATCAGGGAAGAAAATGGGCAGCCTTAGTTTTTGTGCCAGATGGAACTCCGACACTACCTTCGGAAGAAACATGGGGTCTGGCCACATCACTACCCTATCTTTGTGAAAAATCAGATAAGGTGGGTCGCAACGAAGTGCGCGAATCTCACTCACCCTACTAGCTGAGCAGATGGCAACGAGGAATACTGTTTTCAATGACAGGAGCTTCAAAGAACAAGTCGCCATGGGTTCGAAAGGTGGTGACATTAACCGTGAAAGAACTAGTTGAAGGTCCCATATGGGCAACAAACATGGATGAATTGGGAACAAATTTAATAACCCTTTCAAAAACTTCTTAACCACCAGGTCAACAAACAGACCCAAATAACTGTGGTAGGAAGCAACAGCGGCCAAATGAACCCTGTTGGATGCCTGTGCCAGTCCAGACTCTCTCAGAGCCAGAAGATATTCCAGGATAGTCTGGACCGGGACCTGATCAGGGGCTAGACCAGACTTCGCCACAAAATCAGAAAACTTCTTCCACTTGACAGGATAGCAGCGTCGTGTAGATGGCTTCCCTGCTGCTTCCAGGACTTTAAGTACAGAGTCTGAGAGGGAGCGGAGCATCAGATCCTCCAAGCTGTCAGATGGAGGGATTCTATGTTCAGATGGATCCTGCGGGCCCCCTCCAATGTCAACAGTTCCAGGTATACCAGCAGGTGCACAAAGGTGTGGTTGGCCAATTGCAGGAGGGAAGTGAACCAGGGTTGCCGCGGCCACCAAGATGCCACCAGAATCGCATCTGCTCTGTCCCTTTTCAGTTTCTCAAGTACCCTTGGAATTAAAGGGAACGGCGGGAATGCGTACACAAAGTCTCTTCCCCAGTGGTGAAGGAACGCATCGCCCAGGGATCGTCGGCCTATCCCACCCCTGCTGCAATACTGGACGCACTTCCTGTTGCTCTCCGAGGTGAATAGATCCACCGACAGAGTCCCCCCAGCGATGGAACAAGCCTTTCAACACATTCCTCTCTAGAGACCACTCATGAGAGGTTTCTGTCTGTTGGCTGAAGGCTTTCGCCAGGGTGTTTGAGACTCCTTCTATGTGCACCACTGTTGGCCAGATACCTCTGCGTGTGCACCACGCCCAGATCTCAAGCACCAGAAACAATAACTTGCAAGAGACCATCGCACCTTGACGGTTTAGGTATGAGCGGGCTGTGGTATTGTCTGTCAAGATGAGTACAGATTGTCCACAGATCCAGTGGCAGAAGGCCTTTAGTGCTAGGAGGATGGCCATTAACTCCAGGTAGTTTCTGTGTTCGTACTTGAGATGGTGAGGCCAAAGGTCGGCCACTCTGAATTTCCCGAAGTGCGCTCCCCATCCAGATGTGGAAGCATTAGTTGTTATTGACAATCTCGCAGGAGAGCGCTCGAAAGGGACACACACCCCCGTCAGATGTGCGATCCACATTTGTAGAGGCCTCATGTGAAAGCGTGTGAGTGGCAGAACAGCCGTAGATGAAGCCGTGTGCCCGAGTAGCTTCTGCACCACCTTGGCCCTGTGACACATCTTATGGCAGAAACGCAGGGCAGCCTCTCTGATGCTCAGCACCCTGTGAGGGGCAAGGTATGCACTGCTCTGTCTGGAATCCAACAGTGTGCTGAGGAACTCCACACGTTGCAATGGTCAGAGTTTCGATTTCTTGAAGTTGACCTCTAGACCCAGAGACTGAAGCAGCTGAAAGGTGAGCCGCACATATTCATGAGGCCTTTGAGGGAGTTTGCCAACAATAACCAATCATCTATGAACGGGATGTCCATCACCCCTTGCAGCCAGAGGTGTGCCGCTACCACCGCCATACATTTCGTAAAGACGTGAGGTGCAGAGGCCAAACCAAACGGGAGTACCTTGGACTGGTAGGTATGACCTCCCTCCCGAAATCTCAAGTATTGACGGTGATAGTGTACGATGGAGAGGTGGAAATATGCATCTTTTAGGTCAATCGAGGCGAGCCATACATTTCTGGACAGGAGACGAAGAATAGTCGGGATAGTGATCATGTGGAATCTCTGATACCGGACAAAAAGGTTGACTCCCCTCAGGTCCATGAGGCCTGAGACCACCATCCCACTTGGGGATGGTAAAGTACCTTGAGTAAACTCCCCTGTCCAGGTCTGAATGGATCTCCTCGATGGCCCCTTTTTCTAGCAAAGCATCGACCTCCTCCAGTAACGGAGGGGATGGCCTGGTAGTCTTGATTCCCAAAAAAGGTGGTAAAGAAAGGAAATGTATACGGTAACCATTGCGAATAATAGCCAGTACCCAAGCATCCGATGTAATGGCTGCCCAAGCGTCGTAGTGACCTGACAGGCTGGTGGAGCCAAAGTCATTGTCTCTTGTAGTATGTTTGTTTCGCCTTGGAAAAGTGTGACTTGTATATCTTGCGCTCCAGTGCCCTTGCACTGTTGGTACTTGCTGTTGTTGCTGTAGTTCCAAAAGGAATCATTGGATTGGTATCCAGAGGGGTAGGCCAGGGACCTATATTGGTTCTGTTGCTGCCAAGGATGACGTCTTGTTGAAGCCACAGAGGAGGAGGGGGCCGAATAGGACATGCCCATTGAACGTGCTGTGGTTCTCAGTTTCTGCACACACTCCAGTGTGTCATCGGTTTGTTGGCCAAAGAGGGCATCCCCATCAAATGGGAAGTCCTCAATTCGCAATTGGGCTTCCTCCAAGAGGGAGGAAGCTCTGAGCCAAGCGTGGTGTCTCAGGGAGACCGCTGTTGCCATGATTCTGGATCCCCCATCTGCACAGTGGCGAGCAGAGTGGAGCTGTTGTTTAGCCACTCCCGAGCCCTCCTGGAGGAGAGTGGTGGCAGCCTCTTTCTGGTCCCTTTGAAGGTGAGCAATGAAGGGGGCAAGCTTTTCCAATATAAAGTGTTGATACCTTGCCCAGTAAGCTTGATGATTAGCCACCTGGAGCAGTAAGCTGGATGCAGATTATAGTCTCTTGCCCACAGCATCCAGCTTCCTGCCCTCCCTGTCTGAAGGAGCTGTCAAAAGCTGTTGTTTGGACTTCAATTGGGCCAATTCAGCTACAACCAAATTTGTTGTGGGGTGTCTGTTGAGGTATTGTGTATCTTGCATTTTCACCCTGTACATGTTCTCCAGGCATTTGGAAGTGGAGGCAACTGAGGCAGGTTTCTCCCAGGCTACTGAGGTTGCAACCCCAGGTCCTCGACAGGAGTATCAATCTCCACCACCGGTGCTGGCGACGGAAGCGTTGGATCTACTGGCTCTGCAGGCGGAGCCATAGGAGCTGGCAGCATAGGGTCCACAGACTGGGTTGGGGCTGGAAGCACAGGATCCACAGGCATTGGGGGTGGCAATGGGCCCTCGAGTGGAGCGCTTGGGACCGAAGGAGATCGAGGGTCTGCTGGTCTTGCTTTCTTTGGCTTCTTCCCTTGTTTCCTGCTACGCCTCTTAGGGCTAGAGGAGGAATCTGACCCCGACATAGAATGGGAGCGTAACCGCTTATGTCCTCTCCTCTTTCCGCCTGGATAATCCCTTAGCCTTTCCTTGTGCAATGCACCTGACGGAAATCCAAAATAATTCACCGGCTGCACATCAGTGTAAGGAGCCATCATCCAGTGCGAAGGGTGCCTGTCCCTCTCAAAGTGTGGGGCATAATCCCATCTAGAGAGCAATGGGTCGTAAAACCAATGATAACGTTTCCCATGATGTTTAGATCTGCCGGATGTCTCACTCGAGGAGGATGAGGGGGAACCTGGGTAGCAGGGGTCCACACCACTCTCAGAAGATATTTCGGGATCTGGCTGAGGTTGCAGTGGTGAGTTAGATCCCGAGGAGACACTTGATAGCAAGCAGATCAGAGACAGATAAATTGGGCTTGGAGATGGGGAGTGCGGTACATGCATCTTCTTACTTTTACATTTTTTTTGGAGTGGATTCAGCCTCCCGCCTCTCTTTAGCAAGCTTTTCTCTCTTCGTGCCACCAGGGAGCTTCCTTTACTTTTTCTTCACTTGTTCTCCAGGCTCCTGAACAGTATTCGAGCCTGAGCTAGCTGTCATCGGGATGAAAGCACCCGCTTTCTTACGCTCCTTCAGTCCCAAGTCCCCACCTCCTACACAATCCGCCTGAGTAGGGGGGCTGGCCCAGGGCACACCGGAGTCCGCTTTGCCTTGATCGAGCTCGTGGCAGGTTTCGAGGACGCAAGCCGCACCTTCTCGCCCTGCACCATAACGGGAGGTAAGCCCGGCAGAGGCGGTGGTAATTCTGGTGGAGGCGGCTGCAGATCGAGCACAGCTGCATGCGCCAGTGCGGTGACCTTGGCAGTAGCGACCGCGGCGTTTTGTTGTTCAACAACAGGCTCAGATTCAGAGTGGGACTGTCCTTCTATCCGATTTTGAGGTCCCGACCTTGGGCTACCTCCTGCCGCTGCCGAACTTGCTTGAAGGGCCCTTTCCCACATCAATGTACCTAAGTGGGAAGCTCTGTTGTGGCGAGTCTGCTTGGTGAAGCCCTTACAAATTGTACAGATATCCACCCTATGGGCCTCCCCGAGGCAAGGAAGACACTTTGTGGGCCTGTCTGAGGTGGGGATTTTTGCTGCACAGGCTGAGCAATGTTTAAAGGTTACTTTTGGGGCTGCTGCCATAAGGCACAACGCTCCACTGGCTGCTGAAGCGTGGGGGGGGGGCGCGAAAGAAATCAAAATGCAAAACGGACGGTCAGATATACTTAGAGAAGAGAGAAACAGATAGAATAAAAGGAGGTTAAAGTAGACAATTGCATAGGAGATACGTTCTGAGGTGAAAGCAGAGCAAAGCTCCAACGTCTTGCCCTAGCAGCGGTCGATGAAAGACTGAGGTAGTGTGGGGATCAGCCTACAGAGGTAGTGGTGCCTGCCCAGTAGCTGCGCCCAGGAAGATACAGCCAGCCTCCCTCTGTGAAGTTAAACAGTGTAACTGAGGTGTTTGTGTGTTCCCTGCCATGTTACACTGTTTAACTTTTTCTCACATTTTTTTTAATTTTGGAAGGTTCTGGAACGTGGCTCTGCTCAGGCGCCTAACCCAAGTGTGATGCACAGAGACCACAAAGAAGAAAGGGGGGTTTCCTGCAAGGCCTGGCTGGGACTGGACCCAGGCTCCGGTACCAAGGGAGGCAGGAGCAGCTTCGGGATCACCGTGTGGCTGCTGGAGGTGATGGGCCTATTTGCTCCAGATTTCTCCAAGCTGAATATGTGAAGTGAAAGATGAAAGATGAGGGGGAGAAAGATGAGGGGGAGACACACAGCTTATTTCTGGGTCTGTGGTGGGGCCCAGCACTTGGATGGTCAGCGCTGGCCTGATGGCCAGAAGAAGCCTGGGAAGGAACCATCTCCCTGGACAGGCCAGAAGGACACTCCTGCCCCAGAGTGAAGAAGTCGCACCCAGGCTCCCCAAGGAGGTCCATTCACAGGGGTTTGCATAACTTCTGCAGATTTGTTTGGACAAAAGCAAGTCTCAGAATTTCAGAGCTGAATAAAGGTATGTTAACCATGAAAGATGAGGGGGAGACAGACAGTTTGTGGTTCTTTCCCTCCCGCAGCCTCTCCTGGATTGCTTTCAAAGCAACAGGGGGAGAAGCTGCAACACCCCACATGGAGGCATCTATCAGAAGAGGGCGGAAGTATTAGCACCCTGCAGCTCCCAGCCAATGTGAGCAAGATCCAGTTCCTATTTCAAAGCCAGGCTAACCTCATCCACAGCCTGCTGTGAGTTGCTTCTTTCTGCTTCCCTTCTTCCAAAGTTTTGTGCTCTCCGGAACTGTGGACTCTACCATTGCAGGAGCATCTTTAGCATCAATTCCCTTCCAAAAAGGAACGGGAGTCTCGAGAAAAACAAATGGCACAAGTGTACTTCATTTCATTTGAGATTTCTCTACTTCCATTTTGTGACACATGAAAAATGAGCCGAATTGTCCCCATCTGGTGCCCTCTTCCAACTAGATACTATTCAGGGCCAGTTCAACGATGTGGCCAAAGTGGCACTGGCCAGGGGTGCCGAGGATTAATGGGCTCCGGAGGAGGATGGTGGGCTGGGGAAGGAAAGCGCGTACCTGCTGCTCTCCTGACCACGCAGGCTTCCTATCTTGCTGGAACTGTCTGGGTAACAGGTGAGAGGGAGAGAGCTCCTTCACCAGCGCGCACACACACACACACACACCTGCTGTGTTTAGCAAGGCTGCGTGGTGTTTGTGTGGTGTGCTTAAGCACGATCATTCTCCCCCTGCCCAGGGATCTCTTCTCAATTTCACTTGTGCTTTGGAAAACTGGGGGGTGGGGTGGGGACACCCGAGGACTCTTTTTAAAGCCTTCCTGCCTAATCAAGCTATTATCTGGTTAAGGACACCTTGACTGATTAATCCAATTAGTTTTCATTGATCGATCAATTAATCAATCAGTAAATCAGTTAGATGTGATTAACTGATTGACATGTGATATGACTAAAAATAAGAGTTTTGAAGGGAGGAAGTCTACTTGCTTCCGTTTTAGCTATTTTTATACTGCTTTTCAACACAAGTTACATAGAAAAGTGAGAAATAAGTAAAGATGGTTCCCTCAGGGACATTTCTTTTTGAGTAGCACACATTCATGCTGCATTTGTGCTTGCACTTATTTGGAAGGGGCTGGCTTCAGAGAGCAACTTTCTTTGAGTAGTGGCACACATTAATTCTGTGTTTTGTTTCTTGCTTGAATTTACTTTGAGGGTTCATTTTTAAAATCCACCTCTGCAGCCCATTCCTTTTCCCTTTCATGTTGGCTCCGTTGTCGTAGCCTTGGTCCCTCATACCACCAATATTAAGATTCCAGGCATGCAGTTGATTGACAACGGTGTCACACAAACCCGCTCCAGTTGCACTTCCAGGAAACCTAGGGAATGTTCTTCTATGTCCACAGTGCCTTCTTTATAGGAAACGAAATGAATCATAACCATCATCTGCTCAATGTGACTGAGGTCTGGAATGCAGTCCAATATTATAAAATAGTACTTTGCTTTCTTGATTGCAGACAAGATCTTTTCAGTGATGGTCTTGCCCAAAATTGCAATAATTTATTTTGTATTTCTTTGCGCAAATAGTGGTATGTGGATTCCTGTCTCTTTTGCAAGCACATTAATTTTAAAATCTACTGTCTAGGTTTACATTATACTGTATTCAGGCGACTTGGACTCCAGTGTTTCTGTGGAGTCTGTTAAGGTGGTGGCCAGCAATCCTCCTTGCAGTATTAGTTTAGATCAGTTTCAATCTGTGCTGCCTGAGGACATGGACTAGCTGCTTGGGGCAGTGCGGCCTACCACTTCTTCTCTGGATCCTTGCCCGACTTAGCTGCTTCTATCTAGCCCGACTTGGCTGCTTCTATCTAGCAGGGAAATTGTTGGAGATAATTGATTTGATTGATTGATTGAAGCCAGCGTGGTGTAGTGGTTAGAGTGCTAGACTAGGACCGGGGAGACCCAAGTTCAAATCCCCATTCAGCCATGAAACTAGCTGGGTGACTCTGGGCAGGTCACTTCTCTCTCAGCCTAACCTACTTCACAGGGTTGTTGTGAAAGAGAAACTCAAGTATGTAGTACACCGCTCTGGGCTCCTTGGAGGAAGAGCGGGATATAAATGTAATAATAATAATAATAATAATAATAATAACAATAATAACAACAGCAGCAGCTTTACTGGGAACAGCCTATATTCTGCGATGATATCTATAACAATTGACAATAAAATTCAGCCATCCCAGGTCCTTGGGAAGGACTCGATGTCTGGATAAAACTAACCAGTCAATAACACCTGTCTGACTGTGTAAACAAGAAATAATAATTAAGCGCCGTCAAGTTGGTGTCGACTCTTAGAAACCACATATAGATTCTCTCCAGGATGATCTTTCTTCAACTTGGCCTTTAAGGTCTCTCAGTGGTGCATTCATTGTTGTCGTAATCGAGTCAATCCACCTTGCTGTTGGTCATCCTCTTCTTCTCTTCCCTTCAACCTTTCCCAGCATGGACTTCTCAAGGGAGCTGGACTTTGCATAATGTGTCTGAAGTATGATAGTTTGAGCCTGGTCATTTGTGTCTTGAATGAAAATTCTGGATTGATTCATTCTAGGATCCATTTGTTTGTTTTCCTGGCTGTCCGTGGTATCCTGAAAAGTCTTCTCCAGCACCAAAGTTCAAAAGCGTCAATGCTTTTTCTATCTTGCTTCTTCAAAGTCCAGCTTTCGCATCCATAGAGTGTCACGGGGAAAACTATTGTCCGAACAATTCTAATTTTTGTAGGTGTAGACACATCAGGGCATCTAAATATCCTTTCCAAGGTCTTCATTGCAACCCTACCAAGTGCTAGTCTACAGTGCATTTCTTGACTTCTGGATCCTGTACTGTTGATGGTCGATCCTAAAAGGCAAAAGCTATCCAACACTGAAATGTCTTCATTGTCAATTCTGAGGCTCGTTGCTGTACCTGTTGCCATTAGTTTAGTCATCTTTACATTTAGATGTAGTCCCATTTTTTCACTGTGCTCCTTGACTTTCATTAATATAGCTTGCAATCATTTCATTTCTAGGTCAATGCAATCGAAGGCTTTTCTGTAGTCAATAAAGCACATGTTGACTTCTTTCTGGTGTTCTTTGACTTTCTCAATTATCCGGCATGTATCAGCAAAGATGTCTCTTGTTCCTCAGCATTTTCTGAAACCAGCTTGAACATCCAGCATTTCCCTTCCACATAAGGCTCTAATCTGCTTTGAATGATCCTGAGCATTATTTTGCTAGATGTGAAATTAAGGATATTGTGCGATGGTTTGTGCAATCTGTTAAGTCTCCTTTCTTTGGTATGGGTATGTAGACTGACCTCTTCCAATCTGTTGGCCACTGTGTCATTCTCCAGATTTGCTGGCATAGTTTGGTTAGAGCCTTGACCGATTCTTCCTTTGTTACCTGCCATATTTCTGTAGCTATTCCATCAATTCCTGTAGCCTTCTGACTTGGTAATGACTGGAGTGCTAATCTAACTTCATATTCCCATACTAGAGGTTCTTGCAAGTAGGAATATCTTCTAGAGCAGGGATTCTCAACATTGGGTCCCCAGATGTTTTTGGACTTCAGCTCCCAGAATCCCCAACCAAAGGCCACTGGGACTGGAGATTATGGAGTCCAAAAACATCTGGGGACCCAACGCTGAGAATCCCTGTTCTAGAGTATCTTGGATGTTGGCATCCCTGCTGTATAGATTTTCAGTGTACTCCTTCCAACTCTGTTTGATCTTCTCTGAATCATTTACTATCTGACCTTTGGCATCTCTTAACATACCAATTCGAGGTTGGAACTTGGAACCACCCTCTGAGTTCAGAGATCTTTTGGAAAACTTGCCTTATTTTTCCATGTCTATTTCCTTCCTCAAGGTCTTTGCAAATGCCATTGTAGTACTGTTCTTTGTCTTTTCTAACAGCTTTTTGAAATTCCCTATTAAGTTCCTTCCTAAGGTCTTTATCTTTCTTGACTTTGGCTTCTCTCCTCTTCTTGGCAATTTCCACCATCAGTTCTGACATCCATTTTGCTTTCTTCTGTTTCTTGGTCTTTGGCAGTCTCTTTTCACATTTGTCCTTAACAACTTCTTTGATTTCATTCCACAGTTCCTCTGATCCAACATCAAGTCCCCAAAGGACCTCCCCCAGGGGAGTGGGAGAGATGCTTTGTTTGGACATGGAGATGTTAAAAATCATGGGGGCCAAAACAGAATTCTATGGGACCCTGTTTGTCAAAGGCTATGGCTTTTGAGCAGCCTTGAAGAAACCGCTGCCAGTCTGTGTAGACAATACTAAGCTAGATGGAACAATGGTCTGACTCAGTATAAGGCAGCTTCCAATGTTTCTAAGAGTGGTGGGAATGTATTTGGAAACTAAATCCAATGTGCAGCACATACTAGGTCTGATGTTTAGAACTTAGCAGCTGATTTAAAACAATGCAGACTTCAGATGAACCACTAAATCATGTTATATTAGCTGTTCTGATCCGGAGCCTGTGGATTATTATGTGCAAGTTAGCTCAGTACATTAATATTTTCATATATGTTTTTGAATTACAACCCCAGTCCTTTACTATGATTCCTGTTGACTAAATAATGGGGTTGCAAGGGAGGGGGAGAGAGAGAGAGACAAAATAAGACAAAAAGAGGCCATAGATTAAGATATAAGATAATGAAAAATGCAACTCACCACAGTTGGGAATCCTAGGACCAGGTGACCTGTATTTCTTCTCTGCCTGCTGCTGTCTAGGAGCTACATTCTTAAGACCCCTGCCTGCTGCCTTATCTGAAATGCACCTGCGGGTTAGGCTGACCAGCTCTTCATCCCACTGCAAGTAGCAGGGGGCCTCACAGCTCCTCATTAAGGGAGCCTCCATAGCCAGCTTCTCCACAACTTAGGTGAGAAGATGTACATTTTAAAGTTCTCAGCACAGAGAACATGTCGTGAATGGAATGGATTTTTTGTATATATTAAATCAACATTGGCAATATACTTTGCATATGTCCGCAAACAAAACATGGCTCAATGCTTTTTTAATCATTAGTGCAAAACAAAGCAGCTCAGCTTTAGCGACACTGACTGCTGTTCTGCCTTTTTGCTGACATATTCACCGCTTATTACAAAACCTAAAAAGGGAACACACACACACACACACACACACACACACACACACACACACACACGGAATGAATAAGAACATATTGGCATCGAAAGGAACACACTACATAGCACATAACAGGCAAAAACAAATCCTGAGTTCCTTCTGAATAAAGTGCTGCCCAAGCTTTGCCCTGGTGTCTCTGCTCCAGAGCGAATGGATGGACAGGGAAAGGTCCAGTCATGTGGACCAGAAATGTGCAAATCATATGGAGCAGCAGGCAGCCCTCGAGGGACCTCCAGGTACACACATACACACGGAATGAAGAGGAACACATCACTTAGACCTGATAGCAATTGCAGCTGCTTACATTATCCAGCTGGGATTTGCCACCTATCACACACACACACACACACACACACACACCCCGGGACCACATTGCAAACCCTCAGCCTCTCATTGCCCTGCTCTGACTGACAGCTGCTCTCAGGCAGAGCTCTTTTCCTAGCTACCCAGGATCCCTGCTCCTCCTCTTACCAACCCTGTCTGCTGTTCCTTTGCACAGGAAGCCCATAGAGACTCCAAGGGAGTCTCCAAAGGAAACCAAGATCTCAGATTTCTGTGGCTTGTTGTGACATCATGCCCTGATCAGTCAGTGACAATGGCTAGTCTAAATCCACACTCAGGTTGTTCACATGACCGACCCTACAGGGACAGGGCAAACTTACGTAGGGCTGGTCATGTGCAGCGCCAGAATCACTCCTGATCCCGGTGCTCCATCCCCAGGCAGCCCTGCTTTTACCCAGGCTAAAAGTGAGGTAGCAGGATGTGTACTTGCCTTCTACCTCACACCCGGGTGGTGTGGCCGCTCAGGATGCCGGCAGTCATCCTTTCCACAGAGCCGGGGGGGGGAGGGGCGCATGGAGTGGAACAGCATCGGGAACTTCCTCAATGCACTGCGCTGTTTGCATAGTGCATTGTGGGATTCCTGGCAGCAGCGAAGTAGTCGTAAATTCCTAGGTGTAGCCACACCCACCCAAACAGCAGCCAGAGGAATCCGTTTAGAAGGAAGCAGTGCATTTCAGTGGGCATTCCCTGCCATTTGATTGAGGACACTAACCCACCAGAGCACTTGCATGCTGACGGTACTTGCTTTAATCAGGTAGCGCTAGGAAAGACTCCTGCCTGAAACCATGAAGAGCTGCTGCCAGTCAGTGGGGCCCAGGCTCTGACTCTAGGAAGGCAGCTCCCTCTGTTCCTAAGATAGGTAGCATGCTAATCAACGGCTGGAAGAGCAAGAGCATCACACTAGACCTATGTCGAAAGCCAAGGGCTTTGCATCCCTGCTGAGACCCCAGATGGGGGAAAGTACCCTCCCTGCAGCACTACACCACTGCCTGGGGGGGCCTGGTTTCCTTCTCTCCCCACCACCCCGCCACTCCAGCTCACCTCGCCACTCGCCCCAGTGCTACCACAATACAACGTAAATAGATTTTTAAAAATATGATTTGCTTGTTATAGTTTCTCAGAATGGGAGAAAGATGAAGGCTAGATGGGATAGTGCCAATTCTTTATTAAAATACGAAGCAGATTTCCCTTCCTAATACCAGCATATTTTAAGATTCACACCAAGAATCCTCCCCTGCCCCCCACCACTCTGTCCACCAGAGCCCAGTTTCCCTCCAGTTAGGATGGGATCCACCAAGGCTTTCACTCACAACCACTGGATGGGGACTCAGATTGTGCAGCTGGTGACATGACAGGCTCTCACTCCTCAGAATCAGGAAGATGGGGCCTCTGGGGGTTCGGCTGCTCCTCTTTGTGTCTCTTCACACAAAAGTGTTCTTGCTGCGCTTCTCTACAGGCTGCTGGCACAGCTTCTTCGGGTAGGGCTCCACTGCTTCCCCAGCCACCTTGAACACTTGACAACCCAAGTGAATTTCAGCTCCGCCTTCCCTATACTACTGCTTCCCTGTTCTGTTTCCTCCTGGCTCCACAGTAGCTGAATGGTCATTACAGCCCTGAATTCAGCTGGTGACTGGACTCTTTGGTCCTGCACGGTCTGCTAACTGACCCAATGACCACTCAGGTTCAGCATCTTCACCCATTTTCATTGGATCAGTCTGGGTCCCTAACAGTTACATAGTGTGATGAGGTAGGCAAACCACCTCATAATCAGGTACCTACACATACACACATAGTACACACATACCTTTGATTCTGATGTGGATCTTATTATAACTGGCACAAATTCTCATTTGGCCTACTTTCTTTCAGACCAGAACTACAAGAGCTGCCCAGGGACTTCCTGGAAGTTGAATTTTACCTCTAGCCTCCATTGCTGCATCTTTTGCTCAAATTCATGCTGAAAATGAATGGGGAAAATGGGGGTCCTTGCTTGATCAGGCTGTCATCTCCCATATTGATTTTGTGTTGGGCTAACCAAGTGCAGCCTATGTCATTCTCACCACATCTGAGGACATCTGAAGACAGTAGCAGAACCTCTTGAGCTGCCTGTATGTGCTCCAGCTTCAAGCTGCCTTGATTTAAGACAAATATCTTCCAGCTTTGACGCATTCCAGGGTCTACTGGCCTCAGGCCTCCCTTCAGACAATCTCAGCAGGTTGGCATAGATTGAATTCTTCAAGCCAGAATTCTCTTGCAAGGTAAACACTACGGATGCAAATGCTTCAATACCGATGACTGCCCCTTCTCACAGCACCTGCGGTTCTGTCTGAGGGTGCTAAGACCTGGAGCTACCAGAACAGCATGTCTTTCTCTAGTAATATCCTATGTGCCACAATAGAACATCATCCTAAACTATTTTGTTTTAAGGTTTTGTAAATTGTGGACGATGCGAGTCATTTAATGGTACTAGAGAAAGACAGGCTGTTCTGGTAGCTCCAGGTCTTAACACTCACATCAATTTTGGAGGAAGAATACAACTGAAGGAACCCCGGGAGGGTGCACAGCTGGGGGAGTAAGTCATGTGACTTGCCTCTGGGGGGCCCTCCAAGGCAGTGAGCCCCCAGCAACTGTCTCCCTTTGCCCTATTATCGTTAGGCCCCTGCACTGGTCTAGAAGGTAAACGTAAAGTGTGCTGTCATGTCATTTTTGACTCCTGGCACCCCCAGAGCCCTGTGGTTTTCTTTTGGTAGAATACAGGATATATATGCGTATGAATGAGAGGGGGGGCATTTTAAAATCTTGTCTCTGGGCCCACTCCAACCTTGCTACGCCCCTGGAAACACTTCAGTGATGGCTTACTCTTAGCCTTGAAGCCTGGGTCACTGGTTCTCATTCAGTTCGTTATCTAGACCCATTACCGTTGCACCAGATCCCACTCTGTCCCATGGCAGCCAATCTTTGACGGGCCCTGGGGGTTGCCAGCAGTCAGTGGGATCTACCAAATGAGGCCAGAGAACCTAACTTAATGGGCAAGAGTAAGAAGCAGGTTCAAGGTAAATCAAACATCAGTAGCCCTAAAGACACATTTCAAACAGAGCAAACAGTGACCATTGCACTAGGTAAGACCCCCTCCTACAACCACACACACACACCCCAATCTCCAGAGGTGCCCCTCCCCACAGAGTGCTGGACTAGGACCGGGGAGACCCAAGTTCAAATCCCCATTCAGTCATGATACTAGCTGGGTGACTCTGGGCCAGTCACTTCTCTCTCAGTCTAACCTACTTCAAAGGGTTGTTGTGAAAGAGAAACTCGGGTGTGTAGTACGCCGCTGTGGGCTCCTTGGAGGAAGAGCGGGATATAAAATGTTAATAACAACAACAACAACAACAACAGAAAACAGAGTTTAGATATCAACAGTTAACAGGAAAAAATTAATTATTAAATGAAACCAAAAAAAGGGCTGTGAAACCCACCCATTCTGCTGAAAACCTGGCGCCCTCCCCACATGTGTTCCCCCGCCCTCTCAGTGCCCCCAGTCCGGCCCTGGTCCCTCCGCTCCAACCCGATCATCACGCCCTGCTGCTGGCGCCGCTGTTACTGTGCATCACGTGGACCTGCCTGGCGCCTGCGTGCAGCATCCCAACCATCTCCCGCTGGCGCCTCCTTCCTCTTCCCGCGCTCCAGACGCTGTGCTTGCTGTGACTCCCCTCTGAGCTTGTTGCGGGCATTTGGGGGGGCGGAGGTTTAAACAACAAGCAGCAGCAACCAACCAAGCCAATTCTCTTGCTTTCCTGAGTGTGGGTCCGGCCGTTCCCCTTTCCCTGCTCTTGAGGGAGGACGGAGCTGCCTGAGCAGATGATACCAGACAGGGTGAAAAGCTGTGGAGGAGCTGCGCCCTGGAAGGAGTGGGAAACAGGTTCCCCTTTCCCTGCTCTTGAGGGAGGAGCTGCCTGCCTCAGCCTATTATCTCAGCGTTAACAATCAGCAGCCTGACATTGACTCAACTAAGTTTCCTTCAGCTGAGGTTGAAACCTTAGTATCATGATCCCAACCTGTTCCATTGGTTTGTTTTCCTGGCTGTCCATGGTATCCTCCAAAGTCTTCTCCAGCACCAAAGTTCAAAAGTGTCGATGCTTTTTCTATCTGGCTTCTTCAAAGTCCATATATATTATATGCATAATTATATTCGATACAGTGTTATGTACACAATTACATGAAATCTTTGTGCATTAAATTTTGAATACAGACTAATTGTATTTCGAATTTTTATTTTTCACGATAACTAAGGGCGCTCAACAGAATGTTGCATCTGGGCGCCAGATCCCCTAGAGCTGGCCCTGCTTAGAGGTCTGTGTGTCAACATCCTCTGTCTCTCTCTCTCTCTCTCTCCTTTGCTTCGTCAGAGTATTACAGCAGAAATTCTCTTGCTGCCCTAATCAACAGAAAGCGGCTCTTCTGCAAAGCAACATCAAACCTATTATTGGTTTATTGGTTTATTGAATTTCTGTACTGCCTGATATAGAAATCTCTAGGCAGTGTTGCTGGGGATTGTTTGCTGGAATTTAGTTGCTGGGCATTGTTTAAGTACACCTAATGCTTCCTATCCCTTCCCTTTTCATCCCTCTAGTGGGTAACCCGATGGCAAGGTATCCCTGTCTGCTGTCTGGGTGCTGAATTCCCAAGACGCCTGCTTCTTGACCTTCAATTCACCTCCCAGTTAGGTTTACCAACTCTTCATCCAACCAGGGGTGCACCTAGGTGCCCATTTTGGTGCCCAGGCCTGAAGGGCTTCAGAGGGGGCCCCCGCCACTATGAGACACACACTCCCTGCCACAAGCCCCCTGCTGCCACGAGGCCCACCTTCGACATTTTTAGTGCAAACCTAGGTGTCCTACTGTCGCCGCTGCCTGCACACGCTACTGCCCTGGCCGCCACGCCACTCCTTGCCCTTTTCGCCACCTTTTTGCAGCCACCATGTGCATGGCCGGTGAGGGTGGGGGTGATCCAAGCAGGCATCCCTCCATGGTGGTGGTGGCGATGGGCGGAGCAGCCGCTGGGCCTGTCATCCAGGGGCTTGTGATGATCTACTCCCACTGTGCAGGTGCGCTGGAGTGCCTCGCAGTTCTCAAGCGCTTCTGGGCTGCTCCTCCCACCGCCACGGAGGGGAGGCCTGCTAGATCAACCCCCCACCCCCACCCCGGCCACGCACATGGCAGCAAAAATTATGAAAAACACTGGAGGTTCAGCGCAGCCGGGCAGCGGCAGGGTTGTTGTGAATGGTCATAACCCATCATAACCAGAGGTACCAACTCAGAAGCATGATGAAATATAGGCCTGTGTCTGATTTATTTTAAGAGTTCAGTTCAATGTCTGAACTGGAGGTGAATCTCATGACTGCCTGGTCAATGATTTGTAGAGTCAGGGGAATGGAGCATTGTTTATCAGGGTTTACGGAAACTCACTGTGACAATGGGTCAGGCTTAATTACCAGTCTCACACTGCTGAAATTAACCTGTGTCCAGTAACAGGATGCTTCTGCCTTAAGTCAAATGTGTTGATTAACTTGCCTCACTCATGCTTACCCTTTTGATGTTACTTTGAATATTCTTTGGAATAGAATTAACTCCCTCTCACTAATTGCTAACTTTTAACACCTTCTGGGACCAGGCTAGCACATCTGGGATGCAGATTTGCTTTTGGACTTTCTCCCCTCCTCAAGATAACAGCTAACAGGAGATGAGAGTGAGATCTCTCTGGACTGATCAAATATCCTGAGCTAATTTTGATATTTAAAAGACAATATTCCAAGGATAGCAGGAATAAATGCCTTTTGTGATCCAGAAGACTAAAAAGGGACATCAAAGGATGGAACCACTATAAGAAGGAGTCTCTGGACATGGCAGTTAAGCAGTTCTGTGTCTACGGGCATTCTGCTCACACGCTAGCTATCTTGTGCCTACAGCAAGATTTGCTCAGGAACTCTGCTCATGGACAGGAACTGCCTGTGACTTCTAGTGCGCAGTGAGAAGTCAAGTCTTTTCCCCAGCCATGGCACCTTCACTCTCTGCCTCGCTCTGAGCAACCTGTCTGCTTGACCACCAGAAGCCAGACCATTCTCTGTTGCCGTTCCCAGCTACAGTCTCTCCTCTTCAGCTGAAAGATCCACCATTCTCCAGCCTGGTAAATATGCTGCTCCTACAAGCCTGGAATTCCTTCATCCCTTCCCCTTCTCCTGCTCCCTTCCCCTCGCCCCCTTACTAATTTCTGATCCCCCAAAAACCTTACCAGCCCTGAGCCTTCCTTCCTCCCCCCTCCCTTTTCCGCCTATATCTAAACTGTACTAGGCTCTAGGAGGATTTAATTGCACGCACATATGTCATTTAGGCACACTGGGTGGAAAATATTGGTACTGGCTAGATGTTCTGTTTTAATACTGTAAGCAATTCTGCTTTGCTAGGTTGTTGTTAAGCCTTTTATGTTCAATAAAGCCCATTGAACCTCTTTGAGGACTAGTTTGATCTCCTTCCTTCTTTGCAATCCAGATCATACGTGGTCATCAATATAAAAGAACAAGGTCACGTTGGTGACATTATGGTCCAGACCTGTTTTGTATACTGGCTAATGAGCATGTTTGGTATATAGATCAGGCCTGGTCTGTAACAGGGTGGGCACGGGGTGGTGGCAGGAGGCCCCCCTGACATTTTCCCCATGTTCTGGGGGTAAGAGCGCCTCTGCATCCAACTGCCAATAGCAAGATATCTCCACAACCTGCTTCTCTGCACTAAGGAACAACTTAGGTGAGAAGAAAGATGTATATTTTCAAATACTCAGCCAAGGCAGCATGTGGCAAATTTGATTATTTATTTAATAAATTGACATTTGCTATATAACAACTTCTTCTTCTTCTTCTTCTTCTTCTTCTTCTTCTTCTTCTTCTTCTTCTTCTTCTTCTTCTTCTTCTTCTTCATCCTCCTCCTACTCCTCCTCGAAATAAAAGTTGGTTTTGATTGCAATGAGTGCAAAATAAAGTAGCTCAGCTCCGGCAACAATGCCTGTTCTGCTGCCTCTTTTTTTCTGACCGGAACATCCTCCATTTGGTTGTTTGGAGAAGTGCCTTTTCTTATCATTGCTTGTAAAGAAAATTGGCCTGACACTCTTTCTGTCTTACAAGCAATTTGATGGTTCTATGACTGAAGTCCAGAATTTCTTTGATCTTCTGCTTCTCGATGGACAGCATTGCCAAGCTATTAAGTCTTTGCCCCCAGATCCCCAAAGGAAGACAGGACACACGTGTATGGATGAAAACTAGGGCCACTTTATTAACTATAAACTATGCAGAGATCTGCAACAGGTATAACTATAACCTCCATAAACTAGAGTGTGGGCAACTCCAATCCCCTTTTCGGGTAGGCACAGCCTCCTAGCGAGGGCTGAGCTCCTCTCACTATTGGGCAAAGCAGCCAGGCTTGGCAGATGCCATATGAAACCTCAGCATAGCCCCATCAAGCCACACAGTTTACTGTGTCAAGGAGGTAGCCACCAGGTTCACCACCACTGTTCCCTCCAACATGGATCCCCAGATGTTGTGGACTACAACTCCTATAATCCCCAAGCAAAAGCCATTGTAGCTTGGGATTCTGAGGGTTGTAGTCAACATCTGGGAATCCCTGTTAGAGGAAACACTGGTCACCACCCCTCCAGCCCCGAAGCTCTGAGTGGGTCAGCTAAACAGTGCCCGAAAAGTGGTTCATTAACTAGGTGACCAGATTTGGCTTTTTAAAAGCCAAATTCTGGCTTACGGCCCATTTGACCCATGAGTATACCCCTCAGGCTCTGGCCACCTCAGACACCCCTGGGCCACAAAACCCTGAAAGGTTGTTCCATGAAACCATCTGTACCTGAAAGGTGCCTATGGCTGAGCACCAATCGAGGTCTTAACCTCCAAAGCCCACACTCACCTGACAAAGTGACCACTTAACCTGCAACCAGACTCCCACCCCTAAAAGGGGGGTTATTCCCTTTAAAACACAGTCAGTGAGGAGTAGGCGAAAAAATCTCCACACAAAGCCAATCAGGTGAAGACCAAAAATTCCTACTCGGCCCATAAGCGACCAGCTAATCTCTCACTGAACTAGGGAGGGTGGGCGGGAGTCGCAAAGCCTGCAACGTTGGAGGAAGGAAGCATGTGTGGCGCATAAGTAGTGGCATCACCACACTGACCCCATTGGCCATCCCATGCATGTAGCCACTTTTCACAGAGGATGGCCAAATGGGAGCCATGTCCTCCTGGTCAGGGCTGATTTGGTTTGATCTTGGACTGGACCACCTTTCCTGAAGGCCTGTCTGGTTCGCGATCAAACCATCGAAACAGCCTGGTTCGCAGCAGACCAGTTTGCTATTGAACCATTCGTACACACCTGTCAGGGTCCCAACATCTCTAGCCCCCACCTCCCATGTCCAGAGGTTTCCGGTGGGAACGTTCCCAACCAGGGTGGGAATGCTGCGCCCTCAGACGGGTCCCAATCCTGACCTGCTGAGACCGGCAGGCCCTACTGGCTCCCGTGGTCGGGTGACCTAGTGTCACCCGACACTGACGTGGTCTCGTGGGAAGTTGTTAGCATATTGCAAGATCACACTCCAAACTCTCGCGAGATCAATAGTGAGATCGCCAGGTCTCGTGAGAGTTGCTGTGAGATTTCAGGGTTATATAAAATGGCCTGGCCTGTGATGAGGGGCAGACGGCTGAGAGCTGTCAAGAGGCAGACAGCTCTGGGAAGTCAAGTCTCCAGCAGGTGACAGAGGCAAAGGAACGCCTGTGGAGGCATTAGCCTAGGACATTGCCAAGACCTCAGGAGTTATGAGGCCAGAGCGACTGGCACCCCTAAACAGGGCTAGAATAAATCAGATGGAGACCTTGCACCCCACGAGGCCCAACAACACCCCCAATGAAAAGGAACACACTGCATAGCACAGGCAAGACCTGATGGCAATTGCATCTGCTTACCTTAACCAGCTGGGATTTGCCACCTAAAACAAACACACACACACATACACAAGAAGAATGAAAAGGAACTCATTGCATAGCACTGGGAAGACCTGATGGCAAAATTGCCTCTGCTTACCTTACCCAGCTCGGATTTGCCACCTAAAAGAAACACACACAACACAAAACAACAACAAGGAATGAACAGGAACACATTGCATAGCACTGCTAAGACCTGATGGCAATTGCCTCTGCTTACCTTAACCAGCTGGGATTCACCACCTAAAAACAAACACACACAAACACACACACACAAGGAATGTAAAGGAACACATTGATTAGCACTAGAAAGAAAGGATGGCAAAATTGCCTCTGCTTACCTTACCCATCTGGGATTTACGACCTAAAAGAAACAAACACACTCACACACAAATGAGGAATGAAAAGGAACACATTGCATAGCACTAGGAAGACCAGATGGCAAAATTACCTCTGCTTACCTTACGCAGCTGAGATTTGCCAACTAAAACAAACAAACACACAAATGAGGAATGTAGAGGACTACATTGCATAGCCCGGGAAAGTGTTGGAGATGGACTACCAGTGCATCAACTTTTTGCACCAACTATCCTTATGACCACTAGGGGCATTGGGGGTAGAGATAGTGAGTAAGGGTCTCCCTAACTGTTCTATCGGTCTCTACTCTATAACCCCTGATAGGACTCTTCAGGTATTTCCTGTTGAGAGTCAGAAAGAATCCCTTCCTTTCCTCTTAGAGAGCAGATGGAAACATCTCTCTCTCTCCCCCACCTATTCATTATGTTCTTCTATAAATTCGGATTAGGTCTTTCCTAACCAAAGTATACTTCACCAATAAATACTTTGTATTTATTCTACAAGAATCTCCATGTGTCTTCTCTAAATAGCTGCAACAACTAAACTCTGCAACTACTCTGTAACTGGAATGGGTAGCTTCTTTAGTGCTCTGCTAATTAACTGGGGGATAAAAATTACAACCCCCCAAGAGAAAGAGCTGCTGGTAAGATCGCCTCTGCTCAGAGGTGCACCTAAGTAATTTTGGAGCCTGGACCTAAAGGCCTTTGGAGCCCACACCCCACATGGCAAATTAAACATTTTTTAACACATACATTCTTGAGGGCACAAACCACACCACCCAGGACTGACTAAAGATTATTTGGGAGCCCCCAAGGAGTATGGACGCCAGGGGCTGCATCCCCAAAATCCAGGAGTAAAAGCACCTCTGCCACTGCTTACCTTACTCAGCTCAGATTTGCCACCTAAAAGAAATGCACACACGCACAAACACACAAATGAGGAATGAAAAGGGGCTGGAATGAAATGCGGAATGAAATGAGGAATGAAAAGGGGCATCAAGGAAAGGGCAGGTTTCCTACCTGTAACCGTAGTTCTTCAAGTGGTCTTCTGTGCATTCACGCTTGGGTTTTGCGCTTGCCCAGAGCCGCGTTCTGGAACCTTCGGAAGCTTCACCCCCCAAAAAGGAAAAAAGAGCGGGAAGACCCACTCCCTCTGTAGGTTGAACCCCACACTACCTCAGTCAAGGAGACCGCCGCTCAACAAAAGAGACCAGCTGCTGTGGGGAGGTAGGGCGGGAGTGTGAATGCACAGAAGACCACTCGAAGAACTATGGTTACAACAACAACAATATTTTCACACTGTCTTTCAACAAAGGTTTCCAAAGTTGCTTATATAGAGAAATAATAAATAGAACAAACAAACAAACAATCAAGATGATGCCCCAAACACACAGTCTTGGCAGTCAGGTTTGGACTGAGCCTGCGCTTGGTCATTCTCTTCCATTCTCTGCTGCATCTCACTCACCAAAATGGCTTCAACAATCTGAGGCTTGCTAAACTGTAATAAGTCCTCCTGGCCCCTGGACTCTTCGACTTTCACTTGCTGTGAAACGGAATTAAGGACGGAGGTCCACCAGAGGATGATTTGAAAATTAGAAGCATTGAGCTGTTAGTGATGGAAGGACTTCTCTGTGGCTTCCTGGAAATGGACCAGACACACTAACTTCGGGGGTTGCTCTCAAGCCCTTTCTGGGGACCCCACCCTCTCATGGATTATTCTGCTACTTCTCAGGGAGATTGCAGAACTGGGGAAAGGATCAGAGCAGAGCAGAGCAAATGCCTCTCACAGAAATGACCTGGGCTATGTGGAGGAAGGCCCTCTACTCAATGATACCCTACCTTAGCTCTTTCCTTTTTTTGCCATGCAGTGCTCAAGGCTGGAAGGGAAGAAGAAATTCAGGCCCACAAATTTTAAATTAAGTCCCACAAATCTGCCAGTTTGCTAAGCACTAGCTGTCCCACCCTCCCAAAACAGTCACCCCCAGTCCCAACCATTCCCCAGGAGCCTAGGGCACCTCCTCACCAATTGTGACTCCCGACTACGTTTGGAAGCCCCCTTCTGCAGTTGGAGGAGGAGCCGAAGTTGGCTCAACACGGTTCATCCTCTTGAAGAACCTCCATCTGGGGGGCTTCCCCTTGGAGTCACGTGTGGGGGAGGTCTGAAAGAGCTGCCTCCAGCATTGGCAGACCCTTCGCAGCCTAGAAGAGAGCAGGGAGAAGGTGAGAAAGAGACCCTTAGGCAGACATTTGGAGGAGAGGGGGCCAATGGAAGGTATGCAGAACAGCTGGGGCAGCAATACAGGTAGCCCACTAGGTTTCCAGGTATTGCGCCGTCTTCTTTCTGGCTGAGGAATTAAGTAAAGAAAGCTGCCCAAATGCATTGGTGCAGAGACCTTTGGAACACTGTGTGCACTTCTGCTCAACCCAACTCACCAAGCTTATGTTAGAGCTGGGAAAGGCATAGTAAAGGACCACGAAAGAGCTCAGGGGTGTAGCTCCTTCCTGGAAGGGAAAAGGTGGAGGCAACAGGGACCTTTTCATTTAGAAAGAAGACAAGAATGGAGGGCATGACAGAGGTGCACCCTCTCTTCACATCGTGCACCATGTTTGGGATGGGCTTTTGGAGTATGCTGCCACAAGATGAAGTGAAGGCCAGTGCCCTAGCCAGGAGTCACTTTTCACTTGCAACTAACACTGGTGTGCCGGTTTCCTTGGTGCTGCCAGGGACACCCTGCTGCTGGACCAGGAAGTGGAGATGACACTGCTGCTGGGTGTGGACTGCACACTAGAAGGAGGCACTCCCGCAAAAGGCTGAGCAGTCCTAGGCCGCCAAAGGTGTGTCACAGACCCAACATGAAGAGTAGCACACTTCAGTAACAAGGATTTAGGATTAGATAAAAAGGAAAAGGTGTGTAATAAGAACAAGTGTCTTTTCATAAGACAGTCTGTAAGAGAGAGTTTTCATTCAGCATACTGATAACACCTTGCACCAAATCTCCGGAGGATCTCTCCCAGCGGTTTCATGTAGGTGTTAAAGTACTTTGGAGACAATATGGAGCCCTGAGGAACACCATTTGAAAGTTCAGATTGGAAAGAGCAACAGTCTCCCAGGGACCCCGTGTGGAATCTGCCCGAGAGGTAGGAGCGGAACCACTGCAAAGCAGTGCCTCCCACCCCCAACCCCCTCAGACACTCCATCACCAAAGATGATGATTTCAATATGACAGCCGATATGCGTAAAGATGTGCTTTTTCGATTGGACTGTGTAACTGAACAGGCCAGGCTTGCAGACTCTTGAAAACTCAAGAAGTGTTCTACCATATGGCCTGAAAGACTAGCACATAGGCAAATACATGTGATCAATGAGCTTGGGGGAAATGGACTTATTAAGGACTTTAAAGTGGAGTCATGCAGAGAAGCTGCCACAAGGTGCCAGTGTTGCTTACTTAATAAAGTGTTGCTTACTTAATTGCTATTAATAAAGGGGTGAGACCCAGCTTTTCTGCATGCCAGACACAGACAGAGTCACAGCGTCCTCTGGAGCAAATACATTCTGATGTCATAGGAACATAGGAAGCTGCCATATACGGAGTCAGACCATTGGTCCATCTAGCTCAGTATTGTCTACACAGACTGGCAGTGACTTCTGCAAGGTTGCAGGCAGGAATCTCTCTCAGCCCTATCTTGGAGAAGCCAGGGAGGGAACTTGGAACCTTCTGCTCTTCCCAGAGCGGCTCCATCCCCTAAGGGGAAGATCTTACAGTGCTATTCTCCCATTCACATGCAACCAGGGCGGACCCCAACCTTCTCCCAACCTTGGAGAAGCCGCTGCCAGTCTGTGCAGACAATACTGAGCTAGACACGTGTCCCTGCATGTAAGGGGTGAGACCCCGTAGAACTGGTAAGGGCCATGCCAGGGGAGTAGCAAGCGAGGCTGTCGGTGGCTCAATGGAAAACTTTTATATCTACAGCATTCAGTCTCTCATTCAAATGCAAACCAGGGTGGACCCTGCTTAGCAAAGGGGAAAAAATTCATGCCTGCTGCCACAAGACCACTTTCCTCCCACTGCTCCGAAAAAAATCACGCAGCCATTGAGAATCCCGGGAGAGAAAAAGTCTTTACTTACAGCGGTGACCGGTGAGGGTGCGGACCAGCCGGTTCCCCCTCAAACGCTGAGGCCCCAATGGGCGGAGGCTGAGACGCCAGGATAGTGCCCACCGGGCTCTGGTCGTCTCCCTCAAAGCGAAGGCGCTTGTTGGATCCAGCCTTCCACTTGGCGCCATTGGGTTGCTTTCGCTTTTGATTTCCAGCTGGCCACCTGAATCAACAGGCGCTCCCTTAAAAGTACCTTGGAAGGACTCCCTCAGGCTGGCGCCTCTGTTTCTTGGCGTCCGCTGCGCCTGGACCTCTTGGGGGTTTTGGCTAAGTGCCGCCCCAAGGTCCCCGTCCCCATTGTCTGAGCCGGAGGCTGCAGGGGGAATCTGAAGCAGTCCTGCTGGACTAAGGCGCGGCAACAGCAAGAGCGGAGAAAACACGTGCGCAGCTGAGAGGCCTGAGCCTCCAACGCTGAGCCCTGAAAGGGTTCCTCTGAGAGGAACTCCGCGCTGGCCAGGACCCCTCCAAACAAATGCAAATACTTTAGTAAGCAGCCAATCAAGCCGAATGCAAGCTAAAAGGATTAACTTGAGCAGGAAATCTTATCTGATGGTTTGTTTGTTTGCTGGCTCCAAAGAGAGGCAGCTCCCTTCCCCACCCTTGCAGAGCCAAGCGGAGAGCAAGGGGGGGCGGGGGAGGGAAACCACCAGGCAGGCACAGACCCAAAGAGTGGTGACTCCTGTTTCCCTCCATAGCCAGAGGCTGGTCATGAAGGAGAATAAATGAAACAAACTGAAGCAAAGGCTTAACTGCAGGAGCTCTCTCCTAAAACATCCTATCCATGAGCCCCTGGAGGCGCAGTGGTAAAACTGCCGCCCTGTCACCAGAAGGCTACAAGTTCGATCCTGACCAGGGGCTCAAGGTGGACTCAGCCTTCCATCCTTCCGAGGTCGGTAAAATGAGTACCCAGAATGTTGGGGGACAATATGCTAAATCATTGTAAACCGCTTAGAGAGCTTCCAGCTATAGAGAGGTATATAAATGTAAGTGCTATTGCTATTGCTATTGCCAGGGGCGTAGCAAGGTTGGAATGGGCCCAGAGACAAGATTTTAAAATGCCCCCCCCACTCAAAGTCCAGGGCCTCTGCACACCCCACATTTTATATCCCGCTCTTCCTCCAAGGAGCCCACAGCGGTGTACTACACACTTGAGTTTCTCTTTCACAACAACCCTGTGAAGTAGGTTAGACTGAGAGAGAAGTGACTGGCCCAGAGTCACCCAGCTAGTATCATGGCTGAATGGGGATTTGAACTCGGCTCTCCCCGGTCCTAGTCCAGCACTCTAACCACTACACCACGCTGGCTCTGTTACTTATAGGTTACTATTAATACTTCCAATGAAGTCTCACTTGTAACTATTAAGAAAGCACAATTCTATGCTAATGAAATAGTTTGGATAGATGTGTTCCTATGTAGCCCAGTTCCTGCAGGATAGTTAGAAACTGAAGTGGATGGCATCTTAATTCACTCTATAAGTCACTTGATAATCTTCCCTTCAGTCCTACAATAGCACTGTTTTATTTTCTCTCTCCCCACCAGTTTCTGCCCTCCCACCAGAGTTCCCTCTAATTCTTACCATCAGTGAGCAGAAAGAGTTTTCTTCTGGGCAGCACTATCAAGGCAGTGTGTGCACATCACTCTCTTTCTCACACACACACGCAGACACATTTAAGGGCCTGTGATGGGGGTTTCAGGCAGATTGGGTGGAAGATACTGCATGGGACGGAAGTCTTAGGAAGAAGGCTGAAGATGGAGTCAGAGCTGAAGGAGGAAGGGCAGGCAAAGAGCTAAGGTGCCTGTTCCCTTTCAGGAAGTCAGTTTACCAGGGAAGAGAGTCATTGCTGGCTAGATACTGATGACCTGGGGAATGGCTACCCAGTTTTAAGAATATGATTTTCATTGTTCATTTGTTTTAATTGTTTATCATGTTGTGAACCGCCCTGAGCCATTTTGGAAGGGTGGTATATAAATCTGACAAATAAATAAATAAAATAAAATAAAATAAAATAAAATAAAATAGAGAGAAACCATATTGAGGACTGCAAGAATTCAAGCAAGCCATCAGGGAACAGCAGCCAAGCCTGTTTGAAAAATTCAAGGCTGAAGAATCCATCCCAGTTGTCAGAAGGCAGGCCTGGCTTAGAACCGTCCAAGGCCTGTGGCATTTAAAGGGATAGCACACCTTTGTCATCAGCTTCTGTGATTGCCACTTGAAAGGACAATTAGGGGGAACTGATGGAAATGTCAGTTACAAATTCAAACTGATACAACAGAAGGAGAGCTGGTCTTGTGCTGGCAAGCATGACTTGTCCCCTTAGCTAAGCAGGCTCTGCCCTGGTTACATATGAATGGGACACTTGATGTGTGAGCACTGGAAGAGATTCCCCTCAGGGGATGAAGCTGCTCTGGGAAAAGCAGAAGGTTTCAAGTTCCCTCCCTGGCTTCTCCAAAGATAGGGCTGAGAGAGATTCCTGCCTGCAACCTTGGAGAAGCTGCTGCCAGTCTGTGAAGACGATACTGAGCTAGATAGACCAATGGTCTGACTCAGTATATGGCAGCTTCCTATCTTCCTATCTTCCTACATGCAAATAATGCGCCATGCACAGTGTGGCACACAAAAACATTATATCTCACCTCCAGCCCCCCACCTCTGGCTCTGACTTTACAAGAAGTAAGGTCACCAGGATAGCTGAGAAGAGAAAAGTATCTGCCCCTCAAGCTATATTATTTATGGCATAAAGAAGAACAGGTTCATTTCTCATGGGGTTATGAAATCTCATGGCTCCTCTGTCCCTTACAGATTATTATTACATTGATATCCCGCTCTTCCTCCAAGGAGCCAAGAGCGGTTTTAAGTTTCTCTTTCACAACAACCCTGTGAAGTAGGTTAGGATGAGAGAGAAGTGACCTGCCCAGAGTCACCCAGCTAGTTTCATGGCTGAAAGGGGATTTGAACCCGGGTCTCCCCAGTCCTAGTCCGGCACTCTAACCACTACACCACATTGATACATATGCTACATGGAAGATGGAGAAAGGCATCATCTCATACAGCGCAGGAGATGGCAATGGTAAACCCCTCCTGTATTCTACCTAAGACAACCACATGGCTCTGTGGTCACCAGGAGTAGACACCAACTCAATAGCACACTTTACCTTTACATGTCCAGAACAGAATGAGGAGTGTGTGTGTGTGTGTGTGTGTGTGTGTGTGTGTGTGTGTGTGTGAGAGAGAGAGAGAGAGAGAGATCCGTATGTATATTCTTTAAACTAAGGTGTAACATATAAGTAAGGTATTCATTTCACAGCAATTCACTGGCCAGCATGAACAACCACCTTCACAAAATCCTTCTTACTCCCCTCTATCTCATCATTGAAACTTACACAAGATCACACACAGGCTTTTTCCTTTGTGCCAATTAATCTCAATTTTGTGCATACATTCATGATAAAGCAGGCAAAACACTCAAGTAGTCCTTGCTCCTTATTTTCACCCTTTAAAAAATAGTCCCTACCTATGCCTGTAAATTCTACTCAATTTACTCAAAATAATCATGCTGAAAATTAAATTGAACATTATACTGCATTAAGCAACTAAAACATACTGCATTTTTGCATTTTTGCCCTGGATTCTACAGGCACTGCATCTTTTGCATTCAGTACTCTGCCATCTCCAGAATCACAGACACAGAGTGATTCCATGCCCGGTATCTCCCCATTTCACAAAACATCCCCCATTTGCACCCGTCCATTTTTGCTTACTGTTTTTGAAATAGGAATGCTAAAGGATGCTTCCTCTTTGAAATGAGACTGTGCCTGTGGTCTTGCTCCCCATGTCTCCTTTCTCCTCACTCTGATCTGAAGAGCCTCACCCATGAGCTGAGGAGTGACTATGTGCATGAACAGAGAGTCTAGCCCAGAGAGCAAGCAAAGGGAGTTGGAGAGCCTCTTTAGACTTGGCTCTGGTCAGGTTTTTTTGAGTGCCTTTGCAAAACAAAGAGAGTCCCTTTGTTTTGACTTGATGACTTGTTGACTCAGACTGAGCAGAACAAGGGGAAGCTGAGTCCACCCCCCACCTCAGCTAGTCTGTCTTTGCAAATTGCAAACCACTTGTATGCAGATTCCATGCCCTGAAAGAGACAGGCAGGAGCCCCCCACCCCGGGACACACAGGAGGGGGTCGGGGCTCAGGCTGAGGGCACAGCACACTCTGAGACTTTTGTTGCTTTTGCTCAAGTTCCATCGGCAGCGGCACCTTCCCAGCCCAGTGGGTGGCGCTCTGCGCCTTCCAGCAAGCTGTGCCTGATGCAACGCATCTCTTGCTTCATCGGAAGAGCTGACCCTGCTTGGAATGCAGGCAATGTGTGCTCAAATGGCTTCAGCCACACATTTCCTGGGATATTCCGAGGAGCACCTAGCTTTTCTGTGAAACCTTTGGCACGCTGATCTTTATTCTCTATTAAAACTGAGCATGAGCATATATAAGTGAACACATATGCTTCCCCAGAGGTGCATCTAGGTAACTTTGTAGCCTGGACCTAAAAATAAGAGTTTTGAAGGGAGGAAGTCTACTTGCTTCTGTTTTAGCTATTTGTATACTGCTTTTCAACACAAGAAAAGTGTTGAAATACATAGAAAAGTGAGAAATAAGTAAAGATGGTTCCCTCAGGGACATTTCTTTTTGAGTAGCACACATTCATGCTGCATTTGTGCTTGCACTTATTTGGAAGGGGCTGGCTTCAGAGAGCAACTTTCTTTGAGTAGTGGCACACATTAATTCTGTGTTTTGTTTCTTGCTTGATTTTACTTTGAGGGTTCATTTTTAAAATCCACCTCTGCAGCCCATTCCTTTTCCCTTTCATGTGGGCTCCGTTGTCGTAGCCTTGGTCCCTCATACCACCAATATTAAGATTCCAGGGATGCAGTTGATTGACAAGAGTGTCACACAAACCCTCTCCAGTTGCATCATGCACTTCCAGGAAACCTAGGGAATGTTCTTCTATGTCCACAGTGCCTTCTTTGCAGGAAACAAAATGAATCATAACCATCATCTGCTCAATGTGACTGATGTCTGGAATGCAGTCCAATATTATAAAATAGTACTTTGCTTTCTAGATTGCTTACAAGATCTTTTCAGTGATGGTCTTGCCCAAAATTGCAATAATTTAATTTTGTATGTCTTTGCGCAAATAGTGGTATTTGGATTCCTGTCTCTTTTGCAAGCACATTAATTTTAAAATCTACTATCTAGGTTTACATTATACTTTATTCAGGCGACTTCGACTCCACTGTTTCTGTGGAATCTGTTAAGGTGGTGGCCAGCAATCCTCCTTGCAGTATTAGATTGGATCAGTTTCCATATGTGATGCCGGAGGACATGGACTAGCTGCTTGGGGCAGTGCGGCCTACCACTTCTTCGCTGGATCCTTGCCTGACTTAGCTGCTTCTATCTAGCCCTACTTGGCTGCTTCTATCTAGCAGGGAAATTGTTGGAGATGATTGATTTGATTGATTGATTGATTAAGTGCTGTCAAGTTGATGTCGACTCTTAGTAACCACATATAGATTCTCTCCAGGATGATCTATCTTCAACATGGCCTTTAAGGTCTCTCAGTGGTGCATTCATTGTTGTCGTAATCGAGTCCATCCACCTTGCTGCTGGTCATCCTCTTCTTCTCTTTCCTTCAACCGTTCCCAGCATTATGGACTTCTCAAGGGATCTGGACTTTGCATAATGTGTCCAAAGTATGATAGTTTGAGCCTGGTCATTTGTGCCTTGAATGAAAATTCTGGATTGATTCGTTCTAGGATCCATTGGTTTGTTTTCCTGGCTGTCCATGGTATCTTCTCCAACACCAAAGTTCAAAAGCTTCAGTGCTTTTTCTAGCTTGCTTCTTCAAAGTCCAGCTTTCGCATCCAGAGTGTCACGGGGAAAACCATTGTCCGAACAATTAAATCAATTAAAATACCTGGGGGTAATTTTTCAATATAATGCTGGGAAATCAGCACATATTAGTATGCTCACAGATTCGGCAAAACGCAGCACAGCAGCAATCTTAAGATTTTTCAGAACTCAGGGTGCAGGCTACATACCAGCTGCCTTAAAGCTTTATACCGCAAAGGTCATTCCGCAATTATTGTATGGCATACAACTAGGTCCATACTCAAGGTTTGACACTTTGGAAAGAACTCAATCAGGGTTCTTGAGGAATTTATTTGGTACACCAAAATGTACAGCAAATGTGACTTTAAGGACAGAGACTGGTTTCATAAAAATTGAATCTCGGGCCTCGCTTTTGATTATTTATTTCTGGTTGAAAATACATCTGCGACCAGTTGGTTTAATTCCTGAGTTTCTTTCAGTTAGTCCCCAGCCATTATGGTGTACTACAGTAAGTACGAAGCTCACCTCTCTAGGCTTAGACCCAGCCCAACTGCTGGAATTGGGTCTAGTGAACGCGAAAAGAGTAGTGAGACAACGCTTTGTTGATATTGAGATCCAAGAAAACTGGGCTGCGCTTCCAGAGTTTGATAGAGCTATAAGAACTAAAATGGATCTTTTCCCCGCAAAATATCTGTCGACAATGACTTTCTCTAAGTTTCGATGGATATTCACAAGAGTAAGGGTTAATTCCTTTCCATCCGCACTTCTAGCTGGGAGGTTTCAAGGTGTGCCTTTAGAAGAATGACACTGCCGTTGTGGGTCAGGAGATACAGAAACTGTCGCACATATCCTTCTCCACTGTAATCTCCATTTGTATCCCAGGGAAGGCCTTATTGCTCCTCTAATATGTAAACTGGCAGATCAATCTGATGCTAACCTTGTAAAACATCTGCTTTCAGACAAAGATGCTTTAATTTCTATTCCTGTAGATAAGTTTAGTTATATTGCTTTTAAAAGGTATAATGGGATATCACCCCAATCATAAACTGTATATATGTATATACATATTTTAATGTTTACTGGTTTTTACTCTCTGTTTGGTCAATGACTGTAAATAAAATTACATTACACATTACATTACGAAGGAGAAAGTATACAGCCTTGTCTTACTCCTTTGTCAATCTGGAACAAGTCTGTTTCACCATGTTCCGTCTGGACTGTGGCTTCCTGTACTGTGGATAGGTTTCTCATGAGAACAATGAGGTGTTCTGGGACACCCATTTTCCTAGGATATTCTACAACTTCATGGTCAATGCAATCAAAGGCTTTTCTGTAGTCAATAAAGCACATGTTGACTTATTTCTGGTGTTCTTTGACTTTCTCAATGATCTAGCATGCATCAGCAAAGATATCTCTTGTTCCTCAGTATTTTCTGAAACCAGCTTGAACATCCAGCATTTCCCTTCCACATAAGGCTCTAATCTGCATTGAATGATCCTGAGCATTATTTTGCGAGATGTGAAATTAAGGATATTGTGCGATGATTTGTGCAATCTGTTAAGTCTCCTTTCTTTGGTAAGGGTTTGTAGATTGACCTCTTCCAATCTGTTGGCCACTGTGTCATTCTCCAAATTTGCTGGCATAGTTTGGTTAGAGCCTTGACTGATTCTTCTTCTGTTACCTGCCATATTTCTGTAGCTATTCCATCAATTCCTGTAGCCTTCTGACTTGGTAATGACCGGAGTGCTAATCTAACTTCATATTCCTGTACTAGAGGTTCTTGCAAATAGGAATATCTTCTAGAGCAGGGATTCTCAACGTTGGGTCCCCAGATGTTTTTGGACTTCAGCTCCCAGAATCCCCAACCAAAGGGCACTGGGACTGGAGATTATGGAGTCCAAAAACATCTGGGGACCCAACGTTGAGAATCCCTGTTCCAGAGTATCTTGGATGTTGGTGTCCCTGCTGTACAGATTTTCAGTATACTCCTTCCAACTCTGTTTGATCTTCTCTGAATCAGTTACTATCTGTCCTTTGGCATTTCTTAACATACCAATACAAGGTTGGAATTTGGAACCTCCCTCTGAGTTCAGGGATCTTTTGGAAAACTTGCCTTATTTTTCCATGTCTATTTCCTTCCTCGAGGTCTTTGCAAATGCCACTGTAGTACTGTTCTTTGTCTTTTCTAACAGCTTTCTGAAATTCCCTTTTAAATTAATTAATGAGGTCTTTATCTTTCTTGACTTTGGCTTCTCTCCTCTTCTTGGCAATTTCCACCGTCTGTTCTGACATCCATTTTGCTTTCTTCTGTTTCTTGGTCTTTGGCAGTCTCTTTTCACATTTGTCCTTCAACTTCTTTGATTTCATTCCACAGTTCCTCTGATCCAACATCAAGTCCCCAAAGGACCTCCCCCAGGGGAGTGGCAGAGATGCTTTGTTTGGACATGGAGATGTTAAAAATCATGGGGGCCAAAACAGAATTTTATGGGACCCTGTTTGTCAAAGACTATGGCTTTTGAGCAGCCTTGAAGAAACCGCTGCCAGTCTGTGTAGACAATACTAAGCTAGATGGAACAATGGTCTGACTCAGAATAAGGCAGCTTCCAATGTTTCTAAGAGTGGTGGAAATGTATTTGGAAACTAAATCCAATGTGCAGCACATACTAGGTCTGATGTTTAGAACTTAGCAGCTGATTTTAAACAATGCAGACTTCAGATGAACCACTAAATCATGTTATATTAGCTGTTCTGATCCGGAGCCTGTGGATTGTTATGTGCAAGTTAGCTCAGTACATTAATATTTTCATATATGTTTTTGAATTAGAACCCCAGTCCTTTACTATGATTCTTGTTGACTAAATAATGGGGTTGCAAGGGAGGGGGAGAGAGAGAGAGACAGAATAAGACAAAAAGAGGCCATAGATTAAGATATAAGATAATGAAAAATGCAACTCACCACAGTTGGGAATCCTAGGACCAGGTGACCTGTATTTCTGCTCAGCCTGCTGCTGTCTAGGAGCTACATTCTTAAGACCCATGTCTGCTGGCTTATCTGAAATGCACCTGCGGGTTAGGCTGATCAGCTCTTCATCCCACTGCAAGTAGCAGGGGGCCTCGCAGCTCCTCATTAAGCGAGCCTCCATAGCCAGCTTGTCCACAACCTAGGTGAGAAGATGTACATTTTAAAGTTCTCAGCACAGAGAACATGTAGTGAATGGAATGGATTTTTTGTATATATTAAATCAGCATTGGCAATATACTTTGCATATGTCAGGAAACAAAACATGGCTCAATGCTTTTTTAATCATTAGTGCAAAACAAAGCAGCTCAGCTTTAGCAACACTGACTGCTGTTCTGCCTTTTTGCTGAAATGTTCACCGCTTATTACAAAACCTAAAAAGGGAACACACACACACACACACACACACGGAATGAATAAGAACATATTGGCATTGAAAGTAACACACTACATAGCACATAACAGGCAGAAACAAATTCTGAGTCCCTTCTGAATAAAGTGCTGCCCAAGCTTTGCCCTGGTGTCTCTGCTCCAGAGCGAATGGGTGGACAGGGAAAGGTCCAGTCCTGTGGACCAGAAATGTGCAAATCATATGGAGCAGCAGGCAGTTCTTGAGGGACCTCCAGGTACAAACATACACACGGAATGAAGAGGAACACATCACTTAGACCTGATAGCAATTTCCGCTGCTTACATTATCCAGCTGGGATATGCCACCTATCACACACACACACACACACACACACACACACACACACACACACACACACACCGGGACCACATTGCAAACCCTCAGCCTCTCATTGCCCTGCTCTGACTAACAGCTGCTCTCAGGAAAAGCTCTTTTCCTAGCTACCCAGGATCCCTGGTCTTCCTCTTACCAACCCTGTCTGCTGTTCCTTTGCACAGGAAGCCCATGGAGACTCCAAGAGAGTCTCCAAAGTAAACCAAGATCACAGAATTCTGTGGCTTCTTGTGACATCATGACCTGATCAGTCAGTGACGACAGCTGCTCTAGTCTAAATCCACACTCAGGTTGTTCACATGACCGGCCCTACAGGGACAAGGCAAACTTACGTAGGGCTGGTCATGTGCAGCGCCAGAATCACTCCTGATCCCGGTGATCCATCCCCAGGCAGCCCTGCTTTTACCCAGGCTAAAAGTGAGGTAGCAGGATGTGTACTTGCCTTCTACCTCATACCCGGGTGGTGTGGTCGCTCAGGATGATGGCAGCCATCCTTTCCACAGAGCGGGGGGGGGGGGGCGGCGCATGGAGTGGAACAGCATCGGGAACTTCCTCAATGCACTGCGCTGTTCGCATAGTGCATTGTGGGATTCCTGGCAGCAGCGAAGTAGTCGTAAATTCCTAGGTGTAGCCTCACCCACCGAAACAGCGGCCAGAGGACTCCCTTTAGAAGGAAGCAGTGCATTTCAGTGGGCATTCCCTGCCATTTGATTGAGGACACTAACCCACCAGAGCACTTGCATGCTGACGGTACTTGCTTTAATCAGGTAGCGCTAGGAAAGACTCCTGCCTGAAACCATGAAGAGCTGCTGCCAGTCAGTGGGGCCCAGGGTCTGACTCCAGGAAGGCAGCTCCCTCTGTTCCTAAGATAGGTAGCATGCTAATCAATGGTTGGAAGAGCAAGAGCATCACACTAGCCCTATGTCGAAAGCCAAGGGCTTTGCATCCCTGCTGAGACCCCAGATGGGGGAACGTGCCCTCCCTGCAGCACTACACCACTGCCTGGCAGCCTGGTTTCTTTCTCTCCCCACCGCCCGGCCACTCCAGCTCACCTCGCCACTCGCCCCAGTGCTAGCACAATACAACGTAAATAGATTTTTTTTAAAAATATGATTTGCTTGTTAGTTTCTCAGAATGGGAGAAAGATGTAGGCTAGATGGGATAGTGCCAATCCTTGATTAATACCAGCTCATTTTAAGATTCACACCAAGAATCCTCCCCTGCCCCCCACCGCTCTGTCCACCAGAGCCCAATTTTCCTTCTGTTAGGATGGGCTCCACCAAGGCTTTCACTCACAGCCACCGGATGGGTACTCAGATCTTGCAGCTGGTGACGTGACAGGCTCTCACTCCTCAGAATCAGGAAGATTGGGCCTCTGGGGGTTCGCCTGCCCCTCTTTGTATCTCTTCGCACAAAAGTGTTCTTGCTGGGCTTCTCTACAGGCTCCTGGCACAGCTTCTTCGGGTAGGGCTCCACTGCTTCCCCAGCCACCTTGAACACTTGACAACCCAAGTGAATTTCAGCTCCTTATACTACTGCTTATACTACTTATACTACTTCCTTATACTACTGCTTCCCTGGCACCACATGTTCTCTTTCCCCCTGGCTCCACAGTAGCTGAATGGTCATTACAGCCCTGAATTCAGCTGGTGACTGGACTCTGTGGTCCTGCACGGTCTGCTAACTGACCCAATGACCACTCAGGTTCAGCATCTTCACCCATTTTCATTGGATCAGTATGGGTCCCTAACAGTTACATAGTGTGATGAGGTAGGCAAACCACCTCATAATCAGGTACCTACACATACACATATAGTACACATACCTTTGATTCTGATGTTGATCTTATTATAACTGGCACAAATTCTCATTTGGCCTACTTTCTTTCAGACCAGAACTACAAGAGCTGCCCAGGTCTCTGGAATGCGGAAGTTGAATTTCTGGAAGTTGAATTTTACCTCTAGCCTCCATTGCTGCATCTTTTGCTCAAATTCACACTGAAAATGAATGGGGAAAATGGGGGTCCTTGCTTGATCAGGCTGTCATCTCCCATACTGATGTTGTGTTGGGCTAACCAAGTGCAGCCTATGTCATTCTCACCACAACTGAGGACATCTGAAGACAATAGCAGAACCTCTTGAGCTGCCTGTATGTGCTCCAGCTTCAAACTGCCTTGATTTAAGACAAATATCTTCCAGCTTTGACGCATTCCAGGGGCTACTGGCCTTGGGCCTCCCTTCAGACAATCTCAGCAGGTTGGCATAGATTGAATTCTTCAAGCCAGAATTCTCTTGCAAGGTAAACACTACGGATGCAAATGCTTCATACCAGGGGCGTAACAAGGCTGGAGTGGGCCCAGAGACAAAATTTGAAAATGGGCCCCTCGCTGATGCACACAATATATAGTCATGTGACTTGCCTCATGTGACTTGCCTCTGGGGGCCCCCCCGAGGCGTGGGGGCCCCCAGACAGCCGCCTCCCCTTGCCTAATGCAACGCAATTCGGGTCAAGTCTGTAGCTGACTTTCTTGGGCAAACAATGAGTTAAAGGAGAAGGCGACTCGAATATTCTAGTCTCTTCATTTTTGCTGAATGCCTTAGATCTATGGCCATCATTAGGCAGACTCTGTTGCAACAACTCCCTTGAAATAACATCCATTTTAGATTCTAAGCGTGAGGCCATCAGAATTATATAATGCTATGTGGCTGCAGTAAGAGAGCAAAATTGTGAAAGAAGAAAGTTCTGGTCAGGTAATTTTCCCTTAGTTTGTATTTCAGGGAAAGTTTCCTCAAGGGAATGTATTACCTCTTCCTGGTGATCCTCCTGCAAATCCTCCTGGTCAGCCAATAAATCCAAATGATTATAAAGAGGTATGGTTGGTTTGTCCTTTGAAGGAATTAGAAAGGCATCCAACTTCTGTTGTTTAGAGGAGCATTCCGTAGGATGGTCTGGGGGAGAGGAAGGGGAAAGAGCCGCTCACGTTCTTTTCTTCTTGGTCATTATAACTTGTAATCAGCAAAGCTTTAACAGGGAGGCAGTCAAAATACAGTCTATCTTCCAGGCCGGAGATAAAATACCAATAAAAAGCCCAGAAGATTTAAAAAAGATTCAAAATAGGTGGAGGCTGAAGGAGCTTAATAGAAACACAACCGCTCCGGTAGAAAGCACCAGCGGAAGTCCCTTGCCTAATGGTAGTTACGCCCCTGCTTCATACCAATGACTGCCCCTTCTTACAGCACCTGCGGGTCTGTCCGTAGGTTGGCTATAGGCACCAGAACTTCACTTCTTTTCCTCTTGAGCATCACGGATCCCACAAGGCATGCTAGCCAGTTGGCAAGCTTCAGTTCAAACAGACCATCCTGATCTTTCCAGTTTCTGCCCCGCAGTCAGCCTCAAATAACCATCTCACTTCTGGAAAGTGCAACAACATTACTCTTCACTTCAACTTCGTAAACTGATTGTAACGTTCCGCGTTCCACAGACCAGAAGCTTTGCTCCATTAGCTACTGGAACTATCAGTCCACAGGGTATGAAATGCCTCTCATGTTCTTTGTTAACTTGCTCCCAAAACTGGCTATGAACAATTGATACCTGTGCACCGGAGTCCAGCAGAAACTGGTACTGTACAACTTGCAGATTTCCTTCCAAAAAGTATCCCAGGCCTTCCGCCTCAGCAATTAACATTTCATTGTTTGAGCCAGCATCCGTCTTGGCAGTGGATTGGCCCCCATCCACTGCCTTCCTTAGTTTCCCTGTTTTGGATCTCCTCTGTGCAGATAATATTTCCAAGGAAAATGACATGGGCTTCCACAGTTTCTGCATCCTTTACTTACTTTCTTACAAAGGGTTGATCCCTTTGATTTAGCCTACGTGCTCCATTCATTCTTGCTTTGAAGTTAAACATGAACCACCTTTTTTAGCCTATGAAGTTCACTACAGATATCTCGGGGGGGGGCCTGCCATCACTTGCATATTCAACTGCTCATCAGAAACGACTCTTGTTTCCTTGATTGTGTGAACATGCCCTTTGGTTTCCAGAGCCTGGAATTTTTTTGTTTCCAGTTTTCTAGCCTTCCAGTTCTGGGGCCAATTTGATGGCATTAGCCCAATGCCAAGACCGTCCTAACTGGAACTGGAGGTGCATTTCTCCTTTGAAGGCATTGTTAGCGATCTGGCCTCTAGCCATCAGATCTTGCACCTCTGCACTAGTTCCAGGGAAAGCTTTCACCGCTAACTCTCTGAGGGCAATGCCAAGTGCTTGCAATGATTCTGCAGGGCCTTTCTTATAATGAAGGAAAAACTGCTCCGTCCCAATCTGCATACCCACTAGGTCCCAGAGAAGTTCTTAATGCTTTCATCACTTGCATATAATATGTCGTATGTCTCTGCTGAGCCCACAATACTCTCTCCTGGCCTTTCCCATAAGTAACAGACTCAGGTGCTTTAAGTTAAGGCAGGGACTCTCAAACTTAGGTCTCCAGGGCATTTTCCGGATGAGATTTGCAATGCTTAAAGTGTTGCAAAGTGTAATGGAATGAGGCAGCAGTTTGAAACCACAAGCGCAGCGATTCTCAGGCAGTAAGATATGCAATGTGACAAGGTTTTGCCCGTCCATACTGCCCATCACTGCAGCAGTTTTTCCAGGCAGGGAGCTTCCATATTCCACCTCTGGAACACATCCACTGGCCCCTCATCCTCCCCAATTTTGGGCCAAAGGGGTTGCAGAGGGAGAGGGGGATTGCTGACATGATGGAACTTAAAGAAAAAATAAATCTCGGTGCACTTGTGCAAATCCGCCAGTAGGGGGACACACCCGTCCAAAACAATTCCTTTTGTCATAGCAGGCTTGTGTAAGGCAAGCAGGGGTTTAAAAAAAAATTAATCCAATGGTGATGGAGAAGGGAAGATGCGGAGGGGAGGGGAGGGGAGGACGAGCAATCTGAAGACGCGGGGCGGGGGAGCGGGCTGCCCATGAGAAGGTCTGCTCTCTGTGCCCCACCCCACCCCCCCACCCCCACACAAGCAAGAGCAGTGGCTCTTCTCGGACTAGCAGTCCTGGGCTTTCCCTAACCTGGGCTGTCTCCACCGCCACCACTTCCACTCCCCATCAGTGCAGGGCTGGCAGAGGGGCTCCAGAAAAGCAGCGGATTCGCAAGAGGGAGGAGGGGCCGCGAAAGGGAGGGCAGGTAGGCCCCCCCACCCACACACCCAAAGAGCCCTCTGGAAGGAGAGCAAAATCAGTCTGGTAAAATTATTTCATGGATGGATCGGAGAGGGGCTGCAAAATCAACCAATTCTCACACAGCTAGATTTAGTTCGATGGGCTTCCTCTTCAGAAAAGTGCCACTCTTTTGGCAGGGAAGGAGGTGGAAGGGAGCCTCTTGCCCACCACCCCCATCAAAAGCAGTGTGTGCCCCCTCCCTTTCCCCACCATAAAATAAAATAAAATAAAAATAACTGTCCACACTGCAAAATCCTGCAAGCATAAATAACGTGACAAGCCTCCCTACAATGGAAAAATACAGCTACTTTCCTGCAAAACATTTGCCACGTTATAGGGCAATTACGAAACAATTAAATCTGAAACAGGGCATGGGAAATATGAACGGTACCCTGCTGACAACATAACGACACTGATGTCGTGACACGGGCAAAATGGAGGGGCACTTTCTGAACACGTAGCGAAACTGTTACAGCGCATAATCTGGAAAATGCCCGGATGTTGGTGGACTACAATCCCATCATCCTCAGTCACAATGACCAGCATGATGGGTGCTGTAGTCCAACCACACGTGGAGACCCAGGTTTGAGAGCCCCTGACTTCAGGCTTTCATCCCAACCATTTAACTCACCTGCTGTTCCATGCTCCTCTGACCAAACACCCTTCTTTTTCTCCACTGCATGGCATAGGATTAAATAGTTGATTAAATGTATACCTCGTCATTCATTTTGTATTCTGTATAACAACCATTAATTTATACTGTCCTTCCTAATGGAGCAGCGGGGAAATGCTTGACTAACAAGCAAAAGGTTGCCGGTTCAAATCCCTGCTGGTAGTATATTGGGCAGCATTGATATAGGAAGATGCCGAAAGGCATCATCTCACACTGCGCGGGAGATGACAATGGTAAACCCCTCCTGTATTCTACCAAAAGAAAACCAAAGGGCTCTGGGGGTGCCAGGAGTCAAAATTGACTTGACAGCACCCTTTACGTTTACCTTCTAGACCAGTGCAGGGGCGTAACAATAATAGGGCAAGGGGAGACCGTTGTCTGGGGGCTCACTGCCTTGGGGGGCCCCCCAGAGGCAAGCCACATGACTGACTCCCCCAGCCACACACCTGCCCAGGCTTCCTTCAGTTGTGTTCATCCTCCAAAATTGATGAGGGTGCTAAGACCTGGAGCTACCAGAACAGCATGTCTTTCTCTAGTAATATCCTATGTGCCACATTAGAACATCATCCTAAGTTATTTTTTAAAAGGTTTTGCAAATTGTGGATGATGCAAGTCATTTAATGGTACTAGAGAAAGTCAGGCTGTTCTGTTGACTATATATTACCCTTACCCTTAGCCTTGAAGCCTGGGTCACTGGTTCTCATTTAGTTTGTTATCTAGACCCGTTACCGTTGCCCCAGATCCCACTCTGCCCCACGGCAGCCAATCTGTGACGGGCCCTGGGGGTGCCAGCAGTCAGTGGGATCTACCAAATGAGGCCAGAGAACCTAAATTAATGGGCAAGAGCAAGAAGCCGGTTCAAGGTAAATCAAACATCAGTGGCCCTAAAGACACATTTCAAACACAACAAACAGTGACCATTGCACTAGGTAAGACCCCCCCCCCCAGATCCCGATCTCCAGAGGTGTCCCTCCCCACAGAGCCCCCTCACCGCTCCCGTCATCATTGCCTGGCCCTCAGCACTGCTCTCTGCCTTCAGGATCTGTCGCAGCAGGACCGTCTCCTCAGGAAAGTCTCCGTCCTTCCAGCCTTGGTCTCTCCTCCTCCTCCTCCTCCTCCTCCTCCTACTACCCCCGGGGCTCTTCCTCCCCCCTCTTCTCTCTTCCAACTTCTCACTCACCAGCAGCTCCAGCAACAGTTCTATTGGACGACTGGCCTGGTTACCTAGGCGACCTCCCTCCCTCCCTCCCTGCCCACCTGGTTACCTAGGCGACCTCCCTCCCTCCCTGCCCACCTGGTTACCTAGGCGACCTCCCTCCTCCCTCCCTGCCCACCCCCACCCCATGGCCTCCTCTTAGACATTGCCTGTGATGGCGTTTTTCACACTCGGGGCTACAGAATCACCCTGGGCAATCCGTGGCAACTCCACCGTGGAGCCTTAATGCCTTCTTTTGCAAAAGTGCGTCCCCCAAATTTGGAAAGGATCCACCGCCCTCCCCCCAGCTGCTCCCTACAAGAGACACCCTTTTGCTGAGTTAGGAAGACGTAACTCTCATAGTAGCGCCTGGAGGGGAGGTGACTCACCACCACAAACCAGCACCCCTCTCGCCAGACTCCTCAGACCCTTCCTGCCACCAGCTGTCCCCCGAAATGGCTTGGGGGAAAGGCTGCTTGCTGGCTTCGGCCTGGTCACAGGCAGGGACAAGGTGCAGGGCCCAGCCCGCAACCAGAGGCACTCCACTGGTTCTGCTTCAGCCTAGAGTCTGCCTCTCCCTGCACTCTAGAGTGATGTCTCTGTGATGCTGGGTCCTTGCTAGGCCTTGTTTCTGGGTCCCCATTTGTGTCATATTTCATTCCCTGCAAAAAGGAAGCAAACCAGCAATTCAGAAGACACCTGGCCATTCCCTCTTTCCTAGGAATATCAGTTATGCGACACATTGGAATATACCCATTTGAGCAATGTCAATGTATTCACCTCTTATTTTGTTATTTCCGATTTCCAAGTTAACATGTACACACGTTGGCTAATTCCACACAAACTGCTGAGTCTGAAATTGCCACCCTTTGTTCACTCTTTTTCCAGACAGTAGCATTGCAGCCTTTTGCATTCCAAGGTGTTCAGTGTTTCCTTCTTGTTTTTGTCCAGACATGATTTGTGGTGACTTTTCAAATGTTTCATTGCAATTGCTGCTCTGTTGCACCTAAATGCAATTGGATGGTGGCTTTCAGATGCAAACCACTGTTTTAATTCTGCTGCCAGATATCTGCAGAAAACCACTCAAGAGGTCCTGGGCGGAAGCAACCACAATCAAGAGAGAAATTGACCTATCAGAGGCAGCATTTGATCAATTGTTGCTTGGTTTATTACTCAAAGCAACTCTTTGAAGAAAAAGAAATTCTGGAGTAACTCCCATCATAACGTGGGGATTTCTTGCTAATAAGCAGTCTTGATCCAGTGCCCAGTTCCCCCAACAGTGTTACTGTTGAAATGAGCAGCAGCAGCTGCTGCAGGGTGCTATAGGGAGCCACAACGGAAGCACAGTCTCTGCCCTGAAGAGGTACACAGGAGAAACATTTGGAAAGAAAGAAGGAGGGAAAAATAAGGGGGAAGAGGACAGAGGCACTCTTCCCCCTGGACTTCTGGGTAGAAGCCCAGGGAATCCACACCCCCTGGGGGCCCCAAATCCTCCTTAGTCTGTCCCAGGGGATGTGGTTGCCTTGCAGACAGCCCAGACTCTGCCAGGTGGCCAAGCATGACCTCCGCTTTAGAGACAGAGCGGAAGTGGGGAAAGACATATGTAAGATGGGAATATATTAAATTGCATGTTGAAATGATTCTGCTAATGCATAAACATTGATTGATTGATTGATTGATTGAGTGCCGTCAAGTCGGTATCGACTCTTAGCGACCACATAGATACTCTCCAGGATGATCTGTCTTCAACATGGCCTTTAAGGTCTCTCAGTGGTGCATTCATTGTTGTCATAATCGAGTCCATCCACCTTGCTGCTGGTCATCCTCTTCTTCTCTTTCCTTCAACTTTTCCCAGCATTATGGACTTCTCAAGGGAGCTGGATCTTTGCATAATGTGTCCGTAGTATGATAGTTTTGCATAAACCTGTTTTATATTATTACATTCTTGTGAGTTCCGTTGCTGATTCTTTATTTTATACATTTATATCCCGCTCTTCCTCTGAGGGGCTCAGAACAGTCCACATGGTTATTTTTTTATTCTCACAACAACCCTGTGAGGTAGATTAGGTGGAAAGATACATGATTGGCCCACAGAGTCACCCAGTGAGTTTCATGGGTGAATGGGAATTGGAACTTGGGTATTCCCATTCTTAGTCCAACACTCTAACCACTACGCAATGCTGTTTGTACCCTCATGAACCCACATGTTAAAAATACTGCATGTGTCACAGTGTGTGTGTGTGTGTGTGTGTGCGCGTGCGTGAAGGGGGATGATGCTTAATTTGCAATGGGTGGGGGTGGGGTAGGTCTCCAAAGGCCTTTAGGTCCAGGCTACAAAGTTACCTAGATGCACCTCTGGGGAAGAACAGGTATTCACTTACATATGCTCATGCTCAGTTGTAGTAACTAGAAAAGCTAGTTGCTCCTCGGAATATCCCAGGAAATGTGTGGCTGAAGCCATTTGAGCACACATTACCTGCATTCCAAGCAGGGGCAGCTCTTCCGATGAAGCAAGAGATGCGTTGCATTAGGCACAGCTTGCTGGAAGGCGCAGAGCGCCACCCACTGGGCTGGGAAGGTGCCGCTGCCGATGGAACTTGAAGAAAAGCAGCAACAGTCTCAGAGTGTGCTGTGCCCTCAGCCTGAGCCCGACCCCCTCCTGTGTGTGTCTCGTGGGGCCTGCCTGTCTCATTCAGGGCAGGGAATCTGCATACAAGTGGATTGCAATTTGCAAAGATAGACAGACTAGCTGAGGTGGGGGGTGAACTCGGCTTCCCTTTGTTCTGCTCAGTCTGAGTCAACAAGTCATCAAGTCAAAACAAAGGGACTCTCTTTGTTTTGCAAAGAGACTCTCAAACAAACTAGACCACAGCCAGTAGAAAGAGGCTCTCCTCCTCCCCTTGCTTGCTCTCTGGGCTAGACTCTCTGTACATGCACATAGTCACTCCTCACCTCATGGGTGAGGCTCTTCAGATCAGAGTGAGGAGAAAGGAGACATGGGGAGCAAGACCACAGGCACAGTCTCATTTCAAAGAGGAAGCATCCTTTAGCATTCCTATTTCAAAAACAGTAAGCAAAAATGGAGGGGTGCAAATGGGGGATGTTTTGTGAAATGGGGAGATACCGGGCATGGAATCACTCTGTGTCTGTGATTCTGGAGATGGCAGAGTACTGAATGCAAAAAATGCAGTGCATGTAGAATCCAGGGCAAAAATGCAATAATGCAGTATGATTTAGTTGCTTAATGCAGTATAATGTTAAATTTAATTTTCAGCATGATTATTTTGAGTAAATTGAGTAGAATTTACAGGCATAGGTAGGGACTATTTTTGAAAGGGTGAAAATAAGGAGCAAGGACTACTTGAGTGTTTTGCCTGCTTAATCATGAATATGTGCACAAAATTGAGATTAATCGGCACAAAGAAAAAAGCCTGTGAGTGATCTTGTGTAAGTTTCAATGATGAGATAGAGGGGAGTAAGAAGGATTTTGTGAAGGTGGTTGTTCATGCTGGCCAGTGAATTGCTGTGAAATGAATACCTTACTTATATGTTACACCTTAGTTTAAAGAATATACATACGGATCTCTCTCACCCACACTCTCACACACACACTCAGTCTTCATTCAGTTCTGGACATGTAAAGGTAAAGTGTGCTATTGAGTTGGTTTCTTCTCCTGGTGACCACAGAGCCATGTGGTTGTCTTAAGTAGAATACAGGAGGGGTTTACCATTGCCATCTCCTGCGCTGTATGAGATGATGCCTTTCTCCATCTTCCATGTAGCATATGTATCAATGTGGTGTAGTGGTTAGAGTGCTGGACTAGGACTGGGGAGACCCGGGTTCAAATCCCCATTCAGCCATGAAACTAGCTGGGTGACTCTGGGCCAGTCATTGCTCTTTCAGCCTAACCTACTTCACAGGGTTGTTGTGAAAGAGAAACTTAAGTATGTAGTACACCGCTGTGGGCTCCTTGGAGGAAAAGCAGGATATAAATGTAATAATAATCTGTAAGGGACAGAGGAGCCATTAGATTTCATAACCCCATGAGAAATGAACCTGTTCTTCTATATGCCATAAATAATATAGCTTGAGGGGCAGATACTTTTCTCTTCTCAGCTATCCTGGAGACCTTACTTCTTGTAAAGTCAGAGCCAGAGGTGGGGGGCTGGAGGTGAGATATAATGTTTTTGTGTGCCACACTGTGCATGGCCCATTATTTGCGTGTAGGAACATAGGAAGATAGGAAGCTGCCATATACTGAGTCAGACCATTGGTCTATGTAGCTCAGTATCGTCTGCACAGACTGGCAGCAGCTTCTCCAAGGTTGCAGGCAGGAATCTCTCTCAGCCCTACCTTTCGAGAAGCCAGGGAGGGAACTTGAAACCTTCTGCTTTTCCCAGAGCAGCTTCATCCCCTGAGGGGAATCTCTTCCAGTGCTCACACATCAAGTGTCCCATTCATATGCAACCAGGGCGGAGCCTGCTTAGTTAAAGGGACAAGTCATGCTTGCCACATCAAGTGTCCCAGCTCTCCTTCTGTTGTATCAGTTTGAATCTGTAACTGACATTTCCATCAGTTCCCCCTAATTGTCCTTTCAAGTGGCAATCACAGAAGCTGATGACAAAGGTGTGCTATCCCTTTAAATGCCACAGGCCTTGGAAGGTTCTAAGCCAGGCCTGCCTTCTGACAACTGGGATGGATTCTTCAGCCTTGAATTTTTCAAACAGGCTTGGCTGCTGTTCCCTGATGGCTTGCTTGAATTCTTGCAGTCCTCAATCTGGTCTCTCTCTCTTTATTTTATTTTATTTTATTTATTTGTCAGATTTATATTCCGCCCTTCCAAAATGGTTCAGGGCGGTTCACAACATGATAAACAAACAATTAAAATCAAACTGATGTGAATACCATTTCGTCCCTGGGTCCGCCTTTTAGCCTATCAAACAGACTCAGTGGGATCAATTAGAGGCAATTTTATTTGCTGCTGCAGCCAGCAGGTAAATCAATGGGCTATTGCTCTGCATGGAGATACCAATTGGTTATAGGTGCATCTTACATTTATACAGACAATCTGAATGATGCTGACACCCTAGACATAGTACACTTGGCAACAAAATGGTGGACTAAGTATCTAGTACGCATGCGAATGATTCATTGTTCATCTGGTGATCACCCCTTATTTGGTTACATCCTGTTTTCTAAACTGTCCTGTGAGAATCAAGTTTCTTTTGATACATTTTAGTGGAGAGAGATAATGGCGTTGATCATGTGAGGCCGTGTCCTTGAGCTGGCCTGAGCTGGGCTGGGGTTACTTTAAGTTAGAGTGAGGTATTCTAAGTAAAATGGAGTTACTTTGGTTTTCTAAAACACATCAATCCCCCCCTTAAACACTGCATCATCCTGAATCTTCAGGATGCCTTAATTAAGTTTTGTAAAGGTACAACTATATGTATGGGTCTTACATTATGGCAAGGTTGAAAGGTTCTCATAAACATTTGGATTAAAGCTAGAATGCATTGTAAGCAGCAACATGTGATTATCAATACAAGAGAATACATGCTATAACTAGAATTATCTTCTGTGCCTATAAATCAATAGGCTCTCCATATTAGTTAATGAAAGTTCTAACTGTTTGGAAATATTAATAATAGCTCCTTTTTAACACATAAACTCTTAGATGGAACTCTGTGTTTCGTGTGGCTAAAGGGTTTGGGACACATGTGGTTTTGGGATGCCTTAAACATTTGTGATGCATTAAGCATAGTTTTTACAGAAATGGTATGTGCTATGGCAGGCACATTGCATACAATATTCTAGAGCTACAAACATAATTATATAATTCTATACATCACACACACATATCCTTAACCACCCATATCTGGCATGATTTGATATATATATAAAATTTTTACACATAACAGCAAAGTGTACATATAAAGATCATACAACTTATAGCAAGCAACATGATTTTAAACCATCTTTATCCCAAATAAAGTATAAATAACAGTCTTGCATTGTGGAACCAGATGCTTCTGGTGATTAATGGGTTATCAGCTTGTGGAAAGCAATAGCAATGACAAGTCATGTATAATCACACTGATTAATACAAGTGTCTATAAAATTGTAGGTAAAGCTTGGGCCAGCTTAATGTCTTAGAGCATAAAGGGATCAGTAACTTGGGGATAGGTGCAGACTTGCAGGTAAATGCTCTGGTTGAAACAATGAGATGATTGGCACAATATATAAGTGAAACAATAAGGAAATGACTGGAGACAGCAAGGTTTTCAACATAATGATAGCACATAGTCACTACAAGAAAGTAATATAAGAAAGTGGTGCAAATCATCAACTCCCACCCCCCTTAGTGTCCTCTAAAGTCTGTCATGGCCAAAAAGGAAGCCATGGAGAGCTTTAGAATTCAAAATCTAAAAGTCCTTGGTAAGGAAAAATATATTTTAGTCCTTCAGTTGAGAACCAAATGCTTTTGTAAAACGTTGCAGGATTTTGGCTATCCTGATCCGTGTTGTTTTGGCTTGTTTGGCTAGTGTCCACAGACAAGCTCAAATGTTCATGTGTTTGGGAGCCTTGACTCCCTCCCCTTGTGGGCAATCTGAAATAGTGTCTTTGGCAGAAATTGAAATAGTGTCTTTGGCAAGGTATCTTACCCAGGTAGGATGGTTCCAGGGCTTTACAGCTTAGGGAAATGCTGTTGCATGTATGACTCCAGAGAAAAGTGAACAAATTGGCTTGCTTGTTTGTTGTCTATTCCTCTCCTACAGCACTTAGGAGCAGGAAGATGAACTTCTGTGCCTTAGGCCTTCTTCCTCGAACACAGGACAGGGTAGTAGATGGACGTTCTGTCACCATTGGGTTGGACTGGAAATGCAGATAGGCACTGCCCTCCGGTAGCTGCTGCTGCTGATGGTTAGTTTTCCTGGGTCACTCTTGATGGAGACTCCCTTGGGATCACATTCTGGCGATGGATCCAGGTATTCCTTCGATCTGGGGAGGACCAATCCTTCTTTGGCAAGACAATTCAAGGCACTGTTGGTTGCAAACCTGTTTACCTGAGAGAAAGACGGGCAAGTGAGTTGCCAATTCCCTCCCCCCCATGTAGGGACAGCATCCTGAGACTAAGTCTCTGGGTGCCAACCGTTAGCACAAAAGGAAAAGTCAAGTTTTCAAGGCAAATAATACAAAGGATGGACAAAACCTGAGGCTAATTTCAATTTGGTCTTTTGGCAATTTTCTTTCTTTCTTTTCCCCCCCAATTTATATTTTTTGTTTCCCTGTTTGCCTTGGGCCCCCCTTTCCCTGAAGATCAGAACAGGGGATGATGTCTTCATTTGAGGCTTGGTGGCCAGGCATGAGGCTGTGTGTGGGAGCTGGTGCTTCTTGGAGGCTGGCTGGCTTGTGTTGTAGGCTGGTTTCTGATCACGAGAACAAAACAGCAATCCTGGGCAAAAGCAAGGCAATAAAGTCAAAAAGAAAAAGGCATTCACATTTTTCACCCCCCTTGTGAGTTTGGGGTTTTGAGGAGGCATTAAAGCCTTTCAGGTCAAGCATAGTCACTGCTAACAAGTCCAGTTTCCATGTGGCATCTCACATTCTCTTCTGTATCCTGTTCTTCCTCTTTACAACAACCCTGTGAGGCAGGCCAAATCATTTGAGTTGTAGGCTCTGTGTTGCCCAGCAAGTGTCTTGGCTGAATGAGGATTTGGACTCGGGTTTTCCCGGTCCTATTCCAGCACTCTAACCACTGCACCACGCTGGCTGACAATCATACTTACAGGCCTTTGTATTACAAAGGCTGTTGCCACATGTTCTGCAAAAGGGTACATCCAAGAGGCACAAAAGTGTCTTTGTATTGACTAGGAAAAACCAAAGGATTGGTTCTGCAAGAAATCCACATCCATCTGCTGTTCTTTACCAGCCACCCTCTTCTAAATGCGCCCCCCTGCTGTGGTGCAAAGTCAATGTCCTTTTTCTGAATATGTGGGGGTGTGTGTGCCAAGATAGTTAGCACAGGAATCCAAGATGCTTGGAAACAGAAATAGAAGGAGCAGCGGTTTTAGCTGCAGCATCTGCCATCCAATTACCCTTTGTCACTGGGTCATTTTCCTCTGGTGACCTCTGCTATGGATGACTGCAACCTCTTCTAGTAGTGTAACAGCAGTCTAGAGTTCTGATATCTGTGTCCCATATTTTACTTCCTTGTTTCCCACTGTTAAAAATCTTCTTTCTTTCCAAGTGGCCCCATGAGTTGTGTAAAAATTACCTTGAAGGTGATGAGTTCTGCAAGCTGTGCTGAGATACCTGGAGAAAGAGCATGGTCAGTCACTTCTCCATAGTCAGCTTACGTTGTCCATCTTACATGAAGCTGCCTCCATCTGTGTACAAATCAATGTCTGCATTTTGGAGAGGTTGATCTTTAAGATCAGGACGGCTTGGCATAGATGCAGTCCACAGCTTGCAAGCAATCATGTTCTTGGTCTTCTGTAGGCTCAAAAGGAAGTAAGTTAGCTGGATTAAGAACAAAGTAGTAGCCATGGAAACCCCAGGATCCCCACCAAAGTCACATGATATTCGGTCATGTGTGAGGGAGTCAGCCATCTACTGCCCCAGACGAATCCTTTTTAGCTGGGAAATTTCCAAGGTGAATTGCAAACCGGTGCTTTGGAACTCCTTGCCACTTGCAGGATTGGCAAAACAAAATTCCTTTCATCAAATCTCATGTCTGGGATTTTAAGATTCAGCTGCTGTGAAGGCAAAGCAGGGCTGGTGGATGGGTCAAATTAAAAACATTTTTTTGAACCTTAGACCATTTGATTAGTAGCTTTCAGTTTACATCAATTCAGTTAGCAGAAATATTGCATAGATTTTGCAAAAACATGACAGTAATACAATTAGACTCATTTATCTTAAAATCCATTTTTCCTTCTCACCCACAATTAATCTGGCTGGAACACAAACTGCTTTACAGAGAACCTCTTTCCCCCTCCCATCTGGAAATGGGCGGAGTTGTTCATCAGAGATCAGCTCAGTTGTGAGCAAGAATTTGAAAGGGAAACTTCCGGTTTAGAGTTTTGAGCTCACGGAAAATAGGTAAGAGACCATCTCAAGGAAATCAGTAAACATAACATATAAAGGCTTATGACACTCAGTAGTGGCAGAAATATCACAATCAACTTAACATAAAAATGAATGAAATAGAGCTTGCTCTCATGCCTAATGCATTTAGCCATCCATAAGCAGCACTTTTGCAGAGGTGGGAAGATTCAGTTGCTCATGACCAATTTTATGTTCAATTAATATAATAACTGCTAATTTAGGAATTCAGTGTCAGAGCAAGTTTGGTCTGGAACAGTTTACAGAAAGGGAAAAACAACAACATGTCACTAGTATAAATATATTCACAAATACAACAGAATAAACAGAATAATTACAACTGAAACCTCATCTTCACAGAGATGAGCTATAAAATTGATGTGGGTTGAATTCCTATACAGAACCAGAGCTTTGGGCTCCCTCTCAGAAACATGCACACACACACACAGAGGCTTGTCTTGTGTATTTCACAGAACAAAGGACTAAACAAAAGAAGACTTCATATGAATCACAAAGAATTTTATAGCATTTTAAATATGTCAGCCATAAACTCAGTTAAGAAAGTAGTTTAAACAGAACAAACTTATCACAGTTATCCATGAAAACAACCTGTAATTCTATATTACCTTTCCACATCACAATCTTATAACTTACTGGTGCTTTTCAAGCATTTTTCTTTTTGTTGTTGTTAACAACCTCCAACCAAAATCCTTTTACGTATTTCCTTCTAGGTTTTCCCCCCCTTTTGTCTGCAATTCCCATATGCATTCCTTCAAAACTCCATTAAAACTGGGTAGCCATTCCCCAGGTCATCAGTATCTAGCCAGCAATGACTCTCTTCCCTGGTAAACTGACTTCCTGAAAGGGAACAGGCACCTTAGCTCTTTGCCTGCCCTTCCTCCTTCAGCTCTGACTCCATCTTCAGCCTTCTTCCTAAGACTTCCGTCCCATGCAGTATCTTCCACCCAATCTGCCTGAAACCCCCATCACAGGCCCTTAAATGTGTCTGCGTGTGTGTGTGAGAAAGAGAGTGGTGTGCACACACTGCCTTGATAGTGCTGCCCAGAAGAAAACTCTTTATGCTCACTGATGGTAAGAATTAGAGGGTACGCTGGTGGGAGGGCAGAAACTGGTGCGGAGAGAGAAAATAAAACAGTGCTATTGTAGGACTGAAGGGCAGATTATCAAGTGACTTATAGAGTGAATTAAGATGCCATCCAATTCAGTTTCTAACTATCCTGCAGGAACTGGGCTACACAGGAACACATCTATCCAAACTATTTCATTAGCATAGAATGGTGCTTTCTTAATAGTTACAAGTGATACTTCATTGGAAGTATTAATAGTAACCTATAAGTAACAGAGCCAGCGTGGTGTAGTGGTTAGAGTGCTGGACTAGGACTGGGGAGAGCCAAGTTCAAATCCTGATTCAGACATGATACTAGCTGGGTGACTCTGGGCCAGTCACTTCTCTCTCAGCCTAGCCTACTTCACAAGGTTGTTGTGAAAGAGAAACTCAAGTGTGTAGCACACCGCTCTGGGCTCCTTGGAGGAAGAGCGGGATATAAAATGGAAATAATAATAACAACAACAACAGAAAGCAGAGTTTAGATATCAACAGTTAACAGGAAAAAAAATTATTAAATGAAACCAAAAAAAGGGCTGTGAAACCCACCCATTCTGCTGAAAACCTGGCGCCCTCCCCACATATGTTCCCCCGCCCTCTCAGTGCCCCCAGTCCGGCCCTGGTCCCTCCGCTCCAACCCGATCATCACGCCCTGCTGCTGGCGCCGCTGTTACTGTGCATCACGTGGACCTGCCTGGCGCCTGCGTGCAGCATCCCAACCATCTCCCGCTGGCGCCTCCTTCCTCTTCCCGCGCTCCAGACGCTGTGCTTGCTGTGACTCCCCTCTGAGCTTGTTGCGGGCATTTGGGGGTAGGGGAGGTTTAAACAACAAGCAGCAGCAACCAACCAAGCCAATTCTCTAGCCTGTGTTGTTTTCCTGAGTGTGGGTCCGGCCGTTCCCCTTTCCCTGCTCTTGAGGGAGGACGGAGCTGCCTGAGCAGATGATACCAGACAGGGTGAAAAGCTGTGGAGGAGCTGCGCCCTGGAAGGAGTGGGAAACAGGTTCCCCTTTCCCTGCTCTTGAGGGAGGAGCTGCCTGCCTCAGCCTATTAAATCAGCGTTAACAATGAGCAGTCTGACATTGACTCAACTAAGTTTCCCTCAGCTGAGGTTGAAACCTTAGTATCATGATCCCAACCTGATCCATTTGTTTGTTTTCCTGGCTGTCCATGGTATCCTCCAAAGTCTTCTCCAGCACCAAAGTTCAAAAGTGTCGATGCTTTTTCTATCTGGCTTCTTCAAAGTCCATATATATTATATGCATAATTATATTAGATACTGTGTTATGTACATAATTACATGAAATCTTTGTCTATTAAATTTTGAATACAGACTAATTGTATTTCGAATTTTTATTTTTCACAATAACTAAGGGCGCTCAACAGAATGTTGCATCTGGGCGCCAGATCCCCTAGAGCCGGCCCTGCTTAGAGGTCTGTGTGTCAACATCCTCTGTCTCTCTCTCTCTCTCCTTTGCTTCGTCAGAGTATTACAGCAGAAATTCTCTTCCAGCATTAATCATCAGAAAGCGGCTCTTCTGCAAAGCAACATCAAACCTATTATTGGTTTATTGGTATATTGAATTTCTATACTCCCTGATATAGAAATCTCTAGGAAGTGTTGCTGGTAATTGTTTGCTGGAATTTAGTTGCTGGGAATTGTTTAAGTACACCTAATGCTTCCTATCCCTTCCCTTTTCATCCCTCTAGTGGGTAACCCTATGGCAAGGTATCCCTGTCTGCTGTCTGGGTGCTGAATTCCCAAGACGCCAGCTTCTTGATCTTCAGTTCACCTCCCAGTTAGGTTTACCAACTCTTCATCTAACCAGGGGCGCACCTAGGTGCCCATTTTGGTGCCCAGGCCTGAAGGGCTTCAGAGGGGGACCCCGCCGCCACGAGGCACACACTCCCTGCCACAAGCCCCCTGCTGCCACGAGGCCCCCCTTGGACATTTTCAGTGCAACCCTGGGTGTCCTACTGCCGCCGCTGCCTGCACACGCAACTGCCCTGGCCGCCGCGCCACTCCTTGCCCTTTTCGCCACCTTTTTGCGGCCACGATGTGCATGGCCGGTGAGGGTGGGGGTGATCCAAGCAGGCCTCCCTCCATGGTGGTGGTGGCGATGGGTGGAGCAGCCGCTGGGCCTGTCATCCAGGGGCTTGTGATGATCTACTCCCACTGTGCAGGTGCGCTGGAGTGCCTCGCAGCTCTCAAGGGCTGCTGGGCTGCTCCGCCCACCACCACGGAGGGGTGGCCTGCTAGATCAACCCCCCACCCCCGGCCACGCATATGGCTGCTAAAATTATGAAAAACACTGGAGGTTCAGCGCAGCCGGGCAGCGGCAGGGTGGGCATGGGTGGTGGCAGGAGGCCCCACTGACATTTTCCCCAAGGTCCGGGGGTAAGAGCGCCTCTGCATCCAACTGCCAATAGCAAGATCTCTCCACAACCTGCTTCTCTGCACTAAGGAACAACTGAGGTGAGAAGAAAGATGTATATTTTCAAATACTCAGCCAAGGCAGCATGTGGCAAATGTAATTATTTATTTAATAAATTAACATTTGCTCTAAAACAACTTCTTCTTCTTCTTCTCCTTCTTCTTCTTCGCGAAGTAATAAAAGGTGGTTTTGATTGCAATGAGTGCAAAATAAAGTAGCTCAGCTCCGGCAACAATGGCTGTTCTGCTGCCTCTTTTTTTCTGACTGGAACATCCTCCGTTTGGTTGTTCGGAGAAGTGCCTTTTCTTATCATGGTTTGTAAAGAAAATGGGCCTGACACTCTTTCTGTCTTACAAGCAGTTTGATGGTTCTATGACTGAAGTCCAGAATTTCTTTGATCATCTGCTTCTCGATGGACAGCATTGCCAAGCCATTAAGTCTTTGCCCCCAGATCCCCAAAGGAAGACAGGAAACACGTGTATGGATGAAAACTAGGGCTACTTTATTAACTATAAACTATGCAGAGATCTGCAACAGGTATAACTATAACCTCCATAAACTAGAGTGTGGGCAACTCCAATCCCCTTTTCGGGTAGGCACAGCCTCCTAGCGAGGGTTGAGCTCCTCTCACTGTTGGGCAAAGCAGCCAGGCTTGGCAGATGCCATATGAAACCTCAGCATAGCCCCACCAAGCCACACAGTTTACTGTGTCAAGGAGGTAGCCACCAGGGTCACCACCACTGTTCCCTCCAACATGGATCCCCAGATGTTGTGGACTACAACTCCTATAATCCCCAAGCAAAAGCCATTGTAGCTTGGGATTCTGGGAGTTGTAGACAACATCTGGGAATCCCTGTTAGAGGCAACACTGGTCACCACCCCTCCAGCCCCGAAGCTCTGAGTGGGTCAGCTGAACAGTGCCCTAAAAGTGGTTCATTCGCTAGGTGACAAGATTTGGCTTTTTAAAAGCCAAATTCTGGCTTACGGCCCATTTGACCCATGAGTATACCCCTTAGGCTCTGGCCACCTCAGACACCCCTGGGCCACAAAACCCTGAAAGGTTGTTCCATGAATCCATCTCTACCTGAAAGGTACCTATGGCTGAGCACCAATCGAGGTCTTAACCTCCAAAGCCCACATTCACCTGCCAAAGTGACCACTTAACCTGCAACCAGACTCCCACCCCTAAAAGGGGGGTTATTCCCTTTAAAACACAATCAGTGAGGAGTAGGCGAAAAAATCTCCACACAAAGCCAATCAGGTGAAGACCAAAAATTCCTACTCGGCCCATAAGCGACCAGCTAATCTCTCACTGAACTAGGGAGGGTGGGCGGGAGCCGCAAAGCCTGCAAAGTTGGAGGAAGGAAGCATGTGTGGTGCATAAGTAGCGGCATCACCACACTGACCCCATTGGCCATCCCATGCATGTAGCCACTTCTCACGGAGGATGGCCAAATGGGAACCATGTCCTCCTGGTCAGGGCTGATTTGGTTTGACCTTGGACTGGACCACCTTTCCTGAAGGCCTGTCTGGTTCGCGATCAAACCATCGAACCAGCCTGGTTCGCAGCAGACCAGTTTGCTATTGAACCATTCGTACACACCTGTCAGGGTCCCAACATCTCTAGCCCCCACCTCCCATGTCCAGAGGGTTCCGGTGGGAACGTTCCCAACCAGGGCGGGAATGCTGCGCCCTCAGACGGGTCCCAACCCCCACCTGCTGAGACCGGCAGGCCTTACTGGCTCCCCTGGTCAGGTGACCTAGTGTCACCCGACACTGACGTGATCTCGTGGGACGTTGTTAGCATATTGCAAGATCACACTCCAAACTCTTGCGAGATCAATAGTGAGATCGCCAGGTCTCGTGAGAGTTGCTGTGAGATTTCAGGGTTATATAAAATGGCCTGGCCTGTGATGAGGGGCAGACGGCTGAGAGCTCTCAAGAGGCAGACAGCTCTGGGAAGTCAAGTCCCCAGCAGGTGACAGAGGCAAAGGAACGCCTGTGGAGGCATTAGCCTAGGACATTGCCAAGACCTCAGGAGTTATGAGGCCAGACCGACTGGCACCCCTAAACAGGGGTAGAATCAATCAGATGGAGACCTTGCACCCCACGAGGACCAACAACACCCCCAATGAAAAGGAACACACTGCATAGCACGGGCAAGACCTGATGGCAATTGCATCTGCTTACCTTAACCAGCTGGGATTTGCCACCTAAAACAAACACACACACACACATACACAAGAAGAATGAAAAGGAACTCATTGCATAGCACTGGGAAGACCTGATGGCAAAATTGCCTCTGCTTACCTTACCCAGCTCGGATTTGCCACCTAAAAGAAACACACACAACACAAAACAACAACAAGGAATGAACAGGAACACATTGCATAGCACTGCTAAGACCTGATGGCAATTGCCTCGGCTTACCTTATCCAGCTGGGATTCACCACCTAAAAACAAACACACACAAACACACACACTAGGAATGTAAAGGAACACATTGATTAGCACTAGAAAGACAGGATGGCAAAATTGCCTCTGCTTACCTTACCCATCTGAGATTTACGACCTAAAAGAAACAAACACACTCACACACAAATGAGGAATGAAAAGGAACACATTGCATAGCACTAGGAAGACCAGATGGCAAAATTGCCTCTGCTTACCTTATGCAGCTGAGATTTGCCAACTAAAACAAACAAACACACAAATGAGGAATGTAGAGGACTACATTGCACAGCCTGGGAAAGTGTTGGAGATGGACTACCAGTGCATCAACTTTTTGCACCAACTATCCTTATGACCACTAGGGGCATTGGGGGTAGAGATAGTGAGTAAGGGTCTCCCTAACTGTTCTATCGGTCTCTACTCTATAACCCCTGGTAGGACTCATCAGGTATTTCCTGTTGAGAGTCAGAAAGAATCCCTTCCTTTCCTCTTAGAGAGCAGATGGAAACATCTCTCTCTCTCCCCCACCTATTCATTATGTTCTTCTATAAATTAGGGTTAGGTCTTTCCTAACCAAAGTATACTTCACCAATAAATACTTTGTATTTATTCTACAAGAATCTCCATGCGTCTTCTCTAAATAGCTGCAACAACTAAACTCTGCAACTACTCTGTAACTGGAATGGGTAGCTTCTTTAGTGCTCTGCTAATTAACTGGGGGATAAAAATTACAACCCCCCAAGAGAAAGAGCTGCTGGCAAGATCGCCTCTGCTCAGAGGTGCACCTAAGTAATTTTGGAGCCTGGACCTAAAGGCCTTTGGAGCCCACACCCCACATGGCAAATTAAACATTTTTTAACACATACATTCTTGAGGGCACAAACCACACCACCCAGGACTGACTAAAGATTATTTGGGAGCCCCCAAGGAGTATGGACGCCAGGGGCTGCATCCCCAAAATCCAGGAGTAAAAGCACCTCTGCCACTGCTTACCTTACTCAGCTCAGATTTGCCACCTAAAAGAAATGCACACACGCACAAACACACAAATGAGGAATGAAAAGGGGCTGGAATGAAATGCGGAATGAAATGAGGAATGAAAAGGGGCATCAAGGAAAGGGCAGGTTTCCTACCTGTAACCGTAGTTCTTCAAGTGGTCTTCTGTGCGTTCACACTTGGGTTATGCGCCTGCGCAGAGCCACGTTCTGGAACCTTCCAAAGCTTCACCCCCCAAAAAGGAAAAAAGAGCAGGAAGACCCACTCCCTCGGTAGGTTGAACCCCACACTACCTCAGTCAAGGAGACCGCCGCTCAACAAAAGAGACCAGCTGCTGTGGGGAGGTAGGGAGGGAGTGTGAATGCACAGAAGACCACTCGAAGAACTATGGTTACAACAACAACAATATTTTCACACTGTCTTTCAACAAAAGTTTCCAAAGTTGCTTATATAGAGAAATAATAAATAGAACAAACAAACAAACAATTAAGATGATGCCCCAAACACACAGTCTTGGCAGTCAGGTTTGGACTGAGCCTGCGCTTGGTCATTCTCTTCCATTCTCTGCTGCATTTCACTCACCAAAATGGCTTCAACAATATGAGGCTTGCTAAACTGTAATAAGTCCTCCTGGCCCCTGGACTCTGTGACTTTCACTTGCTGTGAAACGGAATTAAGGACGGAGGTCCACCAGAGGATGATTTGAAAATTAGAAGCATTGAGCTGTTAGTGATGGAAGGACTTCTCTGTGGCTTCCTGGAAATGGACCAGACACCCTTACTTCGTGGGTTGCTCTCAAGCCCTTTCTGGGGACCCCACCCCCTCATGGATTATTCTGCTACTTCTCAGGGAGATTGCAGAACTGGGGAAAGGATCAGAGCAGAGCACAGCAAATGCCTCTCACAGAAATGACCTGGGCTATGTGGAGGAAGGCCCTCTACTCAATGATACCCTACCTTAGCTCTTTCCTTTTTTTGCCATGCAGTGCTCAAGGCTGGAAGGGAAGAAGAAATTCAGGCCCACAAATTTTAAATTAAGGCCCACAAATCTGCCAGTTTGCTAAGCACTAGCTGTCCCACCCTCCCAAAACAGTCACCCCCAGTCCCAACCATTCCCCAGGAACCTGGGGCACCTCCTCACCAATTGTGACTCCCGACTACGTTTGGAAGCCCCCTTCTGCAGTTGGAGGAGGAGCCGAAGTTGGCTCAACACGGTTCCTCCTCTTGAAGAACCTCCGTCTGGGGGGCTTCCCCTTGGAGAAACGTGTGGGGGAGGTCTGAAAGAGCTGCCTGCAGCACTGGCAGACCCTTCGCAGCCTAGAAGAGAGCAGGGAGAAGGTGAGAAAGAGACCCTTAGGCAGACATTTGGAGGAGAGGGGGCCAATGGAAGGTATGCAGAACAGCTGGGGCAGCAATACAGGTAGCCCACTAGGTTTCCAGGTATTGCGCCGTCTTCTTTCTGGCTGAGGAATTAAGTAAAGAAAGCTGCCAAAAGGCATTGGTGCAGAGACCTTTGGAACACTGTGTGCAGTTCTGCTCAACCCAACTCACCAAGCTTATGTTAGAGCTGGGAAAGGCATAGAAAAGGACCACGAAAGAGCTCAGGGGTGTAGCTCCTTCCTGGAAGGGAAAAGGTGGAGGCAACAGGGACCTTTTCATTTAGAAAGAAGAAAAGAATGGAGGGCATGACAGAGGTGCACCCTCTCTTCACATCGTGCACCATGTTTGGGATGGGTTTTTGGAGTATGCTGCCACAAGATGAAGTGAAGGCCAGTGCCCTAGCCAGCAGTCACTTTTCACTTGCAACTAACACTGGTGTGCCGGTTTCCTTGGTGCTGCCAGGGACACCATGCTGCTGGACCAGGAAGTGGAGATGACACTGCTGCTGGGTGTGGACTGCACACTAGAAGTAGGCACTCCCGCAAAAGGCTGAGCAGTCCTAGGCCTCCAAAGGTGTGTCACAGACCCAACATGAAGAGTAGCACACTTCAGTAACAAGGATTTAGGATTAGATAAAAAGGAAAAGGTGTGTAATAAGAACAAGTGTCTTTTCATAAGACAGTCTGTAAGAGGGAGTTTTCATTCAGCATACTGATAACACCTTGCACCAAATCTCCGGAGGATCTCTCCCAGCGGTTTCATGTAGGTGTTAAAGTACTTTGGAGACAATATGGAGCCCTGAGGAACACCATATGAAAGTTCAGATTGGAAAGAGCAACAGTCTCCAAGGGACCCCGTGTGGAATCTGCCCGAGAGGTAGGAGCGGAACCACTGCAAAGCAGTGCCTCCCACCCCCAACCCCCTCAGACACTCCATCACCAAAGATGATGATTTCAATATGACAGCCGATATGCGTAAAGATGTGCTTTTTCGATTGGACTGTGTAACTGAACAGGCCAGGCTTGCAGACTCTTGAAAACTCAAGAAGTGTTCTACCATATGGCCTGAAAGACTAGCACATAGGCAAATACATGTGATCAATGAGCTTGGGGGAAAGGGACTTATGAAGGACTTTAAAGTGGAGTCATGCAGAGAAGCTGCCACAAGGTGCCAGTGTTGCTTACTTAATAAAGGGGTGAGACCCAGCTTTTCTGCATGCCAGACACAGACAGAGTCACAGCGTCCTCTGGAGCTAATACATTCTGATGTCATAGGAACATAGGAAGCTGCCATATACGGAGTCAGACCATTGGTCCATCTAGCTCAGTATTGTCTACACAGACTGGCAGTGACTTCTGCAAGGTTGCAGGCAGGAATCTCTCTCAGCCCTATCTTGGAGAAGCCAGGGAGGGAATTTGGAACCTTCTGCTCTTCCCAGAGCGGCTCCATCCCCTAAGGGGAATATCTTACAGTGCTATTCTCCCATTCACATGCAACCAGGGCGGACCCCAACCTTCTCCCAACCTTGGAGAAGCCGCTGCCAGTCTGTGCAGACAATACTGAGCTAGATGGACCTATGGTCGGACTCAGTACATGGCAGCTTCCTATGTGTTCCTAAGTACTTGCAAAGCAGATTGCCAGCTAAAGCAATAGACAAGACACCATTTGGCTTGGGCACAAACCCTCTCTAAACCATGTCAAAATGTTGGGATCAAAGGCTTATGCATACATCCCAAAGGCCAAGAGAACCAAACTCAATGACAAATGCGAACTGGGAGTGTTGGTTGGATATGCGCCTGGCCAAAAGGGATAGAGAATCCTTGATCCTACAAGTGGAGAGGTCAGGATCTACAAGGTGGTGTCATTTGATGAGAGACAAGGGCCAACTAGAGGTGATGTACCAGAACTTGTGCCAGAGATCCAGGTGAAAGAGGAAGCACGTGGGTGGAATCTCATGATGCAAGAGCCAGACAGTGAATCCAAAGAATCTGTGCCACAACCAGAAGGAGGTTCAGAAGGGGATACAGATTCAGAAGGGGCTGCACAGCCTGAGCCAGAACTGAGGCGCTGCTAGAGGCCCAACAAAGGGGTTCCACCCAAAAGGTTCTCTCTTGGGACCAAAGGAGGAGAGCTACAAGAACCCACCACATGGGGAGAGAAGGAAAAGATGCCAGCTGACAAAAGGTGAGAAATGCAGCATTTGAAAAAATTGACACCCTGCACAAAAATGAGACTTGAAGACTTGTGTCAATCCCCGCAGGAAGAAAGACTGTGGGATGCAAGTGGGTCTTGAAAGTCAAGCAGGATGCAGAAGGGGATGTAGAGCACTACAAGGCGAGGCAAGTAGCCAAGGGATACTCCCAGAACTATGGTGAGGACTACAATGAGACCTTTGCACCACTTGTGACAGACACTTCAATTAGGACACTGCTCAGCGTGGCAGTGGTCAGAAAGATGCAAGTTGAACACATGGATGTAAAGACTGCCTTCCCTCATGGGGAAATCGAGGAAGACATCTACATGCAACAGCCACCAGGCTATGAGGTACCTAGAAAGAAGGGGCTTTGTGCAAACTAGAAAGGAGCATCTATGGCTTCGAAACAAGCAGCCAGAGTGTGGAATGAGAAACGAAATCAACTGCTACTTAAGGAAAGGTTCTCGCAAGGAAAAGCTGACCCCTGCCTATATTCAAGATTCAGAGACAATAGATGGACTTACATCCTGACTTCTGTTGATGACTTGACTATTACATGAGAGGAAAAGCAAGACAGCCATGAGACTGTACAGCACCTGAACAAGGAAATAGAGGTGAAGGAAGTTGGAAACCTCTCCTATTACCCTGGCATCCTAATACAAAAGAGAAGGGGATGGGACATTCCTTCTCCACTGTAGGTGGAAGATAAAGGATCTTCTCGAATGCCTGGCAGCTTCCTTGGTGCTTTGCTAAATATTCACAAACTGCAACAACAGCCTCCTTGAAGTGAATGACCGTCACTGGGTTTGTGCATGTGTACTTGGCGAAATTACAATGCTGCAGCAACCACATGGTAAATCTCCACAAGCCCATTCTAAGGAGACATGGAGAATCCCAGTGCAATTATCAAGTTGTACACAATGCTTTTCTAAGTGTTAGCAACAAGATGGAGATCAGATCCTAGGAGGCCGTTTTCAGCAACAGCTCCCTGGTGACCACCAGTACCTGGTCTGACCATTCACACTCCAATTTGCTTGAAGAAAAGCTTGGCCATATATGGGCAAAACTTAAGTACCCCAAAATATACCTAGGATACCAATAGCAGGGGTGTAGCTATAATTGAGCAAAAGGGTTCAAAGAACACAGGCCTCCAGCTCTATCCCTCCCTATTTTCTCGATTGTCTCCCTTACTCTGAGGGGCCGCCAGGGAGAGGGATGAACACGGGCCCCCTCTCCCCTAGCTATGCCCCTGACCAATAGGGCTGGCTCATTATAAGAGAATAGCAACTCAGGCTTGTATTGTGCCAGCTCAGATGCAGCTCTTTGATTAGAACCTTGAAGTCCACTCCCCTCTTCCACAATCAAGCGTGATTTCGGTGCATGACAAGCAACACCAAACAGCTTGAGATGTCCCATGTGCAGCCTGGCTTGCTCTGTACAGGCCTCTGCTACAGGGGAAACTTGTCTCAGGCTCGTTAGATTGCCGTGAACATGTTCCAAAGCACAGCTTGGGGCACTCCCTTCTTCTTTGTCTGCTCCGCTCCTTCCTTCCTTCCTACCGTCCTTCCTTCCCTCCTCATGAAGGAAGTACAAGTTGCAGGCTTTTAATCTAAGTTTGTAACTTCTTGAAAACAAACTGTTTGAGAACAGTTTGTTTTTAAAAAAAACACTTTGGAAAACACTTAAAAACACTTTCTCCAGGCCTCTACTCTGAGCTCATCCAACTGGATTACTCTGCTAAATGAGGGAGGTGGATTCAAATTCCCCTCTACAATTGGGACATCCGTCCAGCACGTCACAATAGGCATGTTCACAGCTGGTGCCCTTCCTGATTGGGCAGGCAGGCGGGCGGGGGACTCTAGTCAGACCTGGCCAGGAAGAGAGGGAGAAAGGAACATTGGTCTTACCGTGAAGGGTTCTTTTTCCCTGTAGTAGGAGATCCTCATGATGGGTAGTGAACTGAGCATGCTCGAGACAGAACTGGACCACTTGACTTGTTTGTGGGCGTAGCCTCCTCCGTCCTAACCCCAGTTCCAGGGCTGTTGAGCGAGGTGGTATGTCGAGTGGAGAGAGCTCTGTGTAAGTACTCTGTAAGCTGTAGGTAAAGAAGAAAGTGGGAAGAACTCGGACGAGAGGTTAGAGAATAAGATAGACAAGTGCAAAAGACAGCCTAGGAGTCTACTCCTGAGGGGCTGCCTCCATCCCTGATCAGGGCCATCCTCCAGTGGGCCCCGTTAACCATCTGTGTATCTAGCTCCCGAAAATACATCCGGGTGGGGCTGAGGATCTCCTACTACAGGGAAAAAGAACCCTTCACGGTAAGACCAATGTTCCTTTTTCCCCTGAGTAGGAGATCCTCATGATGGGACGTGCCCAAGCTGAAGACACTAATCTCTGGGATGGGAAGGATGTATTCAAACCCCTTGTCAAAGCACCGTGAGCTCCAAGGCTGCCTGTGCCGCTGTGTGGTCAGAACCTTATAGTGCCTAGGGTAACGGAGCAGCGGGAGGCCAGGTGGCTGGTGCTCTGCAGATCCCCGATAGTGGGATGGGCTGGGGAAAAGGCCGCAAAGGTAGCTGTGCTTCTGGTCGATCGCGCCATGAACCGAGTGTTGAGATCCGAGTAGGCCGGGCGAATGCATGATCCGATCCTGCCAGTCGAGGTGCCTTTAGAAACTCTGTTCCCCAAAGAAAAGAGACGGAAAAAGACAAGGAGGGTGTTGGACTTGTGAATGTGTCTGGTGCGATGAACGCCAAGCCCTGGGCCCATCAGGCTTGTGCTACAATCATTCCCCTGGCTGGACAGGGGAAAGGCAGAATGAAGGAAGAATGTCAACTCTGGATCTATGAAAGTGAGAATTAACATTTTGGGAGGGAGGTGGTGTTCAGACCATGATGCACTGCATCTAGCTGGAAGGTGCAATATACCTTCTGTGCCAAGAGGGTACCTAGCTCAGAAATCCTTGAGCCAAGGTAATAGCTACCAGGAAGAGGGCCTTATAAGACAAGAGCTTCAGTGGACTGGTAGAAATGGGCTCGAAGGAGTCCTTCGTGAGAGCGTTTAGGAACTCAGTTGAAGTCCCCGGCAAAGAACACCTGACTAGAGAGCAGACAGGTGTGTCGCTCCCCCAGGAATTTGTATGAGAGTGGGCGCAGGTTCAGTTGGCCCAAGTCAGTGGAAGCAAAAAGGGCAAAACCGAGGCTAGTGAGGAGGTTTGGTGCCTCAGGGTGCTTGGTTGCCGAGGAAGGTCTAGGCCGGTCTGGAGAAAGGTGAGGACCTCAGGCACCCCTGTGGGGAATGGATCTCTCTTTGTGAGATCAACCCTCTGCGGAAGGCGAGCCAGAAGGCTTGATATATTCAATTGGTTGATTGGTGTCTGAAGCTGCAATGGTGTCCTAGACCTGTAGTTTCTTTCTTTCTTTCTTTCTTTCTTTCTTTCTTTCTTTCTTTCTTTCTTTCTTTCTTTCTTTCTTTCTTTCTTTCTGACAATACATACACATAATAGAAGACCGATACATAAAAACATCCATTAACCATCCTTCCAGATATGTAAATAATTAGATGGAGGAGAATGATTAAAATTATCTTGATTTGTGAACCGAATAAAACTGACCAGATCCTAAAGAAAAATCAGGAGAATTAGCTTGATCTGTTCGAAGACGAATAATATGAGTCAGTTTTTCCCCCAGATATGGCAATGTGCCACAAGACTGGTACCAAGAAGTCAACGACATAGTTTTATGCTTCCAGCGTAGTGCAATGGAAAATCCAGCCTCAGTTAACATAAAAACGATAAGATCCTTAGATGATCATGTCAAACTAACTTCCGAAAATATATGTAATAGAGGCAACTCTGCCCCAAAGCAGAATGAGACCAGCATAAACGGAAGTATTCTCAATCACAACACCCTATCACCCTATCACAACAGCCATTCCAACATCATGGGGACCAACTCTGATTGATGTGGGCTGCTCTAGAAGGGGTCAAATACCACCTGACAGAGAGCTTAACAGAATACCCTCTAATTCAGGAAGAGGTAGAAAACACCAGCTTCCATTTTGGTATTCCTTTCCATAGTAAGTCGCTAATAGTTTGCTGTAGGTCGTTTTCCCAAGCCAACTTAAGGCCAGTTAATGGATCAGATGACTGGCTTATTCAAATCTCCTAGAATCTAGAAATCAGGCCCTTAGAGTCTTCTGAAGCCTTTAATATTAATTCCACAAACATAGTCAAACTCCTATTAGCTTGCTTAACTATATCAGGATGTAAAATAGAGGAGTGAAACTGAAGAAAAATTTAACCAAGAGCAATGCTTATTCATAAACTTCTCCCAAAATGGTTCTAATCATTTGGGGTATCGAAATAATAAAAATCCTTTCATCTATTGTGTGACACCTCCCAGACATCAAGTAATCGGGAGGGAGAGTCAAAGTTGGAAATTTGGGATGACTACAAATGGTTAACAAGGGGAAATATGGGGGAAATATGGGAGGGCAAAAATTTTATGCCAGATCCCCCAGATCTTAAAGGTGGTACTTAAGGTGGATTTGTAACAGATTTAGAACTCTTAATAAATTCAAACATCAATAACTGGTTGTTGAAATTAACAAGATGTTCCTCGGGAACCTTCATCTTCACCGAGAACCTTTCCAGGTCTACTATTAACCACCAAATATCCCGAAGAGGCGAGGCTTCATAGTAGGCCATTAAGTTTAGAACTCCGATACCATCCTGTTATACTTTCCTATATAATACACTATTACGAAATCTGAACCTTCTGACAGAAAAGCATCTTTGTGGCCCTTGGCCACTAAGTCCGCACACTCAGCCTCCCGGCAGAGAGCTGTACCGCTGGAATCGGAGTGAAGTAGTGTTGCCTGTAAGGGTGAAAGGGAACCGGACCAACTATCGGGGGCCCATTGGGCTCTCTGTGTGGAGAAGGCATGGCCTACTCTTATCCCATGTTTTGACCAAACACTGGGTCTAAGTGGGACCAAAAGGGGTAGCTCCCACAAATGGAGCAGTAATCAAAGGAAACTTAGAATTATCATCAGCATTTTGGGTCCTAAGCCAAGATGACCTGTATACAGCCACTCCCACTGCTATGGCCCGACTGTGTACAATCTAAGCTAGACTTGGCTCTAAGAGCAGCAGTCTTGTTCATTTAGTTAATGCCCTGGTGAAACCTTAGGCCAGTCGGGAGGGACCATCTTGAACAGTGCCTTGGTCCAGAGTCAAACGCTCAAGCAAGATGGGGTTGGTGGTGCATAACTTGAGGGACGTGGCTGAAGGTGTCTCGGACCTTCAAGAGAAGGGAGTGTCAGCGCCTGTCATCCTGGGGCTAGAGAGGTCCCTGTGCTATGAGTGCAGGAGACCAATTGAGCCCCTGGAAGGGACAACCTTAGGCATGGCCAAAGGTATTGGGGGGTCCCCTGGGACTGGACATGTTTCTTGGGAAGGTCAACCATCGGTTTGGCTGAGGCAGGGCGCTGCCACTCCGCGCACATCGCCCTGCGAAATAGAGGGGGGAACATAACTGTGGATGTTACCGGAACAGCTGCAGGGAAAACTTCTTAGTCCAGGGGCGAAGACGTCTCTGCAGCTTCCGACGGGGAGACAGCACTGATTGTGCGCTGCGCCTTAGACAGTAAAACCTTCCGAGTTCTGCTAAGGAAAAAAGGTCTGGCAGAGTTAGAAATGGGCAGCATCACATCCCCCCCTGATAATTCCCCTTCCTCCTTGTCTGGCTCCAATGGCCCAGTAGGGTCCAGAGGCAGAGATGGCAAGGAGCCCCTTTTTCTGACTGATGGTCAGGTGGTAACTGGGCTGTAGGCCTCCCCGGTCTGTGGGGAAGGGGAGGGTACGAGGTGATGCCTTTCAGGCTCTTCGTAAAATACTGGTAACTGTATAGCTACCCGCGAGGATTGGAGCTGGCACCCTTCTGCTTGTTAATCAAGCATTTCCCTGCTGCACCACTTGAGGTGACTGGGGGGAAGGGAAAAGGGGAATGGTGCAAGTTGACCCAGTGTGAGACCGGAAGGCCGCCTTATTATTATTATTATTACCTTTATATCTCGCTCTTCCTCCAAGGAGCCCAGAGCGGTGTACTAAATACTTAAACTTCTCTCTCACAGCAACCCTGTGAGGTAGGCCAGGCCGAGAGAGAAGTGACTGGCCCAGAGTCACCCAGCTAGTTTCATGGCTGAATGGGGACCTGAACTCAGGTCTCCCTGGTTCTAGTCCAGCACTCTAACCAGTACACCACACTGGCTGCCCTAGGGAGCATGGGGCGTTAACAACTCCTGTTCCACCAGCAAGGGTGGGAGGAAGAGGGGAAAGAATCCCTGCGCCTTCTCTTGGTTTTGCATGGCAAATAATCTGGTCATACACCAACCACGCTCATACGGAGGAAAAAAAACCCTGAGCCATGGGCTGGGTTCAGGCGAGGGTGGAAACAACTTGGGAGTCACACGTGTCCCTGCGTGTAAGGGGTGAGGCCCCGTAGAACTGGTAAGGGCCATGCCAGGGGAGTAGCAAGCGAGGCTGTCGGTGGCTCAATGGAAAACTTTTATATCTACAGTGTTCAGTCTCCCATTCAAATGCAAACCAGGTGGACCCTGCTTAGCAAAGGGGAAAAAATTCATGCCTGCTGCCACAAGACCACTTTCCTCCCACTGCTCCGAAAAAACTCACGCAGCCATTGAGAATCCCGGGAGAGAAAAAGTCTTTACTTACAGCGGTGACCGGTGAGGGTGGGGACCAGCCGGTTCCCCCTCAAACGCTGAGGCCCCAATGGTTGGAGGATGAGACGCCAGGATAGTGCCCACCGGGCTCTGGTCGTCTCCCTCAAAGCGAAGGCAGGGAGCGTGTGATCAATCCATCATGCAGCGTGGAGGGAATGCGCAGACCAGCCGGTTCCCCCTCAAACGCTGAGGCCCCAATGGGCGGAGGATGAGACGCCAGGATAGTGCCCACCGGGCTCTGGTCGTCTCCCTCAAAGCGAAGGCGCTTGTTGGATCCAGCCTTCCACTTGGCGCCGTTGGGTTGCTTTCGCTTTTGATTTCCAGCTGGCCACCTGAATCAACAGGCGCTCCCTTAAAAGTACCTTGGAAGGACTCCCTCAGGCTGGCGCCTCTATTTCTTGGCGTCCGCTGCGCCTGGACCTCTTGGGGGTTTTGGCTAAGTGCCGCCCCAAGGTCCCCGTCCCCATTGTCTGAGCCTGAGGCTGCAGGGGGAATCTGAAGCAGTCCTGCTGGACTAAGGCGCGGCAACAGCAAGAGCGGAGAAAACACGTGCGCAGCTGAGAGGCCGGAGCCTCCAACGCTGAGCCCTGAAAGGGTTCCTCTGAGAGGAACTCCGCGCTGGCCAGGACCCCTCCAAACAAATGCAAATACGATAGTAAGCAGCCAATCAAGCCGAATGCAAGCTAAAAGGATTAACTTGAGTAGGAAATCTTATCTGATGGTTTGTTTGTTTGCTGGCTCCAAAGAGAGGCAGCTCCCTTCCCCACCCTTGCAGGGCCCAGCGGAGAGGAAGGGGGGGAGGGGGAGGGAAACCACCAGGCAGGGACAGACCCAAAGAGTGGTGACTCCTGTTTCCCTCCATAGCCAGAGGCTGGTCATGAAGGAGAATAAATGAAACAAACTGAAGCAAAGGCTTAACTGCAGGAGCTCTCTCCTAAAAGATCCTATCCATGAGCCCCTGGAGGCGCAGTGGTAAAACTGCCGCCCTGTCACCAGAAGGTTACAAGTTCGATCCTGACCAGGGGCTCAAGGTTGACTCAGCCTTCCATCCTTCCGAGGTCGGTAAAATGAGTACCCAGAATGTTGGGGGGCCATATGCTAAATCATTGTAAACCGCTTAGAGAGCTTCCAGCTATAGAGCGGTATATAAATGTAAGTGCTATTGCTATTGCTATTGCTATCCCGAGCAAGACAGAACTGGAACTGGGATTAGGACGGAGGAGGCTACGCCCACAAACAAGTCACGTGGTCCAGTTCTGTCTCGAGCATGCTCAGTTCACTACCCATCCTGAGGATCTCCTACTCAGGGGAAAAAGGCAAAGCTGTTATGTAATCCTACTTACTTTGCGAAGAAGTCTTTCCTCATCTTCTCCCCATTTCCCTCCCTGTCTTAACTCTTCCCCCCGACTAACTGTCGCTCCTGTTACTAAAAGCTGACTGTCCCTCCCTCCCCCCTAGACCCCTCCCAAAACCACCACAAACAAACAAACAAACAACAAAATAACAAACACTAACTGTAACACTGAATAAATAAATAAATTGATAAATAAATGAATGGATGAATAAATAGATGGATAAATAGATGGATGGATAGATAGATAGATAGATAGATAGATAGATAGATAGATAGATAGATTTGACAGATACAGAAACGGACTCTCTAGTACTCTCTTTCCTCTCTATCTCTCCAGCTCCTCTCCACCTCACCTCCTCCCTCCTCGCCTAACTCTCCCACAAAGAGCAGCTGAGCCCCGGAGGTGTCATGAAAGAGGATGTGTCATAAGCCTCAACAATGGCCATTGGTCCTCTTGCCTCTAGAGGATGTGTCATAAGCCTCAACAATGACCTTTGGTCCTCTTGCTTTCAGGACTTGGAGGCATCTCCTGCCAACTGGGAAAAGAGGCCCCCTTTTAAAGTGGGGATTCTCTTCACTGAGTAGGGGAGGGGAGCACCTGGCTCTTTCCACCCCCTGCAGAGTAACCCTCCAGTGATGGTTGCTGGTGTCTATCTTATATTTCTTTTTAGATTGTGTGCCCTTTGGGGACAGGGAATCCATCTTTCTTTCTTCCTTCCTTCCTTTCTTCCTTATTACTCTGTGTAAACTGCTTTGGAAACTTGTGTCAAAAAGAGGTGAAGAAGAAGAAGAAGTTCTTTCAAACCTCACCCTTCATGTTCTAATGTCGGTTTATCTGAGAAATCAGAGGGCTCTCTTGACCACCATGTTTAAAGCAACACCATCACAGGTCCCTCATAGCAGACACCCACACCTCCATCCACTGCCATTCATCCAAACAGCTACCTTTGTGGCTGAGGTCTGCTCTTGTTTCTGCAAGACACAAGGACTCCTTCCTTCAGTGCCATCTTGACACTACTTCACACCTGCACGGACACACACCTGATTGCTTTCTCCCCCCTCCCCCACACTGGCTCTGTCCTCTGCTCTTTCCAGAGTGTGGCAATGCTATCATGTGCCCACCAGGAGGCAGCATAGAGCAGGTCGGGCTACCAATCTTACTTTAAAAAAAAATCAAAAAAATAAATAAATCTGGAGTTCTATAGACTTTTTTAAAAAAAGTGTTTTAACTCTTTTGGTGGGAAGGAATTTATAAATGAATAGATGTTTCAAGTGTAAGGCAGACATCCAACACAGACATAGTTAGTGAAGCTATAGATCTTTTGTTTAGAAGCATTATTAATATCCTGTTTTTTCAATCAAACATTCTCAAGCAGGCGCATGGCTACAATTGAACAATGGGGGATAAATGTCCCTGAACCCCAGGGGGAGAGGGACCAGCTGGCTTTGGTGACAGTTTGTCCTTTGCTTTCCTGCTCATGCCTCTCTGAAGAAGAGGGGGTAGGGGCCAATCTTCACTTTTTAGGTAGGGCCCACTTCAATCTGCCATGCCCCTGTTCACAAGACAGCTTGATTTTGCATCTCATTCTCAAACTAATTATTGCACTACTATTGCTGTGATAATGAAATCATCATCTTTGGTGATGGAGTGTCTGAGGGGGTGGGAGGCTCTGCTTTGCCACTTTCATATGGAGAAGACATAACCTCCCTAATTGCCTGCCTGGAGATTGTGATGGGCTGGATGAGGGATAAGAAACTGAGACTGAATTCAGATAACATGGAGGCTCTTATTGTGCCTCTTCGGAAATCGGGGGGTGATTTTGATCTGCCAGTCCGGGATGGGGTGACACCTTGCCAGAAGGAACAGGTACGTAGTTTGGGAGTGCTTCTGGATAGAATCTTCTCCTTGGGGTCCCAGGATGCGGCGGTGGCCAGAAGTGATTTCTATCAGCTTCGGCTGATACGCCAGCTGTGTCCATTGCTTGAGATAAATGGCCTCAGAATGGTGGTCCATATGCTGCTACATATACCTCGGTGCTTACATTTGCTGGTAACCTCCAGATTTGACTACTGCAATGCACTCTATGTGGAGCTACCTTTGTATGTAGTCCAGATACTGCAGTCGGGACGGGTTGCCAGATGGGTCTCTGGGTCCTCTCGGAGGGACCATATTACTCCTGCATTGACAGAACTACACTGGCTACTTATAAGTTCCAGGGCAAAATACAAGGTGCTGGCTATAACCTATAAAGCTCTGAACAGGTTAGTCTCTCAGAGAACTAAAAAGGGGGAGTGGGCAAAAGGCTTGGAAGGTTGATTTAGATTAGGGATACAAGAAAGGCCCTTGTGGCGGCCTCTCTGTGGTTGACTGCTGCACTATTATGTCAGTAGCCTCCTCCCTCCTTCACTTCGCGCCACACCAGTTCCTGCCACCCCCACCCCATTGCCCACCTGCCCAGCCCCAGGGACCCTCAGCCACTTGCCATCCTGCTTGCCTTGCCCTCCGGCTCCGGCCTAGGATCGGAGCGGCCTGCAAACTGCACAGAGCTCTTCTTCTCTCCCCGCCTCTCAGCTGATCGGCGGGTGGGCGGGGCTTCCAGAGAGGCCTCTGTGTAGGCCTCCCCGAAGCCTGAACTTGGCATTCCCCAGCAAGCCAGGAAGGAGGCAGGAAGAGTTCTCTGCATCAGACTCTCTGCCCAGACCATCCAGCACAGCTTTTGCAAGGCTGGTGATCCATCTGGGATCTACCCGAGAGATAGGAACGGAACCACTTCAGAGCAGTGCCCCCTATTCCCAACTCCCCCAGGTGACCCAGAAGGATACCATGGTCGATGGTATCGAACACTGCCGAGAGATCCAAAAGGACTAACAGAGTCACACTCCCTCTGTCGATTCCCCGGTAAAGGTCATCCATCAGGCCGACCAAGGCTGTCTCAACCCCATAGCCCGTTCTAAAGCCAGTTTGAAATGGGTCTAGATAATCAGTTCCCTCCAAAACCGCCTGGAGCTGGTTAGCCACCACCCTCTTGATCACCTTGCCCAGCCAGGGGAGACTGGAGATTGGCCTATAACTATCCATCGCTGAGGGATCCAGGGAAGGCTTCTTAAGAAGCGGTGTAACTATTGCCTCCTTCAAACAGGGAGGCACCCTACCCTCCCACAGCGATGCATTTATGATATTAACTAGGCCACCTCCAACAATCTCTCTGCTAGATCGAAGCAGCCAGGTTGGGCAAGGATCCAGAGAACAAGTGGTAGGCCGTACCGCTCTAAGCAGCTTGTCCACTTCATCAGAAGTCACAGATTGAAACTGATCCAACCTAACACTGCAAGAGGGATCATGGGATACTTCCCTCACAGACCCTGCAGAAATAGTGGAGTCCAAGTCGTGTACACACACACACACACACACACACACACACACACACACACACACACACACAACTAAATAGGGAGCAGTAAGGGAACAGAGATACACAATATAACTATAGCTACACAATATGGGTTCTCCCATACAGAACCCCTGTTTAAACTTCCTCTAAACTAAACCACAACACAGAACTTTTTAAATTCAATGGTAACCCCAAACCTCCCTCCAACATGCCTCCCCACTCACTCAGGACACTGGTGGCTGCTGACACAGAGCACAGTCAGGCAGTGATTCTCTCAAGGGGGTGAGAAAAAATATCTTCTGGCGGCGGCAGTGGGGGGGGGGCACGGGGCAAGCAATACAGCAGCAGATTAATCAACTCCCAGGCTGTCATGTAGTAGCATGCAGTAGCCATAGCAGGCTTGCATGCTGGGCTCAGGCTGGCAGCAAGGCAAGCATGGTATCATGGAAACTTGAGTTTAGACATGCAATGCAAAACCAGTTCTTTCTCTCTTTCTCTTGAATGAGGCAGCCAGAAAGGCAGAAGCAAGAGACTGAGTAACTAACTAGTTGATGAATTGAACCAAACTCCCCCCACCAAAGCAATCAGCCCAGACAGAGTGGAAACAGGGCACTGTTTGTTAGAGCTGGCAATGGTTAATCAGAATTTCTTAGCACATAATTGCATCACAATACAACACATTCCAAGGAAATGAGCTTCCTCAGGGATGTTGTGCCTGCTTGTGGCATATCTTATGTTCTGCTAATCTCTTCTTGACAGACACTCACTGCCTCGCTAGTTGCTGCAGTCAGGAGAGCAAAGGTCCAAAATATTTTTCCAAAGAACAAAACTTCAGCTCCGAAATGGGGTTGTTTCGATTTGTATACCAAAAAAATTGTTTTTAATTTTTTCATTTCCATTTGTATACAAAATGTCTGAAAATGCCATTTTTGGACACAAAACGTTTTGTTGCCGAATTGAAATGCACAAGCCTACTTCCAAGGCTTTTTGGAATCCTATTGGATCCAATAACCTTCTTGGGTATACCAACCTAATGGGTCCTACACCCCAGCAGAGGTGGGTTGTGGTTGCAAGTTCTACATTAACCAGATGGTGATCTGTGCTAGACAGTGGGGAGATGACAGCAGTCCCCACCCATGGAACACCACCCTGATCAGAGCAAAAGACCAAACTGAGAGTGTGAAACCACTTGGGATAGGGCCATAGTCGTCATGGCCGCTATGAATTCCGGAGCCACTCCCGACAACTCGGTTCAAAATAGACATTGAAGTTCCCCTTGAACAATAACCAGGGCCACTCCAAGGCCAACTCCGCAACCAGGTTCGTCAGTTCAGTTAGGGCAACAGAGTCCCTAACTGAGCTGACTGACCTGGTTGCGGAATTGGCCTTGGAGTGGCCCAGATGGTTGTTGGGGGGGCTTCAATGTCCTTTTTGGGACACTATCCAGCGGAGTGATCCCAATCTATCCTTTGTCCCTAGACTTAGACACACACTTTCGATATAGGCCAGTTCCCTGACAGAGATCCTGGTGAGTGAAATGGTATTCTTATAGACCATTGCCATCCCACCTCCATGCCCACCTCCTCACACCTGCTCCAATTTGTGCATTTGGTTTGGTCCGGTCCAGTTGTTGTTCCATTTTGACTTGAAATCCATACACTTATTAACACGACTTTGCAGCAATCATTGCCTGTCAAGGACATTCATGTCTTGTTGGGGTACATCCCCAGCAAATGGAATCTAGCATCACATCAAGAATGGTGGATTCTTCATGCTGGAAGGAGTGGCCAAAAGGATTGTAATACAGCAGTGAAGGGACAAATTTACTGCTGAATTGCAACTTTGGAGAACTGATATGTGTTCCTAGTCAGCATTTGAACTGGGTTGTTGCCCTCCCCATCCCACTCCCACCCCGCCTGACTGAAAGGTAAAGAAGAGAAATATTCAGCAAATTGGTTGAATTTTAATGAAGTGTTAAGTTTGGAAATATATCCTTGCCCCCCACTTTTTTCTTGAGAGCTTGTACTTTACAATGTTAGGAGCCACCTGATGGCACAGCGGGGAAGTAACTTGCCTAGCAGGCAAGAGGTTGCTGGTTCGAATCCCCGCTGGTATGTTTCACAGACTATGGGAAACACCTATATCGGGCAGCAGCGATATAGGAAGATGCTGAAAGGCATCATCTCATACTGCGCCGGAGGTGGCATTGGTAAATCCCACCATGAAAACCACATGGCTCTGTGGTTGCCAGGGGTTGACACCAACTCGACAGCACAACTTTACTTTACTTTATAATGTTAAGAAGTTCTGCTTAAGGGATCTTTTCATTCTATTTTTCCTTCCTTCCTCTTCCTCCCCCACTTTCAGTTATACCCATATATAATTTTTATCCTTGATTATGTTATATACATACTACTGTAAACTTATTTGAAATAAAAGAGAGAGAGAGAAATTACATTGTGGTTTGAAGGCCCTACATCACTTGTTAGAATCCAGAATGCCTCAATTATAATCTTTTAGAGGTCTAGAATTCCTATTTGATGGCAAAAACTTAAAAATCTCAGTAGCAAGAGACCAATATGGGAACATTAAAAAGATGTTTCCTATGTGTGTGTTTTTTGCCTGTTTGAGTATTTTTGTCAGGCTAAGTCATGTTTTCCACATTTCAAGTTAATTATTCCAAAATAAAATGCACACTGTGTACTGTAACCTACAGCTGTGATTCACTTTCATTATGCATTGTTTTCAACTTGGAATTGAAGGAGCTCCTCACTCACAATGACTGCAAACCAACTTAAAATGACATTGGTCTGAGGAAGAGGGAAATGCTCCTTTAGAAGGGACCCCTTCCATGGAAGATGAGCCCATATCCTTTCGCACAGGGGATACTCCTCCAGGGGGTGGGGGCCTCCTTGTAGTGGGTGATTTGAACATTCGAGGTATAGAGAGATGGGTTTGTGACCTGCGTGTTGACCGCACGGTGACTTGCCTGCCTGGTGCGAAGGTTGCAGACATCACGCAGCATCTAGATAGACTCTTAGGCAGTGCTTGGGAGGAGACAGCTGTTGTGGTGCACGTCGGCACCAATGATGTGGGGAAATGTAGTCGGGAGGTACTGGAAGCCACATTTAGGCTGATAGGTAGCGTTTTGAAGCCCAGGACTCCCAAGGTAGCATTCTCAGAAATGCTACCTGTTCCAAGCGCAGGTACGGTGAGACAGGCAGAGCTGAGGGGTTTCAATGCATGGATGAGACGTTGGTGCGGGGTGGAGGGGGTTAGATTTGTTAGGCACTGAGATACATTTTGAGCAAGCAAGGCCTGTACAAAAGGGACGGACTGCACTTGAACCAAGATGGAACCAGACTGCTGGAGCTTAAAATTAAAAAGGTTGCAGTGCAGCTTTTAAAATGATGCCTGGGGAATTGCCGATGGGAGCTGGGCAGTATCTGGTTCGGCAAAAACCAGGGGCATATCTAGAGGAAATAGTGCCTAGGGCAAGCACTGAAATTGCACCCCCCCAACCCTGTCCAAACATCTGACACCCATTTTTCAGATCAGTGTTTCCCATAATCTGGGAAACATACCAGCGGGAATTCAAACCGGCAACCTCTGGCTTGCTGGGCAGGTCATCTCCCAACTGTGCCATTAGGTGGCTACTACAAGGTCTAAAAAAGGAACATCCATTATGTTCCATGGAGGCATCAGTTATAAAAAATGAAGGCACCCATTGTATTCTGCTGTAAGGAACACATTTTGGAAAAGGCACATCTAACAACCCTGAGGACAAACTTCACTCTGTATTTATTGCATAAGCAGCTTCCTCACTGGCTAAGCAAGATACTCTGATACAGAAGCAGCAAGCATGACCACAAGCACTAATCAATATTTTCATTTAGCTACAAACAGAGTTTGGGGAGGGGGGAAGAGAAGAAATGCAACATGCATGCAATCCCTGCGGAAATCAAGACCACTGGAAGTCATGTGCAGTGGTGCTCTTACCCTTGAACTTCAGGGCCTCCACCACACCCCCTGGGCGTGGCCGCTGGGAGCCTCCAAATCCCCTTTGGTCTGTCTTGGGTGGTGTGTTCACTGCTAGCCCGCACTGCGCCAGGCAGCCCTGTGCGACCTGTGTCAGGTGCTTTAGAGACAAAGGGGGGAGTAGGAAAGGCGTATGTGGGATGAGAATATGTTAAGTTGAGTGTTGAAATGTTTCTGCATAAATATACCTGTTTTATATTCTGACATTCTTGTGAGTTCAGTTGCTGTTTGTACCCTCAAGAAACCACATGTTAAAAATACTGCGTGTGTCAGTGTGAGTGTGTAGGGGGATGATGCATAACTTAGAGGGTGTGTGTGCTCCAAAAGGCCTTTAGGTCCAGGCTACAAAATTACCTAGGCACACTTCTGGTCACGCCTCCCGGTGACATAATATTGACAAAGGTTGCCCAGTTACAATAGACTCTCTTCCCCACAGCAGCTGGGGGAAAGGAGTCACCATCCACAGAAGAGGGAGAGATTGGAGTGGCAGCCACATCTTATTTGCAAATAATAGTCTTATCACAACACTCAGATGCCTTAATTATTACAAGCACCACCAGGCAGAGTGCTTGGGGCTATGTGACGCTCAGCTCATATTCCTATAACAATGCTGATGCTTTCAGTCTCTCATGCTTCTATTTCTAAAGCTTTGGAGTTCTTATATTGTCTTTATGTAAGATAAATTTACTTCTCTAGCTCCAAGTTTAACCCATGCTAACAGGACAAAGGAGCACCTTTCAAACCTGGTGCGTAATGTCAGTGTCATTGACCAGGGGCGTAGCAAGGTTGGAGTGGGCCCAGAGACGAGATTTTAAAATGGGGCCCCCCCACTCAAAGTCCAGGGCCTCCGCACACCCCAGGCCCCCAAGGATTTAAGTCTGATATTCCAAAATAAGTATGCTGCCTGGAAATACATTTCACTGAATACACACACGCACACGTCACAATATATAGTGATATACATTGAGTACTATACATTTGTTTTACTTTTAATGCCTAGAACACACTAGAAAGATGAATGATTAAAATGGCCCCCTCGCTGCAGATTAGCAAAGGAGACTTTCAACCATGCAGGGTGAGCCTAGGTTTGTTTTCTCAGAATTCTGAACAAATTCAGTCAAGTTCGATTCCAGGAGGTTTTTCACAGGAGGCTTTTCAAGCCCTTTAACACACATCTCCTCTGGAATAGAGGTGCTGCATTCACATGTTGGCCAGATTGACCCTGAAGTCCCTGCAAGTTATTGGGGAGCAGTTCACACACAAGAAAAATAAAATAAAATAAAAGCACAAGACATGCTTCAGAGTTCTCACTCAGACCTTCTGGGTTGCAAAACAAATTGAACATAAGTGCATTTATACATGAATGAATGAATGAATAAAATAAATATAATACTGTTTCTTCCAGAAGTTTTTGTAATTTTCTGCCATGAAACAAGCCACTTCTAGGACTTTTGAGATAGTTTTTTTTAAAGCCAGCAAATTTTCCAAGCTGTTTAAAAATAAATATTCAGAGACTTCTCAGTCCCTCCACCCCCTATCAAAGCCCTATGGCAAGCAGATGCCTATATATCCGGGGCGGGGGGAAGGTAACCACAAAAAGGAGTTCACACTCTACCTGGCCAATGCTGGGCTGGGCAGGGCAGCAAGGGGTCTTCTGCTGCAGAGAGCAGGGGTGGCCACTCTGGCTGCCTCCTCCTTCCTGGCTGGCTTGGGCCCTACTGGAGTTCAGGCTTCACAGAGGCCTACACGAGGCCTCCCTGGAAGCCCCGCCCAGCCGCCGATCAGCTGAGAGAAAAGGGAGAAAAGGAGCTCTTGGCCGCTTGTCTGCTGCCTGGATGGCCGGCCAGGAGAAGAAGCTGGAGAGACGGCGAAGAGGGCAAGCGGCTGAGGGGCCTTGGGGCTGGGCAGGGGGCAATGGGGAGTCACGTGAGATGCCTCTGGGGGGCCCCTCCAGGCAGTGGGGCCCCCAGACAACTCTCTCCCCTTGCCCGATCGTTGTTACGCGCCTGTCATTGACCCTTTAGGGAACAGTGACCATCGTGCGATCAAATTCAGCAGACATGCGGGGAGAGAATCACCAAGGAAGCCTAACAAAGACATTTTGAATTTCAGAAGAGGAAACTTTTCCAAAATGAAAAGAAAGCTGAAAGGAAAAAATCAGTACAGTCACTTTGCTCCAGAGTGCATGGAGTTTACTCAAAACCACAATACTAGAAGCCCAGTTAGATTGTATACCCAAAAGGAGGAAAGGTATCACTAAGTCCAGGAGGATGCCAGCATGGCTCATGGGTACCGTCAAGGAAGCCATAAAAGGGAAGAAGACTTCTTTCCGAAATTGGAAGGCCTGTCCAAATGAAGAGAACAGAAAGGAACACAAACTCTGGCAAAAGAAATACAAGGTGACAATAAGGGAGGCAAAAAGAGAGTTTGAGGAACATTTAGCTCAAAGTATTAAGGGGGATAACAAAAACTTCTTTAAATACATCAGAAGCAGGAAACCTGCCAGGGAGGCAGTTAGACCATTAGACAATGAGGGAGTGAAAGGGATTATTAAGGAGGATATGGAGGTTTCAGAGAAGCTAAATGAGTTCTTTGCATCCGTCTTCACGGCAGAGGATACTGAGCATATACCTGTTCCTGAACCAGGCTTTTTAGGGATGGAGGCTAGAGAGCTGAGTCAGATAGAAGTGACAAGAGATGATGTTCTAAACTGTTAGGAAAACTGAAAACTAGCAAATGGCCAGGGCCGGATGTCATCCATCCAAGAGTCCTCAATCAACTCAAATGTGAAATTGCCGATATCCTTGCTAAAATATGTAAGTGATCCCTGCAATCAGGCTCTGTCTGTAACGGAGCACTGGAAAGTAGCAAATGTAACACCGATGTTAAAAAAGGGATCCAGGCCCAGTTAGTTTAATGTATGTTCCAGGCAAATTGATGGAAAGCATCCCAAGGATAAAATTGTAAAGCACATAGAAGAACAGGCCCTGCTGGGAGAGAACCAACATGGCTTCCGCAAAGGTAAATCTTGCCTCACAAACCTTTTGGAGTTCTTTGAGAGTGTCAACAAGTGTATGGATCAAGGTGATCCAGTTGACATAGTATACCTGGACTTCCAAGAAGCTTTCAACAAAGTTCCTCATCAAAGACTCCTGAGGAAACTTAGCGGTCATGAGATAAGGGGACAAGTACATGTGTGGATTGCTAACTGGTTGAAGGACAGGAAACAGAGGGTAGGTATAAATGGAGAGTTTTCACAGTGGAGGGAAGTGAGAAGTGGGGTCCCCCAAGGATCTGTACTGGGACCAATGCTTTTAAGAACCTTAAAGACATGTAAACTCCATTAAATCTCTAAAAATCAGCCCTCTGCCCAATTCCTTAGAAATAATTCTGGCAGCTTCCCTGCCCCCACTGGGCACTACCACCCACTCTACTCTGCTCTGGGCCACCCCCTTTCCCCCCAACATGAAGCTATACTTTTTCTGAAATCTCCATTATTCCCTATTTTTCCCTCAAAAATCCACCAAAAATCAGCCCTTTTCCCAATTCCTCTGAAATTTGGGTGGAGCTTCCACCCATTGGGCACTACCACCCCCACCCACTAGTTTTGCCCTGGGGCCATTTTTTAAAAATCCAAAACATTCTGGATTCAGATTTTGCAATTTCAAACAAAGAACAAAATGGGGGTGTTTTGGATTCAGGCCAAAAACAAAACAGAAAAAAACCCACAAAAAACCACACAACCCTAGTTATTTTATTCCCACCACGTTCCCAGCTGCCTCTTCTTTTAGCCTCTTGAGGTGTTTCTTTTCTAATTTCCTCTCTCTTGATCTCTCCCAGTGATTTCATGTAGATGTCACAAAGCATTGGAGACAGTATGGAGCTTTGTGGAACTCCACACTTTAGCTTGTGCATAGCAGAATAACAGTCTCTGCGTCTCTATTTTCTTTTTAAACAGTGTCAGAGTTCCACTGCTTAGTGGAGCTTCACCTTTAAGAAAAGGTATGCTGTTTCTGAAGTTGTGACATACACCTTTGTTTCTAATCCATGTGATGAAATCCTCCTATTTCCTATTTTCTATTCTTATAGGTTGTGCTGTGGACCAGTCTGCAGATGTGGTGGTCAGGGAAGGGGAGTCAGTAACCCTGAACTGTTCCCAGCTTGGAACGAAACATTTCAATATGTATTGGTACAAGCAACAAAGGAAGAAGGACACACGGCTTCAGCTGGTGAGTTTTTCCTCAGAAGGCTCCACTGGAGAGTCTGACCTTGAGGGAGCATTTAAAGACCACTTCAAGAGCAGAGGGATGGAAAAGTACGCATCGTCTCTGGTGGTGGAGAGCGTACAGCTGGCAGGCGCCGGCACCTACTTGCGTGCCAAGCAAGATTACACAGTGAGGCAACTGCTGAGGAAACCAAGCACAAAGCTCTTTGCAGAAGGATGCAAGCACACAGGATAATAGCTCCTCAACAAGGGCAGCCCCAGATCTTTTTCTGAATGAAGAGGAAGAACCAAGTGGCAGCCCCTTCCCATGAATCAACACGGGGCCCAATCGGCAGGAAAATGATTCAGCGCAAGCCCCTTTGAATGTATGTCTGGAAGCTGTGCAAGAGCCAAGTAGCTTGACAGAGGGTCTACGAATAAGAATAGGCCACTCATTTATTGATTGATTGATTGATTGATCTGATTGATTGATTGATTCGATGCGATCACTAACGAGACACACTGTTGCTCCATATAGTCCAGTCTTGTCCACACGGCCTGGAAGCATCTCTCCGAGGTCTCAGCAGAGCCCTTTTCCCCGGCTAGCTGCCATTCCTTGTTTGGGTGCAGCTCCCATTCGTTTCCATGGGGCTTGCCCCAGAGCACTTTCTGGGGGATTCTGCCCCATCATGGCTCAGAACTGGTACTCTAAATCTGCAAGTCACCTTGTTAAGTGTGAGTCAGAGAGCCTTGTCTCAGACAAATGAGCACTTCACCCTAATTTAACAGAAATGACCTCAAGGCTCTGTGTAGTGTGTGTGTGTGTGTGTGTGTGTGTGTGTGTGTGTGTGTGTGTGTGTGATTCTTTTAGCCATTCCTATTTTTCTCCTCTTAATTATATTCAGAACTACTTTTATCCCCTCAGTTTCCCCTCAGGGAACTTCCAGACAGGGTGTTTAGTCAGGAATTGTTACACTCCTTTAACTCACTGTTTACTGTCTCTGTCTGTGTCTTTCCACACAACATCATCATCTTTATTATTTTATTTATTTTATTTTTTATATTTTATATGCTGTTCTTCCTCCAAGGAGCCCAGAGCAGTGTACTACATACTTGAGTTTCTCTTTCACAACAACCCTGTGAAGTAGGTTAGGCTGAGAGAGAAGTGACTGGCCCAGAGTCACCCAGCTAGTTTCATGGCTGAATGGGGATTTGAACTCGGCTCTCCCCAGTCCTAGTCCAGCACTCTAGCCACTACACCACGTACTCTTCCCTTCTTCCTTCCTGCCTCTGCAGCTTATGCTTCCCCTTGGTTTTCTCTCCTTGTTAGCTATTTTCATTCTTCTCTCCTTGCCATAGCGATAACCGGCTTGGGACTCCAGAAACGAAGCCAGCGCTTTGAGGGAATGATACTTGTCCTTCCAATGGCTAACCCTAAAGCAAAATGGGGAAGTGGAGAAATGGCAGCTAGAGCAATGAGCCCCTCAGGGACCCATGCCTTGACCTAAGGGCCCTGAGCTGGAATGTCTGGGTTTGTCATCATGGCCATCGACACAGCTGCAGCATCATGGCTCTGAGAGTGACTTGCTGACAGGCCTCTTGGGGGTGTGACGGAAGGCCTTGTTCACCAGTCTTCACACTCCCTTCTCAAATTAATTGCTGACCCGGGCCAAAGAAAAGCACTGATCAAATGGAGACAATGAAACTCAGAAAAGCTGATCAGGGGATAAAAATAAATAAATCATTTTTTCCTGCCACATTTCCCCTCTTAGTATCTGCCTCCCTGAATTTTCTTATTTACTATTAATGCATTCTTTCTGTCTTTTTATGCTGCATATTTGTTTGTTTGCCTCTGCGTTTTATGACATCCAGTCTTTTTGCTGTGTTCTAGGGATGGTGTGTGTGTGTGTGTGTGTTTTTAAAATTTGGTATGAGATTTTTGTTCGTTGTTCTAATGATGCAGATATTCCTACTAAATGCTCTCCCTGATAACTTCCAGTAGGTGGCAGTGCTGTATAAATGCAGGGCATATGAACCTGCCTTTAACCCTAATGAGGGCTACATGTGATACAGGAGATCCGTGACTGGATCTCACATCATTTTCTTTCATTAAAACAGCTGTGGGGAGTGATTCAGATCAGGACCAGGATACTGGTGAAGCGGAGTTTAACCATTCTCCCCACACCATTTCTCCAGCTTAAGTCACTATCCCTGAAGCTGCTATTAGTTATGGAGATTTTAAAAAGTACAAACGGAGTAGCTGTCTTTCCCCCCTTTCTGTAGGTTTGGGGTGAAGGGGATTTAGGTCAAGAAATTGTTGGGACAGAATAGCTTAACGTCCTTGCCAATATCATGGCCCTGATTCAAACTGAGGGAGGCAAAGCTGCTTTAGAGAAAGAAAATGACACTGGGAGACCCAGAGGTGGTTCCCATGATCAGTGGGATGAGCAGTCAGTCTGCTCCAGGTGGCTGCAGCGGCCACCCACACAACTGCTGGCTCCGTCACGGAGCCAGCGGGGGGCTTGGAAGTTTGGGGGGCCACACAGCCCCCGGAAGCTCCAGCATGCCCTGCATGAGTTCGCAGGGCATGCTGGAGAGACCCCACCCAAGCCGGGAGGCAGCTTTTCGCCTCCCCTCCGGGGGTCTCCTCGTGAGTTGCTGCGGCACGGAGCCGTGCCACGAAATCTCACCATCAGAAAAAACGGGTTTGCAGAGCACTTGCTCCACAAACCCGGTTTAAGTGCCGGGCTACTTAAGCGGGTGACCCGCTTAAGAACCACCGGGCTCACAGCCGAGCCCAGTGGTTCTCATGATGGGAGGAAATCGGGCTAGCCTCTGCTAGCTCAATTTTCTCCTAGCGTGTGAATAGCCTCCTAGTGTCTTAGGTATACATTTCCATTCTAATGCCTCAGGTATGGAACTTGTGAAACTCATTTTCAGTAGCCCAGAGACTCAACAACTGTCTTTAGGGCAGGGTGGGCAGGTCAATTGCCCCGGGGCCTGCTCTTTTAACCCCCATCAAAAGGGAGTCCCATATTGGGTGATTTGCCTCAGGTCCTGCACCCTGCCAGGGCAAATGTGGGGTTGATTGGTTCATATCTGCATGCACATCATCTGATTATTCGTCACTGAATCACAAGATGCTTGATGACCTGTAGCTGAATGTGTGAACAGCCTCCCTTGGAAGTAACTGTGTGTGGGGTGGGGTGGGGTAGGAAAGCTTCCTTAGTGGTGTCAGATCTGTGATGCCTCAGAGACACAGGCAAGACATCAAGCCATGAACATGGATGAGTGAAGTTTGAGCATCCCTTTGAATCCCTGCTCAATGCACCACTTTAGGCAGCTCTCTGCTCTGCTCTATTCTGCAGTGGGTGTCAGTTATGTTTCCCTCAAACTCCGGCCCTACAGGAAGTAGCAAAGCATCTCTTCAGCGGCTTCATATATGAAGAAGTGGGGTTCTTCTAGGGGGAAATGTTGGGTGAAGCATAATTGGCCCTGCAGCTGGTGTGGCTTGTGTGAGAGAGAGGCACCAACCGAGGCTGGTTCAAAAACACCACCTAACCACACACTGTTAACAGTTGGTCTAAAGATGAGTGGAATTCTGCAGAGGGCGTGTGCTTCTTGTTCAAGGGCCAGAGTCATTTCCCTCAGTAAAACCAGCCCAAATGGCCTGCCTCCAATCCAGCTTTCGGCATTTCCCACCCTTCTTGCACCTCCTTTATTTAAGAGACACTGGAAAGAAAGGATTTCATGCTGGGACATCATCATACTTGTGCATTTTCAGATTCAGTCCTCAAAATTTGAATTTATTGAAAAACTGCTCTTTGAATGAAGAAAAAAGGAGGAAAATCTTCTCAAACATGAAGGTTTGATGATCAGGCTCATGTGGCTCTGATAGTGTTTTGGATCCATCAGACATAAGCCCTTTCCAGACGTTATGTTGCACGAGTGTACAGATATCTGTACAACACCCGTGCATGCTTTTGCGTGAACAGCTGTACCTGCATCCTTTAAAAACTGAGCCTGGGTACAGGTCCTTCAAATGCATGACATAGACAGGAGGTTTACTGCTGTACTTGTGTTCAACGTAGTGTGTGACTAACTGTAACTGTGTACAGATCTGTGTTTGTGTACACTGTATACACTCATTGTAAAAGGGTTGAACATAATAAGGCCGTTCACACGACCTTCTGCTGGGCCGGGGAGGGTGGGGGAAGGCAGGAGAGTACCTACCTCCCCCCCCACCAGATAATCTGGTGGCAATCTCAGCCTCGTGCCTCACACATCCACACGACTGGAACTGTCACGAGCTATGCAACATTCTGGAGGCTGGGAAAATGCATCCTGGCCTCCAGATATCCTGCAATGTGCAGCACAAGGAGCCCAATGCACTGGGGGATTCCCCTGTGAGCCGGGCATTCTAGGTGTGTTGGAGATGGAGTTGCAGTGCATCAACCTTTTGCACCAACTATCCTAATGACCACTAGGGGCATTGGGGGTAGAGATAGTGAGTAAGGGTCTCTCTAGCTGATCTACCTGTCTCTACTCTATGACCCCTGATCTGTCTCTTCTCTGAGCTCAATTTCTTCATTTTCTGATTGGGGGATTCTGATTGTCCTGTAATCTGCAAGAATAAACTCCAGGGACATCTCTTGAACCACTGGATGTGTTCAGAAGGACCAGGGGTGTAACAAGGTTGGTTTGGGCCCAGAGACAAGTTTTTAAAATGCCCCCCCCCCCACCACCCGTCATCCGTCACCGCCTTCCTCTCCTTCTCCTGGCCCAATGTAGACTCTGCTAACTATCCCAACTAGTTAAAAGGTGTAAATTACAGCACAGCGGAACCAAATTTATTGACTGCCTGACTCCCTTAGACTTGAGGCGGTTTACAGAATTAAAACAACAACAGGGGGGTGGGGTGGGGGGAAACACACACACACACACACACACCCCTAAAAGCCTGGCAGAATAGATAAATTTTCAGAAGTTTCTTAAAGGACAGAAGGGAGGGGCATTAGGAATCTCAGGAGGCAAGGTATCTCAAATAAATGTGAGGCTGGATGGGATGAGATACAGAACGGGCAGAAAGCAGATTATAATCATGCAGGAAATGAAATGGCCATGAATGGAACCTTGCACAACTACTGACCTTTCTCCAATTTGGGAGAGCTAGGAAGAGAGGCTTCTTCTCCTTCATCATGTATACTTTTAAAAGACCCATAGGATCTCATGTGCCAAGGACAGGTCTGTAATGTTTGAGTGATTTCTCCACTCTCTTACCTAACTTTGCATGTTAAGTGATTAAGAGTCAAAGAACAGCCTTGGATGTTAAAAGGGGGTTGATAAACGGAGCCAAGGAACTGTGAAAAGCACACACTTGTCACTCTTCTCTTGTGTGTGCCTCCCCACTTCTGTTTTCCTAATGGGAGGAGGAAGGGGGAGTGGAGCGTTGCAATTAAAAATGAATAAAGGCCCTTTGCGACGCTCGGCTTCCCCTTCCTCTCCCCTCCCCCCGTTAGGGAAACAGAAGCGAAGCCTGGGCAGGTGGGCAGCCATAATGCCCCAAATAATGAATTAATACGCCCACTCCCACTGCCAGACATGCAGTGGGCAGGCGGGGGGGGGGGAGTGAGCCATAATGCCCCTAAATGAATCAATGCCAACACGAGCAGCACTCTAAAGCTGCCGTAGCTCCTCCATCTCCATAACAGAAGAACTGAATTTCTTAGAAGTGGCTGGCTAGCCTGGTGGCTGGAGAAGCTACAATTGACCTCCTCTCTTCCTTGTTCTCATTGGGCGTCCAGGAAGCAGAGCCGAACCACCCAATCATGTGCCTGCCTTTCCTTTCTTTATCATGTGGGGTGCCGCCAGCCAATGGATGGGGAAGGAGGAGGAGCTGACAAGGGGAAAGGGTGGGGATGGGGAGGAGGGAGGGGAGGAGGGCAAGGAAATACGGCGCGCTCAAATGAACATGGAGGAATTTTTTTAAAAAATAAATCAATCAATCAAATTGAAGGAGCTGCGGCAGGCGCTGGGTGGGGGGGAGGCACGTGACATGTTTCTGGAGGGCCCCCCGCAGAGGCCAGGGCCCCTAGACAGCTGCCTCCCTTTGCCCGATCATAGTTACGCCCCTGAGAAGGACAACCCTGGAAAATACACTCAAGTTTGCCGCTCTATCCTATTTACACAATGAGGCTGTTCACACAAGCAGCCCTATGCAGGCTTGGGCAGCCCTACCAGGGTAGGGAGGCTCATTTGAAGCCCTGGGATTGAGGCCAAACCTGGCACCACCTCCCTGGGTAGCCCAGTAATATTACCTGGCCTTTTACCTGTGTTAAAGGGTGTGAGTCCATGCTCTTTCAACCAGGTCCCCAGTCATGTGAAAGAATAGGTAGCAGAGGATGGTTTAGTTGTTGCAGCTATTTAGAAAAAACACATGGAGATCTTTGCAGAATGAAATACTAAGTATTTATTGGTTAAGTACACTTGGATAGGAAAGACCTAAACCGAATCTAAAGGACTACATAATGAATAGGTAAGGAGGGAGGGAGATGTTCCATCTTCTCTCTAGGAGGAAAGGAAGGATTGTGACTCAGCACAGGAAGTGCGGAAGAGACAGATCAGGGGGTTCAAACCTTCTGCTCTTTCCAGAGTGGCTTGATCCCCTGAGGGGAATATCTTGCAGTGCTCACACATCAAGTCTCCCATTCATATGCAACCAGGGCAGACTCTGCTTAGCTATGGGGACAAGTCATGCTTGCTACCACAAGACCAGCTCTCCTCTCCTTGCTCTGCACCCCCGCAGTGATGTAGATAGGCTCTACCTCCCTCGCAGCTCAGGTGGAAGAGGAATGCTGCAAGTCCATCAAACAGTCGAGGAGGAGAAAAGAGGCCTTGAAGAATATATAAGGGACAGTGAAGAAGATGCACTTCAAATGGCCAATAACAAGAAACTATTCAACACCAATGAAACAAAGCAGGCCTACAAGAAAGAACAAGCTAAGAACCGAGCAGAAAAATGGAGAAATAAGCCCCTGCATAGTCAATATTTACACAATGTAAGTGGAAAATCAGACATCACCAAGACCTGGCAATGGCTTAAGAATGGCAACTTGAAGAAAGAAACAGAGGGTTTAATACTGGCTGCACAAGAACAGGCACTAAGAACAAATGCAATAAGAGCAAAAGTCGAAATATCCACAACAAACAGCAAGTGCCGCCTTTGTAAAGAAGCTGATGAAACAGTGGACCACCTAATCAGCTGTTGTAAAAAGATCGCACAGACTGACTACAAACAAAGGCATGACAAGGTAGCAGGGATGATACACTGGAACATCTGCAAAAAATACAAGCTACCTGTAGCCAAAAATTGGTGGGACCATCAAATTGAAAAAGTGATAGAAAATGAAGATGTAAAAATATTATGGGACTTCTGACTACAAACAGACAAACATCTGCCACACAATACACCAGATATCACTGTAGTCGAGAAGAAAGAAAAACAAGTGAAAATAATCGACATAGCAATACCAGGGGATAGCAGAATAGAAGAAAAAGAAATAGAAAAAACCACAAAATACAAAGATCTACAAATTGAAATTGAAAGGCTGTGGCAGAAAAAGACCAAAATAATCCCAGTGGTAATTGGCGCCCTGGGTGCAGTTCCAAAAGACCTTGAAGAGCACCTCAACACCATAGGGGCCACAGAAATCACTATCAGCCAATTACAAAAAGCAGCTTTACTGGGAACAGCCTATATTCTGCGATGATATCTATAACAACTGACAATAAAATTCAGCCATCCCAGTTCCTTGGGAAGGACTCGATGTCTGGATAAAACAAACCAGTCAATAACACCTGTCTGACTGTAAACAAGAAATAATAATTTTTAAAAAGCCACGTAGGAAGGGGAGGAAGAGATTGTGGCTGTGCACATGAGCAGCCAAATTTGGCTGCTCATGTTCAGTGCCGGGATTGCGGGTGATCCTAGCGCTGCCTCCTCTACAAGCCAAGGAATCTACCTGGGTGCCCTTTACCCCAGACTTGGGGTTGTGAGTATGCTTGGGCTACATGCAGCCTGATCATACACAGAGTTTTGACACCTAGAGTGCCCAGCTCCTGAGGGAATCCCCTAATGCACTGTGCTCATTGCATCGTGCATTGTGGGATTCCTGGAGGCCGGGGGAACGAGTCCTACACTGCATGGAGCAGCATGGATTGTGCAGGTGTTCACCAGCGCACTGAAGAGGACATCACCAATCATCTGGGTGGGGGCGAAGGTAGGTCCATCCCTCCCCCACCGCCCTTGCTGCTCCTGTCATGGTAGTGAGAATGACCTTAGAGTCCGCTAAGCAGCGACTGGGTTAGAGGGCTCTGTCCTACCCACCAGCTGCACCCAGCTTTTTAATGAGGTAGAAAGAAAAGCTCTCTGACCCAGCTGCTGCTTAGCAGACCATCACTACCGCCATCTCCTGCCTTGTTATTTATGCACAGATGATCAAAACTCAGGTGCATGCACAGCTTCCGAAACTGGGTAGGATGTGCCTTCTATGTTATTTATAACCATGTGAACCAGCCTAGAGTGTTTTCAGAGTAACTTAAAATTTGCTTTTCTGGGTTCTTTACATTACTTTGCACAGTGCTACCTCAGCTGATAGTAAAATGCACAATGCAAATGTTTAATTTACAGAATACACCGAACTTTGAGTCTCATTGCTCCAGTAAAGGGATATCTTCAAATATGAAGAAAAGAGAAGAGATGGAAGTCATATAGATCTAGTCTCTGAGAGACACACACCTCTGAACACACCCCTTCCTGAAACCAAGGACAGGTGGATCAATGTTGTTTCCACAAACCCTTTGGGCTCTTGAGCACTTCAATCACACACACACACACACACACACACACACTGCTGTGGAGATGCTGGTGCTCTTCTGTGTGTGGATTAGCGTGCTGGCTGGTAGCGGCTCAGGTGACTCTAGGAGCATGCATACTGGAATACCAAGATGTGACCCTCACTCTACACAGATATGGGTGTTTTTTTTTTCCATTCTTCAGTGTGGCCTCTTTTGTCTTGCAGGTCAAGAATTGGTCAAGCAATCACCTCAGTACATAATGGTGAGCGAGGACTCACCCACCCCTGTGACCTGCACATTGAAAGATGCTTCGTACCCGTTTCTGAGCTGGTATATCCAGGACGACCAAGGCCAGCTGACCTTCCTGGTTTCTGTGAGATGGGCGGGGGAGAAGGGCAGCACAACCTGGAAAGGCTGCTTGTATTCGGCGGAACGAGTTAGTGATACGGAGCTCAAACTGGTGGTGCATAATGCGACTGAGTCCCAGACTCTCTTCTGCACCTGCAGCAAAGCCCACAGAGGCAAAGAGAGCGAGGAACCCTTAACAAATTCTCCTGCCTCACTTCTTCCTGCATCACCACCAGTATTCCCTCTAAGGTGTCAGCATGTGCACGCACTCACAAGTTTTTAAATGTCTGCTCAGTTAATTTTAGCTCCCACTCAGGCTGAACTAGGAAGGCCCCACTCTGAATGCACATGTGCACACACTGCCTTGATAGTGTTGCCCAGAACAAAACTCATTCCACACACAGAGCTGGAAAAAGGGACCACTGATCACCACAGCTGTTCTCCAAAGGGCAAGGGCGAAGGCAAGGGCTGTGGAGACATGTCGGAGGAGTGTGTCACTTGTCAGCCATGATGCTACACACACAGTATGGTGCCATGGACTGGCTAGAAGCCTGGGCTCGGCCATGGGAAGGAATCCCAGATACAAACCCCCTCTGAGCTACAAAGCCCATAGGGTGACCTTGGGCAACTGGACTTTCTATGTGCCTATGTTGGAACTTAGATGACTTTGCGCTGTCTCTTGTCTCAGATAGTGGAGGACAGACTAGTGAGTCAGAGGGCTAGAGGGTCAAGACATTGGTCACCCCTTCTCCACTGCTCTGACACTATCCCTTTGAAATGTAGATTGGTACTCTTAGGGATTAACTTCCTTCCTCTCTCTCTTCCCTACCTGCCCTTCTACCTTGCAACATGGCAAGCCTCTCTCCCTGCACCATGTGTGCAGAGAGGATGCAGAATCCATCTGCATCCAGCTAGATAGATAGATTAGAGATCCTAACTCCTCACTTTCCTATCTAGAATGGAGTTCCTTAATAAATACCACTTATATTGATTTGAAACTATGAATTGGCTGCAAGTTACTTTACTCTCAGCATACACGCATGCCTAAGTAAATTTCGCTGTGTTGTGCCTCTGTGCACTCTGCTATAATGAGAAAGGGATTCTCTCACCACAGAGAATTTCCAACACCTAACCTACTTCTCAAGCGAAAAAAAGAGTGAGGTTGTTCTCTCAACTGGGGCTAGGGATGACTGGGGGGAAGGCAGGATCATACCTACCCTTCCCTCAGACAGTCTCCTCCTCTTCGGGGCACTGCTGCTCATGCACCAACACAACCAGCATGGTGGCGGTTGCCTGAGGTGGGATCGGAAGTCCTCCCACATCCCACAGTGCACTGCATGGGCAGTGGAGAGGTAGCCTACTGCAATGTAGCAGGGCTTCTCTCCCTGGCCACACTGCAGTCAGGGCTCTATGGCCGCCACTCCTGGTGGCTGTTTTTACAGCCCCGTCAGTGCACACGTCTGGGCAGGGAGGTAGGAGGTGTGCACGCATCTCTCTACCTCACTTTTAGTCCAGGTTTCAGGAGCAATCCTGACGGTTCTGAAGCCCAGCCCTCCCCAGGCTAGCACTGCCATACTCTGGTAGGGCTGGTCTTGAGAAGGACTTCAGTGTTTTTCTGAGGAGGAACAGAGTAGAAATGTAACAAAGAAAAACAATAATCAATAAAAAGGCACCAGTGACACTTCTGCAATATAATACAGAAACTGCCACGATCAAGCTAGGGAAACCTGAATTTCCCCTGGACTAATTATATTGCTTGGGAAAAGCAAATTCCCCACAACACACAGAGGTGCACCTAGGCAATGTTGGAGTCTGGACCTAAAGGCCTTTGGAGGCTGCCCTCTCCTGTAAATTAAGCATCATCATGCTCGGCCAGGTGACCACACCACCTGGGACAGACAGACTAAAGAGGATTTGGGAGGCCCCAGGGACTGTGGAGGCCCTGGACTTTGGCCAGGACATCCAGGGGTAAGAGTGCCTCTGACAACACATTTTGGCCCCTGAACCAGAAAATCCAAATGGCACCTTCCTATGGTGGTAAAAACCTTTTAATAATAGACAAAACGATGAACAGTTTGCGAGACATTAGTGGGACCCTCATCAGCTTGCTCAGCCTGCATAATAATGTGGTTGGCTCTTTAACCTCCCATGGAAATGAACTTATACATCCAGAAAAAGCAGAGGCAGGGGTGTAGTGGAAGGGGGACACGCAGGGATGGAGCGCCGGTACTTCTCGGCTTCTCTGGCTGTTGGGGAGGGCATGGCCATGGGGGCTGTCATGGAGAGCGCCCTCTGCATGACTGAATTGGCAACTCCATCACTGAAGCAGACGGTCATTTCATGTTAGCTCCGCCAAAGAGTTCCCTTCCCAGCTGCCTCTGCCTCACTTCCTTTCTTTCCCACACTACATGATCTCACATCTGGGTGTTATTGCATTACCTACTTGATGGGTGTCAAGGATGCTGCTGTGTCTGCTGCTGACTCAGTCAGGCAAATGCCTGCTTAGACACCTCCTGGCCCCAAGAAGCTGCCATTTGCTTGTTGCTTTGCTGTTCTCCTCAGGTATGTGACTCACCATAATTCAAATTGGTGGTCCCCTTCAAAGAGGACCCCCCTTTAATCCCAACCTGAAACTCGGGGTGGCATCACTGGAGATATAATAGTTCGAAGCGAGTGGAAGGGGCTACGACCGAGGTCCTGTTTCTTGTGGTGTATATACTCGTGTGTTTATCCCACAGCTGCCTTGGCTCAAACGGTTTCCTGCAAAATCTGTGAACAGAGACCATTTTGCACCTGCACAGACCAAGGGCAAAGATGGTTCTAAATTTTCTGAGAGACTATTTCAATTCTCTCAGAAAACTGTCTTCAGCCTATGCTGATCTTTCTCTGACACACGCTCCGCATCTCTCTCCCCTCGCTTTCTCCTCTCTGCCTGCCTCTTCCTCTCTCCTCCTCTGAACATTAAGCAGAAAGTGTTGCTGGTGCTGCTGGAACATAGGAGCATAGGAAGCTGCCATATACTGAGTCAGGCCATTGGTCGATCTAATCAGTATTGTCTGCACAGACTGGCAGCGGCTCCTCCAAGGTTGCAAGTAGGGGTCTCTTAGCCCTATCTTGGAGATGCCAGGAACAGCAATGATGAAACATATGAGCAAATGGCAGGTATTTGGGCTTATGAACAGAGCACTTCAAAATGAGAAAGGACTTATTAAAGTCCTCATTCAAATTTCTGATCCCTTTTGGATATTTCCTTCATTTTATCATATTCGCTCAACTTGCTACCATATTACCTTCGGCAGACAGAAATGCATCCTCTTTGATCTTGCAACATCTCCCTTATCATTCCTCTGTTGCAAACCTCATCTGCTTTATTGGTTTACTTTCTGATCTTTATAGGTGGGGCTGTGAATCAGTCGCCAGACGTGGTGGTCAAAGAGGGAGAGCCAGTAACCCTGAACTGTTCCCAAATAAAATCCACGTTCACTTACATGTCCTGGTACAAGCAGCAAGGGCAGAAGGACCCACAGCTCCAGCTGGTGATTTTTTCAGTGGCGGGTTCCAATGGAGAGTCCGATGTTCAGGGCGCATTTAAAGACCACTTCAAGAGCGGAGGGATGAAGGAGTACGCCTCAACTCTGGTGGTGGAGAGTGTGCAGCCGGGAGACGCGGGCACCTACTTCTGCGCGAAGCAAGAATACACAGTGAAGCAGCTGCTGAGGAAACCGAACACAAACCTCTTCACAGAAGGATGCAGGCGCACCAGAGAACAGCTCTCACACAGGAACAGCCCGAGACCTTTTGGCGCCTGAGGAGGAGAATCCAGGTGGGATTCTTCTTCCTCGGATCTAACACGGGGGTCACACCATCTATTGTGAAGTCTTCCGGCACAAAAACTGTTGAAATGAACAACAGGAGCTGTGCAAAAGCCAGAAACATCGATGGAGGCCTAATAAATAAGGATACGCTGCTCCTGAGGTAGACCGATTATCCATTTAGCCCCATATTCCCTACCTTGCCTGGCATTGTGGCAGCATCTCCCCAAGATCTTAGGCAGAGGTCTCTTTTCCAGCCTCTGCTTTGGTGCAGCACCCATTGATTTTGATGGGGCTTGCACCAGAGCACATTTTGGAGGATTGCGAGCTGCCCAGAGAACCATTTCTTATGGGGTGGCTAATACATACATACATACATACATACATACATACATACATACATAATCAATCTCTGTTGGGTTGAAGAGTGGTATATAAACACCACCACCACCATCATCATCATTGTCACCGTCGTCGTTCCCCATGGCTCAGAAGTGGTACCTCTAATCTGCAAGCCTCCTTGTCAAATGTTAGTTGAACAGATCCCTGCCTCAGAAGGATGAGTGCTTCATCCTAATCTAACGGCAGCTACTTCAAGGCCCTGCACACCTCTTTTTCTGATTCCTTGCACCCATTCCTATTTTTCTTCTCTTATATCCCGAAGCCTTTTTGCCCCTCAGTTCCCCCCACCCCAGTCAAAATTTCCTCCTTGCTTTTTACTCCTTCCTTTCCTTGCTCTTGGTTGTCACTTCCCCTTCCGCTCATCAGCTCTGTTTGCCTTCTCTGTCATCTGTTTTCATTGATTACCCCAACGGGCATGCCCCTGAACCTAATCCAACTGCCTGAGCATCAGCGCATTACAGGAGCCCTTGTACTTCCTAACGCCAAGGGTAATGAGAGGTGCAGAAGCAGTGCTCAGTGTGCTTCCATTACAGGAGCTGTTTAGTGACCGCCCTCTTGGCTTTGGTGTTTGGAAGGTAACGGGGGCATGATTTGTTTCAAATGGGAGGCAGTCTAGGGGTGGGTTTTATTAAGGGCCCCTTTCCCCCTCTGTATAACTCAAGCACCAGATGGAGGGTTGGGGCAAATGAGAGCTTCCCTCTCAGAATTAATAGCAGCTTCAAGCTGGGGGAAGCATTTTCATTTGGAGCTCAGCACCAGTGGAAAGGATTTAGGACCTCCTTCCCATGTGCCATGGCCCTGATCTTGACCAGGACCCCTGAGGCTGCTATTTTAATGTAAAAAACCCCAACCCTCAAAGCTCTAACGATGCTTCTAACACCACATGTATGTTGACCCTCAGAACTGTCTTCAAGCAAAGAAGGGACTAGGGGTTTGCAGCAGCATCCACTGTGATGAGCAGGTGGTGTGAAGCCTTTAGATTGGTCAGGTCATCAGGGATGAATAGTAGGAGCCTGCCTGGTCTTCGAAGCAGCGTCTTCTGCTTGCTGCACTTCAGGGGCCCTGAGTGACAAGGTCTAGATTTGTCATGGTCACCGACGCAACCCAGATCTGGGCCTGACAGTCTTGTCAGCAGACCACTTTGGGGTTGGCTCTTAGGTCCTTTGTTCACACACACCTGCCCCACTCCCGTCTCAAAATGGTTCACCACCACCATAGAATGACATCAATTAAATGGAGACAGTTGTGCTCAGGAAAGCTCCTTAGGCAACAGCCACAACAGTTTGCCTTCCCTTTTTAAAATATCCCCCCTTTCCCTCAATTATCTCTAGCAGCATTCCAATATTATGTTCTATGAGAGTACAGATGTCTATACACAGGTACATGTTTTGGGGTGAATGACTATACCTGCCAGCGTGGTGTAGTGGTTAGAGTGCTGGACTAGGACCGGGGAGACCCGAGTTCAAATCCCCATTCAGCCATGAGACTTGCTGGGTGACTCTGGGCCAGTCACTTCTCTTTCGGCCTAACCTACTTCACAGGGTTGTTGTGAAAAGAGAAACTCAAGTATGTAGTACACATAGGAAAATAGGAAACTGCCATATACTGAGTCAGACCATAGGTCCATCTAGCTCAGTATTGTGTACACAGACTGGCAGCGGCTTCTACAAGGTTGCAGGCAGGAATCTCTCTCAGCCCTATCTTGGAGAAGCCAGGGAGGGAACTTGGAACCTCCTGCTCTTCCCAGAGTGGCTTCATCCCCCGAGGGGAATATCTTGCAGTGCTCACACATCAAGTCTCCCATTCAGATGCAACCAGGGCAGACCCTGCTTAGCTATGGGGACAAGTCATGCTTGCTACCACAAGACCAGCTCTCCTCTCCTCTCCTTTCTCGGCTCTGGGCTCCTTGGAGGAAGAGCGGGATAGAAATGAAATGAATAAATAAATAAATAAATTCATGCTAAACGTGAACCTGTGTACAGATCCTTCAGATGCATGGTACCAACAGGAAGGGTGCTGCTGTAACTGTGTTCAGCATAACGTGTGAATACCTGTACCAGTGTACAGATCTGTACTTGGATACATTGTACACTCACTGTACGAGTGTTGAACATAACATGTGAATAGGGCTTCTGCCTCTTCATTCTGCATATATTTGGCCCCTCTGATTATAACTTCTGAGGATGGTGTATGTATATATCTTCAAAAATATAGCTGAGGTATCGGCTCAGTTGTCTGATGCAGATATCTGTATCAGATGTTTCTCCAGTAGAGGGCAGTCTTGTATAAATGCATAGCAGATGATCCTGCTCCTAGGCCAGCTTGAGGGAACATGTGACTCTGTAGTGCCCCCTGATATACATACAGTACAGCTATTTAGGGATGTGCAGGAACTGAGATTCATGCTCTGGTTCAGGGCCGTTGGGAGGGGAATGGCAAGTAGGATCTTTAAAGAAGAGGAGAGCAGGTCCTTTCCTTCTTCTCTGCCACCACATGCAGCTTCCAGCGGCTGCGGTGCTCATCCCAAGAACCCACGTGTGGTGCTGGCACGCACATGCGTGGGCCCCATTTGCGTGGTTAGCATGGTGTTAGGGGGGACTGGGGAAATGCATTTGTAACAGAGGAGCAGCTGGTCCTTGACTCCCCACCCCCTGTTCTTCTGTGCCCCCCAAATATGTTTGTTTACACCTTTATAGTCTGCTGTTTGGGTGTGCCTCCAAACAGTGTACAGCACATCATAGAATACAATACACATGTTTAAAACAATTTGAAAACAATGAGCACAATGAGCACAGCAGGTGTGAGAAAATATATCATCCATAACAAAGCACAGCCAACTGAAATTCCATCTCCAAATGCCTGGTGGAACAACCATTTTTCTCTCCATCCAGCCACCAGAAGGCAGAGACTGAGGCCATTTGAGCCTCCAAGGAGAAGGAGCTCCTGACCCTGGATGCGGTCAGCCATCAGGCCCTGTCCTGCATACATATTCGCTGCACCTCTGCTCCCCAGTCCTGCCCCACACATCTAATTGCCATGGTATAAGGATGATTGCTGTCACTAAGAACAGAGCCCAAAAGAAGGATAAATCATAAGCCAAAACTAGGGCCTACATTTCTGGCCACACCTCTTCCTGAAACTGAGGGCAGGTGGATGAATGTTGTTTCCACAAACCCTTTGGGCTCTTGGGCACTTCAATCACACACACACACACACAAACTGCTGTGGAGATGCTGGTGCTCCTCTGTGTGTGGATTAGCCTGCTGGCTGGTAGCGGCTCAGGTGACTCTAGGAGCATGCATACTGGAATACCAAGATGTGACTCTCACTCTACACAGATATGGGTGTTGTTTTTTTCATTCTTCAGTGTGGCCTCTTTTGTCTTGCAGGTCAAGAATTGGTCAAGCAATCACCTCAGTACATAATGGTGAGCGAGGACTCACCCACCCCTGTGACCTGCACATTGAAAGATGCTTCGTACCCGTTTCTGAGCTGGTATATCCAGGACGACCAAGGCCAGCTGACCTTCCTGGTTTCTGTGAGATGGGCGGGGGAGAAGGGCAGCACAACCTGGAAAGGCTGCTTGTATTCGGCGGAACGAGTTAGTGATACGGAGCTCAAACTGGTGGTGCATAATGCGACTGCGTCCCAGACTCTCTTCTGCACCTGCAGCAAAGCCCACAGAGGCAAAGAGAGCGAGGAACCCTTAACAAATTCTCCTGCCTCACTTCTTCCTGCATCACCACTGCTGTTCTCAAAAGGACAAGGGCTGCGATGACATGGGACGGGTGGGTGGGGAGTGTGTTTCTTGTCATCTGTGATGCTATGCACACAGTAGGGTGACATGTACTGCCTAGTAGGCTGAAGCTGGCTCTGGAAACCCCAAGTTCAAAATCCCTCTCATCTACAATGCCCACGGGCCTGTAGCTGACTGTCTCTGTGCTGACGATCTCTGTGCCTAACCTATCTCACAGGGTTGTTGGGGGAAGAGAGGAAGAGCTGAGTAGAAATCTAACCAACAATAAAAGGGCACTTGTAACCCTTTGCAATCATAGTATGCGCTAAGCACTCCATAGTGCGATAGACACACTCACTACAGGAAAATCTGCAGTTTCCCTCCACAAAGTATAGTGCTGAGAAATGTGCTTTCCTCACGACCCACATGCTGTCTGGAGAGTAAACCAAATATGCCTGGATAACTGAATGGAACTGGACCAGAGGCATTGAGATACTGGACCAGAGGCAATGCCTCCAGAAACCCAGAAGTGCCCATGCAGCTTCAGGAATGGCCATTTGATACATACCTACCAGAAGTGGCAGCCTTGCTCATTGCTTTTCATCTCTTTGTTTTTAATGCCACTTTACTCTACAGCATGTTTGCTGTGTAATTCTCCCTCCGTAAAGCTTCCCATCATGGCTCCCAAGTGTCTTGCCCTCTAAGGCAGCTTCTTCATTCTTAGGCAGATGTTTGCATGCCCTGAAGGAAGACAGCTATAGATCTATTAACAGATCCATTCATATTCTTGTAAAATGTGTACTTGCCTCTCAGTCAAGGTGGCCTACCCCCAAATCCCAAAACAAACAGTGGGAACAAAGGAAATGCCCAGAGATTACCTAAGACCTTTTGATGCCTGAGACAGAACATCCAATGCTTTTCTTGTTTTGTTTTGTTTTAAATTAAGTAAATGATAGACAAAATAATGGGCCATATGCTGTCCTTGGTTGAGGCTCCCAAATCATCTGCCGTGCCCAACATATCTGTAGGGCCTAGAAGATTTAATTAATTATTTTCTTTCATTGCTCCGAGTTCACCGCCCAACTGTCTGTACTTTACCAACTGCCTGTACTCCTCACTTCAGGAGTTTCTCTCCCAGTTTTCTCTCTTCCCCATATTATTTCCAGATTATACATCTGTGTTTTGTTGCACTAGCTATTTGTGGAATGTCCCAGACATTTTGATGGATGTGGTGGAAGATCCAGGTGGCAGCCCCTCCCATTATTTAACAAGGGCCACAACCCAGAGGAACGTTCTCCAGCTTGAGCCTCATAGAATGTTGGGAAGCTGTGCGAGAGCTATGCATACCCAGATGCTTGTTATTACTTCTGTCTCTGTATTGGACCAGAGCCCTGAAGATATCAACCGGCTGGGGATGTGAGATGAAAAGCAGCATATACGTTAAAACCGAACAAAATAAAACATAAATGAATGGATACCTACAGAGACTCAGCAGCTAGGGTGACCACTTCTGAATGAAACAGTTCCTAGAGATTCCCCCCCCCACCGCCCTGCCTGTCAATATGTTTTCCAGTCTTTTCCATACTTTCGAGCCATGCATGTCTACAGGATTGCTTTCAGTGGTCACCAGGAGCTTTCCCACACAGGAGCTTTATCCTGAATCTCTTCTGGAGGGGAGGGAGTGCATTCGCACGACAGCTGGATTCCTGCTGAGGTTAATCCAATATCTTTGGAAGCAAACCCACCCGCCACCCACCCAACAAATTGGGCTTTTCCTTCCGGATTTCACATCATCCTGATTTATGTCAGAGTTTTTAAAATCCTGTGTTTTACCAGAGTTTTGGGGATAAACTGCAGTAAAGCACTGACTTAAGGCTTCACATTAACATTATATATATATATATATAGAGAGAGAGAGAGAGAGAGAGAGAGAGAGAGAGAGAGTTTAATACTGGGTTTTAAATGCTTTAAATTTTTTAATGTTTTAAATGTTTTTAATTGTTATGTGATTTGATGTTTTAAATTATTTTAATTGTAAACCGCCCAGAGGCACAAGTTTTGGGCGGTACAGAAATGTAATAATAATAATAATTATTATTATTATTATTATTATTATTAATGATGATAATAGCAAATCACACCTATGAAATGCAAATGCTGTTGAAAGCTGTCCAAAGGTAAAGAGTGGAAAAGCCAGTTTTCAGGCTTTCTGCTCTTTGAATGTTTTTGGAGGGAGGAGAGGATTTGTAGTCTGCAGAGGGCTTTCCTTGCAGAAAACGAGCATTTCTTTGCAGAAAATGAGCATGCAATCCAAACTAGGAAGGGGGTGACACTGCACAAAGGCTGACACATGCTGGGAACTTGTGTGTGTGTTGGGGGGGAATAGAAAGCCAAGGCTGATGGCTAATTAAGCAGAAGTAAGTGTGTGTGTGTGTGTGTGTGTGTGTGTGGACCTCAACAGAGCTAGATTCCAGAGAACATTTTAATTCCCGTACTAAACCCTTTGAAAAAGGGGAGGTCTGGTGTCCTGCCTCCTCTAGGAAGCCATTGGCCACAAGCAAAACATGGAAGTGGGCTGTGTGTGAACCTAAACAAAAGAGAATTGGGAGTAGAGAGGGGAAGGGGCTGCTTTCCTAATGCTGCAAGTCTAATTCAAAGTGGCTTTGCTGGCTGGATGCTCCAAGAGCTGGAAGCCTTGTCTGAAAAGGCTCCAGGAGGTTTATCATACCTGGCTAGTCCTCTGGAATGAAGGGTGTGCATTCATATATTGGCCAGATTTACCCTGAAGTCCTTGCGAGCTATCGGGGAGCACTTCACACACAATTTGGGCTTTTCATTGCATGTTAGAGTGTAGCCCGATTTATATCCGGGTTTAAAAAATCCACTTTTTGCGTCAGGTTTTTTGGGCAACTTTGAACTCACAGTAAAGCCTCACAGTAAACTCACGGCAAAGCCTGCTGTCTGAATACCCTTCTGGGCATTTCCCAGACTACAAGATTTGCAACGGGTAAAGCATTGCAAAGTGTGACGGAATAGTGCAACAGTTTAAAACCAAGACTAAAGTGTTATTCAATGCTTCGTTGTAGGCTGGGGGCCATTCATATTTTTTGTCCTTTGCAATGTGTTTTCAAGGCAGCACTGTCCATATTTGCCTTGTAGTAAGCAAGTGGGATCGCACAGAAGTAAATGATTTAGTTCAATGGGATTCCTCTTCAGTAAATGTGCACTAGGAAGGGTTGATTCAGAAATCTGCTCAGCTGCACTAGTATGAGTCTCCTGCCAAAGTAGCCAGACTGCACAAAGGGTACTGCACAAAAGAACCCAGGTGGAAAAATAATAATAATAATAACAGAATAGAAGAAAAAGAAATAGAAAAAATCACCAAATACAAAGATCTACAAATGGAAATTGAAAGGCTGTGGCAGAAAAAGACCAAAATAATCCCAGTGGTCATTGGCGCCCTGGGTGCAGTTCCAAAAGACCTTGAAGAGCAACTCAACACCATAGGGGCCACAGAAATCACCATCAGCCAGTTACAAAAAGCAGCTTTACTGGGAACAGCCTATATTCTGCGACAATATCTATAACAATTGACAATAAAATTCTGGCATCCCAGGTCCTTGGGAAGGACTCGATGTCTGGATAAAACAAACCAGTCAATAACACCTGTCTGACTGTGTAAACAAGAAATAATAATAATATTGATAAAACCCCTCCAATCCCCTCCCCAGGGAATTTTGACAGATGCTGGAAAGCAGTGTTTTAATTTAATTTAATTTTGTAAAAGGTGTACCTCACCTTTCTTCCTAAGAATTCAAATGCCTTCCAGCAACAGAGAGGACAGTGACAGAGAGAACAGGAGTTCCAAAACTAGGACATGACTACTCAGAAGGTAGGGAAAGAAACTCACAGTGACAGACCAAGACTTTTTGATGCTTGAAGCAAAACATCCAAGAGATCCCCCTTCCATAATGGTAACAATCTAAAAGCCATCAACATAACTGACAATTTGCCGCCCACATATAGTATCCTCAAATCATCTGACTAGTTAGCCCTGGCACTACTCATGGAGACTTTTGCACAGATCCTCAAACCCCTGCTAACTGAGCAAAGGGGCACATTTTAAAGTGACGACTCCCTTATATTTAGCAGAGGGAGAGCAACTGGCCCTATCCAGCCCCAGCACAGCATTTCTCCAGAGGCTGCTGGTGGTGTCTACCTTATGTTTCTTTTTAGACTGTGAGCCCTTTGGGGACATCTTATTAATGTATTATTATTTTCCCTGTGTAAACCACTTTGGGAACTTTTGTCTAAAAGTGGGGTGTGTGTGTGTGTGTGTGTATTCTGTTCTCTTATTTTCTCTTCTAGCACTTTAACTGGACTGTTAGGAACATGGGAACATAGGAAGCTGCCATATACTGAGTCAGACCCTTGGTCCATCTAGCTCAGTATTGTCTACATAGACTGGCAGCAGCTTCTCCAAGGTTACAGGCAGGACTCTCTCTCAACCCTATCTTGGAGATGCCAGGGAGGGAACTTGGAACTTTCTCACATGCAATCTCCCTTTCAAATGCAAACCTGGGTAAACCCTGCTTAGCAAACGGGGCAATTCATACTTGCTACCACAAGACCAGCTCTCCTGATAAGTTAATATATGATTGTCCTGCACTGTACAATTCCCCTCCAGCTTGTTTTTGGCCTCCTCATTTGAGGTGTTTCTCTCTCATTTCCTCTCGGTTGCCTACATGACTTCCTGTTCAGACATCTGTGTTTAGTTGCGTTAGTCACTTTATGGGCATCAGTGATGTTGCTGTATCTGCAGTTGTCTCCATCTGGCAAAGGTCTGCTTCGATGCCCTATTACTCCAATCAGCCGCTATATGCTCATTTTACTGATTTCCTCAGGTAAGTCATTCAATCATAGTTTAAACGAATGGTCTTTTCGGAATGGCAGCACACTTTTCATTATTTTCTTTGTGGCTGGAGGTATCCATTTGGGTTTAAGGGAATGGGCGATGGAACCATTTAGAATTTAGGGAAGCGTTTCTCCAGTCTTTTAACTTTGCAAAGTGCTGTGAGAATTCTTTGTTGGAAAGCAGTATAAAAATTTGTTCAACAACAACATTTCCCATCGTGACCTTAGTCCTGCTTCTGTCTCAGGAAATCAGGTTCCTGCAAATGGATAGATCTTTCACAAGAAAGTGCCACTGATGTGAACCACTTTTGGTTGGGCGAACACAGCACAGTTGTGGGTCACAAAGAAGACCAATCATTTAAAAATAATATCTGAATGAGCTGTTGGTGTTTGCCAATAGACAGAAAACTTGATGCTGTGAAATCATTCATCTTTGTCCTTATTACCGCTCATTTGGGATATTTCCTTTTCTTACCAGTTTCTGAATTTGCAGATGTTGTAAGAGAAATCATATGTATGAGTCACTGTAAGACTCATCAAAGTTTCGTGGACTTTCAACATTTAAAATTACATCTCATTTCTGAAGTAGTAGCATCCCCCCTCATTTCAAGTGAATTTGATAAAATCTGCATGATTTTATTTTATTTTATTTTATTTTATTTTATTTTATTCTTCTAGGTTGTGCTGTGAATCAGTCTCCAGACTTGGTGGTCAAGGAGGGAGGATCAGTATCCCTGAACTGCTCCCAAAGAAAAACCACTTATAGTTACATGTACTGGTATAAACAACAAAGGAAGAAGGATACACAGCTTCAACTTGTGGGTTTTTTCATGGAAGGTTTATCCCAGAAGTCTGATATTGAGACAGCATTTCAAGGCCGTTTCAAAAGCAAGGGGATGAAGGGTTACGCAGTGTCCTTGTTGCTAGAGAGCGCTCAGCTGGGAGATGCTGGCACTTACTTCTGTGCAAAGCAAGATCACACAGTGAGGCAACTGGTGAGGAAACCAGACAGAAACCTCCTCGTAGAGAAATGCAAGCATACACAAGCGTCGAAGATATTTTGATGCCTGAGGAAGACACTCCAAGTGGGTCATGACCCAGCCACGCAGGGTCGGACTGTGTAGGCACGGCGGCCTCCGAAATGGCTGCTGCACCAGGGAATAGGCCTGGAAAGTGCTGAAGACGCCGGAACCGGGCGATTTTTAGAAAAATGAAGGCCAGTGGAGGGAGGGGAAACGTCAGTGGGACCCCCCTGCCACTTTGGAGAAGCCCCCCAGAGGGGGTAAATTAAAAAGAAAAAAGATTTTTTAAAAAACAAGTTTGATGACCCCCCACAAACTGAACCAAACCGGGTGTGTGGGGGTGTGTGTGTGGTGGTGTCGAAAGGGGGGAAAACCAAACTGGCCCGGTGCGGTCTGGGTCTTGAACCGAACCCGAACCAGGTGGTTTTGTACACACCCCTATGGTTCACTGAGTGGTGGAAACTGGGCTGGGCTTTCTTAGCCTGGTTTCCACGGTGCATGAAAATAGCCTGATTGCTGAGAAAGGTGTTTCCCCCACAACACACATACTATCTGGGGAGAAAATAAAATAAGCCCTGATAATTTTATGGAATTGGACCAGAGCTCTGTGGTGTTTTTAGTTAACCCATCCCTTGGTCCAGGCCAGCTGCTGAATGGGGCTTTAGTTACTTGTTTTCCAGTCCTGGAGTAGAGGCGGGGCTAACAAACAGCCAGCAGCAAGAGCACTGAAAAGCAGCCTGCACTTGCCTCTTTCGGTACATAATATCTATTTCATTAAACTGTTAATATTCCACTGCCTTGTCCTTGCAAACCACAACTCTTTCTACATGCTCTAGAAACCCAGAGGTGCCCCTGCAGCTTCAGGGATGACCATTTGATACCTATATATACCAGAAGTGGCAGCCTTGCTCGTTGCTCTCCATCTCTTTGCTTTTAACGTCACTTTGCTCTACAGCATGTTTGCTGTGTAATTCTCCCTCCGTAAAGCTTCCCATCACGGCTCCCAAGTGTCTGCCTTGCCTTCTAAGGCAACTTCTTCACTCTTGAACAGGTGTTGGTGTAAAATGTGTTCCTGCCTCTCAGCCAAGGTGGCTTACCCCCAACTCTCAGAACACACAGTCAGAATGATGGAAACTCCCAGAGATTGCCCCTGAGACAGAACAGCCAATGCTTCCCATGCTGGCATAATAATATACTATAATAATAATAGTCAAAATCGTGGGACCAGGGGCGCAGTGTTGATTGGACAAGGGGGGACAATTGTCCCCAGGCCCAGAGGGTCAGGGAGCCCCACAAGGCTCTCCCTGGCTCAGGGTCCACCTTGCTGCCGCTCTTTCCGCTGAGTGCTAGTGCCCTGCAGCTGGGGTGAATGCGTGGTTTGTGTTCACAATGGGTAGAAATATGCTGGGGCTCCTGGCAGCAGCCCATAGTGACTCTGCAGTGGGAACGGGGGTGGAGATTCGGGCACTTGCATGCCTCCGCAGAGGCATGGGAACCCTTTTGGCCCCGCCCCTGCAGATGAAGTCAGACACAGGGGGTGTGGCTTGGGGAACATGCACGCTTTGCATGTGCAATGGACAAACAAGGAGGGCCCCTAGCTGCACTTTATCCCCTGGCCACTGGAAAGCTCACTACGCCACTGAATGGGACATATCCTGTCTTGTGTGTGTTCCCAAATCATCTGCCTCATTCCACCTAGCTGTAAGGCCAGCTCTAGAAAATCCTATAGAGAAGAATCCATGCATCTTCTTCCAGAAAAATGTGACAGCCATCTTAATATATTTTTAGCCTACTTTCCTTAAGGAAAGTAAGCTTATGAGACCACCCAGCTCTCTCTCTCTCTCTCTCTCTCTCTCTCTCTCTCTCTCTCTCTCTCTCAACTTTGTAGTGCCTGGATAGATTTGATAGTATATTTTTAGGGACACATAGGGACACCTCAATGGCATCATTTGTGATTATGTCATCCAGCCCAATTCAAGATAGTGGACATGTGAATGTTTGAGCTAGAAGTGGGCAAACTTGTGAACTGCCTAACCAATTTGAACCAAATATGGTATATGAATAGGGACACATAGGGACACTGCAATAGCATAGTTTGTGGTGATGTCATCCATCTCAATTCAAGATGGTGGAATGGCAATGAACCTAAACAGCACACCACTCTCTGGTGTGCAAAATGTCAGCCAGGAAGTGGCTCATGTGCACATGCTGTCATTTCCCAGCTCACTTTTCACACTCTGGTGGCAGCATTCATTAGTTCCTCTGCTGCTGTCCTTGCGGTGGCAGCTGAGAAGACAGGTGTGGCGAGAAGCTAGGTGGGAGAGGTGCAGGGCACCTCACAAAACATTGTGGTCCTGTGCCTTCCCCCCCCCCCCCCGCCGCAACCACAGCACTGAGTATCCCCAAATCATCTGACTGGCTGGCCCTGGCAATTCCCATGGACACATGTGCACCAATCCTCTTCCAGCAACTAAAATGGACTGTTTTTTCATATATGATTGTCCTGCACTGTACAATTCCAGCTTGTTTTTGGCCTCCTCACTTGAGGTGTTGCTCTCTCATTTCCTCTCTGTTGCCTACATGACTTCCTGTTCACACATCTGTGTTTAGTTGCGTTAGTCACTTTATGGGCATCAATGATGTTGCTGTATCTGCAGTTGTCTCCATCAGGCAAAGGTCTGCTTCGATGCCCTATTACTCCAATCAGCCACTATATGTTCATTTTACTGATTTCCTCAGGTAAGTCCTTTAATCATAATTTAAACTAACGGTCTGCAACCTTTTCAGAATGGCAACACCTTTTTCATTATTTTCTTTATGGCTGGAAAAGGACAATTGGGTTTAAGGGAATTGGGGGAGGTACAGTTGAGAGTTTAGGGAATCATCTTTCCAGTCTTTTAACTTTGCAAAGTGCTTTGAGAATTTTTTTTTGAAAACCAGTATATAAATTGATTATAAATTTATTATAAATAACAACAACAATCCCCACAGTGTACATAGTTACCTTAGTCCCGCTGCTGTCTTAGTAAACCAGGTTCCTGCAAGAGAAATGATTTCTGAAATCTTTCATAAGAAAGTGCCACTGATGTGAACCATTTTTGGTGGGGAGAACACAGCCCAGTTGTGGGTCACAAAGAAGACCAATCATTTTAAAACAACCTCTGAATGAACTGCAGGTGTTTGCAGTTTGCTAAGAGACAGAAAATCTCATGCTGTGAACGTTCTGCTTATTATCAGTGCATTTGAGATATTTCCTTCTATTATCAGTTTTGAATTTGTGAATGTTTTAATAGAAATAATACACTTGAAGATTCATCATGTTTAGTAGACCTTCATCTTTTAGAAATATACAACATTCTGTTTCTAAAGCTGCAACCCACCCACCCATCCACATGACTTTATTTTATTTTAATTTTATTCTTCTAGGTTGTGCTGTGGATCAGTCTCCAGACTTGGTGGTCAAGGAGGGGGGATCAGTATCCCTGAACAGCTCCCAAAGAAAAACCACTTATAATTACATATACTGGTATAAGCAGCAAAGCGAGAAGGACACAGAGCTTCAGCTTGTGGGTTTTTTCTTAAACGATTTCCACAGAGAGGATGATATTGCGGCAGCATTTCGAGACCGTTTCAAAAGCAAGGGGATGAAGGGTTATGCGGTGTCCTTGTTGCTGGAGAGCGCTCAGCCGGGAGATGCTGGCCCTTACTTCTGTGCAAAGCAAGATCACACAGTGAGGCAACTGGTGAGGAAACCAGACAGAAACCTCTCCACAGAGAAATGCAAGCATGCCCAAGAGTGCCTGCTACACAAGGCCACCCCAAGATATTTTGGTGCCAGAGGGAAAAAATCCAAGTTGCTGGCAACCCCTTGCCATTAATTCACCTGGAAGTTTTACGCACAGCAGTTTTACTGTGAGGTTTTTGCTTTTAGCTCGCATCTCCTCCGGAATGGAGGGTGCAAGTACACATATTGGCCAGATTTTCCCTGAAGTCCCTGTGAGTTATCAGGGAGCAGTCCACACGTGCAATTTGGGTTTTCCACTCTGCCTGAGTGTAGCCAGATTTATCACCAGAGTAAAAAACGCCACTATTTTCAGCAGTTTTTTGAGACAGCTTTAAGTTCACAGTAACGCCTCCCGGTAAACCTGCTGTAAAATCTGCTGTGCATAAAACCTCCTGGGGCATAATCCATTATTATGGGTGTTATCCTGCACAAACCTCACTGAAGTGGGTGGGAGCTGTGAGAGGGATAGGTACCTTTCTGGTACGAGATACATGGTTTTCCTGAGGCAGATCATTGGTCTTTTTAAAGGTCAGTCTTGTCTGCACTGCCTGGTACTGCCTTGCAAAGGTCTCAAGTCAAATTTGCCCAGATGGTCCTTTTGTGTAGATCCCATTCACTGCAATAAGGCTTTCCCAGAAGAACATTCCAGAAGATTGTGCTGCATGGCTCCAAATGATCTTTCTCCCCCTTTTCCATTTGGCAGTACTCACAGTATGAAAGGCCATCTCTGCCGTTGCCCACCTACACAGATCTTTGATGTAATTGAATTCGTGTTCTCTGCCAATGCAGTTGCTTCAAGACCCTGCACACTATCTTCTCTCTTATTCACCTCAGCCATTCCTATGTTTCTCCTTTTCAGTTCATCCAAATCCAAACCATTTCTAAATTCCCTCCATTTCCCCAATCAGTTTCATTTCAATGCTTCCCTTATTTCTTTACTTTCCCCTCTGTTCGCTGTCGCCAGAGCTCTGTTTTCTCCCCTCCCTTGTCTGCTATTCTCACCCCTCCCTCTTCATCAAAGGACCAGCCACTGGAGGCCCATGGGCCAAAGCTAGCCACTTGAGAGGGGTGATGCCTGTTCCTCCAGCTGCCAACTACTGCGCAAGGCGAAAGGGACTGGCAGCTGCAGCAGAACCTGAACCCAGAACAGAATCTCTGCTTCTGGAGCCTGGCCTGCTGAGCTGCGCATGCTGAGAGCCTCACAGCATCACCTCTTCTGACTGGGAGGGAACAGGGAATCTTCGGATTGATCAGACTTGTATAAATAATTCTGCAAACCTGGTCATCTGCCTTTGTCTGGTCAGCGGAGCAGCGTCTTTAGCTTGCTGCACTTCAGCCACTGGCCACAGGCACCCTGAGCCAGAAGGTCTACATTTTTTGACCGGCTTCCTGGCCCTGCCTGATCCTCACAGTGCTTCTCTGGGAGGACACTGGGCTCAGGGCCCTGCGTCACCATCCCTGACTCCCTTCTTCAAGCAGGTATGGAATGACACTGATACAATGGAGATACTAGGCCCATCCACATGTTATGTTTAACACTCGTACAGTGAATGCACATTGTACACACGTACAGATCTATACACAGGTACAGTCATTCACATGATATGAGGAACACAGGTACAGAAGTACACTTCCTAACCATACCATGCATTTGAAGGGCTGTATCCAGGTTCACTTTTGAAAATGAGCACAGGCACAGTCATTTACACAAACATGTGTGTGAGTGTACAGACTAGGCCTGTGCAAATCCGGATTCAAAAAGTTGGATTTTATCTGAAACTGTGAAAAATTGGTATTGGTAAAATCGAAATCCAACTTTAAAAAAAAAAAAGTCAGAATTAATTCTGAAATGTCAACATTAATGTTGGAAATACGTTGGAATTTTGGAATTCACAAAATGGCGTCCATGGCACATTTTGGTGGGATTGTCACCTAGAGTTCAATAAAGTAGTTAAAACAGTGTTCTTTAGTGTATTTTGATGGGGGGGGTTGTGGGGGGAGAAGGAGAAGCTTGAGAAAAATGCAAAAGCCATGCCTGCCTGCCTGCCTGAAGCCATGATCCAACCATCAGCCCCACCATCCTCGACGTTCTTCGCCTACCTGGGCTTCACTGACCAACTCTGAGTGCTCTCCAACACAGGGTGACATTCTGCCCACCTGCAGTACAGTGCCAAGCTGAAGCACCTCTGAATCTTGGCCAGCCCATTCACCTGCCAGCCCACCTGCCTGCCTGCCTGAAGCCAAGCTCCAACCACTACCACCACCACCACTCTCTGCCCCCCTGCCCTCTCGCCTGCCTGCCTGAAGCCAAGCTCCAATCAACCAACAACACCACTACGAATCACCATTAATGCTCTCTGGGCTCCGCTGGCCAGTTCTAAGTTCTGTCCACCACAGGGTGCTTTGCTCTGCACAGTTCCAGCACTCCATGGCCACCTAGCCTTTCCTAAAATGTTGCAGGTTGCACTGAAAAGCAAGGGGGTGCTCCATGCACTGCCCGTTTTTGGCATCTTTTCCTTTGAGAGTTTTCCAAATGATTGTAAAGAATCTTTTAACGGTTTGACTGGCTTCCTTGAGGAAAGCACCCCAGAGGCCTGCCATCAAGGACGATCTCTCTGGCCAATTTCAGAGCTCTATGCTGAGCCATTTCAGAAATATAAGAGTTGGCATAATAAGGGTGCTGTTACCCTTTTTAATGAAGGCACATGAAGGCACTTTTTAATGAAGCCACTTTTCAAGGAAGACACAAATGGGGTGGAATGAGGGTTCAAGAGGGGGATTCAGTTCCAGAGGTTTTTGTAGTTCTTTGCCTTAAAACAAGCCAGTTCTGGCAATTCTTGGATTTCTTTTAAAATTAAAAATCCATGGAAAATTACAGGATTGCCCAATCTGCTTCAAATGCATACATTGCCTCTGGTTATCTAGCTCCACATGTGTGCCCAATATTTAATCCCTAGGACCATCCCCTGAAAGTTGGTGATTTTTTAAAATTTTCCCATTTACCATTATGGCAAAAAATCCAAATTTAGGTCAGAATTTGGATTCAAATTCTGAATCCAATCCAATATCTCACATCGCTAGAGCCCATCGAATCCAAATCTAACATTGTCAAAGTCAGATCAGGTTGAATCCAAATCTGAATCTTAATTTTCTGAATGTGCACAGGCCTAGTACAAACATCCATACACTTGTACAGCATAATGTCTGAATCTGGCTATTGAAGCTCTGGAAAGGTAAACAGGAAACACTTATTCCATAATTTGCTACTTTGTTACCTACACACAGCCCTTCCTTTTGAATTATCCCCCCCCCCCGCCCCCATTCTCTTCATCTCTTCATTCTTGCATCGGTGCTGATTTGGACTCCAGAGTTTTGGCATTTCTGGCAGACGTGCCTCTGGTACCATCTGGTCCTATTGTGTTGGATATTTTTCAGTTGGTGCAGCCTGAGGATGTGGACAAGATCCTGGGCAGTGTGTTAGTGGCGACATCGTGTGCTCTTGACCCTTGTCCTTCGTGGCTAATAAAAGCTGCTAGGGAGGGGACAGGTAGATGGTTGGAGGTGATTATTAATTCCTCATTAAGGGAGGGCAGGATGCCATCATGCCTCAAGGAGGCGATGGTAAGACCATTATTTAAAAAGCCCTCCCTTGATTCCTCCAACCTGGACAACTATAGACCGGTCTCTAACCTGCCCTTTTTGGATAAGTTGATAGAGCATGTGGTGCCGTCTCAGCTGCAGGGGGTCTTGGATGATATGGATTATCTGGACCCTTTTCAATCGGGCTTCTGCCCCGGATATGGGACTGAGACTGCCTTGGTCGATCTAGTGGATGACCTATTCCGGGAACTAGACAGAGGGAGTGCGTCCCTGTTGGTTCTGCTGGACCTATTGGTGGCGTTCGACACTATCGACCATGGTATCCTTCTGGGCCGCCTCTCGAGTATGGGAATCGGAGGCACTGCGTTGCAGTGGTTCCGGTCCTTTCTTGGGGGGAGGGTCCAGAAGGTGGTGCTGGGGGACTACTGCTCAGCTCCTTGGCCATTGGGGTCCCGCAGGGTTTGGGCTTGTCCCGCATGCTGTTTAACATCTACATGAAACCGATGGGAGAGGTCATCCGGGGACTTGGACTGAGTTGTCAGCAATATGCGGATGACACTCAGCTCTATCTCTCCTTGTCGCCTGATCCTAGGGAGGCGGTGGATGTCCTGAATCGGGGGCTGGAGGCCGTGATGGGTTGGATGTGGGCTAATAAACTGAAATTGAATCCAGACAAGACGGAGGTAATGTTGGTCAGTAGGAGAGCCAATTGGGATGAGGAGATTTTACCGGTTCTGGGTGGAGTTGCACTCCCCTTGAAGGAGCAAGTATGCAGCTTGGGGGTATTACTGGACCTGGCTCTGCTTTTGGAAGCTCAGGTGGAGGTGGTAGCCACGGGTGCCTTTGCACAGCTTCGGCTATGGAAAGGCACCAGCTGTGTCCCTTTCTCAAGAAGGCAGATCTGGCCATGGTTACCCATGTCTTAGTCATGTCACGGCTGGGTTACTGTAACGTGCTCTATGTGGGGCTGCCCTTGAAGAATATCCGGAAACTGCAGCTAGTGCAAAATGGGGCAGCTAGGGTTTTATCTGGAGCTGCCCGGTGGGAGCACATCACACCCATTTTGAAAGAGCTGCCCTGGCTACCAATTTGTTTCCGGGTCCATTTCAAGGTGCTGGTTTTGACTTTTAAAGCCCTTAATGGTTTGGACCCAGGATACCTGAGGGACTGCCTGCTCCCAAGGGTTGCTGTCCGCTTGACGAGGTCATCTGAGGGGGCTCTGCTCCGGGTGCCGACAATGAGGGAGGCTCGGTTGTCCTGCACATGGGACAGGGCCTTCTCTGTTGCTGCCCCCAGACTCTGGAATGCTCTCCCAGTGGCTATTTGCTCCTCAGTCTCCGTCACAGCTTTTAGAAAGAGTGTAAAATCTTGGCTTTTTGCCCAGCCATTTATTTGATTCTCTGCTGCTGCTCTTTGTACTCTGTATTGCTTTTATGCTTTTGTTTTAAATTTTTAATCAGATTTGTTTAATATTTTTCACTTAATATTTTCATTGTGTCTTTTTTACCATCTTGTTTTTAAATTTTGCTGTAAACTGCCTTGGGATTGTTTGAATGAAAGACGGTATATAAATTTAACAATAACTAACTAACTAACTAACTATATAAATAAATAAATTCTGCTCCTCCTCCCCACCCACCACCACCTATTATAGTATTCAGCCTTTTTGTGATAAGTCTGTGTTCCAAGGATGGTGTGTATTGTTGGAACTAGCTTTCGGATCTGTTCATTGGTCTGTTGCAGGTATACTGATCAGATGCTCTCTCAAATCACTTCCAGTAGGGGGCAGTGCTGTATAAATGCAGGGCACATAAACCTTCTATACACTTAGACCAGGGGTCCCCAACCTGCAGCCCTCCAGATGTTGCTGAACTACAATTTCCATCATCCCAGCCACAATAAGTTGTACCTGGGGATGATGGGAATTGTAGTTGGGCAACATCTGGAGGGCCGCAGGTTGGGGACCCCTGACTTAGACCATTTCTGCATTCAAAGCATGCAGAACTATACTCGGCATACACTGAACTATACTCCTTCCTGTCTTCTAGTTCTTTCAAAAGTACCACTTTTTGGGTCGGACATAGCCCACTTGTAGTATTGCAAGCGAGCTTCTAGAGCAAGGGTCCTCTAGTCTAGAAGCTGGCTTGGGTCTCCTGGAGGTTTTTCACGCCAGGCTTTGTGCCTCGGGGTATCTGAAGAGCAAATCAGCTTCGCAGCAGATTCACAAACTGTTTCCTTCGGGGGATAAAACTGACAGTCCACATAGCTGTCTGCCCCTCCCGCACTCCCTGTGATCTTTCTACTATGTGCGTTCCCTCTGCTGGTTTCAATTTCCCCCCTCCAAGCAATCACATCCCAGGAGGAGGTGCGAGATGCCTCCCTTCAGTATTACTTTTTAAAAAGTGTCATAGCCAGCGTCACGGGTATCATCGTTATTTCTGAGCCTGGTTCAGTAAGCATCACGTGCTGCTTGATTTAGAAAAGAACGGGGTGGAGGGAGGGAGGAAGGGGGGGGGATGTTTAATTTAGAACATTTAATTTAGAAGTGGCGGCGGTGGCGGCAGGCAGCAGCAGCCTGCGGCAATTAATCATGGCGCATATTTGTGTGTGCGTATGTATGTTCCTGTGCATCCGCCCATGCCCCCATATTTCCAGCTTCTCCCATTTAAAACTCTGCTCCATCCCGATCTACAAAGATAGGAGCCCTTGAGTCACCACTCCCAGCCTTCTGCCCTCCCCACACCCACACTTGCATTTTGCAAAAGAAGAGTGAGCGAGCGAGCGTGTGGGTGCGTAATGGACAAGATCCCTCCAACCCCGGCAAGGCGGGAGGGAGGGAGAGCGAAAAGGGTTCGTGTTGGGAGAGGAGTCCTCTAGCCTCTAGCGTCTCCTCCCCCACCCCCTACAGCTCCCGGATGGCTGCTGTGTGACGACTGAGCTGTCAAACTTCCCTTTGCTGACTCCTGGGTGGGTTTATGAGAATCCACCCAGCAGACATTTTTTTTTAAGACACAGAAGTGTGAGTAAGCCAAATTGTCAGCAATGGCCCCTCCGCACATCAAAGGAAAACGTCGGGTCTCTTCAAAAGCCACTGGAAATACAGGAGTTTTGAAAGCTGGACACCCTTCGGGGTAAACCAGAATGCCCAGCCTCGATTTGGGGGAAAACAGAGTCATGTTTAGACTGGCCCATGATAGCCCACAGAGAGGTCAGGGTAAATACAACTAATATGTGGGCTGGCACACTGCAAGCCAGATTGGATTTGTATTAAAAGCCATGTGTGTAAAGCCTCCAGGTATTTTTGGGGCTGCTACAACTCTCATCATCTTGAAGACCATTGTGGCTGGGAATGATGGCAGTTGTAGTCCAACATCTGGGGACCAAAGATTGAAAACCCCTACTCTAGAGAAGAGCACCTTCTTTCTTAAGAATATAAGGACAGCCCCGTGTGATCTGTCCTACGGTCTATGCAGCTTAACAGCAGCCAGCTAGACTTATTTTGGAAGTTCAGGAGCAGGATGTCAAAATGATAGGTGTCTCCTGTTTATCGATGCATCAAGAGGGAATCCAAATATCGTATACTGAATTGAATCCCTATAGGGTTGAATCCATATAGGGTTTTGTTTTCTTTTGTTTGGGCCTGTTTATCGCCAGTACTTGGTATTCAGAGGTAGTTTGGCCTCAGCAGAAAGATCTGATAGGTTCTTTGAATGGTGACCATTCACAGAGCTGACTTCTAGGAATGCGTCTAAGCTACAGTATTTAAAAATCCTTCTAAGCTAGTAGCTTGTGGCCGTGAACTCCATAAGTCGTTGTGAAGAAGCAGAATAACATGAGATCAGCCTATCTCTGTTATCTACTTTGAAGTGACTGTAGGATTCTGTAGTTGTTGGGCATCTGGCAATTACTCCTGGATAAAAACCAATTTATCCCCAGATAAATAGGGGAGGGGGAGGGAATGAAGGGCACACTTGCACAGGGACACAGGAAGCTGGCTTGTACCAAGTCAGATTATGGATCCATCTAGCTCAGAATCATCTACACTGACTAGCAGCAGCAGCGCCCCAGGGTTCCAGACCGGGTGCCTTCCCCAGCCCTACCTGGAAAGGCCAGGGATTGAACTTTGGAACATAGGAAGCTGCCATGTACTGAGTCAGACCATTGGTCTATCTAGCTCAGTACTGTCTACCAGGGCTGCTCAACTTCGGCCCTCCTGCAGAAGTTGGCCTACAACTCCCACAATCCCTGGCTATTGGCCACTGTGGCTGTGAATTGTGGGAGTTGTAGTCCAAAAACAGCTGGAGGGCCTACGTTGAGCAGGCCTGGTCTACACAGACTGGCAGTGGCTTCTCCAAGGTTGCAGGCAGGAATCTCTCTCAGCCCTGTCTTGGAGAAGCCAGGGAGGGAACTTGGAACCTTCTGCTCTTCCCAGAGCGGCTCCATCCCCTGAGGGGAATATCTTACAGTGCTCAGACTTCTAGTCTCCCATTCATATGCAACCAAAGCAGATACTGCTTAACTAAGGGGACAAGTCATGCTTGCTACCACAAGACCAGCTCTCCTCTCCTTGCATCTGCAGCAAGTGATAGAATGATGTACCTGCTAAATTTCTGCCTGGATGTTTATACTACTACTATTATTATTCTTTATTAACACAGTCAGACAGATCTTATTGACTGATTTGTTTTATCCAGACATCGAGTCCTTCCCAAGGACCTGGGATACCTGAATTTATTGTCAATGTTGTTATAAATATCATCGCAACATCTAGGCTGTTCCCAAAGTTCCCAAAGCTGTTGTTATGCATGGTGTGGAGAAAGTAGACAGACATTAGGTCTGTGCTATTGGAAGTAGCAGAACTCCGGATAGCGCCATTCCCTCCCCCACCATGGGGAGGCAGTGGATTGTGGGGCAATTGCCCTAGGCAGTGTGGTGGTGCTGGTGGTAGGTTATTGAAATCCCGACCCAGCCCTGATATGGGGGAGGCTGGCTGGGAGAATGCCAGGAGTGTCCGTGGGGAGGGTGGGGAGTAATTTGGGGGTGGGTGCTGAGAATGGGCACATGGAGGCTGGGAGAAAGTGTGGGGATGTCTGGGGACTGTAGTTCCTCCCAGAGCTTGTCCAATGGGAGAAGCGTTGCTAGGACTTCTTCACACAACATGCATTTATGAATTTGTGGTCACAAGACATGGTGACAGCCATTAGCTTGAAAAAAGAAGGAGGACAGGTTGTGCCATCGATCCAGGCAACAACAGAGCCATGTGGTTTTCTTGGTAGAATACAGGAGGGGTTTGCCATTGCCTCCTCCCACGCAGTGTGAGATGATGCCTTTCAGCTCCTTCCTATATCACTGCTGCCTGATATAGGTGCTTCCCATAGTCTGGGAAACATACCAGTGGGGATTCGAACTGACAGCCTCTTGCTCCCTAGGCAAGTTGCTTTCCCGCTGTGCTGAATTTTATTATCTGTATTGTTATTATTATTATAGATATCATTGTTATTATTATTATAGATATCATAAAATATAGGCTGCTCCCAGTAAACTAAAGTTGTTCTTTGCAGTTGGCTGATGGTGATTTCTGTGGGCCCTATGGTGTTGAGGTGCTCTTCAAGATGTTTTGGAATTGCACCCAGGGTGCCAATTACTACTAGGATTATTTTGGTCTTCTTCTGCCACAATCTTTCCATTTCAATTTGTTGATCTTTGTAGTTTGTTATTTTTTCTGTTTCTTTTTCTTCTATTCTGCTGACACCTGGTATTGCTATGTTCTTCTTCTCCACTACAGTTATATCTGGTGTATTGTGTGGCAGATGTTTGTCTGTTTGTAGTCAGAAGTCCCATAATATTTTTGCACCTTCATTTTCTACCACTTATTCAATTTTGTGGCCCCACCAATTTTTGGCTGCAGGTAGCTTGTATCATCATCATCATCATCATCATCATCATCATCATCTGATTGTGGTAGGACGAAAGCCTCTCCTACCCGGCTGCTGACCTTGGTTGCAGGCAACTGGCCAACGAGAGCATAGTCAGCCCCAATTTAGAATAGGCGGCTTCTCCAGCTCCAATCCTGTTCCTATGCACGTCTAGTATGAAACTGAATACCCAGTTACTGGGGAGTAACAGAGAATGAAAGTAATTGCCTTCAGGTCCTACTTATGGCTTCCCAGAGGCATCCACTTGGCCACAGTGGGAAGCAGGATGTCAGACCTTTGATATGATCTGGAAGAAGAGCTCTTATTTCTTATTTTACTGCAGGTGTTAAAAAATGGGGGCGGGGAATCCTGCCTCCATGTCCCCCTTTCTTTCTTTCTACACCAGGATCATGCTTGTTCTGACCTTGGTAGGCATCTTCTGCATAAAGACACAGTTAGGGCAACAGCTTCAGAAGTTTTTACTAGGCACACTCGGATGATTGGAGCATGCTCAGAAAAAAAGAGATTGCCTAATCTGTCCAAGAATCATTTTCTAGTGTACACAAGCCCTTTATGTGAACGTTTGCCATCTGCTATAAACAGATGTGCAATGGCATTCTAGGGATGTGCACGAACTGAGGTCTGTGTACAGGTTTGGTGCCGGCGGTGGGGGGGGGGGCAGCGAGTGGCAAGCAGGATCTTTAAAAAGGAGCAGAGCAGCTCTGCTGCCGCATGAAGCTTTCTGCTGTGACACCCCCCCCCAAGAACCCATGCACCGGGATGCACCATGCTGACCATGCAAATGGTGCCCACTCATGCGTGGTGCCATGTGTAAGTTCTTGGGGGGAGTGCCGTCGCCGCTGTAAGCGGCAGCGGAAATCTGCTCTCCTCCTTTGTAAAGATCCTGCTTGCTATTCTTCCCCCGGTGGCCCCGAACCTGTGCACAAACCTCAGTCCGTGCACATCCCTATGGCACACGTGTTGTGGAATATACACAATAGAGACTGCAATACCTCTGGAAGCATTGGTCTCATAAACCAGGTGGGAACAGTCACCACTACATTCATTTGCCATATGAGGAAATCCCCCCGCTTTCCTTGCTCTGGCATGTGCCAAGCTAAACCCTTTATGGAGAGAGAGAGAGAGAGAATTACCGAGAAATATATGTTGCCATCAGGAAGGACTCCTCCAATCACAATGTCTGCACCTGGCATCTCTCCAAAATTGGTGAAGCCAAAAGCCACCCATCCTGTTGACTGGAATTGAAGGTCAAAGCTCATCAAGTCATTCGCATCATAGTCCCATTGCAGGTAGATCTGGTGCCTGGGGTCCAGGAATGCCGAGAAGCGCAGCGGCGAAGTCTCAGAGTGGCTAGAGCAAAGGCACAGAGTGGACAAGAGAAACAGCAGACTTTTCATACAGGAGTGGCTCATCATCATGGGAGCAGAGTGGGCTCTCTTGCTCGTTCTCCCTGACTGGGGTTTCCCCCATATTAGCTACCTTGTGAGGTAGAGACTCAGTTTATAGGCAAGAGGGGTGCGGGTGGGACCAGTTCCAGAAAGGAGGGGCCATGACTTTAGTTCTGCAGATCAGATTACAAAGGCGGGCTAGGCGTGTCATTTTACATAACCCAGTGGCATCCTTCCCAAAGGGCTAGGTAGGAGGTTTCTCCTTGCATCTGTCTTACAAAAAGTATAATAGCGCCTTCTGAAAATAGTTGGTGGTGAAAAGCTCCATTCAATGTAAAATGATGGTATAAGTTTTCAAATGCTGTCAACATATTACCATCACAATGCTCTTTGTTGGCTTGTTAATCTGAAAAAGAAAAACAACAGATATGCACATTAGGGGTGGGGGAAGCAAGGAAATGCAAAATCGAATAATTTCTGCTTTCAGTGGCCACAGAGGGGTCTTAAATCTGCACTGCAGTGTCTGGTAAACAATGTGTAAAATATTCCTTATGCGTCATTTATGAGTCATTTCACAGAACTTCACACATTCATCTTCATCACTCATTGACTGTTACATCAAGCGATGATTTGCATATATGAATAGGCCACTGAAGAATCAATGTCTACACAGACATCTCCATCACTTCCATTCTTTTCATTTGACACTCTTTGGTTTTCCCCCCTTTCCCTTTATTGCAATAAGGTTGCAGTTTATAAACATAATCAAAGATGATAACAATACATGTAATAGTCACCCCTTGGTGACTCTCAGCCAAATGTGTGAACAGGTTCCTTTGAAAAGCCTTGTGCTTGTGGGCCAGTTCACTTCTTTTCTCCTCTTCCAAGTTCACACATTCAGCTAAGAGTCACAAATGGTTGAGTAACCAAGTGATGAGAAACAAAGTGATGGACACGTATGTGTCAATCAACCTTAAGTCCACCCATTTAGTTTCATAGCCTCCCAGCACCCAGGCTAGAAAGACGGAATTTGACACTGTAGGATGAATGATGTGTGAGCAAAGGAACTGATCTGATGTGGTTTAAATAATTTACACTTTATAAGATTTCCGATCACATTACATCTTTCAACATTTAGTGATCATCCAAAAGAGGATGATGCTTCCTGGGGCCTCTGCAGAGGGAGTACCATGGGATACGATCACACTATCCTCCCTTCATCTCCCTTCTCAGCAGAGGTGCATCATGGGTGGGTATGTACTGCAGCATACAGGCTATTAGGCAAGCCAGACTGGTTTGGACCTTGTCTGAACTGGTTCGGCACCAAACCTGTTTGGTTCGGACTTGAACTGGTTCGGACCTTGTCTGAACCGGTTCGGCACCAAACCAGTGCAGTTCATGGACATCCCTAAAATAAATGTGTCAGGAAGGCAAAGCAACTGCTCCAGTGTGCATAGCACAGCATTGTGCATAGCACAGCATTTCCCCCAGAAGGTGGGGGGGGGGAAGGGTTTCTTTTAAAAAGTTTTCATTTTAATTCATTTTGTTTTCCATTTGTTTGAGTTTGTCTTGTCAGTGCTTTCATTTGTGTCTCCCCCCATTTGTTTTGTCCAAACCAAAAGCAGTGGTGGTGCGGGGTGGGGGGGGAGCTCTTTCCTGGACTGTAGCAGGAGCTTCTGAGATGCTGCAGTCGCCTTCTGGGGGCAGCTATTTTCTTACACCATGTGCCCCAGCATGCATCATTGGCACAGGGCACCATGAATAAAAAGAAAAACACCCACCAAGAAAAAGGGCAGTGACCAAGGGACAACTGCCATTTTTTTCCAAGGCTGTGGTAGCCATATTTATTTTTACCCACACTGCCCTGTGACAGCAGTACATTCTGGTGGGGATGTGCATGGAACCGGTTTGGAGGCCTTTTATGGCCCTCCAAACTGGTTTGAACAACTGGCGGTTCTGCCAGTTCGAAGGTGGTGGTGGTGGGGTTGACTTTAAGGGCGGGGGAGGGTGCACTTACCCCTCCCTCTGCTTTCCTCCCTCCGGTGCTCCATTGAAAACCAGTGCAGCAGGGTGGCAGTGTACCTCCCTGCCTCCCCGTCTGCTCCTCGGACTGGGAGTAAGTGGAAGTATCCGACGCGTGTGCACAAGTCGGAGGAAAAGTGGAGGGAGGGGTAAGTGCACCCTCTCACACCCTTAAAGTCAACTCATCACATTCAAACTTCCATGCACATCCCTACATTCTGGGGCATATGGTTAAAACAATGGCTATCACCATATGGTTAAAACAATGGCTACCACCAGCAGGCAGCTGTGCCTTGGAAGCTCCTGCAGAGCACTACAATACAACTAGGTTTTCTCTCCCCTCTGCCCCCCATTTAAGAGCTGAAATAAATTAGGGGTATGCATGAACCATGGTTTGAGCACTGGTTCGGTGCTGCGGGGAAGGGATTGAGGAACGGGACCTGTATGAAAGCGGAGAGCAGGTCCTGACCTGCTCTCTGCTGCCCAATGCAGCTTCCTGTTGGGACGGCGCTCAGCCCAGGTACCCCTGGGCTATGCCAGCATGTACATGGCATCTGTGCATGCGTGGGCGCCATTTGCGTGGTCAGCATGGTGTTGCTGACCACGCAAACGGTGCCCGTGCATGCACGGACACCATGTGTGTGCTGGTGCCATGCGGGGGTAATTCGGCCCAGAACTGCCCCAGCAGGAAACTGCATGGGGCGGTGGAGAGGACATGCTCTCCTCTCTCTTAAAGCTCTCGCTCTCTGCTCCCCTCCCTACGACACCGAACCAGTTTGCACCTTGTCTGTACCGGTTCGGCACCAAACCAGTTTGCTTTGGACTTTGAACTGGTTCGGACCCTGTCTGAACTGGTTCGGCACCAAACCAGTGCAGTTCATGCACACCCCTAAAATAAATGTGCCTGCAAGGTAAAGCAGCTGATCCAGTGTCTCCAAGTCTCCTCATGAGTCACTGACAGTGGAGACTGGGAAGACAAACAGGAAACAAGAAGGAAAGGTCATTGGAGGAAATCATCCTCCCTCCCACTGTCTCTACACCCACACCCCAGCTATGGCAGGATTGGTGCAGTCAGCCTCTACAGCCTAGGAGCAAGACAGGTTACTTTAAAAAATAACAGCTGGTAAGAAGTGGGCTTTATTGACTCTAGGCAAATATCATAGACATGTAATGCCTAGAGTATGGGGCCAGTGATGAAATCTAGTCTGGCATCCCCTTTGGGAACTGATATCTCCAGGGAGTAGACACGATTCTGAGGCCACAAAAATTTCTCTTCCATACAAAACTGCAATGAATGTGGGTCCTGAAAGCCACCATTTGTTACCATTTGTTCCATTTGTCCATTTGTTTTGGGGGGAAATGGAACCTGATACAACTGGGCTCAATTTACATTGAGTTCTATATTCATTCAAAATAACAATAACAATAACAATAACAACAATAATAATAATAATTCGATTTCTATACCGCTCTTCCAAAAATAGCTCAGGGCAGTTTACAAAGAGAAATAACAAGCAAAGCAAAACAAAACAAACAAATAAGATGGCTCCCTGTCCCCAAAGGGCTCACATTCTAAAAAGAAACTTAAGACACACACCAGCAACAGTCACTGGAAGTACTGTGCTGGGGGTGGATAGGGCCAGTTACTCTCCTCCTGCTCAATAAAGAGAATCACCACGGTAAAAAACAAATGAACACGCCTAAAGGCCATCACTCAGAATGGGAGACTGGTGAGCATGTATTTTTCCTGTGCAGCCTTCTCTCCAACACAGGACTCCAGCAGTGAATTTGCTGAAGCTCAAACTCTATTGAGAGCCAGCGTGGTGTAGTGGTTAGAGTGCTGGACTAGGACCGGGGAGACCTGAGTTCAAATCCCCATTCAGCCATGATACTAGCTGGGTGACTCTGGGCCAGTCACTTCTCTCTCAGCCTAACCTACTTCACAGGGTTGTTGTGAAAGAGAAACTCAAGTATGTAGTACACTGCTCTGGGCTCCTTGGAGGAAGAGCGGGATATAAATGTAATAATAATAATAATAATAATAATATTGTTATTGAAATATTGAAATTGAAAGGCTGTGGCAGAAAAAGACCAAAATAATCCCAGTGGTAATTGGCGCCCTGGGTGCAGTCCCAAAAGACCTTGAAGAGCACCTCAACACCATAGGGGCCACAGAAATCACCATCAGCCAATTACAAAAAGCAGCTTTACTGGGAACAGCCTAAATTCTGCGACGATATCTATAACCATTGACAATAAAATTCTGCCATCCCAGGTCCTTGGGAAGGACTCGATGTCTGGATAAAACAAACCAGTCAATAACACCTGTCTGACTGTGTAAAATAAATAAATAAATAAATAAATAAATAAATAAATAATCTTGTGCCCCATGCCGATTCTAGAGGTGGCTGTTTTTGATACAGATGGGATTGTGGCCATAGTACTTTGCCTGTGTTTCTTCCTAACATAAGAAAATAAACACTGCTGGATCAAGCCAATGCTGATCTAGCCCAGCATCCTGTTTCCCACATGGCCCACCAGATGCTTCTAGGAAGCTCACAAGCAAGAGATGAAGCCATGCCCTCTCCCCTACTGTTGCTCCCCTGCCTGGTATTCTGAACCTGGAGGTTGCCTATAGCCACCGGACTCATAGCCATTAATAGACCATTCATAGACCTAAATTCTCCATAAATTTGTCTAAGCCCCTTTGAAAGCCATCCAAGCTGGAGGCCATCACCACATCACGTCCAGTGGCAGAGCATTCCATTGATCAATAGTGTGCTGTGTTAAAAAGTACTTCCTTTTCTTGGTCCCAAATTTCCTGGCCATCAGTTTCATGGGATGACCCCTGGTTCTAGTGCTGTGAGAGAGGAAGAAACATTTCTCTCTGTCTACTCTCTCGACTCCATGCATCATTTTATAGTCCTCTATCATGTCTCCCCTTAGTCACCTTTTTTCTAAACTAAAAAGCCCCCTTGTTGTAGCCCTGCCCTCCTAAGGAAGGTGCTCTAGGCTTCTGATCATCTTGGTTGTCCTCTTCTGCACCTTTTCCAGTCCTATGATATTCTTTTTGAGATACGGTGACCAAAATTGTATGCAAAACTTCAAATGTGGTTGCACCATAGATTTGTATATAATATTAGCAGTTTTATTCTCAGTCCCCTTCAGCTACCTCATGGCACAGTGGGACTTGATTAGTAAGCCAGAGGTTGCCCGTTCGAATCCCCGCTGGGCAGCAGTGATATAGGAAGGTGCTGAAAGGCATCACCTCATACTGCACGGGAGGAGGCAATGGCAAACCCCTCCTGTATTCTAACAAAGACAAGCACATGGCTCTGTGGTTGCCAGGAGTCCACACCGACTTGACGGCACACTTTACCTTTACTTTACCCCTTCTTAATGGTCCCTAGCATGGAATTGGCCTTTTTCATAGCTGCATACTGAATTGAATTATTTGAACATTCAATTAGCATTCACATATTAATTAGATACGTTCTCTTGCCATTGTATCTTTGGCTCCACCATAGTGTAGTGGTTAGAGTGTTGGACTAGGACCAGGAGGACCCGAGTTCTAATCTCCATTCAACCATGAAACTCACTGGGTGACTCTGGGCCAGTCGTGTATCTCAGGATATAAATGTAAAATAAATAATACATAAATAGGAATGCAGAATACTGCCGGAAACTGCTAATCTTGGAAGCCGATTGCTTTGGCCCAGTGGCTGGCTTGTGCTTCTGTTCTGCCATTGTCTCATTTCCCCACTGCCCCATTACACAACACACATTCTAAGCTGCCCTTTACCTTGTGCCTACTTTTTTTACTTTGTAATTCTCATAAGATCCATCACAGCCTGCCCATACTAATCCTTTGGAAAAGGAGAAAACTGAGGGGAGGACATTTAATCTGTGTCTTTAGGAAAGGATGTCAGTGGCTCAGATCATCATATTTTTCTTGGATCTTGGTTTACTTTGATGACAACCCTGCAGTACTGTATTAGCCACACATAACGCTGGCATTCTGCTCTGCTTTGGCAGTGAAGGCTTAATCAACACCCCTTCCCTTCCTTCCTTGATATTAGCTTTCTTGCTTATAAGTATTTCACAGGGGCTGAGGCAGGCAGCATTTCATGGTATTTGGGAGCGGGGGCTTAAGGATACCCGCTCTGAATGTGTGTGTGTGTGTGTGTGTGTGTGTGTGTGTGTGTGTGTGTGTGTGTAAGGAAACAAGATATGTGAGAAGCATCAAAAACCTAACAAATGAGTATTCTAACATATTTCAACTGACTTAATTTATTAAATAATTTAATACAATTGCAATATATTATTAATACCATTAAAAATGTCCCCAGGGTTCAAGTGCCTGTTAATCATCCCTGTGCCTTTGTGTCCATTGGCTAGAAAATTGGAAGGTTGGGCCAGGAACAGGTTTACTCCTTCCTGACTAACTGGGTAGAATACTGCCTGCATGTTTTCCGTGCCTGGAATGTAGCCCCACAACCTCTCCCAGTGTCAGCATCAGTACTTTGCGTGAGGGCATGAAGACATTGTTTAGGGTTGTTTTTTTTTTTAATTTTACACCTTAAAATAAGGAAAGGAAAGGTTGTGCCATCAAGTCGGTGTCAACTTCTAGTGACCACAGAGCCATATGGTTTTCTTGGTAGAATACAGGAGGGGTTTACCATTGCCTTCTCCCATGCCATATGAGATGATGCCTTTCAGCACCTTCCTATATTGCTGTTGCCAAATATAGGAGTTTCTCATATTTTGGGAAACACACCAGTGGGGATTTGAACCAACAGCCTCCTGTTCTCTAGACATGTTGCTTCCCCACTGCGCCATTAGGTGGCTCACACCTTAAAATAGAAAATGTGAATACAACACATGGGTGCTTGAAAACATGGGTCATACAGGAAGATGTGGGATTGGTTGTGGCTCCCTGTCAAGAATACACTCAATGAGAAGTGCTGGTGTTTATTTCAATACATTTTATGAATCTTCATTTGCATATTGAGTTTAGCAAATGTTTCTTATGCCCATTGAAGACTGATCATGTGCTGTCCTTTTTCTTAAAAGTCATTTATCATCATCATCATCATCATCATCAATTTTGATGGCTTAAGAAGATATAAGAAATAACACAATTCCATGAAAGGAGGAAATCTTGGGCAAGATTGAATGTCTCCCTTTTGGTGTTTTAATGGCATCTGAGATGTCTTCAGGAAGAATGAAAAGGTCTGTGTGACAACAACGAGAGATTAAGATATATGAACAGGAGATAAATAATTTTAAAAGCACTTGTTGAACACTTAACATCTGGCACAGAGCAGAATGTGGAGAAAAGCAGTGAAACTTAAACCCTCCAGTGAGACAAAGCATGCATTGAGGATAGAAGTCTGTGTGTCAACATCCTCTGTCTCTCTCTCTCCTTTGCTTCATCAGAGTATTACAGCAGAAATTCTCTTCCTGCCTTAATCAACAGAAAGCGGCTCTTCTGCAAAGCAACATCAAACCTATTATTGGTTTATTGGTTTATTGAATTTCTATACTGCCTGATATAGAAATCTCTCGGCAGTGTTGCTGGGGATTTTTTGCTGGAATTTAGTTGCTGGGAATTGTTTAAGTACACCTAATGCTTCCTATCCCTTCCCTTTTCATCCCTCTAGTGGGTAACCCTATGGCAAGGTATCCCTGTCTGCTGTCTGGGTGCTGAATTCCCAAGACGCCTGCTTCTTGATCTTCAATTCACCTCCCAGTTAGGTTTAACAACCCTTCATCCAACCAGGGGCGCACCTAGGTGCCCATTTTGGTGCCCAGGCCTGAAGGGCTTCAGAGGGGCCCCCCGCTGCCACGAGGCACACACTCCCTGCCACAAGCCCCCTGCTGCCACGAGGCCCCCCTTGGATATTTCAGTGCAAACCTAGGTGTCCTCCTGCCGCCGCTGCCTGCACACGCCACTGCCCTGGTCGCCGCACCACTCCTTGCCCTTTTCGCCACCTTTTTGCAGCCACCATGTGCATAGCCGGTGAGGGGGGGGTGATCCAAGCAGGCCTCCCTCCATGGTGGTGGTGGCGATGGGCGGAGCAGCCGCTGGGCCTGTCATCCAGGGGCTTGTGATGATCTACTCCCACTGTGCAGGTGCGCTGGAGTACCTCGCAGTTCTCAAGGGCTGCTGGGCTGCTCCGCCCACCGCCACGGAGGGGAGGCCTGCTAGATCAACCCCCCACCCCCACCCCGGCCACGCACATGGCAGCAAAAATTATGAAAAACACTGGAGGTTCAGCGCAGCCGGGCAGCGGCAGGGTGGGCACGGGTGGTGGCAGGAGGCCCCGCTGAAATTTTCCCCAAGGTCCGGGGGTAAGAGCGCCTCTGCATCCAACTGCCAATAGCAAGATATCTCCACAATCTACTTCTCTGCACTAAGGAACAACGTAGGTGAGAAGAAAGATGTATATTTTCAAATACTCAGCCAAGGCAGCATGTGGCAAATGTAATTGTTTATTTAATAAGTTAACATTTGCTATATAACAACAACTTCTTCTTCTTCTTCTTCTTTTTCTTCTCCTTCTCCTTCTCCTTCTTCTCAAAGAAATAAAAGGTGGTTTTGATTGCAATGAGTGCAAAATAAAGTAGCTCAGCTCCGGCAACAATGGCTGTTCTGCTGCCTGTTTTTTTCTGACCGGAACATCCTCCATTTGGTTGTTCGGAGAAGTGCCTTTTCTTATCATTATTTGTAAAGAAAATGGGCTTGACACTCTTTCTGTCTTACAAGCAGTTTGATGGTTCTATGACTGAAGTCCAGAATTTCTTTGATCATCTGCTTCTCGATGGACAGCATTGCCAAGCCATTAAGTCTTTGCCCCCAGATCCCCAAAGGAAGACAGGACACACGTGTATGGATGAAAACTAGGGCCACTTTATTAACTATAAACTATGCAGAGATCAGCAACAGGTATAACTATAACCTTCCTAAACTAGAGTGTGGGCAACTCCAATCCCCTTTTCGGGTAGGCACAGCCTCCTAGCGAGGGTTGAGCTCCTCTAACTATTGGGCAAAGTAGCCAGGCTTGGCAGATGCCATATGAAACCTCAGCATAGCCCCACCAAGCCACACAGTTTACTGTGTCAAGGAGGTTGCCACCAGTGTCACCACCACTGTTCCCTCCAACATGGATCCCCAGATGTTGTGGACTACAACTCCTATAATCCCCAAGCAAAAGCCATTGTAGCTTGGGATTCTGGGAGTTGTAGTCAACATCTGGGAATCCCTGTTAGAGGAAACACTGGTCATCACCCCTCCAGCCCCGAAGCTCTGAGTGGGTCAGCTGAACAGTGCCCTAAAAGTGGTTCCTTCGCTAGGTGACCAGATTTGGCTTTTTAAAAGCCAAATTCTGGCTTACGGCCCATTTGACCCATGAGTATACCCCTTAGGCTCTGGCCACCTCAGACACCCCTGGGCCACAAAACCCTGAAATGTTGTTCCATGAAACCATCTCTACCTGAAAGGTACCTATGGCTGAGCACCAATCCAGGTCTTAACCTCCAAAGCCCACACTCACCTGCCAAAGTGACCACTTAACCTGCAACCAGACTCCCACCCCTAAAAGGGGGGTTATTCCCTTTAAAAGACAGTCAGTGAGGAGTAGGCGAAAAAATCTTCACGCAAAGCCAATCAGGTGAAGACCAAAAATTCCTACTCGGCCCATAAGCGACCAGCTAATCTCTCACTGAACTAGGGAGGGTGGGCGGGAGCCGCAAAGCCTGCAAAGCTGGAGGAAGGAAGCATGTGTGCCGCATAAGTAGCAGCAACACCACACAGACCCCATTGGCCATCCCATGCATGTAGCCACTTTTCACAGAGGACGGCTACATGGGAGCCATGTCCTGATCCCTGACCAGCAGTGTGGCTTCCTGACCAGCATTGGGGCGCTGCTGGTCAGGGCTGATTTGGCTTGATCTTGGACTGGACCACCTTTCCTGAAGGCCTGTCTGGTTCACGATCAAACCATCGAACCAGCCTGGTTCGCAGCAGACCAGTTTGCTATTGAACCATTCGTACACACCTGTCAGGGTCCCAACATCTCTATCCCCCACCTCCCGTGTCCAGAGGGTTCCGGTGGGAACGTTCCCAACCAGGGCGGGAACGCTGTGCCCTCAGACGGGTCCCAACCCCCACCTGCTGAGACCGGCAGGCCCTACTGGCTCCCGTGGTCGGGTAACCTAGTGTCACCCGACACTGCCGTGGTCTCGTGGGACGTTGTTAGCATGTTGCAAGATCACACTCCAAACTTTCGCAAGATCACTAGTGAGATCGCCAGGTCTCACGAGAGTTGCTGTGAGATTTCAGGGTTATATAAAATGGCCTGGCCCGTGATGAGGGGCAGACGGCTGAGAGCTGTCAAGAGGCAGACAGCTCTGGGAAGTCAAGTCTCCAGCAGGTGACAGAGGCAAAGGAATGCCTGTGAAGGCATTAGCCTAGGACATTGCCAAGACCTCAGGAGTTATGAGGCCAGACCGACTGGCACCCCAAAACAGGGGTAGAATCAATCAGATGGAGACCTTGCACCCCACGAGGCCCAACAACACCCCCAATGAAAAGGAACACACTGCATAGCACAGGCAAGACCTGATGGCAATTGCATCTGCTTACCTTACCCAGCTGGGATTTGCCACCTAAAACAAACACACACATACACAAGAAGAATGAAAAGGAACTCATTGCATAGCACTGGGAAGACCTGATGGCAAAATTGCCTCTGCTTACCTTACCCAGCTCGGATTTGCCACCTAAAAGAAACACACACAACACAAAACAACAACAAGGAATGAACAGGAACACATTGCATAGCACTGCTAAGACCTGATGGCAATTGCCTCTGCTTACCTTAACCAGCTGGGATTCACCACCTAAAAACAAACACACACAAACACACACACAAGGAATGTAAAGGAACACATTGAAAGTGTTGGAGATGGACTACCAGTGCATCAACTTTTTGCACCAACTATCCTTAAGACCACTAGGGGCATTGGGGATAGAGATAGTGAGTAAGGGTCTCCCTAACTGTTCTATCGGTCTCTACTCTATAACCCCTGATAGGACTCTTCAGGTATTTCCTTTTGAGAGTCAGAAAGAATCCCTTCCTTTCCTCTTAGAGAGCAGATGGAAACATCTCTCTCTCTCCCCCACCTATTCATTATGTTCTTCTATAAATTAGGGTTAGGTCTTTCCTAACCAAAGTATACTTCACCAATAAATACTTTGTATTTATTCTACAAGAATCTCCATGTGTCTTCTCTAAATAGCTGCAACAACTAAACTCTGCAACTACTCTGTAACTGGAATGGGTAGCTTCTTTAGTGCTCTGCTAATTAACTGGGGGATAAAAATTACAACCCCCCAAGAGAAAGAGCTGCTGGCAAGATCGCCTCTGCTCAGAGGTGCACCTAAGTAATTTTGGAGCCTGGACCTAAAGGCCTTTGGAGCCCACACCCCACATGGCAAATTAAACATTTTTTAACACATACGTTCTTGAGGACACAAACCACACCACCCAGGACAGACTAAAGATTATTTGGGAGCCCCCAAGGAGTATGGACGCCAGGGGCTGCATCCCCAAAATCCAGGAGTAAAAGCACCTCTGCCACTGCTTACCTTACTCAGCTCAGATTTGCCACCTAAAAGAAATGCACACACGCACAAACACACAAATGAGGAATGAAAAGGGGCTGGAATGAAATGCGGAATGAAATGAGGAATGAAAAGGGGCATCAAGGAAAGGGCAGGTTTCCTACCTGTAACCGTAGTTCTTCAAGTGGTCTTCTTTGCGTTCACACTTGGGTTTTGCGCTTGCCCAGAGCCGCGTTCTGGAACCTTCCAAAGCTTCACCCCCCAAAAAGGAAAAAAGAGCGGGAAGACCCACTCCCTCTGTAGGTTTATCCCCACACTACCTCAGTCAAGGAGACCGCCGCTCAACTAAAGAGACCAGCTGCTGTGGGGAGGTAGGGCGGGAGTGTGAATGCACAGAAGACCACTCGAAGAACTACAGTTACAACAGGGGCGTAACAAGGTTGGTTTGGGCCCAGAGACAAGATTTTAAAATGCCCCCCCCCCATCACCACCTTCATTCTCTGAAGAGATTGAAAGGCCTCATTCTAGGGGGGAAAGAGAAGATCAGGCATGAGTAGGAGAGACAACCCATCTTAAGAACACAATACTGAAAAAGCACTCATGCTTATGGCAGTATCGTGTTTGATTCCAGTTGGGCCGAGAAACAACCAGGATATTTGGAAGTAGGAAAGGCCCCTCACAATGATCCCGGAAGAAGAGCTTACACATTAAATCTCAGAAATGTAAGAAAGAACCTCTGCAGGCAGTCAAACCATTGCAAGGACCCCAGGAGTAGAAGCAGCAGGAGTCTGTGCCGCAGGAGGAAAAAGCTCAATGAGAATTTACCTGGGTCCCTGGCTCCAGGTAGTTGGCCCCGGACACCGCCACGTGCAGCACTGCCGACCGGAGCTCCTCGGGCAACGGCGGCTTGATTTTGCCGGAAGGCGGGGGGAGAATATAAGATTTCGTAGCGTGAGCAGGGCTGGTGATTCAGCCAAGGGAAGCTCATGGAGAGAAGAGGAACAGGGCAACTAAGCAGGCGTAAAAAGGGTTGGTCTGTGATGGTTTCTCCTCTTTTTTCAAAAATGACAAATCCAGGCCTGGGGAAGCCCTGATGCAGTTAAGGCTAGAGGACATAACAAGATGTTACAAACCCCCTTAGAATTAATTGTCATCTTTTTTAAAAAGGGGAGCTCCAGTTACAGATCTTGTCTAATCTGCCACTGCCCTTTCCTGACACAACCCCCTACTATTTAATCCCTGATGACTATGAGTCTACCGCAGCTCCGTGACGGTGTCCATGGCTTTTCTTAAGAAGAAGCCAGGGTCCGGATGCAAGGTTACTTGCTCCATTAACTCCTGGGTAAAGAGCAGAAGAGAGTTGATCAGTACCCACATGGACTTCATTGGGATAGCTCCAACAACAACATTTTCACACTGTCTTTCAACAAAGGTTTCCAAAGTTGCTTACACAGAGAAATCATAAATAGAACAACAAACAAACAAACAATCAAGATGATGCCCCAAACACACAGTCTTGGCAGTCAGGTTTGGACTGAGCCTGCGCTTGGTCATTCTCTTCCATTCTCTGCTGCATCTCACTCACCAAAATGGCTTCAACAATCTGAGGCTTACTAAATTGTAATGTGTCCTCCTGGCCCCTGGACTCTGAGACTTTCACTTGCTGTGAAATGGAATTAAGGACGGATGTCCACCAGAGGATGATTTGAAAATTAGAAGCATTGAGCTGTTAGTGATGGAAGGACTTCTCTGTGGCTTCCTGGAAATGGACCAGACACCCTTACTTCGTGGGTTGCTCTCAAACCCTTTCTGGGGACCCCACCCCTTCATGGATTATTCTGCTACTTCTCAGGGAGATTGCAGAACTGGGGAAAGGATCAGAGCAGAGCAGAGCAAATGCCTCTCACAGAAATGACCTGGGCTATGTGGAGGAAGGCCCTCTACTCAATGATACCCTACCTTAGCTCTTTCCTTTCTTTGCCATGCAGTGCTCAAGGATGGAAGGGAAGAAGAAATTCAGGCCCACAAATTTTAAATTAAGGCCCACAAATCTGCCAAAAATCTGGCATCTGATATCATTCTGTAATTGCAGTGGTGATCGGGCAGATGTTTGGGGGGGCGCAATTCCAGTGCTTGCCCTGGACGCCATTTTCGCTAGTTACGGCTCTGGGCAGAAGTGTTAGCACCCTGCAGCTCCCAGCCAATGTAAGCAAGATCCAGTTCCTCTTTCAAAGCCAGGCTAACCTCATCAACAGCCTGCTGTGAGTTGCTTCTTTCTGCTTCCCTTCTTCCAAGGTTTTGTGCTCTCCGGAACTGTGGACTCAACCATTGCAGGAGCATCTTTCGAATCAATTCCCTTCCAAAAAGGAACGGGAGTCCCGAGAAAGACAAATGGCACAAGTGTCCTTCATTTCATTTGAGATTTCTCTGCTTCCATTTTGTGACATATGAAAAATGAGCCGAATTGTCCCCATCTGGTGCCCTCTTCCAACTAGATACTATTCAGGGACAGTTCAACGATGTGGCCAAAGTGGCACTGGCCAGGGGTGCCGAGGATTAATGGGCTCCGGAGGAGGATGGTGGGCTGGGGAAGGAAAGCGCGTACCTGCTGCTCTCCTGACCACACAGGCTTCCTATCTTGCTGGAACTGTCTGGGTAACAGGTGAGAGGGAGAGAGCTCCTTCACCAGCGCGCACACACACACCTGCTGTGTTTAGCAAGGCTGCGTGGTGTTTGTGTGGTGTGCTTAAGCACGATCATTCTCCCCCTGACCAGGGATCTCTTCTCAATTTCACTTGTGCTTTGGAAAACTGGGGGGTGGGGTGGGGACACCCGAGGACTCTTTTTAAAGCCTTCCTGCCTAATCAAGCTATTATCTGGTTAAGGACACCTTGACTGATTAATCCAATTAGTTTTCATTGATCGATCAATTAATCAGTAAATCAGTTAGATATGATTAACTGATTAACATGTGATATGACTAAAAATAAGAGTTTTGAAGGGAGGAAGTCTACTTGCTTCCGTTTTAGCTATTTGTATACTGCTTTTCAACACAAGTTACATAGAAAAGTGAGAAATAAGTAAAGATGGTTCCCTCAGGGACATTTCTTTTTGAGTAGCACACATTCATGCTGCATTTGTGCTTGCACTTATTTGGAAGGGGCTGGCTTCAGAGAGCAACTTTCTTTGAGTAGTGGCACACATTAATTCTGTGTTTTGTTTCTTGCTTGAATTTACTTTGAGGGTTCATTTTTAAAATCCACCTCTGCAGCCCATTCCTTTTCCCTTTCATGTTGGCTCCGTTGTCGTAGCCTTGGTCCCTCATACCACCAATATTAAGATTCCAGGGATGCAGTTGATTGACAAGAGTGTCACACAAACCCTCTCCAGTTGCATCATGCACTTCCAGGAAACCTAGGAAATGTTCTTCTATGTCCACAGTGCCTTCTTTGCAGGAAACGAAATGAATCATAACCATCATCTGCTCAATGTGACTGATGTCTGGAATGCAGTCCAATATTATAAAACTAGTAATTTTTAGCCCGTTGTAATAACGGGCGCTAGCCTTAAGGGGAAAAGAGATTTATTTACGGCCCCGCCCCCCAAGTGCGGCCGCAAGCGGGCCCAGTCCTTTCCTGTTCGGCCACGGCAGCTACTGCCACCTCTTGCTGAGGCCGCGGCCGCCATCGGGGCTAGTCGCCCCGCCACCGCCTCACCCGCACTCTCGGTGGCGTCGCAGCCGCCGCCAACGGGGCCAGTCGCCCCACCGCGGCCACAACTACCTTTGGCCGAGGCCGCGGCTCCGCCGCCGCCTCGGCCACACTCTCCTCCTGCCGTTGGCGGCGGCCGCTTCTCCTTGGCCCGCCGCTTCTGCTCCTCCCGGCCCTCTCGCCATAACGGCGGCGGCCGCCATCGGAGCCAGTCGCTCTGCCGCGGCCACCGCCTGGTCCAACATGGCCGCTCGTCTCTGGGCGGCCGTATCTTTTTCGCCCGATCTGGGCATGCGCTCCGCGCATGCCCAGATCGGGCGAAAAAGACACGGGCGGCACGGACACACGCCCAAGGCTTTTATGGGTAAGGATAGTACTTTGCTTTCTTGATTGCAGACAAGATCTTTTCAGTGATGGTCTTGCCCAAAATTGAAATAATTTAATTTTGTATGTCTTTGCGCAAATAGTGGTATTTGGATTCCTGTCTCTTTTGCAAGCACATTAATTTTAAAATCTACTATCTAGGTTTACATTATACTGTATTCAGGCGACTTGGACTCCAGTGTTTCTGTGGAGTCTGTTAAGGTGGTGGCCAGCAATCCTCCTTGCAGTATTAGATTGGATCAGTTTCAATCTGGGATGCCTGAGGACATGGACTAGCTGCTTGGGGCAGTGCGGCCTACCACTTCTTCGCTGGATCCTTGCCCGACTTAGCTGCTTCTATCTAGCCCGACTTGGCTGCTTCTATCTAGCAGGGAAATTGTTGGAGATGATTGATTTGATTGGTTGATTGATTGATTAAGTGCTGTCAAGTTGATGTCGACTCTTAGTAACCACATATAGATTCTCTCCAGGATGATCTATCTTCAACATGGCCTTTAAGGTCTCTCAGTGGTGCATTCATTGTTGTCATAATCGAGTCCATCCACCTTGCTGCTGGTCGTCCTCTTCTTCTCTTTCCTTCAACCTTTCCCAGCATTATGGACTTCTCAAGGGATCTGGACTTTGCATAATGTGTCCAAAGTATGATAGTTTGAGCCTGGTCATTTTTCCCTTGAATGAAAATTCTGGATTGATTCGTTCTAGGATCCATTGGTTTGTTTTCCTGGCTGTCCATGGTATCCTCAAAAGTCTTCTCCAACACCAAAGTTCAAAAGCTTCAGTGCTTTTTCTATCTTGCTTCTTCAAAGTCCAGCTTTTGCATCCAGAGTGTCACGGGGAAAACCATTGTCCGAACAATTAAATCAATTAAAATACCTGGGGGTAATTTTTCAATATAAGGCTGGGAAATCAGCACATATTAGTGTGCTCACAGATTCGGCAAAACGCAGCACAGCAGCAATCTTAAGATTTTTCAGAACTCAGGGTGCAGGCTACATACCAGCTGCCTTAAGGCTTTATACCGCAAAGGTCATTCCGCAATTATTGTATGGCATACAACTAGGTCCATACTCAAGGTTTGACACTTTGGAAAGAACCCAATCAGGGTTCTTGAGGAATTTATTTGGTACACCAAAATGTACAGCAAATGTGACTTTAAGGACAGAGGCTGGTTTCATAAAAATTGAATCTCGGGCCTGGCTTTTAATTATTTATTTCTGGTTGAAAATACATCTGCGACCAGTTGGTTTAATTCCTGAGTTTCTTTCAGTTAGTCCCCAGCCATTATGGTGTACTACAGTAAGTACGAAGCTGACCTCTCTAGGCTTAGACCCAGCCCAACTGCTGGAATTGGGTCTAGTGAACGCCAAAAGAGTAGTGAGACAACGCTTTGTTGATATTGAGATCCAAGAAAACTGGGCTGCGCTTCCAGAGTTTGATAGAGCTATAAGAACTAATATGGATCTTTTCCCCGCAAAATATCTGTCGACAATTACTTTCTCTAAGTTTCGATGGATATTCACAAGAGTAAGGGTTAATTCCTTTCCATCCGCACTTCTAGCTGGGAGGTTTCAAGGTGTGCCTTTAGAAGAATGACACTGCCGTTGTGGGTCAGGAGATACAGAAACTGTCGCACATATCCTTCTCCACTGTAATCTCCATTTGTATCCTAGGGAACGCCTTATTGCTCCTCTAATATGTAAACTGGCAGATCAATCTGATGCTAACCTTGTAAAACATCTGCTTTCAGACAAAGATGCTTTAATTTCTATTCCTGTAGCTAAGTTTAGTTATATTGCTTTTAAAAGGTATAATGGGATATCACCCCAATCTTAAACTGTATATATTTATATACATATTTTAAAGTTTACTGGGTTTTACTCTCTGTTTGGTCAATGACTGTAAATAAAATTACATTACACATTACAATACGAAGGAGAAAGTATACAGCCTTGTCTTACTCCTTTGTCAACCTGGAACCAGTCTGTTTCACCATGTTCCGTCTGGACTGTGGCTTCCTGTCCTGTGTATAGGTTTCTCATGAGAACAATGAGGTGTTCTGGGACACCCATTTTCCTAGGATATTCTACAAATTCATGGTCAATGCAATCAAAGGCTTTTCTGTAGTCAATAAAGTACATGTTGACTTCTTTCTGGTGTTCTTTGACTTTCTCAATGATCCAGCATGCATCAGCAAAGATGTCTCTTGTTCCTCAGTATTTTCTGAAACCAGCTTGAACATCCAGCATTTCCCTTCCACATAAGGCTCTAATCTGCATTGAATGATCCTGAGCATTATTTTGCGAGATGTGAAATTAAGGATATTGTGCGATGGTTTGTGCAATCTGTTAAGTCTCCTTTCTTTGGTAAGGGTATGTAGACTGACCTCTTCCAATCTGTTGCCCACTGTGTCATTCTCCAGATTTGCTGGCATAGTTTGGTTAGAGCCTTGACTGATTCTTCTTCTGTTACCTGCCATATTTCTGTAGCTATTCCATCCATTCCTGTAGCCTTCTGACTTGGTAATGACCGGAGTGCTAATCTAACTTCATATTCCCGTACTAGAGGTTCTTGCAAGTAGGAATATCTTCTAGAGCAGGGATTCTCAACATTGGGTCCCCAGATGTTTTTGGACTTCAGCTCCCAGAATCCCCAACCAAAGGGCACTGGGACTGGAGATTATGGAGTCCAAAAACATCTGGGGAAGCAACGTTGAGAATCCCTGTTCCAGAGTATCTTGGATGTTGGTGTCCCTGCTGTACAGATTTTCAGTATACTCCTTCCAACTCTGTTTGATCTTCTCTGAATCAGTTACTATCTGTCCTTTGGCATTTCCTAACATACCAATTCGAGGTTGGAACTTGGAACCTCCCTCTGAGTTCAGGGATCTTTTGGAAAACTTGCCTTATTTTTCCATGTCTATTTCCTTCCTCGAGGTCTTTGCAAATGCCATTGTAGTACTGTTCTTTGTCTTTACTAACAGCTTTCTGAAATTCCCTTTTAAGTTCCTTCCTGAGGTCTTTATCTTTCTTGACTTTGGCTTCTCTCCTCTTCTTGGCCATTTCCACCGTCTGTTCTGACATCCATTTTGCTTTCTTCTGTTTCTTGGTCTTTGGCAGTCTCTTTTCACATTTGTCCTTAACAACTTCTTTGATTTCATTCCACAGTTCCTCTGATCCAACATCAAGTCCCCAAAGGACCTCCCCCAGGGGAATGGCAGAGATGCTTTGTTTGGACATGGAGATGTTAAAAATCATGGGGGCCAAAATAGAATTCTATGGGACCCTGTTTGTCAAAGGCTATGGCTTTTGAACAGCCTTGAGGAAACCGCTGCCAGTCTGAGTAGACAATACTAAGCTCGATGGACCAATGGTCTGACTCAGTATAAGGCAGTATAAGGCAGCTTCCAATGTTTCTAAGAGTGGTGGGAATGTATTTGGAAACTAAATCCAGTGTGCAGCACATACTAGGTCTGATGTTTAGAACTTAGCAGCTGATTTAAAACAATACAGACTTCAGATGAACCACTAAATCATGTTATATTAGCTGTTCTGATCCGGAGCCTGTGGATTGTTATGTGCAAGTTAGCTCAGTACATTAATATTTTCATATATGTTTTTGAATTAGAACCCCAGTCCTTTACTATGATTCCTGTTGACTAAATAATGGGGTTGCAAGGGAGGGGGAGAGAGAGAGAGAGAGAGAGAGAAAATAAGACAAAAAGAGGCCATAGATTAAGATATAAGATAATGAAAAATGCAACTCACCACAGTTGGGAATCCTAGGACCAGGTGGCCTGTATTTCTGCTCAGCCTGCTGCTGTCTAGGAGCTACATTCTGAAGACCCTTGCCTGCTGCCTTACCTGAAATGCACCTGCGGGTTAGGCTGACCAGCTCTTCATCCCACTGCAAGTAGCAGGGGGCCTCACAGCTCCTCATTAAGCGAGCCTCCATAGCCAGCTTGTCCACAACCTAGGTGAGAAGATGTACATTTTAAAGTTCTCAGCACAGAGAACATGTAGTGAATGGAATGGATGTTTTGTATATATTAAATCAGCATTGGCAATATACTTTGCATATGTCAGCAAACAAAACATGGCTCAATGCCTTTTTAATCATTAGTGCAAAACAAAGCAGCTCAGCTTTAGCAACACTGACTGCTGTTCTGCCTTTTTGCTGACATGTTCACCGCTTATTACAAAACCTAAAAAGGGAACACACACACACACACACACACACGGAATGAATAAGAACATATTGGCATCGAAAGGAACACACTACATAGCACATAACAGGCAGAAACAAATCCTGAGTTCCTTTTGAATAAAGTGCTGCCCAAGCTTTGCCCAGGAGTCTCTGCTCCAGAGCAAATGGGTGGACAGGGAAAGGTCATGTGGACCAGAAATGTGCAAATCATATGGAGCAGCAGGCAGTGCTCTAGGGACCTCCAGGTACACACATACACACGGAATGAAGAGGAACACATCACTTAGACCTGATAGCAATTGCAGCTGCTTACATTATCCGGCTGGGATATGCCACCTATCTCTCTCTCTCTCTCTCACACACACACACACACACACAAAAACACACACACACACACACCGGGACCACATAGCAAACCCTCAGCCTCTCATTGCCCTGCTCTGACTGACAGCTGCTCTCAGGTAGAGCTCTTTTCCTAGCTACCCAGGATCCCTGGTCCTCCTCTTACCAACCCTGTCTGCTGTTCCTTTGCACATGAAGCCCATGGAGACTCCAAGGGAGTCTCCAAAGGAAACCAAGATCACAGAATTCTGTGGCTTGTTGTGACATCATGACCTGATCAGTCAGTGACGACGGCTGCTCTAGTCTAAATCCACACTCAGGTTGTTCACATGACCGGCCCTACAGGGACAAGGCAAACTTACGTAGGGCTGGTCATGTGCAGCGCCAGAATCACTCCTGATCCCGGTGCTCCATCTCCTGCTTTTACCCAGGCTAAAAGTGAGGTAGCAGGATGTGTACTTGCCTTCTACCTCATACCCGGGTGGTGTGGTCGCTCAGGCTGACGGCAGCCATCCTTTCCACAGAGCCGGGGGGGGAGGGGCGCATGGAGTGGAACAGCATCGGGAACTTCCTCAATGCACTGCGCTGTTCGCATAGTGCATTGTGGGATTCCTGGCAGCAGCGAAGTAGTCGTAAATTCCTAGGTGTAGCCTCACCCACCCAAACAGCGGCCAGAGGAATCCGTTTAGCAGGAAGCAGTGCATTTCAGTGGGCATTCCCTGCCATTTGATTGAGGACACTAACCCACCAGAGCACTTGCATGCTGACGGTACTTGCTTTAATCAGGTAGCGCTAGGAAAGACTCCTGCCTGAAACCATGAAGAGCTGCTGCCAGTCAGTGGGGCCCAGGCTCTGACTCTAGGAAGGCAGCTCCCTCTGTTCCTAAGATAGGTAGCATGCTAATCAACGGCTGGAAGAGCAAGAGCATCACACTAGCCCTATGTCGAAAGCCAAGGGCTTTGCATCCCTGCTGAGACCCCAGATGGGGGAAAGTAACCTCCCTGCAGCACTACACCACTGCCTGGCAGCCTGGTTTCCTTCTCTCCCAACCACCCCGCCACTCGAGATCACCTCGCCACTCACCCCTGTGCTACCACAATACAACGTAAATAGATTTTTTAAAAAATATATGATTTGCTTGTTAGTTTCTCAGAATGGGAGAAAGATGTAGGCTAGATGGGATAGTGCCAATCCTTGATTAATACCAGCTCATTTTAAGATTCACATCAAGAATCCTCCCCTGCCCCCCACCGCTCTATCCACCAGAGCCCAATTTCCCTCCAGTTAGGATGGGCTCCACCAAGGCTTTCACTCACAACCACTGTATGGGGACTCAGATCTTGCAGCTGGTGACGTGACAGGCTCTCACTCCTCAGAATCAGGAAGATGGGGCCTCTGGGGGTTCGCCTGCCCCTCTTTGTGTCTCTTCACACAAAAGTGTTCTTGCTGGGCTTCTCTACAGGCTCCTGGCACAGTTTCTTCGGGTAGGGCTCCACTGCTTCCCCAGCCATCTTGAACACTTGACAACCCAAGTGAATTTCAGCTCCTCCTTCCTTATACTACTGCTTCCCTGGCACCACATGTTCTCTTTCCCCCTGGCTCCACAGTAGCTGAATGGTCATTACAGCTCTGAATTCAGCTGGTGACTGGACTCGGTGGTCCTGCACGGTCTGCTAACTGACCCAATGATTTGTTCAGCATCTTTGCCCATTTTCATTGGATCAGTCTGGGTCCCTAACAGTTACATAGTGTGATGAGGTAGGCAAATCACCTCAAAATCAGGTACCTACACATACACACATAGTACACACATACCTTTGATTCTGATGTGGATCTTATTATAACTGGCACAAATTCTCATATTTCCTACTTTCTTTCAGACCAGAACTGCAAGATTTGCCTAGGGACCTCCTGAAAGTTGAATTTTACCTCTAGCTTCCATTGCTGCATCTTTTGCTAAAATGCACGCTGAAAATGAATAGGGACACTTGGGGTTCCTTGCTTGATCAGGCTGTCATCTCCCATATTGATTTTGTGTTGGGTTAACCAAGTGCAGCCTATGTCATTCTCACCACAACTGAGGACATCTGAAGACAGTAGCAGAACCTCTTGAGCTGCCTGTATGTGCTCCAGCTTCAAACTGCCTTGATTTAAGACAAATATCTTCCAGCTTTGACGCATTCCAGGGGCTACTGGCCTCAGGCCTCCCTTCAGACAATCTCAGCAGGTTGGCATAGATTGAATGCTTCAAGCCAGAATTCTCTTGCAAGGTAAACACTAGGGATGCAAATGCTTCATACCAGGGGCGTAACAAGGCTGGAGTGGGCCCAGAGACAAAATTTTAAAATGGGCCCCTCGCTGATGAAAACAATATATAGTCATGTGACTTGCCTCATGTGACTTGCCTCTGGGGGCCCCCTCGAGGCGTGGGGGCCCCCAGGCAGCCGCCTCCCCTTGCCTAATGCAACGCAATTCGGGTCAAGTCTGTAGCTGACTTTCTTGGGCAAACAATGAGTTAAAGGAGAAGGCGACTCGAATATTCTAGTCTCTTCATTTTTGCTGAATGCCTTAGATCTATGGCCATCATTAGGCAGACTCTGTTGCAACAACTCCCTTGAAATAACATCCATTTTAGATTCTAAGCGTGAGGCCATCAGAATTATATAATGCTATGTGGCTGCAGTAAGAGAGCCAAATCGTGAAAGAAGAAAGTTCTGGTCAGGTAATTTCCCCTTAGTTTGTATTTCAGGGAAAGTTTCCTCAAGGGAATTGATTACCTCTTCCTGGTGATCCTCCTGCAAATCCTCCTGGTCAGCCAATAAATCCAAACGATTATAAAGAGGTATGTTTGGTTTGTCCTTTGAAGGAATTAGAAAGGCATCCAACTTCTGTTGTTTAGAGGAGCGTTCCGTAGGCTGGTCTGGGGGAGAGGAAGGGGAAAGAGCCGCTCACGTTCTTTTCTTCTTGGTCATTATAACTTGTAATCAGCAAAGCTTTAACAGGGAGGCAGTCAAAATACGGTCTATCTTCCAGGCCGGAGATAAAATACCAATAAAAAGCCCAGAAGATTTAAAAAAGATTCAAAATAGGTGGAGGCTGACGGAGCTTAATAGAAACACAACCGCACCGGTAGAAAGCACCACCGGAAGTCCCTTGCCTAATGGTAGTTACGCCCCTGCTTCATACCAATGACTGCACCTTCTCACAGCACCTGCGGGTCTGTCCGTAGGTTGGCTATAGGCACCAGAACTTCACTTCTTTTCCTCTTGAGAATCACGGATCCCACAAGGCATGCTAGCCAGTTGGCAAGCTTCAGTTCAAACAGACCATCCTGATCTTTCCAGTTTCTGCCCCACAGTCAGCCTCAAATAACCATCTCACTTCTGGAAAGTGCAACAACATTACTCTTCACTTCAACTTCGTAAACTGATTGTAACGTTCCGCGTTCCACAGACCAGAAGCTTTGCTCCATTAGCTACTGGAACTATCAGTCCACAGGGTATGAAATGCCTCTCCTGTTCTTTGTTAACTTGCTCCCAAAACTGGCTATGAACAATTGATACCTGTGCACCTGAGTCCAGCAGAAACTGGTACTGTACAACTTGCAGATTTCCTTCCAAAGAGTATCCCAGGCCTTCCGCCTCAGCAATTAACATTTCATTGTTTGAGCCACCATCTGTGTTGGCAGTGGATTGGCCCCCATCCACTGCCTTCCTTAGTTTCCCTCTTTTGGATCTCCACTGTGCAGAGAATATTTCCAACGAAAATGACATGGGCTTCCACAGTTCCTGCATCCTTTACTTACTTTCTTACAAAGGGTTGATCCCTTTGATTTAGCCTACGTGCTCCAGTCACTCTTGCTTTGAACCACCTTTTTTAGCCTATGAAGTTCACTACAGATATCTCGGGAGGGGGGTGCCCTGCTATCACTTGCATATTCAACTGCTCATCAGAAATGACTCTTGTTTCCTTGATTGTGTGAACATGCCCTTCGGTTTCCAGAGCCTGGAAATTTTTTGTTTCCAGTTTTCTAGCCTTTTCCAGTTCTGGGGCCAATTTGATGGCATTAGCCCAATGCCAAGACCGTCCTAACTGGAACTGGAGGTGCATTTCTCCTTTGAAGGCATTGTTAGCAATCTGGCCTCTAGCCATCAGATCCTGCACCTCTGCACTAGTTCCAGGGAAAGCTTTCACCGCTAACTCTCTGAGGGCAATGCCAAGTGCTTGCAATGATTCTTCAGGGCCTTTCTTATAATGAAGGAAAAACTGCTCCGTCCCAATCTGCATACCCACTAGGTCCCAGAGAAGTTCTTAATGCTTTCATCACTTGCATATAATATGTCGTATGTCTCTGCTGAGCCCACAATACTCTCTCCTGGCCTTTCCCATAAGTAACAGACTCAGGTGCTTTAAGTTAAGGCAGGGACTCTCAAACTTAGGTCTCCAGGGCATTTTCCGGATGAGATTTGCAACGCTTAAAGTGTTGCAAAGTGTAATGGAATGAGGCAGCAGTTTGAAACCGCAAGCGCAGCGATTCTCAGGCAGTATGATATGCAATGTGACAAGGTTTTGCCCGTCCATACTGCCCATCACTGCAGCAGTTTTTCCAGGCAGGGAGCTTCCATATTCCACCTCTGGAACACATCCACTGGCCCCTCATCCTCCCCAATTTCGGGCCAAAGGGGTTGCAGAGGGAGAAGGGGATTACTGATATGATGGAACTTAAAGAATAAATAAATCTCAGTGCACTTGTGAAAATCCACCAGTAGGGGGATGCACTGTTCCAAAACAATTCCTTTTGTCATAGCCGGCTTGTGCAAGGCAAGCAGGGGTTTTAAAAAAAGATTAATCCAATGGTGGTGGAGGAGGGAAGAGGCGGAGGGTAGGGAAGTGCTCCTCCAGTGAGGATGAGAAATCTGAAGACGCGGTGGGGGGGCGAGGGAGTGGGCTGCCCAGGAGAAGGTCTGGTCTCTGTGCCCCGCCCCCCACACAAGCAAGAGCAGTGGCTCTTCTCGGACTAGCAGTCCTGGGCTTTCCCTAACCTGGGCTGTCTCCACCGCCACCACTTCCAGTCCCCGTATGTGCAGGGCTGGCAGAGGGGCTCCAGAAAAGCAGCGGATTTGCAAGGGGGAGGAGGGGCCGCCCAAAAGTGCCACTCCTTTGGCAGGGAAAGGGGTGGAAGGGAGCCTCTTGCCCACCACCCCCATCAAAAGCAGTGTGTGCCCCCTCCCTTCCCCAACCATAAAATAAAATACAATACAATAAAATACAATAAAATAAAAATAACTGTCCACACTGCAAAATCCTGCAAGCATAAATAACGTGACAAGCCTCCCTACAACGGAAAAATACAGCTACTTTCCTGAAAAACATTTGCCACGTTAGAGGGCAATTACGAAACAATTAAATCTGAAACAGGGCATGGGAAATATGAACGGTACCCTGCTGACAACATAACGACACTGATGTCGTGACACGGGCAAAATGGAGGGGCACTTTGTAAACACGTAGCGAAGCTGTTACCGCGCATAATCTGGAAAATGACCGGATGTTGGTGGACTACAATCCCATCATCCTCAGTCACAATGACCAGCATGATGGGTGCTGTAGTCCAACCACACGTGGGGACCCAGGTTTGAGAGCCCCTGACTTCAGGCTTTCATCCCAACCATTTAACTCACCTGCTGTTCTATGCTCCTCTGACCAAACACCCTTCTTTTTCTCCACTGCATGGCATAGGATTAAATAGTTGATTAAATGTATACCTCTTCATTCATTTTGTATTCTGTATAACAACCATTAATTTATACTGTCCTTCCTAATGGTGCAGCGGGGAAATGCTTGACTAACAAGCAGAAGGTTGCCGGTTCAAATCCCCACTGGTACTATATTGGGCAGCAGCGATATACGAAGATGCTGCAAGGCATCATCTCACACTGCGCAGGAGATGACAATGGTAAACCCCTCCTGTATTCTACCAAAAGAAAACCACAGGGCTCTGGGGGTGCCAGGAGTCAAAATTGACTTGACAGCACCCTTTACGTTTACCTTCTAGACCAGTGCAGGGGCGTAACGATAATAGGGCAAGGGGAGACAGTTGTCTGGGGGCTCACTGCCTTGGGGGGGCCCCCAGAGGCAAGTCACATGACTGACTCCCCCAGCCACACAGCTGCCCAGGCTTCCTTCAGTTGTATTCATCCTCCGAAATTGATGAGGGTGTTAAGACCTGGAGCTACCAGAACAGCATGTCTTTCTCTAGTAATATCCTATCTGCCACATTGTTACCGTTGCCCCAGATCCCACTCTGCCCCACGGCAGCCAATCTGTGACGGGCCCTGGGGGTGCCAGCAGTCAGTGGGATCTACCAAATGAGGCCAGAGAACCTAACTTAATGGGCAAGAGCAAGAAGCCGGTTCAAGGTAAATCAAACATCAGTGGCCCTAAAGACACATATCAAACAGAGCAAACAATGACCATTGCACTAGGTAATACTTCCCCCCCAACAGATCCCAATCTCCAGAGGTGCCCCTCCCCACAGAGCCCCCTCACCGCTCCCGTCATCATTGCCTGGCCCTCAGCACTGCTCTCTGCCTTCAGGATCTGTCACAGCAGGACCGTCTCCTCAGGAAAGTCTCCGTCCTTCCAGCCTTGGTCTCTCCCCCTCCTCCTTCTCCTCCTCCTCCTCCTCCTCCTCCTCCTCCTCCGCTTCTTCCCCCCCAGGCTCCCTCCTTCCTTGGGGTCCTGGGCAGGGGCTGAGCAAAGGGAGATGGGGGGCCTGTGTGACCCTTGACCCCTCTCTCCAGCAGCCCCTGGTGGGCAGGAGTAAGGGAGATCAGGAAGGAAAGAGGGAGGGGTGGAGCTGGGGGGGTGGGGGGCTCGGGCTCTTTGAACCCAAAGTCCGCTCAATTATAGCTGCACCCCCAGTCCTGGGTCACCTTCCCTCCTCCTCCTCCTCCTCCTCCCCCCCCCGGGGGCTGTTCCTCCCCCCTCTTCTCTCTTCCAACTTCTCACTCACCAGCAGCTCCAGCAAGAGTTCTACTGGACGACTGGCCTGGTTACCTAGGCGACCTCCCTCCCTCCCTCCCTGCCCACCTGGTTACCTAGGCGACCTCCCTCCCTCCCTGCCCACCTGGTTACCTAGGCGACCTCCCTCCCTCCCACCCCCACCCCACGGCCTCCTCTTAGACATTGCCTGTGATGGCGTTTTTCACACTCGGTGCTACAGAATCACCCTGGGCAATCCGTGGCAACTCCACCGTGGAGCCTTAATGCCTTCTTTTGCAAAAGTGCGTCCCCCAAAATTGGAAAGGGTCCACCGCCCTCCCCCCTGCTGCTCCATACAAGAGACGCCCTTTTGCTGAGTTAGGAAGACGTAACTCTCATAGTAGCGCCTGGATGGGGAGGTGACTCACCACCACAGACCAGCACCCCTCTCGCCAGACTCCTCAGACCCTTCCTGCCACCAGCTGACCTCCGAAATGGCTTGGGGGAAAGGCTGCTTGCTGGCTTCGGCCTGCTCACAGGCAGGGACAAGGTGCAGGGCCCAGCCCGCCACCAGAGGCACTCCACTGGTTCTGCTTCAGCCTAGACTAGAGTCTGCCTCTCCCTGCACTCTAGAGTGATGTCTCTGTGATGCTGGGTCGCTGTTAGGCCTTGTTTCTGGGTCCCCATTTGTGTCATATTTCATTACCTGCAAAAAGGAAGCAAACAAGGAATTCAGAAGACACCTGGCCATTCCCTCTTTCCTAGGAATATCAGTTATGCGACACATTGGAATATACCCAGTTGAGCAATGTCAATGTATTCACCTCTTATTTTGTTATTTCCGATTTCCAAGTTAACATGTACACACGTTGGCTAACTCCACACAAACTGCTGCGTATGAAATTGCCACCCTTTGTTCACTCTTTTTCCAGACAGTAGCATTGCAGCCTTTTGCATTCCAAGTTGTTCTGTGTTTTCCTCTTCTTTTTGTCCAGACATGATTTGTGGTGATGTTTCAAATTTTTCATTGCAATTGCTGCTCCATTGCGCCAAATGCCATTGGATGGTGGCTTTCAGATGCAAACCACTGTTTTAATTCTGCTGCCAGATATCTGCAGAAAACCACTCAAGAGGTACTGGGTGGAAGCAACCACAATCAAGAGAGAAATTGACCTATCAGAGGCAACATTTGATCCATTGCAGCTTGGTTTATCACTCAAAGCAAATCTGTGAAGAAAGAGACATTCTGGAGTAACTCCCATCAGAACGTGGGGATTTCCTGCTAGAAAACAGTCCTGATCCAGAGCCCAGTTCCCCCCACAGTGTTACTGTTGAAATGAGCAGCAGCAGCAGCTGCTGCAGGGTGCTATAGAGAGCCACAACGGAAGCACAGTCTCTGCCCTGAAGAGGTCCACAGGAGAAACATTTGGAAAGAAAGAAGGAGGGGGAAATAAGGGGGAAGAGGACAGAGGCACTCTTCCCCCTGGACTTCTGGGTAGAAGCCCAGGGACTCCACACCCCCTGGGGGGTCAGCCCAAATCCTCCTTATTCTGTCCCAGGGGATGTGGTTGCCTTGCAGACAGCCCACACTGTGCCAGGTGGCCAAGCATGACCTCCACTTTAGAGACAGAGAGGAAGTGGGGAAAGAAATATGTAAGATGGGAATATATTAAATTGCATGTTGAAATGATTCTGCTAATGCATATTTGCATAAACATTGATTGGATTGATTGATTGATTAAGTGCAGTCAAGTCGGTTTCGACTCTTAGCGACTACATAGATAATCTCCAGGATGATCTGTCTTCAACTGGACCTTTAATGTCTCTCAGTGGTTCATTCATTGCTGTTGTACTCAAGTCCATCCACCTTGCTGCTTGTCATCCTCTTCTTCTCTTTCCTTCAACTTTTCCCAGCATTATGGACTTCTCAAGGGAGCTAAATCTTCACATAATGTGTCCAAAGTATGATAGTTTTACATAAACCTGTTTTATATTATTACATTCTTGTGAGTTCCGTTGCTGCTTCTTTATTTTATACATTTATATCCCGCTCTTCCTCTGAGGAGCTCAGAGCAGTCTACATGGTTATATTTTTGTCCTCACAACAACCCTGTGAGGTAGACTAGGCGGAGAGATACATGATTGGCCCACAGAGTCACCCAGTGAGTTTCATGGGTGAATGGGAATTCGAACTCGGGTCTTCCCAGTCCTAGTCCAATACTCTAACCACTACGCCATGCTGTTTGTACCCTCATGAACCCACATGTTAAAAATACTGCGTGTGTCACGGTGTGTGTGTGTGCGTGCAGGGGGATGATGTTTAACTTGCAGTGGGTGGGGGTGGGGTGGGTCTCCAAAGGCCTTTATATCCAGGCTACAAAGTTACCTAGATGCACCTCTGGGGAAGGATAGGTGTTCACTTACATTTGCTCATGCTCAGTTTTAGTAGAAGGTAAAGATCAGCGTGCCAAAGGCTTCACAGAAAAGCTAGGTGCTCCTCGGAATATCCCAGGAAATGTGTGGCTGAAGCCATTTGAGCACACATTGCCTGCATTCCAAGCAGGGTCAGCTCTTCCGATGAAGCAAGAGATGCGCTGAATCGGGCACAGCTTGCTGGAAGCTGCAGAGCGCCACCCACTGGGCTGGGAAGGTGCCGCTGCTGATGGAACTTGAACAAAAGCAACAACAGTCTCAGAGTGTGCTGTGCCCTCAGCCTGAGCCCCGAACCCCTCCTGTGTGTCTCGGGGTGGGGGGCTCATGCCTGTCTCTTTTAGGGCATGGAATCTGCATACAAGTGGATTGCAATTTGCAAAGACAGACAGACTAGCTGAGCTGGGGGGTGGACTCGGCTTCCCTTTGTTCTGCTCAGTCTGAGTCAACAAGTCATCAAGTCAAAACAAAGGGACTCTCTTTGTTTTGCAAAGAGACTCTCAAACAAACTAGACCAGAGCTAGTAGAAAGAGGCTCTCCTCCTCCCCTTGCTTGCTCTCTGGGCTAGACTCTCTGTACATGCACATAGTCACTCCTCACCTCATGGGTGAGGCTCTTCAGATCAGAGTGAGGAGAAAGGAGACATGGGGAGCAAGACCACAGGCACAGTCTCATTTCAAAGAGGAAGCATCCTTTAGCATTCCTATTTCAAAAACTGTAAGCAAAAATGGAGGGGTGCAAATGGGGGATGTTTTGTGAAATGGGGAGATACCGGGCATGGAATCACTCTGTGTCTGTGATTCTGGAGATGGCAGAGTACTGAATGCAAAAAATGCAGTGCCTGTAGAATCCAGGGCAAAAATGCAAAAATGCAGTATGTTTTAGTTGCTTAATGCAGTATAATGTTCAATTTAATTTCCATTTCACACCATTGCCATCTCCTGAGCAGTATGAGATGATCCCTTTCAGCATCTTCCATGTAGCATATGTATCAATGTGGTGTAGTGGTTAGAGTGCTGGACTAGGACTGGGGAGACCCAGGTTCAAATCCCCTTTCAGCCATGAAACTAGCTGGGTGACTCTGGGCCAGTCACTTCTCTCTCATCCTAACCTACTTCACAGGGTTGTTGTGAAAGAGAAAATTAACACCGCTCTTGGCTCCTTGGAGGAAGAGCGGGATATAAATGTAATAATAATCTGTAAGGGACAGAGGAGCCATGAGATTTCATAACCCCATGAGAAATGAACCTGTTCTTCTATATGCCTTAAATAATATAGCTTGAGGGGCAGATACTTTTCTCTTCTCAGCTATCCTGGAGACCTTACTTCTTGTAAAGTCAGAGCCAGAGGTGAGGGGCGGGAGGTGAGATATAATGTTTTTGTGTGCCACACTGTGCATGGCGCATTATTTGCATGTAGGAACATAGGAAGATAGGAAGCTGCCATATACTGAGTCAGACCATTGGTCTATCTAGCTCAGTATCGTCTTCACAGACTGGCAGCAGCTTCTCCAAGGTTGCAGGCAGGAATCTCTCTCAGCCCTATCTTTGGAGAAGCCAGGGAGGGAACTTGAAACCTTCTGCTTTTCCCAGAGCAGCTTCATCCCCTGAGGGGAATCTCTCCCAGTGCTCACACATCAAGTGTCCCATTCATATGCAACCAGGGCGGAGCCTGCTTAGCTAAGGGGACGAGTCATGCCTGCCAGCACAAGACCAGCTCTCCTTCTGTTGTATCCGTTTGAATCTGTACCTGACATTTCCATCAGTTCCCCCTAATGGTCCTTTCAAGTGGCAATCACAGAAGCTGATGACAAAGGTGTGCTATCCCTTTAAATGCCACAGGCCTTGGACGGTTCTAAGCCAGGCCTGCCTTCTGACAACTGGGATGGATTCTTCAGCCTTGAATTTTTCAAACAGGCTTGGCTGCTGTTCCCTGATGGCTTGCTTGAATTCTTGCAGTCCTCAATTCCGTCCGTCTTTATGTTATGTTATGTTATGTTATTTATTTATTTATTTATTTGTCAGACTTATATACCGCTCTATAAACTATGCAGAGATCAGGGAGGTTCACAACATGATAAACAATGAAAACAAATGAACAATGAAAATCAAACTATTAAAACTGGGTAGCCATTCCCCAGGTCATCAGTATCTAGCCAGCAATGACTCTCTTCCCTGGTAAACTGACTTCCTGAAAGGGAACAGGCACCTGAGCTCTTTGCCTGCCCTTCCTCCTTCAGCTCTGACTCCATCTTCAGCCTTCTTCCTATGACTTCCGTCCCATGCAGTATCTTCCACCCAGTCTGCCTGAAACCCCCATCACAGGCCCTTAAGTGTGTCTGCGTGTGTGTGTGTGAGAAAGAGAGTGGTGTGCACACACTGCCTTGATAGTGCTGCCCAGAAGAAAACTCTTTCTGCTCACTGATGGTAAGAATTAGAGGGGACACTGGTGGGAGGGCAGAAACTGGTGGGGAGAGAGAAAATAAAACAGTGCTATTGTAGGACTGAAGGGAAGATTATCAAGTGACTTACAGAGTGAATTAAGATGCCATCCACTTCAGTTTCTAACTATCCTGCAGGAACTGGGCTACATAGGAACACATCTATCCAAACTATTTCATTAGCATAGAATGGTGCTTTCTTAATAGTTACAAGTGTGGGATGGAAAAGGCCTTTTCAGAAAGCTGCTTTGTAATTGCTTTGTAGAAAGTGTGTTTGCAAGTCAGTGCCTCTGTGGGATGGGAAAGTACAGACCAAAAGGAAGTGTTAAGTCAGCTATCTGCCCAGAGCAGAATAAGTGGGGGTTTGCAGCAGCGGGGAGAGCTAGGCTCCCCTGAATAGTAACTGTATTGTTCTAGGAATGTGAAGGCTTCTTCTGTTAATTAATTCTCTCTCTGCTGCGAAAGAGAAACTTAGAGCGCAAAGTCCAGCCTCTATGCAAGCATATGTACGAATGTAATGAACTGATTGCTTCTTTGGGGCTGAATGTTGATGCCCAGCTATGTAGTTATGCCAAAGTATAAAAACTTGTGAGCCAGGCAGCTGGGCACGTCTCTCAGGTTTTACCGTTAGGTACTGGGAGCGTCACCAGCGCTGGTTTTCAATAAACGGTGATTTTGCTTCCTTCCATCATCCTTGTTCGTCTGGTTTGTGGTAACTGGGGGCCTCCCAGGTAACATAAACTGGTGCCGTTAATTCTCGGATGGTAAGCTGGTGATTTGCCTGCCCATCGGTGGCTACTTGGGGGTCCCTTTCTCACGTCGTGGGAGAGCAACCCTTCGGCGCCACTTCTCCCATTGTAAGAAGGAAGGTCTTGACCCCCGGCGGCGTGAGACCCAGACTCCCAAGCCCACCGAAGACGGGCGCGGAACGAGGCACACCAACGCAAGGGGTCCGGACAGGTGAAGTATTGGGAGTCCCGGGATGGGTAGGAGACCAAGGGAATAGCCCAGCCTAGGTCAAGGGCCGCTGCAGGCAGAGGGCACTGCCTAAAAGCAGGACAGGCTCTAGGAGGAGTTGGTGTGAATGTGTGCCGTTTGAAAGTTTGGTGAGTGCAGAGGGGGACCCCAAAGGGGGAAACCCACCCCGAGTGTGGCCCTGCACTGGCAGAGGCGGGACTCCTGAGTACGTTTTCTGTCCCGGCGACGGGAGGAGAGCGGAAACTGGAGGTGCGAGGTGTGAATTTGTCTGTCTAAAATTCTTTTGTGCCTCACTGCGTGGATCCCTTACCCGCAGTCCGTCAGCCCCCCCCCCCCCGAACTGTCTGTTTGTTTAGAGTGTAAGAGAGCAGGCCTCTGGGAAAACAATGGGAGGGGAAGGGTCGATGCAGAAGAGCTTCAAGCCAGGCTTGGGGGGGCTCTGAGGGACTTCAGGCTACAGAGTCCCGAGAGCCAGAGGCCCAAGCCTGCCAGGACCGTGTGAAGCACTTGGGGTTCCGTATCCCCAAGGCCAGTGGGAATTAGGAACACGGTAGGAAGGAGGCAGTTTGCTCTCTCCCCCAACTCAGAAATCAGGAAGGCAGGATCATTTTGATCCTGGCCCACTGAAAATGTTAGGAATCCAGAAGGCGTGGAACATAGGTACCAGGTTGGTCCCTGAGACCAAATGCCTTTCCCCATGGCTCGGGAGCTGTTGCAAGCAACAGGCAACCCTCTGAGTAGCCATGAGGGCAGAGGCCCAGGCAAGCAGGCTGGGACCATTTGCCCAGCAGAGATGGAGGTAAATCTCAAAAGGAGAAGTGCAAGTTGCAGGAGATTGGCACAGATTCACTTGGAAAGATGTAGAGAGGTAGAGATGTTTCAGGAGGTTTATTTGGTGCATGTGATGTAAAGGCTGGTTAATTGTTGAAAGGCAGATGGAAAGGGGCTGGTTTAAGGAAAGGAAAAGGAAAAGTGTGAAGTACTGAAGGTTTGGCATGTTGTTTGGAGTTGCTTGTTGTGAAGCCAGGAAGGAAATGTTTGGGTGGTTGTAGGACAAGGAGGGACAGACAGAAGGTGGAGAAGCAGGGTTGTAGGAGAGCAGAGAAGGAAAGCAGCAGACAGGGGAGAGGAGATAGAAAGGAAGTGGAAGGCGTGGTGGGACGGGAAACCGGAGGCCACCAAAGTCCTGATAGCGCAGGACGAAGCCGGGAGCCTTCCAGTAGGCTTGGGCAGAGAATGCCCAAGGAAAGTCTCATGGCCAGAGACAAAAGGTTAACTTTTGGCGGCCACCACTTCAGAAGGCATGGGTAAGTTGAGCAGGAGAAGGAACAGGTCAGGATATAGAGGAGGGTCACAGGGAAGGAAAGGAGTGCCCCACGAGAAACCGGGAACTCCTGCCTGGGAGGCCGGTGGTCACAACACAAGTCTGGCAGAAGGATGCCACAGGGACAGGTGTTGGAAGACCACCATCACAGGGGCCTCCGAGAGGCAGGAGCCAGGAGACTTTGTCAGCCTGGCCTCCCCAAGGAGGGCCAGGACAAACCGGTTACCATCAGCACAGGGGGCCAGAAGATGAGACACAGTAAGGAGATCTTCTGCCTGCCCAAGGTTGTTTGGTGTACCCAGCAAGTGGCTGTTATGCACTGCAGGGGCTACCAAAGGGGGGATGGCAGGAAGGCACAAGGCAACAGGAGGGCTGACCAGGCAGCCCAAAGAGTGGCTGAGGGTCTGCAAGGAGATCCAGCCCGACAGGGGATCCTGTTGTCCAAACTCACAGATCTCTGGGACTCACAGCACCCAGAACACCCAGAGGATGAAACCAGGATGGCTGAGTCACCAGCCAGGGACTAGGTCTGGTTCCTTTCAGCCAGACAGCAGGCAGGCAATGCCCAGAGGGTTGGGACACGCGTTGGTAGAACACTACCATCAGTCCACCCACAGGGGAAGAAATGGCCCCGCAAGGCTACTGCAGGAATCCCTACATGTCTACAACGTGTCTGCTTAGGGAAAAAGCTTGTGCACGTTACGTGACATGTGCCAGGAAGGAGCCCATTGTGCTCCTTGGGGCTCAGGTAGTAGAGGCAGCCCTAACTGAGTATATCCAAATTGACTTCACTGATTTTCCCGGGCAGGGACAGTTCACCAAGTCCCTGCACCTGCTCACACCAACACGGGGTGTTGACAAAAGGGAAGTTTTCAACGGAATGAAAAGAATGTTGATTTATAGACCATTTTGCTAGTGACTGTGTTTTCTTGGGGTTTCTTTGTTCCGCTTGACTGGTTAACTTGCTCATGGGTGAAGCCCTAAACAGACTTAAATGTTATATCACAGTTTATTTTGTTTAAATGCAGTTTGAAATATGTAGCTGTTCATTTTGTTGTGTTTTTAAAATGATATTTAAAATGTGAACTTCCCTGTTTTCCATCAAAAATGTTTGTTTAAATGTTAACTGTGACTGATGCTAATTTCAGGGGAGCTGTGGGTGTGTATATGTGTGTATGTTTCTATGGGTGCCCAGAGATGCTTCGGTGAAGATTCTGTTCCTGAGAACTTTCTTTCTGTTCAGTTCTGTTTCTATTAGGCTTTGTGTGAAATGCCACATTTTGTTAAAATGCAGAGGGTATTCTGCCTTTCTGCCTATTTGTTTTGCTGATGGGTGTGTGTTTTGGTCATATATGTGAGAGTGTTTTGGTGATTTGCTATATAGAGGCTGGGTTGTATATATATGCTGAAGAAAGGGCGAGTTCTGTCCACTCCATTCTCCCAAATGTCTGATTGTGTGTGTCCTTGCCATTCAGATGCAATTGTTTTTGCCAAATGTGATTTTATACTGAAGTATTGGCTTATGGTGATTTCCTTATTACAAACTTGTAATACTTTCTTGAGCTAAAGAGAGCTTGGAGAAAAGCTTTGTATTAATGTATACTTTTAATTTTCTTTATATTTTCTGTATGGCCTATGGCTGTAATGAAATTGCTTGACTAAAAAGAGGGGGCTCTTAGATTCCTCTGACTCTGTTTCAGTTGTTTTTGTATAGACTGTACATGGAAAAGTGTTTCCAACATGGAGTCGGGCAAATGCTAAATTATGACTGGAGTGTAGTCTCCTCACTCCCAATATTGGGTGAAAAGGAAGATCTCTGAACAGCAACTTGTCATTGTGGGTAAGAAGGAAAAGAGATTTTAAGTCAGATAGTCAAATGCAGTTATTGTTTTATATTTTTGTAATATGGATGAAAGATTTCTGCTAATAGATTTTGATGTAAACTAAGAGTATTATCAATGGGTCTGAGGCTTAAAATTTATAAATTTGTCCCACCGCCAGCCCTGCTTTGCTTTCACAGGGAACTTTAGGACTCCAGATTATTTATACCAAGTAGCAGAGAGTTCCAAAGGACCAGTTTGCATTTTACCTGGAAAACCTCCCAGCTTTAAAAGGGATCAAGTTTTTGTAACCCACACCCTGTTTTCACAGCTCCTGATTAGAGATTTGATCATAAATTGTGTTTATCACAGGCTTCACTCTTCTGCAAGACTATGGACAATCTCTGATAACATTTTTTTTAATTAAAGAAGCCTGTTTGTTTCATGAGACTTTAAACCTCGCAAAAGAGATTTTCAACAAGGTATAGTATTTTTGTTTGGGGCAAGGACTATTTCTTTTATAGGTTTTTCTGAGGCTATTGTTGCCCTACCAAGCTTGCTAGTGATGAGGCTGAAGACGGAGAGCTGGAACACTACCTACACGTGGCTTAGATGGGGGCAGTGAAAATCCCAAAGGCCAGATGTCACTGACGAATCATGAAGTCAGATACACTGGATGGAGATTGATTGCCCTGACAGAAGTCTGTAAGTATGTAGGCAGCCAACGTAGTGGTTAGAGTGCTGGACTAGGACCAGGGAGACCTGAGTCTGAAGCCTCATTCGACCACACTGCTGGGTGACACTGGGCCAGCTATTTAAACGGCCTGGCCTGCTTCGAAGGATTGTTGTGAAAAGAAAAAACTTATGTAGTACACGCTCTGGACTTTTCGGGAGAACAGCTGGATATTCGAGCACTGGAGTTTATGTTGTGGCCTCTCGAGTGATAAGACTGTTTGACCTGTCAGATTTTAATGCCTTTATAGTCACAAACCCACAAGGGGGTATGGATGTGAACATTATTATTTTCTCTTTTTGATTTTCATGGTTTTTGCCTCCTGCTCAGGATTGCTCATCAGGTGAAGTAAATGAGGACATTATCCCCTATTTTGGACTTTGGGGGGAGAAAAGAGGGCAAGCAGGAAAACAAAAACATAAATTGGAAAGAAAATGCCAAAAGATCAAATTGAAAATAGCCTCAGGTTTATTTATTGTATTGGGCTACTCAGGAACTCAGTTTCAGCATGTTGTCCCTACCCAGGGGAGGGAAATTGGTAATACATGCATCTGTCTTTTATTTTTAGCATAAGCAGGATTGCCTTGAACTGTCACTCCCGAGAGGGATGTCTTTCTGTTACAGACCAAAGCAGTGGTCAAGTGAGAGAGAGAGGAGCTTTCAGAAGAACCGGCAGTGTGACAGACCAGGCTAACTATCATCAGCAACAGCTGCTTCCTGAAGGGGGTTCACCATTTGCATTCCCAGTCCAGGCCAATGATGACGGAACATCCATCGGCTGCCCTGTCTTGTGTTCGAGGAAAAGGCCGTGATGCAGGTTTCTTGTTCCTGATCCTCCTGCATCCCAGAGTGCTATAGTTAAAGACTTGATGCCAAATATCTGAAGAAGGCCTGAAGGCTAACAGGCCAGCCAGATATTATACGACATTATTCCACATTGCCCATAAGGGGGGAGCCAAGGCTCTCAAGCACATGGACATCCGAGCTTGTCTATGAACACTAGCCAAACAAGCCGTGCTTGCCGAGCCAAAACTAACACTCAGCTCCGCACAGCAGTGTACCAAAATCGGCTAGCACTTGACTATGTGCTAGCAATGGAGGGTGGTGTGTGTGGAAAATTCAACCTGTCTAATTGTTGTATCCAGATCAATGACCAAGGGAAGGCCATAGAGGAAATCACTGATCGGATGCGCGAAATAGCTCATGTTCCAGTCCAGAACTGGGAAGGCCTGGCCACGCCCGATTGGTTTGAAAATTGGTTTGAGTACTTTGGAGGTTTGAAAACCATGGCGGGAGGAGTTCTGATATTGCTTTTTGGTTGTTTATTGATACCTTGTTTATTACCCCTGTTTATCTCTTTGGGACAAAAGGCCGTTGAGAGAATAGTAAGAAAAGAAACTGCCCCCCATATAATGGCTATGGATACAAGGTTCCACAAGAAGAGAAGCCATAAAATGGCTTCTAAGGGGGGAGATGTGGGATGGAAAAGGCCTTTTCAGAAAGCTGCTTTGTAATTGCTTTGTAGAAAGTGTGTTTGCAAGTCAGTGCCTCTGTGGGATGGGAAAGTACAGACCAAAAGGAAGTGTTGAGTCCGCTATCTGCCCAGAGCAGAATAAGTGGGGGTTTGCAGCAGCGGGGAGAGATAGGATCCCCTGAATAGTAACTGTATTGTTCTAGGAATGTGAAGGCTTCTTCTGTTAATTAATTCTCTCTCTGCTGCGAAATAGAAACTTAGAGCGCAAAGTCCAGCCTCTATGCAAGCATATGTACGAATGTAATGAACTGATTGCTTCTTTGGGGCTGAATGTTGATGCCCAGCTATGTAGTTATGCCAAAGTATAAAAACTTGTGAGCCAGGCAGCTGGGCACGTCTCTCAGGTTTTACCGTTAGGTACTGGGAGCGTCACCAACGCTGGTTTTCAATAAACGGTGATTTTGCTTCCTTCCATCATCCTTGTTCGTCTGCTTTGTGGTAACTGGGGGCCTCCCAGGTAACACAAGTGATACTTCATTGGAAGTATTAATAGTAACCTATAAGTAACAGAGCCAGCGTGGTGTAGTGGTTAGAGTGCTGGACTAGGACTGGGGAGAGCCGAGTTCAAATCCCCATTCAGACATGATACTAGCTGGGTGACTCTGGGCCAATCACTTCTCTCTCAGCCTAGCCTACTTCACAGGGTTGTTGTGAAAGAGAAACTCAAGTGTTGTCTTTTTAACGAAAGGCGGTATATAAATGCAAAAATAAAAAAATAAATAAATAAAAAGTGTGTAGTACACCGCTCTGGGCTCCTTGGAGGAAGAGCGGGATACAAAATGTTAATAATAATGATAATAATAATAACAACAACAGAAAACAGAGTTTAGATATCAATAGTTAACAGGAAAAAAATTAATTATTAAATGAAACCAAAAAAAGGGCTGTGAAACCCACCCATTCTGCTGAAAACCTGGCGCCCTCCCCACATATGTTCCCCCGCCCTCTCAGTGCCCCCAGTCCGGCCCTGGTCCCTCCGCTCCAACCCGATCATCACGCCCTGCTGCTGGCACCGCTGTTACTGTGCATCACGTGGACCTGCCTGGCGCCTGCGTGCAGCATCCCAACCATCTCCCGCTGGCGCCTCCTTCCTCTTCCCGCGCTCCAGACGCTGTGCTTGCTGTGACTCCCCTCTGAGCTTGTTGCGGGCATTGGGGGGGGGGGTTAAACAACAAGCAGCAGCAACCAACCAAGCCAATTCTCTAGCCTGTATTGTTTTCCTGCGTGCGGGTCTGGCCGTTACCCTTTCCCTGCTCTTGAGGGAGGACGGAGCTGCCTGAGCAGATGATACCAGACAGGGTGAAAAGCTGTGGAGGAGCTGCGCCCTGGAAGGAGTGGGAAACAGGTTCCCCTTTCCCTGCTTTTGAGGGAGGAGCTGCCTGCCTCAGCCTATTAAATCAGCGTTAACAATCAGCAACCTGACATTGACTCAACTAAGTTTCCTTCAGCTGAGGTTGAAACCTTAGTATCATGATCCCAACCTGATCCATTTGTTTGTTTTCCTGGCTGTCCATGGTATCCTCCAAAGTCTTCTCCAGCACCAAAGTTCAAAAGTGTCGATGCTTTTTCTATCTGGCTTCTTCAAAGTCCATATATATTATATGCCTAATTATATTAGATACAGTGTTATGCACATAATTACATGAAATCTTTGTGTATTAAATTTTGAATACAGACTAATTGTATTTTGAATTTTTATTTTTCACGATAACTAAGGGCGCTCAACAGAATGTTGCATCTGGGCGCCAGATCCCCTAGAGCCGGCCCTGCTTAGAGGTCTGTGTGTCAACATCCTCTCTCTCTCTCTCTCCTTTGCTTCGTCAGAGTATTACAGCAGAAATTCTCTTCCTGCCTTAATCAACAGAAAGCGGCTCTTCTGCAAAGCAACATCAAACCTATTATTGGTTTATTGAATTTCTATACTGCCTGATATAGAAATCTCTGGGCAGTGTTGCTGGGAATTGTTTGCTGGAATTTAGTTGCTGGGCATTGTTTAAGTACACCTAATGCTTCTTATCCCTTCCCTTCTCATCCCTCTAGTGGGTGACCCGATGGCAAGGTATCCCTGTCTGCTGTCTGGGTGCTGAATTCCCAAGACGCCTGCTTCTTGACCTTCAATTCACCTCCCAGTTAGGTTTACCAACCCTTCAAACAACCAGGGGCGCACGTAGGTGCCCATTTTGGTGCCCAGGCCTGAAGGGCTTCAGAGGGGGCCCCCCGCCGCCACGAGGCACACACTCCCTGCCACAAGCCCCCTGCTGCCACGAGGCCCCCCTTGGACATTTTCAGTGCAAACCTAGGGGGCCTCCTGCCGCCACTGCCTGCACACGCCACTGCCCTGGCCGCCGCGCCACTCCTTGCCCTTTTCGCCACCTTTTTGCAGCCACCATGTGCATGGCCGGTGAGGGTGGGGGTGATCCAAGCCGGCCTCCCTCCATGGTGGTGGTGGCGATGGGCGGAGCAGCCGCTGGGCCTGTCATCCAGGGGCTTGTGATGATCTACTCCCACTGTGCAGGTGCGCTGGAGTGCCTCGCAGTTCTCAAGGGCTGCTGGGCTGCTCCGCCCACCACCACGGAGGGGAGGCCTGCTAGATCAACCCCCCACCCGCGGCCACGCACATGGCAGCTAAAATTATGAAAAACACTGGAGGCTCAGCGCAGCCGGGCAGCGGCAGGGTGGGCACGGGGTGGTGGCTGGAGGCCTCGCTGACATTTTCCCCAAGGTCCGGGGGTAAGAGCGCCTCTGCATCCAACTGCCAATAGCAAGATATCTCCACAACCTGCTTCTCTGCACTAAGGAACAACTTAGGTGAGAAGAAAGATGTATATTTTCAAATACTCAGCCAAGGCAGCATGTGGCAAATGTAATTATTTATTTAATAAATTAACATTTGCTATAGAACAACAACTTCTTCTTCTTCTTCTTCTTCTTCTTCTTCTTCTTCTTCTTCTTCTTCTTCTTCTTCTTCTTCTTCTTCTTCTCAAAGAAATAAAAGGTGGTTTTGATTGCAATGAGTTCAAAATAAAGTAGCTCAGCTCTGTCAACAATGGCTGTTCTGCTGCCTCTTTTTTTCTGACTGAAACATCCTCCATTTGGTTGTTCGGAGAAGTGCCTTTTCTTATCATTGCTTGTAAAGAAAATTGGCCTGACACTCTTTCTGTCTTACAAGCAGTTTGATGGTTCTATGACTGAAGTCCAGAATTTCTTTGATCATCTGCTTCTCGATGGACAGCATCGCCAAGCCATTAAGTCTTTGCCCCCAGATCCCCAAAGGAAGACAGGACACACGTGTATGGATGAAAACTAGGGCCACTTTATTAACTATAAACTATGCAGAGATCTGCAACAGGTATAACTATAACCTCCCTAAACTAGAGTGTGGGCAACTCCAATCCCCTTTTCGGGTAGGCACAGCCTCCTAGCGAGGGCTGAGCTCCTCTCACTGTTGGGCAAAGCAGCCAGGCTTGGCAGATGCCATATGAAACCTCAGCATAGCCCCACCAAGCCACACAGTTTACTGTGTCAAGGAGGTAGCCACCAGGGTCACCACCACTGTTCCCTCCAACATGGATCCCCAGATGTTGTGGACTACAACTCCCATAATCCCCAAGCAAAAGCCATTGTAGCTTGGGATTCTGGGAGTTGTAGTCAACATCTGGGAATCCCTGTTAGAGGAAACACTGGTCACCACCCCTCCAGCCCCAAAGCTTTGAGTGGGTCAGCTGAACAGTGCCCTAAAAGTGGTTCCTTCGCTAGGTGACCAGATTTGGCTTTTTGAAAGCCAAATTCTGGCTTACGGCTCATTTGACCCATGAGTATACCCCTTAGGCTCTGGCCACCTCAGACACCCCTGGGCCACAAAACCCTGAAAGGTTGTTCCATGAAACCATCTCTACCTGAAAGGTGCCTATGGCTGAGCACCAATCGAGGTCTTAACCTCCAAAGCCCACACTCACCTGCCAAAGTGACCACTTAACCTGCAACCAGACTCCCACCCCTAAAAAGGGGGTTATTCCCTTTAAAACACAGTCAGTGAGGAGTAGGCGAAAAAATCTCCACACAAAGCCAATCAGGTGAAGACCAAAAATTCCTACTCGGCCCATAAGCGACCAGCTAATCTCTCACTGAACTAGGGAGGGTGGGCGGGAGCCTCAAAGCCTGCAAAGTTCGGAGGAGGGAAGCATGTGTGCAGCATAAGTAGCAGCAGCGCCACACTGACCCCATTGGCCATCCCATGCATGTAGCCACTTCTCACAGAGGACGGCTACATGGGAGCCATGTCCTCCTGGTCAGGGCTGATTTGGCTTGATCTTGGACTGGACCACCTTTCCTGAAGGCCTGTTTGTTTCGCGATCAAACCATCGAACCAGCCTGGTTGTCAGGCTGGTTCAGAGAACCAGCCTGATGGCAATTGCCTCTGCTTACCTTATCCAGCTGGGATTCACCACCTAAAACAAAGACACAGAAACACACACACAAGAAATGTAGAGGAACACATTGATTAGCACTAGGAAGACCTGATGGCAAAATTGCCTCTGCTTAACTTACCCAGCTCGGATTTGTCACCTAAAAGAAACACACACAACACAAAACAACAACAAGGAATGAAAAGGAACACATTGCATAGCACTGGGAAGACCTGATGGCAATTGCCTCTGCTTACCTTATCCAGCTGGGATTCACCACCTAAAAACAAACACACACAAACACACACACAAGGAATGTAAAGGAACACATTGATTAGCAATAGAAAGACAGGATGGCAAAATTGCCTCTGCTTACCTTACCCATCTGGGATTTGCCACCTAAAAGAAACAAGCACACTCACACACAAATGAGGAATGAAAAGGAACACATTGCATAGCACTAGGAAGACCAGATGGTAAAATTGCCTCTGCTTACCTTACGCAGCTGAGATTTGCCAACTAAAACAAACAAATACACAAATGAGGAATGTAGAGGACTACATTGCATAGCCCGGGAAAGTGTTGGAGATGGACTACCAGTGCATCAACTTTTTGCACCAACTATCCTTATGACCACTAGGGGCATTGGGGGTAGAGATAGTGAGTAAGGGTCTCCCTAACCATTCTATCGGTCTCTACTCTATGACCCCTGATATGACTCTTCAGGTATTTCCTGTTGATTTTCAGAAAGAATCCCTTCTTTTCCTCTTAGAGAGCAGATGGAAACATCTCTCTCTCTCCCGCACCTATTCATTATGTTGTTCTATAGATTACGGTTAGGTCTTTCTTATCCAAAGGTGTACTTCACCAATAAATACTTTGTATTTATTCTACAAGACTCTCCATGTGACTTCTCTAAATAGCTGCAACAACTAAACTCTGCAACTACTCTGTAACTGGAATGGGTAGCTTCTTTAGTGCTCTGCTAATTAACTGGGGGATAAAAATTACAACCCCCCAAGAGAAAGAGCTGCTGGCAAGATCGCCTCTGCTCAGAGGTGCACCTAGGTAATTTTGGAGCCTGGACCTAAAAGCCTTTGGAGCCCCCACCCATCCCCAATGCAAATTAAACATTTTTTAACACATACGTTCTTGAGGGCACAAACCACACCACCCAGGACTGACTAAAGATTATTTGGGAGCCCCCAAGGAGTATGGACACCAGGGGCTGCATCCCCAAAATCCAGGAGTAAAAGCGCCTCTGCCTCTGCTTACCTTACTCAGCTCAGATATGCCACCTAAAAGAAATGCACACACGCACAAACACACAAATGAGGAATGAAATGGGGCTGGAATGAAATGCGGAATGAAATGAGGAATGAAAAGGGGCATCAAGGAAAGGGCAGGTTTCCTACCTGTAACCGTAGTTCTTCAAGTGGTCTTCTGTGCGTTCACACTTGGGTTATGCGCCTGCGCAGAGACACGTTCTGGAACCTTCCAAAGCTTCACCCCCAAAAAGGAAAAAAGAGCGGGAAGACCCACTCCCTTTGTAGGTTGAACCACACACTACCTCAGTCAAGGAGACCGCCGCTCAACAAAAGAGACCAGCTGCTGTGGGGAAGTAGGGCGGGAGTGTGAATGCACAGAAGACCACACGAAGAACTACGGTTACAAGTAGGAAACCTGCCCTTCTTCTTCGTGGTCTCTGTGCATCACACTTGAGATCATAGTGAGCTAGCTTACCTGGCTGGTGGGAGCAGCCTAATGAGAGACTGAGTGAAGTACTGCCGTCCCCAAACATGCCTGATCTCTGGAACGAACATCCAGCGCATAGTGTTGTATGAAGGTAGACGTTTTAGCCCAGCTAGCTGCCCTGCAAATCCCCTCCAATGCAATTCCCCGCCAAAAGGCTTCCGATGACGCCACTGCCCTCATGGAATGGGCCCGAATAGGGCCCGGCAATTGCTTCTTAGCCAGCTGGTAGGCTAGACGTACAGTCTCTGCTACCCAGGATGAAACTCGCTGCGTTGATATAGGCATGCCCATAGATGAGCCTGAAAAGCTGACAAAGAGTCTCTCTGTCCTTCTGAGGGGTCTTGTCCAATCTACATAGAAGGCAAGAGCCCTCCGAACATCCAAAGAGTGGTAGGCCCTTTCTTTCTCTGAGCGTGGATCAGGGAAGAAAACGGGCAGCCTTAGTTCTTGCGCCAGATGGAACTCCGACACTTCAATGACAGGATCTTCAAAGAACAAGTCGCCATGGGTTTGAAAGGTGGCGACATTAACCGTGAAAGAACTAGTTGAAGGTCCCATATGGGCAACAAACGTGGATGAGTTGGGAACAAATTTAATAACCCTTTCAAAAACTTCTTAACCACCAGGTCAACAAACAGACCCAAATAACTGTGGTAGGAAGCAATAGCGGCCAAATGCACCCTGATGGATGCCTGTGCCAGTCCAGACTCTCTCAGAGCCAGAAGATATTCCAGGATAGTCTGGACCGGAACCTGATCAGGGGCTAGACCAGACTTCGCCACAAAATCAGAAAACTTCTTCCACTGGACAGGATAGCAGCGTCATGTAGATGGCTTCCGTGCTGCTTCCAGGACTTTAAGTACAGAGTCTGAGATGGAGGGGAGCGTCAGATCCTCCAAGCCGTCAGATGGAGGGATTCTACGTTCAGATGGATCCTGCGGGCCCCCTCCAATGTCAACAGTTCCAGGTATACCAGCAGGTGCACAAAGGTGTGGTTGGCCAATTGCAGGAGGGAAGTGAACCAGGGTTGCCGCGGCCACCAAGGCGCCACCTGAAACGCATCTGCTCTGTCCCTTTTCAGTTTCTCAAGTACGCTTGGAATTAAAGGGAACGGCGGGAATGCGTACACAAAGTCTCTTCCCCAGTGGTGAAGGAACGCATCACCCAGGGATCGTCAGCCTTTCCCACCCCTGCTGCAATATTGGACGCACTTCCTGTTGCTCTCCGAGTCCCCCAGTGATGGAACAAGCCTTTCAACACATTCCTCTCTAGAGACCACTCATGAGAGTTTCCCGTCTGACGGCTGAAGGCATTCGCCAGGGTGTTCGAGACTCCTTCTATGTGCTCCGCTGTTGGCCAGATACCTCTGCGTGTGCACCACACCCAGATCTCAAGTAGCAGAAACATTAACTTGCAAGAGACCATCCCACCTTGACGGTTTAGGTATGAGCGGGCTGTGGTATTGTCTGTCAAGATGAGTACAGACTGTCCCCAGATCCAGTGGCGGAAGGCCTTTAGTGCTAGGAGGATGGCCATTAACTCCAGGTAGTTTCTGTGTTGGTACTTGAGATGGTGAGGCCAAAGGTCGGCCACTGTGAATTTCCCAAAGTGCGCTCCCCATCCAGATGTGGAAGCGTTAGTTGTTATTGACAATCTCGGAGGAGGGCGCTGGAAAGGGACACACACACCTGTCAGAGGTGCGGACTTCGTCCACCATTGTACCTATGCCAGTACGCTCCACGGGGCCCACATCTCTGTCGGGGCCATGAAGGTGGGGATTGAAGTTGTCCAGGAACCACATTTGTAGAGGCCTCATGTGAAAGCGTGCAAGTGGCAGAACAGCCGTAGATGAAGCCATGTGCCCAAGTATCTTCTGCACCACCCTGGCCCTGTGACACCTCTTGTGGCAGAAACGCAGGGCTGCCTCTCTGATGCTCAGCACCCTGTGAGGGCCAAGGTATGCACTGCTCTCTCTGGAATCCAACAGTGTGCTGAGGAACTCCACACGTTGCAGTGGTCAGAATTTCGAATTCGTGAAGTTGACCTCTAGACCCAGGGACCGAAGCAGCTGAAAGGTGAGCAGCTGAAAGGTTCTTTGAGGCCTTTGCGGGAGTTTGCTTCCAATAACCAATGGTCGATGAACGGGAAGACCATCACCCCTTGCAGCCGGAGGTGTGCCGCTACCACCGCCATACATTACGTAAAGACTCGAGGTGCAGAGGCCAAACCAAAGGGGAGTACCTTGTACTGGTACGTATGCCATGCGCAGGAGCTGCTCTGTGTAACGTTTCAGTTCCGCCAAAGAGGAACCCTCCGGTTGCTCCGATTCCGGCTGTTCCATTGCACTCTCTGTTCCATCCACGTCTGGAGTACCTGGTGGATCCAGCGGTTGCAACCTCAGGTCCTCGACAGGAGTATCAATCACCACCACCGGTGCTGGCGACGGAAGCGTTGGCTCTACTGGCTCTGCAGGCGGAGCCATAGGAGCTGGCAGCCTAGGGTCCACAGGCTGGGTTGGGGCTGGAAGCACAGGATCCACAGGCATCGGGGGTGGCAATGGGACCTTGAGTGGAGTGCTTGGGACCGAAGGAGATCGAGGGTCTGCTGGTCTTGCTTTCTTTGGCTTCTTCCCTTGTTTCCTGCTACGCCTCTTAGGGCTAGAATCTGATCTAGGAATCTGATCCCGACATAGAATGGGAGCGTGACCGCTTATGTCCTCTCCTCTTTCCGCCTAGATAATCCCTTAGCCTTTTCTTGTAGAATGGACCTGACGGAAATCCAAAATAGTTCACCGGCTCCACATCAGTGTAAGGAGCCATCATCCAGTGCGAAGGGTGCGTGTCCCTCTCAAAGTGTGGGGAATAGAACCATCTAGAGAGCAATGGGTGGTAAAACCAATGATAACGTTTCCCATGATGTTTAGATATGCAGGATGTCTCACTCGAGGAGCATGAGGGGGAACCTGGGTAGCAGGGGTCCAACCCACCTCCTACACAATCTGCCTGAGTAGGCAGGGCTGGCCCAGGTCTGCTTTGCCCTGATTGAGTTCGTGGCTGGTTTTGAGGACGCAAGCCGCACCTTCTTGCCCTGTACCATAACAGGAGGTAAGCCCGGCAGAGGCAGGGGTAATTCCAGTGGAGGCAGCTACAGATCGAGTACGGCTGCATGCGCCAGTGCGCTGACCTCGGCAGTAGCGACCGTGGCATTTTGTTGTTCAATAGGCTCAGACTCAGAGTGGGGCTGTCCTTCCATCCGATTTTGAGGTCCCGACCTTGGGCTACCTCCTGCCGCTGCCGAACTTGCTTGAAGGGCCCTTTCCCACATCTCTGCTGTGGCGAGCCTGCTTGGTGAAGCCCTTACAAATTGTACAGGTATCCACCTTATGGGCCTCCCCCAAGCAAGGAAGACACTTTGCGTGCCTGTCCAAGGTGGGGATTTTTGCTGCACAGGCCAAGCAACATTTCAAGGTTACTTTGGGGGCTGCTGCCATAAGGGGCAAAGCCCCGCTGGCCACCGAAGCGTGGGGGGTGGGGCGGCGCGAAAGGAATCAAAATGCAAAATGGACGGTCAGATATACTTAGAGAAGAGAGAAACAGATAGAATAAAAGGAGGTTAAAGTAGACAATTGTATAGGAGATACGTTCTGAGGTGAAGGCAGAGGAAAGCTCCAACGTCTTGCCCTAGCGGAGGTCGATGAGGGGGTGAAGCTTTGGAAGGTTCTGGAACGTGGCTCTGCTCAGGCGCCTAACCCAAGTGTGATGCACAGAGACCACAAAGAAGAAAGGGGGGTTTCCTGCAAGGCCTGGCTGGGACTGGACCCAGGCTCCGGTACCAAGGGAGGCAGTAGCAGCTTCCGGATCACCGTGTGGCTGCTGGAGGTGATGGGCCTATTTGCTCCAGATTTCTCCAAGCTGAATATGTGAAGTGAAAGATGAAAGATGAGGGGGAGAAAGATGAGGGGGAGACACACAGCTTATTTCTGGGTCTGTGGTGGGGCCCAGCACTTGGATGGTCAGCGCTGGCCTGATGGCCAGAAGAAGCCTGGGAAGGAACCATCTCCCTGTACAAGCCAGAAAGACACTCCTGCCCCAGAGGGAAGACGTCCCACCCAGGCTCCCCAAGATCCAGGTTCCTCCTGGGGAGGGGCTGCAATAATTTGGCATGCTCCACAGCAGCCTCCTGCTTCTTTCTGTGGAGTCTCCCCTCCCCCAGGTGGGAAGGGCTTTCCCCTCAGAAGTCACACCCCCACCTGGTGCATTGACCACACACCTGGCTGCCTTGATCTTCCCCAGAAGGGCTGGTGGGTTGCCCTCCCATGGCGGCTTCCACTTGCTGCTGCTTTCTGCCTGGGGTTACCTCTTGGATCTTTTGACAGGCTTCACCCTTTCTGTTGATGGTTCTGCCCTAGTAGTTTACATAACCTCTGCAGATTTGTTTGCACAATAGCAAGTCTACAATTTCAGAGCTGAATATAAGTAAGTTAACCATGAAAGATGAGGGGGAGACACACAGCTTATTTCTGGGTCTGAGTCTGGGTCTGCCTTGGGGGGTGGCAGCGTTTAGTTTGTCAGCTCTGGCATTGGGTCAAGCCCCTTCCAAGCTTGTGGTGGTTGCAAAGAAGATGACAGTGTATTCAGCAGAGGTCAGCCCATCGGGGTCTGGGTCTTCATTCTCGTTATGGTATTTGAAGAACTCTGGGGAGGAACCGGCTCCATGGACAGGCCAGAAGGACACTCCTGCCCCAGAGTGAAGAAGTCGCACCCAGGCTCCCCAAGGAGGTCCATTCACAGGGGTTTGCATAACTTCTGCGGATTTGTTTGGACAAAAGCAAGTCTCAGAATTTCAGAGCTGAATGAAGGTATGTTAACCATGAAAGATGAGGGGGAGACATTCAGCTTGTGGTTCTTTCCCTCCCGCGGCCTGTCCCCATCTGGTGCCCTCTTCCAACTAGATACTATTCAGGGCCAGTTCAACGATGTGGCCAAAGTGGCACTGGCCAGGGGTGCCGAGGATTAATGGGCTCCGGAGGAGGATGGTGGGCTGGGGAAGGAAAGCGCGTATCTGCTGCTCTCCTTTCCACACAGGCTTCCTATCTTGCTGGAACTGTCTGGGTAACAGGTGAGAGGGAGGGAGCTCCTTCACCAGCGCGCACGCACACACCTGCTGTGTTTAGCAAGGCTGCGTGGTGTTTGTGTGGTGTGCTTAAGCACGATCATTCTCCCCCTGACCAGGGATCTCTTCTCAATTTCACTTGTGCTTTGGAAAACTGGGGGGTGGGGTGGGGAAACCCGAGGACTCTATTTAAAGCCTTCCTGCCTAATCAAGCTATTATCTGGTTAAGGACACCTTGACTGATTAATCCAATTAGTTTTCATTGATCGATCAATTAATCAGTAAATCAGTCAGATGTGATTAACTGATTGACACGTGATATGACTAAAAATAAGAGTTTTGAAGGGAGGAAGTCTACTTGCTTCCGTTTTAGCTATTTGTATACTGCTTTTCAACACAAGTTACATAGAAGAGTGAGAAATAAGTAAAGATGGTTTCCTCAGGGACATTTCTTTTTGAGTAGCACACATTCATTCTGCATTTGTGCTTGCACTTATTAGGAAGGGGCTGGCTTCAGAGAGCAACTTTCTTTGAACAGTGGCACACATTAATTCTGTGTTTTGTTTCTTGCTTGAATTTACTTTGAGGGTTCATTTTTAAAATCCACCTCTGCAGCCCATTCCTTTTCCCTTTCATGTTGGGTCCGTTGTCGTAGCCTTGGTCCCTCATATCACCAATATTAAGATTCCAGGGATGCAGTTGATTGACAAGAGTGTCACACAAACCCTCTCCAGTTGCATCATGCACTTCCAGGAAACCTAGGAAATGTTCTTCTATATCCACAGTGCCTTCTTTGCAGGAAACGAAATGAATAATAACCATCATCTGCTCAGTGTGACTGAGGTCTGGAATGCAGTCCAATGTTATAAAATAGTACTTTGCTTTCTTGATTGCAGACAAGATCTTTTCAGTGATGGTCTTGCCCAGAATTTCAATAATTTAATTTTGTATGTCTTTGCGCAAATAGTGGTATTTCAGTTTCAATCTGTGATGCCTGAGGACATGGACAAACTGCTTGGGGCAGTGCGGCCTTCCACTTCTTCTCTGCATCCTTGCCCAACTTAGCTGCTTCTATCTAGCCCAACTTGGCTGCTTCTAACTAGCAGGGAAATTGTTGGAGATGATTGATTTGATTCATTGATTGATTAAGAGCCGTCAAGTTGGTGTCGACTCTTAGTAACCACATATAGATTCTCTCCAGGATGATCTGTCTTCAACTTGGCCTTTAAGGTCTCTCAGTGGTGCATTCATTTTTGTCGTAATGGCGTCCATCAACCTTGCTGCTGGCCGTCCTCTTCTTCTCTTTCCTTCAACCTTTCCCAGCATTATGGACTCCTCAAGGGAGCTGGACTTTGCATAATGTGTCCGAAGTATGATAGTTCGAGCCTGGTCATTTGTGCCTTGAATGAAAATTCTGGATTGATTCGTTCTAGGATCCATTTGTTTGTTTTCCTGGCTGTCCATGGTATCCTCAAAAGTCTTCTCCAACACCAAAGTTCAAAAGCTTCAGTGCTTTTTCTATCTTGCTTCTTCAAAGTCCAGCTTTCGCATCGAGAGAGTCACGGGGGAAACCATTGTCCGAACAATTCTAATCTTTGTAGGTGTAGACACATCACGGCATCTAAATATCCTTTCCAAGGCCTTCATTAAAACCCTACCAAGTGCTAGTCTACAGTGTATTTCTTGACTTCTGGATCCTTTACTGTTGATGGTCGATCCTAAAAGGCAAAAGCTATCCAACACTGCAATGTCTTCATTGTCAATTCTGAGGCTGTTAGCTATACCCGTTGCCATTAGTTTAGTCTTCTTGACATTTAGTTGTAGTCCCATTTTTTTCACTGTGCTCCTTGACTTTCATTAGTAGAGCTTGCAGATCATCCACATTCTCAGCTATCAGAGTGGTGTCCTCAGCGTTGCGCAGGTTATTGACGTTTCTTCCTCCAAGTTTAAAGCCACACTCATCTTCTTCCAATCCAGTTTCTCTCCGTATATGTTTGGCATATAAATAGAAAAAAGAGGGAGAAAGTATACAGCCTTGTCTTACTCCTTTGTCAACCTGGAACCAGTCTGTTCCACCATGTTCCGTCTGGACTGTGGCTTCCTGTCCTGTGGATAGGTTTCTCATGAGAACAATGAGGTGTTCTGGGACACCCATTTTCCTAAGGATATTCCACAGCTTGACATGGTCAATGCAATCGAAGGCTTTTCTGTAGTCAATAAAGCACATGTTGACTTCTTTCTGGTGTTCTTTGACTTTCTCAATGATCCAGCATGCATCAGCAAAGATGTCTCTTGTTCCTCAGCATTTTCTGAAACCAGCTTGAACATCCAGCATTTCTCTTCCACATAAGGTTCTAATCTGCATTGAATGATCCTCAGCATTATTTTGCTAGCATGTGAAATTAAGGATATTGTGCGATGGTTTGTGCAATGTGTTAAGTCTCTTTTCTTTGGTATGGGTATGTAGACTGACCTCTTCCAATCCGTTGGCCACTGTGTCATTCTCCAGATTTGCTGGCATAGTTTGGTTAGAGCCATGACTGATTCTTCTTCTGTTACCTGCCATATTTCTTTAGACATTCCATCTATTCCTGTAGCCTTCTGACTTGGTAATGACCGGAGTGCTAATCTAACTTCATATTCCCATACTAGAGGTTCTTGCAAGTAGGAATATTTTCTAGAGCAGGGATTCTCAACGTTGGGTCCCCAGATGTTTTTGGACTTCAACTCCCAGAATCCCCAACCAAAGGGCACTGGGACTGGAGATTATGGAGTCCAAAAATATCTGGGGACCCAACATTGAGAATCTCTGTTCTAAAGTATCTTGGATGTTGGCGTCACTGCTGTACAGATTTTCAGTATACTCCTTCCAACTCTGTTTGATCTTCTCTGAATCATTTGTCCTTAACAACTTCTTTGATTTCATTCCACAGTTCCTCTGATCCAACATCAAGTCCCCAAAGGACCTCCCCCAGGGTAGTGGCAGAGATGCTTTGTTTGGACATGGAGATGTTAAAAATCATGGGGGCCAAAACAGAATTCTATGGGACCCTGTTTGTCAAAGACTATGGCTTTTGAGCAGCCTTGAAGAAACCGCTGCCAGTCTGTGTAGACAATACTAAGCTTGATGGACCAATGGTCTGAATCAGTATAAGGCAGTATAAGACAGCTTTCAATGTTTCTAAGAGTGGTGGGAATGTATTTGGAAACTACATCCAATCTGCAGCACATACTAGGTCTGATGTTTAGAAATTTGCAGCTGATTTAAAACAATGCAGACTTCAGATGAACCACTAAATCATGTTATATTACCTGTTCTGATCCGGAGCCTGCGGATTGTTATGTGCAAGTTAGCTCAGTACATTAATATTTTCATATATGTTTTTGAATTAGAACCCCAGTCCTTTACTATGATTCCTGTTGACTAAATAATGGGTTTGCAAGGGAGGGGGAGAGAGAGAGAGAGAGAGAAAATAAGACAAAAAGAGGCCATAGATTAAGATATAAGATAATGAAAAATGCAACTCACCACAGTTGGGAATCCTAGGACCAGGTGGCCTGTATTTCTGCCTGCTGCTGTCTAGGAGCTACATTCTGAAGACCCTTGCCTGCTGCCTTATCTGAAATGCACCTGCGGGTTAGGCTGACCAGCTCTTCATCCCACTGCAAGTAGCAGGGGGCCTCGCAGCTCCTCATTAAGCGAGCCTCCATAGCCAGCTTGTCCACAACCTAGGTGAGAAGATGTGCATTTTAAAGTTCTCAGCACAGAGAACATGTAGTGAATGGAATGGATTTTTTGTATATATTATATCCGCATTGGCAATATACTTTGCATATGTCAGCAAACAAAACATGGCTCAATGCTTTTTTAATCATTAGTGCAAAACAAAGCAGCTCAGCTTTAGCAACACTGACTGCTGTTCTGCCTTTTTGCTGAAATGTTCACCACTTATTACAAAACCTAAAAAGGGAACACACACACACACGGAATGAATAAGAACATATTGGCATCGAAAGGAACACACTACATAGCACATAACAGGCCAAAACAAATCCTGAGTTCCTTCTGAATAAAGTGCTGCACGAGCTTTGCCCTGGTGTCTCTGCTCCAGAGCGAATGGGTGGACAGGGAAAGGTCATGTGGACCAGAAATGTGCAAATCATATGGAGCAGCAGGCAGCCCTCGAGGGACCTCCAGGTACACACATACACACGGAATGAAGAGGAACACATCACTTAGACCTGAGAGCAATTGCAGCTGCTTACATTATCCGGGGGGGATTTGCCCCCTATCACACACACACACACACACACACACACCGGGACCACATTGCAAACCCTCAGCCTCTCATTGCCCTGCTCTGACTGACAGCTGCTCTCTGGAAAAGCTCTTTTCCTAGCTACCCAGGATCCCTGGTCTTCCTCTTACCAACCCTGTCTGCTGTTCCTTTGCACAGGAAGCCCATAGAGACTCCAAGGGAGTCTCCAAAGGAAACCAAGATCACAGAATTCTGTGGCTTGTTGTGACATCATGACCTGATCAGTCAGTGACGACGGACGCTCTAGTCTAAATCCACACTCAGGTGCTTCACATGACCGACCCTACAGGGACAAGGCAAACTTACGTAGGGCTGGTCATGTGCAGCGCCAGAATCACTCCTGATCCTGGTGCTCTATCCCCAGGCAGCCCTGCTTTTACCCAGGCTAAAAGTGAGGTAGCAGGATGTGTACTTGCCTTCTACCTCATACCCGGGTGGTGTGGTCGCTCAGGCTGACGGCAGCCATCCTTTCCACAGAGCGGGGGGGGGGGGCGCATGGAGTGGAACAGCATTGGGAACATCCTCAATGCACTGCACTGTTCGCATAGTGCATTTTGGGATTCCTGGCAGCAGTGAACTAGTCGTAAATTCCTAGGTGTAGCCACACCCACCCAAACAGCGGCCAGAGGAATCCGTTTAGAAGGAAGCAGTGCATTTCAGTGGGCATTCCCTGCCATTTGATTGAGGACACTAACCCACCAGAGGACTCGCATGCTAACAGTACTTGCTTTAATCAGGTAGCGCTAGGAAGGACTCCTGCCTGAAACCATGAAGAGCTGCTGCCAGTCAGTGGGGCCCAGGGTCTGACTCTAGGAAGGCAGCTCCCTCTGTTCCTAAGATAGGTAGCATGCTAATCAACGGCTGGAAGAGCAAGAGCATCACACTAGCCCTATGTCGAAAGCCAAGGGCTTTGCATCCCTGCTGAGACCCTAGATGGGGGAAAATACCCTCCCTGCAGCACTACACCACTGCCTGGCAGCCTGGTTTCCTTCTCTCCCCACCACCCCGCCACTCCAGCTCACCTCGCCACTCGCCCCAGTGCTAGCACAATACAACGTAAATAGATTTTTTTAAAAAATATGATTTGCTTGTTAGTTTCTCAGAATGGGAGAAAGATGTAGGCTAGATGGGATAGTGCCAATCCTTGATTAATACCAGCTCATTTTAAGATTCACACCAAGAATCCTCCCCTGCCCCCCACCGCTCTGTCCACCAGAGCCCAATTTCCCTCCAGTTACAATGGGGTCCACCAAGGCTTTCACTCACAGCCACCGGATGGGGACTCAGATCTTGCAGCTGGTGACGTGACAGGCTCTCACTCCTCAGAATCAGGAAGATGGGGCCTCTGGGGGTTCGCCTGCCCCTCTTTGTGTCTCTTCGCACAGAAGTGTTCTTGCTGGGCTTCTCTACAGGCTCCTGTCACAGCTTCTTCGGGTAGGGCTCCATGGCTTCCCCAGAAAAATCCGCTCAATTACAGCTGCACCCCCAGTCCTGGGTCACCTTCCCTCCTCCTCCTCCTCCTCCTCCCCCCCGGGGGGCTCTTCCTTCCCCCTCTTCTCTCTTCCATCTTCTCACTCACCAGCAGCTCCAGCAAGAGTTCTACAGGACGACTGGCCTGGTTACCTAGGCGACCTCCCTCCCTCCCTGCCCACCTGGTTACCTAGGCGACCTCCCTCCCTCCCTCCCTCCCTGCCCACCCCCACCCCACGGCCTCCTCTTAGACATTGCCTGTGATGGTGTTTTTCACACTCGGTGCTACAGAATCACCCTGGGCAATCCGTGGCAACTCCACCGTGGAGCCTTAATGCCTTCTTTTGCAAAAGTGCGTCCCCCAAATTTGGAAAGGGTCCACCGCCCTCCCCCCTGCTGCTCCATACAAGAGACGCCCTTTTGCTGAGTTAGGAAGACGTAACTCTCGTAGTAGCGCCTGGAGGGGAGGTGACTCACCACCACAGACCAGCACCCCTCTCGCCAGACTCCTCAGACCCTTCCTGCCACCAGCTGACCCCCGAAATGGCTTGGGGGAAAGGCTGCTTGCTGGCTTCGGCCTGGTCACAGGCAGGGACAAGGTGCAGGGCCCAGCCCGCCACCAGAGGCACTCCACTGGTTCTGCTTCAGCCTAGAGTCTGCCTCTCCCTGCATTCTAGAGTGATGTCTCTGTGATGCTGGGTCCTTGCTAGGCCTTGTTTCTGGGTCCCCATTTGTGTCATATCACGTTACCTGCAAAAAGGAAGCAAACCAGGAATTCAGAAGACACCTGGCCATTCCCTCTTTCCTAGGAATATCAGTTATGCGACACATTGGAATATACCCATTTGAGCAATGTCGATGTATTCACCTCTTATTTTGTTATTTCCGATTTCGAAGTTAACATGTACACACGTTGGCTAATTCCACACAAACTGCTGAGTCTGAAATTGCCACCCTTTGTTCACTCTTTTTCCAGACAGTAGCATTGCAGCCTTTTGCATTCCAAGGTGTTCTGTGTTTTCCTCTTGTTTTTGTCCAGACATGATTTGTGGTGATTTTTCAAATTTTTCATTGCAATTGCTGCTCCGTTGCACCTAAATGCAATTGGATGGTGGCTTTCAGATGCAAACCACTGTTTTTATTCTGCTGCCAGATATCTGCAGAAAACCACTCAAGAGGTACTGGGTGGAAGCAACAACAATCGAGAGAGAAATTGACCTATCAGGGGCAACATTTGATCAATTGTTGCTTGGTTTATCACTCAAAGCAACTCTTTTAAGAAACAGAGATTCTGGAGTAACTCCCATCAGAACGTGGGGATTTCTTGCTTGAAAACAGTCCTGATCCAGTGCCCAGTTCCCCCAACAGTGTTACTGTTGAAATTAGCAGCTGCAGCAGCTGCTGCAGGGTGCTATAGGGAGCCACAACAGAAGCACAGTCTCTGCCCTGAAGAGGTACACAGGAGAAACATTTGGAAAGAAAGAAGGAGGGGAAAAGAAGGGAGAAGAGGACAGAGGCACTCTTCCCCCTGGACTTCTGGGTAGAAGGCCAGGGACTCCACACCCCCTGGGGGGCCCCCCAAATAATCCTCAGTCTGTCCCAGGGGATGTGGTTGCCTTGCAGAAAGCCCACACTGTGCCAGGTGGCCAAGCATGACCTCTGCTTTAGAGACAGAGAGGAAGTAGGGAAAGAAAAATGTAAGATGGGAATATATTAAATTCCATGTTGAAATGATTCTGCAAATGCATAAACATTGATTGATTGATTGATTGATTAAGTGCCGTTTGGTCAGTATCGACTCATAGCGACCACATAGATACTCTCCAGGATGATCTGTCTTCAACTTGACCTTTAAGGTCTCTCAGTGTTGTATTCATTGCTGTTGTACTCAAGTCCATCCACCTTGCTGCTGGTCATCCTCCTCTTCTCTTTCCTTCAACTTTTCGAAGCATTATGGACTTCTCAAGGGAGCTAGATCTTCACATAATGTGTCCGAAGAATGATAGTTTTGCATAAGCCTACCTGTTTTATATTATTACATTCTTGTGAGTTCCATTGCTGCTTCTTTATTTTATACATTTATATCCCGCTCTTCCTCTGAAGAGCTCAGAGCAGTCTACATGGTTATTTTTTTATACTCACAACAACCCTGTGAGGTAGATTAGGCTGAGAGATACATGATTGGCCCACAGATTCACCCCCTGAGTTTTATAGGTGAATGGGAATTCGAACTTGGGTCTTCCCAGTCCTAATCCAACACTCTAACCACTACGCCATGCTGTTTGTACCCTCATGAAACCACATGTTAAAAATACTGCATGTGTCACAGTGTGTGTGTGTGCGTGCAGGGGGATGATGCTTAACTTGCAGTGGGTAGGGGTGGGGTGGGTCTCCAAAGGCCTTTAGGTCCAGGCTACAAAGTTACCTAGATGCACCTCTGGGGAAGGACAGGTGTTCACTTACATATGCTCATGCTCAGTTTTAGTAGAGAATAAAGATCAGCGTGCCAAAGGTTTCACAGAAAAGCTAGGTGCTCCTCGGATTATCCCAGGAAATGTGTGGCTGAAGCCGTTTGAGCACACATTACCTGCATGCCAAGCAGGTTCTACTCTTCCGATGAAGCAAGAGATGTGTTGCATCGGGCACAGCTTGCTGGAAGGCGCAGAGCACCACCCACTGGGCTGGGAAGGTGCCGCTGCCTATTGAACTTGAAGAAAAGCAACAACTGTCTCAGAGTTTGCTTTGCCCTCAGCCTGAGCCCCAACCCCCTCCTGTGTGTCCCGTGAAGCCTGCCTGTCTCTTTCAGGGCATGTAATCTGCATACAATTTGCAAAGACAGACAGACTAGCTGAGGTGGGGGGGTGGACTCGGCTTCCCTTTGTTCTGCTCAGTCTCAGTCAACAAGTCATCAAGTCAAAACAACGGGACTCTCTTTGTTTTGCAAAGAGACTCTCAAACAAACTAGACCAGAGCCAGTAGAAAGAGGCTCTCCTCCTCCCCTTGCTTGCTCTCTGGGCTAGACTCTCTGTACATGCACATAGTCACTCCTCACCTCATGTGTGAGGCTCTTCAGATCAGAGTGAGGAGAAAGGAGACATGGGGAGCAAGACCACAGGCACAGTCTCATTTCAAAGAGGAAGCATCCTTTAGCATTCCTATTTCAAAAACAGTAAGCAAAAATGGAGGGGTGCTTATGGGGGATGTATGTTTTGTGAAATGGGAAGATACCGGGCATGGAATCACTCTGTGTCTGTGATTCTGGGGATGGCAGAGTACTGAATGCAAAAAATGCAGTGCCTGTAGAATCCAGGGCAAAAATGCAAAACTGCAGTATGTTTTAGTTACTTAATGCAGTATAATGTTCAATTTAATTTTCAGTATGATTATTTTGAATTAAATGAGTAGAATTTACAGGCATAGATTGGGACTATTTTTCAAAGGGTGACAGTAAGGAGCAAGGACTACTTGAGTGTTTTGCCTGCTTAATCATGAATGTATGCACAAAATTGAGATTAATTGGCACAAAGAAAAAAGCCTGTGAGTGATCTTGTGTAAGTTTCAATAGCAATAGCACTTACATTTATATACCGCTCTATAGCCGGAGCTCTCTAAGCGGTTTACAATGATTTAGCATATTGCCCCCAACATTCTGGGTACTCATTTTACCGACCTCGGAAGGATGGAAGGCTGAGTCAACCTTGAGCCCCTGGTCAGGATCGAACTTGTAACCTTCTGGTTACAGGGCGGCAGTTTTTACCACTGCGCCACCAGGGGCTCATATGATGAGATAGAGGGGAGTAGGAAGGATTTTGTGAAGGTGGTTGTTCATGCTGGCCAGTGAATTGCTGTGAAATGAATACCTTACTTATATGTTACACCTTAGTTTAAAGAATATACACACGGATCTCTCAAACCCACACTCTCACACACACACTCACTCCTCATTCAGTTCTGGACATGTAAAGGTAAAGTGTGCTATTGAGTTGGTGTCTACTCCTGGTGACCACAGAGCCATGTGGTTGTCTTAGGAAGAATACAGGAGGGGTTACCATTGCCATCTCCTGCACAGTATGAGATGATGCCTTTCAGCATCTTCCATGTAGCATGTGTATCATGTGGTGTAGTGGTTAGAGTGCTGGTCTAGGACTGGGGAGAGCCGAGTTCAAATCCCCTTTCAGCCATGAAACTAGCTGGGTGACTCTGGGCCAGTCACTGCTCTCTCAGCCTAACCTACTTCACAGGGTTGTTGTGAAAGAGAAACTTAAGTATGTAGTACACCGCTGTGGGCTCCTTGGAGGAAGAGCAGGATATAAATGTAATAATAATCTGTAAGGGACAGAGGAGCCATGAGATTTCATAACCCCATGAGAAATGAACCTGTTCTTCTATATGCCATAAATAATATAGCTTGAGGGGCAGATACTTTTCTCTTCTCAGCTATCCTGGAGACCTTACTTCTTGGAAAGTCAGAGCCAGAGGTGGGGGGCTGGAGGTGAGATATAATGTTTTTGTGTGCCACACTGTGCATGGCACATTATTTGTGTGTAGGAACACAGGAAGATAGGAAGCTGCCATATACTGAGTCAGACCATTGGTCTATCTAGCTCAGTATCGTCTTCACAGACTGGCAGCAGCTTCTCCAAGGTTGCAGGCAGGAATCTCTCTCAGCCCTATCTTTGGAGAAGCCAGGGAGGGAACTTGAAACCTTCTGCTTTTCCCAGAGCAGCTTCATCCCCTGAGGGGAATCTCTTCCAGTGCTCACACATCAAGTGTCCCATTCATATGCAACCAGGGCGGAGCTCGCTTAGCTAAGGGGACAAGTCATGCTTGCCAGCACAAGACCAGCTCTCCTTCTGTTGTATCCGTTTGAATCTGTACCTGACATTTCCATCAGTTCCCCCTAATTGTCCTTTCAAGTGGCAATCACAAAAGCTGATGACAAAGGTGTGCTATCCCTTTAAATGCCACAGGCCTTGGAAGGTTCTAAGCCAGGCCTGCCTGCTGACAACTGGGATGGATTCTTCAGCCTTGAATTTTTCAAACAGGCTTGGTTGCTGTTCCCTGATGGCTTGCTTGAATTATTGCAGTCCTCAATCTGGTATCTCTCTATTTTTTTTAATTTATTTTTTATTTATTTTTCAGACTTATATGCCGCCCTTCCAAAATGGCTCAGGGTGATTCACAACATGATAAACAATGAAAACAAATGAACAATGAAAATCAAACTCTTAAAACTGGGTAGCCATTCCCCAGGTCATCAGTATCTAGCCAGCAATGACTCTCTTCCCTGGTAAACTGACTTCCTGAAAGGGAACAGGCACCTGAGCTCTTTGCCTGCCCTTCCTCCTTCAGCTCTGACTCCATCTTCAGCCTTCTTCCTAAGACTTCCGTCCCATGCAGTATCTTCCACCCAATCTGCCTGAAACCCCCATCACAGGCCCTTAAATGTGTCTGCGTGTGTGTGTGTGAGAAAGAGAGTGGTGTGCACACACTGCCTTGATAGTGCTGCCCAGAAGAAAACTCTTTCTGCTCACTGATGGTAAGAATTAGAGGGAACGCTGGTGGGAGGGCAGAAACTGGTGCGGAGAGAGAAAATAAAACAGTGCTATTGTAGGACTGAAGGGAAGATTATCAAGTGACTTATAGAGTGAATTAAGATGCCATCCACTTCAGTTTCTAACTATCCTGCAGGAACTGGGCTACACAGGAACACATCTATCCAAACTATTTCATTAGCATAGAATTGTGCTTTCTTAATAGTTACAAGTGATACTTCACTGGAAGTTTTAATAGTAACCTATAAGTAACAGAGCCAGCGTGGTGTAGTGGTTAGTGTGCTGGACTAGGACTGGGGAGAGCCGAGTTCAAATCCCCATTCAGACATGATACTAGCTGGGTGACTCTGGGCCAGTCACTTCTCTCTCAGTCTAACCTACTTCACAGGGTTGTTGTGAAAGAGAAACTCAAGTGTGTAGTACACCGCTGTGGGCTCCTTGGAGGAAGAGTGGGATATAAAATGTTAATAACAACAACAACAACAACAACAAGAGAAAATGTTAATAATAATAACAACAACAACAACAGAAAACAGAGTTTAGATATCAACAGTGAACAGGAAAAAAATAATTATTAAATGAAACCAAAAAAAGGGCTGTGAAAGCCACCCATTCTGCTGAAAACCTGGCGCCCTCCCCACATGTGTTCCCCCGCCCTCTCAGTGCCCCCAGTCCGGCCCTGGTCCCTCCGCTCCAACCCAATCATCACGCCCTGCTGCTGGCGCCGCTGTTACTGTGCATCACGTGGACCTGCCTGGCGCCTGCGTGCAGCATCCCAACCATCTCCCGCTGGCGCCTCCTTCCTCTTCCCGCGCTCCAGACGCTGTGCTTGCTGTGACTCCCCTCTGAGCTTGTTGCGGGCATTTGGGGGGGGGGGAGGTTTAAACAACAAGCAGCAGCAACCAACCAAGCCAATTCTCTTCCTTTCCTGCGTGCGGGTCCGACCGTTCCCCTTTCCCTGCTCTTGAGGGAGGACGGAGCTGCCTGAGCAGATGATACCAGACAGGGTGAAAAGCTGTGGAGGAGCTGCGCCCTGGAAGGAGTGGGAAACAGGTTCCCCTTTCCCTGCTCTTGAGGGAGGAGCTGCCCGCCTCAGCCTATTAAATCAGCGTTAACAATGAGCAGCCTGACATTGACTCAACTAAGTTTCCTTCAGCTGAGGTTGAAACCTTAGTATCATGATCCCAACCTGATCCATTTGTTTGTTTTCCTGGCTGTCCATGGTATCCTCCAAAGTCTCCTCCAGCACCAAAGTTCAAAAGTGTCGATGCTTTTTCTACCTGGCTTCTTCAAAGTCCATATATATTATATGCCTAATTATATTAGATACAGTGTTATGTACATAATTACATGAAATCTTTGTGTATTAAATTTTGAATACAGACTAATTGTATTTCGAATTTTTATTTTTCACGATAACTAAGGGCGCTCAACAGAATGTTGCATCTGGGCGCCAGATCCCCTAGAGCCGGCCCTGCTTAGAGGTCTGTGTGTCAACATCCTCTGTCTCTCTCTCCCTCTCCTTTGCTTTGTCAGAGTATTACAGCAGAAATTCTCTTCCTGCCCTAATCAACAGAAAGCGGCTCTTCTGCAAAGCAACATCAAACCTATTATTGGTTTATTGATTTATTGAATTTCTATACTGCCTGATATAGACATCTCTAGGCAGTGTTGCTGGGAATTGTTTGCTGGAATTTAGTTGCTGTGCATTGTTTAAGTACACCTAATGCTTCTTATCCCTTCTTTTCATCCCTCTAGTGGGTAACCCTATGGCAAGGCATCCCTGTCTGCTGTCTGGGTGCTGAATTCCCAAGACGCCTGCTTCTTGATCTTCAATTCACCTCCCAGTTAGGTTTACCAACCCTTCATCCAACCAGGGGCGCACCTAGGTGCCCATTTTGGTGCCCAGGCCTGAAGGGCTTCAGAGGGCCCCCCCGCCACGAGGCACACACTCCCTGCCACAAGCCCCCTGCTGCCACGAGGCCCCCCTTGGGCATTTTCAGTGCAAACCAAGGGAGCCTCCTGCCGCCGCTGCCTGCAAACGCTACTGCCCTGGCCGCCGCGCCACTGCTTGCCCTTTTCGCCACCTTTTTGCAGCCACCATGTGCATGGCCGGTGAGGGTGGGGGTGATCCAAGCAGGCCTCCCTCCATGGTGGTGGTGGCAATGGGCGGAGCAGCCGCTGGGCCTGTCATGCAGGGGCTTGTGATGATCTACTCCCACTGTGCAGGTGCGCTGGAGTGCCTCGCAGTTCTCAAGGGCTGCTCCGCCCACCGCCACGGAGGGGAGGCCTGCTAGATCACCCCCCCAGCCCCGGCCACGCACATGGCAGCTAAAATTATGAAAAACACTGGAGGCTTAGCGTAGCCGGGCAGCGGCAGGGTGGGCACGGTGTGGTGGCTGGAGGCCTCGCTGACATTTTCCCCAAGGTCCGGGGGTAAGAGCGCCTCTGCATCCAACTGCCAATAGCAAGATATCTCCACAACCTGCTTTTCTGCACTAAGGAACAACTTAGGTGAGAAGAAAGATGTATATTTTCGAATACTAAGCCAAGGCAGCATGTGGCAAATGTAATTATTTATTTAATAAGTTAACATTTGCTATATAACAACTTCACCAACTTCTTCTTCTTCTTCTTCTTCTTCTTCTTCTTCTTCTTCTTCTTCTTCTTCTTCTTCTTCTTCTTCTTCTTCTTCTTCTTCTTCATATAAAAGGTGGTTTTGATTGCAATGAGTGCAAAATAAAGTAGCTCAGCTCCGGCAACAATGGCTGTTCGGCTGCCTCTTTTTTTTCTGACCGGAACATCCTCCATTTGGTTGTTCGGAGAAGTGCCTTCTCTTATCATTGTTTGTAAAGAAAATTGGCCTGACACTCTTTCTGTCTTACAAGCAGTTTGATGGTTCTATGACTGAAGTCCAGAATTTCTTTGATCATCTGCTTCTCGATGAACAGCATCGCCAAGCCATTAAGTCTTTGCCCCCAGATCCCCAAAGGAAGACAGGACACACGTGTATGGATGAAAACTAGGGCCACTTTATTAACTATAAACTATGCAGAGATCTGCAACAGGTATAACTATAACCTCCCTAAACTAGAGTGTGGGCAACGCCAATCCCCTTTTCGGGTAGGCGCAGCCTCCTAGCGAGGGCTGAGCTGCTCTCACTGTTGGGCAGAGCAGCCAGGCTTGGCAGATGCCCTATGAAACCTCAGCATAGCCCCACCAAGCCACACAGTTTACTGTGTCAAGGAGGTAGCCACCAGGGTCACCACCACTGTTCCCTCCAACATGGATCCCCAGATGTTGTGGACTACAACTCCCATAATCCCCAAGCAAAAGCCATTGTAGCTTGGGATTCTGGGAGTTGTAGTCAACATCTGGAAATCCCTGTTAGAGGAAACACTGGTCACCACCCCTCCAGCCCCAAAGCTCTGAGTGGGTCAGCTGAACAGTGCCCTAAAAGTGGTTCATTCGCTAGGTGACCAGATTTGGCTTTTTAAAAGCCAAATTCTGGCTTACGGCTCATTTGACCCATGAGTATACCCCTTAGGCTCTGGCCACCTCAGTCACCCCTGGGCCACAAAACCCTGAAAGGTTGTTCCATGAAACCATCTCTACCTGAAAGGTACCTATGGCTGAGCACCAATCGAGGTCTTAACCTCCAAAGCCCACACTCACCTGCCAAAGTGACCACTTAACCTGCAACCAGACTCCCACCCCTAAAAGGGGCGTTATTCCCTTTTAAACACAGTCAGTGAGGAGTAGGCGAAAAAATCTCTACGCAAAGCCAATCAGGTGAAGACCAAAAATTCCTACTCGGCCCATAAGCGACCAGCTAATCTCTCACTGAACTAGGGAGGGTGGGCGGGAGCCGCAAAGCCTGCAAAGTTCGGAGGAGGGAAGCATGTGTGCAGCATAAGTAGCAGCAGCGCCACACTGACCCCATTGGCCATCCCATGCATGTAGCCACTTCTCACAGAGGACGGCTACATGGGAGCCATGTCCTCCTGGTCAGGGCTGATATTGTTTGATCTTGGACTGGACCATCTTTCCTGAAGGCCTGTCTGGTTCGCGATCAAACCATCGAACCAGCCTGGTTCGCAGCAGACCAGTTTGCTATTGAACCATTCGTACACACCTGTCAGGGTCCCAACATTTCTAGCCCCCACCTCCCGTGTCCAGAGGGTTCCGGTGGGAATGTTCCTAAACCAGGGCGGGAACGCTGCGCCCTCAGACAGGTCCCACCCCCCTCCTGCTGAGACCGGCAGGCCTTACTGGCTCCCATAGCCGGGTGACCTAGTGTCACCCGACACTGCCGTGGTCTCGTGGGACGTTGTTAGCATGTTGCAAGATCACACTCCAAACTCTTGTGAGATCAATAGTGAGATCGCCAGGTCTCGTGAGAGTTGCTGTGAGATTTCAGGGTTATATAAAATGGCCTGGCCCGTGAAGAGGGGCAGACGGCTGAGAGCTGTCAAGAGGCAGACAGCTCTGGGAAGTCAAGGGGTCTCCAGCAGGTGACAGAGGCAAAGGAACGCCTGTGGAGGCATTAGCCTAGGACATTGCCAAGAGCTCAGGAGTTATGAGGCCAGACCGACTGGCACCCCTAAACAGGGCTAGAATCAATCAGATGGAGACCTTGCACCCCACGAGGCCCAACAACACCCCCAATGAAAAGGAGCACACTGCATAGCACAGGCAAGACCTGATGGCAATTGCAGCTGCTTACCTTACCCAGCTGGGATTTGCCACCTAAAACAAACACACACACACATACACAAGAAGAATGAAAAGGAACACATTGATTAGCACTAGGAAGACCGGATGGCAAAATTGCCTCTGCTTACCTTACCCATCTGGGATTTGCAACCTTAAAGAAACAAATACACTCACACACCAATGAGGAATGAAAAGGAACACATTGCATAACACTAGGAAGACCAGATGGCAAAATTGCCTCTGCTTACCTTACGCAGCTGAGATTTGCCAACTATAACAAACAAACACACAAATGAGGAATGTAGAGGACTACATTGCATAGCCCCGGAAAGTGTTGGAGATGGACTACGAGTGCATCAACCTTTTGCACCAACTATCCTTATGACCACTAGGGGGACTGGGGGTAGAGATAGTCAGTAAGGGTCTCCCTAACTGTTCTATCGGTCTCTACTCTATGACCCCTGATAGGACTCCTCAGGTATTTCCTGTTGAGAGTCAGAAAGAATCCCTTCCTTTCCTCTTAGAGAGCAGATGGAAACATCTCTCTCTCTCCCCCACCTATTCATTATGTTGTTCTATAAATTAGGGTTACCTCTTTCCTATCCAAAGGTGTACTTCACCCATAAATATTTTGTATTTATTCTACAAGAATCTCCATGTGTCTTCTCTAAATAGCTGCAACAACTAAACTCTGCAACTACTCTGTAACTGGAGTGGGTAGCTTCTTTAGTGCTCTGCTAATTAACTGGGGGATAAAAATTACAACCCCCCAAGAGAAAGAGCTACTGGCAAGTTTGCCTCTGCTCAGAGGTGCACCTAGGTAATTTTGGAGCCTGGACCTAAAAGCCTTTGGAGCCCCCACCCATCCCCAATGCAAATTAAACATTTTTTAACACATACGTTCTTGAGGGCACAAACCACACCACCCAGGACAGACTAAAGATTATTTGGGAGCCCCCAAGGAGTAGGGACGCCAGGGGCTGCATCCCCAAAATCCCGGAGTAAAAGCACCTCTGCCACTGCTTACCTTACTCAGCTCAGATTTGCCACCTAAAAGAAATGCACACACGCACAAACACACAAATGAGGAATGAAAAGTGGCTGGAATGAAATGCGGAATGAAATGAGGAATGAAAAGGGGCATCAAGGAAAGGGCAGGTTTCCTACCTGTAACCGTAGTTCTTCAAGTGGTCTTCTGTGCGTTCACACTTGGGTTATGCGCCTGCGCAGAGCCACGTTCTGGAACCTTCCAAAGCTTCACTCCCCAAAAAGGAAAAAAGAGTGAGAAGACCCACTCCCTCTGTAGGTTGATCCCTACACTACCTCAGTCAAGGAGACCGCCGCTCAACTAAAGAGACCAGCTGCTGTGGGGAGGTAGGGCGGGAGTGTGAATGCACAGAAGACCACTCGAAGAACTACGGTTACAACAGGGGCGTAACAAGGTTGGTTTGGGCCCAGAGACAAGATTTTAAAATGGGCCCCCCCCCCACCCGTCACCACCTTCCTCTCCTTCTCCTGGCCCAATGTAGACTCTGCTAACTATCCCAAGTAGTTAAAAGGTATAAATAACAGCACAGCAGATCCAACTAATACAACAGAAGAACTTTACTCATTGCACATATTCCAACTAAAAACAGTATCAAGGAAGAACCGTTAACACTGCACACATAAATAACAGAACCAACTATTAAAACAGCATCAATGAAGAACTTTAACCATTGCACACATTCCAACAGTTACAAGGTATAAATAACAGAACTATTACAACAGTATTGATGAAGAACTTCACATTGCACATATCCCAACTATGATATCTCACACGCACCATCCAGAACTTAATTCAATGGCTTCTTGCGTGCCTTCAGTTCAGCAAAGTTGTCTATTATCTTTTGTATATCCAATTTCTTTGCTCTTTCATTTTCAATGGATAGAAGAGCAAGGCCACTGAGTCTTTCCTGCGACATGGAACTCCTCGTGTAGTTCTTGATGAGCTTCAGTTTTGAGAATGATCTCTCAGAAGATGCCACTGTTACGGGTGGGGTCAGGAAAAGCATATATGCTGTGTAGATATCAGGGTAACTGATGCAAAGGCCACAATTGTCAATCATGAGCAGTTCAGCAACTTCCTTTATAGTTTTTTGTTTGTTTGTTTGTTTGTTTGTTTGTTTGTTTGTTTTTAATCTCTTCTTTCAATAAATTTCTAAACTGTAGCAAGTGTCTTGGAAGAGAGGTAGTGAAGTCCGTGTCATATTTACTGACCAAAAGTTCTCCTGCTTCAATTAAGTCAACATCAGTTGCTGATGTCAGTGTTGATGGGTGAAGAGCACTGAAGATAGTAACAATTTCATGTAGGCCCTCAAAGCGTTGTTTCAATTGTGAGGAAGCTATATCCAGCACACAGAGGAACACATTTACTCTAAAACGGTCCTCTGCATTTGTTAGCCTTTGATCCTCAGATAGCTCATCATGAAACCTCTTCACCTTTCACACGTGTTGCTCCTCAAACACTTGGGATACTCCCCACTTTTCTGACATTTTTGCTGCAGTTTCACCGAGGGAGTCATACTCATTTTTGTTCTCTTGCATAAAAGTGTGAATGGTTCGGAGATAGGTTGCTGCTTTGCTGAGGTCGGTTTCTGGGGACTGTAGCATCATTGAAACAGTATTAACAGGTCCTAAAATGTTAGACAGCAGCACAATAAGGAAGACAAACTGAAACTGCTCCATTTTGGATTTCAAAGCTTTGGCTTCTGAGATTTCATCTTTCTTCTTGCTTAGGAGGATTATTTCAGTAAGCACTTTGAGGATATCTGTGAAGCGGCACTGAAGGGCTACTAGTGCCTCATGACGTGACGACCATCTGGTCGGACAAAGTTTCTTCAGTGTGGTTTTTGATTCAGATGTTAAGTGAGCTAATGTATGCCAGCGTTTGATGCTATGTGCAAAGAAGATGTATATTCTTTCCACAACTCCAAAGAAGTTCCTTCCCTCTGGAATACTGGACATTGCATCATTCAAGACTAGGTTCAGGTTGTGGGCAGCACAATGAACGTAAGTTGCCTTTGGCTGTAAAGCCTGAATTCTAGCTTGCACACCACTGTAGACACCACTCATGGTTGCAGCTCCATCATAACCTTGGCCTCGCAATTTTAGGAGGTCCAGTTTATTGCTTTCCATAGCATTCAAAATAGTCTCTGTGAAGCCAGATGCAGACTGATCCTCCACCACCAGAAAGCCCAAGGATGTTTCATGTATTTTTATTTCAACTGGCTGATCCTTTTCGTTGGTCTCAACAGAAACGAAGCGGACTACCTGGCTGAGCTGATCTGTCTTGCCAGCATCCTGTGTTGTGTCTATGATGACAGAGAAAAATGCAGTTGTGTTGGCATCCTTTATTATTTCTTCCTTGACGCTTTCTGAGAGTATATCAATCAGTTCATTTTGAAGAGCAGGGCTCAGGTACTTTGTTTGTCGCTCTGGAATATTTAGCAACTCTTGCAATACAGGATCATATTTTGCAATTAAGGTGATGATGGAGAGAAAGTTGCCATGATTTCCACCTGAGCTCACATCTTCCCTGTGACCTCTAAATGCCAGGTTGGACGTAGCCAGGGTCAGTGTAACATTGATGATTCTATCAAGCACTTGCCTCCAGAAGTTTGCCTCTTTCCTAATCGCAGCTTCTGCTTCTGCTGACACTGTTTTGTTCAGCCGCCAATGATCCAGAACAGTGCTACACTCCTGATGGCCAACAGCACCTTCATGGACTTCTATCTTCCCTTTCAGATTATGCCCGTCACGAACTCCTCTCACCCATCCTCCCTCTCTGTCCTGAGAAAAAAGCCAGCATGGTTGACAGTAGGCTTGGTCTGAGGTTGGCGAGTAGCACAGCCATTTCCGCTGCAGTTTTAGACCACTTTTACTCAATTCTGAATCGTAGGTTTTTGAGAAACGTCTGTTTGACTGGCCATGCTGTGGAAATGGACCTGGTGGTTGGCATGGCCCATTTGAAATAATGAAGATCTTTTCATCTGTACTAAGAGGTTCACTGTAGAGTTCTTTGTCAGTAGGAAATGTTTTTGAGATCAAATCTACATTCAATTCCTTGCCAGCATGTTCTCTTGTCTCTCCTTCACGTCCTCTCGTTTGAATGTCTTCACCTTGCTCAGTAGGTATTGACTGCTGTGTTGTCATATCTGTCGCATGTTCACCTTGTTCCTGCTCTACAGGACTTGAGCCATGGCAGATTGCACTCACTGTTGCTGTTTCTGCAGTCTGAGTCACCTTATCTTCCTCCAATGACATGCCTTGGCTGGTCTTCATGAAAAATGATGTGATTTTTGGTAGCTTGGCCTCCTTCTCTAACCTTGCTTTCTTCAACCCACGTTTTTGAGCACCACTCATCTGTTTCCGTGTAAGACTGGAATGGCTGGTACTCGGAGTTTCCATTACTAGTGCAAGTGAAATAGGAAAAGTGCAGAGTCTTCCTTTCCCCAGGACCTCTGGCCAAAGTCCAGGGCCTCCACACCACAGGCCCCCAAGGAGACGCAACAGATGCCTCCGTCCTGGGGACGGGGAAGAACTTCCCCCCACCACGCTTCTGCGGCTGCTGCCGCCTAACGAGTCGGGGCACCGGAGACGCAACAAATGCCTCCGTCCTGGGGACGGGGAAGAACTTTCCCCCACCACGCTTCCGCGGCTGCGGAGGCCGGGCGTTGGGCGCTCCTTACCCACAGAGTGTTCTGCTTCCTCTGCAGCCAGCCAGTCCGGGTGTACAAGGTCTCTCATTCCCAGCCAGGAAAGGTTTCAAAAGGGAAGGGAAAGGAACTCTCTTCCCCCGCGCCCATCTCCCACCCACATAAGCAAGAGGGCTTTCCCTTATGCTCTGGACAATTTATATCACTAACGGGCAGGCTGAATCTCCAGGGAAATGGGAAATGGGTAAAAAAGCAGCAGCAGCACTAACCACTGGGCGGCTTCTTGGAAGCAGAGAGAACAAGCGGTGCTTGTGCGCCTCGGCCTCCCCTTCTGCCTTGGAAGGTGCGTGCGGGGGAGCAACCGCTGCCGCCGCCGCCAACATCGGGGAACATGCCGATTGTGCAACTTAGAGGAGTTTTTTTGGGGGGTGGGGGGAGAAATGGGGGGGCCATCCATGCCCGTTGGGGTGTCAGCTAACTAACCTGAGGGTTCCTGAGCCTCTTGCCGCTCCATTTGTAGGGTGAGTGAGTCTCCGAGCTTCCTTGCTTGCTTGCTTGCTAGATAGATTGGCGGGCACTAGGAATAATGGCTGCGACCTCTTCCTTCCTTGCTCGGCAGCACGTGCTAGGCAGTAGCAGCAGCTGAGCTGATCATGCGCGTTTCTGGGTAACGTGCTGCACCAGCAGCAGCCAATGGGTGGGGAAGGAGGAGGAGCCCACGGCCACACAACTAGGCAAAAGGGTGGAGGGCGGGCGGAGGCAGCAGCAGGCAGGAAATACGGCGCTCCCCGGAGCGGGAACAGAGGCGGATGTTTTTTTAAAAAAAAATTTAAAAAATACACTCATTCAAGGAAGCTGGGGCCAGCGCTGGGTGGGGGAGGCACGTGACATGTCTCTCGGAGGCCCCCTAAGCTGGGGAGCCCCTAGACAACTGTATCCCCTTGCCCAATCATAGTTACGCGCCTGGGTTACAAGTAGGAAACCTGCCCTTCTTCTTCGTGGTCTCTGTGCATCACACTTGAGATCATAGGGAGCTAGCTTACCTGGCTGGTGGGAGCAGCCTAATAAGAGACTGAGTGAAGTACTGCCGTCCCCAAGCATGCCTGATCTCTGGAACGGACATCCAGCGCATAGTGTTGTATGAAGGTAGACGGGTTAGCCCAGGTAGCTGCCCTGCAAATCTCCTCCAATGCAATTCCCCACCAAAAGGCCTCCGATGACGCCACTGCCCTTGTGGAATGGGCCCAAATAGGGCCCGGCAATTGCTTCTTAACCAGCTGGTAGGCTAAACGTACAGTCTCTGCTACCCAGGATGAAACTCGCTGCGTTGACATAGGCATGCCCATAGATGAGCCTGAAAAGCTGACAAAGAGTCTCTCTGTCCTTCTGAAGGGTCTTGTCCGATCTACATAGAAGGCAAGAGCCATCCGAACGTCCGAAGAGTGGTAAGCCCTTTCTTTCTCCGAGCGTGGATCAGGGAAGAAAACGGGCAGCCTTAGTTCTTGCGCCAGATGGAACTCCGACACTACCTTCGGCAGAAACATGGGGTCTGGCCACATCACTACCCTCTCTTTGTGAAAAATCAGATAAGGTGGGTCGCAACGAAGTGCGCGAATCTCACTCACCCTACTAGCTGAGCAAATCGCAACGAGGAATACTGTCTTCAATGACAGGAGCTTCAAAGAACAAGTCGCCATGGATTCGAAAGGTGGTGACATTAACCGTGAAAGAACTAGTTGAAGGTCCCATATGGGCAACAAACATGGATGAATTGGGAACAAATTTAATAACCCTTTCCAAAACTTCTTAACCACCAGGTCAACAAACAGACCCAAATAACTGTGGTAGGAAGCAATAGCGGCCAAATGCACCCCGTTGGATGCCTGTGCCAGTCCAGACTCTCTCAGAGCCAGAAGATATTCCAGGATAGTCTGGACCGGGACCTGATCAGGGGCTAGACCAGACTTCGCCACAAAATCAGAAAACTTCTTCCACTTGACAGGATAGCAGCGTCGTGTAGATGGCTTCCGTGCTGCTTCCAGGACTTTAAGTACAGAGTCTGAGAGGGAGGGTAGCGTCAGATACTCCAAGCTGTCAGATGGAGGGATTCTATGTTCAGATGGATACTGCGGGCCCCCTCCAATGTCAACAGTTCCAGGTATACCAGCAGGTGCACAAAGGTGTGGTTGGCCAATTGCAAGAGGGAAGTGAACCAGGGTTGCCGCGGCCACCAAGATGCCACCAGAATCGCATCTGCCCTGTCCCTTTTCAGTTTCTCAAGTACCCTTGGAATTAAAGGGAACGTCGGGAATGCGTACACAAAGTCTCTTCCCCAGTGGTGAAGGAACGCATCGCCCAGGGATCGTCGGCCTATCCCACCCCTGCTGCAATACTGGATGCACTTCCTGTTGCTCTCCGAGGTGAATAGATCCACCGACGGAATCCCCCAGCCATGGAACAAGCCTTTCAACACATTCCTCTCTAGAGACCACTGATGAGAGTTTCCCGTCTGTCAGCTGAGGGCATTCACCAGGGTGCTCAAGACTCCTTCATGTGCACCGCTGTTGGCCAGATACTTCTGCGTATGCACCACACCCAGATCTCAAGTACCAGAAACAATAACTTGCAAGAGACCATCCCACCTTGACGGTTTAGGTATGAGCGGGCTGTGGTATTGTCTGTCAAGATGAGTACGGACTGTCCCCAGATCCAGTGGCGGAAGGCCTTTAGTGCTAGGAGGATGGCCATTAACTCCAGGTAGTTTCTGTGTTCGTACTTGAGATGGTGAGGCCAAAGGTCGGCCACTGTGAATTTCCCGAAGTGCGCTCCCCATCCAGATGTGGAAGCATTAGTTGTTATTGACAATCTCGGAGGAGATCGCTCGAAAGGGACACACACACCCGTCAGATGTGCAAACCACATTTGTAGAGGCCTCATGTGAAAGCGTGTGAGTGGCAGAACAGCCGTAGATGAAGCCGTGTGCCCAAGTAGCTTCTGCACCACCTTGGCCCTGTGACACATCTTATGGCAGAAACGCAGGGCCGCCTCTCTGATGCTCAGCACCCTGTGAGGGGCAAGGTATGCACTGCTCTGTCTGGAATCCAACAGTGTGCTGAGGGACTCCACACGTTGCAATGGTCAGAGTTTCGATTTCTTGAAGTTGACCTCTAGACCCAGAGACTGAAGCAGCTGAAAGGTGAGCCGCACATATTCATGAGGCCTTTGAGGGAGTTTGCCAACAATAACCAATCATCTATGAACGGGATGTCCATCACCCCTTGCAGCCGGAGGTGTGCCGCTACCACCGCCATACATTTCGTAAAGACGTGAGGTGCAGAGGCCAAACCAAACGAGAGTACCTTGGATTGGTAGGTATGACCTCCCACCCGAAATCTCAAGTGTTGACGGTGATAGTGTACGATGGAGAGGTGGAAATATTCATCTTTTAGGTCAATCGAGGCGAGCCATACATTTCTGGACAGGAGACGAAGAATAGTCAGGATAGTGATCATGTGGAATCTCTGATACCGGACAAAAAGGTTGACTCTCCTCAGGTCCATGAGGCCTGAGACCACCCTCAGGTCCATGAGGCCTGAGACCACCATCCCACTTGGGGATGGTAAAGTACCTTGAGTAAACTCCCCTGTCCAGGTCTGAATGGATCTCCTCGATGGCCCCTTTTTCTAGCAAGGCATCGACCTCCTCCAGTAACGGAGGGGATGGCCTGGTAGTCTTGATTCCCCAAAAAGGTGGTAAAGAAAGGAAATTTATACGGTAACCATTGCGAATAATAGCCAGTAGCCAAGCATCCAATGTAATGGCTGCCCAAGCGTCGTAGTGACCTGACAGGCTGGTGGAGCCAAAGTCATTGTCTCTTGTAGTATGTTTGTTTCACCTTGGAAAAGTGCGACTTGTATATCTTGCGCTCCAGTGCCCTTGCACTGTTGGTACTTCCTGTTGTTGTGTAGTTCCAAAAGGAATCATTGGATTGGTAGCCAGAGGGGTAGGCCAGGGACCTATATTGGTTCTGTTGCTGCCAAGGATGACGTCTTGTTGAAGCCACAGAGGAGGAGGGGGCCGAATAGGACATGCCCATTGAACGTGCTGTGGTTCTCAGTTTCTGCACACACTCCAGTGTGTCATCGGTTTGTTGGCCAAAGAGGGCATCCCCATCAAATGGGAAGTCCTCAATTCACGATTGGGCTTCCTCCAAGAGTGAGGAAGCTCTGAGCCAAGCGTGGTGTCTCAGGGAGACCGCTGTTGCCATGATTCTGGATCCCCCATCTGCACAGTGGCGAGCAGAGTGGAGCTGTTGTTTAGCCACTCCCGAGCCCTCCTGGAGGAGTGTGGTGGCAGGCTCTTTCTGTTCCCTTTGAAAGTGAGCAATGAAGGGGGCAAGCTTTTCCAATATAAAGTGTTGATACCTTGCCCAGTAAGCTTGATGATTAGCCACCCGGAGCAGTAAGCTGGATGCAGATTATAGTCTCTTTCCCACAGCATCCAGCTTCCTGCCCTCCCTGTCTGAAGGAGCTGTCAAAAGCCGTTGTTTGGACTTCGATTGGGCCGATTCAACTACAACCAAATTTGTTGTGGGGGGTCTGTTGAGGTATTGTGTATCTTGCATTTTCACCCTGTACATGCCCTCCAGGCGTTTGGAAGTGGAGGCAACTGAGGCAGGTTTCTCCCAGGCTACTTTAATTATCTGGGCAATGGTTGGTATCAGGGGAAGGGCTACTATCCCTGTAGCCTGCGGTTGGATCAGCTCAAAGATGGAATCCTGAGCAGTCTGATGTAGCTCCAAAATATCCAACCCGAGAGAGGTCGCCAATGCCATGCGCAGGAGCTGCTCTGTGTAACGTTTCAGTTCCGCTAAGGAGGCACCCTCCAGTTGCTCCGCTTCTGGCTGTTCCATTGCACTCTCTGTTCCATCCACCTCTGGAGTACCTGGTGGATCCAGCGGTTGCAACCTCAGGTCCTGGACAGGAGTATCAATCTCCACCACCGGTGCTGGCGACGGAAGCGTTGGATCTACTGGCTCTGCAGGCGGAGCCATAGGAGCTGGCAGCATAGGGTCCACAGGCTGGGTCGGGGCTGGAAGCACAGGATCCACAGGCATCGGGGGTGGCAATGGGCCCTCGAGTGGAGCGCTTGGGACCGAGGGAGATCGAGGGTCTGCTGGTCTTGCTTTCTTTGGCTTCTTCCCTTGTTTCCTGCTACGCCTCTTAGGGCTAGAATCTGATCTCGGAATCTGATCCCGACATAGAATGGGAGCGTGACCGCTTATGTCCTCTCCTCTTTCCGCCTAGATAATCCCTTAGCCTTTTCTTGTAGAATGGACCAGACGGAAATCCAAAATAATTCACCGGTTCCACATCAGTTTAAGGAGCCATCATCCAGTGCGAAGGGTGCCTGTCCCTCTCAAAGTGTGGGGCATAATCCCATCTAGATAGCAAAATCGTTGGGTCGTAAAACCAACGATAACGTTTCCCATGATGTTTTGATCTGCAGGATGTCTCACTCGAGGAGGATGAGGGGGAACCTGGGTAGCAGGGGTCCAAACCACTCTCAGAAGATATTTCGGGATCTGGCTGAGGTTGCAGTGGTGAGTTAGATCCCGAGGAGACACTTGATAGCAAGCAGATCAGAGACAGATAAATTGGGCTTGGAGATGGGGAGTGCGGTACATGCATCTTCTTACTTTTACATTTTTTTTGGAGTGGATTCAGCCTCCCGCCTCTCTTTAGCAAGCTTTTCTCTCTTCGTGCCACCAGGGAGCTTCCTTTACTTTTTCTTCACTTGTTCTCGAGGCTCCTGAACAGTATTCGAGCCTGAGCTAGCTGTCATCGGGATGAAAGCACCCGCTTTCTTACGCTCCTTCAGTCCCAAGTCCCCACCTCCTACACAATCCGCCTGAGTAGGGGGGCTGGCCCAGGGCACACCAGAGTCCGCTTTGCCTTGATCGAGCTCGTGGCAGGTTTCGAGGACGCAAGCCGCACCTTCTCGCCCTGCACCATAATGGGAGGTAAGCCCGGCAGAGGCGGTGGTAATTCTGGTGGAGGTGGCTGCAGATTGAGCTCAGCTGCATGCGCCAGTGCAGTGACCTCGGCAGCAGCGTTTTGTTGTTCAACAACAGGCTCAGATTCAGAGTAGGGCTGTCCTTCCATCCGATTTTGAGGTCCCGACCTTGGGCTACCTCCTGCCGCTGCCGAACTTGCTTGAAGGGCCCTTTCCCACATCAGTGTACCTAAGTGGGAAGCTCTGTTGTGGCAAGCCTGCTTAGCGAAGCCCTTACAAATTGTACAGGTATCCACCCTATGGGCCTCCCCCAGGCAAGGAAGACACTTTGCGTGCCTGTCTGAGGTGGGGATTTTTGCTGCACAGGCTGAGCAACATTTAAAGATTACTTTTGGGGCTGCTGCCATAAGGGACAACGCTCCACTGGCCGCCGAAGCGTTTGTGGGGGGGGGGGAAGAAATCAAAATGCAAGATGGACAGTCAGATATACTTAGAGAAGAGAGAAACAGATAGAATAAAAGGAGGTTAAAGTAGACAATTGTATAGGAGATACGTTCTGAGGTAAAGGCAGAGCAAAGCTCCAACGTCTTGCCCTAGCAGCGGTCGATGAAAGACTGAGGTAGTGTGGGGATCAGGCTACAGAGGTAGTGGTGCCTGCCCAGTAGCTGCGCCCGGGCAGGTACAGCCAGCCTCCCTCTGTGAAGTTAAACAGTGTAACTGAGGTGTTTGTGTGCTCCCTGCCATGTTACACTGTTTAACTTTTCCCCACTTTTTTTTTCATTTTGGAAGGTTCTGGAACGTGGCTCTGCTCAGGCGCCTAACCCAAGTGTGATGCACAGAGACCACAAAGAAGAAAGGGGGGTTTCCTGCAAGGCCTGGCTGGGACTGGACCCAGGCTCCGGTACCAAGGGAGGCAGTAGCAGCTTCCGGATCACCGTGTGGCTGCTGGAGGTGATGGGCCTATTTGCTCCAGATTTCTCCAAGCTGAATATTTGAAGTGAAAGATGAAAGATGAGGGGGAGAAAGATGAGGGGGAGACACACAGAAGGATGAGGGGGAGACACACAGCTTATTTCTGGGTCTGTAGTGGGGCCCAGCACTTGGATGGTCAGCGCTGGCCTGATGGCCAGAAGAACCCTGGGAAGGAACCATCTCCCTGGACAAGCCAGAAGGACACTCCTGCCCCAGAGGGAAGACGTCCCATCCAGGCTCCCCAAGGTCCAGGTTCCTCCTGGGGAGGGGCTGCAATAATTTGACATGCTCCACAGCAGCCTCCTGCTTCTTTCTGTGGAGTCTCCCCTCCCCCAGGTGGGAAGGGCTTTCCCCTCAGAAGTCACACCCCCACCTGGTGCATTGACCACACACCTGGCTGCCTTGATCTTCCCCAGAAGGGCTGGTGGGTTGCCTTCCCATGGCGGCTTCCACTTGCTGCTGCTTTCTGCCTGGGGTTACCTCTTGGATCTTTTGACAGGCTTCACCCTTTCTGTTGATGGTTCTGCCCTAGTAGTTTACATAACCTCTGCAGATTTGTTTGGACAAAAGCAAGTCTCACAATTTCAGAGCTGAATATAAGTAAGTTAACCATGAAAAATGAGGGGGAGACACACAGCTTATTTCTGGGTCTGAGTCTGGGTCTGCCTTGGAGGGGGGGGCAGCGTTTGGATGGTCAGCTCTGGCATTGGGTCGAGCCCCTACCAAGCTTGTGGTGGTTGCAAATAAGATGACACTGTATTCAGCAGAGGTCAGCCCATCGGGGTCTGGGCCTTCATTCTCGTTATGGTATTTGAAGAACTCTGGGGAGGAACCGGCTCCATGGACAGGCCAGAAGGACACTCCTGCCCCACAGTGAAGAAGTCACACCCAGGCACCCCAAGGAGGTCCATTCACAGGGGTTTGCATAACTTCTGCGGATTTGTTTGGACAAAAGCAAGTCTCAGAATTTCAGAGCTGAATAAAGGTATGTTAACCATGAAAGATGAGGGGGACAGCTTGTCGCACTTTCCGTCCCGCAGCCTCTCCTGGGTTGCTTTCAAAGCAACAGGGGGAGAAGCTGCAACACCCCACATGGAGGCATCTATCAGAAGAGGGTGGAAGTTTTAGCACCCTGCACCTCCCAGCCAATGTGAGCAAGATCCAGTTCCTATTTCAAAGCCAGGCTAACCTCATCAACAGCCTGCTGTGAGTTGCTTCTTTCTGCTTCCCTTCTTCCAAGGTTTTGTGCTCTCCAGAACTGTGGACTCTACCATTGCAGGAGCATCTTTAGCATCAATTCCCTTCCAAAAAGGAACGGGAGTCCCGAGAAAAACAAATGGCACTAGTGTCCTTCATTTCATTTGAGATTTCTCTGCTTCCATTTTGTGACACGTGAAAAATGAGTCGAATTGTCCCCATCTGGTGCCCTCTTCCAACTAGATACTATTCAGGGCCAGTTCAACGATCTGGCCAAAGTGGCACTGGCCAGGGGTGCCTAGGATTAATCGGCTCCGGAGGAGGATGGTGGGCTGGGGAAGGAAAGCGTGTACCTGCTGCTCTCCTGACCACACAGGCTTCCTATCTTGCTGGAACTGTCTGGGTAACACGTGAGAGGGAGGGAGCTCCTTCACCAGCGCGCACACACACACCTGCTGTGTTTAGCAAGGCTGCGTGGTGTTTGTGTGGTGTGCTTAAGCACGATCATTCTCCCCCTGACCAGGGATCTCTTCTCAATTTCACTTGTGCTTTGGAAAACTGGGGGGTGGGGGTGGGGGACACCCGAGGACTCTTTTTAAAGCCTTCCTGCCTAATCAAGCTATTATCTGGTTAAGGACACCTTGACTGATTAATCCAATTAGTTTTCATTGATCGATCCATTAATCAGTAAATCAGTTAGATGTGATTAACTGATTGACATGTGATATGACTAAAAATAAGAGTTTTGAAGGGAGGAAGTCTACTTGATTCCGTTTTAGCTATTTGTATACTGCTTTTCAACACAAGTTACATAGAAAAGTGAGAAATAAGTAAAGATGGTTCCCTCAGGGACATTTCTTTTTGAGTAGCACACATTCATTCTGCATTTGTGCTTGCACTTATTTGGAAGGGGCTGGCTTCAGAGAGCAACTTTCTTTGAGTAGTGGCACACATTAATTCTGTGTTTTGTTTCTTGCTTGAATTTACTTTGAGGGTTCATTTTTAAAATCCACCTCTGCAGCCCATTCCTTTTCCCTTTCATGTTGGCTCCGTTGTCGTAGCCTTGGTCCCTCATACCACCAATATTAAGATTCCAGGCATGCAGTTGATTGACAACAGTGTCACACAAACCCTCTCCAGTTGCATCATGCACTTCCAGGAAACCTAGGAAATGTTCTTCTGTGTCCACAGTGCCTTCTTTGCAGGAAATGAAATGAATAATAACCATCATCTGCTCAATGTGACTGAGGTCTGGAATGCAGTCCAATATTATAAAATAGTACTTTGCTTTCTTGATTGCAGACAAGATCTTTTCAGTGATGGTCTTGCCCAAAATTGAAATAATTTATTTTGTATGTCTTTGCGCAAATAGTGGTATTTGGATTCCTGTCTCTTTTGCAAGCACATTAATTTTAAAATCTACTATCTATGTTTACATTATACTGTATTCAGGCGACTTGGACTCCACTGTTTCTGTGGAGTATTAGTATTCTGTGCAGTATTAGTTTGGATCAGTATCAATCTGTCAAGCCTGAGGACATGGACAAACTGCTTGGGGCAGTGCGGCCTACCACTTCTTCTCTGGATCCTTGCCCGACTTAGCTGCTTCTATCTAGCCCGACGTGGCTGCTTCTATCTAGCAGGGAAATTGTTGGAGATAATTGATTTGATTGATTGATTGAAGCCAGCGTGGTGTAGTGGTTAGAGTGCTGGACTAGGACCGGGGAGACCCAAGTTCAAATCCCCATTCAGCCATGAAACTAGCTGGGTGACTCTGGGCCAGTCACTTCTCTCTCAGCCTAACCTACTTCACAGGGTTGTTGTGAAAGAGAAACTCAAGTATGTAGTACACCGCTCTGGGCTTCTTGGAGGAAGAGCGGGATATAAATGTAATAATAATAATAATAATAATAATAATAATAATAATAATAATAATAATAACAATAATAACAACAGCAGCAGCTTTACTGGGAACAGCCTATATTCTGCGACGATATCTATAACAATTGACAATAAAATTCAGCCATCCCAGGTCCTTGGGAAAGACTCGATGTCTGGATAAAACAAACCAGTCAATAACACCTGTCTGACTATGTAAACAAGAAATAATAACTAAGCGCCGTCAAGTTGGTGTCGACTCTTAGTAACCACATATAGATTCTCTCCAGGATGATCTGTCTTCAACTTCGCCTTTAAGGTCTTTCAGTGGTGCATTCATTGTTGTTGTAATCGAGTCAATCCACCTTGCTGCTGGTCATCCTCTTCTTCTCTTTCCTTCAATCTTTCCCACCATTATGGACTTCTCAAGGGAGCTGGACTTTGCATAATGTGTCTGAAGTATGATAGTTTGAGCCTGGTCATTTGTGCCTTGAATGAAAATTCTGGATTGATTCGTTCTAGGATGCATTTATTTGTTTTCCTGGCTGTCCGTGGTATCCTGAAAAGTCTTCTCCAGCACCAAAGTTCAAAAGCGTCAATGCTTTTTCTATCTTGCTTCTTCAAAGTCCAGCTTTCGCATCCATAGAGTGTCACGGGGAAAACTATTGTCCGAACAATTCTAATCTTTGTAGGTGTAGACACATCACGGCATCTAAATATCCTTTCCAAGGTCTTCATTGCAACCCTACCAAGTGCTAGTCTACAGTGTATTTCTTGACTTCTGGATCCTTTACTGTTGATGGTCGATCCTAAAAGGCAAAAGCTATCCAACACTGCAATGTCTTCATTGTCAATTCTGAGGCTCGTTGCTGTACCCGTTGCCATTAGTTTAGTCATCTTTACATTTAGATGTAGTCCCATTTTTTCACTGTGCTCCTTGACTTTCATTACTAGAGCTTGCAATCATTTCATTACTAGGTCAATGCAATCGAAGGCTTTTCTGTAGTCAATAAAGCACATGTTGACTTCTTTCTGGTGTTCTTTGACTTTCTCAATTATCCGGCATGTATCAGCAAAGATGTCTCTTGTTCCTCAGCATTTTCTGAAACCAGCTTGAACATCCAGCATTTCCCTTCCACATAAGGCTCTAATCTGCGTTGAATGATCCTGAGCATTATTTTGCTAGATGTGAAATTAAGGATATTGTACGATCGTTTGTGCAATCTGTTAAGTCTCCTTTCTTTGGTATGGGTATGTAGACTGAACTCTTCCAATCTGTTGGCCACTGTGTCATTCTCCAGATTTGCTGGCATAGTTTGGTTAGAGCCTTGACTGATTCTTCCTCTGTTACCTGCCATATTTCTGTAGCTATTCCATCAATTCCTGTAGGCTTCTGACTTGGTAATGACCGGAGTGCTAATCTAACTTCATATTCCTGTACTACAGGTTCTTGCAAGTAGGAATATCTTCTAGAGCAGGGATTCTCAACATTGGTTCCCCAGATGTTTTTAGACTTCAGCTCCCAGAATCCCCAAACAAAGGGCACTGGGACTGGAGATTATGGTGTCCAAAAACATCTGGGGACCCAACGCTGAGAATCCCTGTTCTAGAGTATCTTGGATGTTGGGGTCCCTGCTGTACAGATTTTCAGTATACTCCTTCAAACTCGGTTTGATCTTCTCTGAATCAGTTACTATCTGACCTTTGGCATCTCTTAACATACCAATTTGAGGTTGGAACTTGGAACCACCCTCTGAGTTCAGGGATCTTTTGGAAAACTTGCCTTATTTTTCCATGTCTATTCCCTTCCTCAAGGTCTTTGCAGATGCTATTGTAGTACTGTTCTTTGTCTTTTCTAACAGCTTTCTGAAATTCCCTATTAAGTTCCTTCCTGAAGTGTTTATCTTTCTTGACTTTGGCTTCTCTCCTCTTCTTGGCAATTTCCACCGTCAGTTCTGACATCCATTTTGCTTTCTTCTGTTTCTTGGTCTTTGGCAGTCTCTTTTCACATTTGTCCTTAACAACTTCTTTGATTTCATTCCACAGTTCCTCTGATCCAACATCAAGTCCCCAAAGGACCTCCCCCAGGGGAGTGGCAGAGATGCTTTGTTTGGACACGGAGATGTTAAAAATCATGGGGGCCAAAACAGAATTCTATGGGACCCTGTTTGTCAAAGACTATGGCTTTTGAGCAGCCTTGAGGAAACCGCTGCCAGTCTGTGTAGACAATACTAAGCTAGATGGACCAATGGTCTGACTCAGTATAAGTCAGCTTCCAATGTTTCTAAGAGTGGTGGGAATGTATTTGGAAACTAATTCCAATGTGCAGCACATACTAGGTCTGATGTTTAGAACTTTGCAGCTGATTTTAAACAATGCAGACTTCAGATGAACCACTAAATCATGTTATATTAGCTGTTCTGATCCGGAGCCTGTGGATTGTTATGTGCAAGTTAGCTCAGTACATTAATATTTTCATATATGTTTTTGAATTCGAACCCCAGTCCTTTACTATGATTCTTGTTGACTAAATAATGGGGTTGCAAGGGAGGTGGAGAGAGAGAGAGACAAAAAAAGACAAAAAGAGGCCATAGATTAAGATATAAGATAATGAAAAATGCAACTCACCACAGTTGGGAATCCTAGGACCAGGTGGCCTGTATTTCTGCTCAGCCTGCTGCTGTCTAGGAGCTACATTCTTAAGACCCTTGCCTACTGCCTTATCTGAAATGCACCTGCGGGTTAGGCTGACCAGCTCTTCATCCCACTGCAAGTAGCAGGGGGCCTCACAGCTCCTCATTAAGCGAGCCTCCATAGCCAGCTTGTCCACAACCTAGGTGAGAAGATGTACATTTTAAAGTTCTCAGCACAGAGAACATGTAGTGAATGGAATGGATTTTTTGTATATATTAAATCAGCATTGGCAATATATTTTGCATATGTCCTCAAACAAAACATGGCTCAATGCTTTCTTAATCATTAGTGCAAAACAAAGCAGCTCAGCTTTAGCAACACTGACTGCTGTTCTGCCTTTTTGCTGACATGTTCACCACTTATTACAAAACCTAAAAAGGGAACACACACACACACAAACAAGAAATGAATAAGAACATATTGGCATCAAAAGGAACACACTACATAGCACATAACAGGCAGAAACAAATCCTGAGTTCCTTCTGAATAAAGTGCTGCCCGAGCTTTGCCCTGGTGTCTCTGCTCCAGAGCGAATGGGTGGACAGGGAAAGGTTCAGTCATGTGCACCAGAAATGTGCAAATCATATGGAGCAGCAGGCAGCCCTCGAGGGACCTCCAGGTACACACATACACACGGAATGAAGAGGAACACATCACTTAGACCTGAGAGCAATTGCAGCTGCTTACATTATCCAGCTGGGATTTGCCACCTATCACACACACACACACACACACACACACACACACACACACACACACTCACACACACACACACACACACACCCAGGGACCACATTGCAAACCCTCAGCCTCTCATTGCCCTGCTCTGACTGACAGCTGCTCTCAGGCAGAGCTCTTTTCCTAGCTACCCAGGATCCCTGGTCCTCCTCTTACCAACCCTGTCTGCTGTTCCTTTGCACAGGAAGCCCATAGAGACTCCAAGGGAGTCTCCAAAGGAAACAAAAATCTCAGGTTTCTGTGGCTTGTTGTGACATCATGCCCTGATCAGTCAGTGATGACGGCTGCTCTAGTCTAAATCCACACTCAGGTTCTTCACATGACCAACCCTACAGGGACAAGGCAAACTTATGTAGGGCTGGTCATGTGCAGTGCCAGAATCACTCCTGATCCCGGTGCTCCATCCCCAGGCAGCCCTGCTTTTACCCAGGCTAAAAGTGAGGTAGCAGGATGTGTACTTGCCTTCTACCTCACACCCGGGTGTTGTGGCCGCTCAGGCTGACGGCAGCCATCCTTTCCACAGAGCCGGGGGGGGGGGGCGCATGGAGTGGAACAGCATTGGGAACTTCCTCAATGTACTGCGCTGTTCGCATAGTGCATTGTGGGATTCCTGGCAGCAGTGAAGTAGTCGTAAATTCCTAGGTGTAGCCACATCCACCCAAACAGCGGCCAGAGGAATCCGTTTAGAAGGAAGCAGTGCATTTCAGTGGGCATTCCCTGCCATTTGATTGAGGACACTAACCCACCAGAGCACTTGCATGCTGACGGTACTTGCTTTAATTAGGTAGCGCTAGGAAAGACTCCTGCCTGAAACCATGAAGAGCTGCTGCCAGTCAGTGGGGCCCAGGGTCTGACTCTAGGAAGGCAGCAACCTCTGTTCTTAAGATAGGTAGCATGCTAATCAACGGCTGGAAGAGCAAGAGCATCACACTAGCCCTATGTCGAAAGCCAAGGGCTTTGCATCCCTGCTGAGACCCCAGATGGGGGAAAGTACCCTCCCTGCAGCACTACACCACTGCCTGGCGGCCTGGTTTCCTTCTCTACCCACCACCCCTCCACTCCAGCTCACCTCACCACTCGCCCCTGTGCTACCACAATACAACGTAAATAGATTTTTTTTAAAATATATGATTTGCTTGTTGTAGTTTCTCAGAATGGGAGAAAGATGTAGGCTAGATGGGATAGTGCCAATCCTTGATTAACATATGAAGCAGATTTCCCTTTCTAATACCAGCTCATTTTAAGATTCACACCAAGAATCCTCCCCTGCCCCCCACTGCTCTATCCACCAGGGCCCAATTATTTCCCTCCAATTAGGATGGGCTCCACCAAGGCTTCCACTCACAACCACCGGATGGGGACTCAGATCTTGCAGCTGGTGACGTGACAGGTTCTCACTCCTCAGAATCAGGAAGATGGGGACTCTGGGGGTTCGCCTGCCCCTCTTTGTGTCTCTTCGCACAGAAGTGTCCTTGCTGGGCTTCTCTACAGGCTCCTGGCACAGCTTCTTCGGGTAGGGCTCCACTGCTTCCCCAGCCACCTTGAACACTTGACAACCCAAGTGAATTTCAGCTCCGCCTTCCTTATACTACTGCTTCCCTGGCACCACATGTTCTCTTTCCCCCTGGCTCCACAGTAGCCGAATGGTCATTACAGCCCTGAATTCAGCTGGTGACTGGACTCTGTGGTCCTGCACGGTCTGCTAACTGACCCAATGACAGGTTCAGCATCTTCGCCCATTTTCATTGGATCAGTCTGGGTCCCTAACAGTTACATAGTGTGATGAGGTAGGCAAACCACCTCATAATCAGGTACCTACACATACACACATAGTACACACATACCTTTGATTCTGATGTTGATCTTATTATAACTGGCACAAATTCTCATTTGGCCTACTTTCTTTCAGACCAGAACTACAAGAGCTGCCCAGGGACTTCCTGGAAGTTGAATTTTACCTCTAGCCTCCATTGCTGCATCTTTTGCTCAAATTCATGCTGAAAATGAATAGGGACACTTGGGGTTCCTTGCTTGATCAGGCTGTCATCTCCCATATTGATTTTGTGTTGGGCTAACCAAGTGCAGCCTATGTCATTCTCACCACAACTGAGGACATCTGAAGACAGTAGCAGAACCTCTTGAGCTGCCTGTATGTGCTCCAGCTTCAAGCTGCCTTGATTTAAGACAAATATCTTCCAACTTTGACGCATTCCAGGGGCTACTGGCCTCAGGCCTCCCTTCAGACGATCTCAGCAGGTTGGCATAGATTGAATTCTTCAAGCCAGAATTCTCTTGCAAGGTAAACAGTACGGATGCAAATGCTTCATACCAATGACTGCCCCTTCTCACAGCACCTGCAGTTCTGTCTGAGGGTGTTAAGACCTCGAGCTACCAGAACAGCATGTCTTTCTCTAGTAATATCCTGTGTGCCACAATTGAACATCATCCTAAATTATTATTTTTTAGGTTTTGTAAATTGTGGATGATGCAAGTCATTTAATGGTACTAGAGAAAGACAGGCTGTTCTGGTAGCTCCAGGTCTTAACACTCACATCAATTTCGGAGGAAGAATACAACTGAAGGAAGCCCGGGAGTGTGCACAGCTGGGGGAGTCAGTCATGTGACTTGCCTCTGGGGGGCCCCCCAAGGCAGTGAGCCCCCAGACAACTGTCTCCCCTTGCCCTATTATCGTTAGGCCCCTGCACTGGTCTAAAAGGTAAACGTCAAGTGTTCTGTCATGTCATTTTTGACTCCTGGCACCCCCAGAGCCCTGTGGTTTTCTTTTGGTAGAATACAGGAGGGGTTTACCATTGCCATCTCCCACTCAGTGTGAAATGATGCCTTGCAGCATCTTCCTATATCGCTGATATATATGAATATGAATGAGAGGGGGGGCATTTAAAAATCTTGTCTCTGGGCCCACTCCAACCTCGCTACCCCCCTGGAAACACTGCAGTGAAGGCTTACCTGTAGCTTTGAAGCCTGGGAAACTGGTTCTCATTTAGTTCGTTATCTAGACCCGTTACCGTTGCCCCAGGTCCCACTCTGCCCCATGGCAGCCAATCTGTGACGGTCCCTGGGGGTTGCCAGCAGTCAGTGGGATCTACCAAATGAGGCCAGAGAACCTAACTTAATGGGCAAGAGCGAGAAGCTGGTTCAAGGTAAATCAAACATCAGTGGCCCTAAAGACACATTTCAAACAGAGCAAACAGTGACCATTGCACTAGGTAAGACCCTCCCCCACAGATCCCAATCTCCAGAGGTACCCCTCCCCACAGAGCCCCCTCACTGCTCCAGTCATCATTGCCTGGCCCTCAGCACTGCTCTCTGCCTTCAGGATCTGTCGCAGCAGGACCGTCTCCTCAGGAAAGTCTCCATCCTTCCAGCCTTGGTCTCTCCTCCTCCTCCTACTCCTACTCCTCCTCCCCCCCCCGGGGGCTCTTCCTTCTCCCCTGTGGAAGCAACCACAATCAAGAGAGAAATTGACCTATCAGAGGCAACATTTGAGCCATTGCTGCTTGGTTTATTACTCAAAGAAACTCTTTGAAGAAAAAGAAATTCTGGAGTAACTCCCATCAGAACGTGGGGATTTCTTGCTAGAAAACAGTCCTGATCCAGTGCCCAGTTCCCCCAACAGTGTTACTGTTGAAATTAGCAGCAGCAGCTGCTGCAGGGTGCTATAGGGAGCCGCAACAGAAGCACAGTCTCTGCCCTGAAGAGGTCCACAGGAGAAACATTTGGAAAGAAAGAAGGAGGGGAAAATAAGGGGGAAGAGGACAGAGGCACTCTTCCCCCTGGACTTCTGGTTAGAAGCCCAGGGACTCCACACCCCCGGGGCGAGGGGGGGCCCCAAATCCTCCTTAGTCTGTCCCAGAGGATTTGATTGCCTTGCAGACAGCCCACACTGTGCCAGGTGGCCAAGCATGACCAAGCATGACTTTAGAGACAGAGAGGAAGTAGGGAAAGAAATATGTAAAATGGGAATATATTAAATTGCATGTTGAAATGATTCTGCTAATGCATAAAGATTGATTGATTGATTGAGTGAGTGAGTGCCGTCAAGTCGGTATCGACTCTGTCTTCAACATGGTATCGACTCTGTCTTCAACATGGCCTTTAAGGTCTCTCAGTGGTGCATTCATTGTTGTCATAATCGAGTCCATCCACCTTGCTGCTGGTCATCCTCTTCTTCTCTTTCCTTCAACTTTTCCCAGCATTATGGACTTCTCAAGGGAGCTGGATCTTCGCATAATGTGTCCGAAGTATGATAGTTTTGCAGTCAGTCAGTCAGTCCTTTATTACGGTCATGGACCAGTGCATTGCTAAAACATACATACTTACATGCTTACATATAAGAAAAGAGACTCAGCATAATAAAACGGACAGATTATAACACAACAGTACCAAGTTAAAATTAGAACAGTTATGGTGAACTCCAAATAGGTCTGACTGAAGACCTTATTAAGCAGAGCACCCTCCATTGCAATCATGAAACAGGAATCACAGGGGAAGAAAAGAAAAGAACAGAATATTATTAAAAACCTGAGCAGATGGTGCAAATGATATGACAATACCTTGCCATTTTGATGATTAGGTTGTCATCAGAACTGGACAATAAGTACTTCAAATAGAAGTCATCCAAGTGCCTGGGAAAATGTTGCAACAAAGGGGACACTAAGCTTAAGCGGGTGTCCCTATAAAAGTTACAATAAAGTATGGCATGCGCAATTGTCTCCACTTGACCAGACCCGCAAGGGCAAAGTCGAGCAGAAAAAGGGGTACCTTTAAATCTTCCCTCCATGACAGCAGATGGAAGCGCATTAAAACGGGCGAACGTCAGAGCACGTCTAAATTTGGGGATGGTAACTAGACTTAGATAGCTAGCTGGTTTAGTGTTGAAGATTTGATCCCCTAGAAAGATAGTCTTAGGCAGAGAAGCGACTTCTTCCTGCAGTTCCATGTCCATGATACGTTGTTTAATCTCAATCCTGGCACGATCGTATCCCAATTTTATAATCTCATCCTGAGAGAAACCATAGTGAGCCAATTTGTCAGCAATTTGGGTCTGCCACTTAAATCGGAAACAACCAGTCTTAATAAGGGGGGCCAGTCCTACACAAGAGAAGACAAATTTTAACCAAAATAATATGATAGTCCTCCAATAGCAAGTTTCCAATCTAATCATACCCACCTCTCGTCTAAGCGCAGCATTGGGCACGCATCGGGGGACTAACAATATAGATCTCAGAAATTTAGACTGCAGGGTTTCTAAAGCCATAAAGTTGCTGACAGGTCCTATTTGGGCTCCGTACAGCACTTGGGAGTGGACTTTAGATACAAACAGTTTAACTGCAGCGGGGATGTAAGAAGCCCCCCTCAAGAAATGAAAAGAGGTAATAAACCTACATAAACCTACCTGTTTTGCATAAACCTACCTGTTTTATATTATTACATTCTTGTGAGTTCCGTTGCTGCTTCTTTATTTTATACATTTTTATCCCGCTCTTCCTCTGAGGACCTCAGAGCAGTCTACATGGTTATATTTTTATCCTCACAACAACCCTGTGAGGTAGATTAGGCGGAGAGATACATGATTGGCCCACAGAGTCACCCAGTGAGTTTCATGGGTGAATGGGAATTCGAACTCAGGTCTTCCCAGTCCTAATCCAACACTCTAACCACTACGCTATGCTGTTTGTACCCTCATGAACCCACATGTTAAAAATACTGCATGTGTCACAGTGTGTGTGTGTGCGTGCAGGGGGGTGATGCTTAACTTGCAGTGGGTGGGGGTGGGGTGGGTCTCCAAAGGCCTTTAGGTCCAGGCTACAAAGTTACCTAGATGCACCTCTGGGGAAGCATAGGTGTTCACTTACATATGCTCATGCTCAGTTTTAATAGAGAATAAAGATCAGCGTGCCAAAGGTTTCACAGAAAAGCTAGGTGCTCCTCGGAATATCCCAGGAAATGTGTGGCTGAAGCCATTTGAGCACACATTGCCTGCATTCCAAGCAGGTTCAGCTCTTCCGATGAAGCAAGAGATGCGTTGCATCGGGCACAGCTTGCTGGAAGGCACAGAGCGCCACCCACTGGGCTGGGAAGGTGCCACTGCCGATGGAACTTGAAGAAAAGCAGCAACAGTCTCAGAGTGTGCTGTGCCCTCAGCCTGAGCCCCAACCCCCTCCTGTGTGTCCCGGGGTGGTGGGCTCCTGCCTGTCTCTTTCAGGGCATGGAATCTGCATACAAGTGGATTGCAATTTGCAAAGACAGACAGACTAGCTGAGCTGGGGGGTGGACTCGGCTTCCCTTTGTTCTGCTCAGTCTGAGTCAACAAGTCATCAAGTCAAAACAAAGGGACTCTCTTTGTTTTGCAAAGAGACGCTCAAACAAACTAGACCAGAGCCAGTAGAAAGAGGCTCTCCTCCTCCCCTTGCTTGCTCTCTGGGCTAGACTCTCTGTACATGCACATAGTCACTCCTCACCTCATGTGTGAGCAGAGGCGTAACTAGGGAAAATGGCGCCCAGGGCAAGCACTGAAATTGCCCCCTCCCCCTACATCTGACACACACCTTTCCGAAAACTTTTATTTTACCATAATATTACCTCAAAAATTACAAAATTTACCAAAATTACCAAAAATTACCAAAATTACCTGTGGGATGCACTCCCAGCAAAAATTCATAGTTTGGACTCGTTGTTGGCCTTCAAGAGAGCGCTAAAAACCCATTTGTTCAGTCTGACCTTCCTAGATTTTTAAATTCTTCTTAAATGTCTTAAACTTGTAAATCTGTTTTGATATTGTTTAAACTGATGGGTTTAAGTGGTTGTTTGTTTGTTTTGTTTGTTGGCCCAGAAAAAAATAATACAAAAAGGGAAATCAGTAAACTTGGTAGAGTCATTTCCCCCCTTGCAGCCATGTTTGTTAACAATTCAGAACTCTATTAAAACATTTACTAATTGTACTAATTAAGTTCCTTTCTAACCAGTTTGTCCCAGGAACTAATTGGTACATTTATGTTATTTGCAATTACAGCAAATAAATAAAACATACAATTGTGATTAGCAAAGTTACATTTATAACAAATAAGGGATGGAATATAAATTATGAATAAGCCTGATTCACAAATCTGACAACACCCTTTAGATTTTTATGTGGCAGAGGTCCAAATGCCAATCCTGGTGAATCAACGTGTTTGTAGATGGTGTTCCAAGACAAGGCCTGAAAGAGATGTAGCTCCACTGAAAGCTCTAATTTGGATGAAGCCCATAATTGGGAAAAGTGCAATGGTATTATCTTATTTCAAGACATCTTTGCTATTTTAAATTAAATTAAAAATTAAAAATTAAAACATGGCTTCTCTGATTAGTTTTTGGAGGCTGATTTTGATTTACTTAGAAGTAAAGAGTTCAACTCAGTGGACTTCCTCCCAAGTAAAAGTGCATAAGACTGCAGCTATAGAAGTGTGGCTTGCTCAGAGGCAGAATATTTTTCGCCAGTTTTGTTTTTACCCTAACCCTATGCTATTTATTATTATTATTATTATTACGTTTTCTATCCTGCTCTTCGTCCAAGGAGCCCAGAGCGGTGTACTACACACTTGACTGTACTACATACCCTGTGAAGCTGGTTAGGCTGAGAGAGAAGTGACTGGCCCAGAGTCACCCAGCAAGTCTCATGGCTGAATGGGGATTTGAACTCGGCTCTCCCCGGTCCTAGTCCAGCACTCTAACCACGACACCACGCTGGCTTATGCAAATCACCGTGCTGCATCTTGTGCAAATGGGGGGGGGGTGGATCCACCCAGTGACATGGCTGCAGGAAGCGACTGCCAAGGAGAGGGGGTGCCTCCCTGCCCATGCTTGGCTGCAGGGAGGAGACGTGGTGGACAGGGAGCCTCTTAGTCAAGGGAAGAGAGTGGCAAGAGAGTTGGCCATTGCAAATTCACTAAGGGAAGGGGGGCGAGGGAAAGCCGTCAGTCACCCCCCCCCCACTTCTGACAGTGGCTTCAAAACGTTAGCGGAAAAGCTGCGTGATTTTGCACCACTCCCTCCTGCAGTCTGGAAAGCACCCTGGAGTGGTCCCAAGAAGATTTGGCAATGTGCACACACGCACACATACCCTGCCACCTTCATCTCCTTCCCCTACACCCATGTATTGGTCATAAAACAATAAGGACTTGTGTAATATTGTGTAGCAGGTTAAGTAGAGAGACAAGTACAAGAATGAAGACTTGACTTTAAAAGTGAAATAAAGATAAGCACATACATGCAACCCTTAAAAGGTTTATAGTGCTGAATTTGGACTGGGGAGACCTAGTTCAATCCCCTTTCAGACATGAAGCTCCCTGGGTAATTCTGGGCCACTCACTTAGCCCCATTTGCTTCACAGGGTTGTTGTGAGGATAAACATAAATGTGCACACCACTCTGGACTCCTCAGAGGAAGCATGGAGTGTACATTTAGACATGAATAGAGAAATACTTCACTAAAACTATTCTGTGACTGCATTCTGCAGCAATGAGTAACTGCAGGTTTGTAAAGCAAAACAGTACAAAATAGAACTGGCAAATAACTGGTATGCACTTTTTTGTTTTTAAAAGAGGCTGTACTTGGGAGATCTAAAAATAATCCAAAAATTAAGCACAAGGCAAAGAAGACTCAATAGTAGTTCACTGTGTCATTTTTAAAAAAGAAGCTGAAAACCAGAATGGGGAAGCAAAGAGCACCCAGTATCATGGCTGGGTGGGAATTTGAACCTGGGTCTCCCCAGTCTCTGCCCAAGAAAACAAAAAGTGGGCACTGTGCATACACAGATGGGGGGGGGAGGCTCTCCATGGGAGAAGGAGCCACCCCCTTCCTTCCTCTCACTACTTCTTGAGCCACCCCCACTCCCTGCCCCTCTCATTTGGAATATAAATTATTTGTTGATGGTGATATGGCAGATACTGCCTAGGAAACAGGAGAGAGAGAGAGAGAGAGAATCAGCACCCCACCCCACCCCCCTAACGAACAGTAGACAAATCTCCAAAGTCATCCTCTTCACCATTCAAAGTTCAACTTGCAAAAGATGCAAAAGGCAAACTGGCTGGATATCTCTGCCTCTCTCGGGGATAGGCAAGGACATTAGACTTAATAAAAGAATTAGTAAGCCATTTAGGAGGTGCAAATTGTAAAACACACACACCCCAAACAACCAAACACCCTAAACACAAACATACTGTCCGTCAGAGGAGAGTAACCATTTTTTCCTCACGTGCAGGTTAGGTGCTAATTGGGAAAGCGTATCTCCGGCTCAGTCAGCAATCCCACTCCTTGCTGATTTGAACGTTGCCAGCAAAGAGTTTTGGGTGGAGCACAATCAGGAAGCAAATCGCTGCATGGCTGCTCGCTACTCTTTTTGCCGTGCTAGAGTGTACAGGGGGGCGGGGCGAGCTGGGAGAGGTTACAGACGTTTCTTTGCTTTTCTCTCTCCCCAGCTTGTTGGAAGCCCTGCCCTTCTCCTCCATGTCAGCTCTGCATGTGCTTCACAAGCTGTGGCCCAATTGCGGTCACCCCATCGCCTTTCTCTCCATAATCTTTCCCCTTCTAATTCCCCGCACACTCTCCTTGTCTCAGAGAACGACCGACCTGTCTTTCCATCACCTGGCATCGGCAGCCTTCCACAAGTTTCTCCTTGGGGGCAACCCTTCTCCGTGCACCTGCACTAACCTTCCCCACGTCTTCCTTTGCCATTGAGACTATTACCCATTCCTCTTCTCCCACCGCAGCACTTCCTTTGGTCCGTATCCCTTCGCCTGGAGCCGTACCCGCTCTCTTTGCCCCGCCCCCTGCATACACCCCTAGCTCATGGAAAGCCTCCGCTTCACTCCCTGCCTTCCTGCCGAGGGAGACTGGGGCGGGGTCGAACCTTGCCGGCTAGCTGGGACAGATCTATCTATATCGGAGTACACAGGTTCCGCTGGGCTGCCTGGCTTGCCTACCCCACCCCACTGGCTAGGCATTCCTAGGGCCGGGGAGACTGAGAGGGAGAAAGAGGCAGCACCGAAGGAGATGTCAGCACGGCAGGAAGCGTTGAAGCAGCACATGGGTTGGGGTTTTGACAGAAGCAGGAGGCATCAGCCAGGAACCAATGGTGGGAGAGCACCGTGACTGGCAAGTCGCGCCTGCGCCGAGGGGGGGAGGGGCGCCGCAGCCGACACAAAAATTTTTACAAAAAAAAAATTTTTTTTGCAAAAAAAAAAAATTGGGGGAAAGGAAGGGGATTGGCGGGGGCACTTTTTGGTGCCCCCTACCAAGTGGCGCCAGGGGCACGTGCCCCCCCTGCCCCCCCCATCGTTACGCCCCTGTGTGTGAGGCTCTTCAGATCAGAGTGAGGAGAAAGGAGACATGGGGAGCAAGACCACAGGCACAGTCTCATTTCAAAGAGGAAGCATCCTTTAGCATTCCTATTTCAAAAACAGTAAGCAAAAATGGAGGGGTGCAAATGGGGGATGTTTTGTGAAATGGGGAGATACCGGGCATGGAATCACTCTGTGTCTGTGATTCTGGAGATGGCAGAGTACTGAATGCAAAACATGCAGTGCCTGTAGAATCCAGGGCAAAAATGCAGTATGTTTTAGTTGCTTAATGCAGTATAATGTTCAATTTAATTTTCAGCATGATTATTTTGAGTAAATTGAGTAGAATTTACAGGCATAGGTAGGGACTATTTTTTAAAGGGTGAAAATAAGGAGCAAGCACTACTTGAGTGTTTTGCCCGCTTAATCATGAATGTATGCACAAAATTGAGATTAATTGGAACAAAGGAAAAAGCCTGTGTGTGATCTTGTGTAAGTTTCCATGATGAGATAGAGGGGAGTAAGAAGGATTTTGTGAAGGTGGTTGTTCATGCTGGCCAGTGAATTGCTGTGAAATGAATACCTTACTTATATGTTACACCTTAGTTTAAAGAATATACATACAGATCTCTCTCTCGATATCTCTCTCTCTCTCTCTCTCTCTCACACACACACACACACACACACTCCTCATTCAGTGCTGGACATGTAAAGGTAAAGTGTGCTATTGAGTTGGTGTCTACTCCTGGTGACCACAGAGCCATGTGGTTGTCTTAGGTAGAATACAGGAGGGGTTTACCATTGCCATCTCCTGCGCAGCATGAGATGATGCCTTTCAGCATCTTCCATGTAGCATATGTATCAATGTGGTGTAGTGGTTAGAGTGCTGGACTAGGACTGGGGAGACCCGGGTTCAAATCCCCATTCAGCCATGAAACTAGCTGGGTGACTCTGGGCAGGTCACTTCTCTCTCATCCTAACCTACTTCACAGGGTTGTTGTGAAAGAGAAACTTAACACCGCTCTTGACTCCTTGGAGGAAGAGCGGGATATAAATGTAATAATAATCTGTAAGGGACAGAGGAGCCATGAGATTTCATAACCCCATGAGAAATGAACCTGTTCTTCTATATGCCATAAATAATATAGCTTGAGGGGCAGATACTTTTCTCTTCTCAGCTATCCTGGAGACCTTACTTCTTGTAAAGTCAGAGCCAGAGGTGAGGGACGGGAAGTGAGATATAATGTTTTTGTGTGCCACACTGTGCATGGCCCATTATTTGCATGTAGGAACACAGGAAGATAGGAAGCTGCCATATACTGAGTCAGACCATTGGTCTATCTAGCTCAGTATCGTCTTCACAGACTGGCAGCAGCTTCTCCAAGGTTGCAGGCAGGAATCTCTCTCAGCCCTATCTTTGGAGAAGCCAGGGAGGGAACTTGAAACCTTCTGCTTTTCCCAGAGCAGCTTCATCCCCTGAGGGGAATCTCTTCCAGTGCTCACACATCAAGTGTCCCATTCATATGCAACCAGGGCGGAGCCTGCTTAGCTAAGGGGACAAGTCATGCTTGCCAGCACAAGACCAGCTCTCCTTCTGTTGTATCAGTTTGAATCTGTAACTGACATTTCCATCAGTTCCCCCTAATTGTCCTTTCAAGTGGCAATCACAAAAGCTGATGACAAAGGTGTGCTATCCCTTTAAATGCCACAGGCCTTGGACGGTTCTAAGCCAGGCCTGCCTTCTGACAACTGGGATGGATTCTTCAGCCTTGAATTTTTCAAACAGGCTTGGCTGCTGTTCCCTGATGGCTTGCTTGAATTATTGCAGTCCTCAATTCCGTCTCTCTTTATTTTATTTTATTTTATTTTATTTATTTGTCAGACTTATATACCGCCCTTCCAAAATGGCTCAGGGCGGTTCACAACATGATAAACAATGAAAACAAATGAACAATGAAAATCAAACTCTTAAAACTGGGTAGCCATTCCCCAGGTCATCAGTATCTAGCCAGCAATGACTCTCTTCCCTGGTAAACTGACTTCCTGACAGGGAACAGGCACCTTAGCTCTTTGCCTGCCCTTCCTCCTTCAGCTCTGACTCCATCTTCAGCCTTCTTCCTAAGACTTCCGTCCCATGCAGTATCTTCCACCCAGTCTGCCTGAAACCCCCATCACAGGCCCTTAAATGTGTCTGCGTGTGTGTGTGAGAAAGAGAGTGGTGTGTACACACTGCCTTAATAGTGCTGCCCAGAACAAAACTCTTTCTGCTCACTGATGGTAAGAATTAGAGGGAACGCTGGTGGGAGGGCCGAAACTGGTGCGGAGAGAGAAAATAAAACTGTTCTATTGTAGGACTGAAGGGCAGATTATCAAGTGACTTATAGAGTGAATTAAGATGCCATCCACTTCAGTTTCTAACTATCCTGCAGGAACTGGGCTACATAGGAACACATCTATCCAAACTATTTCATTAGCATAGAATTGTGCTTTCTTAATAGTTACAAGTGAGACTTCATTGGAAGTTTTAATAGTAACCTATAAGTAACAGAGCCAGCGTGGTGTAGTGGTTAGAGTGCTGGACTAGGACTGGGGAGAGCCAAGTTCAAATCCCCATTCAGCCATGATACTAGCTGGGTGACTCTGGGCCAGTCACTTCTCTCTCAGTCCAACCTACTTCACAGGGTTGTTGTGAAAGAGAAACTCAAGTGTGTAGTACACCGCTGTGGGCTCCTTGGAGGAAGAGCGGGATATAATATGTTAATAACAACAACAACAACAGAAAACAGAGTTTAGATATCAACAGTTAACAGGAAAAAAATTAATTATTAAATGAAACCAAAAAAAGGGCTGTAAAACCCACCCATTCTGCAGAAAACCTGGCGCCCTCCCCACATATGTTCCCCCGCCCTCTCAGTGCCCCAGTCCGGCCCTGGTCCCTCCGCTCCAACCCGGTCATCACGCCCTGCTGCTGGCGCCGCTGTTACTGTGCATCACGTGGACCTGCCTGGCGCCTGCGTGCAGCATCCCAACCATCTCCCGCTGGCGCCTCCTTCCTCTTCCCGCGCTCCAGACGCTGTGCTTGCTGTGACTCCCCTCTGAGCTTGTTGCGGGCATTTGGGGGGAGGTTTAAACAACAAGCAGCAGCAACCAACCAAGCCAATTCTCTTGTTTTCCTGCGTGCGGGTCCGGCCGTTCCCCTTTCCCTGCTCTTGAGGGAGGACGGAGCTGCCTGAGCAGATGATACCAGACAGGGTGAAGAGCTGTGGAGGAGCTGCGCCCTGGAAGGAGTGGGAAACAGGTTCCCCTTTCCCTGCTCTTGAGGGAGGAGCTGCCTGCCTCAGCCTATTAAATCAGCGTTAACAATGAGCAGCCTGACATTGACTCAACTAAGTTTCCTTCAGCTGAGGTTGAATCCTTAGTATCATGATCCCAACCTGATCCATCTGTTTGTTTTCCTGGCTGTCCATGGTATCCTCCAAAGTCTTCTCCAGCACCAAAGTTCAAAAGTGTCGATGCTTTTTCTATCTGGCTTCTTCAAAGTCCATATATATTATATGCCTAATTATATTAGATACAGTGTTATGCACATAATTACATGAAATCTTTGTGTATTAAATTTTGAATACAGACTAATTGTATTTCGAATTTTTATTTTTCACGATAACTAAGGGCGCTCAACAGAATGTTGCATCTGTGCGCCAGATCCCCTAGAGCCGGCCCTGCTTAGAGGTCTGTGTGTCAACATCCTCTGTCTCTCTCTCTCTCTCCTTTGCTTTGTCAGAGTATTACAGCAGGAATTCTCTTCCTGCCCTAATCAACAGAAAGCGGCTCTTCTGCAAAGCAACATCAAACCTATTATTGGTTTATTGGTTTATTTAATTTTTATACTGCCTGATATAGACATCTCTAGACAGTTTTGCTGGGAATTGTTTGCTGGAATTTAGTTGCTGGGCATTGTTTAAGTACACCTAATGCTTCTTAGCCCTTCTCTTTTTATCTTGGACATTTTCAGTGCAAACCTAGGGGGCCTCCTGCGCCGCTGCCTGCACACGCCACTGCCCTGGCCCCCGCACCACTCCTTGCCCTTTTTGCCACCTTTTTGCAGCCACCATGTGCATGGCCGGTGAGGGTGGGGGTGATCCAAGCAGGCATCCCTCCATGGTGGTGGTGGCGATGGGCAGAGCAGCCGCTGGGCCTGTCATCCAGGGGCTTGTGATGATCTACTCCCACTGCGCAGGTGCGCTGGAGTGCCTCGCAGTTCTCAAGGGCTGCTCCGCCCACCGCCACGGAGGGGAGGCCTGCTAGATCAACCTCCCACCCCCGGCCACGCACATGGCAGCAAAAATTATGAAAAACACTGGAGGTTCAGCGCAGCCGGGCAGCGGCAGGGTTGTTGTGAATGGTCATAACCCATCATAACCAGAGGTACCAACTCAGAAGCATGATGAAATATAGGCCTGTGTCTGATTTATTTTAAGAGTTCAGTTCAATGTCTGAACTGGAGGTGAATCTCATGACTGCCTGGTCAATGATTTGTAGAGTCAGGGGAATGGAGCATTGTTTATCAGGGTTTGCGGAAACTCACTGTGACAATGGGTCAGGCTTAATTACCAGTCTCACACTGCTGAAATTAACCTGTGTCCAGTAACAGGATGCTTCTGCCTTAAGTCAAAGGTGTTGATTAACTTGCCTCACTCATGCTTACCCTTTTGATGTTACTTTGAATATTCTTTGGTTGCAAATACACACTAGATAGAGGTATACAAGAAATAATGTCTCACACAAATAGAATTAACTCCCTCTCACTAATTGCTAACTTTTAACACCTTCTGGGACCAGGCTAGCACATCTGGGATGCAGATTTGCTTTTGGACTTTCTCCCCTCCTCAAGATAACAGCTAACAGGAGATGAGAGTGAGATCTCTCTGGACTGATCAAATATCCTGAGCTAATTTTGATATTTAAAAGACAATATTCCAAGGATAGCAGGAATAAATGCCTTTTGTGATCCAGAAGACTAAAAAGGGACATCAAAGGATGGAACCACTATAAGAAGGAGTCTCTGGACATGGCAGTTTAGCAGTTCTGTGCCTACGGGCATTCTGCTCACACGCTAGCTATCTTGTGCCTACAGCAAGATTTGCTCAGGAACTCTGCTCATGGACAGGAACTGCCTGTGACTTCTACTGGGCAGTGAGAAGTCAAGACTTTTCCCCAGCCATGGCACCTTCACTCTCTGCCTCGCTCTGAGCAAACTGTCTGCTTGACCACCAGAAGCCAGACCATCGCTCTGTTGCTGTTCCCAGCTACAGTCTCTCCTCTTCAGCTGAAAGATCCACCATTCTCCAGCCTGGTAAATATGCTGCTCCTACAAGCCTGGAATTCCTTCATCCCTTCCCCTTCTCCTGCTCCCTTCCCCTTGTCCCCTTACTAATTTCTGATCCCCCAAAAACCTTACCAGCCCTCAGCTTTCCTTCCTCCCCCCCCCCTTTTCCGCCTATATCTAAACTGTAAGAGGCTCTAGGAAGATTTAATTGCACACACATATGTCATTGAGGCACACTGGGTGGAAAATATTGGTACTGGCTAGATGTTCTGTTTTAATACTGTTAGCAATTCTGCTTTGCTAGGTTGTTGTTAAGCCTTTTATGTTCAATAAAGCCCATTGAACCTCTTTGAGGACTAGTTTGATCTCCTTCCTTCTTTGCAATTCAGATCATACGTGGTCATCAATATAAAAGAACAAGGTCACGTTGGTGACATTATGGTCCAGACCTGTTTTGTATACTGGCTAATGAGCATGTTTGGTATATAGATCAGGCCTGGTCTGTAACAGGGTGGGCACGGGGTGGTGGCAGAAGGCCCCCCTGACATTTTCCCCAAGGTCGGGGGGTAAGAGCGCCTCTGCATCCAACTGCCAATAGCAAGATATCTCCACAACCTGCTTCTCTGCACTAAGGAACAACCTAGGTGAGAAGAAAAATGCATATTTTCAAATACTAAGCCAAGGCAGCATGTGGCAAATGTAATTATTTATTTAATAAATTAACATTTGCTATAGAACAACAACTTCTTCTTCTTCTTCTTCTTCTTCTTCTTCTTCTTCTTCTTCTTCTTCTTCTTCTTCTTCTTCTTCTTCTTCTTCTTCTTCTTCTTCTCAAAGAAATAAAAGGTGGTTTTGATTGCAATGAGTGCAAAATAAAGTAGCTCAGCTCCGGCAACAATGCCTGTTCTGCTGCCTCTTTTTTTCTGACCGGAATATCCTCCATTCCGTTGTTTGGAGAAGTGCCTTTTCTTATCATTGTTTGTAAAGAAAATTGGCCTGACACTTTTTCTGTTTTACAAGCAATTTGATGGTTCTATGACTGAAGTCCAGAATTTCTTTGATAGTCTGCTATTAGATGGACAGCATTGCCAAGCCATTAAGTCTTTGCCCCCAGATCCCCAAAGGAAGACAGGACACACGTGTATGGATGAAAACTAGGGCCACTTTATTAACTATAAACTATGCAGAGATCTGCAACAGATATAACTATAACCTCCCTAAACTAGAGTGTGGGCAACTCCAATCCCCTTTTTGGGTAGGCACAGCCTCCTAGCGAGGGTTGAGCTCCTCTCACTGTTGGGCAAAGCAGCCAGGCTTGGCAGATGCCATATGAAACCTCAGCATAGCCCCACCAAGCCACACAGTTTACTGTGTCAAGGAGGTAGCCACCAGGGTCACCACCACTGTTCCCTCCAACATGGATCCCCAGATGTTGTGGACTACAACTCCTATAATCCCCAGGCAAAATCCATTGTAGCTTTGGATTCTGGGAGTTGTAGTCAACATCTGGGAATCCCTGTTAGAGGAAACACTGGTCACTACCCCTCCAGCCCCGAAGCTCTGAGTGGATCAGCTAAACAGTGCCCTAAAAGTAGTTCATTCGCTAGGTGACAAGATTTGGCTTTTTAAAAGCCAAATTCTGGCTTACGGCCCATTTGACCAATGAGTATACCCCTTAGGCTCTGGCCACCTCAGACACCCCTGGGCCACAAAACCCTGAAAGATTGTTACATGAAACCATCTCTACCTGAAAGGTACCTATGGCTGAGCACCAATCGAGGTCTTAACCTCCAAAGCCCACACTCACCTGCCAAAGTGACCACTTAACCTGCAACCAGACTCCCACCCCTAAAAGGGGGGTTATTCCCTTTAAAACACAGTCAGTGAGGAGTAGGCGAAAAAATCTCCACACAAAGCCAATCAGGTGAAGACCAAAAATTCCTACTCGGCCCATAAGCGACCAGCTAATCTCTCACTGAACTAGGGAGGGTGGGCGGGAGCCGCAAAGCCTGCAAAGTTGGAGGAAGGAAGCATGTGTGGCGCATAAGTAGCGGCATCACCACACTGACCCCATTGGCCATCCCATGCATGTAGCCACTTCTCACAGAGGACGGCCAAATGGGAGCCATGTCCTCCTGGTCAGGGCTGATTTGGCTTGATCTTGGACTGGACCACCTTTCCTGAAGGCCTGTCTGGTTCACGATCAAACCATCGAACCAGCCTGGTTCGCAGCAGACCAGTTTGCTATTGAACCATTCGTACACACCTGTCAGGGTCCCAACATCTCTAGGCCTCACCTCCCATGTCCAGAGGGTTACGGTGGGAACGATCCCAACCAGGGCAGGAATGCTGCGCCCTCAGACGTGTCCCAACCCCCACCTGCTGAGATCGGCAGGCCCTACTGGCTCCCGTGGTTGGGTGACCTAGTGTCACCCGACACTGATGTGGTCTCATGGGACGTTGTTAGCATATTGCAAGATCACACTCCAAACTCTCGTGTGATCAATAGTGAGATCGCCAGGTCTCATGAGAGTTGCTGTGAGATTTCAGGGTTTTATAAAATGGCCTGGCCTGTGATGAGGGGCAGACAGCTGAGAGCTGTCAAGAGGCAGACAGCTCTGGGAAGTCAAGTCTCCAGCAGGTGACAGAGGAAAAGGAACGCCTGTGGAGGCATTAGCCTAGGACATTGCCAAGACCTCAGGAGTTATGAGGCCAGACCGACTGGCACCCCTAAACAGGGGTAGAATCAATAAGATGGAGACCTTGCACCCCACGAGGCCCAACAACACCCCCAATGAAAAGGAACACACTGCATAGCACTGCTAAGACCTGATGGCAATTGCCTCGGCTTACCTTAACCAGCTGGGATTCTCCACCTAAAAACAAACACACACAAACACACACACAAGGAATGTAAAGGAACACATTGATTAGCACTAGAAAGACAGGATGGCAAAATTGCCTCTGCTTACCTTACGCAGCTGAGATTTGCCAACTAAAACAAACAAACACACAAATGAGGAATGTAGAGGACTACATTGCATAGCCCGGGAAAGTGTTGGAGATGGACTACCAGTGCATCAACTTTTTGCACCAACTAGCCTTATGACCACTAGGGGCATTGGGGGTAGAGATAGTGAGTAAGGGTCTCCCTAACTGTTCTATCGGTCTCTACTCTATAACCCCTGATAGGACTCTTCAGGTATTTCCTGTTGAGAGTCAGAAAGAATCCCTTCCTTTCCTCTAAGAGAGCAGATGGAAACATCTCTCTCTCTCCCCCACCTATTCATTATGTTCTTTTATAAATTAGGGTTAGGTCTTTCCTAACCAAAGTATACTTCACCAATAAATACTTTGTATTTATTCTACAAGAATCTCCATGTGTCTTCTCTAAATAGCTGCAACAACTAAACTCTGCAACTACTCTGTAACTGGAATGGGTAGCTTCTTTAGTGCTCTGCTAATTAATTGGGGGATAAAAATTACAACCCCCCAAGAGAAAGAGCTGCTGGCAAGATCACCTCTGCTCAGAGGTGCACCTAAGTAATTTTGGAGCCTGGACCTAAAGGACTTTGGAGCCCACACCCCACATGGCAAATTAAACATTTTTTAACACATACATTCTTGAGGGCACAAACCACACCACCCAGGACTGACTAAAGATTATTTGGGAGCCCCCAAGGAGTATGGACGCCAGGGGCTGCATCCCCCAAATCCAGGAGTAAAAGCACCTCTGCCACTGCTTACCTTACTCAGCTCAGATTTGCCACCTAAAAGAAATGCACACACGCACAAACACACAAATGAGGAATGAAAAGGGGCTGGAATGAAATGCGGAATGAAATGAGGAATGAAAAGGGGCATCAAAGAAAGGGCAGGTTTCCTACCAGTAACCGTAGTTCTTCAAGTGGTCTTCTGTGCGTTCACACTTGGGTTATGCGCCTGTGCAGAGCCACGTTCTGGAACCTTCCAAAGCTTCACCCCCCAAAAAGGAAAAAAGAGCAGGAAGACCCACTCCCTCGGTAGGTTGAACCCCACACTACCTCAGTCAAGGAGACCGTCGCTCAACTAAAGAGACCAGCTGCTGTGGGGAGGTAGGGCGGGAGTGTGAATGCACAGAAGACCACTCGAAGAACTATGGTTACAACAACAACAATATTTTCACACTGTCTTTCAACAAAGGTTTCCAAATTTGCTTATATAGAGAAATAATAAATAGAACAAACAAACAAACAATCAAGATGATGCCCCAAACACACAGTCTTGGCAGTCAGGTTTGGACTGAGCCTGCGCTTGGTCATTCTCTTCCATTCTCTGCTGCATCTCACTCACCAAAATGGCTTCAACAATATGAGGCTTGCTAAACTGTAATAAGTCCTCCTGGCCCCTGGACTCTGTGACTTTCACTTGCTGTGAAACGGAATTAAGGACGGAGGTCCACCAGAGGATGATTTGAAAATTAGAAGCATTGAGCTGTTAGTGATGGAAGGACTTCTCTGTGGCTTCCTGGAAATGGACCAGACACCCTTACTTCGTGGGTTGCTCTCAAGCCCTTTCTGGGGACCCCACCCCCTCATGGATTATTCTGCTACTTCTCAGGGAGATTGCAGAACTGGGGAAAGGATCAGAGCAGAGCAGAGCAAATGCCTCTCACAGAAATGACCTGGGCTATGTGGAGGAAGGCCCTCTACTCAATGATACCCTACCTTAGCTCTTTCCTTTTTTTGCCATGCAGTGCTCAAGGCTGGAAGGGAAGAAGAAATTCAGGCCCACAAATTTTAAATTAAGGCCCACAAATCTGCCAGTTTGCTAAGCACTAGCTGTCCCACCCTCCCAAAACAGTCACCCCCAGTCCCAACCATTCCCCCGGAGCCTAGGGCACCTCCTCACCAATTGTGACTCCCGACTACGTTTGGAAGCCCCCTTCTGCAGTTGGAGGAGGAGCCGAAGTTGGCTCAACATGGTTCCTCCTCTTGAAGAACCTCCGTCTGGGGGGCTTCCCCTTGGAGTCACGTGTGGGGGAGGTCTGAAAGAGCTGCCTGCAGCACTGGCAGACCCTTCGCAGCCTAGAAGAGAGCAGGGAGAAGGTGAGAAAGAGACCCTTAGGCAGACATTTGGAGGAGAGGGGGCCAATGGAAGGTATGCAGAACAGCTGGGGCAGCAATACAGGTAGCCCACTAGGTTTCCAGGTATTGCGCCGTCTTCTTTCTGGCTGAGGAATTAAGTAAAGAAAGCTGCCCAAATGCATTGGTGCAGAGACCTTTGGAACACTGTGTGCAGTTCTGCTCAACCCAACTCACCAAGCTTATGTTAGAGCTGGGAAAGGCATAGAAAAGGACCACGAAAGAGCTCAGGGGTGTAGCTCCTTCCTGGAAGGGAAAAGGTGGAGGCAACAGGGACCTTTTCATTTAGAAAGAAGAAAAGAATGGAGGGTATGACAGAGGTGCACCCTCTCTTCACATCGTGCACCATGTTTGGGATGGGTTTTTGGAGTATGCTGCCACAAGATGAAGTGAAGGCCAGTGCCCTAGCCAGCAGTCACTTTTCACTTGCAACTAACACTGGTGTGCCGGTTTCCTTGGTGCTGCCAGGGACACCATGCTGCTGGACCAGGAAGTGGAGATGACACTGCTGCTGGGTGTGGACTGCACACTAGAAGTAGGCACTCCCGCAAAAGGCTGAGCAGTCCTAGGCCTCCAAAGGTGTGTCACAGACCCAACATGAAGAGTAGCACACTTCAATAACAAGGATTTAGGATTAGATAAAAAGGAAAAGGTGTGTAATAAGAACAAGTGTCTTTTCATAAGACAGTCTGTAAGAGAGAGTTTTCATTCAGCATACTGATAACACCTTGCACCAAATCTCCGGAGGATCTCTCCCAGTGGTTTCATGTAGGTGTTAAAGTACTTTGGAGACAATATGGAGCCCTGAGGAACACCATATGAAAGTTCAGATTGGAAAGAGCAACAGTCTCCCAGGGACCCCGTGTGGAATCTGCCCGAGAGGTAGGAGCGGAACCACTGCAAAGCAGTGCCTCCCACCCCCAACCCCCTCAGACACTCCATCACCAAAGATGATGATTTCAATATGACAGCCGATATGCGTAAAGATGTGCTTTTTCGATTGGACTGTGTAACTGAACAGGCCAGGCTTGCAGACTCTTGAAAACTCAAGAAGTGTTCTACCATATGGCCTGAAAGACTAGCACATAGGCAAATACATGTGATCAATGAGCTTGGGGGAAAGGGACTTATTAAGGATTTTAAAGTGGAGTCATGCAGAGAAGCTGCCACAAGGTGCCAGTGTTGCTTACTTAATAAAGTGTTGCTTACTTAATTGCTATTAATAAAGGGGTGAGACCCAGCTTTTCTGCATGCCAGACACAGACAGAGTCACAGCGTCCTCTGGAGCTAATACATTCTGATGTCATAGGAACATAGGAAGCTGCCATATACGGAGTCAGACCATTGGTCCATCTAGCTCAGTATTGTCTACACAGACTGGCAGTGACTTCTGCAAGGTTGCAGGCAGGAATCTCTCTCAGCCCTATCTTGGAGAAGCCAGGGAGGGAACCTGGAACCTTCTGCTCTTCCCAGAGCGGCTCCATCCCCAAAGGGGAAGATCTTACAGTGCTATTCTCCCATTCACATGCAACCAGGGCGGACCCCAACCTTCTCCCAACCTAGGAGAAGCCGCTGCCAGTCTGTGCAGACAATACTGAGCTAGACACGTGTCCCTGCATGTAAGGGGTGAGACCCCGTAGAACTGGTAAGGGCCATGCCAGGGGAGTAGCAAGCGAGGCTGTCGGTGGCTCAATGGAAAACTTTTATATCTACAGCATTCAGTCTCTCATTCAAATGCAAACCAGGGTGGACCCTGCTTAGCAAAGGGGAAAAAATTCATGCCTGCTGCCACAAGACCACTTTCCTCCCACTGCTCCGAAAAAAATCACGCAGCCATTGAGAATCCCGGGAGAGAAAAAGTCTTTACTTACAGCGGTGACCGGTGAGGGTGCGGACCAGCCGGTTCCCCCTCAAACGCTGAGGCCCCAATGGGCGGAGGATGAGACGCCAGGATAGTGCCCACCGGGCTCTGGTCGTCTCCCTCAAAGCGAAGGCGCTTGTTGGATCCAGCCTTCCACTTGGCGCCATTGGGTTGCTTTCGCTTTTGATTTCCAGCTGGCCACCTGAATCAACAGGCGCTCCCTTAAAAGTACCTTGGAAGGACTCACTCAGGCTGGCGCCTCTATTTCTTGGCGTCCGCTGCGCCTGGACCTCTTGGGGGTTTTGGCTAAGTGCCGCCCCAAGGTCCCCGTCCCCATTGTCTGAGCCTGAGGCTGCAGGGGGAATCTGAACCAGTCCTGCTGGACTAAGGCGCGGCAACAGCAAGAGCGGAGAAAACACGTGCGCAGCTGAGAGGCCTGAGCCTCGAACGCTGAGCCCTGAAAGGGTTCCTCTGAGAGGAACTCCGCGCTGACCAGGACCCCTCCAAACAAATGCAAATACTTTAGTAAGCAGCCAATCAAGCCGAATGCAAGCTACAAGGATTAACTTGAGCAGGAAATCTTATCTGATGGTTTGTTTGTTTGCTGGCTCCAAAGAGAGGCAGCTCCCTTCCCCACCCTTGCAGGGCCAAGCGGAGAGGAAGGGGGGGAGGGGGAGGGAAACCACCAGGCAGGCCCAGACCCAAAGAGTGGTGACTCCTGTTTCCCTCCATAGCCAGAGGCTGGTCATGAAGGAGAAGAAATGAAACAAACTGAAGCAAAGGCTTAACTGCAGGAGCTCTCTCCTAAAACATCCTATCCATGAGCCCCTGGAGGCGCAGTGGTAAAACTGCCGCCCTGTCACCAGAAGGTTACAAGTTCGATCCTGACCAGGGGCTCAAGGTGGACTCAGCCTTCCATCCTTCCGAGGTCGGTAAAATGAGTACCCAGTATGTTGGGGGACAATATGCTAAATCATTGTAAACCGCTTAGAGAGCTTCCAGCTATAGAGCGGTATATAAATGTAAGTGCTATTCCTATTGCTATTGCCAGGGGCGTAGCAAGGTTGGAATGGGCCCAGAGACAAGATTTTAAAATGCCCCCCCCACTCAAAGTCCAGGGCCTCTGCACACCCCACATTTTATATCCCGCTCTTCCTCCAAGGAGCCCACAGCGGTGTACTACACACTTGTGTTTCTCTTTCACAACAACCCTGTGAAGTAGGTTAGACTGAGAGAGAAGTGACTGGCCCAGAGTCACCCAGCTAGTATCATGGCTGAATGGGGATTTGAACTCGGCTCTCCCCGGTCCTAGTCCAGCACTCTAACCACTACACCACGCTGGCTCTGTTACTTATAGGTTACTATTAATACTTCCAATGAAGTCTCACTTGTAACTATTAAGAAAGCACAATTCTATGCTAATGAAATAGTTTGGATAGATGTGTTCCTATGTAGCCCAGTTCCTGCAGGATAGTTAGAAACTGAAGTGGATGGCATCTTAATTCACTCTATAAGTCACTTGATAATCTTCCCTTCAGTCCTACAATAGCACTGTTTTATTTTCTCTCTCCCCACCAGTTTCTATGAGATGCTGCCCTCCCACCAGAGTTCCCTCTAATTCTTACCATCAGTGAGCAGAAAGAGTTTTCTTCTGGGCAGCACTATCAAGGCAGTGTGTGCACACCACTCTCTTTCTCACACACACACGCAGACACATTTAAGGGCCTGTGATGGGGGTTTCAGGCAGATTGGGTGGAAGATACTGCATGGGACGGAAGTCTTAGGAAGAAGGCTGAAGATGGAGTCAGAGCTGAAGGAGGAAGGGCAGGCAGAGAGCTCAGGTGCCTGTTCCCTGTCAGGAAGTCAGTTTACCAGGGAAGAGAGTCATTGCTGGCTAGATACTGATGACCTGGGGAATGGCTACCCAGTTTTAAGAATATGATTTTCATTGTTCATTTGTTTTAATTGTTTATCATGTTGTGAACCGCCCTGAGCCATTTTGGAAGGGTGGTATATAAATCTGACAAATAAATAAATAAAATAAAATAAAATAGAGAGAAACCATATTGAGGACTGCAAGAATTCAAGCAAGCCATCAGGGAACAGCAGCCAAGCCTGTTTGAAAAATTCAAGGCTGAAGAATCCATCCCAGTTGTCAGCAGGCAGGCCTGGCTTAGAACCTTCCAAGGCCTGTGGCATTTAAAGGGATAGCACACCTTTGTCATCAGCTTCTGTGATTGCCACTTGAAAGGACCATTAGGGGGAACTGATGGAAATGTCAGTTACAGATTCAAACTGATACAACAGAAGGAGAGCTGGTCTTGTGCTGGCAAGCATGACTTGTCCCCTTAGCTAAGCGAGCTCCGCCCTGGTTGCATATGAATGGGACACTTGATGTGTGAGCACTGGAAGAGATTCCCCTCAGGGGATGAAGCTGCTCTGGGAAAAGCAGAAGGTTTCAAGTTCCCTCCCTGGCTTCTCCAAAGATAGGGCTGAGAGAGATTCCTGCCTGCAACCTTGGAGAAGCTGCTGCCAGTCTGTGAAGACGATACTGAGCTAGATAGACCAATGGTCTGACTCAGTATATGGCAGCTTCCTATCTTCCTATCTTCCTACATGCAAATAATGCGCCATGCACAGTGTGGCACACAAAAACATTATATCTCACCTCCAGCCCCCCACCTCTGGCTCTGACTTTACAAGAAGTAAGGTCACCAGGATAGCTGAGAAGAGAAAAGTATCTGCCCCTCAAGCTATATTATTTATGGCATAAAGAAGAACAGGTTCATTTCTCATGGGGTTATGAAATCTCATGGCTCCTCTGTCCCTTACAGATTATTATTACATTGATATCCCGCTCTTCCTCCAAGGAGCCAAGAGCGGTTTTAAGTTTCTCTTTCACAACAACCCTGTGAAGTAGGTTAGGATGAGAGAGAAGTGACCTGCCCAGAGTCACCCAGCTAGTTTCATGGCTGAAAGGGGATTTGAACCCGGGTCTCCCCAGTCCTAGTCCGGCACTCTAACCACTACACCACATTGATACATATGCTACATGGAAGATGGAGAAAGGCATCATCTCATACAGCGCAGGAGATGGCAATGGTAAACCCCTCCTGTATTCTACCTAAGACAACCACATGGCTCTGTGGTCACCAGGAGTAGACACCAACTCAATAGCACACTTTACCTTTACATGTCCAGAACAGAATGAGGAGTGTGTGTGTGTGTGTGAGAGAGAGAGAGATCCGTATGTATATTCTTTAAACTAAGGTGTAACATATAAGTAAGGTATTCATTTCACAGCAATTCACTGGCCAGCATGAACAACCACCTTCACAAAATCCTTCTTACTCCCCTCTATCTCATCATTGAAACTTACACAAGATCACACACAGGCTTTTTCCTTTGTGCCAATTAATCTCAATTTTGTGCATACATTCATGATTAAGCAGGCAAAACACTCAAGTAGTCCTTGCTCCTTATTTTCACCCTTTAAAAAATAGTCCCTACCTATGCCTGTAGATTCTACTCAATTTACTCAAAATAATCATGCTGAAAATTAAATTGAACATTATACTGCATTAAGCAACTAAAACATACTGCATTTTTGCATTTTTGCCCTGGATTCTACAGGCACTGCATTTTTTGCATTCAGTACTCTGCCATCTCCAGAATCACAGACACAGAGTGATTCCATGCCCGGTATCTCCCCATTTCACAAAACATCCCCCATTTGCACCCCTCCATTTTTGCTTACTGTTTTTGAAATAGGAATGCTAAAGGATGCTTCCTCTTTGAAATGAGACTGTGCCTGTGGTCTTGCTCCCCATGTCTCCTTTCTCCTCACTCTGATCTGAAGAGCCTCACCCATGAGCTGAGGAGTGACTATGTGCATGAACAGAGAGTCTAGCCCAGAGAGCAAGCAAAGGGAGTTGGAGAGCCTCTTTAGACTTGGCTCTGGTCAGGTTTGTTTGAGTGCCTTTGCAAAACAAAGAGAGTCCCTTTGTTTTGACTTGATGACTTGTTGACTCAGACTGAGCAGAACAAAGGGAAGCTGAGTCCACCCCCCACCTCAGCTAGTCTGTCTTTGCAAATTGCAAACCACTTGTATGCAGATTCCATGCCCTGAAAGAGACAGGCAGGAGCCCCCCACCCCGGGACACACAGGAGGGGGTCGGGGCTCAGGCTGAGGGCACAGCACACTCTGAGACTTTTGTTGCTTTTGCTCAAGTTCCATCGGCAGCGGCACCTTCCCAGCCCAGTGGGTGGCGCTCTGCGCCTTCCAGCAAGCTGTGCCTGATGCAACACATCTCTTGCTTCATCGGAAGAGCTGACCCTGCTTGGAATGCAGGCAATGTGTGCTCAAATGGCTTCAGCCACACATTTCCTGGGATATTCCGAGGAGCACCTAGCTTTTCTGTGAAACCTTTGGCACGCTGATCTTTATTCTCTATTAAAACTGAGCATGAGCATATATAAGTGAACACATATGCTTCCCCAGAGGTGCATCTAGGTAACTTTGTAGCCTGGACCTAAAAATAAGAGTTTTGAAGGGAGGAAGTCTACTTGCTTCTGTTTTAGCTATTTGTATACTGCTTTTCAACACAAGAAAAGTGTTGAAATACATAGAAAAGTGAGAAATAAGTAAAGATGGTTCCCTCAGGGACATTTCTTTTTGAGTAGCACACATTCATGCTGCATTTTTGCTTGCACTTATTTGGAAGGGGCTGGCTTCAGAGAGCAACTTTCTTTGAGTAGTGGCACACATTAATTCTGTGTTTTGTTTCTTGCTTGATTTTACTTTGAGGGTTCATTTTTAAAATCCACCTCTGCAGCCCATTCCTTTTCCCTTTCATGTGGGCTCCGTTGTCGTAGCCTTGGTCCCTCATACCACCAATATTAAGATTCCAGGGATGCAGTTGATTGACAAGAGTGTCACACAAACCCTCTCCAGTTGCATAATGCACTTCCAGGAAACCTAGGGAATGTTCTTCTATGTCCACAGTGCCTTCTTTGCAGGAAACAAAATGAATCATAACCATCATCTGCTCAATGTGACTGATGTCTGGAATGCAGTCCAATATTATAAAATAGTACTTTGCTTTCTAGATTGCTTACAAGATCTTTTCAGTGATGGTCTTGCCCAAAATTGCAATAATTTAATTTTGTATGTCTTTGCGCAAATAGTGGTATTTGGATTCCTGTCTCTTCTGCAAGCACATTAATTTTAAAATCTACTATCTAGGTTTACATTATACTTTATTCAGGCGACTTCGACTCCACTGTTTCTGTGGAATCTGTTAAGGTGGTGGCCAGCAATCCTCCTTGCAGTATTAGATTGGATCAGTTTCCATATGTGATGCCGGAGGACATGGACTAGCTGCTTGGGGCAGTGCGGCCTACCACTTCTTCGCTGGATCCTTGCCTGACTTAGCTGCTTCTATCTAGCCCTACTTGGCTGCTTCTATCTAGCAGGGAAATTGTTGGAGATGATTGATTTGATTGATTGATTGATTGATTAAGTGCTGTCAAGTTGATGTCGACTCTTAGTAACCACATATAGATTCTCTCCAGGATGATCTATCTTCAACATGGCCTTTAAGGTCTCTCAGTGGTGCATTCATTGTTGTCGTAATCGAGTCCATCCACCTTGCTGCTGGTCATCCTCTTCTTCTCTTTCCTTCAACCGTTCCCAGCATTATGGACTTCTCAAGGGATCTGGACTTTGCATAATGTGTCCAAAGTATGATAGTTTGAGCCTGGTCATTTGTGCCTTGAATGAAAATTCTGGATTGATTCGTTCTAGGATCCATTGGTTTGTTTTCCTGGCTGTCCATGGTATCTTCTCCAACACCAAAGTTCAAAAGCTTCAGTGCTTTTTCTAGCTTGCTTCTTCAAAGTCCAGCTTTCGCATCCAGAGTGTCACGGGGAAAACCATTGTCCGAACAATTAAATCAATTAAAATACCTGGGGGTAATTTTTCAATATAATGCTGGGAAATCAGCACATATTAGTATGCTCACAGATTCGGCAAAACGCAGCACAGCAGCAATCTTAAGATTTTTCAGAACTCAGGGTGCAGGCTACATACCAGCTGCCTTAAAGCTTTATACCGCAAAGGTCATTCCGCAATTATTGTATGGCATACAACTAGGTCCATACTCAAGGTTTGACACTTTGGAAAGAACTCAATCAGGGTTCTTGAGGAATTTATTTGGTACACCAAAATGTACAGCAAATGTGACTTTAAGGACAGAGACTGGTTTCATAAAAATTGAATCTCGGGCCTGGCTTTTGATTATTTATTTCTGGTTGAAAATACATCTGCGACCAGTTGGTTTAATTCCTGAGTTTCTTTCAGTTAGTCCCCAGCCATTATGGTGTACTACAGTAAGTACGAAGCTCACCTCTCTAGGCTTAGACCCAGCCCAACTGCTGGAATTGGGTCTAGTGAACGCGAAAAGAGTAGTGAGACAACGCTTTGTTGATATAGAGATCCAAGAAAACTGGGCTGCGCTTCCAGAGTTTGATAGAGCTATAAGAACTAAAATGGATCTTTTCCCCGCAAAATATCTGTCGACAATGACTTTCTCTAAGTTTCGATGGATATTCACAAGAGTAAGGGTTAATTCCTTTCCATCCGCACTTCTAGCTGGGAGGTTTCAAGGTGTGCCTTTAGAAGAATCACACTGCCGTTGTGGGTCAGGAGATACAGAAACTGTCGCACATATCCTTCTCCACTGTAATCTCCATTTGTATCCCAGGGAAGGCCTTATTGCTCCTCTAATATGTAAACTGGCAGATCAATCTGATGCTAACCTTGTAAAACATCTGCTTTCAGACAAAGATGCTTTAATTTCTATTCCTGTAGATAAGTTTAGTTATATTGCTTTTAAAAGGTATAATGGGATATCACCCCAATCATAAACTGTATATATGTATATACATATTTTAATGTTTACTGGTTTTTACTCTCTGTTTGGTCAATGACTGTAAATAAAATTACATTACACATTACATTACGAAGGAGAAAGTATACAGCCTTGTCTTACTCCTTTGTCAATCTGGAACCAGTCTGTTTCACCATGTTCCGTCTGGACTGTGGCTTCCTGTACTGTGGATAGGTTTCTCATGAGAACAATGAGGTGTTCTGGGACACCCATTTTCCTAGGATATTCTACAACTTCATGGTCAATGCAATCAAAGGCTTTTCTGTAGTCAATAAAGCACATGTTGACTTATTTCTGGTGTTCTTTGACTTTCTCAATGATCTAGCATGCATCAGCAAAGATATCTCTTGTTCCTCAGTATTTTCTGAAACCAGCTTGAACATCCAGCATTTCCCTTCCACATAAGGCTCTAATCTGCATTGAATGATCCTGAGCATTATTTTGCGAGATGTGAAATTAAGGATATTGTGCGATGATTTGTGCAATCTGTTAAGTCTCCTTTCTTTGGTAAGGGTTTGTAGATTGACCTCTTCCAATCTGTTGGCCACTGTGTCATTCTCCAAATTTGCTGGCATAGTTTGGTTAGAGCCTTGACTGATTCTTCCTCTGTTACCTGCCATATTTCTGTAGCTATTCCATCAATTCCTGTAGCCTTCTGACTTGGTAATGACCGGAGTGCTAATCTAACTTCATATTCCTGTACTAGAGGTTCTTGCAAATAGGAATATCTTCTAGAGCAGGGATTCTCAACGTTGGGTCCCCAGATGTTTTTGGACTTCAGCTCCCAGAATCCCCAACCAAAGGGCACTGGGACTGGAGATTATGGAGTCCAAAAACATCTGGGGACCCAACGTTGAGAATCCCTGTTCCAGAGTATCTTGGATGTTGGTGTCCCTGCTGTACAGATTTTCAGTATACTCCTTCCAACTCTGTTTGATCTTCTCTGAATCAGTTACTATCTGTCCTTTGGCATTTCTTAACATACCAATACAAGGTTGGAATTTGGAACCTCCCTCTGAGTTCAGGGATCTTTTGGAAAACTTGCCTTATTTTTCCATGTCTATTTCCTTCCTCGAGGTCTTTGCAAATGCCACTGTAGTACTGTTCTTTGTCTTTTCTAACAGCTTTCTGAAATTCCCTTTTAAATTAATTAATGAGGTCTTTATCTTTCTTGACTTTGGCTTCTCTCCTCTTCTTGGCAATTTCCACCGTCTGTTCTGACATCCATTTTGCTTTCTTCTGTTTCTTGGTCTTTGGCAGTCTCTTTTCACATTTGTCCTTCAACTTCTTTGATTTCATTCCACAGTTCCTCTGATCCAACATCAAGTCCCCAAAGGACCTCCCCCAGGGGAGTGGCAGAGATGCTTTGTTTGGACATGGAGATGTTAAAAATCATGGGGGCCAAAACAGAATTTTATGGGACCCTGTTTGTCAAAGACTATGGCTTTTGAGCAGCCTTGAAGAAACCGCTGCCAGTCTGTGTAGACAATACTAAGCTAGATGGACCAATGGTCTGACTCAGTATAAGGCAGCTTCCAATGTTTCTAAGAGTGGTGGAAATGTATTTGGAAACTAAATCCAATGTGCAGCACATACTAGGTCTGATGTTTAGAACTTAGCAGCTGATTTTAAACAATGCAGACTTCAGATGAACCACTAAATCATGTTATATTAGCTGTTCTGATCCGGAGCCTGTGGATTGTTATGTGCAAGTTAGCTCAGTACATTAATATTTTCATATATGTTTTTGAATTAGAACCCCAGTCCTTTACTATGATTCCTGTTGACTAAATAATGGGGTTGCAAGGGAGGGGGAGAGAGAGAGAGACAGAATAAGACAAAAAGAGGCCATAGATTAAGATATAAGATAATGAAAAATGCAACTCACCACAGTTGGGAATCCTAGGACCAGGTGACCTGTATTTCTGCTCAGCCTGCTGCTGTCTAGGAGCTACATTCTTAAGACCCATGTCTGCTGGCTTATCTGAAATGCACCTGCGGGTTAGGCTGATCAGCTCTTCATCCCACTGCAAGTAGCAGGGGGCCTCGCAGCTCCTCATTAAGCGAGCCTCCATAGCCAGCTTGTCCACAACCTAGGTGAGAAGATGTACATTTTAAAGTTCTCAGCACAGAGAACATGTAGTGAATGGAATGGATTTTTTGTATATATTAAATCAGCATTGGCAATATACTTTGCATATGTCAGGAAACAAAACATGGCTCAATGCTTTTTTAATCATTAGTGCAAAACAAAGCAGCTCAGCTTTAGCAACACTGACTGCTGTTCTGCCTTTTTGCTGAAATGTTCACCGCTTATTACAAAACCTAAAAAGGGAACACACACACACACACACACACACGGAATGAATAAGAACATATTGGCATTGAAAGTAACACACTACATAGCACATAACAGGCAGAAACAAATTCTGAGTCCCTTCTGAATAAAGTGCTGCCCAAGCTTTGCCCTGGTGTCTCTGCTCCAGAGCGAATGGGTGGACAGGGAAAGGTCCAGTCCTGTGGACCAGAAATGTGCAAATCATATGGAGCAGCAGGCAGTTCTTGAGGGACCTCCAGGTACAAACATACACACGGAATGAAGAGGAACACATCACTTAGACCTGATAGCAATTTCCGCTGCTTACATTATCCAGCTGGGATATGCCACCTATCACACACACACACACACACACACACACACACACACACACACACACACCGGGACCACATTGCAAACCCTCAGCCTCTCATTGCCCTGCTCTGACTAACAGCTGCTCTCAGGAAAAGCTCTTTTCCTAGCTACCCAGGATCCCTGGTCTTCCTCTTACCAACCCTGTCTGCTGTTCCTTTGCACAGGAAGCCCATAGAGACTCCAAGAGAGTCTCCAAAGGAAACCAAGATCACAGAATTCTGTGGCTTCTTGTGACATCATGACCTGATCAGTCAGTGACAATGGCTGCTCTAGTCTAAATCCACACTCAGGTTGTTCACATGACCGGCCCTACAGGGACAAGGCAAACTTACGTAGGGCTGGTCATGTGCAGCGCCAGAATCACTCCTGATCCCGGTGCTCCATCTCCTGCTTTTACCCAGGCTAAAAGTGAGGTAGCAGGATGTGTACTTGCCTTCTACCTCATACCCGGGTGGTGTGGTCGCTCAGGCTGATGGCAGCCATCCTTTCCACAGAGCGGGGGGGGGGGGGGCGGCGCATGGAGTGGAACAGCATCGGGAACTTCCTCAATGCACTGCGCTGTTCGCATAGTGCATTGTGGGATTCCTGGCAGCAGCGAAGTAGTCGTAAATTCCTAGGTGTAGCCTCACCCACCGAAACAGCGGCCAGAGGACTCCCTTTAGAAGGAAGCAGTGCATTTCAGTGGGCATTCCCTGCCATTTGATTGAGGACACTAACCCACCAGAGCACTTGCATGCTGACGGTACTTGCTTTAATCAGGTAGCGCTAGGAAAGACTCCTGCCTGAAACCATGACGAGCTGCTGCCAGTCAGTGGGGCCCAGGGTCTGACTCCAGGAAGGCAGCTCCCTCTGTTCCTAAGATAGGTAGCATGCTAATCAATGGTTGGAAGAGCAAGAGCATCACACTAGCCCTATGTCGAAAGCCAAGGGCTTTGCATCCCTGCTGAGACCCCAGATGGGGGAAGGTACCCTCCCTGCAGCACTATACCACTGCCTGGCGGCCTGGTTTCTTTCTCTCCCCACCGCCCGGCCACTCCAGCTCACCTCGCCACTCGCCCCAGTGCTAGCACAATACAACGTAAATAGATTTTTTTAAAAAATATGATTTGCTTGTTAGTTTCTCAGAATGGGAGAAAGATGTAGGCTAGATGGGATAGTGCCAATCCTTGATTAATACCAGCTCATTTTAAGATTCACACCAAGAATCCTCCCCTGCCCCCCACCGCTCTGTCCACCAGAGCCCAATTTCCCTTCTGTTAGGATGGGCTCCACCAAGGCTTTCACTCACAGCCACCGGATGGGTACTCAGATCTTGCAGCTGGTGACGTGACAGGCTCTCACTCCTCAGAATCAGGAAGATTGGGCCTCTGGGGGTTCGCCTGCCCTTCTTTGTGTCTCTTCGCACAAAAGTGTTCTTGCTGGGCTTCTCTACAGGCTCCTGGCACAGCTTCTTCGGGTAGGGCTCCACTGCTTCCCCAGCCACCTTGAACACTTGACAACCCAAGTGAATTTCAGCTCCTTATACTACTGCTTATACTACTTATACTACTTCCTTATACTACTGCTTCCCTGGCACCACATGTTCTCTTTCCCCCTGGCTCCACAGTAGCTGAATGGTCATTACAGCCCTGAATTCAGCTGGTGACTGGACTCTGTGGTCCTGCACGGTCTGCTAACTGACCCAATGACCACTCAGGTTCAGCATCTTCACCCATTTTCATTGGATCAGTATGGGTCCCTAACAGTTACATAGTGTGATGAGGTAGGCAAACCACCTCATAATCAGGTACCTACACATACACATATAGTACACATACCTTTGATTCTGATGTTGATCTTATTATAACTGGCACAAATTCTCATTTGGCCTACTTTCTTTCAGACCAGAACTACAAGAGCTGCCCAGGTCTCTGGAATGCGGAAGTTGAATTTCTGGAAGTTGAATTTTACCTCTAGCCTCCATTGCTGCATCTTTTGCTCAAATTCACACTGAAAATGAATGGGGAAAATGGGGGTCCTTGCTTGATCAGGCTGTCATCTCCCATACTGATGTTGTGTTGGGCTAACCAAGTGCAGCCTATGTCATTCTCACCACAACTGAGGACATCTGAAGACAATAGCAGAACCTCTTGAGCTGCCTGTATGTGCTCCAGCTTCAAACTGCCTTGATTTAAGACAAATATCTTCCAGCTTTGACGCATTCCAGGGGCTACTGGCCTTGGGCCTCCCTTCAGACAATCTCAGCAGGTTGGCATAGATTGAATTCTTCAAGCCAGAATTCTCTTGCAAGGTAAACACTACGGATGCAAATGCTTCATACCAGGGGCGTAACAAGGCTGGAGTGGGCCCAGAGACAAAATTTGAAAATGGGCCCCTCGCTGATGCACACAATATATAGTCATGTGACTTGCCTCATGTGACTTGCCTCTGGGGGCCCCCCCGAGGCGTGGGGGCCCCCAGACAGCCGCCTCCCCTTGCCTAATGCAACGCAATTCGGGTCAAGTCTGTAGCTGACTTTCTTGGGCAAACAATGAGTTAAAGGAGAAGGCGACTCGAATATTCTAGTCTCTTCATTTTTGCTGAATGCCTTAGATCTATGGCCATCATTAGGCAGACTCTGTTGCAACAACTCCCTTGAAATAACATCCATTTTAGATTCTAAGCGTGAGGCCATCAGAATTATATAATGCTATGTGGCTGCAGTAAGAGAGCAAAATTGTGAAAGAAGAAAGTTCTGGTCAGGTAATTTTCCCTTAGTTTGTATTTCAGGGAAAGTTTCCTCAAGGGAATGTATTACCTCTTCCTGGTGATCCTCCTGCAAATCCTCCTGGTCAGCCAATAAATCCAAATGATTATAAAGAGGTATGGTTGGTTTGTCCTTTGAAGGAATTAGAAAGGCATCCAACTTCTGTTGTTTAGAGGAGCATTCCGTAGGATGGTCTGGGGGAGAGGAAGGGGAAAGAGCCGCTCATGTTCTTTTCTTCTTGGTCATTATAACTTGTAATCAGCAAAGCTTTAACAGGGAGGCAGTCAAAATACAGTCTATCTTCCAGGCCGGAGATAAAATACCAATAAAAAGCCCAGAAGATTTAAAAAAGATTCAAAATAGGTGGAGGCTGAAGGAGCTTAATAGAAACACAACCGCTCCGGTAGAAAGCACCACCGGAAGTCCCTTGCCTAATGGTAGTTACGCCCCTGCTTCATACCAATGACTGCCCCTTCTTACAGCACCTGCGGGTCTGTCCGTAGGTTGGCTATAGGCACCAGAACTTCACTTCTTTTCCTCTTGAGCATCACGGATCCCACAAGGCATGCTAGCCAGTTGGCAAGCTTCAGTTCAAACAGACCATCCTGATCTTTCCAGTTTCTGCCCCGCAGTCAGCCTCAAATAACCATCTCACTTCTGGAAAGTGCAACAACATTACTCTTCACTTCAACTTCGTAAACTGATTGTAACGTTCCGCGTTCCACAGACCAGAAGCTTTGCTCCATTAGCTACTGGAACTATCAGTCCACAGGGTATGAAATGCCTCTCATGTTCTTTGTTAACTTGCTCCCAAAACTGGCTATGAACAATTGATACCTGTGCACCGGAGTCCAGCAGAAACTGGTACTGTACAACTTGCAGATTTCCTTCCAAAAAGTATCCCAGGCCTTCCGCCTCAGCAATTAACATTTCATTGTTTGAGCCAGCATCCGTCTTGGCAGTGGATTGGCCCCCATCCACTGCCTTCCTTAGTTTCCCTGTTTTGGATCTCCTCTGTGCAGATAATATTTCCAAGGAAAATGACATGGGCTTCCACAGTTTCTGCATCCTTTACTTACTTTCTTACAAAGGGTTGATCCCTTTGATTTAGCCTACGTGCTCCATTCATTCTTGCTTTGAAGTTAAACATGAACCACCTTTTTTAGCCTATGAAGTTCACTACAGATATCTCGGGGGGGGGCCCTGCCATCACTTGCATATTCAACTGCTCATCAGAAACGACTCTTGTTTCCTTGATTGTGTGAACATGCCCTTCGGTTTCCAGAGCCTGGAAATTTTTTGTTTCCAGTTTTCTAGCCTTCCAGTTCTGGGGCCAATTTGATGGCATTAGCCCAATGCCAAGACCGTCCTAACTGGAACTGGAGGTGCATTTCTCCTTTGAAGGCATTGTTAGCGATCTGGCCTCTAGCCATCAGATCTTGCACCTCTGCACTAGTTCCAGGGAAAGCTTTCACCGCTAACTCTCTGAGGGCAATGCCAAGTGCTTGCAATGATTCTGCAGGGCCTTTCTTATAATGAAGGAAAAACTGCTCCGTCCCAATCTGCATACCCACTAGGTCCCAGAGAAGTTCTTAATGCTTTCATCACTTGCATATAATATGTCGTATGTCTCTGCTGAGCCCACAATACTCTCTCCTGGCCTTTCCCATAAGTAACAGACTCAGGTGCTTTAAGTTAAGGCAGGGACTCTCAAACTTAGGTCTCCAGGGCATTTTCCGGATGAGATTTGCAATGCTTAAAGTGTTGCAAAGTGTAATGGAATGAGGCAGCAGTTTGAAACCACAAGCGCAGCGATTCTCAGGCACTATGATATGCAATGTGACAAGGTTTTGCCCGTCCATACTGCCCATCACTGCAGCAGTTTTTCCAGGCAGGGAGCTTCCATATTCCACCTCTGGAACACATCCACTGGCCCCTCATCCTCCCCAATTTTGGGCCAAAGGGGTTGCAGAGGGAGAGGGGGATTGCTGACATGATGGAACTTAAAGAAAAAATAAATCTCGGTGCACTTGTGAAAATCCGCCAGTAGGGGGACACACCCGTCCAAAACAATTCCTTTTGTCATAGCAGGCTTGTGTAAGGCAAGCAGGGGTTTAAAAAAAATTTAATCCAATGGTGATGGAGAAGGGAAGATGCGGAGGGGAGGGGAGGGGAGGACGAGCAATCTGAAGACGCGGGGCGGGGGAGCGGGCTGCCCATGAGAAGGTCTGCTCTCTGTGCCCCACCCCACCCCCCCACCCCCACACAAGCAAGAGCAGTGGCTCTTCTCGGACTAGCAGTCCTGGGCTTTCCCTAACCTGGGCTGTCTCCACCGCCACCACTTCCACTCCCCATCAATGCAGGGCTGGCAGAGGGGCTCCAGAAAAGCAGCGGATTCGCAAGAGGGAGGAGGGGCCGCGAAAGGGAGGGCAGGTAGGCCCCCCCACCCACACACCCAAAGAGCCCTCTGGAAGGAGAGCAAAATCAGTCTGGTAAAATTATTTCATGGATGGATCGGAGAGGGGCTGCAAAATCAACCAATTCTCACACAGCTAGATTTAGTTCGATGGGCTTCCTCTTCAGAAAAGTGCCACTCTTTTGGCAGGGAAGGAGGTGGAAGGGAGCCTCTTGCCCACCACCCCCATCAAAAGCAGTGTGTGCCCCCTCCCTTTCCCCACCATAAAATAAAATAAAATAAAAATAACTGTCCACACTGCAAAATGCTGCAAGCATAAATAACGTGACAAGCCTCCCTACAATGGAAAAATACAGCTACTTTCCTGCAAAACATTTGCCACGTTATAGGGCAATTACGAAACAATTAAATCTGAAACAGGGCATGGGAAATATGAACGGTACCCTGCTGACAACATAACGACACTGATGTCGTGACACGGGCAAAATGGAGGGGCACTTTGTGAACACGTAGCGAAACTGTTACAGCGCATAATCTGGAAAATGCCCGGATGTTGGTGGACTACAATCCCATCATCCTCAGTCACAATGACCAGCATGATGGGTGCTGTAGTCCAACCACACGTGGAGACCCAGGTTTGAGAGCCCCTGACTTCAGGCTTTCATCCCAACCATTTAACTCACCTGCTGTTCCATGCTCCTCTGACCAAACACCCTTCTTTTTCTCCACTGCATGGCATAGGATTAAATAGTTGATTAAATGTATACCTCGTCATTCATTTTGTATTCTGTATAACAACCATTAATTTATACTGTCCTTCCTAATGGAGCAGCGGGGAAATGCTTGACTAACAAGCAGAAGGTTGCCGGTTCAAATCCCTGCTGGTAGTATATTGGGCAGCATTGATATAGGAAGATGCCGAAAGGCATCATCTCACACTGCGCGGGAGATGACAATGGTAAACCCCTCCTGTATTCTACCAAAAGAAAACCACAGGGCTCTGTGGGTGCCAGGAGACAAAATTGACTTGACAGCACCCTTTACGTTTACCTTCTAGACCAGTGCAGGGGCATAACGATAATAGGGCAAGGGGAGACGGTTGTCTGGGGGCTCACTGCCTTGGGGGGGCCCCCAGAGGCAAGTCACATGACTGACTCCCCCAGCTGTGCACCCTCCCGGGCTTCCTTCAGTTGTATTCATCCTCCGAAATTGATGAGGGTGCTAAGACCTGGAGCTACCAGAACAGCATGTCTTTCTCTAGTAATATCCTATGTGCCACATTAGAACATCATCCTAAGTTATTTTTTAAAAGGTTTTGCAAATTGTGGATGATGCAAGTCATTTAATGGTACTAGAGAAAGTCAGGCTGTTCTGTTGACTATATATTACCCTTACCCTTAGCCTTGAAGCCTGGGTCACTGGTTCTCATTTAGTTTGTTATCTAGACCCGTTACCGTTGCCCCAGATCCCACTCTGCCCCACGGCAGCCAATCTGTGACGGGCCCTGGGGGTGCCAGCAGTCAGTGGGATCTACCAAATGAGGCCAGAGAACCTAACTTAATGGGCAAGAGCAAGAAGCCGGTTCAAGGTAAATCAAACATCAGTGGCCCTAAAGACACATTTCAAACACAACAAACAGTGACCATTGCACTAGGTAAGACCCCCCCCCAGATCCCGATCTCCAGAGGTGCCCCTCCCCACAGAGCCCCCTCACCGCTCCCGTCATCATTGCCTGGCCCTCAGCACTGCTCTCTGCCTTCAGGATCTGTCGCAGCAGGACCGTCTCCTCAGGAAAGTCTCCGTCCTTCCAGCCTTGGTCTCTCCTCCTCCTCCTCCTCCTCCTCCTCCCCCCCCCCCGGGGCTCTTCCTCCCCCCTCTTCTCTCTTCCAACTTCTCACTCACCAGCAGCTCCAGCAACAGTTCTATTGGACGACTGGCCTGGTTACCTAGGCGACCTCCCTCCCTCCCTCCCTGCCCACCTGGTTACCTAGGCGACTTCCCTCCCTCCCTGCCCACCTGGTTACCTAGGCGACCTCCCTCCTCCCTCCCTGCCCACCCCCACCCCATGGCCTCCTCTTAGACATTGCCTGTGATGGCGTTTTTCACACTCGGGGCTACAGAATCACCCTGGGCAATCCGTGGCAACTCCACCGTGGAGCCTTAATGCCTTCTTTTGCAAAAGTGCGTCCCCCAAATTTGGAAAGGATCCACCGCCCTCCCCCCAGCTGCTCCCTACAAGAGACACCCTTTTGCTGAGTTAGGAAGACGTAACTCTCATAGTAGCGCCTGGAGGGGAGGTGACTCACCACCACAAACCAGCACCCCTCTCGCCAGACTCCTCAGACCCTTCCTGCCACCAGCTGTCCCCCGAAATGGCTTGGGGGAAAGGCTGCTTGCTGGCTTCGGCCTGGTCACAGGCAGGGACAAGGTGCAGGGCCCAGCCCGCCACCAGAGGCACTCCACTGGTTCTGCTTCAGCCTAGAGTCTGCCTCTCCCTGCACTCTAGAGTGATGTCTCTGTGATGCTGGGTCCTTGCTAGGCCTTGTTTCTGGGTCCCCATTTGTGTCATATTTCATTACCTGCAAAAAGGAAGCAAACCAGCAATTCAGAAGACACCTGGCCATTCCCTCTTTCATAGGAATATCAGTTATGCGACACATTGGAATATACCCATTTGAGCAATGTCAATGTATTCACCTCTTATTTTGTTATTTCCGATTTCCAAGTTAACATGTACACACGTTGGCTAATTCCACACAAACTGCTGAGTCTGAAATTGCCACCCTTTGTTCACTCTTTTTCCAGACAGTAGCATTGCAGCCTTTTGCATTCCAAGGTGTTCAGTGTTTCCTTCTTGTTTTTGTCCAGACATGATTTGTGGTGACTTTTCAAATGTTTCATTGCAATTGCTGCTCTGTTGCACCTAAATGCAATTGGATGGTGGCTTTCAGATGCAAACCACTGTTTTAATTCTGCTGCCAGATATCTGCAGAAAACCACTCAAGAGGTCCTGGGCGGAAGCAACCACAATCAAGAGAGAAATTGACCTATCAGAGGCAGCATTTGACCAATTGTTGCTTGGTTTATTACTCAAAGCAACTCTTTGAAGAAAAAGAAATTCTGGAGTAACTCCCATCATAACGTGGGGATTTCTTGCTAATAAGCAGTCTTGATCCAGTGCCCAGTTCCCCCAACAGTGTTACTGTTGAAATGAGCAGCAGCAGCTGCTGCAGGGTGCTATAGGGAGCCACAACGGAAGCACAGTCTCTGCCCTGAAGAGGTACACAGGAGAAACATTTGGAAAGAAAGAAGGAGGGAAAAATAAGGGGGAAGAGGACAGAGGCACTCTTCCCCCTGGACTTCTGGGTAGAAGCCCAGGGAATCCACACCCCCTGGGGGCCCCAAATCCTCCTTAGTCTGTCCCAGGGGATGTGGTTGCCTTGCAGACAGCCCAGACTCTGCCAGGTGGCCAAGCATGACCTCCGCTTTAGAGACAGAGCGGAAGTGGGGAAAGACATATGTAAGATGGGAATATATTAAATTGCATGTTGAAATGATTCTGCTAATGCATAAACATTGATTGATTGATTGATTGATTGAGTGCCGTCAAGTTGGTATCGACTCTTAGCGACCACATAGATACTCTCCAGGATGATCTGTCTTCAACATGGCCTTTAAGGTCTCTCAGTGGTGCATTCATTGTTGTCATAATCGAGTCCATCCACCTTGCTGCTGGTCATCCTCTTCTTCTCTTTCCTTCAACTTTTCCCAGCATTATGGACTTCTCAAGGGAGCTGGATCTTTGCATAATGTGTCCGTAGTATGATAGTTTTGCATAAACCTGTTTTATATTATTACATTCTTGTGAGTTCCGTTGCTGATTCTTTATTTTATACATTTATATCCCGCTCTTCCTCTGAGGGGCTCAGAACAGTCCACATGGTTATTTTTTTATTCTCACAACAACCCTGTGAGGTAGATTAGGTGGAAAGATACATGATTGGCCCACAGAGTCACCCAGTGAGTTTCATGGGTGAATGGGAATTGGAACTTGGGTATTCCCATTCTTAGTCCAACACTCTAACCACTACGCAATGCTGTTTGTACCCTCATGAACCCACATGTTAAAAATACTGCATGTGTCACAGTGTGTGTGTGTGTGTGTGTGTGTGTGTGTGTGTGTGTGCGTGCGTGCAGGGGGATGATGCTTAATTTGCAATGGGTGGGGGTGGGGTAGGTCTCCAAAGGCCTTTAGGTCCAGGCTACAAAGTTACCTAGATGCACCTCTGGGGAAGAACAGGTATTCACTTACATATGCTCATGCTCAGTTGTAGTAACTAGAAAAGCTAGTTGCTCCTCGGAATATCCCAGGAAATGTGTGGCTGAAGCCATTTGAGCACACATTACCTGCATTCCAAGCAGGGGCAGCTCTTCCGATGAAGCAAGAGATGCGTTGCATTAGGCACAGCTTGCTGGAAGGCGCAGAGCGCCACCCACTGGGCTGGGAAGGTGCCGCTGCCGATGGAACTTGAAGAAAAGCAGCAACAGTCTCAGAGTGTGCTGTGCCCTCAGCCTGAGCCCGACCCCCTCCTGTGTGTGTCTCGTGGGGCCTGCCTGTCTCATTCAGGGCAGGGAATCTGCATACAAGTGGATTGCAATTTGCAAAGATAGACAGACTAGCTGAGGTGGGGGGTGAACTCGGCTTCCCTTTGTTCTGCTCAGTCTGAGTCAACAAGTCATCAAGTCAAAACAAAGGGACTCTCTTTGTTTTGCAAAGAGACTCTCAAACAAACTAGACCACAGCCAGTAGAAAGAGGCTCTCCTCCTCCCCTTGCTTGCTCTCTGGGCTAGACTCTCTGTACATGCACATAGTCACTCCTCACCTCATGGGTGAGGCTCTTCAGATCAGAGTGAGGAGAAAGGAGACATGGGGAGCAAGACCACAGGCACAGTCTCATTTCAAAGAGGAAACATCCTTTAGCATTCCTATTTCAAAAACAGTAAGCAAAAATGGAGGGGTGTAAATGGGGGATGTTTTGTGAAATGGGGAGATACCGGGCATGGAATCACTCTGTGTCTGTGATTCTGGAGATGGCAGAGTACTGAATGCAAAAAATGCAGTGCCTGTAGAATCCAGGGCAAAAATGCAATAATGCAGTATGATTTAGTTGCTTAATGCAGTATAATGTTAAATTTAATTTTCAGTATGATTATTTTGAGTAAATTGAGTAGAATTTACAGGCATAGGTAGGGACTATTTTTGAAAGGGTGAAAATAAGGAGCAAGGACTACTTGAGTGTTTTGCCTGCTTAATCATGAATATGTGCACAAAATTGAGATTAATTGGCACAAAGAAAAAAGCCTGTGAGTGATCTTGTGTAAGTTTCAATGATGAGATAGAGGGGAGTAAGAAGGATTTTGTGAAGGTGGTTGTTCATGCTGGCCAGTGAATTGCTGTGAAATGAATACCTTACTTATATGTTACACCTTAGTTTAAAGAATATACATACGGATCTCTCTCACCCACACTCTCACACACACACTCAGTCTTCATTCAGTTCTGGACATGTAAAGGTAAAGTGTGCTATTGAGTTGGTTTCTTCTCCTGGTGACCACAGAGCCATGTGGTTGTCTTAAGTAGAATACAGGAGGGGTTTACCATTGCCATCTCCTGCGCTGTATGAGATGATGCCTTTCTCCATCTTCCATGTAGCATATGTATCAATGTGGTGTAGTGGTTAGAGTGCCGGACTAGGACTGGGGAGACCCGGGTTCAAATCCCCATTCAGCCATGAAACTAGCTGGGTGACTCTGGGCCAGTCATTGCTCTTTCAGCCTAACCTACTTCACAGGGTTGTTGTGAAAGAGAAACTTAAGTATGTAGTACACCGCTGTGGGCTCCTTGGAGGAAAAGCAGGATATACATGTAATAATAATCTGTAAGGGACAGAGGAGCCATTAGATTTCATAACCCCATGAGAAATGAACCTGTTCTTCTATATGCCATAAATAATATAGCTTGAGGGGCAGATACTTTTCTCTTCTCAGCTATCCTGGAGACCTTACTTCTTGGAAAGTCAGAGCCAGAGGTGGGGGGCTGGAGGTGAGATATAATGTTTTTGTGTGCCACACTGTGCATGGCCCATTATTTGCGTGTAGGAACATAGGAAGATAGGAAGCTGCCATATACTGAGTCAGACCATTGGTCTATGTAGCTCAGTATCGTCTTCACAGACTGGCAGCAGCTTCTCCAAGGTTGCAGGCAGGAATCTCTCTCAGCCCTACCTTTCGAGAAGCCAGGGAGGGAACTTGAAACCTTCTGCTTTTCCCAGAGCAGCTTCATCCCCTGAGGGGAATCTCTTCCAGTGCTCACACATCAAGTGTCCCATTCATATGCAACAAGGGCGGAGCCTGCTTAGTTAAAGGGACAAGTCATGCTTGCCACATCAAGTGTCCCAGCTCTCCTTCTGTTGTATCAGTTTGAATCTGTAACTGGCATTTCCATCAGTTCCCCCTAATTGTCCTTTCAAGTGGCAATCACAGAAGCTGATGACAAAGGTGTGCTATCCCTTTAAATGCCACAGGCCTTGGAAGGTTCTAAGCCAGGCCTGCCTTCTGACAACTGGGATGGATTCTTCAGCCTTGAATTTTTCAAACAGGCTTGGCTGCTGTTCCCTGATGGCTTGCTTGAATTCTTGCAGTCCTCAATCTGGTCTCTCTCTCTTTATTTTATTTTATTTTATTTATTTGTCAGATTTATATTCCGCCCTTCCAAAATGGTTCAGGGCGGTTCACAACATGATAAACAAACAATTAAAATCAAACTGATGTGAATACCATTTCGTCCCTGCGTCCGCCTTTTAGCCTATCAAACAGACTCAGTGGGATCAATTAGAGGCAATTTTATTTGCTGCTGCAGCCAGCAGGTAAATCAATGGGCTATTGCTCTGCATGGAGATACCAATTGGTTATAGGTGCATCTTACATTTATACAGACAATCTGAATGATGCTGACACCCTAGACATAGTACACTTGGCAACAAAATGGTGGACTAAGTATCTAGTACGCATGCGAATGATTCATTGTTCATCTGGTGATCACCCCTTATTTGGTTACATCCTGTTTTCTAAACTGTCCTGTGAGAATCAAGTTTCTTTTGATACATTTTAGTGGAGAGAGATAATGGCGTTGATCATGTGAGGCCGTGTCCTTGAGCTGGCCTGAGCTGGGCTGGGGTTACTTTAAGTTAGAGTGAGGTATTCTAAGTAAAATGGAGTTACTTTGGTTTTCTAAAACACATCAATCCCCCCCTTAAACACTGCATCATCCTGAATCTTCAGGATGCCTTAATTAAGTTTTGTAAAGGTACAACTATATGTATGGGTCTTACATTATGGCAAGGTTGAAAGGTTCTCATAAACATTTGGATTAAAGCTAGAATGCATTGTAAGCAGCAACATGTGATTATCAATACAAGAGAATACATGCTATAACTAGAATTATCTTCTGTGCCTATAAATCAATAGGCTCTCCATATTAGTTAATGAAAGTTCTAACTGTTTGGAAATATTAATAATAGCTCCTTTTTAACACATAAACTCTTAGATGGAACTCTGTGTTTCGTGTGGCTAAAGGGTTTGGGACACATGTGGTTTTGGGATGCCTTAAACATTTGTGATGCATTAAGCATAGTTTTTACAGAAATGGTATGTGCTATGGCAGGCACATTGCATACAATATTCTAGAGCTACAAACATAATTATATAATTCTATACATCACACACACATATCCTTAACCACCCATATCTGGCATGATTTGATATATATATAAAATTTTTACACATAACAGCAAAGTGTACATATAAAGATCATACAACTTATAGCAAGCAACATGATTTTAAACCATCTTTATCCCAAATAAAGTATAAATAACAGTCTTGCATTGTGGAACCAGATGCTTCTGGTGATTAATGGGTTATCAGCTTGTGGAAAGCAATAGCAATGACAAGTCATGTATAATCACACTGATTAATACAAGTGTCTATAAAATTGTAGGTAAAGCTTGGGCCAGCTTAATGTCTTAGAGCATAAAGGGATCAGTAACTTGGGGATAGGTGCAGACTTGCAGGTAAATGCTCTGGTTGAAACAATGAGATGATTGGCACAATATATAAGTGAAACAATAAGGAAATGACTGGAGACAGCAAGGTTTTCAACATAATGATAGCACATAGTCACTACAAGAAAGTAATATAAGAAAGTGGTGCAAATCATCAACTCCCACCCCCCTTAGTGTCCTCTAAAGTCTGTCATGGCCAAAAAGGAAGCCATGGAGAGCTTTAGAATTCAAAATCTAAAAGTCCTTGGTAAGGAAAAATATATTTTAGTCCTTCAGTTGAGAACCAAATGCTTTTGTAAAACGTTGCAGGATTTTGGCTATCCTGATCCGTGTTGTTTTGGCTTGTTTGGCTAGTGTCCACAGACAAGCTCAAATGTTCATGTGTTTGGGAGCCTTGACTCCCTCCCCTTGTGGGCAATCTGAAATAGTGTCTTTGGCAGAAATTGAAATAGTGTCTTTGGCAAGGTATCTTACCCAGGTAGGATGGTTCCAGGGCTTTACAGCTTAGGGAAATGCTGTTGCATGTATGACTCCAGAGAAAAGTGAACAAATTGGCTTGCTTGTTTGTTGTCTATTCCTCTCCTACAGCACTTAGGAGCAGGAAGATGAACTTCTGTGCCTTAGGCCTTCTTCCTCGAACACAGGACAGGGTAGTAGATGGACGTTCTGTCACCATTGGGTTGGACTGGAAATGCAGATAGGCACTGCCCTCCGGTAGCTGCTGCTGCTGATGGTTAGTTTTCCTGGGTCACTCTTGATGGAGACTCCCTTGGGATCACATTCTGGCGATGGATCCAGGTATTCCTTCGATCTGGGGAGGACCAATCCTTCTTTGGCAAGACAATTCAAGGCACTGTTGGTTGCAAACCTGTTTACCTGAGAGAAAGACGGGCAAGTGAGTTGCCAATTCCCTCCCCCCCATGTAGGGACAGCATCCTGAGACTAAGTCTCTGGGTGCCAACCGTTAGCACAAAAGGAAAAGTCAAGTTTTCAAGGCAAATAATACAAAGGATGGACAAAACCTGAGGCTAATTTCAATTTGGTCTTTTGGCAATTTTCTTTCTTTCTTTTCCCCCCCAATTTATATTTTTTGTTTCCCTGTTTGCCTTGGGCCCCCCTTTCCCTGAAGATCAGAACAGGGGATGATGTCTTCATTTGAGGCTTGGTGGCCAGGCATGAGGCTGTGTGTGGGAGCTGGTGCTTCTTGGAGGCTGGCTGGCTTGTGTTGTAGGCTGGTTTCTGATCACGAGAACAAAACAGCAATCCTGGGCAAAAGCAAGGCAATAAAGTCAAAAAGAAAAAGGCATTCACATTTTTCACCCCCCTTGTGAGTTTGGGGTTTTGAGGAGGCATTAAAGCCTTTCAGGTCAAGCATAGTCACTGCTAACAAGTCCAGTTTCCATGTGGCATCTCACATTCTCTTCTGTATCCTGTTCTTCCTCTTTACAACAACCCTGTGAGGCAGGCCAAATCATTTGAGTTGTAGGCTCTGTGTTGCCCAGCAAGTGTCTTGGCTGAATGAGGATTTGGACTCGGGTTTTCCCGGTCCTATTCCAGCACTCTAACCACTGCACCACGCTGGCTGACAATCATACTTACAGGCCTTTGTATTACAAAGGCTGTTGCCACATGTTCTGCAAAAGGGTACATCCAAGAGGCACAAAAGTGTCTTTGTATTGACTAGGAAAAACCAAAGGATTGGTTCTGCAAGAAATCCACATCCATCTGCTGTTCTTTACCAGCCATCCTCTTCTAAATGCGCCCCCCTGCTGTGGTGCAAAGTCAATGTCCTTTTTCTGAATATGTGGGGGGGGGGGGGTGTGCCAAGATAGTTAGCACAGGAATCCAAGATGCTTGGAAACAGAAATAGAAGGAGCAGCGGTTTTAGCTGCAGCATCTGCCATCCAATTACCCTTTGTCACTGGGTCATTTTCCTCTGGTGACCTCTGCTATGGATGACTGCAACCTCTTCTAGTAGTGTAACAGCAGTCTAGAGTTCTGATATCTGTGTCCCATATTTTACTTCCTTGTTTCCCACTGTTAAAAATCTTCTTTCTTTCCAAGTGGCCCCATGAGTTGTGTAAAAATTACCTTGAAGGTGATGAGTTCTGCAAGCTGTGCTGAGATACCTGGAGAAAGAGCATGGTCAGTCACTTCTCCATAGTCAGCTTACGTTGTCCATCTTACATGAAGCTGCCTCCATCTGTGTACAAATCAATGTCTGCATTTTGGAGAGGTTGATCTTTAAGATCAGGACGGCTTGGCATAGATGCAGTCCACAGCTTGCAAGCAATCATGTTCTTGGTCTTCTGTAGGCTCAAAAGGAAGTAAGTTAGCTGGATTAAGAACAAAGTAGTAGCCATGGAAACCCCAGGATCCCCACCAAAGTCACATGATATTCGGTCATGTGTGAGGGAGTCAGCCATCTACTGCCCCAGACGAATCCTTTTTAGCTGGGAAATTTCCAAGGTGAATTGCAAACCGGTGCTTTGGAACTCCTTGCCACTTGCAGGATTGGCAAAACAAAATTCCTTTCATCAAATCTCATGTCTGGGATTTTAAGATTCAGCTGCTGTGAAGGCAAATCAGGGCTGGTGGATGAGTCAAATTAAAAACATTTTTTTGAACCTTAGACCATTTGATTAGTAGCTTTCAGTTTACATCAATTCAGTTAGCAGAAATATTGCATAGATTTTGCAAAAACATGACAGTAATACAATTAGACTCATTTATCTTAAAATCCATTTTTCCTTCTCACCCACAATTAATCTGGCTGGAACACAAACTGCTTTACAGAGAACCTCTTTCCCCCTCCCATCTGGAAATGGGCGGAGTTGTTCATCAGAGATCAGCTCAGTTGTGAGCAAGAATTTGAAAGGGAAACTTCCGGTTTAGAGTTTTGAGCTCACGGAAAATAGGTAAGAGACCATCTCAAGGAAATCAGTAAACATAACATATAAAGGCTTATGACACTCAGTAGTGGCAGAAATATCACAATCAACTTAACATAAAAATGAATGAAATAGAGCTTGCTCTCATGCCTAATGCATTTAGCCATCCATAAGCAGCACTTTTGCAGAGGTGGGAAGATTCAGTTGCTCATGACCAATTTTATGTTCAATTAATATAATAACTGCTAATTTAGGAATTCAGTGTCAGAGCAAGTTTGGTCTGGAACAGTTTACAGAAAGGGAAAAACAACAACATGTCACTAGTATAAATATATTCACAAATACAACAGAATAAACAGAATAATTACAACTGAAACCTCATCTTCACAGAGATGAGCTATAAAATTGATGTGGGTTGAACTCCTATACAGAACCAGAGCTTTGGGCTCCCTCTCAGAAACATGCACACACACACACAGAGGCTTGTCTTGTGTATTTCACAGAACAAAGGACTAAACAAAAGAAGACTTCATATGAATCACAAAGAATTTTATAGCATTTTAAATATGTCAGCCATAAACTCAGTTAAGAAAGTAGTTTAAACAGAACAAACTTATCACAGTTATCCATGAAAACAACCTGTAATTCTATATTACCTTTCCACATCACAATCTTATAACTTACTGGTGCTTTTCAAGCATTTTTCTTTTTGTTGTTGTTAACAACCTCCAACCAAAATCCTTTTACGTATTTCCTTCTAGGTTTTCCCCCCCTTTTGTCTGCAATTCCCATATGCATTCCTTCAAAACTCCATTAAAACTGGGTAGCCATTCCCCAGGTCATCAGTATCTAGCCAGCAATGACTCTCTTCCCTGGTAAACTGACTTCCTGAAAGGGAACAGGCACCTGAGCTCTTTGCCTGCCCTTCCTCCTTCAGCTCTGACTCCATCTTCAGCCTTCTTCCTAAGACTTCCGTCCCATGCAGTATCTTCCACCCAATCTGCCTGAAACCCCCATCACAGGCCCTTAAATGTGTCTGCGTGTGTGTGTGAGAAAGAGAGTGGTGTGTACAAACTGCCTTAATAGTGCTGCCCAGAACAAAACTCTTTCTGCTCACTGATGGTAAGAATTAGAGGGAACGCTGGTGGGAGGGCAGAAACTGGTGCGGAGAGAGAAAATAAAACAGTGCTATTGTAGGACTGAAGGGCAGATTATCAAGTGACTTATAGAGTGAATTAAGATGCCATCCACTTCAGTTTCTAACTATCCTGCAGGAACGGGGCTACACAGGAACACATCTATCCAAACTATTTCATTAGCATAGAATGGTGCTTTCTTAATAGTTACAAGTGATACTTCATTGGAAGTATTAATAGTAACCTATAAGTAACAGAGCCAGCGTGGTGTAGTGGTTAGAGTGCTGGACTAGGACTGGGGAGAGCCAAGTTCAAATCCTGATTCAGACATGATACTAGCTGGGTGACTCTGGGCCAGTCACTTCTCTCTCAGCCTAGCCTACTTCACAAGGTTGTTGTGAAAGAGAAACTCAAGTGTGTAGCACACCGCTCTGGGCTCCTTGGAGGAAGAGCGGGATATAAAATGGAAATAATAATAACAACAACAACAGAAAGCAGAGTTTAGATATCAACAGTTAACAGGAAAAAAAAATTATTAAATGAAACCAAAAAAAGGGCTGTGAAACCCACCCATTCTGCTGAAAACCTGGCGCCCTCCCCACATATGTTCCCCCGCCCTCTCAGTGCCCCCAGTCCGGCCCTGGTCCCTCCGCTCCAACCCGATCATCACGCCCTGCTGCTGGCGCCGCTGTTACTGTGCATCACGTGGACCTGCCTGGCGCCTGCGTGCAGCATCCCAACCATCTCCCGCTGGCGCCTCCTTCCTCTTCCCGCGCTCCAGACGCTGTGCTTGCTGTGACTCCCCTCTGAGCTTGTTGCGGGCATTTGGGGGTAGGGGAGGTTTAAACAACAAGCAGCAGCAACCAACCAAGCCAATTCTCTAGCCTGTGTTGTTTTCCTGAGTGTGGGTCCGGCCGTTCCCCTTTCCCTGCTCTTGAGGGAGGACGGAGCTGCCGGAGCAGATGATACCAGACAGGGTGAAAAGCTGTGGAGGAGCTGCGCCCTGGAAGGAGTGGGAAACAGGTTCCCCTTTCCCTGCTCTTGAGGGAGGAGCTGCCTGCCTCAGCCTATTAAATCAGCGTTAACAATGAGCAGCCTGACATTGACTCAACTAAGTTTCCTTCAGCTGAGGTTGAAACCTTAGTATCATGATCCCAACCTGATCCATTTGTTTGTTTTCCTGGCTGTCCATGGTATCCTCCAAAGTCTTCTCCAGCACCAAAGTTCAAAAGTGTCGATGCTTTTTCTATCTGGCTTCTTCAAAGTCCATATATATTATATGCATAATTATATTAGATACTGTGTTATGTACATAATTACATGAAATCTTTGTCTATTAAATTTTGAATACAGACTAATTGTATTTCGAATTTTTATTTTTCACAATAACTAAGGGCGCTCAACAGAATGTTGCATCTGGGCGCCAGATCCCCTAGAGCCGGCCCTGCTTAGAGGTCTGTGTGTCAACATCCTCTGTCTCTCTCTCTCTCTCCTTTGCTTTGTCAGAGTATTACAGCAGAAATTCTCTTCCAGCATTAATCATCAGAAAGCGGCTCTTCTGCAAAGCAACATCAAACCTATTATTGGTTTATTGGTATATTGAATTTCTATACTCCCTGATATAGAAATCTCTAGGAAGTGTTGCTGGTAATTGTTTGCTGGAATTTAGTTGCTGGGAATTGTTTAAGTACACCTAATGCTTCCTATCCCTTCCCTTTTCATCCCTCTAGTGGGTAACCCTATGGCAAGGTATCCCTGTCTGCTGTCTGGGTGCTGAATTCCCAAGACGCCTGCTTCTTGATCTTCAGTTCACCTCCCAGTTAGGTTTACCAACTCTTCATCTAACCAGGGGCGCACCTAGGTGCCCATTTTGGTGCCCAGGCCTGAAGGGCTTCAGAGGGGGACCCCGCCGCCACGAGGCACACACTCCCTGCCACAAGCCCCCTGCTGCCACGAGGCCCCCCTTGGACATTTTCAGTGCAACCCTGGGTGTCCTACTGCTGCCGCTGCCTGCACACGCTACTGCCCTGGCCGCCGCGCCACTCCTTGCCCTTTTCGCCACCTTTTTGCGGCCACGATGTGCATGGCCGGTGAGGGTGGGGGTGATCCAAGCAGGCCTCCCTCCATGGTGGTGGTGGCGATGGGTGGAGCAGCCGCTGGGCCTGTCATCCAGGGGCTTGTGATGATCTACTCCCACTGTGCAGGTGCGCTTGAGTGCCTCGCAGTTCTCAAGGGCTGCTGGGCTGCTCCGCCCACCACCACGGAGGGGTGGCCTGCTAGATCAACCCCCCACCCCCGGCCACGCATATGGCTGCTAAAATTATGAAAAACACTGGAGGTTCAGCGCAGCCGGGCAGCGGCAGGGTGGGCATGGGTGGTGGCAGGAGGCCCCACTGACATTTTCCCCAAGTTCCGGGGGTAAGAGCGCCTCTGCATCCAACTGCCAATAGCAAGATCTCTCCACAACCTGCTTCTCTGCACTAAGGAACAACTGAGGTGAGAAGAAAGATGTATATTTTCAAATACTCAGCCAAGGCAGCATGTGGCAAATGTAATTATTTATTTAATAAATTAACATTTGCTCTAAAACAACTTCTTCTTCTTCTTCTCCTTCTTCTTCTTCGCGAAGTAATAAAAGGTGGTTTTGATTGCAATGAGTGCAAAATAAAGTAGCTCAGCTCCGGCAACAATGGCTGTTCTGCTGCCTCTTTTTTTCTGACTGGAACATCCTCCGTTTGGTTGTTCGGAGAAGTGCCTTTTCTTATCATGGTTTGTAAAGAAAATGGGCCTGACACTCTTTCTGTCTTACAAGCAGTTTGATGGTTCTATGACTGAAGTCCAGAATTTCTTTGATCTTCTGCTTCTCGATGGACAGCAACGCCAAGCCATTAAGTCTTTGCCCCCAGATCCCCAAAGGAAGACAGGAAACACGTGTATGGATGAAAACTAGGGCTACTTTATTAACTATAAACTATGCAGAGATCTGCAACAGGTATAACTATAAGCTCCATAAACTAGAGTGTGGGCAACTCCAATCCCCTTTTCGGGTAGGCACAGCCTCCTAGCGAGGGTTGAGCTCCTCTCACTGTTGGGCAAAGCAGCCAGGCTTGGCAGATGCCATATGAAACCTCAGCATAGCCCCACGAAGCCACACAGTTTACTGTGTCAAGGAGGTAGCCACCAGGGTCACCACCACTGTTCCCTCCAACATGGATCCCCAGATGTTGTGGACTACAACTCCTATAATCCCCAAGCAAAAGCCATTGTAGCTTGGGATTCTGGGAGTTGTAGACAACATCTGGGAATCCCTGTTAGAGGCAACACTGGTCACCACCCCTCCAGCCCCGAAGCTCTGAGTGGGTCAGCTGAACAGTGCCCTAAAAGTGGTTCATTCGCTAGGTGACAAGATTTGGCTTTTTAAAAGCCAAATTCTGGCTTACGGCCCATTTGACCCATGAGTATACCCCTTAGGCTCTGGCCACCTCAGACACCCCTGGGCCACAAAACCCTGAAAGGTTGTTCCATGAATCCATCTCTACCTGAAAGGTACCTATGGCTGAGCACCAATCGAGGTCTTAACCTCCAAAGCCCACATTCACCTGCCAAAGTGACCACTTAACCTGCAACCAGACTCCCACCCCTAAAAGGGGGGTTATTCCCTTTAAAACACAATCAGTGAGGAGTAGGCGAAAAAATCTCCACACAAAGCCAATCAGGTGAAGACCAAAAATTCCTACTCGGCCCATAAGCGACCAGCTAATCTCTCACTGAACTAGGGAGGGTGGGCGGGAGCCGCAAAGCCTGCAAAGTTGGAGGAAGGAAGCATGTGTGGTGCATAAGTAGCGGAATCACCACACTGACCCCATTGGCCATCCCATGCATGTAGCCACTTCTCACGGAGGATGGCCAAATGGGAACCATGTCCTCCTGGTCAGGGCTGATTTGGTTTGACCTTGGACTGGACCACCTTTCCTGAAGGCCTGTCTGGTTCGCGATCAAACCATCGAACCAGCCTGGTTCGCAGCAGACCAGTTTGCTATTGAACCATTCGTACACACCTGTCAGGGTCCCAACATCTCTAGCCCCCACCTCCCATGTCCAGAGGGTTCCGGTGGGAACGTTCCCAACCAGGGCGGGAATGCTGCGCCCTCAGACGGGTCCCAACCCCCACCTGCTGAGACCGGCAGGCCTTACTGGCTCCCCTGGTCAGGTGACCTAGTGTCACCCGACACTGACGTGATCTCGTGGGACGTTGTTAGCATATTGCAAGATCACACTCCAAACTCTCGCGAGATCAATAGTGAGATCGCCAGGTCTCGTGAGAGTTGCTGTGAGATTTCAGGGTTATATAAAATGGCCTGGCCTGTGATGAGGGGCAGACGGCTGAGAGCTGTCAAGAGGCAGACAGCTCTGGGAAGTCAAGTCCCCAGCAGGTGACAGAGGCAAAGGAACGCCTGTGGAGGCATTAGCCTAGGACATTGCCAAGACCTCAGGAGTTATGAGGCCAGACCGACTGGCACCCCTAAACAGGGGTAGAATAAATCAGATGGAGACCTTGCACCCCACGAGGACCAATAACACCCCATTGAAAAGGAACACACTGCATAGCACGGGCAAGACCTGATGGCAATTGCATCTGCTTACCTTAACCAGCTGGGATTTGCCACCTAAAACAAACACACACACACACATACACAAGAAGAATGAAAAGGAACTCATTGCATAGCACTGGGAAGACCTGATGGCAAAATTGCCTCTGCTTACCTTACCCAGCTCGGATTTGCCACCTAAAGAAACACACACAACACAAAACAACAACAAGGAATGAACAGGAACACATTGCATAGCACTGCTAAGACCTGATGGCAATTGCCTCGGCTTACCTTATCCAGCTGGGATTCACCACCTAAAAACAAACACACACAAACACACACACTAGGAATGTAAAGGAACACATTGATTAGCACTAGAAAGACAGGATGGCAAAATTGCCTCTGCTTACCTTACCCATCTGAGATTTACGACCTAAAAGAAACAAACACACTCACACACAAATGAGGAATGAAAAGGAACACATTGCATAGCACTAGGAAGACCAGATGGCAAAATTGCCTCTGCTTACCTTATGCAGCTGAGATTTGCCAACTAAAACAAACAAACACACAAATGAGGAATGTAGAGGACTACATTGCACAGCCTGGGAAAGTGTTGGAGATGGACTACCAGTGCATCAACTTTTTGCACCAACTATCCTTATGACCACTAGGGGCATTGGGGGTAGAGATAGTGAGTAAGGGTCTCCCTAACTGTTCTATAGGTCTCTACTCTATAACCCCTGGTAGGACTCATCAGGTATTTCCTGTTGAGAGTCAGAAAGAATCCCTTCCTTTCCTCTTAGAGAGCAGATGGAAACATCTCTCTCTCTCCCCCACCTATTCATTATGTTCTTCTATAAATTAGGGTTAGGTCTTTCCTAACCAAAGTATACTTCACCAATAAATACTTTGTATTTATTCTACAAGAATCTCCATGTGTCTTCTCTAAATAGCTGCAACAACTAAACTCTGCAACTACTCTGTAACTGGAATGGGTAGCTTCTTTAGTGCTCTGCTAATTAACTGGGGGATAAAAATTACAACCCCCCAAGAGAAAGAGCTGCTGGCAAGATCGCCTCTGCTCAGAGGTGCACCTAAGTAATTTTGGAGCCTGGACCTAAAGGCCTTTGGAGCCCACACCCCACATGGCAAATTAAACATTTTTTAACACATACATTCTTGAGGGCACAAACCACACCACCCAGGACTGACTAAAGATTATTTGGGAGCCCCCAAGGAGTATGGACGCCAGGGGCTGCATCCCCAAAATCCAGGAGTAAAAGCACCTCTGCCACTGCTTACCTTACTCAGCTCAGATTTGCCACCTAAAAGAAATGCACACACGCACAAACACACAAATGAGGAATGAAAAGGGGCTGGAATGAAATGCGGAATGAAATGAGGAATGAAAAGGGGCATCAAGGAAAGGGCAGGTTTCCTACCTGTAACCGTAGTTCTTCAAGTGGTCTTCTGTGCGTTCACACTTGGGTTATGCGCCTGCGCAGAGCCACGTTCTGGAACCTTCCAAAGCTTCATCCCCCAAAAAGGAAAAAAGAGCAGGAAGACCCACTCCCTCGGTAGGTTGAACCCCACACTACCTCAGTCAAGGAGACCGCCGCTCAACAAAAGAGACCAGCTGCTGTGGGGAGGTAGGGAGGGAGTGTGAATGCACAGAAGACCACTCGAAGAACTATGGTTACAACAACAACAATATTTTCACACTGTCTTTCAACAAAAGTTTCCAAAGTTGCTTATATAGAGAAATAATAAATAGAACAAACAAACAAACAATTAAGATGATGTCCCAAACACACAGTCTTGGCAGTCAGGTTTGGACTGAGCCTGCGCTTGGTCATTCTCTTCCATTCTCTGCTGCATTTCACTCACCAAAATGGCTTCAACAATATGAGGCTTGCTAAACTGTAATAAGTCCTCCTGGCCCCTGGACTCTGTGACTTTCACTTGCTGTGAAACGGAATTAAGGACGGAGGTCCACCAGAGGATGATTTGAAAATTAGAAGCATTGAGCTGTTAGTGATGGAAGGACTTCTCTGTGGCTTCCTGGAAATGGACCAGACACCCTTACTTCGTGGGTTGCTCTCAAGCCCTTTCTGGGGACCCCACCCCCTCATGGATTATTCTGCTACTTCTCAGGGAGATTGCAGAACTGGGGAAAGGATCAGAGCAGAGCACAGCAAATGCCTCTCACAGAAATGACCTGGGCTATGTGGAGGAAGGCCCTCTACTCAATGATACCCTACCTTAGCTCTTTCCTTTTTTTGCCATGCACTGCTCAAGGCTGGAAGGGAAGAAGAAATTCAGGCCCACAAATTTTAAATTAAGGCCCACAAATCTGCCAGTTTGCTAAGCACTAGCTGTCCCACCCTCCCAAAACAGTCACCCCCAGTCCCAACCATTCCCCAGGAACCTGGGGCACCTCCTCACCAATTGTGACTCCCGACTACGTTTGGAAGCCCCCTTCTGCAGTTGGAGGAGGAGCCGAAGTTGGCTCAACACGGTTCCTCCTCTTGAAGAACCTCCGTCTGGGGGGCTTCCCCTTGGAGTCACGTGTGGGGGAGGTCTGAAAGAGCTGCCTGCAGCACTGGCAGACCCTTCGCAGCCTAGAAGAGAGCAGGGAGAAGGTGAGAAAGAGACCCTTAGGCAGACATTTGGAGGAGAGGGGGCCAATGGAAGGTATGCAGAACAGCTGGGGCAGCAATACAGATAGCCCACTAGGTTTCCAGGTATTGCGCTGTCTTCTTTCTGGCTGAGGAATTAAGTAAAGAAAGCTGCCAAAAGGCATTGGTGCAGAGACCTTTGGAACACTGTGTGCACTTCTGCTCAACTCAACTCACCAAGCTTATGTTAGAGCTGGGAAAGGCATAGAAAAGGACCACGAAAGAGCTCAGGGGTGTAGCTCCTTCCTGGAAGGGAAAAGGTGGAGGCAACAGGGACCTTTTCATTTAGAAAGAAGAAAAGAATGGAGGGCATGACAGAGGTGCACCCTCTCTTCACATCGTGCACCATGTTTGGGATGGGTTTTTGGAGTATGCTGCCACAAGATGAAGTGAAGGCCAGTGCCCTAGCCAGCAGTCACTTTTCACTTGCAACTAACACTGGTGTGCCGGTTTCCTTGGTGCTGCCAGGGACACCCTGCTGCTGGACCAGGAAGTGGAGATGACACTGCTGCTGGGTGTGGACTGCACACTAGAAGTAGGCACTCCCGCAAAAGGCTGAGCAGTCCTAGGCCTCCAAAGGTGTGTCACAGACCCAACATGAAGAGTAGCACACTTCAGTAACAAGGATTTAGGATTAGATAAAAAGGAAAAGGTGTGTAATAAGAACAAGTGTCTTTTCATAAGACAGTCTGTAAGAGAGAGTTTTCATTCAGCATACTGATAACACCTTGCACCAAATCTCCGGAGGATCACTCCCAGCAGTTTCATGTAGGTGTTAAAGTACTTTGGAGACAATATGGAGCCCTGAGGAACACCATATGAAAGTTCAGATTGGAAAGAGCAACAGTCTCCAAGGGACCCCGTGTGGAATCTGCCCGAGAGGTAGGAGCGGAACCACTGCAAAGCAGTGCCTCCCACCCCCAACCCCCTCAGACACTGCATCACCAAAGATGATGATTTCAATATGACAGCCGATATGCGTAAAGATGTGCTTTTTCGATTGGACTGTGTAACTGAACAGGCCAGGCTTGCAGACTCTTGAAAACTCAAGAAGTGTTCTACCATATGACCTGAAAGACTAGCACATAGGCAAATCCATGTGATCAATGAGCTTGGGGGAACGGGACTTATTAAGGACTTTAAAGTGGAGTCATGCAGAGAAGCTGCCACAAGGTGCCAGTGTTGCTTACTTAATAAAGGGGTGAGACCCAGCTTTTCTGCATGCCAGACACAGACAGAGTCACAGCGTCCTCTGGAGCTAATACATTCTGATGTCATAGGAACATAGGAAGCTGCCATATACGGAGTCAGACCATTGGTCCATCTAGCTCAGTATTGTCTACACAGACTGGCAGTGACTTCTGCAAGGTTGCAGGCAGGAATCTCTCTCAGCCCTATGTTGGAGAAGCCAGGGAGGGAATTTGGAACCTTCTGCTCTTCCCAGAGCAGCTCCATCCCCTAAGGGGAATATCTTACAGTGCTATTCTCCCATTCACATGCAACCAGGGCGGACCCCAACCTTCTCCCAACCTTGGAGAAGCCGCTGCCAGTCTGTGCAGACAATACTGAGCTAGATGGACCTATGGTCGGACTCAGTACATGGCAGCTTCCTATGTGTTCCTAAGTACTTGCAAAGCAGATTGCCAGCTAAAGCAATAGACAAGACACCATTTGGCTTGGGCACAAACCCTCTCTAAACCATGTCAAAATGTTGGGATCAAAGGCTTATGCATACGTCCCAAAGGCCAAGAGAACCAAACTCAATGACAAATGCGAACTGGGAGTGTTGGTTGGATATGCGCCTGCCCAAAAGGGATAGAGAATCCTTGATCCTACAAGTGGAGAGGTCAGGATCTACAAGGTGGTGTCATTTGATGAGAGACAAGGGCCAACTAGAGGTGATGTACCAGAACTTGTGCCAGAGATCCAGGTGAAAGAGGAAGCACGTGGGTGGAATCTCATGATGCAAGAGCCAGACAGTGAATCCAAAGAATCTGTGCCACAACCAGAAGGAGGTTCAGAAGGGGATACAGATTCAGAAGGGGCTGCACAGCCTGAGGCAGAACTGAGGCGCTGCTAGAGGCCCAACAAAGGGGTTCCACCCAAAAGGTTCTCTCTTGGGACCAAAGGAGGAGAGCTACAAGAACCCACCACATGGGGAGAGAAGGAAAAGATGCCAGCTGACAAAAGGTGAGAAATGCAGCATTTGAAAAAATTGACACCCTGCACAAAAATGAGACTTGAAGACTTGTGTCAATCCCCGCAGGAAGAAAGACTGTGGGATGCAAGTGGGTCTTGAAAGTCAAGCAGGATGCAGAAGGGGATGTAGAGCACTACAAGGCGAGGCAAGTAGCCAAGGGATACTCCCAGAACTATGCTGAGGACTACAATGAGACCTTTGCACCACTTGTGACAGACACTTCAATTAGGACACTGCTCAGCGTGGCAGTGGTCAGAAAGATGCAAGTTGAACACATGGATGTAAAGACTGCCTTCCCTCATGGGGAAATCGAGGAAGACATCTACATGCAACAGCCACCAGGCTATGAGGTACCTAGAAAGAAGGGGCTTTGTGCAAACTAGAAAGGAGCATCTATGGCTTCGAAACAAGCAGCCAGAGTGTGGAATGAGAAACGAAATCAACTGCTACTTAAGGAAAGGTTCTCGCAAGGAAAAGCTGACCCCTGCCTATATTCAAGATTCAGAGACAATAGATGGACTTACATCCTGACTTCTGTTGATGACTTGACTATTACATGAGAGGAAAAGCAAGACAGCCATGAGACTGTACAGCACCTGAACAAGGAAATAGAGGTGAAGGAAGTTGGAAACCTCTCCTATTACCCTGGCATCCTAATACAAAAGAGAAGGGGATGGGACATTCCTTCTCCACTGTAGGTGGAAGATAAAGGATCTTCTCGAATGCCTGGCAGCTTCCTTGGTGCTTTGCTAAATATTCACAAACTGCAACAACAGCCTCCTTGAAGTGAATGACCGTCACTGGGTTTGTGCATGTGTACTTGGCGAAATTACAATGCTGCAGCAACCACATGGTAAATCTCCACAAGCCCATTCTAAGGAGACATGGAGAATCCCAGTGCAATTATCAAGTTGTACACAATGCTTTTCTAAGTGTTAGCAACAAGATGGAGATCAGATCCTAGGAGGCCGTTTTCAGCAACAGCTCCCTGGTGACCACCAGTACCTGGTCTGACCATTCACACTCCAATTTGCTTGAAGAAAAGCTTTGCCATATATGGGCAAAACTTAAGTACCCCAAAATATACCTAGGATACCAATAGCAGGGGTGTAGCTATAATTGAGCAAAAGGGTTCAAAGAACACAGGCCTCCAGCTCTATCCCTCCCTATTTTCTCGATTGTCTCCCTTACTCTGAGGGGCCGCCAGGGAGAGGGATGAACACGGGGCCCCTCTCCCCTAGCTATGCCCCTGACCAATAGGGCTGGCTCATTATAAGAGAATAGCAACTCAGGCTTGTATTGTGCCAGCTCAGATGCAGCTCTTTGATTAGAACCTTGAAGTCCACTCCCCTCTTCCACAATCAAGCGTGATTTCGGTGCATGACAAGCAACACCAAACAGCTTGAGATGTCCCATGTGCAGCCTGGCTTGCTCTGTACAGGCCTCTGCTACAGGGGAAACTTGTCTCAGGCTCGTTAGATTGCCGTGAACATGGTCCAAAGCACAGCTTGGGGCACTCCCTTCTTCTTTGTCTGCTCCGCTCCTTCCTTCCTTCCTTCCTTCCTACCGTCCAACCTTCCCTCCTCATGAAGGAAGTACAAGTTGCAGGCTTTTAATCTAAGTTTGTAACTTCTTGAAAACAAACTGTTTTAGAACAGTTTGTTTTTAAAAAACACTTTGGAAAACACTTAAAAACACTTTCTCCAGGCCTCTACTCTGAGCTCATCCAACTGGGTTACTCTGCTAAATGAGGGAGGTGGATTCAAATTCCCCTCTACAATTGGGACATCCGTCAAGCACGTCACAATAGGCATGTTCACAGCTGGTGCCCTTCCTGATTGGGCAGGCAGGCGGGCGGGGGACTCTAGTCAGACCTGGCCAGGAAGAGAGGGAGAAAGGAACATTGGTCTTACCGTGAAGGGTTCTTTTTCCCTGTAGTAGGAGATCCTCATGATGGGTAGTGAACTGAGCATGCTTGAGACAGAACTGGACCACGTGACTTGTTTGTGGGCGTAGCCTCCTCCGTCCTAACCCCAGTTCCAGGGCTGTTGAGCGAGGTGGTATGTCGAGTGGAGAGAGCTCTGTGTAAGTACTCTGTAAGCTGTAGGTAAAGAAGAAAGTGGGAAGAACTCGGACGAGAGGTTAGAGAATAAGATAGACAAGTGCAAAAAACAGCCTAGGAGTCTACTCCTGAGGCGCTGCCTCCATCCCTGATCAGGGCCATCCTCCAGTGGGCCCCGTTAACCATCTGTGTATCTAGCTCCCAAAAATACATCCGGGTGGGGCTGAGGATCTCCTACTACAGGGAAAAAGAACCCTTCACGGTAAGACCAATGTTCCTTTTTCCCCTGAGTAGGAGATCCTCATGATGGGACGTGCCCAAGCTGAAGACACTAATCTCTGGGATGGGAAGGATGTATTCAAACCCCTTGTCAAAGCACCGTGCGCTCCAAGGCTGCCTGTGCCGCTGAGTGGTCAGAACCTTTTATTGCCTAGGGGAACGGAGCAGCAGAAGGCCAGGTGGCTGGTGCTCTGCAGATCCCCGATAGTGGGATGGGCTGGAAAAAAGGCCGCAAAGGTAGCTGTGCTTCTGGTCGATCGCGCCATGAACCGAGTGTTGAGATCCGAGTAGGCTGGGTGAATGCATGATCCGATCCTGCCAGTCGAGGTGCCTTTAGAAACTCTGTTCCCCAAAGAGAAGAGACGGGAAAAGACAAGGAGGTTGTTGGACTTGTGAATGTGTCTGGTGCGATGAACGCCAAGCCCTGGGCCCATCAGGCTTGTGCTACAATCATTCCCCTGGCCGGACAGGGGAAAGGCAGAATGAAGGAAGAATGTCAACTCTGGATCTATGAAAGTGAGAATTAACATTTTGGGAGGGAGGTGGTGTTCAGACCATGATGCACTGCATCTAGCTGGAAGGTGCAATATACCTTCTGTGCCAAGAGGGTACCTAGCTTAGAAATCCTTGAGCCAAGGTAATAGCTACCAGGAAGAGGGCCTTATAAGACAAGAGCTTCAGTGGACTGGTAGAAATGGGCTCGAAGGAGTCCTTCGTGAGAGCGTTTAGGAACTCAGTTGAAGCCCCCGGCAAAGAACACCTGACTAGAGAGCAGACAGGTGTGTCGCTCCCCCAGGAATTTGTATGAGAGTGGGCGCAGGTTCGGTTGGCCCAAGTCAGTGGAAGCAAAAAGGGCAAAACCGAGGCTAGTGAGGAGGTTTGGTGCCTCAGGGTGCTTGGTTGCCGAGGAAGGTCTAGGCCGGCCTGGAGAAAGCTGAGGACCTCAGGCACCCCTGTGGGGAATGGATCTCTCTTTGTGAGATCAAGCCTCTGTGGAAGGCGAGCCAGGATATATTCAATTGGTTGATTGGTGTCTGAAGCTGGAATGGTGTCCTAGACCTGTAGTTTCTTTCTTTCTTTCTTTCTTTCTATCTTTCTTTCTTTCTTTCTTTCTTTCTTTCTTTCTTTCTTTCTTTCTTTCTTTCTTTCTTTCTTTCTTTCAGACAATATATACACATAATAGAACACCGATACATAAAAACATCCATTAACCATCCTTCCAGATATGTAAACAATTAGATGGAGGAGAATAATTAAAATTATCTTGATTTGTGAACCGAATAAAACTGACCAGATCCTAAAGAAAAATCAGGAGAATTAGCTTGATCTGTTCGAAGACGCATAATATGAGTCAATTTCCCCCCCAGATATGGCAATGTGCCACAAGACTGGTACCAAGAAGTCAACGACATAGTTTTATGCTTCCAGCGTAGTGCAATGGAAAATCCAGCCTCAGTTAACATAAAAACGATAAGATCCTTAGATGATCATGTCAAACTAACTTCCGAAAATATATGGAATAGAGGCAACTCTGCCCAAAAGCAGAATGAGACCAGCATAAACGGAAGTATTCTCAATCACAACACCCTATCACCCTATCACAACAGCCATTCCAACATCATGGGGACCAACTCTGATTGATGTGGGCTGCTCTAGAAGGGGTCAAATACCACCTGACAGAGAGCTTAACAGAATACCCTCTAATTCAGGACGAGGTAGAAAACACCAGCTTCCATTTTGGTATTCCTTTCCATAGTAAGTTGCTAATAGTTTGCTGTAGGTCGTTTTCCCAAGCCAACTTAAGGCCAGTTAATGGATCAGATGATTGGCTTATTAAAATCTCCTATAATCTAGAAATCAGGCCCTTAGAGTCTTCTGAAGCCTTTAATATTAATTCCACAAACATAGTCAAACTCCTATTAGCTTGCTTAACTATAGCAGGATGTAAAATAGAGGAGTGAAACTGAAGAAAATTTTAACCAAGAGCAATGCTTATTCATAAACTTCTCCCAAAATGGTTCTAATCATTTGGGGTATCGAAATAATAAAAATCCTTTCATCTATTGTGTGACACCTCCCAGACATCATGTAATCGGGAGGGAGAGTCAAAGTTGGAAATTTGGGATGACTACAAATGGTTAACAAGGGGAAATATGGGGGAAATATGGGAGGGCAAAAATTTTATGCCAGATCCCCCAGATCTTAAAGGTGGTACTTAAGGTGGATTTGTAACAGATTTAGAACTCTTAATAAATTCAAACCTCAATAACTGGTTGTTGAAATTACCAAGATGTTCCTCGGGAACCTTCATCTTCACCCAGAACCTTTCCAGGTCTACTATTAACCACAAAATATCCCTAAGATGCGAGGCTTCATAGTAGGCCATTAAGTTTAGAACTCCGATACCATCCTGTTATACTTTCCTATATAATACACTATTACGAAATCTGAACCTTCTGACAGAAAAGCATCTTTGTGGCCCTTGGCCACTAAGTCCGCACACTCAGCCTCCCGGCAGAGAGCTGTACCGCTGGAATCGGAGTGAAGTAGTGTTGCCTGTAAGGGTGAAAGGGAACCGGACCAACTATGGGGGGCCCATTGGGCTCTCTGTGTGGAGAAGGCATGGCCTACTCTTATCCCATGTTTTGACCAAACACTGGGTCTAAGTGGGACCAAAAGGGGTAGCTCCCACAAATGGAGCAGTAATCAAAGGAAACTTAGAATTATCATCAGCATTTTGGGTCCTAAGCCAAGATGACCTGTATACAGCCACTCCCACTGCTATGGCCCGACTGTGTACAATCTAAGCTAGACTTGGCTCTAAGAGCAGCAGTCTTGTTCATTTAGTTAATGCCCTGGTGAAACCTTAGGCCAGTCGGGAGGGACCATCTTGAACAGTGCCTTGGTCCAGAGTCGAACGCTCAAGCAAGATGGGGTTGGTGGTGCATAACTTGAGGGACGTGGCTGAAGGTGTCTCGGACCTTCAAGAGAAGGGAGTGTCAGCGCCTGTCATCCTGGGGCTAGAGAGGTCCCTGTCCTATGAGTGTAGGAGACCAATTGAGCCCCTGGAAGGGACAACCTTAGGCATGGCCAAAGGTATTGAGGGGTCCCCTGGGACTGGACATGTTTCTTGGGAAGGTCAACCATCGGTTTGGCTGAGGCAGGGCGCTGCCACTCTGCGCACATCGCCCTGCGAAATAGAGGGGGGAACATAACTGTGGATGTAACCGGAACAGCTGTAGGGAAAACTTGTTAGTCCAGGGGCGAAGACGTCTCTGCAGCTTCCGACGGGGAGACAGCACTGATTGTGCGCTGCGCCTTAGACAGTAAAACCTTCCGAGTTCTGCTAAGGAAAAAAGGTCTGGCAGAGTTAGAAATGGGCAGCATCACATCCCCCCCTGATAATTCCCCTTCCTCCTTGTCTGGCTCCAATGGCCCAGTAGAGTCCAGAGGCAGAGATTGCAAGGAGCCCCTTTTTCTGACTAATGGTCAGGTGGTAACTGGGCTGTAGGCCTCCCCGGTCTTTGGGGAAGGGGAGGGTACGAGGTGATGCCTTTCAGGCTCTTCGTAAAATACTGGTAACTGTATAGCTACCCGCGAGGATTTGAGCTGGCACCCTTCTGCTTGTTAATCAAGCATTTCCCTGCTGCACCACTTGAGGTGATTGGGGGGGAAAGGGGAATGGTGCAAGTTGACCCGGTGTGAGACCGGAAGGCCGCCTTATTATTATTATTACTAGTATTTTTAAGCCCGTTATGATAACGGGCGCTAGCTTTCTATCCCGTCTTCTCTCTCTCTCTCTTTCTGTCTCTTTTTCCCCCCTTGTCCCCTCTCTCTTTTTGTTTTGTGTTTTTGTTGTTGTCTCTGTTTTTGTTCTTCCTTATTTTGCTTTTACTTTTTTTGCGGGGGGGTTGTGGATGAATAACACAGGACCTCAGACACCAGTGTCCCACAGCCATGGGCGGCCATTAGCCGGTGTGTGGCGGCGAGGGAAAGTGGCCGAGGCGGCGGCAGAGCCATGAGCTGCGGCACGGCGAGAGGAGGCCGAGGCAACCAGAAGCGGCCGCCCTGAAAAAGGCGAGGGCAATGGCGGCGGGGGAAGACCGAGACGGGGGACAGGGAAGCTGGGCGAGGTGGCCTCCCGCGCACCCAGCTGCCGGAGCTCCAGCTCGAAGGAGAAGAGAGGAACTCGGGAACAGAGCTACTCTCTGTGTTAAGCTGCTGCCCATACTGTCGCAATGGACGCAATAGGTGTCCTTTGCGTACATAGCGGCAGTTTGAGCAGTGACTTAGCACAGAGAGGAGCTCTGCTCGTGAGCTCCTCTCTTTTCCCTCGGGCTGGAGCGGTTAAGGTGGTCTTCGGCAGCTGGGTGGGCGGGAGGGCGATAGGCGGGGGCGGCGACCTTCTCATGGGCCATTTTGGCCCTTAATCTTTTGGGGGGGGAGCGGCGAAGGTGATTTTGGGCAGCTGGGAGGGCGGGTGAGCAGGCGGGGGCGACGGCTTCGCCGCCACCTCGCCCAGCTTCCCTGTCCCCCCTCTCGGTCTTCCCCCGCCGCCATTGCCCTCGCCTTTTTCAGGGCGGCCGCTTCTGGTTGCCTCGGCCTCCTCTCGCCGTGCCGCAGCTCATGGCCGAGGCGGCGGCTCTGCCGCCGCCTCGGCCACTTTCCCCCGCCGCCACACACCGGCTAATGGCCGCCCATGGCTGTGGGACACTGGTGTCTGAGGTCCTGTGTCCCTTGGGCTCTTCTGGGCCTGCGCTTCGCGCAGGCCCAGAACATCCCAGGGAGGCAGGGACGCAGATCCCCAACATTCCAAAGCCACGGCCACTCACTTAGCCTTTTATTATATAGGATTACCTTTATATCTCGCTCTTCCTCCAAGGAGCCCAGAGCGGTGTACTAAATACTTAAACTTCTCTCTCACAGCAACCCTGTGAGGTAGGCCAGGCCGAGAGAGAAGTGACTGGCCCAGAGTCACCCAGCTAGTTTCATGGCTGAATGGGGACCTGAACTCAGGTCTCCCTGGTTCTAGTCCAGCACTCTAACCAGTACACCACACTGGCTGCCCTAGGGAGCATGGGGCGTTAACAACTCCTGTTCCACCAGCAAGGGTGGGAGGAAGAGGGGAAAGAATCCCTGCGCCTTCTCTTGGTTTTGCATGGCAAAAAATCTGGTCATACACCAACCACGCTCATACGGAGGGAAAAAACCCCAGAGCCATGGGCTGGGTTCAGGCGAGGGTGGAAACAACTTGGGAGTCACACGTGTCCCTGCGTGTAAGGGGTGAGGCCCCGTAGAACTGGTAAGGGCCATGCCAGGGGAGTAGCAAGCGAGGCTGTCGGTGGCTCAATGGAAAACTTTTATATCTACAGCATTCAGTCTCTCATTCAAATGCAAACCAGGGTGGACCCTGTTTAGCAAAGGGGAAAAAATTCATGCCTGCTGCCACAAGACCACTTTCCTCCCACTGCTCCGAAAAAACTCACGCAGCCATTGAGAATCCCGGGAGAGAAAAAGTCTTTACTTACAGCGGTGACCGCTGAGGGTGCGGACCAGCCGGTTCCCCCTCAAACGCTGAGGCCCCAATGGGCGGAGGATGAGACGCCAGGATAGTGCCCACCGGGCTCTGGTCGTCTCCCTCAAAGCGAAGGCGCTTGTTGGATCCAGCCTTCCACTTGGCGCCATTGGGTTGCTTTCGCTTTTGATTTCCAGCTGGCCACCTGAATCAACAGGCGCTCCCTTAAAAGTACCTTGGAAGGACTCACTCAGGCTGGCGCCTCTATTTCTTGGCGTCCGCTGCGCCTGGACCTCTTGGGGGTTTTGGCTAAGTGCCGCCCCAAGGTCCCCGTCCCCATTGTCTGAGCCTGAGGCTGCAGGGGGAATCTGAAGCAGTCCTGCTGGACTAAGGCGCGGCAACAGCAAGAGCGGAGAAAACACGTGCGCAGCTGAGAGGCCTGAGCCTCCAACGCTGAGCCCTGAAAGGGTTCCTCTGAGAGGAACTCCGCGCTGACCAGGACCCCTCCAAACAAATGCAAATACTATAGTAAGCAGTCAATCAAGCCGAATGCAAGCTAAAAGGATTAACCTGAGTAGGAAATCTTATCTGATGGTTGGTTTGTTTGCTGGCTCCAAAGAGAGGCAGCTCCCTTCCCCACCCTTGCAGAGCCAAGCGGAGAGGAAGGGGGGGAGGGAAACCACCCGGCAGGGAAAGACCCAAAGAGTGGTGACTCCTGTTTCCCTCCATAGCCAGAGGCTGGTCATGAAGGAGAAGAAATAAAACAAACTGAAGCAAAGGCTTAACTGCAGGAGCTCTCTCCTAAAACATCCTATCCATGAGCCCCTGGAGGCCCAGTGGTAAAACTGCCGCCCTGGAACCAGAAGGTTACAAGTTCGATCCTGACCAGGGGCTCAAGGTTGACTCAGCCTTCCATCCTTCCGAGGTCGGTAAAATGAGTACCCAGAATGTTGGGGGGCCATATGCTAAATCATTGTAAACCGCTTAGAGAGCTTCCAGCTATAGAGAGGTATATAAATGTAAGTGCTATTGCTATTGCTATTGCTATCCCGAGCAAGACAGAACTGGAACTGGGGTTAGGACGGAGGAGGCTACGCCCACAAACAAGTCACGTGGTCCAGTTCTGTCTCGAGCATGCTCAGTTCACTACCCATCCTGAGGATCTCCTACTCAGGGGAAAAAGGCAAAGCTGTTATGTAATCCTACTTACTTTGCGAAGAAGTCTTTCCTCATCTTCTCCCCATTTCCCTCCCTGTCTTAACTCTTCCCCCCCGACTAACTGTCGCTCCTGTTACTAAAAGCTGACTGTCCCTCCCTCCCCCCTAGACCCCTCCCAAAACCACCACAAACAAACAAACAAACAACAAAATAACAAACACTAACTGTAACACTGAATAAATAAATAAATTGATAAATAAATGAATGGATGAATAAATAGATGGATAAATAGATGGATGGATAGATAGATAGATAGATAGATAGATAGATAGATAGATAGATAGATTTGACAGATACAGAAATGGACTCTCTAGTACTCTCTTTCCTCTCTATCTCTCCAGCTCCTCTCCACCTCACCTCCTCCCTCCTCGCCTAACTCTCCCACAAAGAGCAGCTGAGCCCCGGAGGTGTCATGAAAGAGGATGTGTCATAAGCCTCAACAATGGCCATTGGTCCTCTTGCCTCTAGAGGATGTGTCATAAGCCTCAACAATGACCTTTGGTCCTCTTGCTTTCAGGACTTGGAGGCATCTCCTGCCAACTGGGAAAAGAGGCCCCCTTTTAAAGTGGGGATTCTCTTCACTGAGTAGGGGAGGGGAGCACCTGGCTCTTTCCACCCCCTGCAGAGTAACCCTCCAGTGATGGTTGCTGGTGTCTATCTTATATTTCTTTTTAGATTGTGTGCCCTTTGGGGACAGGGAATCCATCTTTCTTCCTTCCTTCCTTCCTTTCTTCCTTATTACTCTGTGTAAACTGCTTTGGAAACTTGTGTCAAAAAGAGGTGAAGAAGAAGAAGAAGTTCTTTCAAACCTCACCCTTCATGTTCTAATGTCGGTTTATCTGAGAAATCAGAGGGCTCTCTTGACCACCATGTTTAAAGCAACACTATCACAGGTCCCTCATAGCAGACACCCACACCTCCATCCACTGCCATTCATCCAAACAGCTACCTTTGTGGCTGAGGTCTGCTCTTGTTTCTGCAAGACACAAGGACTCCTTCCTTCAGTGCCATCTTGACACTACTTCACACCTGCACGGACACACACCTGATTGCTTTCTCCCCCTTCCCCCACACTGGCTCTGTCCTCTGCTCTTTCCAGAGTGTGGCAATGCTATCATGTGCCCACCAGGAGGCAGCATAGAGCAGGTCGGGCTACCAATCTTACTTTAAAAAAAAAATCAAAAAAATAAATAAATCTGGAGTTCTACAGACTTTTTTTTAAAAAGTGTTTTAACTCTTTTGGTGGGAAGGAATTTATAAATGAATAGATGTTTCAAGTGTAAGGCAGACATCCAACACAGACATAGTTAGTGAAGCTATAGATCTTTTGTTTAGAAGCATTATTAATATCCTGTTTTTTCAATCAAATATTCTCAAGCAGGCGCATGGCTACAATTGAACAATGGGGGATAAATGTCCCTGAACCCCAGGGGGAGAGGGACCAGCTGGCTTTGGTGACAGTTTGTCCTTTGCTTTCCTGCTCATGCCTCTCTGAAGAAGAGGGGGTAGGGGCCAATCTTCACTTTTTAGCTAGGGCCCACTTCAATCTGCCATGCCCCTGTTCACAAGACAGCTTGATTTTGCATCTCATTCTCAAACTAATTATTGCACTACTATTGCTGTGATAATGAAATCATCATCTTTGGTGATGGAGTGTCTGAGGGGGTGGGAGGCTCTGCTTTGCCACTTTCATATGGAGAAGACATAACCTCCCTAATTGCCTGCCTGGAGATGGTGATGGGCTGGATGAGGGATAAGAAACTGAGACTGAATTCAGATAACATGGAGGCTCTTATTGTGCCTCTTCGGAAATCGGGGGGTGATTTTGATCTGCCAGTCCGGGATGGGGTGACACCTTGCCAGAAGGAACAGGTACGTAGTTTGGGAGTGCTTCTGGATAGAATCTTCTCCTTGGGGTCCCAGGATGCGGCGGTGGCCAGAAGTGATTTCTATCAGCTTCGGCTGATACGCCAGCTGTGTCCATTGCTTGAGATAAATGGCCTCAGAATGGTGGTCCATATGCTGCTACATATACCTCGGTGCTTACATTTGCTGGTAACCTCCAGATTTGACTACTGCAATGCACTCTATGTGGAGCTACCTTTGTATGTAGTCCAGATACTGCAGTTGGTACGGGTTGCCAGGTGGGTCTCTGGGTCCTCTCGGAGGGACGATATTACTCCTGCATTGACAGAACTACACTAGCTACTTATAAGTTCCAGGGCAAAATACAAGGTGCTGGCTATAAGCTATAAAGCTCTGAACAGGTTAGTCTCTCAGAGAACTAAAAAGGGGGAGTGGGCAAAAGGCTTGGAAGGTTGATTTAGATTAGGGATACAAGAAAGGCCCTTGTGGCAGCCTCTCTGTGGTTGACTGCTGCACTATTACATCAGTAGCCTCCTCCCTCCTTCACTTCGCACCACACCAGTTCCTGCCACCCCCACCCCATTGCCCACCGGCCTGGCCCCAGGACCCCTCAGCCACTTGCCATCCTGCTTGCCTTGCACTCCGGCTCTGGCCTAGGATCGGAGCAGCCTGCAAACTGCACAGAGCTCTTCTTCTCTCCCCGCCTCTCAGCTGATCGGCGGGTGGGCGGGGCTTCCAGAGAGGCCTCTGTGTAGGCCTCCCCGAAACCTGAACTTGGCATTCCCCAGCAAGCCAGGAAGGAGGCAGGAAGAGTTCTCTGCATCAGACTCTCTGCCCAGACCATCCAGCACAGCTTTTGCAAGGCTGGGGATCCATCTGGGATCTACCCGAGAGATAGGAACGGAACCACTTCAGAGCAATGCCCTCTATTCCCAACTCCCCCAGGTGACCCCAAAGGATACCATGGTCGATGGTATCGAACGCCACCGAGAGATCCAAAGGACTAACAGAGTCACACTCCCTCTGTCGATTCCCCGGTAAAGGTCATCCATCAGGCTGACCAAGGCTGTCTCAACCCCATAGCCCGTTCTAAAGCCAGTTTGAAATGGGTCTAGATAATCAGTTCCCTCCAAAACCGCCTGGAGCTGGTTAGCCACCACCCTCTCGATCACCTTGCCCAGCCAGGGGAGATTGGAGATTGGCCTATAACTATCCATCGCTGAGGGATCCAGGGAAGGCTTCTTAAGAAGCGGTGTAACTATGGCCTCCTTCAAACAGGGAGGCACCCTACCCTCCCACAGCGATGCATTTATGATATTAACTAGGCCACCTCCAACAATCTCTCTGCTAGGTCGAAGCAGCCAGGTTGGGCAAGGATCCAGAGAACAAGTGGTAGGCCGTACCGCTCTAAGCAGCTTGTCCACTTCATCAGAAGTCACAGATTGAAACTGATCCAACCTAACACTGCAGGAGGGATCGTGGGATACTTCCCTCACAGACCCTGCAGAAATAGTGGAGTCCAAGTCGTGTACACACACACACACACACACACACACACACACACACACACACACACACACAAACACACACACTATATACACATACATTGTAACTAAATAGGGAGCAGTAAGGGAACAGAGATACACAATATAACTATAGCTACACAATAGCTAGATTCTCCCATACAGAACCCCTGTTTAAACTTCCTCTAAACTAAACCACAACACAGAACTTTTTAAATTCAATGGTAACCCCAAACCTCCCTCCAACATGCCTCCCCACTCACTCAGGACACTGGTGGCTGCTGACACAGAGCACAGTCAGGCAGTGATTCTCTCAAGGGGGTGAGAAAAAATATCTTCTGGCGGCGGCAGTGGGGGCAGGGGGCGGGGCAAGCAATACAGCAGCAGATTAATCAACTCCCAGGCTGTCATGTAGTAGCATGCAGTAGCCATAGCAGGCTTGCATGCTGGGCTCAGGCTGGCAGCAAGGCAAGCATGGTATCATGGAAACTTGAGTTTAGACATGCAATGCAAAACCAGTTCTTTCTCTCTTTCTCTTGAATGAGGCAGCCAGAAAGGCAGAAGCAAGAGACTGAGTAACTAACTAGTTGATGAATTGAACCAAACTCCCCCCACCAAAGCAATCAGCCCAGACAGAGTGGAAACAGGGCACTGTTTGTTAGAGCTGGCAATGGTTAATCAGAATTTCTTAGCACATAATTGCATCACAATACAACACATTCCAAGGAAATGAGCTTCCTCAGGGATGTTGTGCCTGCTTGTGGCATATCTTATGTTCTGCTAATCTCTTCTTGACAGACACTCACTGCCTCGCTAGTTGCTGCAGTCAGGAGAGCAAAGGTCCGAAATATTTTTCCAAAGAACAAAACTTCAGCTCCGAAATGGGGTTGTTTCGATTTGTATACCAAAAAAATTGTTTTTAATTTTTTCATTTCCATTTGTATACAAAATGTCTGAAAATGCCATTTTTGGACACAAAACGTTTTGTTGCCGAATTGAAATGCACAAGCCTACTTCCAAGGCTTTTTGGAATCCTATTGGATCCAATAACCTTCTTGGGTATACCAACCTAATGGGTCCTACACCCCAGCAGAGGTGGGTTGTGGTTGCAAGTTCTACATTAACCAGATGGTGATCTGTGCTAGACAGTGGGGAGATGACAGCAGTCCCCACCCATGGAACACCACCCTGATCAGAGCAAAAGACCAAACTGAGAGTGTGAAACCACTTGGGATAGGGTCATAGTCGTCATGGCCGCTATGAATTCCGGAGCCACTCCCGACAACTCGGTTCAAAATAGACATTGAAGTTCCCCTTGAACAATAACCTGGGCCACTCCAAGGCCAACTCCGCAACCAGGTTCGTCAGTTCAGTTAGGGCAACAGAGTCCCTAACTGAGCTGACTGACCTGGTTGCGGAATTGGCCTTGGAGTGGCCCAGATGGTTGTTGGGGGGGCTTCAATGTCCTTTTTGGGACACTATCCAGCGGAGTGATCCCAATCTATCCTTTGTCCCTAGACTTAGACACACACTTTCGATATAGGCCAGTTCCCTGACAGAGATCCTGGTGAGTGAAATGGTATTCTTATAGACCATTGCCATCCCACCTCCATGCCCACCTCCTCACACCTGCTCCAATTTGTGCATTTGGTTTGGTCCGGTCCAGTTATTGTTCCATTTTTATTTGAAATCCATACACTTATTAACACGACTTTGCAGCAATCATTGCCTGTCAAGGACATTCATGTCTTGTTGGGGTACATCCCCAGCAAATGGAATCTAGCATCACATCAAGAATGGTGGATTCTTCATGCTGGAAGGAGTGGCCAAAAGGATTGTAATACAGCAGTGAAGGGACAAATTTACTGCTGAATTGCAACTTTGGAGAACTGATATGTGTTCCTAGTCAGCATTTGAACTGGGTTGTTGCCCTCCCAATCCCACTCCCACCCCGCCTGACTGAAAGGTAAAGAAGAGAAATATTCAGCAAATTGGTTGAATTTTAATGAAGTGTTAAGTTTGGAAATATATCCTTGCCCCCCACTTTTTTCTTGGTAGCTTGTACTTTACAATGTTAGGAGCCACCTGATGGCACTGCAGGGAAGTAACTTGCCTAGCAGGCAAGAGGTTGCTGGTTCGAATCCCCGCTGGTATGTTTCACAGACTATGGGAAACACCAATATCGGGCAGCAGCGATATAGGAAGATGCTGAAAGGCATCATCTCATACTGCGCCGGAGGTGGCATTGGTAAATCCCACCATGAAAACCACATGGCTCTGTGGTTGCCAGGGGTTGACACCAACTCGACAGCACAACTTTACTTTACTTTATAATGTTAAGAAGTTCTGCTTAAGGGATCTTTTCATTTTATTTTTCCTTCCTTCCTCTTCCTCCCCCACTTTCAGTTATACCCATATATAATTGTTATCCTTGATTATGTTATATACATACTACTGTAAACTTATTTGAAATAAAAGAGAGAGAGAGAAATTACATTGTGGTTTGAAGGCCCTACATCACTTGTTAGAATCCAGAATGCCTCAATTATAATCTTTTAAAGGTCTAGAATTCCTATTTGATGGCAAAAACTTAAAAATCTCAGTAGCAAGAGACCAATATGGGAACATTAAAAAGATGTTTCCTATGTGTGTTTTTTTTGCCTGTTTGAGTATTTTTGTCAGGCTAAGTCATGTTTTCCACATTTCAAGTTAATTATTCCAAAATAAAATGAACACTGTGTACTGTAACCTACAGCTGTGATTCACTTTCATTATGCATTGTTTTCAACTTGGAATTGAAGGAGCTCCTCACTCACAATGACTGCAAACCAACTTAAAATGTGGCTATAACTAAGTTATACTGATGGGGCTTAAGTTGGTCAGGACTAATTTAATCCATTATGTCTTAGTCATGACTATAGCTGGATCAGGATTTATAGATAAGATAATTTTATTCACATTCATTCTGACCAAATTACTTTTAGAAGGATTGAGTGAGCCAAAAAGCAACTGAACCTGAACAGAACCAAGCCTTAATCTGTTCAGGTGTGCTCCTTTATTACCCACCCACCCCTACTCTCATTTTTAACATGTTATACATTTGAGTGTGTGTTTGGTACTTTAATTTCCCAAAGGGAAAAAACCAAAACCTAACCTGTACTGGACAGAGAACCGATTCCCACCCAGTGTAGCTAATCCTGCTTCATCAGCTGTGTGAAGTAAACCAACAAGGGCTAGGTGTATAACACAGGTACAGATCAGTCGAGATGCAGTGGAAGATTAACCCAGAAATCAGGGAGGGAACCAGAAGCACCAGCAATGCAGAGCACAACAGGACACCACTGGGATGCTGAGCATAAACACCACACATCAATCTAAACATCCACTGAGAAGTGGTTAGTATCTTGGGCTTCTTTTTCTTTTGTTTTTTTAACTTCTTTTTAGGCCAGACAGTCTAAAGAGGGGGCTGTTGCATCACAGTGATGCAACACATTAGGAACCATTAGTACCACAGTTTTACAAGAGCTTGCTCAATTATCGAAGCATCAATGTGCTAGGAGCCACCAATGAATATTTTGAGGACCCCTTACTGGTTCCAACCTCAAACCTAAAAGCTCATGCTTTCCTCCATGGCATTCTGTTCTCCCATAGCACCCATTACTAGCAAACTAATAAATAATAAAAATGTAGCTATGGTCTGTTTGCTGCATTGGTAGTCGCATTGCTGTCCATGTCAGTTTTGTCTGATTTATTAGCTGGGTCATAACTACAGTCTCTGGCTTCCAAGAGGGGTGAAGGAAACTCTTTTTCTCTGTCATTCTCTTTCATGGTGGGATTCCAGGAAATGCTACTATCACGCTCAATATTGTCTTGGATTTCAAGGTCTTTGTCACTGTCGCTGTCTATTGTAATTACAGGTGAAACTCGGAAAATTAGAATATCGTGCAAAAGTCCATTAATTTCAGTAATGCAAATTAAAAGGTGAAACTGATATATGAGACAGATGCATTACATGCAAAGCGAGATAAGTCAAGCCTTAATTTGTTATAATTGTGATGATCATGGCGTACAGCTCATGAAAACCCCAAATCCACAATCCCAGAAAATTAGAATATTACATGGAACCAAGAAGACAAGGATTGTAGAATAGAACAATATTGGACCTCTGAAAAGTATACAGTGTACTGTGCTTGATTGGCCAGCAAACTCACCTGACCTGACCTCATAGAGAATCTATGGGGCATTGCCAAGAGAAGGATGAGAGACATGAGACCAAACAATGCAGAAGAGCTGAAGGCCGCTAATGAAGCATCCTGGTCTTCCATAACACCTCATCAGTGCCACAGGCTGATAGCATCCATGCCACGCCGCATTGAGGTAGTAATTGCTGCAAAAGGGGCCCAAACCAAGTACTGAATACATATGCATGCTTATACTTTTTGGAGGTCCGATATTGTTCTATTCTACAATCCTTGTCTTCTTGGTTCCATGTAATATTCTAATTTTCTGGGATTGTGGATTTGGGGTTTTCATGAGCTGTACGCCATGATCATCACAATTATAACAAATTAAGGCTTGACTTATCTCGCTTTGCATGTAATGCGTCTGTCTCATATATCAATTTCACCTTTTAATTTGCATTACTGAAATTAATGGACTTTTGCACGATATTCTAATTTTCCGAGTTTCACCTGTAGTTAAGACAATCTACTCCTACAAGGTAATAGGGGATCAGTTGGAAGATTACTCTGTCAAGAGCAGACACAGCTTGGGGAGGTGAGCAAGCTTTTCTAAACATCTAGCCTTTCCCCCCTTCAAACTAACTAACAGGAGGAGAGGAGATTTTCAGGGGCTGGTTTCTCTTTAAGGGATAAGTCCTAGTCTCTCTCTCTCTCTCTCTTTCTGTGTATCTGTGTCTGTGTGTATTATTTGCCAGGGCTATCATTTCCCAGGGCTAGCAAACTCCAGTGTTTTAGTTTGTCCCTGCCTGGAGGGGGTGGAGTCATCTAGGGCACTTCCCAGTGTATTGCACAGAGTGCCACATGTATGACTATTTGCCCCATGGGCAGAAGTCATGGGTGTGTGCTCGGTGTAAGGAGCTCCTGGCTCTCAGGGAACAAATTCGTGAAAGGTGGTGGATCTGGAGAAGATCAGAGAGACAGAGAGGCATGTGGATGAGACCTTCAGGGACGTGATAGAGGCATCCCACTCCAGGGCTGATAGCTCCACTGCTGTCAGGGAGAATGAAGGTCTCGGGCAACGATGACATTGGTCTGAGGAAGAGGGAAATGCTCCTTTAGAAGGGACCCCTTCCATGGATGATGAGCCCATATCCTTTCGCACAGGGGATACTCCTCCAGGGGGTGGGGGCCTCCTTGTAGTGGGTGATTTGAACATTCTAGGTATAGAGAGATGGGTTTGTGACCTGCGTGTTGACCGCACGGTGACTTGCCTGCCTGGTGCGAAGGTTGCAGACATCACGCAGCATCTAGATAGACTCTTAGGCAGTGCTGGGGAGGAGACAGCTGTTGTGGTGCACGTCGGCACCAACGATGTGGGGAAATGTAGTCGGGAGGTACTGGAAGCAACATTTAGGCTGATAGGTAGCGTTTTGAAGCCCAGGACTCCCAAGGTAGCATTCTCAGAAATGCTACCTGTTCCGAGCGCAGGTACGGTGAGACAGGCAGAGCTAAGGGGTTTCAATGCATGGATGAGACGTTGGTGCGGGGAGGAGGGGGTTAGATTTGTTAGGCACTGAGATACATTTTGAGCAAGCAAGGCCTGTACAAAAGGGACGGACTGCACTTGAACCAAGATGGAACCAGACTGCTGGAGCTTAAAATTAAAAAGGTTGCAGTGCAGCTTTTAAAATGATGCCTGGGGAATTGCCGATGGGAGCTGGGCAGTATCTGGTTCGGCAAAAACCAGGGGCATATCTAGAGGAAATAGTGCCTAGGGCAAGCACTGAAATTGCACCCTCCCAACCCTGTCCAAACATCTGACACCCATTTTTCAGATCAGTGTTTCCCATCATCTGGGAAACATACCAGCGGGAATTCAAACCGGCAACCTCTGGCTTGCTGGGCAGGTCATCTCCCAACTGTGCCATTAGATGGCTACTACAAGGTCTAAAAAAGGAACATCCATTATGTTCCATGGAGGCATCAGTTATAAAAAATGAAGGCACCCATTGTATTCTGCTGTAAGGAACACATTTTGGAAAAGGCACATCTAACAACCCTGAAGACAAACTTCACTCTGTATTTATTGCATAAGCAGCTTCCTCACTGGCTAAGCAAGATACTCTGATACAGAAGCAGCAAGCATGACCACAAGCACTAATCAATATTTTCATTTAGCTACAAACAGAGTTTGGGGAGGGGGGAAGAGAAGAAATGCAACATGCATGCAATCCCTGCGGAAATCAAGACCACTGGAAGTCATGTGCAGTGGTGCTCTTACCCTTGAACTTCAGGGCCTCCACCACACCCCCTGGGCGTGGCCGCTGGGAGCCTCCAAATTCCCTTTGGTCTGTCTTGGGTGGTGTGTTCACTGCTAGCCCGCACTGCGCCAGGCAGCCCTGTGCGACCTGTGTCAGGTGCTTTAGAGACAAAGGGGGGAGTAGGAAAGGCGTATGTGGGATGAGAATATGTTAAGTTGAGCGTTGAAATGTTTCTGCATAAATATACCTGTTTTATATTCTGACATTCTTGTGAGTTCAGTTGCTGTTTGTACCCTCAAGAAACCACATGTTAAAAATACTGCGTGTGTCAGTGTGAGTGTGTAGGGGGATGATGCATAACGTATAGGGTGTGTGTGCTCCAAAAGGTCTTTAGGTCCAGGCTACAAAATTACCTAGGCACACTTCTGGTCACGCCTCCCGGTGACATAATATTGACAAAGGTTGCCCAGTTACAATAGACTCTCTTCCCCACAGCAGCTGGGGGAAAGGAGTCACCATCCACAGAAGAGGGAGAGATTGGAGTGGCAGCCACATCTTATTTGCAAATAATAGTCTTATCACAACACTCAGATGCCTTAATTATTACAAGCACCACCACGCAGAGTGCTTGGGCCTATGTGACGCTCAGCTCATATTCCTATAACAATGCTGATGCTTTCAGTCTCTCATGCTTCTATTTCTAAAGCTTTGGAGTTCTTATATTGTCTTTATGTAAGATAAATTTACTTCTCTAGCTCCAAGTATAACCCATGCTAACAGGACAAAGGAGCACCTTTCAAACCTGGTGCGTAATGTCAGTGTCATTGACCAGGGGCGTAGCAAGGTTGCAGTGGGCCCAGAGACGAAATTTTAAAATGCCCCCCCCCCTCAAAGTCCAGGGCCTCCGCACACCCCAGGCCCCCAAGGATTTAAGTCTGATATTCCAAAATAAGTATGCTGCCTGGAAATACATTTCACTGAATACACACACGCACACGTCACAATATATAGTGATATACATTGAGTACTATACATTTGTTTTACTTTTAATGCCTAGAACACACTAGAAAGATGAATGATTAAAATGGCCCCCTCGCTGCAGATTAGCAAAGGAGACTTTCAACCATGCAGGGTGAGCCTAGGTTTGTTTTCTCAGAATTCTGAACAAATTCAGTCAAGTTCGATTCCAGGAGGTTTTTCACAGGAGACTTTTAAAGCCCTTTAACACACATCTCCTCTGGAATAGAGGTGCTGCATTCACATGTTGGCCAGATTGACCCTGAAGTCCCTGCAAGTTATTGGGGAGCAGTTCACACACAAGAAAAATAAAATAAAATAAAAGCACAAGACATGCTTCAGAGTTCTCACTCAGACCTTCTGGGTTGCAAAACAACTTGAACATAAGTGCATTTATACATGAATGAATGAATGAATGAATGAATGAAATATAATACTGTTTCTTCCAGAAGTTTTTGTAATTTTCTGCCATGAAACAAGCCACTTCTAGGACTTTTGAGATAGTTTTTTTTAAGCCAGCAAATTTTCCAAGCTGTTTAAAAATAAATATTCAGAGACTTCTCAGTCCCTCCACCCCCTATCAAAGCCCTATGGCAAGCAGATCCCTATATATCCGGGGCGGGGGGGGGGAAGGTAACCACAAAAAGGAGTTCACACTCTACCTGGCCAATGCTGGGTTGGGCAGGGCAGCAAGGGGTCTTCTGCTGCAGAGAGCAGGGGTGGCCACTCTGGCTGCCTCCTCCTTCCTGGCTGGCTTGGGCCCTACTGGAGTTCAGGCTTCACAGAGGCCTACACGAGGCCTCCCTGGAAGCCCCGCCCAGCCGCCGATCAGCTGAGAGGCGGGAGAAAAGGAGCTCTTGGCCGCTTGTCTGCTGCCTGGATGGCCGGCCAGGAAAACAAGCTGGAGAGACGGCGAAGAGGGCAAGCGGCTGAGGGGCCTTGGGGCTGGGCAGGGGGCAATGGGGAGTCACGTGAGGTGCCTCTGGGGGGCCCCTCCAGGCAGTGGGGCCCCCAGACAACTGTCTCCCCTTGCCTGATCGTTGTTACGCGCCTGTCATTGACCCTTTAGGGAACAGTGACCATCGTGCGATCAAATTCAGCATACATGCGGGGAGAGAATCACCAAGGAAGCCTAACAAAGACATTTTGAATTTCAGAAGAGGAAACTTTTCCAAAATGAAAAGAAAGCTGAAAGGAAAAAATCAGTACAGTCACTTTGCTCCAGAGTGCATGGAGTTTACTCAAAACCACAATACTAGAAGCCCAGTTAGATTGTATACCCAAAAGGAGGAAAGGTATCACTAAGTCCAGGAGGATGCCAGCATGGCTCATGGGTACCGTCAAGGAAGCCATAAAAGGGAAGAAGACTTCTTTCCGAAATTGGAAGGCCTGTCCAAATGAAGAGAACCTAAAGGAACACAAACTCTGGCAAAAGAAATACAAGGTGACAATAAGGGAGGCAAAAAGAGAGTTTGAGGAACATTTAGCTAAAAGTATTAAGGGGGATAACAAAAACTTCTTTAAATACATCAGAAGCAGGAAACCTGCCAGGGAGGCAGTTAGACCATTAGACAATGAGGGAGTGAAAGGGATTATTAAGGAGGATATGGAGGTTGCAGAGAAGCTAAATGAGTTCTTTGCGTCCGTCTTCACGGCAGAGGATACTGAGCATATACCTGTTCCTGAACCAGGCTTTTTAGGGATGGAGGCTAGAGAGCTGAGTCAGATAGAAGTGACAAGAGATGATGTTCTAAACTGTTAGGAAAACTGAAAACTAGCAAATGGCCAGGGCCGGTTGTCATCCACCCAAGAGTCCTCAATCAACTCAAATGTGAAATTGCCGATATCCTTGCTAAAATATGTAAGTGATCCCTGCAATCAGGCTCTGTCTGTACCGGAGCACTGGAAAGTAGCAAATGTAACACCGATTTTTAAAAAGGGATCCAGGCCCAGTTAGTTTAATGTATGTTCCAGGCAAATTGATGGAAAGCATCCCAAGGATAAAATTGTAAAGCACATAGAAGAACAGGCCCTGCTGGGAGAGAACCAACATGGCTTCCGCAAAGGTAAATCTTGCCTCACAAACATTTTGGAGTTCTTTGAGAGTGTCAACAAGTGTATGGATCAAGGCGATCCAGTTGACATAGTATACCTGGACTTCCAAGAAGCTTTCAACAAAGTTCCTCATCAAAGACTCCTGAGGAAACTTAGCGGTCATGGGATAAGGGGACAAGTACATGTGTGGATTGCTAACTGGTTGAAGGACAGGAAACAGAGGGTAGGTATAAATGGAGAGTTTTCACAGTGGAGGGAAGTGAGAAGTGGGGTCCCCCAAGGATCTGTACTGGGACCAATGCTTTTAAGAACCTTAAAGACATGTAAACTCCATTAAATCTCTAAAAATCAGCCCTCTGCCCAATTCCTTAGAAATAATTCTGGCAGCTTCCCTGCCCCCACTGGGCACTACCACCCACTCTACTCTGCTCTGGGCCACCCCCTTTCCCCCCAACGTGAAGCTATACTTTTTCTGAAATCTCCATTATTCCCTATGGGAAAAATCTTAAACTTCAAAAATCCACCAAAAATCAGCCCTTTTCCCAATTCCTCTGAAATTTGGGTGGAGCTTCCACCCATTGGGCACTACCACCCCCACCCACTAGTTTTGCCCTGGGGCCATTTTTAAAAAATCCAAAACATTTTGGATTCAGATTTTGCAATTTCAAACAAAGAACAAAATGGGAGTGTTTTGGATTCAGGCCAAAAACAAAACAGAAAAAACCCCACAAAAAACCACACAACCCTAGTTATTTTATTCCCACCACGTTCCCAGCTGCCTCTTCTTTTAGCCTCCTTTCTTGAGGTGTTTCTTTTCTAATTTCCTCTCGCTTGATCTCTCCCAGTGATTTCATGTAGATGTCACAAAGCATTGGAGACAGTATGGAGCTTTGTGGAACTCCACACTTTAGCTTGTGCATAGCAGAATAACAGTCTCTGCGTCTCTATTTTCTTTTTAAATAGTGTCAGAGTTCCACTGCTTAGTGGAGCTTCACCTTTAAGAAAAGGTATGCTGTTTCTGAAGTTGTGACATACACCTTTGTTTCTAATCCATGTGATGAAATCCTCCTATTTCCTATTTCCTATTCTTATAGGTTGTGCTGTGGACCAGTCTGCAGATGTGGTGGTCAGGGAAGGGGAGTCAGTAACCCTGAACTGTTCCCAGCTTGGAACAAAACATTTCAATATGTATTGGTACAAGCAACAAAGGCAGAAGGACACACGGCTTCAGCTGGTGAGTTTTTCCTCAGAAGGCTCCACTGGAGAGTCTGACGTTAAGGGAGCATTTAAAGACCACTTCAAGAGCAGAGGGATGGAAAAGTACGCATCGTCTCTGGTGGTGGAGAGCGTACAGCTGGCAGGCGCCGGCACCTACTTGCGTGCCAAGCAAGATTACACAGTGAGGCAACTGCTGAGGAAACCAAGCACAAAGCTCTTTGCAGAAGGATGCAAGCACACAGGATAATAGCTCCTCAACAAGGGCAGCCCCAGATCTTTCTCTGAATGAAGAGGAAGAACCAAGTGGCAGCCCCTTCCCATGAGTCAACACGGGGCCCAATCGGCAGGAAAATGATTCAGTGCAAGCCCCTTTGAATGTATGTCTGGAAGCTGTGCAAGAGCCAAGTAGCTTGACAGAGGGTCTACGAATAAGAATAGGCCACTCATTTATTGATTGATTGATTGATTTATCTGATTGATTGATTTATTCGATGCGATCACTAACGAGACACACTGTTGCTCCATATAGTTCAATCTTGTCCACACGGCCTGGAAGCATCTCTCCGAGGTCTCAGCAGAGCCCTTTTCCCTGGCTAGCTGCCATTCCTTGTTTGGGTGCAGCTCCCATTCGTTTCCATGGGGCTTGCCCCAGAGCACTTTCTGGGGGATTCTGCCCCATCATGGCTCAGAACTGGTACTCTAAATCTGCAAGTCACCTTGTTAAGTGTGAGTCAGAGAGCCTTGTCTCAGACAAATGAGCACTTCACCCTAATTTAACAGAAATGACCTCAAGGCTCTGTGTAGTGTGTGTGTGTGTGTGTGTGTGTGTGTGTGTGTGTGATTCTTTTAGCCATTCCTATTTTTCTCCTCTTAATTATATTCAGAACTACTTTTATCCCCTCAGTTTCCCCGCAGGGAACTTCCAGACAGGGTGTTTAGTCAGGAATTGTCACATTCCTTTAACTCACTGTTTACGGTCTCTGTCTGTCTCTTTCCACACAACATCATCATCTTTATTATTTTATTTATTTTATTTTTTACATTTTATATGCTGCTCTTCCTCCAAGGAGCCCAGAGCAGTGTACTACATACTTGAGTTTCTCTTTCACAACAACCCTGTGAAGTAGGTTAGGCTGAGAGAGAAGTGACTGGCCCAGAGTCACCCAGCTAGTTTCATGGCTGAATGGGGATTTGAACTCGGCTCTCCCCAGTCCTAGTCCAGCACTCTAGCCACTACACCACGTACTCTTCCCTTCCTCCTTCCTGCCTCTGCAGCTTATTCTTCCCCTTGGTTTTCTCTCCTTGTTAGCTATTTTCATTCTTCTCTCCTTGCCATAGCGATAACCGGCTTGGGACTCCAGAAACGAATCCAGCGCTTTGAGGGAATGATACTTGTCCTTCCAATGGCTAACCCTAAAGCAAAATGGGGAAGTGGAGAAATGGCAGCTAGAGCAATGAGCCCCTCAGGGACCCATGCCTTGACCTAAGGGCCCTGAGCTGGAATGTCTGGGTTTGTCATCATGGCCATCGACACAGCTGCAGCATCATGGCTCTGAGAGTGACTTGCTGACAGCCCTCTTGGGGGTGTGACGGAAGGCCTTGCTCACCAGTCTTCACACTCCCGTCTCAAATTAATTGCTGACCCGGGCCAAAGAAAAGCACTGATCAAATGGAGACAATGAAACTCAGAAAAGCTGATCAGGGGATAAAAATAAATAAATCATTTTTTCCTGCCACATTTCCCTCTTAGTATCTGCCTCCCTGAATTTTCTTATTTACTATTAATGCATTCTTTCTGTCTTTTTATGCTGTGTATTTGTTTGTTTGCCTCTGCGTTTTATGACATCCAGTCTTTTTGCTGTGTTCTAGGGATGGTGTGTGTGTGTGTGTTTAAAATTTGGTATGAGATTTTTGTTCGTTGTTCTAATGATGCAGATATTCCTACTAAATGCTCTCCCTGATAACTTCCAGTAGGTGGCAGTGCTGTATAAATGCAGGGCATATGAACCTGCCTTTAACCCTAATGAGGGCTACATGTGATACAGGAGATCCATGACTGGATCTCACATCATTTTCTTTCATTAAAACAGCTGTGGGGAGTGATTCAGATCAGGACCAGGATACTGGTGAAGCGGAGTTTAACCATCCTCCCCACACCATTTCTCCAGCTTAAGTCACTATCCCTGAGCTGCTATTAGTTATGGAGATTTTAAAAGGTACAAACGGAGTAGCTGTCTTTCCCCCCTTTCTGTAGGTTTGGGGTGAAGGGGATTTAGGTCAAGAAATTGTTGGGACAGAATAGCTTAACGTCCTTGCCAATATCATGGCCCTGATTCAAACTGAGGGAGGCAAAGCTGCTTTAGAGAAAGAAAATGACACTGGGAGACCCAGAGGTGGTTCCCATGATCAGTGGGATGAGCAGTCAGTCTGCTCCGGGTGGCTGCAGCGGCCGCCCACACAACTGCTTGCTCCGTCACGGAGCCAGCAGGGGGCTTGGAAGTTTGGGGGGCCGCGCAGCCCCCGGAAGCACCAACATGCCCTGCATGAGTTCACAGGGCATGCTGGAGAGACCCCCCCCCAAGCCGGGAGGCAGCTTTTCGCCTCCCCTCCGGGGGTCTCCTCATGAGTTGCTGCGGCACGGAGCCGTGCCACGAAAATTCACCATCAGAAAAAACGGGTTTGCAGAGCACTTGCTCCGCAAACCCGGTTTAAGTGCCGGGCTACTTAAGCGGGTGACCCGCTTAAGAACCACCGGGCTCACAGCCGAGCCCGGTGGTTCTCATGATGGGAGGAAATCGGGCTAGCCTCTGCTAGCTCGATTTTCTCCTATCGTGTGAATAGCCTCCTAGTGTCTTAGGTATACATTTCCATTCTAATGCCTCAGGTATGGAACTTGTGAAACTCATTTTCAGTAGCCCAGAGACTCAACAACTGTCTTTAGGGCAGGGCGGGCAGGTCAATTGCCCCGGGGCCTGCTCTTTTAACCCCCATCAAAAGGGAGTCCCATATTGGGTGATTTGCCTCAGGTCCTGCACCCTGCCAGGGCAAATGTGGGGTTGATTGGTTCATATCTGCATGCACATCATCTGATTATTCGTCACCGAATCACAAGATGCTTGATGACCTGTAGCTGAATGTGTGAACAGCCTCCTTTGGAGTAACTGTGTGTGAGGTGGGGTAGGAAAACTTCCTTAGTGGTGTCAGAGATGTGATGGCTCAGAGACACAGGCAAGACATCAAGCCATGAACATGGATGGGTGAAGTCTGAGCATCCCTTTGAATCCTTGTTCAATGCACCACTTTAGGCAGCTCTCTGCTCTGCTCTATTCTGCAGTGGGTGTCAGTTATGTTTCCCTCAAACTCCGGCACCTACAGGAAGTAGCAAAGCATCTCTTCAGCAGCTTCATATATGAAGAAGTGGGGTTCTTCTAGGGGGAAATGTTGGGTGAAGCATAATTGGCCCTGCAGCTGGTGCGGCTTGTGTGAGAGAGAGGCACCAACCGAGGCTGGTTCAAAAACACCACCTAACCACACACTGTTAACAGTTGGTCTAAAGATGAGTGGAATTCTGCAGAGGGCCTGTGCTTCTTGTTCAAGGGCCAGAGTCATTTCCCTCAGTAAAACCAGCACAAATGGCCAGCCTCCAATCCAGCTTTCGGCACTTCCCACCCTTCTTGCACCTCCTTTATTTAAGAGACACTGGAAAGAAAGGATTTCATGCTGGGACATCATCATACTTGTGCATTTTCGGATTCAGTCCTCAAAATTTGAATTTATTGAAAAACTGCTCTTTGAATGAAGAAAAAAGGAGGAAAATCTTCTCAAACATGAAGGTTTGATGATCAGGCTCATGTGGCTCTGATAGTGTTTTGGATCCATCAGACATAAGCCCTTTCCAGACGTTATGTTGCACGAGTGTACAGATATCTGTACAACACCCGTGCATGCTTTTGCGTGAACAACTGTACCTGCATCCTTTAAAAACTGAGCCTGGGTACAGGTCCTTCAAATGCATGACATAGACAGGAGGTTTACTGCTGTACTTGTGTTCAACGTAGTGTGTGACTAACTGTAACTGTGTACAGATCTGTGTTTGTGTACACTGTATACACTCATTGTAAAAGGGTTGAACATAATAAGGCCGTTCACACGACCTTCTGCTGGGCCGGGGAGGGTGGGGGAAGGCAGGAGAGTACCTACCTCCCCCCCCCCAGATAATCTGGTGGCAATCTCAGCCTCGTGCCTCACACATCCACACGACTAGAACTGTCACGAGCTATGCAACATTCTGGAGGCTGGGAAAATGCATCCTGGCCTCCAGATATCCTGCAATGCGCGGCACAAGGAGCCCAGTGCACTGGGGGATTCCTCTGTGAGCCGGGCACTCTAGGTGTGTTGGAGATGGAGTTGCAGTGCATCAACCTTTTGCACCAACTATCCTAATGACCACTAGGGGCACTGGGGGTAGAGATAGTGAGTCAGGGTCTCTCTAGCTGATCTGCCTGTCTCTACTCTATGACCCCTGATCTGTCTCTTCTCTGACCTCAATTTCTTCATTTTCTGATTGGGGGATTCTGATTGTCCTGTAATCTGCAAGAAGAAATTCCAGGGATACCTCTTGAACCACTGGATGTGTTCAGAAGGACCAGGGGCGTAACAAGGTTGGTTTGGGCCCAGAGACAAGTTTTTAAAATGGGCCCCCCACCACCACCCGTCATCCCTCACCGCCTTCCTCTCCTTCTCCTGGCCCAATGTAGACTCTGCTAACTATCCCAACTAGTTAAAAGGTGTAAATTACAGCACAGCAGAACCAAATTTATTGACTGCCTGACTCCCTTAGACTTGAGGCGGTTTACATAATTAAAACAACAGCAGGGGGTGGGTGGGGGAAAACACACACACACACACACACACCCCTAAAAGCCTGGCAGAATAGATAAATTTTCAGAAGTTTCTTAAAGGACCGAAGGGAGGGGCATTAGGAATCTCAGGAGGCAAGGTATCTCAAATAAATGTGAGGCTGGATGGGATGAGATACAGAACGGGCAGAAAGCAGATTATAATCATGCAGGAAATGAAATGGCCATGAATGGAACCTTGCACAACTACGGACCTTTCTCCAATTTGGGAGAGCTAGGAAGAGAGGCTTCTTCTCCTTCATCATGTATACTTTTAAAAGACCCATAGGATCCCATGTGCCAAGGACAGGTCTGTAATGTTTGAGTGATTTCTCCACTCTCTTACCTAACTTTGCATGTTAAGTGATTAAGAGTCAAAGAACAGCCTTGGATGTTAAAAGGGGGTTGATAAACGGAGCCAAGGAACTGTGAAAAGCACACACTTGTCACTCTTCGCTTGTGTGTGCCTCCCCACTTCTGTTTTCCTAATGGGAGGAGGAAGGGGGAGTGGAGCGTTGCAATTAAAAATGAATAAAGGCCCTTTGCGACGCTCTGCTTCCCCTTCCTCTCCCCTCCCCCCGTTAGGGAAACAGAAGCGAAGCCTGGGCAGGTGGGCAGCCATAATGCCCCAAATAATGAATTAATATGCCCACTCCCACTGCCAGACATGCAGTGGGCAGGCGGGGGGGGGGGGGAGTGAGCCATAATGCCCCTAAATGAATCAATGCCAACACGAGCAGCACTCTAAAGCTGCCGTAGCTCCTCCATCTCCATAACAGAAGAACTGAATTTCTTAGAAGTGGCTGGCTAGCCTGGTGGCTGGAGAAGCTACAATTGACCTCCTCTCTTCCTTGTTCTCATTGGGCGTCCAGGAAGCAGAGCCGAACCACCCAATCATGTGCCTGCCTTTCCTTTCTTTATCATGTAGGGAGGGAGTGTGAATGCACAGAAGACCACTCGAAGAACTATGGTTACAACAACAACAATATTTTCACACTGTCTTTCAACAAAAGTTTCCAAAGTTGCTTATATAGAGAAATAATAAATAGAACAAACAAACAAACAATTAAGATGATGTCCCAAACACACAGTCTTGGCAGTCAGGTTTGGACTGAGCCTGCGCTTGGTCATTCTCTTCCATTCTCTGCTGCATTTCACTCACCAAAATGGCTTCAACAATATGAGGCTTGCTAAACTGTAATAAGTCCTCCTGGCCCCTGGACTCTGTGACTTTCACTTGCTGTGAAACGGAATTAAGGACGGAGGTCCACCAGAGGATGATTTGAAAATTAGAAGCATTGAGCTGTTAGTGATGGAAGGACTTCTCTGTGGCTTCCTGGAAATGGACCAGACACCCTTACTTCGTGGGTTGCTCTCAAGCCCTTTCTGGGGACCCCACCCCCTCATGGATTATTCTGCTACTTCTCAGGGAGATTGCAGAACTGGGGAAAGGATCAGAGCAGAGCACAGCAAATGCCTCTCACAGAAATGACCTGGGCTATGTGGAGGAAGGCCCTCTACTCAATGATACCCTACCTTAGCTCTTTCCTTTTTTTGCCATGCACTGCTCAAGGCTGGAAGGGAAGAAGAAATTCAGGCCCACAAATTTTAAATTAAGGCCCACAAATCTGCCAGTTTGCTAAGCACTAGCTGTCCCACCCTCCCAAAACAGTCACCCCCAGTCCCAACCATTCCCCAGGAACCTGGGGCACCTCCTCACCAATTGTGACTCCCGACTACGTTTGGAAGCCCCCTTCTGCAGTTGGAGGAGGAGCCGAAGTTGGCTCAACACGGTTCCTCCTCTTGAAGAACCTCCGTCTGGGGGGCTTCCCCTTGGAGTCACGTGTGGGGGAGGTCTGAAAGAGCTGCCTGCAGCACTGGCAGACCCTTCGCAGCCTAGAAGAGAGCAGGGAGAAGGTGAGAAAGAGACCCTTAGGCAGACATTTGGAGGAGAGGGGGCCAATGGAAGGTATGCAGAACAGCTGGGGCAGCAATACAGATAGCCCACTAGGTTTCCAGGTATTGCGCTGTCTTCTTTCTGGCTGAGGAATTAAGTAAAGAAAGCTGCCAAAAGGCATTGGTGCAGAGACCTTTGGAACACTGTGTGCACTTCTGCTCAACTCAACTCACCAAGCTTATGTTAGAGCTGGGAAAGGCATAGAAAAGGACCACGAAAGAGCTCAGGGGTGTAGCTCCTTCCTGGAAGGGAAAAGGTGGAGGCAACAGGGACCTTTTCATTTAGAAAGAAGAAAAGAATGGAGGGCATGACAGAGGTGCACCCTCTCTTCACATCGTGCACCATGTTTGGGATGGGTTTTTGGAGTATGCTGCCACAAGATGAAGTGAAGGCCAGTGCCCTAGCCAGCAGTCACTTTTCACTTGCAACTAACACTGGTGTGCCGGTTTCCTTGGTGCTGCCAGGGACACCATGCTGCTGGACCAGGAAGTGGAGATGACACTGCTGCTGGGTGTGGACTGCACACTAGAAGTAGGCACTCCCGCAAAAGGCTGAGCAGTCCTAGGCCTCCCAAGGTGTGTCACAGACCCAACATGAAGAGTAGCACACTTCAGTAACAAGGATTTAGGATTAGATAAAAAGGAAAAGGTGTGTAATAAGAACAAGTGTCTTTTCATAAGACAGTCTGTAAGAGAGAGTTTTCATTCAGCATACTGATAACACCTTGCACCAAATCTCCGGAGGATCACTCCCAGCAGTTTCATGTAGGTGTTAAAGTACTTTGGAGACAATATGGAGCCCTGAGGAACACCATATGAAAGTTCAGATTGGAAAGAGCAACAGTCTCCAAGGGACCCCGTGTGGAATCTGCCCGAGAGGTAGGAGCGGAACCACTGCAAAGCAGTGCCTCCCACCCCCAACCCCCTCAGACACTGCATCACCAAAGATGATGATTTCAATATGACAGCCGATATGCGTAAAGATGTGCTTTTTCGATTGGACTGTGTAACTGAACAGGCCAGGCTTGCAGACTCTTGAAAACTCAAGAAGTGTTCTACCATATGACCTGAAAGACTAGCACATAGGCAAATCCATGTGATCAATGAGCTTGGGGGAACGGGACTTATTAAGGACTTTAAAGTGGAGTCATGCAGAGAAGCTGCCACAAGGTGCCAGTGTTGCTTACTTAATAAAGGGGTGAGACCCAGCTTTTCTGCATGCCAGACACAGACAGAGTCACAGCGTCCTCTGGAGCTAATACATTCTGATGTCATAGGAACATAGGAAGCTGCCATATACGGAGTCAGACCATTGGTCCATCTAGCTCAGTATTGTCTACACAGACTGGCAGTGACTTCTGCAAGGTTGCAGGCAGGAATCTCTCTCAGCCCTATGTTGGAGAAGCCAGGGAGGGAATTTGGAACCTTCTGCTCTTCCCAGAGCAGCTCCATCCCCTAAGGGGAATATCTTACAGTGCTATTCTCCCATTCACATGCAACCAGGGCGGACCCCAACCTTCTCCCAACCTTGGAGAAGCCGCTGCCAGTCTGTGCAGACAATACTGAGCTAGATGGACCTATGGTCGGACTCAGTACATGGCAGCTTCCTATGTGTTCCTAAGTACTTGCAAAGCAGATTGCCAGCTAAAGCAATAGACAAGACACCATTTGGCTTGGGCACAAACCCTCTCTAAACCATGTCAAAATGTTGGGATCAAAGGCTTATGCATACGTCCCAAAGGCCAAGAGAACCAAACTCAATGACAAATGCGAACTGGGAGTGTTGGTTGGATATGCGCCTGCCCAAAAGGGATAGAGAATCCTTGATCCTACAAGTGGAGAGGTCAGGATCTACAAGGTGGTGTCATTTGATGAGAGACAAGGGCCAACTAGAGGTGATGTACCAGAACTTGTGCCAGAGATCCAGGTGAAAGAGGAAGCACGTGGGTGGAATCTCATGATGCAAGAGCCAGACAGTGAATCCAAAGAATCTGTGCCACAACCAGAAGGAGGTTCAGAAGGGGATACAGATTCAGAAGGGGCTGCACAGCCTGAGGCAGAACTGAGGCGCTGCTAGAGGCCCAACAAAGGGGTTCCACCCAAAAGGTTCTCTCTTGGGACCAAAGGAGGAGAGCTACAAGAACCCACCACATGGGGAGAGAAGGAAAAGATGCCAGCTGACAAAAGGTGAGAAATGCAGCATTTGAAAAAATTGACACCCTGCACAAAAATGAGACTTGAAGACTTGTGTCAATCCCCGCAGGAAGAAAGACTGTGGGATGCAAGTGGGTCTTGAAAGTCAAGCAGGATGCAGAAGGGGATGTAGAGCACTACAAGGCGAGGCAAGTAGCCAAGGGATACTCCCAGAACTATGCTGAGGACTACAATGAGACCTTTGCACCACTTGTGACAGACACTTCAATTAGGACACTGCTCAGCGTGGCAGTGGTCAGAAAGATGCAAGTTGAACACATGGATGTAAAGACTGCCTTCCCTCATGGGGAAATCGAGGAAGACATCTACATGCAACAGCCACCAGGCTATGAGGTACCTAGAAAGAAGGGGCTTTGTGCAAACTAGAAAGGAGCATCTATGGCTTCGAAACAAGCAGCCAGAGTGTGGAATGAGAAACGAAATCAACTGCTACTTAAGGAAAGGTTCTCGCAAGGAAAAGCTGACCCCTGCCTATATTCAAGATTCAGAGACAATAGATGGACTTACATCCTGACTTCTGTTGATGACTTGACTATTACATGAGAGGAAAAGCAAGACAGCCATGAGACTGTACAGCACCTGAACAAGGAAATAGAGGTGAAGGAAGTTGGAAACCTCTCCTATTACCCTGGCATCCTAATACAAAAGAGAAGGGGATGGGACATTCCTTCTCCACTGTAGGTGGAAGATAAAGGATCTTCTCGAATGCCTGGCAGCTTCCTTGGTGCTTTGCTAAATATTCACAAACTGCAACAACAGCCTCCTTGAAGTGAATGACCGTCACTGGGTTTGTGCATGTGTACTTGGCGAAATTACAATGCTGCAGCAACCACATGGTAAATCTCCACAAGCCCATTCTAAGGAGACATGGAGAATCCCAGTGCAATTATCAAGTTGTACACAATGCTTTTCTAAGTGTTAGCAACAAGATGGAGATCAGATCCTAGGAGGCCGTTTTCAGCAACAGCTCCCTGGTGACCACCAGTACCTGGTCTGACCATTCACACTCCAATTTGCTTGAAGAAAAGCTTTGCCATATATGGGCAAAACTTAAGTACCCCAAAATATACCTAGGATACCAATAGCAGGGGTGTAGCTATAATTGAGCAAAAGGGTTCAAAGAACACAGGCCTCCAGCTCTATCCCTCCCTATTTTCTCGATTGTCTCCCTTACTCTGAGGGGCCGCCAGGGAGAGGGATGAACACGGGGCCCCTCTCCCCTAGCTATGCCCCTGACCAATAGGGCTGGCTCATTATAAGAGAATAGCAACTCAGGCTTGTATTGTGCCAGCTCAGATGCAGCTCTTTGATTAGAACCTTGAAGTCCACTCCCCTCTTCCACAATCAAGCGTGATTTCGGTGCATGACAAGCAACACCAAACAGCTTGAGATGTCCCATGTGCAGCCTGGCTTGCTCTGTACAGGCCTCTGCTACAGGGGAAACTTGTCTCAGGCTCGTTAGATTGCCGTGAACATGGTCCAAAGCACAGCTTGGGGCACTCCCTTCTTCTTTGTCTGCTCCGCTCCTTCCTTCCTTCCTTCCTTCCTACCGTCCAACCTTCCCTCCTCATGAAGGAAGTACAAGTTGCAGGCTTTTAATCTAAGTTTGTAACTTCTTGAAAACAAACTGTTTTAGAACAGTTTGTTTTTAAAAAACACTTTGGAAAACACTTAAAAACACTTTCTCCAGGCCTCTACTCTGAGCTCATCCAACTGGGTTACTCTGCTAAATGAGGGAGGTGGATTCAAATTCCCCTCTACAATTGGGACATCCGTCAAGCACGTCACAATAGGCATGTTCACAGCTGGTGCCCTTCCTGATTGGGCAGGCAGGCGGGCGGGGGACTCTAGTCAGACCTGGCCAGGAAGAGAGGGAGAAAGGAACATTGGTCTTACCGTGAAGGGTTCTTTTTCCCTGTAGTAGGAGATCCTCATGATGGGTAGTGAACTGAGCATGCTTGAGACAGAACTGGACCACGTGACTTGTTTGTGGGCGTAGCCTCCTCCGTCCTAACCCCAGTTCCAGGGCTGTTGAGCGAGGTGGTATGTCGAGTGGAGAGAGCTCTGTGTAAGTACTCTGTAAGCTGTAGGTAAAGAAGAAAGTGGGAAGAACTCGGACGAGAGGTTAGAGAATAAGATAGACAAGTGCAAAAAACAGCCTAGGAGTCTACTCCTGAGGCGCTGCCTCCATCCCTGATCAGGGCCATCCTCCAGTGGGCCCCGTTAACCATCTGTGTATCTAGCTCCCAAAAATACATCCGGGTGGGGCTGAGGATCTCCTACTACAGGGAAAAAGAACCCTTCACGGTAAGACCAATGTTCCTTTTTCCCCTGAGTAGGAGATCCTCATGATGGGACGTGCCCAAGCTGAAGACACTAATCTCTGGGATGGGAAGGATGTATTCAAACCCCTTGTCAAAGCACCGTGCGCTCCAAGGCTGCCTGTGCCGCTGAGTGGTCAGAACCTTTTATTGCCTAGGGGAACGGAGCAGCAGAAGGCCAGGTGGCTGGTGCTCTGCAGATCCCCGATAGTGGGATGGGCTGGAAAAAAGGCCGCAAAGGTAGCTGTGCTTCTGGTCGATCGCGCCATGAACCGAGTGTTGAGATCCGAGTAGGCTGGGTGAATGCATGATCCGATCCTGCCAGTCGAGGTGCCTTTAGAAACTCTGTTCCCCAAAGAGAAGAGACGGGAAAAGACAAGGAGGTTGTTGGACTTGTGAATGTGTCTGGTGCGATGAACGCCAAGCCCTGGGCCCATCAGGCTTGTGCTACAATCATTCCCCTGGCCGGACAGGGGAAAGGCAGAATGAAGGAAGAATGTCAACTCTGGATCTATGAAAGTGAGAATTAACATTTTGGGAGGGAGGTGGTGTTCAGACCATGATGCACTGCATCTAGCTGGAAGGTGCAATATACCTTCTGTGCCAAGAGGGTACCTAGCTTAGAAATCCTTGAGCCAAGGTAATAGCTACCAGGAAGAGGGCCTTATAAGACAAGAGCTTCAGTGGACTGGTAGAAATGGGCTCGAAGGAGTCCTTCGTGAGAGCGTTTAGGAACTCAGTTGAAGCCCCCGGCAAAGAACACCTGACTAGAGAGCAGACAGGTGTGTCGCTCCCCCAGGAATTTGTATGAGAGTGGGCGCAGGTTCGGTTGGCCCAAGTCAGTGGAAGCAAAAAGGGCAAAACCGAGGCTAGTGAGGAGGTTTGGTGCCTCAGGGTGCTTGGTTGCCGAGGAAGGTCTAGGCCGGCCTGGAGAAAGCTGAGGACCTCAGGCACCCCTGTGGGGAATGGATCTCTCTTTGTGAGATCAAGCCTCTGTGGAAGGCGAGCCAGGATATATTCAATTGGTTGATTGGTGTCTGAAGCTGGAATGGTGTCCTAGACCTGTAGTTTCTTTCTTTCTTTCTTTCTTTCTATCTTTCTTTCTTTCTTTCTTTCTTTCTTTCTTTCTTTCTTTCTTTCTTTCTTTCTTTCTTTCTTTCAGACAATATATACACATAATAGAACACCGATACATAAAAACATCCATTAACCATCCTTCCAGATATGTAAACAATTAGATGGAGGAGAATAATTAAAATTATCTTGATTTGTGAACCGAATAAAACTGACCAGATCCTAAAGAAAAATCAGGAGAATTAGCTTGATCTGTTCGAAGACGCATAATATGAGTCAATTTCCCCCCCAGATATGGCAATGTGCCACAAGACTGGTACCAAGAAGTCAACGACATAGTTTTATGCTTCCAGCGTAGTGCAATGGAAAATCCAGCCTCAGTTAACATAAAAACGATAAGATCCTTAGATGATCATGTCAAACTAACTTCCGAAAATATATGGAATAGAGGCAACTCTGCCCAAAAGCAGAATGAGACCAGCATAAACGGAAGTATTCTCAATCACAACACCCTATCACCCTATCACAACAGCCATTCCAACATCATGGGGACCAACTCTGATTGATGTGGGCTGCTCTAGAAGGGGTCAAATACCACCTGACAGAGAGCTTAACAGAATACCCTCTAATTCAGGAAGAGGTAGAAAACACCAGCTTCCATTTTGGTATTCCTTTCCATAGTAAGTTGCTAATAGTTTGCTGTAGGTCGTTTTCCCAAGCCAACTTAAGGCCAGTTAATGGATCAGATGATTGGCTTATTAAAATCTCCTATAATCTAGAAATCAGGCCCTTAGAGTCTTCTGAAGCCTTTAATATTAATTCCACAAACATAGTCAAACTCCTATTAGCTTGCTTAACTATAGCAGGATGTAAAATAGAGGAGTGAAACTGAAGAAAATTTTAACCAAGAGCAATGCTTATTCATAAACTTCTCCCAAAATGGTTCTAATCATTTGGGGTATCGAAATAATAAAAATCCTTTCATCTATTGTGTGACACCTCCCAGACATCATGTAATCGGGAGGGAGAGTCAAAGTTGGAAATTTGGGATGACTACAAATGGTTAACAAGGGGAAATATGGGGGAAATATGGGAGGGCAAAAATTTTATGCCAGATCCCCCAGATCTTAAAGGTGGTACTTAAGGTGGATTTGTAACAGATTTAGAACTCTTAATAAATTCAAACCTCAATAACTGGTTGTTGAAATTACCAAGATGTTCCTCGGGAACCTTCATCTTCACCCAGAACCTTTCCAGGTCTACTATTAACCACAAAATATCCCTAAGATGCGAGGCTTCATAGTAGGCCATTAAGTTTAGAACTCCGATACCATCCTGTTATACTTTCCTATATAATACACTATTACGAAATCTGAACCTTCTGACAGAAAAGCATCTTTGTGGCCCTTGGCCACTAAGTCCGCACACTCAGCCTCCCGGCAGAGAGCTGTACCGCTGGAATCGGAGTGAAGTAGTGTTGCCTGTAAGGGTGAAAGGGAACCGGACCAACTATGGGGGGCCCATTGGGCTCTCTGTGTGGAGAAGGCATGGCCTACTCTTATCCCATGTTTTGACCAAACACTGGGTCTAAGTGGGACCAAAAGGGGTAGCTCCCACAAATGGAGCAGTAATCAAAGGAAACTTAGAATTATCATCAGCATTTTGGGTCCTAAGCCAAGATGACCTGTATACAGCCACTCCCACTGCTATGGCCCGACTGTGTACAATCTAAGCTAGACTTGGCTCTAAGAGCAGCAGTCTTGTTCATTTAGTTAATGCCCTGGTGAAACCTTAGGCCAGTCGGGAGGGACCATCTTGAACAGTGCCTTGGTCCAGAGTCGAACGCTCAAGCAAGATGGGGTTGGTGGTGCATAACTTGAGGGACGTGGCTGAAGGTGTCTCGGACCTTCAAGAGAAGGGAGTGTCAGCGCCTGTCATCCTGGGGCTAGAGAGGTCCCTGTCCTATGAGTGTAGGAGACCAATTGAGCCCCTGGAAGGGACAACCTTAGGCATGGCCAAAGGTATTGAGGGGTCCCCTGGGACTGGACATGTTTCTTGGGAAGGTCAACCATCGGTTTGGCTGAGGCAGGGCGCTGCCACTCTGCGCACATCGCCCTGCGAAATAGAGGGGGGAACATAACTGTGGATGTAACCGGAACAGCTGTAGGGAAAACTTGTTAGTCCAGGGGCGAAGACGTCTCTGCAGCTTCCGACGGGGAGACAGCACTGATTGTGCGCTGCGCCTTAGACAGTAAAACCTTCCGAGTTCTGCTAAGGAAAAAAGGTCTGGCAGAGTTAGAAATGGGCAGCATCACATCCCCCCCTGATAATTCCCCTTCCTCCTTGTCTGGCTCCAATGGCCCAGTAGAGTCCAGAGGCAGAGATTGCAAGGAGCCCCTTTTTCTGACTAATGGTCAGGTGGTAACTGGGCTGTAGGCCTCCCCGGTCTTTGGGGAAGGGGAGGGTACGAGGTGATGCCTTTCAGGCTCTTCGTAAAATACTGGTAACTGTATAGCTACCCGCGAGGATTTGAGCTGGCACCCTTCTGCTTGTTAATCAAGCATTTCCCTGCTGCACCACTTGAGGTGATTGGGGGGGAAAGGGGAATGGTGCAAGTTGACCCGGTGTGAGACCGGAAGGCCGCCTTATTATTATTATTACTAGTATTTTTAAGCCCGTTATGATAACGGGCGCTAGCTTTCTATCCCGTCTTCTCTCTCTCTCTCTTTCTGTCTCTTTTTCCCCCCTTGTCCCCTCTCTCTTTTTGTTTTGTGTTTTTGTTGTTGTCTCTGTTTTTGTTCTTCCTTATTTTGCTTTTACTTTTTTTGCGGGGGGGTTGTGGATGAATAACACAGGACCTCAGACACCAGTGTCCCACAGCCATGGGCGGCCATTAGCCGGTGTGTGGCGGCGAGGGAAAGTGGCCGAGGCGGCGGCAGAGCCATGAGCTGCGGCACGGCGAGAGGAGGCCGAGGCAACCAGAAGCGGCCGCCCTGAAAAAGGCGAGGGCAATGGCGGCGGGGGAAGACCGAGACGGGGGACAGGGAAGCTGGGCGAGGTGGCCTCCCGCGCACCCAGCTGCCGGAGCTCCAGCTCGAAGGAGAAGAGAGGAACTCGGGAACAGAGCTACTCTCTGTGTTAAGCTGCTGCCCATACTGTCGCAATGGACGCAATAGGTGTCCTTTGCGTACATAGCGGCAGTTTGAGCAGTGACTTAGCACAGAGAGGAGCTCTGCTCGTGAGCTCCTCTCTTTTCCCTCGGGCTGGAGCGGTTAAGGTGGTCTTCGGCAGCTGGGTGGGCGGGAGGGCGATAGGCGGGGGCGGCGACCTTCTCATGGGCCATTTTGGCCCTTAATCTTTTGGGGGGGGAGCGGCGAAGGTGATTTTGGGCAGCTGGGAGGGCGGGTGAGCAGGCGGGGGCGACGGCTTCGCCGCCACCTCGCCCAGCTTCCCTGTCCCCCCTCTCGGTCTTCCCCCGCCGCCATTGCCCTCGCCTTTTTCAGGGCGGCCGCTTCTGGTTGCCTCGGCCTCCTCTCGCCGTGCCGCAGCTCATGGCCGAGGCGGCGGCTCTGCCGCCGCCTCGGCCACTTTCCCCCGCCGCCACACACCGGCTAATGGCCGCCCATGGCTGTGGGACACTGGTGTCTGAGGTCCTGTGTCCCTTGGGCTCTTCTGGGCCTGCGCTTCGCGCAGGCCCAGAACATCCCAGGGAGGCAGGGACGCAGATCCCCAACATTCCAAAGCCACGGCCACTCACTTAGCCTTTTATTATATAGGATTACCTTTATATCTCGCTCTTCCTCCAAGGAGCCCAGAGCGGTGTACTAAATACTTAAACTTCTCTCTCACAGCAACCCTGTGAGGTAGGCCAGGCCGAGAGAGAAGTGACTGGCCCAGAGTCACCCAGCTAGTTTCATGGCTGAATGGGGACCTGAACTCAGGTCTCCCTGGTTCTAGTCCAGCACTCTAACCAGTACACCACACTGGCTGCCCTAGGGAGCATGGGGCGTTAACAACTCCTGTTCCACCAGCAAGGGTGGGAGGAAGAGGGGAAAGAATCCCTGCGCCTTCTCTTGGTTTTGCATGGCAAAAAATCTGGTCATACACCAACCACGCTCATACGGAGGGAAAAAACCCCAGAGCCATGGGCTGGGTTCAGGCGAGGGTGGAAACAACTTGGGAGTCACACGTGTCCCTGCGTGTAAGGGGTGAGGCCCCGTAGAACTGGTAAGGGCCATGCCAGGGGAGTAGCAAGCGAGGCTGTCGGTGGCTCAATGGAAAACTTTTATATCTACAGCATTCAGTCTCTCATTCAAATGCAAACCAGGGTGGACCCTGTTTAGCAAAGGGGAAAAAATTCATGCCTGCTGCCACAAGACCACTTTCCTCCCACTGCTCCGAAAAAACTCACGCAGCCATTGAGAATCCCGGGAGAGAAAAAGTCTTTACTTACAGCGGTGACCGCTGAGGGTGCGGACCAGCCGGTTCCCCCTCAAACGCTGAGGCCCCAATGGGCGGAGGATGAGACGCCAGGATAGTGCCCACCGGGCTCTGGTCGTCTCCCTCAAAGCGAAGGCGCTTGTTGGATCCAGCCTTCCACTTGGCGCCATTGGGTTGCTTTCGCTTTTGATTTCCAGCTGGCCACCTGAATCAACAGGCGCTCCCTTAAAAGTACCTTGGAAGGACTCACTCAGGCTGGCGCCTCTATTTCTTGGCGTCCGCTGCGCCTGGACCTCTTGGGGGTTTTGGCTAAGTGCCGCCCCAAGGTCCCCGTCCCCATTGTCTGAGCCTGAGGCTGCAGGGGGAATCTGAAGCAGTCCTGCTGGACTAAGGCGCGGCAACAGCAAGAGCGGAGAAAACACGTGCGCAGCTGAGAGGCCTGAGCCTCCAACGCTGAGCCCTGAAAGGGTTCCTCTGAGAGGAACTCCGCGCTGACCAGGACCCCTCCAAACAAATGCAAATACTATAGTAAGCAGTCAATCAAGCCGAATGCAAGCTAAAAGGATTAACCTGAGTAGGAAATCTTATCTGATGGTTGGTTTGTTTGCTGGCTCCAAAGAGAGGCAGCTCCCTTCCCCACCCTTGCAGAGCCAAGCGGAGAGGAAGGGGGGGAGGGAAACCACCCGGCAGGGAAAGACCCAAAGAGTGGTGACTCCTGTTTCCCTCCATAGCCAGAGGCTGGTCATGAAGGAGAAGAAATAAAACAAACTGAAGCAAAGGCTTAACTGCAGGAGCTCTCTCCTAAAACATCCTATCCATGAGCCCCTGGAGGCCCAGTGGTAAAACTGCCGCCCTGGAACCAGAAGGTTACAAGTTCGATCCTGACCAGGGGCTCAAGGTTGACTCAGCCTTCCATCCTTCCGAGGTCGGTAAAATGAGTACCCAGAATGTTGGGGGGCCATATGCTAAATCATTGTAAACCGCTTAGAGAGCTTCCAGCTATAGAGAGGTATATAAATGTAAGTGCTATTGCTATTGCTATTGCTATCCCGAGCAAGACAGAACTGGAACTGGGGTTAGGACGGAGGAGGCTACGCCCACAAACAAGTCACGTGGTCCAGTTCTGTCTCGAGCATGCTCAGTTCACTACCCATCCTGAGGATCTCCTACTCAGGGGAAAAAGGCAAAGCTGTTATGTAATCCTACTTACTTTGCGAAGAAGTCTTTCCTCATCTTCTCCCCATTTCCCTCCCTGTCTTAACTCTTCCCCCCCGACTAACTGTCGCTCCTGTTACTAAAAGCTGACTGTCCCTCCCTCCCCCCTAGACCCCTCCCAAAACCACCACAAACAAACAAACAAACAACAAAATAACAAACACTAACTGTAACACTGAATAAATAAATAAATTGATAAATAAATGAATGGATGAATAAATAGATGGATAAATAGATGGATGGATAGATAGATAGATAGATAGATAGATAGATAGATAGATAGATAGATTTGACAGATACAGAAATGGACTCTCTAGTACTCTCTTTCCTCTCTATCTCTCCAGCTCCTCTCCACCTCACCTCCTCCCTCCTCGCCTAACTCTCCCACAAAGAGCAGCTGAGCCCCGGAGGTGTCATGAAAGAGGATGTGTCATAAGCCTCAACAATGGCCATTGGTCCTCTTGCCTCTAGAGGATGTGTCATAAGCCTCAACAATGACCTTTGGTCCTCTTGCTTTCAGGACTTGGAGGCATCTCCTGCCAACTGGGAAAAGAGGCCCCCTTTTAAAGTGGGGATTCTCTTCACTGAGTAGGGGAGGGGAGCACCTGGCTCTTTCCACCCCCTGCAGAGTAACCCTCCAGTGATGGTTGCTGGTGTCTATCTTATATTTCTTTTTAGATTGTGTGCCCTTTGGGGACAGGGAATCCATCTTTCTTCCTTCCTTCCTTCCTTTCTTCCTTATTACTCTGTGTAAACTGCTTTGGAAACTTGTGTCAAAAAGAGGTGAAGAAGAAGAAGAAGTTCTTTCAAACCTCACCCTTCATGTTCTAATGTCGGTTTATCTGAGAAATCAGAGGGCTCTCTTGACCACCATGTTTAAAGCAACACTATCACAGGTCCCTCATAGCAGACACCCACACCTCCATCCACTGCCATTCATCCAAACAGCTACCTTTGTGGCTGAGGTCTGCTCTTGTTTCTGCAAGACACAAGGACTCCTTCCTTCAGTGCCATCTTGACACTACTTCACACCTGCACGGACACACACCTGATTGCTTTCTCCCCCTTCCCCCACACTGGCTCTGTCCTCTGCTCTTTCCAGAGTGTGGCAATGCTATCATGTGCCCACCAGGAGGCAGCATAGAGCAGGTCGGGCTACCAATCTTACTTTAAAAAAAAAATCAAAAAAATAAATAAATCTGGAGTTCTACAGACTTTTTTTTAAAAAGTGTTTTAACTCTTTTGGTGGGAAGGAATTTATAAATGAATAGATGTTTCAAGTGTAAGGCAGACATCCAACACAGACATAGTTAGTGAAGCTATAGATCTTTTGTTTAGAAGCATTATTAATATCCTGTTTTTTCAATCAAATATTCTCAAGCAGGCGCATGGCTACAATTGAACAATGGGGGATAAATGTCCCTGAACCCCAGGGGGAGAGGGACCAGCTGGCTTTGGTGACAGTTTGTCCTTTGCTTTCCTGCTCATGCCTCTCTGAAGAAGAGGGGGTAGGGGCCAATCTTCACTTTTTAGCTAGGGCCCACTTCAATCTGCCATGCCCCTGTTCACAAGACAGCTTGATTTTGCATCTCATTCTCAAACTAATTATTGCACTACTATTGCTGTGATAATGAAATCATCATCTTTGGTGATGGAGTGTCTGAGGGGGTGGGAGGCTCTGCTTTGCCACTTTCATATGGAGAAGACATAACCTCCCTAATTGCCTGCCTGGAGATGGTGATGGGCTGGATGAGGGATAAGAAACTGAGACTGAATTCAGATAACATGGAGGCTCTTATTGTGCCTCTTCGGAAATCGGGGGGTGATTTTGATCTGCCAGTCCGGGATGGGGTGACACCTTGCCAGAAGGAACAGGTACGTAGTTTGGGAGTGCTTCTGGATAGAATCTTCTCCTTGGGGTCCCAGGATGCGGCGGTGGCCAGAAGTGATTTCTATCAGCTTCGGCTGATACGCCAGCTGTGTCCATTGCTTGAGATAAATGGCCTCAGAATGGTGGTCCATATGCTGCTACATATACCTCGGTGCTTACATTTGCTGGTAACCTCCAGATTTGACTACTGCAATGCACTCTATGTGGAGCTACCTTTGTATGTAGTCCAGATACTGCAGTTGGTACGGGTTGCCAGGTGGGTCTCTGGGTCCTCTCGGAGGGACGATATTACTCCTGCATTGACAGAACTACACTAGCTACTTATAAGTTCCAGGGCAAAATACAAGGTGCTGGCTATAAGCTATAAAGCTCTGAACAGGTTAGTCTCTCAGAGAACTAAAAAGGGGGAGTGGGCAAAAGGCTTGGAAGGTTGATTTAGATTAGGGATACAAGAAAGGCCCTTGTGGCAGCCTCTCTGTGGTTGACTGCTGCACTATTACATCAGTAGCCTCCTCCCTCCTTCACTTCGCACCACACCAGTTCCTGCCACCCCCACCCCATTGCCCACCGGCCTGGCCCCAGGACCCCTCAGCCACTTGCCATCCTGCTTGCCTTGCACTCCGGCTCTGGCCTAGGATCGGAGCAGCCTGCAAACTGCACAGAGCTCTTCTTCTCTCCCCGCCTCTCAGCTGATCGGCGGGTGGGCGGGGCTTCCAGAGAGGCCTCTGTGTAGGCCTCCCCGAAACCTGAACTTGGCATTCCCCAGCAAGCCAGGAAGGAGGCAGGAAGAGTTCTCTGCATCAGACTCTCTGCCCAGACCATCCAGCACAGCTTTTGCAAGGCTGGGGATCCATCTGGGATCTACCCGAGAGATAGGAACGGAACCACTTCAGAGCAATGCCCTCTATTCCCAACTCCCCCAGGTGACCCCAAAGGATACCATGGTCGATGGTATCGAACGCCACCGAGAGATCCAAAGGACTAACAGAGTCACACTCCCTCTGTCGATTCCCCGGTAAAGGTCATCCATCAGGCTGACCAAGGCTGTCTCAACCCCATAGCCCGTTCTAAAGCCAGTTTGAAATGGGTCTAGATAATCAGTTCCCTCCAAAACCGCCTGGAGCTGGTTAGCCACCACCCTCTCGATCACCTTGCCCAGCCAGGGGAGATTGGAGATTGGCCTATAACTATCCATCGCTGAGGGATCCAGGGAAGGCTTCTTAAGAAGCGGTGTAACTATGGCCTCCTTCAAACAGGGAGGCACCCTACCCTCCCACAGCGATGCATTTATGATATTAACTAGGCCACCTCCAACAATCTCTCTGCTAGGTCGAAGCAGCCAGGTTGGGCAAGGATCCAGAGAACAAGTGGTAGGCCGTACCGCTCTAAGCAGCTTGTCCACTTCATCAGAAGTCACAGATTGAAACTGATCCAACCTAACACTGCAGGAGGGATCGTGGGATACTTCCCTCACAGACCCTGCAGAAATAGTGGAGTCCAAGTCGTGTACACACACACACACACACACACACACACACACACACACACACACACACACAACACACACACTATATACACATACATTGTAACTAAATAGGGAGCAGTAAGGGAACAGAGATACACAATATAACTATAGCTACACAATAGCTAGATTCTCCCATACAGAACCCCTGTTTAAACTTCCTCTAAACTAAACCACAACACAGAACTTTTTAAATTCAATGGTAACCCCAAACCTCCCTCCAACATGCCTCCCCACTCACTCAGGACACTGGTGGCTGCTGACACAGAGCACAGTCAGGCAGTGATTCTCTCAAGGGGGTGAGAAAAAATATCTTCTGGCGGCGGCAGTGGGGGCAGGGGGCGGGGCAAGCAATACAGCAGCAGATTAATCAACTCCCAGGCTGTCATGTAGTAGCATGCAGTAGCCATAGCAGGCTTGCATGCTGGGCTCAGGCTGGCAGCAAGGCAAGCATGGTATCATGGAAACTTGAGTTTAGACATGCAATGCAAAACCAGTTCTTTCTCTCTTTCTCTTGAATGAGGCAGCCAGAAAGGCAGAAGCAAGAGACTGAGTAACTAACTAGTTGATGAATTGAACCAAACTCCCCCCACCAAAGCAATCAGCCCAGACAGAGTGGAAACAGGGCACTGTTTGTTAGAGCTGGCAATGGTTAATCAGAATTTCTTAGCACATAATTGCATCACAATACAACACATTCCAAGGAAATGAGCTTCCTCAGGGATGTTGTGCCTGCTTGTGGCATATCTTATGTTCTGCTAATCTCTTCTTGACAGACACTCACTGCCTCGCTAGTTGCTGCAGTCAGGAGAGCAAAGGTCCGAAATATTTTTCCAAAGAACAAAACTTCAGCTCCGAAATGGGGTTGTTTCGATTTGTATACCAAAAAAATTGTTTTTAATTTTTTCATTTCCATTTGTATACAAAATGTCTGAAAATGCCATTTTTGGACACAAAACGTTTTGTTGCCGAATTGAAATGCACAAGCCTACTTCCAAGGCTTTTTGGAATCCTATTGGATCCAATAACCTTCTTGGGTATACCAACCTAATGGGTCCTACACCCCAGCAGAGGTGGGTTGTGGTTGCAAGTTCTACATTAACCAGATGGTGATCTGTGCTAGACAGTGGGGAGATGACAGCAGTCCCCACCCATGGAACACCACCCTGATCAGAGCAAAAGACCAAACTGAGAGTGTGAAACCACTTGGGATAGGGTCATAGTCGTCATGGCCGCTATGAATTCCGGAGCCACTCCCGACAACTCGGTTCAAAATAGACATTGAAGTTCCCCTTGAACAATAACCTGGGCCACTCCAAGGCCAACTCCGCAACCAGGTTCGTCAGTTCAGTTAGGGCAACAGAGTCCCTAACTGAGCTGACTGACCTGGTTGCGGAATTGGCCTTGGAGTGGCCCAGATGGTTGTTGGGGGGGCTTCAATGTCCTTTTTGGGACACTATCCAGCGGAGTGATCCCAATCTATCCTTTGTCCCTAGACTTAGACACACACTTTCGATATAGGCCAGTTCCCTGACAGAGATCCTGGTGAGTGAAATGGTATTCTTATAGACCATTGCCATCCCACCTCCATGCCCACCTCCTCACACCTGCTCCAATTTGTGCATTTGGTTTGGTCCGGTCCAGTTATTGTTCCATTTTTATTTGAAATCCATACACTTATTAACACGACTTTGCAGCAATCATTGCCTGTCAAGGACATTCATGTCTTGTTGGGGTACATCCCCAGCAAATGGAATCTAGCATCACATCAAGAATGGTGGATTCTTCATGCTGGAAGGAGTGGCCAAAAGGATTGTAATACAGCAGTGAAGGGACAAATTTACTGCTGAATTGCAACTTTGGAGAACTGATATGTGTTCCTAGTCAGCATTTGAACTGGGTTGTTGCCCTCCCAATCCCACTCCCACCCCGCCTGACTGAAAGGTAAAGAAGAGAAATATTCAGCAAATTGGTTGAATTTTAATGAAGTGTTAAGTTTGGAAATATATCCTTGCCCCCCACTTTTTTCTTGGTAGCTTGTACTTTACAATGTTAGGAGCCACCTGATGGCACTGCAGGGAAGTAACTTGCCTAGCAGGCAAGAGGTTGCTGGTTCGAATCCCCGCTGGTATGTTTCACAGACTATGGGAAACACCAATATCGGGCAGCAGCGATATAGGAAGATGCTGAAAGGCATCATCTCATACTGCGCCGGAGGTGGCATTGGTAAATCCCACCATGAAAACCACATGGCTCTGTGGTTGCCAGGGGTTGACACCAACTCGACAGCACAACTTTACTTTACTTTATAATGTTAAGAAGTTCTGCTTAAGGGATCTTTTCATTTTATTTTTCCTTCCTTCCTCTTCCTCCCCCACTTTCAGTTATACCCATATATAATTGTTATCCTTGATTATGTTATATACATACTACTGTAAACTTATTTGAAATAAAAGAGAGAGAGAGAAATTACATTGTGGTTTGAAGGCCCTACATCACTTGTTAGAATCCAGAATGCCTCAATTATAATCTTTTAAAGGTCTAGAATTCCTATTTGATGGCAAAAACTTAAAAATCTCAGTAGCAAGAGACCAATATGGGAACATTAAAAAGATGTTTCCTATGTGTGTTTTTTTTGCCTGTTTGAGTATTTTTGTCAGGCTAAGTCATGTTTTCCACATTTCAAGTTAATTATTCCAAAATAAAATGAACACTGTGTACTGTAACCTACAGCTGTGATTCACTTTCATTATGCATTGTTTTCAACTTGGAATTGAAGGAGCTCCTCACTCACAATGACTGCAAACCAACTTAAAATGTGGCTATAACTAAGTTATACTGATGGGGCTTAAGTTGGTCAGGACTAATTTAATCCATTATGTCTTAGTCATGACTATAGCTGGATCAGGATTTATAGATAAGATAATTTTATTCACATTCATTCTGACCAAATTACTTTTAGAAGGATTGAGTGAGCCAAAAAGCAACTGAACCTGAACAGAACCAAGCCTTAATCTGTTCAGGTGTGCTCCTTTATTACCCACCCACCCCTACTCTCATTTTTAACATGTTATACATTTGAGTGTGTGTTTGGTACTTTAATTTCCCAAAGGGAAAAAACCAAAACCTAACCTGTACTGGACAGAGAACCGATTCCCACCCAGTGTAGCTAATCCTGCTTCATCAGCTGTGTGAAGTAAACCAACAAGGGCTAGGTGTATAACACAGGTACAGATCAGTCGAGATGCAGTGGAAGATTAACCCAGAAATCAGGGAGGGAACCAGAAGCACCAGCAATGCAGAGCACAACAGGACACCACTGGGATGCTGAGCATAAACACCACACATCAATCTAAACATCCACTGAGAAGTGGTTAGTATCTTGGGCTTCTTTTTCTTTTGTTTTTTTAACTTCTTTTTAGGCCAGACAGTCTAAAGAGGGGGCTGTTGCATCACAGTGATGCAACACATTAGGAACCATTAGTACCACAGTTTTACAAGAGCTTGCTCAATTATCGAAGCATCAATGTGCTAGGAGCCACCAATGAATATTTTGAGGACCCCTTACTGGTTCCAACCTCAAACCTAAAAGCTCATGCTTTCCTCCATGGCATTCTGTTCTCCCATAGCACCCATTACTAGCAAACTAATAAATAATAAAAATGTAGCTATGGTCTGTTTGCTGCATTGGTAGTCGCATTGCTGTCCATGTCAGTTTTGTCTGATTTATTAGCTGGGTCATAACTACAGTCTCTGGCTTCCAAGAGGGGTGAAGGAAACTCTTTTTCTCTGTCATTCTCTTTCATGGTGGGATTCCAGGAAATGCTACTATCACGCTCAATATTGTCTTGGATTTCAAGGTCTTTGTCACTGTCGCTGTCTATTGTAATTACAGGTGAAACTCGGAAAATTAGAATATCGTGCAAAAGTCCATTAATTTCAGTAATGCAAATTAAAAGGTGAAACTGATATATGAGACAGATGCATTACATGCAAAGCGAGATAAGTCAAGCCTTAATTTGTTATAATTGTGATGATCATGGCGTACAGCTCATGAAAACCCCAAATCCACAATCCCAGAAAATTAGAATATTACATGGAACCAAGAAGACAAGGATTGTAGAATAGAACAATATTGGACCTCTGAAAAGTATACAGTGTACTGTGCTTGATTGGCCAGCAAACTCACCTGACCTGACCTCATAGAGAATCTATGGGGCATTGCCAAGAGAAGGATGAGAGACATGAGACCAAACAATGCAGAAGAGCTGAAGGCCGCTAATGAAGCATCCTGGTCTTCCATAACACCTCATCAGTGCCACAGGCTGATAGCATCCATGCCACGCCGCATTGAGGTAGTAATTGCTGCAAAAGGGGCCCAAACCAAGTACTGAATACATATGCATGCTTATACTTTTTGGAGGTCCGATATTGTTCTATTCTACAATCCTTGTCTTCTTGGTTCCATGTAATATTCTAATTTTCTGGGATTGTGGATTTGGGGTTTTCATGAGCTGTACGCCATGATCATCACAATTATAACAAATTAAGGCTTGACTTATCTCGCTTTGCATGTAATGCGTCTGTCTCATATATCAATTTCACCTTTTAATTTGCATTACTGAAATTAATGGACTTTTGCACGATATTCTAATTTTCCGAGTTTCACCTGTAGTTAAGACAATCTACTCCTACAAGGTAATAGGGGATCAGTTGGAAGATTACTCTGTCAAGAGCAGACACAGCTTGGGGAGGTGAGCAAGCTTTTCTAAACATCTAGCCTTTCCCCCCTTCAAACTAACTAACAGGAGGAGAGGAGATTTTCAGGGGCTGGTTTCTCTTTAAGGGATAAGTCCTAGTCTCTCTCTCTCTCTCTCTTTCTGTGTATCTGTGTCTGTGTGTATTATTTGCCAGGGCTATCATTTCCCAGGGCTAGCAAACTCCAGTGTTTTAGTTTGTCCCTGCCTGGAGGGGGTGGAGTCATCTAGGGCACTTCCCAGTGTATTGCACAGAGTGCCACATGTATGACTATTTGCCCCATGGGCAGAAGTCATGGGTGTGTGCTCGGTGTAAGGAGCTCCTGGCTCTCAGGGAACAAATTCGTGAAAGGTGGTGGATCTGGAGAAGATCAGAGAGACAGAGAGGCATGTGGATGAGACCTTCAGGGACGTGATAGAGGCATCCCACTCCAGGGCTGATAGCTCCACTGCTGTCAGGGAGAATGAAGGTCTCGGGCAACGATGACATTGGTCTGAGGAAGAGGGAAATGCTCCTTTAGAAGGGACCCCTTCCATGGATGATGAGCCCATATCCTTTCGCACAGGGGATACTCCTCCAGGGGGTGGGGGCCTCCTTGTAGTGGGTGATTTGAACATTCTAGGTATAGAGAGATGGGTTTGTGACCTGCGTGTTGACCGCACGGTGACTTGCCTGCCTGGTGCGAAGGTTGCAGACATCACGCAGCATCTAGATAGACTCTTAGGCAGTGCTGGGGAGGAGACAGCTGTTGTGGTGCACGTCGGCACCAACGATGTGGGGAAATGTAGTCGGGAGGTACTGGAAGCAACATTTAGGCTGATAGGTAGCGTTTTGAAGCCCAGGACTCCCAAGGTAGCATTCTCAGAAATGCTACCTGTTCCGAGCGCAGGTACGGTGAGACAGGCAGAGCTAAGGGGTTTCAATGCATGGATGAGACATTGGTGCGGGGAGGAGGGGGTTAGATTTGTTAGGCACTGAGATACATTTTGAGCAAGCAAGGCCTGTACAAAAGGGACGGACTGCACTTGAACCAAGATGGAACCAGACTGCTGGAGCTTAAAATTAAAAAGGTTGCAGTGCAGCTTTTAAAATGATGCCTGGGGAATTGCCGATGGGAGCTGGGCAGTATCTGGTTCGGCAAAAACCAGGGGCATATCTAGAGGAAATAGTGCCTAGGGCAAGCACTGAAATTGCACCCTCCCAACCCTGTCCAAACATCTGACACCCATTTTTCAGATCAGTGTTTCCCATCATCTGGGAAACATACCAGCGGGAATTCAAACCGGCAACCTCTGGCTTGCTGGGCAGGTCATCTCCCAACTGTGCCATTAGATGGCTACTACAAGGTCTAAAAAAGGAACATCCATTATGTTCCATGGAGGCATCAGTTATAAAAAATGAAGGCACCCATTGTATTCTGCTGTAAGGAACACATTTTGGAAAAGGCACATCTAACAACCCTGAAGACAAACTTCACTCTGTATTTATTGCATAAGCAGCTTCCTCACTGGCTAAGCAAGATACTCTGATACAGAAGCAGCAAGCATGACCACAAGCACTAATCAATATTTTCATTTAGCTACAAACAGAGTTTGGGGAGGGGGGAAGAGAAGAAATGCAACATGCATGCAATCCCTGCGGAAATCAAGACCACTGGAAGTCATGTGCAGTGGTGCTCTTACCCTTGAACTTCAGGGCCTCCACCACACCCCCTGGGCGTGGCCGCTGGGAGCCTCCAAATTCCCTTTGGTCTGTCTTGGGTGGTGTGTTCACTGCTAGCCCGCACTGCGCCAGGCAGCCCTGTGCGACCTGTGTCAGGTGCTTTAGAGACAAAGGGGGGAGTAGGAAAGGCGTATGTGGGATGAGAATATGTTAAGTTGAGCGTTGAAATGTTTCTGCATAAATATACCTGTTTTATATTCTGACATTCTTGTGAGTTCAGTTGCTGTTTGTACCCTCAAGAAACCACATGTTAAAAATACTGCGTGTGTCAGTGTGAGTGTGTAGGGGGATGATGCATAACGTATAGGGTGTGTGTGCTCCAAAAGGTCTTTAGGTCCAGGCTACAAAATTACCTAGGCACACTTCTGGTCACGCCTCCCGGTGACATAATATTGACAAAGGTTGCCCAGTTACAATAGACTCTCTTCCCCACAGCAGCTGGGGGAAAGGAGTCACCATCCACAGAAGAGGGAGAGATTGGAGTGGCAGCCACATCTTATTTGCAAATAATAGTCTTATCACAACACTCAGATGCCTTAATTATTACAAGCACCACCACGCAGAGTGCTTGGGCCTATGTGACGCTCAGCTCATATTCCTATAACAATGCTGATGCTTTCAGTCTCTCATGCTTCTATTTCTAAAGCTTTGGAGTTCTTATATTGTCTTTATGTAAGATAAATTTACTTCTCTAGCTCCAAGTATAACCCATGCTAACAGGACAAAGGAGCACCTTTCAAACCTGGTGCGTAATGTCAGTGTCATTGACCAGGGGCGTAGCAAGGTTGCAGTGGGCCCAGAGACGAAATTTTAAAATGCCCCCCCCCCCCTCAAAGTCCAGGGCCTCCGCACACCCCAGGCCCCCAAGGATTTAAGTCTGATATTCCAAAATAAGTATGCTGCCTGGAAATACATTTCACTGAATACACACACGCACACGTCACAATATATAGTGATATACATTGAGTACTATACATTTGTTTTACTTTTAATGCCTAGAACACACTAGAAAGATGAATGATTAAAATGGCCCCCTCGCTGCAGATTAGCAAAGGAGACTTTCAACCATGCAGGGTGAGCCTAGGTTTGTTTTCTCAGAATTCTGAACAAATTCAGTCAAGTTCGATTCCAGGAGGTTTTTCACAGGAGACTTTTAAAGCCCTTTAACACACATCTCCTCTGGAATAGAGGTGCTGCATTCACATGTTGGCCAGATTGACCCTGAAGTCCCTGCAAGTTATTGGGGAGCAGTTCACACACAAGAAAAATAAAATAAAATAAAAGCACAAGACATGCTTCAGAGTTCTCACTCAGACCTTCTGGGTTGCAAAACAACTTGAACATAAGTGCATTTATACATGAATGAATGAATGAATGAATGAATGAAATATAATACTGTTTCTTCCAGAAGTTTTTGTAATTTTCTGCCATGAAACAAGCCACTTCTAGGACTTTTGAGATAGTTTTTTTTAAGCCAGCAAATTTTCCAAGCTGTTTAAAAATAAATATTCAGAGACTTCTCAGTCCCTCCACCCCCTATCAAAGCCCTATGGCAAGCAGATCCCTATATATCCGGGGCGGGGGGGGGGAAGGTAACCACAAAAAGGAGTTCACACTCTACCTGGCCAATGCTGGGTTGGGCAGGGCAGCAAGGGGTCTTCTGCTGCAGAGAGCAGGGGTGGCCACTCTGGCTGCCTCCTCCTTCCTGGCTGGCTTGGGCCCTACTGGAGTTCAGGCTTCACAGAGGCCTACACGAGGCCTCCCTGGAAGCCCCGCCCAGCCGCCGATCAGCTGAGAGGCGGGAGAAAAGGAGCTCTTGGCCGCTTGTCTGCTGCCTGGATGGCCGGCCAGGAAAACAAGCTGGAGAGACGGCGAAGAGGGCAAGCGGCTGAGGGGCCTTGGGGCTGGGCAGGGGGCAATGGGGAGTCACGTGAGGTGCCTCTGGGGGGCCCCTCCAGGCAGTGGGGCCCCCAGACAACTGTCTCCCCTTGCCTGATCGTTGTTACGCGCCTGTCATTGACCCTTTAGGGAACAGTGACCATCGTGCGATCAAATTCAGCATACATGCGGGGAGAGAATCACCAAGGAAGCCTAACAAAGACATTTTGAATTTCAGAAGAGGAAACTTTTCCAAAATGAAAAGAAAGCTGAAAGGAAAAAATCAGTAGAGTCACTTTGCTCCAGAGTGCATGGAGTTTACTCAAAACCACAATACTAGAAGCCCAGTTAGATTGTATACCCAAAAGGAGGAAAGGTATCACTAAGTCCAGGAGGATGCCAGCATGGCTCATGGGTACCGTCAAGGAAGCCATAAAAGGGAAGAAGACTTCTTTCCGAAATTGGAAGGCCTGTCCAAATGAAGAGAACCTAAAGGAACACAAACTCTGGCAAAAGAAATACAAGGTGACAATAAGGGAGGCAAAAAGAGAGTTTGAGGAACATTTAGCTAAAAGTATTAAGGGGGATAACAAAAACTTCTTTAAATACATCAGAAGCAGGAAACCTGCCAGGGAGGCAGTTAGACCATTAGACAATGAGGGAGTGAAAGGGATTATTAAGGAGGATATGGAGGTTGCAGAGAAGCTAAATGAGTTCTTTGCGTCCGTCTTCACGGCAGAGGATACTGAGCATATACCTGTTCCTGAACCAGGCTTTTTAGGGATGGAGGCTAGAGAGCTGAGTCAGATAGAAGTGACAAGAGATGATGTTCTAAACTGTTAGGAAAACTGAAAACTAGCAAATGGCCAGGGCCGGTTGTCATCCACCCAAGAGTCCTCAATCAACTCAAATGTGAAATTGCCGATATCCTTGCTAAAATATGTAAGTGATCCCTGCAATCAGGCTCTGTCTGTACCGGAGCACTGGAAAGTAGCAAATGTAACACCGATTTTTAAAAAGGGATCCAGGCCCAGTTAGTTTAATGTATGTTCCAGGCAAATTGATGGAAAGCATCCCAAGGATAAAATTGTAAAGCACATAGAAGAACAGGCCCTGCTGGGAGAGAACCAACATGGCTTCCGCAAAGGTAAATCTTGCCTCACAAACATTTTGGAGTTCTTTGAGAGTGTCAACAAGTGTATGGATCAAGGCGATCCAGTTGACATAGTATACCTGGACTTCCAAGAAGCTTTCAACAAAGTTCCTCATCAAAGACTCCTGAGGAAACTTAGCGGTCATGGGATAAGGGGACAAGTACATGTGTGGATTGCTAACTGGTTGAAGGACAGGAAACAGAGGGTAGGTATAAATGGAGAGTTTTCACAGTGGAGGGAAGTGAGAAGTGGGGTCCCCCAAGGATCTGTACTGGGACCAATGCTTTTAAGAACCTTAAAGACATGTAAACTCCATTAAATCTCTAAAAATCAGCCCTCTGCCCAATTCCTTAGAAATAATTCTGGCAGCTTCCCTGCCCCCACTGGGCACTACCACCCACTCTACTCTGCTCTGGGCCACCCCCTTTCCCCCCAACGTGAAGCTATACTTTTTCTGAAATCTCCATTATTCCCTATGGGAAAAATCTTAAACTTCAAAAATCCACCAAAAATCAGCCCTTTTCCCAATTCCTCTGAAATTTGGGTGGAGCTTCCACCCATTGGGCACTACCACCCCCACCCACTAGTTTTGCCCTGGGGCCATTTTTAAAAAATCCAAAACATTTTGGATTCAGATTTTGCAATTTCAAACAAAGAACAAAATGGGAGTGTTTTGGATTCAGGCCAAAAACAAAACAGAAAAAACCCCACAAAAAACCACACAACCCTAGTTATTTTATTCCCACCACGTTCCCAGCTGCCTCTTCTTTTAGCCTCCTTTCTTGAGGTGTTTCTTTTCTAATTTCCTCTCGCTTGATCTCTCCCAGTGATTTCATGTAGATGTCACAAAGCATTGGAGACAGTATGGAGCTTTGTGGAACTCCACACTTTAGCTTGTGCATAGCAGAATAACAGTCTCTGCGTCTCTATTTTCTTTTTAAATAGTGTCAGAGTTCCACTGCTTAGTGGAGCTTCACCTTTAAGAAAAGGTATGCTGTTTCTGAAGTTGTGACATACACCTTTGTTTCTAATCCATGTGATGAAATCCTCCTATTTCCTATTTCCTATTCTTATAGGTTGTGCTGTGGACCAGTCTGCAGATGTGGTGGTCAGGGAAGGGGAGTCAGTAACCCTGAACTGTTCCCAGCTTGGAACAAAACATTTCAATATGTATTGGTACAAGCAACAAAGGCAGAAGGACACACGGCTTCAGCTGGTGAGTTTTTCCTCAGAAGGCTCCACTGGAGAGTCTGACGTTAAGGGAGCATTTAAAGACCACTTCAAGAGCAGAGGGATGGAAAAGTACGCATCGTCTCTGGTGGTGGAGAGCGTACAGCTGGCAGGCGCCGGCACCTACTTGCGTGCCAAGCAAGATTACACAGTGAGGCAACTGCTGAGGAAACCAAGCACAAAGCTCTTTGCAGAAGGATGCAAGCACACAGGATAATAGCTCCTCAACAAGGGCAGCCCCAGATCTTTCTCTGAATGAAGAGGAAGAACCAAGTGGCAGCCCCTTCCCATGAGTCAACACGGGGCCCAATCGGCAGGAAAATGATTCAGTGCAAGCCCCTTTGAATGTATGTCTGGAAGCTGTGCAAGAGCCAAGTAGCTTGACAGAGGGTCTACGAATAAGAATAGGCCACTCATTTATTGATTGATTGATTGATTTATCTGATTGATTGATTTATTCGATGCGATCACTAACGAGACACACTGTTGCTCCATATAGTTCAATCTTGTCCACACGGCCTGGAAGCATCTCTCCGAGGTCTCAGCAGAGCCCTTTTCCCTGGCTAGCTGCCATTCCTTGTTTGGGTGCAGCTCCCATTCGTTTCCATGGGGCTTGCCCCAGAGCACTTTCTGGGGGATTCTGCCCCATCATGGCTCAGAACTGGTACTCTAAATCTGCAAGTCACCTTGTTAAGTGTGAGTCAGAGAGCCTTGTCTCAGACAAATGAGCACTTCACCCTAATTTAACAGAAATGACCTCAAGGCTCTGTGTAGTGTGTGTGTGTGTGTGTGTGTGTGTGTGTGTGTGTGATTCTTTTAGCCATTCCTATTTTTCTCCTCTTAATTATATTCAGAACTACTTTTATCCCCTCAGTTTCCCCGCAGGGAACTTCCAGACAGGGTGTTTAGTCAGGAATTGTCACATTCCTTTAACTCACTGTTTACGGTCTCTGTCTGTCTCTTTCCACACAACATCATCATCTTTATTATTTTATTTATTTTATTTTTTACATTTTATATGCTGCTCTTCCTCCAAGGAGCCCAGAGCAGTGTACTACATACTTGAGTTTCTCTTTCACAACAACCCTGTGAAGTAGGTTAGGCTGAGAGAGAAGTGACTGGCCCAGAGTCACCCAGCTAGTTTCATGGCTGAATGGGGATTTGAACTCGGCTCTCCCCAGTCCTAGTCCAGCACTCTAGCCACTACACCACGTACTCTTCCCTTCCTCCTTCCTGCCTCTGCAGCTTATTCTTCCCCTTGGTTTTCTCTCCTTGTTAGCTATTTTCATTCTTCTCTCCTTGCCATAGCGATAACCGGCTTGGGACTCCAGAAACGAATCCAGCGCTTTGAGGGAATGATACTTGTCCTTCCAATGGCTAACCCTAAAGCAAAATGGGGAAGTGGAGAAATGGCAGCTAGAGCAATGAGCCCCTCAGGGACCCATGCCTTGACCTAAGGGCCCTGAGCTGGAATGTCTGGGTTTGTCATCATGGCCATCGACACAGCTGCAGCATCATGGCTCTGAGAGTGACTTGCTGACAGCCCTCTTGGGGGTGTGACGGAAGGCCTTGCTCACCAGTCTTCACACTCCCGTCTCAAATTAATTGCTGACCCGGGCCAAAGAAAAGCACTGATCAAATGGAGACAATGAAACTCAGAAAAGCTGATCAGGGGATAAAAATAAATAAATCATTTTTTCCTGCCACATTTCCCTCTTAGTATCTGCCTCCCTGAATTTTCTTATTTACTATTAATGCATTCTTTCTGTCTTTTTATGCTGTGTATTTGTTTGTTTGCCTCTGCGTTTTATGACATCCAGTCTTTTTGCTGTGTTCTAGGGATGGTGTGTGTGTGTGTGTTTAAAATTTGGTATGAGATTTTTGTTCGTTGTTCTAATGATGCAGATATTCCTACTAAATGCTCTCCCTGATAACTTCCAGTAGGTGGCAGTGCTGTATAAATGCAGGGCATATGAACCTGCCTTTAACCCTAATGAGGGCTACATGTGATACAGGAGATCCATGACTGGATCTCACATCATTTTCTTTCATTAAAACAGCTGTGGGGAGTGATTCAGATCAGGACCAGGATACTGGTGAAGCGGAGTTTAACCATCCTCCCCACACCATTTCTCCAGCTTAAGTCACTATCCCTGAGCTGCTATTAGTTATGGAGATTTTAAAAGGTACAAACGGAGTAGCTGTCTTTCCCCCCTTTCTGTAGGTTTGGGGTGAAGGGGATTTAGGTCAAGAAATTGTTGGGACAGAATAGCTTAACGTCCTTGCCAATATCATGGCCCTGATTCAAACTGAGGGAGGCAAAGCTGCTTTAGAGAAAGAAAATGACACTGGGAGACCCAGAGGTGGTTCCCATGATCAGTGGGATGAGCAGTCAGTCTGCTCCGGGTGGCTGCAGCGGCCGCCCACACAACTGCTTGCTCCGTCACGGAGCCAGCAGGGGGCTTGGAAGTTTGGGGGGCCGCGCAGCCCCCGGAAGCACCAACATGCCCTGCATGAGTTCACAGGGCATGCTGGAGAGACCCCCCCCCAAGCCGGGAGGCAGCTTTTCGCCTCCCCTCCGGGGGTCTCCTCATGAGTTGCTGCGGCACGGAGCCGTGCCACGAAAATTCACCATCAGAAAAAACGGGTTTGCAGAGCACTTGCTCCGCAAACCCGGTTTAAGTGCCGGGCTACTTAAGCGGGTGACCCGCTTAAGAACCACCGGGCTCACAGCCGAGCCCGGTGGTTCTCATGATGGGAGGAAATCGGGCTAGCCTCTGCTAGCTCGATTTTCTCCTATCGTGTGAATAGCCTCCTAGTGTCTTAGGTATACATTTCCATTCTAATGCCTCAGGTATGGAACTTGTGAAACTCATTTTCAGTAGCCCAGAGACTCAACAACTGTCTTTAGGGCAGGGCGGGCAGGTCAATTGCCCCGGGGCCTGCTCTTTTAACCCCCATCAAAAGGGAGTCCCATATTGGGTGATTTGCCTCAGGTCCTGCACCCTGCCAGGGCAAATGTGGGGTTGATTGGTTCATATCTGCATGCACATCATCTGATTATTCGTCACCGAATCACAAGATGCTTGATGACCTGTAGCTGAATGTGTGAACAGCCTCCTTTGGAGTAACTGTGTGTGAGGTGGGGTAGGAAAACTTCCTTAGTGGTGTCAGAGATGTGATGGCTCAGAGACACAGGCAAGACATCAAGCCATGAACATGGATGGGTGAAGTCTGAGCATCCCTTTGAATCCTTGTTCAATGCACCACTTTAGGCAGCTCTCTGCTCTGCTCTATTCTGCAGTGGGTGTCAGTTATGTTTCCCTCAAACTCCGGCACCTACAGGAAGTAGCAAAGCATCTCTTCAGCAGCTTCATATATGAAGAAGTGGGGTTCTTCTAGGGGGAAATGTTGGGTGAAGCATAATTGGCCCTGCAGCTGGTGCGGCTTGTGTGAGAGAGAGGCACCAACCGAGGCTGGTTCAAAAACACCACCTAACCACACACTGTTAACAGTTGGTCTAAAGATGAGTGGAATTCTGCAGAGGGCCTGTGCTTCTTGTTCAAGGGCCAGAGTCATTTCCCTCAGTAAAACCAGCACAAATGGCCAGCCTCCAATCCAGCTTTCGGCACTTCCCACCCTTCTTGCACCTCCTTTATTTAAGAGACACTGGAAAGAAAGGATTTCATGCTGGGACATCATCATACTTGTGCATTTTCGGATTCAGTCCTCAAAATTTGAATTTATTGAAAAACTGCTCTTTGAATGAAGAAAAAAGGAGGAAAATCTTCTCAAACATGAAGGTTTGATGATCAGGCTCATGTGGCTCTGATAGTGTTTTGGATCCATCAGACATAAGCCCTTTCCAGACGTTATGTTGCACGAGTGTACAGATATCTGTACAACACCCGTGCATGCTTTTGCGTGAACAACTGTACCTGCATCCTTTAAAAACTGAGCCTGGGTACAGGTCCTTCAAATGCATGACATAGACAGGAGGTTTACTGCTGTACTTGTGTTCAACGTAGTGTGTGACTAACTGTAACTGTGTACAGATCTGTGTTTGTGTACACTGTATACACTCATTGTAAAAGGGTTGAACATAATAAGGCCGTTCACACGACCTTCTGCTGGGCCGGGGAGGGTGGGGGAAGGCAGGAGAGTACCTACCTCCCCCCCCCCAGATAATCTGGTGGCAATCTCAGCCTCGTGCCTCACACATCCACACGACTAGAACTGTCACGAGCTATGCAACATTCTGGAGGCTGGGAAAATGCATCCTGGCCTCCAGATATCCTGCAATGCGCGGCACAAGGAGCCCAGTGCACTGGGGGATTCCTCTGTGAGCCGGGCACTCTAGGTGTGTTGGAGATGGAGTTCCAGTGCATCAACCTTTTGCACCAACTATCCTAATGACCACTAGGGGCACTGGGGGTAGAGATAGTGAGTCAGGGTCTCTCTAGCTGATCTGCCTGTCTCTACTCTATGACCCCTGATCTGTCTCTTCTCTGACCTCAATTTCTTCATTTTCTGATTGGGGGATTCTGATTGTCCTGTAATCTGCAAGAAGAAATTCCAGGGATACCTCTTGAACCACTGGATGTGTTCAGAAGGACCAGGGGCGTAACAAGGTTGGTTTGGGCCCAGAGACAAGTTTTTAAAATGGGCCCCCCACCACCACCCGTCATCCCTCACCGCCTTCCTCTCCTTCTCCTGGCCCAATGTAGACTCTGCTAACTATCCCAACTAGTTAAAAGGTGTAAATTACAGCACAGCAGAACCAAATTTATTGACTGCCTGACTCCCTTAGACTTGAGGCGGTTTACATAATTAAAACAACAGCAGGGGGTGGGTGGGGGAAAACACACACACACACACACACACCCCTAAAAGCCTGGCAGAATAGATAAATTTTCAGAAGTTTCTTAAAGGACCGAAGGGAGGGGCATTAGGAATCTCAGGAGGCAAGGTATCTCAAATAAATGTGAGGCTGGATGGGATGAGATACAGAACGGGCAGAAAGCAGATTATAATCATGCAGGAAATGAAATGGCCATGAATGGAACCTTGCACAACTACGGACCTTTCTCCAATTTGGGAGAGCTAGGAAGAGAGGCTTCTTCTCCTTCATCATGTATACTTTTAAAAGACCCATAGGATCCCATGTGCCAAGGACAGGTCTGTAATGTTTGAGTGATTTCTCCACTCTCTTACCTAACTTTGCATGTTAAGTGATTAAGAGTCAAAGAACAGCCTTGGATGTTAAAAGGGGGTTGATAAACGGAGCCAAGGAACTGTGAAAAGCACACACTTGTCACTCTTCGCTTGTGTGTGCCTCCCCACTTCTGTTTTCCTAATGGGAGGAGGAAGGGGGAGTGGAGCGTTGCAATTAAAAATGAATAAAGGCCCTTTGCGACGCTCTGCTTCCCCTTCCTCTCCCCTCCCCCCGTTAGGGAAACAGAAGCGAAGCCTGGGCAGGTGGGCAGCCATAATGCCCCAAATAATGAATTAATATGCCCACTCCCACTGCCAGACATGCAGTGGGCAGGCGGGGGGGGGGGGGAGTGAGCCATAATGCCCCTAAATGAATCAATGCCAACACGAGCAGCACTCTAAAGCTGCCGTAGCTCCTCCATCTCCATAACAGAAGAACTGAATTTCTTAGAAGTGGCTGGCTAGCCTGGTGGCTGGAGAAGCTACAATTGACCTCCTCTCTTCCTTGTTCTCATTGGGCGTCCAGGAAGCAGAGCCGAACCACCCAATCATGTGCCTGCCTTTCCTTTCTTTATCATGTGGGGTGCCGCCAGCCAATGGATGGGGAAGGAGGAGGAGCTGACAAGGGGAAAGGGTGGGGATGGGGAGGAGGGAGGGGAGGAGGGCAAGGAAATACGGCGCGCTCAAATGAACATGGAGGGATTTTTTTAAAAAATCAAATAATTCAAATTGAAGGAGCTGCGGCAGGCGCTGGGTGGGGGGGAGGCACGTGACATGTCTCTGGAGGGGCCCCCCCAGAGGCCAGGGACCCTAGACAGCTGCCTCCCTTTGCCCGATCATAGTTACGCCCCTGAAAAGGACAACCCTGGAAAATACACTCAAGTTTGCCGCTCTATCCTATTTACACAATGAGGCTGTTCACACAAGCAGCCCTATGCAGGCTTGGGCAGCCCTACCAGGGTAGGGAGGCTCATTTGAAGCCCTGGGATTGAGGCCAAACCTGGCACCACCTCCCTGGGTAGCCCAGTAATATTACCTGGCCTTTTACCTGTGTTAAAGGGTGTGAGTCCATGCTCTTTCAACCAGGTCCCCAGTCGTGTGAATGCTGGGGCTGCACAGAACTGAGCACATTGTTGGAGGTTGTTAATTTTTACCCCCAGTAGGTAAAACAGCTGAGCACTAAGGAATGAGCACACACTCCAGTTACAGAGTAGGTAGCAGAGGATGGTTTAGTTGTTGCAGCTATTTAGAGAAAACACATGGAGATCTTTGCAGAACGAAATACTAAGTATTTATTGGTTAAGTACACTTGGATAGGAAAGACCTAAACCGAATCTAAAGGACTACATAATGAATAGGTAAGGAGGGAGGGAGATGTTTCCATCTTCTCTCTAGGAGGAAAGGAAGGATTGTGACTCAGCACAGGAAGTGCGGAAGAGACAGATCAGGGGGTTCAAACCTTCTGCTTTTCCCAGAGCGGCTTGATCCCCTGAAGGGAATATCTTGCAGTGCTCACACATCAAGTCTCCCATTCATATGCAACCAGGGCAGACTCTGCTTAGCTATGGGGACAAGTCATGCTTGCTACCACAAGACCAGCTCTACTCTCCTTGCTCTGCACCCCCACAGTGATGTCGATAGGCTCTACCTCCCTCGCAGCTCAGGTGGAAGAGGAATGCTGCAAGTCCATCAAACAGTCGAGAAGGAGAAAAGAGGCCTTGAAGAATATATAAGGGACAGTGAAGAAGATGCACTTCAAATGGCCAATAACAAGAAACTATTCAACACCAAAGAAACAAAGCAGGCCTACAAGAAAGAACAAGCTAAGAACCGAGCAGAAAAATGGAGAAATAAGCCCCTGCATAGTCAATATTTACACAATGTAAGTGGAAAATCAGACATCACCAAGACCTGGCAATGGCTTAAGAATGGCAACTTGAAGAAAGAAACAGAGGGTTTAATACTGGCTGCACAAGAACAGGCACTAAGAACAAATGCAATAAGAGCAAAAGTCGAAATATCCACAACAAACAGCAAGTGCCGCCTTTGTAAAGAAGCTGATGAAACAGTGGATCACCTAATCAGCTGTTGTAAGAAGATCGCACAGACTGACTACAAACAAAGGCATGACAAGGTAGCAGGGATGATACACTGGAACATCTGCAAAAAATATAAGCTACCTATAGCCAAAAATTGGTGGGACCATCAAATTGAAAAAGTGGTAGAAAATGAAGATGTAAAAATATTATGGGACTTCTGACTACAAACAGACAAACATCTGCCACACAATACACCAGATACAACTGTAGTCGAGAAGAAAGAAAAACAAGTGAAAATAATCGACATAGCAATACCAGGGGATAGCAGAATAGAAGAAAAAGAAATAGAAAAAACCACAAAATACAAAGATCTACAAAATGAAATTGAAAGGCTGTGGCAGAAAAAGACCAAAATAATCCCAGTGGTAACTGGCGCCCTGGGTGCAGTTCCAAAACACCTTGAAGAGCACCTCAACACCATAGGGGCCACAGAAACCACCATCAGCCAATTACAAAAAGCAGCCTTACTGGGAACAGTCTATATTATGCGACGATATCTATAACAACTGACAATAAAATTCTGGCATTCCAGGTCCTTGGGAAGGACTCGATGTCTGGATAAAACAAACCAGTCAATAACACCTGTCTGACTGTGTAAACAAGAAATAATAATTTTTAAAAAGCCACGTAGGAAGGGGAGGAAGAGATTGAGGCTGTGCACATGAGCAGCCAAATTTGGCTGCTCATGTTCAGTGCCGGGATTGCGGGTGATCCTAGCGCTGCCTCCTCTACAAGCCAAGGAATCTACCTGGGTGCCCTTTACCCCAGACTTGGGGTTGTGAGTATGCTTGGGCTACATGCAGCCTGATCATACACAGAGTTTTGACACCTAGAGTGCCCAGCTCCTGAGGGAATCCCCTAATGCACTGTGCTCATTGCATCGTGCATTGTGGGATTCCTGGAGGCCGGGGAAACTAGTCCTACACTGCATGGAGCAGCATGGATTGTGCAGGTGTTCACCAGCGCACTGAAGAGGACATCACCAATCATCTGGGTAGGGGCGAAGGTAGGTCCATCCCTCCCCCACCGCCCTTGCTGCTCCTGTCATGGTAGTGAGAATGACCTTAGAGTCCGCTAAGCAGCGACTGGGTTAGAGGGCTCTGTCCTACCCACCAGCTGCACCCAGCTTTTTAATGAGGTAGAAAGAAAAGCCCTCTGACCCAGCTGCTGCTTAGCAGGCCATCACTACCGCCATCTCCTGCCTTGTTATTTGTGCACAGATGATCAAAACTCAGGTGCATGCACAGCTTCCCTAATTGGGTAGGATGTGCCTTCTATGCTATTTATAACCATATGAACCAGCCTAGAGTGTTTTCAGAGTAACTTAAAATTTGCTTTTCTGGGTTCTTTACATTACTTTGCACAGTGCTAAATAAGCACAATGCAAATGCTCCATACTGCTTCAGCTGATAGTAAAATGCACAATGCAAATGCTTAATTTACAGAATACACCAAACTTTGAGTCTCATTGCTCCAGTAAAGGGATATCTTCAAATATGAAGAAAAGAGAAGAGATGGAAGTCATATAGATCTAGTCTCTGAAGACACACACTTCCAAACACACCCCTTCCTGAAACCAAGGACAGGTGGATCAATGTTGTTTCCACAAACCCTTTGGGCTCTTGAGCACTTCAATCTCTCTCTCTCTCTCACACACACACATATCCTGCTGTGGAGATGCTGGTGCTCTTCTGTGTGTGGATTAGCCTGCTGGCTGGTAGCGGCTCAGGTGACTCTAGGAGCATGCATACTGGAATACCAAGATGTGACCCTCACTCTACACAGATATGGGTGTTGTTTTTTTCATTCTTCAGTGTGGCCTCTTTTGTCTTGCAGGTCAAGAATTGGTCAAGCAATCCCCTCAGTACATAATGGTGAGCGAGGACTCACCCACCCCTGTGACCTGCACATTGAAAGATGCTTCGTACCCGTTTCTGAGCTGGTATATCCAGGACGACCAAGGCCAGCTGACCTTCCTGGTTTCTGTGAGATGGGCGGGGGAGAAGGGCAGCACAACCTGGAAAGGCTGCTTGTATTCGGCGGAACGAGTTAGTGATACGGAGCTCAAACTGGTGGTGCATAATGCGACTGCGTCCCAGACTCTCTTCTGCACCTGCAGCAAAGCCCACAGAGGCAAAGAGAGCGAGGAACCCTTAACAAATTCTGCTGCCTCACTTCTTCCTGCATCACCACTGCTGTTCTCAAAAGGACAAGGGCTGCGATGACATGGGACGGGTGGGTGGGGAGTGTGTTTCTTGTCATCTGTGATGCTATGCACACAGTAGGGTGACATGGCCGGGCCTGGCCACGGACGCGAGGCGGCGGGGCAGGGCGGGGCGGGCCGCGGAGGCGAGGCGGCGGGCCTGGCGGCGGGCCCGGCCATGATGGTGGCGGCACTCTGTGGCCGGCCGCAGCGGCACTCTGGGGCCGCCCGCAACCGCAGCGGCCCAGTGAAGGTGGTGCGGCAGAGGCAGGGCAGGGGTGGCCCGGCCCGGCAGCACGTGTGGTGGTGGCGGCCGAACCGGCCGCGGCGGGACTCAGCCAGAGACTGGGGCAGGTGTGGTGGTGGGAGAGGTAGCTGGCCCCAAAGAGCACACAGATGCTCTGTGTGGGGGTTGGCTAGTATTCTTGTAAAATGTGTACTTGCCTCTCAGTCACGGTGGCCTACCCCCAAATCCCAAAACAAACAATGGGAACAAAGGAAATGCCCAGAGATTACCTAAGACCTTTTGATGCCTGAGACAGAACATCCAATGCTTTTCTTGTTTTGTTTTGTTTTAAATTAAGTAAATGATAGACAAAATAATGGGCCATATGCTGTCCTTGGTTGAGGCTCCCAAATCATCTGCCGTGCCCAACATATCTGTAGGGCCTAGAAGATTTAATTAATTATTTTCTCTCATTGCTCCGAGTTCACCGCCCAACTGTCTGTACTTTACCAACTGCCTGTACTCCTCACTTCAGGAGTTTCTCTCCCAGTTTTCTCTCTTGCCCATATTATTTCCAGATTATACATCTGTGTTTTGTTGCACTAGCTATTTGTGGAATGTCCCAGACATTTTGATGGATGTGGTGGAAGATCCAGGTGGCAGCCCCTCCCATTATTTAACAAGGGCCACAACCCAGAGGAACGTTCTCCAGCTTGAGCCTCATCGAATGTTGGGAAGCTGTGCGAGAGCTATGCATACCCAGATGCTTGTTATTACTTCTGTCTCTGTATTGGACCAGAGCCCTGAAGATATCAACCGGCTGGGGATGTGAGATGAAAAGCAGCATATACGTTAAAACCGAACAAAATAAAATGTAAATGAATGGATACCTACAGAGACTCAGCAGCTAGGGTGACCACTTCTGAATGAAACAGTTCCTAGAGATTCCCCCTCACACACACCCCGCCCTGCCCGTCAATATGTTTTCCAGTCTTTTCCATACTTTCGAGCCATGCATGTCTACAGGATTGCTTTCAGTGGTCACCAGGAGCTTTCCCACACAGGAGCTTTATCCTGAATCTCTTCTGGAGGGGAGGGAGTGCATTCGCACGACAGCTGGATTCCTGCTGAGGTTAATCCAATGTCTTTGGAAGCAAACCCACCCGCCACCCACCCAACAAATTGGGCTTTTCCTTCCGGATTTCACATCATCCTGATTTATGTCAGAGTTTTTAAAATCCTGTGTTTTACCAGAGTTTTGGGGATAAACTGCAATAAAGCACTGACTTAAGGCTTCACATTAACATTATATATATATATATATATATATATATATATATATATATATATACTGGGTTTTAAATGTTTTAAATTTTTTAATGTTTTAAATGTTTTTAATTGTTATGTGAATTGATGTTTTAAATTATTTTAATTGTAAACCGCCCAGAGGCACAAGTTTTGGGCGGTATAGAAATGTTATTATTATTATTATTATTATTATTATTGATGATGATGATGATGATGATGATAATAGCAAATCACACCTATGGAATGTAAATGCTGCTGAAAGCTGTCCAAAGGTAAAGAGTGGAAAAGCCAGTTTTCAGGCTTTCTGCTCTTTGAATGTTTTTGGAGGGAGGAGAGGATTTGTAGTCTGCAGAGGGCTTTCCTTGCAGAAAACGAGCATTTCTTTGCAGAAAATGAGCATGCAATCCAAACTAGGAAGGAGGTGACACTGCACGAAGGCTGACACATGCTGGGAACTTGTGTGTGTGTTGGGGGGGAATAGAAAGCCAAGGCTGATGGCTAATTAAGCAGAAGTAAGTGTGTGTGTGTGTGCATGGACCTCAACAGAGCTAGATTCCAGAGAACATTTTAATTCCCATACTAAACCCTTTGAAAAAGGGGAGGTCTGGTGTCCTGCCTCCTCTAGGAAGCCATTGGCCACAAGCAAAGCAAGGAAGCGGGCTGTGTGTGAACCTAAACAAAAGAGAATTGGGAGTAGAGAGGGGAAGGGGCTGCTTTCCTAATGCTGCGAGTCTAATTCAAAGTGGCTTTGCTGGCTGGATGCTCCAAGAGCTGGAAGCCTTGTCTGAAAAGGCTCCAGGAGGTTTATCATTCCTGGCTAGTCCTCTGGAATGAAGGGTGTGCATTCATATATTGGCCAGATTTACCCTGAAGTCCTTGCGAGCTATCAGGGAGCACTTCACACACAATTTGGGTTTTTCATTGCATGTTAGAGTGTAGCCCGATTTATATCCGGGTTTAAAAAATCCACTTTATGTGTCAGGTTTTTGGGGCAACTTTGAACTCACAGTAAAGCCTCACAGTAAACTCACAGCAAAGCCTGCTGTCTGAATACCCTTCTGGGCATTTCCCAGACTACAAGGTTTGCAATGGGTAAAGCATTGCAAAGTGTGACGGAATAGTGCAACAGTTTAAAACCAAGACTAAAGTGTTATCCAATGCTTCGTTGTAGGCTGGGGGCCATTCATATTTTTTGTCCTTTGCAATGTGTTTTCAAGGCAGCACTGTCCATATTTGCCTTGTAGTAAGCAAGTGGGATCGCACAGAAGTAAATAATTTAGTTCAATGGGATTCCTCTTCAGTAAATGTGCACTAGGAAGGGTTGATTCAGAAATCTGCTCAGCTGCACTAGTATGAGTCTCCTGCCAAAGTAGCCAGACTGCACAAAGGGTACTGCACAAAAGAAGCCAGGTGGAAAAATAATAATAATAATAATAACAGAATAGAAGAACAAGAAATAGAAAAAATCACCAAATACAAAGATCTACAAATGGAAATTGAAAGGCTGTTGCAGAAAAAGACCAAAATAATCCCAGTGGTCATTGGCGCCCTGGGTGCAGTTCCAAAAGACCTTGAAGAGCAACTCAACACTATAGGGGCCACAGAAATCACCGTCAGCCAATTTCAAAAAGCAGCTTTACTGGGAACAGCCTATATTCTGCGACGATATCTATAACAATTGACAATAAAATTCTGGCATCCCAGGTCCTTGGGAAGGACTCGATGTCTGGATAAAACAAACCAGTCAATAACACCTGTCTGACTGTGTAAACAAGAAATAATAATAATATTGATAAAACCCCTCCAATCCCCTCCCCAGGGAATTTTGACAGATGCTGGAAAGCAGTAATTTAATTTAATTTAATTTTGTAAAAGGTGTACCTCACCTTTCTTCCTAAAAATTCAAATGCCTTCCAGCAACAGAGAGGACAGTGACAGAGAGAACAGGAGTTCCAAAACTAGGACATGACTACTCAGAAGGTAGGGAAAGAAACTCACAGTGACAGACCAAGACTTTTTGATGCTTGAAGCAAAACATCCAAGAGATCCCCCTTCCATAATGGTAACAATCTAAAAGCCATCAACATAACTGACAATTTGCCGCCCACAAATAGTATCCTCAAATCATCTGACTAGTTAGCCCTGGCACTACTCATGGAGACTTTTGCACAGATCCTCAAACCCCTGCTAACTGAGCAAAGGGGCACATTTTAAAGTGACGACTCCCTTATATTTAGCAGAGGGAGAGCAACTGGCCCTATCCAGCCCCAGCACAGCATTTCTCCAGAGGCTGCTGGTGGTGTCTACCTTATGTTTCTTTTTAGACTGTGAGCCCTTTGGGGACATCTTATTAATGTATTATTATTTTCCCTGTGTAAACCACTTTGGGAACTTTTGTCTAAAAGTGGGGTGTGTGTGTGTGTGTGTGTGTGTTCTGTTCTGTTATTTTCTCTTCTAGCACTTTAACTGGACTGTTAGGAACATGGGAACATAGGAAGCTGCCATATACTGAGTCAGACCCTTGGTCCATCTAGCTCAGTATTGTCTACATAGACTGGCAGCAGCTTCTCCAAGGTTACAGGCAGGACTCTCTCTCAACCCTATCTTGGAGATGCCAGGGAGGGAACTTGGAACTTTCTCACATGCAATCTCCCTTTCAAATGCAAACCTGGGTAAACCCTGCTTAGCAAACGGGGCAATTCATACTTGCTACCACAAGACCAGCTCTCCTGATAAGTTAATATATAATTATCCTGCACTGTACAATTCCCCTCCAGCTTGTTTTTGGCCTCCTCATTTGAGGTGTTTCTCTCTCATTTCATCTCTGTTGCCTACATGACTTCCTGTTCAGACATCTGTGTTTAGTTGCGTTAGTCACTTTATGGGCATCAATGATGTTGCTGTATCTGCAGTTGTCTCCATCTGGCAAAGGTCTGCTTCAATGCCCTATTACTCCAATCAGCTGCTATATGCTCATTTTACTGATTTCCTCAGGTAAGTCATTCAATCATAGTTTAAACGAATGGTCTTTTCGGAATTGCAGCACACTTTTCATTATTTTCTTTGTGGCTGGAGATATACATTTGGGTTTAAGGGAATGGGCGATGGAACCATTTAGAATTTAGGGAATCGTTTCTCCAGTCTTTTAACTTTGCAAAGTGCTGTGAGAATTCTTTGTTGGAAAGCAGTATAAAAATTTGTTCAACAACAACATTTCCCATCGTTACCTTAGTCCTGCTTCTGTCTCAGGAAATCAGGTTCCTGCAAATGGATAGATCTTTCATAAGAAAGTGCCACTGATGTGAACCACTTTTGGTTGGGCGAACACAGCACAGTTGTGGGTCACAAAGAAGACCAATCATTTTAAAATAATATCTGAATGAGCTGTTGGTGTTTGCCAATAGACAGAAAACTTGATGCTGTGAAATAATTTATCTTTGTCCTTATTACCGCTCATTTGGGATATTTCCTTTTCTTACCAGTTTCTGAATTTGCAGATGTTGTAAGAGAAATCATATGTATGAGTCACTGTAAGACTCATCAAAGTTTCATGGACTTTCAACATTTAAAATTACATCTCATTTCTGAAGTAGTAGCATCCCCCCTCATTTCAAGTGAATTTGATAAAATCTGCATGATTTTATTTTATTTTATTTTATTTTATTTTATTTTATTTTATTTTATTTTATTTTATTTTATTTTATTTTATTCTTCTAGGTTGTGCTGTGAATCAGTCTCCAGACATGGTGATCAAGGAGGGAGGATCAGTATCCCTGAACTGCTCCCAAAGAAAAACCACTTATAGTTACATGTACTGGTATAAACAACAAAGGAAGAAGGATACACAGCTTCAACTTGTGGGTTTTTTCATGGAAGGTTTATCCCAGAAGTCTGATATTGAGACAGCATTTCAAGGACGTTTCAAAAGCAAGGGGATGAAGGCTTACGCAGTGTCCTTGTTGCTGGAGAGCGCTCAGCTGGGAGATGCTGGCACTTACTTCTGTGCAAAGCAAGATCACACAGTGAGGCAACTGGTGAGGAAACCAGACAGAAACCTCCTCGTAGAGAAATGCAAGCATACACAAGCGTCGAAGATGTTTTGATGCCTGAGGAAGACACTCCAAGTGGGTCATGACCCAGCCACGCAGGGTCTGACTGTGCAGGTGCGGCGGCCTCCGAAATGGCTGCTGCACCAGGGAATAGGCCTGGAAAGTGCTGAAGACGCCTGAACCGGGCGATTTTTAGAAAAAATGAAGGCCAGTGCAGGGAGGGGAAACGTCAGTGGGACCCCCCTGCCACTTTGGAGAAGCCCCCCAGAGGGGGTAAATTAAAAAGAAAAAAGATTTTTTAAAAAACAAGTTTGATGACCCCCCACAAACTGAACCAAACCGGGTGTGTGGGTGTGTGTGTGTGGTGGTGTCGAAAGGGGGGGAAACCAAACTGGCCCGGTGCGGTCTGGGTCTTGAACCGAACCCGAACCAGGTGGTTTTGTGCACACCCCTATGGTTCACAGCGTGGTGGAAACTGGGCTGGGCTTTCTTAGCCTGGTTTCCACGGTGCATGAAAATAGCCTGATTGCTGAGAAAGGTGTTTCCCCCACAACACACATCCTATCTGGGGAGAAAATAAAATAAGCCCTGATAATTTTATGGAATTGGACCAGAGCTCTGTGGTGTTTTTAGTTAACCCATCCCTTGGTCCAGGCCAGCTGCTGAATGGGGCTTTAGTTACTTGTTTTCCAGTCCTGGAGTAGAGGCGGGGCTAACAAACAGCCAGCAGCAAGAGCACTGAAAAGCAGCCTGCACTTGCCTCTTTCGGTACATAATATCTATTTCATTAAACTGTTAATATTCCACTGCCTTGTCCTTGCAAACCACAACTCTTTCTACATGCTCTAGAAACCCAGAGGTGCCCCTGCAGCTTCAGGGATGACCATTTGATACCTATATATACCAGCAGTGGCAGCCTTGCTCATTGCTCTCCATCTCTTTGCTTTTAACGTCACTTTGCTCTACAGCATGTTTGCTGTGTAATTCTCCCTCCGTAAAGCTTCCCATCACGGCTCCCAAGTGTCTGCCTTGCCTTCTAAGGCAACTTCTTCGTTCTTGAACAGGTGTTGGTGTAAAATGTGTACCTGCCTCTCAGCCAAGGTGGCTTACCCCCGACTCTCAGAACACACAGTCAGAATGATGGAAACTCCCAGAGATTGCCCCTGAGACAGAACATCCAATGCCTCCCATGCTGGCATAATAATATACTATAATAATAATAGTCAAAATCGTGGGACCAGGGGCGCAGTGTTGATTGGACAAGGGGGGACAATTGTCCCCAGGCCCAGAGGGTCAGGGAGCCCCACAAGGCTCTCCCTGGCTCAGGGTGCACCTTGCTGCCGCTCTTTCCGCTGAGTGCTAGTGCCCTGCAGCTGGGGTGCATGCGTGGTTTGTGTTCACAATGGGTAGAAATATGCTGGGGCTCCTGGCAGCAGCCCATAGTGACTCTGCAGTGGGAACGGGGGTGGAGATTCGGGCACTTGCATGCCTGCACAGAGGCATGGGAACCCTTTTGGCCCCGCCCCTGCAGATGAAGTCAGACATTGGGGGTGTGGCTTGGGGAACATGCACGCTTTGCATGTGCAATGGACAAACAAGGAGGGCCCCTAGCTGCACTTTATCCCCTGGCCACTGGAAAGCTCATTACGCCACTGAATGGGACATATCCTGTCTTGTGTGTGTTCCCAAATCATCTGCCTCATTCCACCTAGCTGTAAGGCCAGCTCTAGAAAATCCTATAGAGAAGAATCCATGCATCTTCTTCCAGAAAAATGTGACAGCCATCTTAATATATTTTTAGCCTACTTTCCTTAAGGAAAGTAAGCTTATGAGACCACCCAGCTCTCTCGCTCTCTCTCTCTCTCTCAACTTTGTAGTGCCTGGATAGATTTGATAGTATATTTGTAGGGACACATAGGGACACCTCAATGGCATCATTTGTGATTATGTCATCCAGCCCAATTCAAGATAGTGGACATGTGAATGTTTGAGCTAGAAGTGGGCAAACTTGTGAACTGCCTAACCAATTTGGACCAAATCTGGTATATGTGTAGGGACACATAGGGACACTGCAATAGCATAGTTTGTGGTGATGTCATCCATCTCAATTCAAGATGGTGGAATGGCAATGAACCTAAACAGCACACCACTGTCTGGTGTGCAAAATGTCAGCCAGGAAGTGGCTCATGTGCACATGCTGTCATTTCCCAGCTCACTTTTCACACTCTGGTGGCAGCATTCATTAGTTCCTCTGCTGCTGTCCTTGCGGTGGCAGCTGAGAAGACAGGTGTGGTGAGAAGCTAGGTGGGAGAGGTGCAGGGCACCTCACAAAACATTGGGGTCCTGTGCCTCTGCCCCCCCCCCCCGCAACCACAGCACTGAGTATCCCCAAATCATCTGACTGGCTGGCCCTGGCAATTCCCATGGACGCATGTGCACCAATCCTCTTCCAGCAACCAAAATGGACTGTTTTTTCATATATGATTGTCCTGTACTGTACAATTCCAGCTTGTTTTTGGCCTCCTCACTTGAGGTGTTGCTCTCTCATTTCCTCTCTGTTGCCTACATGACTTCCTGTTCACACATCTGTGTTTAGTTGCGTTAGTCACTTTATGGGCATCAATGATGTTGCTGTATCTGCAGTTGTCTCCATCAGGCAAAGGTCTGCTTCGATGCCCTATTACTCCAATCAGCCACTATATGTTCATTTTACTGATTTCCTCAGGTAAGTCCTTTAATCATAATTTAAACTAACGGTCTGCAACCTTTTCAGAATGGCAACACCTTTTTCATTATTTTCTTTATGGCTGGAAAAGGACAATTGGGTTTAAGGGAATTGGGGGAGGTACAGTTGAGAGTTGAGGGAATCATCTTTCCAGTCTTTTAACTTTGCAAAGTGCTTTGAGAATTTTTTTTTTGAAAACCAGTATATAAATTGATTATACATTTATTATAAATAACAACAACAATCCCCACAGTGTACATAGTTACCTTAGTCCCGCTGCTGTCTTAGTAAACCAGGTTCCTGCAAGAGAAATGATTTCTGAAATCTTTCATAAGAAAGTGCCACTGATGTGAACCATTTTTGGTGGGGAGAACACAGCCCAGTTGTGGGTCACAAAGAAGACCAATCATTTTAAAACAACCTCTGAATGAACTGCAGGTGTTTGCAGTTTGCTAAGAGACAGGAAATCTCATGCTGTGAACGTTCTGCTTATTATCAGCGCATTTGAGATATTTCCTTCTATTATCAGTTTTGAATTTGTGAATGTTTTAATAGAAATAATACACTTGAAGATTCATCATGTTTAGTAGACCTTCATCTTTTAGAAATATACAACATTCTGTTTCTAAAGCTGCAACCCACCCACCCATCCACATGACTTTATTTTATTTTAATTTTATTCTTCTAGGTTGTGCTGTGGATCAGTCTCCAGACTTGGTGGTCAAGGAGGGGGGATCAGTATCCCTGAACTGCTCCCAAAGAAAAACCACTTATAATTACATATACTGGTATAAGCAGCAAAGTGAGAAGGACACAGAGCTTCAGCTTGTGGGTTTTTTCTTAAACGATTTCCACAGAGAGGATGATATTGCGGCAGCATTTCGAGACCGTTTCAAAAGCAAGGGGATGAAGGGTTACGCGGTGTCCTTGTTGCTGGAGAGTGCTCAGCCGGGAGATGCTAGCACTTACTTCTGTGCAAAGCAAGATCACACAGTGAGGCAACTGGTGAGGAAACCAGACAGAAACCTCTCCACAGAGAAATGCAAGCATGCCCAAGAGTGCCTGCTACACAAGGCCACCCCACGATATTTTGGTGCCAGAGGAACCCCTTGCCATTAATTCACCTGGAAGTTTTACGCACAGCAGTTTTACTGTGAGGTTTTTGCTTTTAGCTCGCATCTCCTCTGGAATGGAGGGTGCAAGTACACATATTGGCCAGATTTTCCCTGAAGTCCCTGTGAGTTATCAGGGAGCAGTCCACACGTGCAATTTGGGTTTTCCACTCTGCCTGAGTGTAGCCAGATTTATCACCAGAGTAAAAAACGCCACTATTTTCAGCAGTTTTTTGAGACAGCTTTAAGTTCACAGTAACGCCTCCCGGTAAACCCGCTGTAAAATCTGCTGTGCATAAAACCTCCTGGGGCATAATCCATTATTATGGGTGTTATCCTGCACAAACCTCACTGAAGTGGGTGGGAGCTGTGAGAGGGATAGGTACCTTTCTGGTACGAGATACATGGTTTTCCTGAGGCAGATCATTGGTCTTTTTAAAGGTCAGTCTTGTCTGCACTGCCTGGTACTGCCTTGCAAAGGTCTCAAGTCAAATTTGCCCAGATGGTCCTTTTGTGTAGATCCCATTCACTGCAATAAGGCTTTCCCAGAAGAACATTCCAGAAGATTGTGCTGCATGGCTCCAAATGATCTTTCTCCCCCTTTTCCATTTGGCAGTACTCACAGTATGAAAGGCCATCTCTGCCGTTGCCCACCTACACAGATCTTTGATGTAATTGAATTCGTGGTCTCTGCCAATGCAGTTGCTTCAAGACCCTGCACACTATCTTCTCTCTTATTCACCTCAGCCATTCCTGTGTTTCTCCTTTTCAGTTCATCCAAATCCAAACCATTTCTAAATTCCCTCCACTTCCCCAATCAGTTTCATGTCAATGCTTCCCTTATGTCTTTACTTTCCCCTCTGTTCGCTGTCGCCAGAGCTCTGTTTTCTCCCCTCCCTTGTCTGCTATTCTCACCCCTCCCTCTTCATCAAAGGACCAGCCACTGGAGGCCCATGGGCCAAAGCTAGCCACTTGAGAGGGGTGATGCCTGTTCCTCCAGCTGCCAACTACTGCGCAAGGCGAAAGGGAGTGGCAGTTGCAGCAGAACCTGAACCCAGAACAGAATCTCTGCTTCTGGAGCCTGGCCTGCTGAGCTGCGCATGCTGAGAGCCTCATAGCATCACCTCTTCTGACTGGGAGGGAACAGGGAATCTTGGGATTGATCAGACTTGTATAAATAATTCTGCAAACCTGGTCATCTGCCTTTGTCTGGTCAGCGGAGCAGCGTCTTTAGCTTGCTGCACTTCAGCCACTGGCCACAGGCACCCTGAGCCAGAAGGTCTACATTTTTGACTGCCTTCCTGGCCCTGCCTGATCCTCACAGTGCTTCTCTGGGAGGTCACTGGGCTCAGGGCCCTGCGTCACCATCCCTGACTCCCTTCTTCAAGCAGGTATGGAATGACACTGATACAATGGAGATACTAGGCCCATCCACATGTTATGTTTAACACTCGTACAGTGAATGCACATTGTACACATGTACAGATCTATACACAGGTACAGTCATTCACGTGATATGAGGAACACAGGTACAGAAGTACACTTCCTAACCATACCATGCGTTTGAAGGGCCGTATCCAGGTTCACTTTTGAAAATGAGCACAGGCACAGTCATTTACACAAACATGTGTGTGAGTGTACAGACTAGGCCTGTGCAAATCCGGATTCAAAAAGTTGGATTTTATCTGAAACTGTGAAAAATTGGTATTGGTAAAATCCAAATCCAATTTTTTTTTTAAAGTCAGAATTAATTCTGAAATGTCAACATTAATGTTGGAAATACGTTGGAATTTTGGAATTCACAAAATGGCATCCATGCACTGCCCGTTTTCGGCATCTTTTCCTTTGACAGTTTTCCAAATGATTGTAAAGAATCTTTTAACGGTTTGACTGGCTTCCTTGAGGAAAGAACCCCAGAGGCCTGCCATCAAGGACGATCTCTGTGGCCAATTTCAGAGCTCTATGCTGAGCCATTTCAGAAATATAAGAGTTGGCATAATAAGGGTGCTGTTACCCTTTTTAATGAAGGCACATGAAGGCACTTTTTAATGAAGCCACTTTTCAAGGAAGACACAAATGGGGTGAAATGAGGGTTCAAGAGGGGGATTCCATTCCAGAGGTTTTTGTAGTTCTCTGCCTTAAAACAAGCCAGTTCTGGCAATTCTTGGATTTCTTTTAAAATTAAAAATCCATGGAAAATTACAGGATTGCCCAATCTGCTTCAAATACATACATTGCCTCTGGTTATCTAGCTCCACATGTGTGCCCAATATTTAATCCCTAGGACCATCCCCTGAAAGTTGGTGATTTTTAAAAATTTTCCCATTTACCATTATGGCAAAAAATCCAAATTTAAGTCAGAATTTGGATTCAAATTCTGAATCCGATCCAATATCTCACATCGCTAGAGCCCATCGAATCCAAATCTAACATTGTCAAAGTCAGATCAGGTTGAATCCAAATCTGAATCTTAATTTTCTGAATGTGCACAGGCCTAGTACAAACATCCATACACTTGTACAGCATAATGTCTGAATCTGGCTATTGAAGCTCTGGAAAGGTAAACAGGAAACACTTATTCCATAATTTGCTACTTTGTTACCTACACACAGCCCTTCCTTTTGATTTATCCCCCCCCCCCGCCCCCATTCTCTTCATCTCTTCATTCTTGCATCGGTGCTGATTTGGACTCCAGAGTTTTGGCAGTTCCGGCAGACGTGCCTCTGGTACCATCTGGTCCTATTGTGTTGGATATTTTTCAGTTGGTGCAGCCTGAGGATGTGGACAAGATCCTGGGCAGTGTGTTAGTGGCGACATCGTGTGCTCTTGACCCTTGTCCTTCGTGGCTAATAAAAGCTGCTAGGGAGGGGACAGGTAGATGGTTGGAGGTGATTATTAATCCCTCATTAAGGGAGGGCAGGATGCCATCATGCCTCAAGGAGGCGATGGTAAGACCATTATTTAAAAAGCCCTCCCTTGATTCCTCCAACCTGGACAACTATAGACCGGTCTCTAACCTGCCCTTTTTGGATAAGTTGATAGAGCATGTGGTGGCGTCTCAGCTGCAGGGGGTCTTGGATGATATGGATTATCTGGACCCTTTTCAATCTGGCTTCTGCCCCGGATATGGGACTGAGACTGCCTTGGTCGATCTAGTGGATGACCTATTCCGGGAACTAGACAGGGGGAGTGTGTCCCTGTTGGTTCTGCTGGACCTATTGGTGGCGTTCGATACCATCGACCATGGTATCCTTCTGGGCCGCCTCTCAAGTATGGGAATCGGAGGCACTGCGTTGCAGTGGTTCCGGTCCTTTCTTGGGGGGAGGGTCCAGAAGGTGGTGCTGGGGGACTACTGCTCGGCTCCTTGGCCATTGGGGTCCCGCAGGGTTTGGGCTTGTCCCGCATGCTGTTTAACATCTACATGAAACCGATGGGAGAGGTCATCCGGGGACTTGGACTGAGTTGTCAGCAATATGTGGATGACACTCAGCTCCATCTCTCCTTGTCACCTGATCCTAGGGAGGCGGTGGATGTCCTGAATTTGGGGCTGGAGGCTGTGATGGGTTGGATGTGGGCTAATAAACTGAAATTGAATCTGGACAAGACGGAGGTAATGTTGGTCAGTAGGAGAGCCAATTGGGATGAGGAGATTTTACCGGTTCTGGGTGGAGTTGCACTCCCCTTGAAGGAGCAAGTATGCAGCTTGGGGGTATTACTGGACATGGCTCTGCTTTTGGAAGCTCAGGTGGAGGTGGTGGCCAGGGGTGCCTTTGCACAGCTTAGGCTAGTGCAAAGGCACCAGCTGTGTCCCTTTCTCAAGAAGGCAGATCTGGCCATGGTTACCCATGTCTTAGTCATGTCACGGCTGGGTTACTGTAACGTGCTCTATGTGGGGCTGCCCTTGAAGAATATCTGGAAACTGCAGCTAGTGCAAAATGGGGCAGCTAGGGTTTTATCTGGAGCTGCCCGGTGGGAGCACATCACACCCATTTTGAAAGAGCTGCCCTGGCTACCAATTTGTTTCCGGGTCCAATTCAAGGTGCTGGTTTTGACTTTTAAAGCCCTTAATGGTTTGGGCCCAGGATACCTGAGGGACTGCCTGCTCCCAAGGGTTGCTGTCCGCTTGATGAGGTCATCTTAGGGGGCTCTGCTCCGGGTGCTGACAATGAGGGAGGCTAGGTTGTCGTGCACGCGGGACAGGGCCTTCTCTGTTGCTGCCCCCAGACTCTGGAATGCTCTCCCAGTGGCTATTTGCTCCTCAGTCTCCATCACAGCTTTTAGAAAGAGTGTAAAATCTTGGCTTTTTGCCCAGCCATTTATTTGATTCTCGGCTGCTGCTCTTTGTACTCTGTATTGCTTTTATGCTTTTGTTTTAAATTTTTAATCAGATTTGTTTAATATTTTTCACTTAATATTTTAATTGTGTCTTTTTTACCATCTTGTTTTTAAATTTTGCTGTAAACTGCCTTGGGATTGTTTGAATGAAAGACGGTATATAAATTTAACAATAACTAACTAACTAACTATATAAATAAATAAATTCTGCTCCCCCTCCCCACCCACCACCACCTATTATAGTATTCAGCCTTTTTGTGATAAGTCTGTGTTCCAAGGATGGTGTGTATTGTTGGAACTAGCTTTCGGATCTGTTCATTGGTCTGTTGCAGGTATACTGATCAGATGCTCTCTCAAATCACTTCCAGTAGGGGGCAGTGCTGTATAAATGCAGGGCACATAAACCTTCTATACACTGAGACCAGGGGTCCCCAACCTGCAGCCCTCCAGATGTTGCTGAACTACAATTTCCATCATCCCAGCCACAATAAGTTGTACCTGGGGATGATGGGAATTGTAGTTTGGCAACATCTGGAGGGCCGCAGGTTGGGGACCCCTGACTTAGACCATTTCTGCATTCAAAGCATGCAGAACTATACTCGGCATACACTGAACTATACTCCTTCCTGTCTTCTAGTTCTTTCAAAACTACCACTTTTTGGGTCGGACATAGCCCACTTGTAGTATTGCAAGCGAGCTTCTAGAGCAAGGGTCCTCTAGTCTAGAAGCTGGCTTGGGCCGCCTGGAGGTTTTTCACGCCAGGCTTTGTGCCTCGGGGTATCTGAAGAGCAAATCTGCTTCGCAGCAGATGCACAAACTGTTTCCTTCGGGGGATAAAACTGACAGTCCACATAGCTGTCTGCCCCTCCCGCACTCCCTGTGATCTTTCTACTATGTGCGTTCCCTCTGCTGGTTTCAATTTCCCCCCTCCAAGCAATCACATCCCAGGAGGAGGTGCGAGATGCCTCCCTTCAGTATTACTTTTTAAAAAGTTTCATAGCCAGCGTCACGGGTATCATCGTTATTTCTGAGCCTGGTTCAGTAAGCATCACGTGCTGCTTGATTTAGAAAAGAATGGGGTGGAGGGAGGGAGGAAGGAAGGGGGGGGATGTTTAATTTAGAACATTTAATTTAGAAGTGGCAGCGGTGGCGGCAGGCAGCAGCAGCCTGCGGCAATTAATCATGGCGCATATTTGTGTGTGCGTGTGTATGTGCCCGTGCGTCCCCCCATGCCCCCATATTTCCAGCTCCTCCCATTTAAAACTCTGCTCCATTCCGATCTACAAAGATAGGAGCCCTTGAGTCACCACTCCCAGCCTTCCGCCCTCCCCACACCCACACTTGCATTTTGCAAAAGAAGAGTGAGCGAGCAAGCGTGTGGGTGCGTAATTGACAAGATCCCTCCAACCCCGGGAGGGAGGGAGAGCGAAAAGGTTTCATGTTGGGAGAGGAGTCCTCTAGCCTCTAGCGTCTCCTCCCCCACCCCCTACAGCTCCCGGATGGCTGCTGCGTGACGACTGAGCTGTCAAACTTCCCTTTGCTGACTCCTGGGTGGGTTTATGAGAATCCACCCAGCAGACATTTTTTTTTAAGACACAGAAGTGTGAGTAAGCCAAATTGTCAGCAATGGCCCCTCCGCACATCAAAGGAAAACGTCGGGTCTCTTCAAAAGCCACTGGAAATACAGGAGTTTTGAAAGCTGGACACCCTTCGGGGTAAACCAGAATGCCCAGCCTCGATTTGGGGGAAAACAGAGTCATGTTTAGACTGGCCCATGATAGCCCACAGAGAGGTCAGGGTAAATACAACTATGTGGGCTGGCACACTGCAAGCCAGATTGGATTTGTATTAAAAGCCAGGTGTGTAAAGCCTCCAGGTATTTTCTGGGCTGCTACAACTCTCATCATCTTGAAGACCATTGTGGCTGGGAATGATGGCAGTTGTAGTCCAACATCTGGGGACCAAAGATTGAGAACCCCTACTCTAGAGAAGAGCACCTTCTTTCTTAAGAATATAAGGACAGCCCCGTGTGATCTGTCCAACGGTCTATGCAGCTTAACAGCAGCCAGCTAGACTTATTTTGGAAGTTCATGAGCAGGATGTCTAAATGATAGGTGTCTCCTGTTTATCGATGCATCAAGAGGGAATCCAAATATCGTATACTGAACTGAATCCATATAGGGTTGAATCTATATAGGGTTTTGTTTTCTTTTGTTTGGGCCTGTTTATCGCCAGTACTTGGTATTCGGAGGTAGTTTGGCCTCAGCAGAAAGATCTGATAGGTTCTTTGAATGGTGACCATTCACAGAGCTGGCTTCTAGGAATGCGTCTAAGCTACAGTATTTAAAAATCCTTCTAAGCTAGTAGCTTGTGGCCGTGAACTCCATAAGTCGTTGTGAAGAAGCAGAATAACATGAGATCAGCCTATCTCTGTTATCTACTTTGAAGTGACTGTAGGATTCTGTAGTTGTTGGGCATCTGGCAATTACTCCTGGATAAAAACCAATTTATCCCCAGATAAATAGGGGAGGGGGAGGAAATGAAGGGCACACTTGCACAGGGACACAGGAAGCTGGCTTGTACCAAGTCAGATTATGGATCCATCTAGCTCAGGATCATCTACACTGACTAGCAGCAGCAGCGCCCCAGGGTTCCAGACCGGGTGCCTTCTTCAGCCCTACCTGGAAAGGCCAGGGATTGAACTTTGGAACATAGGAAGCTGCCTTATACTGAGTCAGACCATTGGTCTATCTAGCTCGGTATTGTCTACCAGGGCTGCTCAACTTCGGCCCTCCTGCAGAAGTTGGCCTACAACTCCCACAATCCCTGGCTATTGGCCACTGTGGCTGTGAATTGTGGGAGTTGTAGTCCAAAAACAGCTGGAGGGTCTACGTTGAGCAGGCCTGGTCTACACAGACTGGCAGTGGCTTCTCCAAGGTTGCAGGCAGGAATCTCTCTCAGCCCTGTCTTGGAGATGCTGCCAGGGAGGGAACTTGGAACCTTCTGCTCTTCCCAGAGCGGCTCCATCCCCTGAGGGGAATATCTTACAGTGCTCAGACTTCTAGTCTCCCATTCATATGCAACCAAAGCAGATACTGCTTAACTAAGGGGACAAGTCATGCTTGCTACCACAAGACCAGCTCTCCTCTCCTTGCATCTGCAGCAAGTGATAGAATGATGTACCTGCTAAATTTCTGCCTGGATGTTTATACTACTACTACTATTATTCTTTATTAACACAGTCAGACAGATCTTATTGACTGATTTGTTTTATCCAGACATCGAGTCCTTCCCAAGGACCTGGGATACCTGAATTTTATTGTCAATGTTGTTATAAATATCGTCGCAACATCTAGGCTGTTTCCAAAGTTCCCAAAGCTGTTGTTATGCATGGTGTGGAGAAAGTAGACAGACATTAGGTCTGTGCTATTGGAAGTAGCAGAACTCCGGATAGCGCCATTCCCTCCCCCACCATGGGGAGGCAGTGGATTGTGGGGCAATTGCCCTAGGCAGTGTGGTGGTGCTGGTGGTAGGTTATTTAAATCCTGACCCAGCACTGATATGGGGGAGGCTGGCTGGGAGAATGCCAGGAGTGTCCGTGGGGAGGGTGGGGAGGAATTTGGGGGTGGGTGCTGAGAATGGGCACGTGGAGGCTGGGAGAAAGTGTGGGGATGTCTGGGGACTGTAGTTCCTCCCAGAGCTTGTCCAATGGGAGAAGCGTTGCTAGGACTTCTTCACACAACAACATGCATTTATGAATTTGTGGTCACAAGACATGGTGATAGCCATTAGCTTGAAAAAAGAAGGAGGACAGGTTGTGCCATCGATCCAGGCAACAACAGAGCCATGTGGTTTTCTTGGTAGAATACAGGAGGGGTTTACCATTGCCTCCTCCCACGCAGTGTGAGATGATGCCTTTCAGCTCCTTCCTATATCACTGCTGCCTGATATAGGTGTTTCACATAGTCTGGGAAACATACCAGTGGGGATTCGAACTGACAGCCTCTTGCTCCCTAGGCAAGTTGCTTTCCCGCTGTGCTGAATTTTATTATCTGTATTGTTATTATTATTATAGATATCATAAAATATAGGCTGTTCCCAGTAAACTAAAGTTGTTTTTTGCAGTTGGCTGATGGTGATTTCTGTGGGCCCTATGGTGTTGAGGTGCTCTTCAAGATGTTTTGGAATTGCACCCAGGGTGCCAATTACTACTAGGATTATTTTGGTCTTCTTCTGCCACAATCTTTCAATTTCAATTTGTTGATCTTTGTAGTTTGTTATTTTTTCTGTTTCTTTTTCTTCTATTCTGCTGACACCTGGTATTGCTATGTTCTTCTTCTCCACTACAGTTATATCTGGTGTATTGTGTGGCAGATGTTTGTCTGTTTGTAGTCAGAAGTCCCATAATATTTTTGCACCTTCATTTTCTACCACTTATTCAATTTTGTGGCCCCACCAATTTTTGGCTGCAGGTAGCTTGTATCATCATCATCATCATCATCATCATCATCATCATCATCATCATCATCTGATTGTGGTAGGACGAAAGCCTCTCCTACCCGGCTGCTGACCTTGGTTGCAGGCAATTGGCCAACGAGAGCATAGTCAGCCCCAATTTAGAATAGGCGGCTTCTCCAGCTCCAATCCTGTTCCTATGCACATGTCTAGTATGAAACTGAATACCCAGTTACTGGGGAGTAACAGAGAATGAAAGTAATTGCCTTCAGGTCCTACTTGTGGCTTCCCAGAGGCATCCACTTGGCCACAGTGGGAAGCAGGATGTCAGACCTTTGATATGATCTGGAAGAAGAGCTCTTATTTCTTATTTTACTGCAGGTGTTAAAAAATGGGGGCGGGGAATCCTGCCTCCATGTCCCCCTTTCTTTCTTTCTACACCAGGATCATGCTTGTTCTGACCTTGGTAGGCATCTTCTGCATAAAGGCACAGTTAGGGCAACAGCTTCAGAAGTTTTTACTAGGCACACTTGGATGATTGGCACATGCTCAGAAAAAAAGAGATTGCCTAATCTGTCCAAGAATCATTTTCTAGTGTACACAAGCCCTTTATGTGAACGTTTGCCATCTGCTATAAACAGATGTGCAATGGCATTCTAGGGATGTGCACGAACTAAGGTCCGTGTACAGGTTTGGTGCCGGCGGTGTGGGGGGGGGGCAGCGAGTGGCAAGCAGGATCTTTAAAAAGGAGCAGAGCAGCTCTGCTGCCGCATGAAGCTTTCTGCTGTGACAACACCACCACCACCACCCCAAGAACCCATGCACCGGGATGCACCATGCTGACCATGCAAATGGTGCCCACTCATGCGTGGTGCCATGCGTAATTTCTTGGGGGGAGTGCCGTCGCAGCTGTATGCGGCAGCGGAGAGCAGGTAAGGATCTGCTCTCCTCCTTTGTAAAGATCCTGCTTGCTATTCTTCCCCCGGTGGCCCCGAACCTGTGCACAAACCTCAGTCCGTGCACATCCCTATGGCACACGTGTTGTGGAATATACACAGTAGAGACTGTAATACTTCTGGAAGCATTGGTCTCATAAACCAGGTGGGGATAGTCACCACTACATTCATTTGCCATATGAGGAAATCCCCCCCTTTCCTTGCTCAGGCATGTGCCAAGCTAAACCCTTTATGGAGAGAGAGAGAGAGAGAGAGAGAGAGAGAGAGAGAGAGAGAGAGAGAGAGAGAGAGAATTAACGAGAAATATATGTTGCCATCAGGAAGGACTCCTCCAATCACAATGTCTGCACCTGGCATCTCTCCAAAATTGGTGAAGCCAAAAGCCACCCATCCTGTTGACTGGAATTGAAGGTCAAAGCTCATCAAGTCATTCACATCATAGTCCCATTGCAGGTAGATCTGGTGCCTGGGGTCCAGGAATGCCGAGAAGCGCAGCGGCGAAGTCTCAGAGTGGCTAGAGCAAAGGCACAGAGTGGACAAGAGAAACAGCAGACTTTTCATACAGGAGTGGCTCATCGTCATGGGAGCAGAGTGGGCTCTCTTGCTCGTTCTCCCTGACTGGGGTTTCCCCCATATTAGCTACCTTGTGAGGTAGAGACTCAGTTTATAGGAAAGAGGGGTGCGGGTGGGACCAGTTCCAGAAAGGAGGGGCCATGACTTTAGTTCTGCAGATCAGATTAAAAAGGTGGGCTAGGCGTGTCATTTTACATAACCCAGTGGCATCCTTCCCAAAGGGCTAGGTAGGAGGTTTCTCCTTCCATCTGTCTTACAAAAAGTATAATAGCGCCTTCTGAAAATAGTTGGTGGTGAAAAGCTCCATTCAATGTAAAATGATGGTATAAGTTTTCAACTGCTGTCAACATATTACCATCACAATGCTCTTTGTTGGCTTGTTAATCTGAAAAAGAAAAACAACAGATATGCACATTAGGGGTGGGGGAAGCAAGGAAATGCAAAATCGAATAATTTCTGCTTTCAGTGGCCACAGAGGGGTCTTAAATCTGCACTGCAGTGTCTGGTAAACAATGTGTAAAATATTCCTTATGCGTCATTTATGAGTCATTTCACAGAACTTCACACATTCATCTTCATCACTCATTGACTGTTACATCAAGTGATGATTTGCATATATGAATAGGCCACTGAAGAATCAATGTCTACACAGACATCTCCATCACTTCCATTCTTTTCATTTGACACTCTTTGGTTTTCCCCCCTTTCCCTTTATTGCAATAAGGTTGCAGTTTATAAACATAATCAAAGATGATAACAATACATGTAATAGTCACCCCTTGGTGACTCTTAGCCAAATGTGTGAACAGGTTCCTTTGAAAAGCCTTGTGCTTGTGGGCCAGTTCACTTCTTTTCTCCTCTTCCAAGTTCACACATTCAGCTAAGAGTCACAAATGGTTGAGTAACCAAGTGATGAGAAACAAAGTGATGGACACGTATGTGTCAATCAACCTTAAGTCCACCCATTTAGTTTCATAGCCTCCCAGCACCCAGGCTAGAAAGACGGAATTTGACACTGTAGGATGAATGATGTGTGAGCAAAGGAACTGATCTGATGTGGTTTAAATAATTTACACTTTATAAGATTTCCGATCACATTACATCTTTCAACATTTAGTGATCATCCAAAAGAGGATGATGCTTCCTGGGGCCTCTGCAGAGGGAGTACCATGGGATACGATCACACTATCCTCCCTTCATCTCCCTTCTCAGCAGAGGTGCATCATGGGTGGGTATGTACTGCAGCATACAGGCTATTAGGCAAGCCAGACTGGTTTGGACCTTGTCTGAACTGGTTCGGCACCAAACCAGTTTGGTTCGGACTTGAACTGGTTCGGACCTTGTCTGAACCGGTTCGGCACCAAACCAGTGCAGTTCATGGACGTCCCTAAAATAAATGTGTCAGGAAGGCAAAGCAACTGCTCCAGTGTGCATAGCACAGCATTGTGCATAGCACAGCATTTTCCCCAGAAGGTGGGGGGGGGAAGGGTTTCTTTTTAAAAGTTTTCATTTTAATTCATTTTGTTTTCCATTTGTTTGAGTTTGTCTTGTCAGTGCTTTCATTTGTATCTCCCCCCATTTGTTTTGTCCAAACCAAAAGCAGTGGCGGTGCGGGGGGGGGAGCTCTTTCCTGGACTGTAGCAGGAGCTTCTGAGATGCTGCAGTCGCTTTCTGGGGGCAGCTATTTTCTTACACCATGTGCCCCAGCATGCATCATTGGCACAGGGCACCATGAATAAAAAGAAAAGCACCCACCAAGAAAAAGGGCAGTGACCAAGGGACAACTGCCATTTTTTCCCAAGGCTGTGGTAGCCATATTTCTTTTTACCCACACTGCCCTGTGACAGCAGTACATTATGGTGGGGATGTGCATGGAACCGGTTTGGAGGCCTTTTATGGCCCTCCGAACTGGTTTGAACAACTGGCGGTTCTGCCAGTTCGAAGGTGGTGGTGGTGGGGTTGACTTTAAGGGTGGGGGAGGGTGCACTTACCCCTCCCTCTGCTTTCCTCCCTCCGGTGCTCCATTGCAAACCAGTGCAGCAGGGTGGCAGCGTACCTCCCTGCCTCCCCATCTGCTCCTCGGACTGGGAGTAAGTGGAAGTATCCAACACGTGTGCACAAGTCGGAGGAAAAGTGGAGGGAGGGGTAAGTGCACCCTCTCACACCCTTAAAGTCAACTCATCACATTCAAACTTCCATGCACATCCCTACATTCTGGGGCATATGGTTAAAACAATGGCTATCACCATATGGTTAAAACAATGGCTACCACCAGCAGGCAGCTGTGCCTTGGAAGCTCCTGCAGAGCACTACAATACAACTAGGTTTTCTCTCCCCTCTGCCCCCCATTTAAGAGCTGAAATAAATTAGGGGTATGCATGAACCATGGTTCGAGCACTGGTTCGGTGCTGCGGGGAAGGGAGTGAGGAACGGGAACTGTATGAAAGTGGAGAGCAGGTCCTTACCTGCTCTCTGCTGCCCCATGCAGCTTCCTGTTGGGACGGCGCTCAGCCCAGGTACCCCTGGGCTATGCCAGCATGTACATGGCATCTGTGCATGTGTGGGCGCCATTTGCGTGGTCAGCATGGTGTTGCTGACCACGCAAATGGTGCCCGTGCATGCACGGACACCATGTGTGTGCTGTTGCCATGCGGGGGTAATTCGGCCCAGAACTGCCCCAGCAGGAAACTGCATGGGGCGGTGGAGAGGACATGCTCTCCTCTCTCTTAAAGCTCTCGCTCTCTGCTCCCCTCCCTACGACGCTGAACCAGTTTGCACCTTGTCTGTACCGGTTCGGCATCAAACCAGTTTGCTTTGGACTTTGAACTGGTTCGGACCCTGTCTGAACTGGTTCGGCACCAAACCAGTGCAGTTCATGCACACCCCTAAAATAAATGTGCCTGCAAGGTAAAGCAGCTGATCCAGTGTCTCCAAGTCTCCTCATGAGTCACTGACAGTGGAGACTGGGAAGACAAACAGGAAACAAGAAGGAAAGGTCATTGGAGGAAATCATCCTCCCTCCCACTGTGTCTACACCCACACCCCAGCTATGGCAGGATTGGTGCAGTCAGCTTCTACAGCCTAGGAGCAAGACAGGTTACTTTAAAAAATAACAGCTGGTAAGAAGTGGGCTTTATTGACTCTAGGCAAATATCATAGACATGTAATGCCTAGAGTATGGGGCCAATGATGAAATCTAGTCTGACATCCCCTTTGGGAACTGATATCTCCAGGGAGTAGACACGATTCTGAGGCCCCAAAAATTTCTCTTCCATACAAAACTGCAATGAATGTGGGTCCTGAAAGCCACCATTTGTTACCATTTGTTCCATTTGTCCATTTGTTTTGGGGGAAAATGGAACCTGATACAACTGGGCTCAATTTACATTGAGTTCTATATTCATTCAAAATAATAATAATAATAATAATAATAATAATAATAATAATAATAATAATAATTCGATTTCTATACCGCTCTTCCAAAAATAGCTCAGGGCAGTTTACAAAGAGAAATAACAAGCAAAGCAAAGCAAAACAAACAAATAAGATGGCTCCCTGTCCCCAAAGGGCTCACATTCTAAAAAGAAACTTAAGACACACACCAGCAACAGTCACTGGAAGTACTGTGCTGGGGGTGGATAGGGCCAGTTACTCTCCCCCTGATCAATAAAGAGAATCACCACGGTAAAAAACAAATGACCACGCCTAAAGGCCATCACTCAGAATGGGAGACTGGTGAGCATGTAGTTTCCCTGTGCAGCCTTCTCTCCAACACAGGACTCCAGCAGTGAATTTGCAGAAGCTCAAACTCTATTGAGAGCCAGCTTGGTATAGTGGTTAGAGTGCTGGACTAGGACCGGGGAGAGCCGAGTTCAAATCCCCATTCAGCCATGATACTAGCTGGGTGACTCTGGGCCAGTCACTTCTCTCTCAGCCTAACCTACTTCACAGGGTTGTTGTGAAAGAGAAACTCAAGTATGTAGTACACTGCTCTGGGCTCCTTGGAGGAAGAGCGGGATATAAATGTAATAATAATAATAATAATATTGTTATTGAAATATTGAAATATTGAAATTGAAAGGCTGTGGCAGAAAAAGACCAAAATAATCCCAGTGGTAATTGGCGCCCTGGGTGCAGTCCCAAAAGACCTTGAAGAGCACCTCAACACCATAGGAGCCACAGAAATCACCATCAGCCAATTACAAAAAGCAGCTTTACTGGGAACAGCCTAAATTCTGCGACGATATCTATAACCATTGACAATAAAATTCTGCCATCCCAGGTCCTTGGGAAGGACTCGATGTCTGGATAAAACAAACCAGTCAATAACACCTGTCTGACTGTGTAAAATAAATAAATAAATAAATAAATAAATAAATAATCTTGTGCCCCATGCCGATTCTAGAGGTGGCTGTTTTTGATACAGATGGGATTGTGGCCATAGTACTTTGCCTGTGTTTCTTCCTAACATAAGAAAATAAACACTGCTGGATCAAGCCAATGCTGATCTAGCCCAGCATCCTGTTTCCCACATGGCCCACCAGATGCTTCTAGGAAGCTCACAAGCAAGAGATGAAGCCATGCCCTCTCCCCTACTGTTGCTCCCCTGCCTGGTATTCTGAACCTGGAGGTGGCCTATAGCCACCGGACTCATAGCCATTAATAGACCATTCATAGACCTAAATTCTCCATAAATTTGTCTAAGCCCCTTTGAAAGCCATCCAAGCTGGAGGCCATCACCACATCACATCCAGTGGCAGAGCATTCCATTGATCAATAGTGTGCTGTGTTAAAAAGTACTTCCTTTTCTTGGTCCCAAATTTCCTGGCCATCAGTTTCATGGGATGACCCCTGGTTCTAGTGCTGTGAGAGAGGAAGAAACATTTCTCTCTGTCTACTCTCTCGACTCCATGCATCATTTTATAGTCCTCTATCATGTCTCCCCTTAGTCACCTTTTTTCTAAACTAAAAAGCCCCCTTGTTGTAGCCCTGCCCTCCTAAGGAAGGTGCTCTAGGCTTCTGATCATCTTGGTTGTCCTCTTCTGCACCTTTTCCAGTCCTATGAGATTCTTTTTGAGATACGGTGACCAAAATTGTATGCAAAACTTCAAATGTGGTTGCACCATAGATTTGTATATAATATTAGCAGTTTTATTCTCAGTCCCCTTCAGCTACCTCATGGCACAGTGGGACTTGATTAGTAAGCCAGAGGTTGCCCATTGGAATCCCCGCCGGGCAGCAGTGATATAGGAAGGTGCTGAAAGGCATCACCTCATACTGCACGGGAGGAGGCAATGGCAAACCCCTCCTGTATTCTAACAAAGACAAGCACATGGCTCTGTGGTTGCCAGGAGTCCACACCGACTTGACGGCACACTTTGCCTTCACTTTACCCCTTCTTAATGGTCCCTAGCATGGAATTTGCCTATTTCATAGCTGCATACTGAATTGAATTATTTGAACATTCAATCAGCATTCACATATTAATTAGATACGTTCTCTTGCCATTGTATCTTTGGCTCCACCATAGTGTAGTGGTTAGAGTGTTGGACTAGGACCAGGAGGACCCGAGTTCTAATCGCCATTCAACCATGAAACTCACTGGGTGACTCTGGGCCAGTCGTGTATCTCAGGATATAAATGTAAAATAAATAATACATAAATAGGAATGCAGAATACTGCCGGAAACTGCTAATCTAGCTTTCTTGCTTATAAGTATTTCACAGGGGCTGAGGCAGGCAGCATTTCATGGTATTTGGGGGCGGGGGCTTAAGGATACCCGCTCTGAATGTGTGTGTGTGTGTGTGTGTGTGTGTAAGGAAACAATATATGTGAGAAGCATCAAAAACCTAACAAATGAGTATTCTAACATATTTCAACTGACTTAATTTATTAAATAATTTAATACAATTGCAATATATTATTAATACCATTAAAAATGTCCCCAGGGTTCAAGTGCCTGTTAATCATCCCTGTGCCTTTGTGTCCATTGGCTAGAAAATTGGAAGGTTGGGCCAGGAACAGGTTTACTCCTTCCTGACTAACTGGGTAGAATACTGCCTGCATGTTTTCCGTGCCTGGAATGTAGCCCCACAACCTCTCCCAGTGTCAGCATCAGTACTTTGCATGAGGGCATGAAGACATTGTTTAGGGTGTTTTTTTTTTTTACACCTTAAAATAAGGAAAGGAAAGGTTGTGCCATCAAGTCGGTGTCAACTTCTAGTGACCACAGAGCCATATGGTTTTCTTGGTAGAATACAGGAGGGGTTTACCATTGCCTTCTCCCATGCCATATGAGATGATGCCTTTCAGCACCTTCCTATATTGCTGTTGCCGAATATAGGAGTTTCTCATATTTTGGGAAACACACCAGTGGGGATTTGAACCAACAGCCTCCTGTTCTCTAGACATGTTGCTTCCCCACTGCGCCATTAGGTGGCTCACACCTTAAAATAGAAAATGTGAATACAGCACATGGGTGCTTGAAAACATGGGTCATACAGGAAGATGTGGGATTGGTTGTGGCTCCCTGTCAAGAATACACTCAATGAGAAGTGCTGGTGTTTATTTGAATACATTTTATGAATCTTCATTTGCATATTGAGTTTAGCAAATGTTTCTTATGCCCATTGAAGACTGATCATGTGCTGTCCTTTTTCTTAAAAGCCATTTATCATCATCATCATCATCATCATCATCATCAATTTTGATGGCTTAAGAAGATATAAGAAATAACACAATTCCATGAAAGGAGAAAATCTTGGGCAAGATTGAATGTCTCCCTTTTGGTGTTTTAATGGCATCTGAGATGTCTTCAGGAAGAATGAAAAGGTCTGTGTGACAACAACGAGAGATTAAGATATATGAACAGGAGATAAATAATTTTAAAAGCACTTGTTGAACACTTAACATCTGGCACAGAGCAGAATGTGGAGAAAAGCAGTGAAACTTAAACCCTCCAGTGAGACAAAGCATGCATTGAGGATAGAAGTCTGTGTGTCAACATCCTCTGTCTCTCTCTCTCCTTTGCTTCATCAGAGTATTACAGCAGAAATTCTCTTCCTGCCTTAATCAACAGAAAGCGGCTCTTCTGCAAAGCAACATCAAACCTATTATTGGTTTATTGGTTTATTGAATGTCTATACTGCCTGATATAGACATCTCTAGGCAGTGTTGCTGGGGATTGTTTGCTGGAATTTAGTTGCTGGGAATTGTTTAAGTACACCTAATGCTTCCTATCCCTTCCCTTTTCATCCCTCTAGTGGGTAACCCGATGGCAAGGTGTCCCTGTCTGCTGTCCGGGTGCTGAATTCCCAAGACGCCTGCTTCTTGACCTTCAATTCACCTCCCAGTTAGGTTTACCAACTCTTCATCCAACCAGGGGCGCACCTAGGTGCCCATTTTGGTGCCAAGGCCTGAAGGGCTTCAGAGGGGCCCCCCGCCCCCACGAGGCACACACTCCCTGCCACAAGCCCCCTGCTGCCACGAGGCCCCCCCTTGGACATTTTTAGTGCAAACCTAGGGGGCCTCCTGCAATGCTGCCTGCAAACGCCACTGCCCTGGCCACCGCACCACTCCTTGCCCTTTTCGCCACCTTTTTGCGGCCACCATGTGCATGGCCGGTGAGGGTGGGGGTGATCCAAGCACGCCTCCCTCCATGGTGGTGGTGGCGATGGGCGGAGCAGCCGCTGGGCCTGTCATCCAGGGGCTTGTGATGATCTACTCCCACTATGCAGGTGCGCTGGAGTGCCTCGCAGTTCTCAAGGGCTGCTGGGCTGCTCCGCCCACCGCCACGGAGGGGAGGCCTGCTAGATCAACCCCCCACCCACACCCCGGCCACGCACATGGCAGAAAAAATTATGAAAAACACTGGAGATTCAGCGCAGCCGGGCAGCGGCAGGGTGGGCACAGGTGGTGGCAGGAGCCCCCGCTGACATTTTCCCCAAGGTCCGGGGGTAAGAGTGCCTCTGCATCCAACTGCCAATAGCAAAATATCTCCACAACCTGCTTCTCTGCACTAAGGAACAACGTAGGTGAGAAGAAAGATGTATATTTTCAAATACTCAGCCAAGGCAGCATGTGGCAAATGTAATTGTTTATTTAATAAGTTAACATTTGCTATATAACAACAACTTCTTCTCCTTCTCCTTCTCCTTCTCCTTCTCCTTCTCCTTCTTCTCAAAGAAATAAAAGGTGGTTTTGATTGCAATGAGTGCAAAATAAAGTAGCTCAGCTCCGGCAACAATGCCTGTTCTGCTGCCTCTTTTTTTCTGACCGGAACATCCTCCATTTGGTTGTTCAGAGAAGTGCCTTTTCTTATCATTGTTTGTAAAGAAAATGGGCTTGACACTCTTTCTGTCTTACAAGCAGTTTGATGGTTCTATGACTGAAGTCCAGAATTTCTTTGATCATCTGCTTCTCGATGGACAGCACCGCCAAGCCATTAAGTTTTTGCACCCAGATCCGCAAAGGAAGACTGGACACACGTGTATGGATGAAAACTAGGGCCACTTTATTAACTATAAACAATGCAGAGATCTGCAACAGGTATAACTATAACCTCCCGAAACTAGAGTGTGGGCAACTCCAATCCCCTTTTCGGGTAGGCACAGTCTCCTAGCGAGGGCTGAGCTCCTCTCACTGTTGGGCAAAGCAGCCAGGCTTGGCAGATGCCAAATAAAACCTCAGCATAGCCCCACCAAGCCACACAGTTTACTGTGTCAAGGAGGTAGCCACCAGGGTCACCACCACTGTTCCCTCCAACATGGATCACCAGATGTTGTGGACTACAACTCCTATAATCCCCAAGCAAAAGCCATTGTAGCTTGGGATTCTGGGAGTTGTAGTCAACATCTGGGAATCCCTGTTAGAGGAAACACTGGTCACCACCCCTCCAGCCCCAAAGCTCTGAGTGGGTCAGCTGAACAGTGCCCTAAAAGTGGTTCATTCGCTAGGTGACCAGATTTGGCTTTTTAAAAGCCAAATTCTGGCTTACGGCCCATTTGACCCATGAGTATGCCCATTAGGTTCTGGCCACCTCAGACACCCCTGGGCCACAAAACCCTGAAAAGTTGTTCCATGAAACCATCTCTACCTGAAGGGTGCCTATGGCTGAGCACCAATCGAGGTCTTAACCTCCAAAGCCCACACTCACCTGACAAAGTGACCACTTAACCTGCAACCAGACTCCCACCCCTAAAATGGGGGTTATTCCCTTTAAAACACAGACAGTGAGGAGTAGGCGAAAAAATCTCCACGCAAAGCCAATCAGGTGAAGACAAAAAATTCCTACTCGGCCCATAAGCGACCAGCTAATCTCTCACTGAACTAGGGAGGGTGGGCGGGAGCCGCAAAGCCTGCAGAGTTTGAGGAGGGAAGCATGTGTGCCGCATAAGTAACAGCAGCGCCACACTGACCCCATTGGCCATCCCATGCATGTAGCCACTTCTCACAGAGGACGGCTACATGGGAGCCATGTCCTCCTGGTCAGGGCTGATTTGGCTTGATCTTGGACTGGACCCCCTTTCCTGAAGGCCTGTCTGGTTCGCAATCAAACCATCAAACCAGCCTGGTCCACAGCAGACCAGTTTGCTATTGAACCATTCGTACACACCTGTCAGGGTCCCAACATCTCTAGGCCTCACCTCCCATGTGCAGAGGGTTACGGTGGGAATGTTCCCAACCAGGGCAGGAACGCTGCACCCTCAGACGGGTCCCAACCCCCACCTTCTGAGACCGGCAGGCCTTACTGGCTCCCCTGGTCACGTGACCTAGTGTCACCCGACACTGACGTGGTCTCGTGGGACGTTGTTAGCATGTTGCAAGATCACACTCCAAACTCTCGCGAGATCACTAGTGAGATCGCCAGGTCTCGTGAGAGTTGCTGTGAGATTTCAGGTTTATATAAAATGGCCTGGCCCGTGATGAGGGGCAGACGGCTGAGAGCTGTCAAGAGGCAGACAGCTCTGGGAAGTCAAGTCTCCAGCAGGTGACAGAGGCAAAGGAACGCCTGTGCAGGCATTAGCCTAGGACATTGCCAAGACCTCAGGAGTTATGAGGCCAGACCGACTGGCACCCCTAAACAGGGGTAGAATCAATCAGATGGAGACCTTGCACCCCACGATGCCCAACAACACCCCCAATGAAAAAGAACACACTGCATAGCACAGGCAAGACCTGATGGCAATTGCATCTGCTTACCTTACCCAGCTGGGATTTGACACCTAAAACAAACACACAAAAATACACAAGAAGAATGAAAAGGAACTCATTGCATAGCATTGGGAAGACCTGATGGCAAAATTGCCTCTGCTTACCTTACCCATCTGGGATTTACGACCTAAAAGAAACACACACACACACACACACACACACACACACACACACACACACGGGATTAAAAGGAACACACTACATAGCACTGGGAAGATCTGATGGCAAAATTACCTCTGCTTACCTTACCCAGCTCGGATTTCCCACCTAAAAGAAACACACACAACACAAAACAACAACAAGGAATGAAAAGGAACACACTGCATAGCACTGGGAAGACCTGATGGCAATTGCCTCTGCTTACCTTATCCAGCTGGGATTCACCACCTAAAACAAACACACACAAACACATACACAAGGAATGTAGAGGAACACATGGATTAGCACCAAGAAGACCGGAAGGCAAAATTGCCTCTGCTTACCTTACCAATCTGGGATTTACGACCTAAAAGAAACAAACACACTCACACACCAATGAGGAATGAAAAGGAACACATTGCATAGCACTAGGAAGACCGGATGGCAAAATTGCCTCTGCTTACCTTACGCAGCTGAGATTTGCCAACTAAAAGAAACTAACACACAAATGAGGAATGTAGAGGACTACATTGCATAGCCTGCGCAGAGCCACGTTCTGGAACCTTCCAAAGCTTCACCCCCCAAAAGGAAAAAAGAGCGAGAAGACCCACTCCCTCTGTAGGTTGATCCCCACACTACCTCAGTCAAGGAGACCGCCGCTCAACAAAAGAGACCAGCTGCTGTGGGGAGGTAGGGCGGGAGTGTGAATGCACAGAAGACCACTCGAAGAACTACGGTTACAAGTAGGAAACCTGCCCTTCCTCTTCGTGGTCTCTGTGCATCACACTTGAGATCATAGCGAGCTAGCATACCTGGTTGGTGGGAGCAGCCTAATGAGAGACTGAGTGAAGTACTGCCGTCCCCAAGCACGCCTGATCTCTGGAACGGACATCCAGCGCATAGTGTTGTATGAAGATAGACGGGTTAGCCCAGGTAGCTGCCCTGCAAATCTCCTCCAATGCAATTCCCCGCCAAAAGGCTTTCGATGACACCACTGCCCTCGTGGAATGGGCCCGAATAGGGCTCGGCAATTGCTTCTTAGCCAGCTGGTAGGCTAGATGTACAGTCTCTGCTACCCAGCATGAAACTCGCTGCGTTGATATAGGCATGCCCATAGATGAGCCTGAAAAGCTGACAAAGAGTCTCTCTGTCTTTCTGAAGGGTCTTGTCCAATCTACATAGAAGGCAAGAGCCCTCCGAACATCCAAAGAGTGGTAGGTCCTTTCTTTCTCCGAGCGTGGATCAGGGAAGAAAACGGGCAGCCTTAGTTCTTGCGCCAGATGGAACTCCGACACTACCTTCGGCAGAAACATGGGGTCTGGCCACATCACTACCCTATCTTTGTGAAAAACCAGATAAGGTGGGTCGCAACGAAGTGCGCGAATCTCACTCACCCTACTAGCTGAGCAAATCGCAACGAGGAATACTGTCTTCAATGACAGGCGCTTCAAAGAACAAGTCGCCATGGGTTCGAAAGGTGGCGACATTAACCGTGAAAGAACTAGTTGAAGGTCCCATATGCGCAACAAACATGGATGTGTTGGGAACAAATTTAATAACCCTTCCAAAAACTTCTTAACCACCAGGTCAACAAACAGACCCAAATAACTGTGGTAGGAAGCAATAGCGGCCAAATGAACCCTGATGGATGCCTGTGCCAGTCCAGACTCTCTCAGAGCCAGAAGATATTCCAGGTTAGTCTGGACCGGGACCTGATCAGGGGCGAGACCAGACTTCGCCACAAAATCAGAAAACCTCTCCACTGGACAGGATAGCAGCATCGTGTAGATGGCTTCCGTGCTGCTTCCAGGACTTTAAGACCAGAGTCTGAGAGGGAGGGGAGTGTCAGATCCTCCAAGCTGTCAGATGGAGGGATTCTACGTTCAGATGGATCCTGCGGGCCCCCTCCAATGTCAACAGTTCCAGGTATACCAGCAGGTGCACAAAGGTGTGGTTGGCCAATTGCAGGAGGGAAGTGAATCAGGGTTGCCGCGGCCACCAAGGCACCACCAGAATCGCATCTGCTCTGTCCCTTTTCAGTTTCTCAAGTACCCTTGGAATTAAAGGGAACGGCGGGAATGCGTACACAAAGTCTCTTCCCCAGTGGTGAAGGAACGCATCGCCCAGGGATCGTCGGCCTATCCCACCCTGCTGCAATACTGGACGCACTTCCTGTTGCTCTCCGAGGCGAATAGATCCACTGACGGAGTCCCAAGGCAATGGAACAAGCCTTTCAACACATTCCTCTCTAGAGACCACTCATGAGAGTTTTCCGTCTGTCGGCTGAGAGCATTCGCCAGGGTGTTCGAGACTCCTTCTATGTGCACCGCTGTTGGCCAGATACCTCTGCGTGTGCACCACGCCCAGATCTCAAGTAGCAGAAACAATAACTTGTAAGAGACCGTCCCACCTTGACGGTTTAGGTATGAGCGGGCTGTGGTATTGTCTGTCAAGAGGAGTACAGACTGTCCCCAGATCCAGTGGTGGAAGGCCTTTAGTGCTAGGAGGATGGCCATTAACTCCAGGTAGTTTCTGTGTTCGTACTTGAAATGGTGAGGCCAAAGGCCGGCCACTGTGAATTTCCCGAAGTGCTCTCCCCATCCAGATGTGGAAGCGTTGGTTGTTATTGACAAACTCAGAGGAGGGCGCTGGAAAGGGACACCCCCCATCAGATTTGCGGACTTCGTCCACCATTGTACCTATGCCAGTATGCTCCGCGGGGCCCACATCTGTCTGTCTGGGCGATGAAGGTGGGGATAGAAGTTGTCCAGGAACCACACTTGTAGAGGCCTCATGTGAAAGCGTGCGAGTGGCAGAACAGCTGTAGATGAAGCCATGTGCCCGAGTAGCTTCTGCACCACCCTGGCCCTGTGACACCTCTTGTGGCAGAAACGCAGGGCCCTCTCTCTGATGCTCAGCACCCTGTGTGGGGCAAAGTATGCACTGCTCTCTCTGGAATCCAACAGCGTGCTGAGAAACTCCACACATTGCGACGGTTGGAGTTTCGATTTCTTGAAGTTGACTTCTAGACCTGGAGACCGAAGCAGCTGAAGGGTGAGCCGCACATGTTCTTTGAGGCCTTTGCGGGAGTTTTCCACCAATAACCAATCGTCTATGAACGGGAAGACCATCACCCCTTGCAGCCGGAGGTGTGCCGCTACCACCGCCATACATTTCGTAAAGACTCGAGGTGCAGAGGCCAAACCAAACGGGAGTACCTTGTACTGGTAGGTATGACCTCCCACCCGAAATCTCAAGTATTGACGGTGATAGTGTACGATGGAGAGGTGGAAATATGCATCTTTTAGGTCAATCGAGGAGAGCCATACATTTCTGGACAGGAGGCGAAAAATAGTCGGGATAGTGATCATGTGGAATCTCTGATACCGGACAAAAAGGTTGGCTCCCCTCAGGTCCATTATAGGCCTGAGACCACCATCCCATTTGGGGATGGTAAAGTACCTTGAGTAAACTCCCCCTGTCTGTATGGATCTCCTAGATGGCCCCTTTTTCTAGGAAGGCATCGACCTCCTCCAGTAACGGAGGGGATGGCCTGGTAGTCTTGATTCCCCAAAAAGGTGCTAAAGAAAGGAAATTTATACGGCAATCATTGCGAATGATAGCCAGTACCCAAGCGTCGGATGTAATGACTACCCAAGCGTCGTAGTGGCTGGACAGCCTGGTGGCGCCAAAGTCATTGTCTCTTGGAGTATGTACAAGTCGCCTTGGAAAAGTGCGACTTGTAAATCTGCGCTCCAGTGCCCTTGCGCTGTTGGTACTTGCTGTTGTTGCTGTAGTTCCGAAAGGAATCATTGGATTGGGAGCCAGAGGGGTAGGCCAGGGACCTATATTGGTTCTGGTGCTGCCAATTCAGTTCAGTCAAGGATGAAGACAGAAGCCCCATTCACACCTGATCTTCAACATTTGGACGACGGGTGGACAGTGCACAGGTGCAGAAGTGTACACAGGGACAGCTATACAGACAGGCTGTGGAAGACAGGCACTGCTAGACACTTCCCATCTGGACCATGCCATATTGGGGCCTCTACCCTGGTTCACTTTTTAAAGGAATGCAACTACAGTCATGCACACAAAATCACGTCCAAGTGTTCAGACACCTGTACACACGTACTGCCTAATGTCCGAATAGGGCACATTACACATTAAGTTGCACATTACACTTTAAATTGGACTTACCGTCAAGATGCTGGTCAAGTTGTGGACCGAGGGGGCCTCCTCCAGAAACCCCCTAATCATTCTCTGAAGAGATTGAAAGGTCTCATTCTAGGGGGGAAAGAGAAGATCAGGCATGAGTAGGAGAGACAACCCATCTTAAGAACACAATACTGAAAGAGCACTCATGCTTATGGCAGTATCGTGTTTGATTCTAGTTGGGCCGAGAAACAACCAGGATATTTGGAAGTAGGAAAGGCCCCTCACAATGATCCTGGAAGAAGAGCTTACACATCAAATCTCAGAAATGTAAGAAAGAACCTCTTCAGGCAGTCAAACCATTGCAAGGACCCCAGGAGTAGAAGCAGCAGGAGTCTGTGCCGCAGGAGGAAAAAGCTCAATGAGAATTTACCTGGGTCTCTGGCTCCAGGTAGTTGGCCCCGGACACCGCCACGTGCAGCACTGCCGACCGGAGCTCCTCGGGCAACGGCGGCTTGATTTTGCCAGAAGGCGGGGGGAGAATATAAGATTTCGTAGTGTGAGCAGGGCTGGTGATTCAGCCAAGGGAAGCTCATGGAGAGAAGAGGAACAGGGCAACTCAGCAGGCGTAAAAAGGGTTGGTCTGGGATGGTTTCTCCTCTTTTTTAAAAAATGACAAATCCAGGCCTGGGGAAGCCCTGATGCAGTTAAGGCTAGAGGACTTAACAAGATGTTACAAACCCCCTTAGAATTAATTGTCATCTTTTTTAAAAAGGGGAGCTCCAGTTACAGATCTTGTCTAATTTGCCACTGCCCTTTCCTGACACAACCCCCTCCTATTTAATCCCTGATGACTATGAGTCTACTGCAGCTCCGTGACGGTGTCCACAAATCTGCCAGTTTGCTAAGCACTAGCTGTCCCACCCTCCCAAAACAGTCACCCCCAGTCCCAACCATTCCCCAGGAGCCTGGTGCACCTCCTCACCAATTGTGACTCCCGACTCCGTTTGGAAGCCCCCTTCTGCAGTTGGAGGAGGAGCCAAAGTTGGCTCAACACGGTTCCTCCTCTTGAAGAACCTCCGTCTGGGGGGCTTCCCCTTGGAGTCACGTGTGGGGGAGGTCTGAAAGAGCTGCCTGCAGCACTGGCAGACCCTTCGCAGCCTAGAAGAGAGCAGGGAGAAGGTGAGAAAGAGACCCTTAGGCAGACATTTGGAGGAGAGGGGGCCAATGGAAGGTATGCAGAACAGCTGGGGCAGCAATACAGGTAGCCCACTAGGTTTCCAGGTATTGCGCCGTCTTCTTTCTGGCTGAGGAATTAAGTAAAGAAAGCTGCCAAAATGCATTGGTGCAGAGACCTTTGGAACACTGTGTGCAGTTCTGCTCAACCCAACTCACCAAGCTTATGTTAGAGCTGGGAAAGATATAGAAAAGGACCATGAAAGAGCTCAGGGGCGTAGCTCCTTCCTGGAAGGGAAAAGGTGGAGGCAACTGGGACCTTTTCATTTAGAAAGAAGAAAAGAATGGAGGGCATGACAGAGGTGCACCCTCTCTTCACATCGTGCACCATGTTTGGGATGGGTTTTTGGAGTATGCTGCCACAAGATGAAGTGAAGGCCAGTGCCCTAGCCAGCAGTCACTTTTCACTTGCAACTAACACTGGTGTGCCGGTTTCCTTGGTGCTGCCAGGGACACCATGCTGCTGGACCAGGAAGTGGAGATGACACTGCTGCTGGGTGTGGACTGCACACTAGAAGTAGGCACTCCCGCAAAAGGCTGAGCAGTCCTAGGCCTCCAAAGGCGTGTCACAGACCCAACATGAAGAGTAGCACACTTCAGTAACAAGGATTTAGGATTAGATAAAAAGGAAAAGGTGTGTAATAAGAACAAGTGTCTTTTCATAAGACAGTCTGTAAGAGAGAGTTTTCATTCAGCATACTGATAACACCTTGCACCAAATCTCCGGAGGATCTCTCCCAGCGGTTTCATGTAGGTGTTAAAGTACTTTGGAGACAATATGGAGCCCTGAGGAACACCATATGAAAGTTCAGATTGGAAAGAGCAACAGTCTCCCAGGGACCCCGTGTGGAATCTGCCCGAGAGGTAGGAGCGGAACCACTGCAAAGCAGTGCCTCCCACCCCCAACCCCCTCAGACACTCCATCACCAAAGATGATGATTTCAATATGACAGCCGATATGCGTAAAGATGTGCTTTTTCGATTGGACTGTGTAACTGAACAGGCCAGGCTTGCAGACTCTTGAAAACTCAAGAAGTGTTCTACCATATGGCCTGAAAGACTAGCACATAGGCAAGACATGTGATCAATGAGCTTGGGGGAAATGGACTTATTAAGGACTTTAAAGTGGAGTCATGCAGAGAAGCTGCCACAAGGTGCCAGTGTTGCTTACTTAATAAAGTGTTGCTTACATAATTGCTATTAATAAAGGGGTGAGACCCAGCTTTTCTGCATGCCAGACACAGACAGAGTCACAGCGTCCTCTGGAGCTAATCCATTCTGATGTCATAGGAACATAGGAAGCTGCCATATACGGAGTCAGACCATTGGTCCATCTAGCTCAGTATTGTCTACACAGACTGGCAGTGACTTCTGCAAGGTTGCTGGCAGGAATCTCGCTCAGCCCTATCTTGGAGAAGCCAGGGAGGGAACTTGGAATCTTCTGCTGTTCCCAGAGCGGCTCCATCCCCTAAGGGGAAGATCTTACAGTGCTATTCTCCCATTCACATGCAACCAGGGTGGACCCCAACCTTCTCCCAACCTTGAAGAAGCCGCTGCCAGTCTGTGCAGACAATACTGAGCTAGATGGACCTATGGTCTGACTCAGTACATGGCAGCTTCCTATGTGTTCCTAAGTACTTGCAAAGCAGATTGCCAGCTAAAGCAATAGACAAGACACCATTTGGCTTGGGCACAAACCCTCTCTAAACCATGTCAAAATGTTGGGATCAAAGGCTTCTGCATATGTCCCAAAGGCCAAGAGAACCAAACTCAATCACACATGCGAGCTGGGAGTGTTGGCTGGATATGCGCCTGGCCAAAAGGGATAGAGAATCCTTGATCCTACAAATGGAGAGGTCAGGATCTACAAGGTGGTGTCATTTGATGAGAGACAAGGGCCAACTAGAGGTGATGTACCAGAACTTCTGCCAGAGATCCAGGTGAAAGAGGAAACACGTGGGTGGAGTCTCATGATGCAAGAGCCAGACAGTGAATCCAAAGAATCTGTGCCACAACCAGAAGGAGGTTCAGAAGGGGATACAGATTCAGAAGGGGCTGCACAGCCTGAGGCAGAACTGAGGCGCTGCTAGAGGCCCAACAAAGGGGTTCCACCCAAAAGGTTCTCTCTTGCGACCAAAGGAGGAGAGCTACAAGAACCCACCACATGGGGAGAGAAGGAAAAGATGCCAGCTGACAAAAGGTGAGAAATGCAGCATTTGAAGAAATTGACACCCTGCACAAAAATGAGACTTGAAGACTTGTGTCAATCCCCGCAGGAAGAAAGACTGTGGGATGCAAGTGGGTCTTGAAAGTCAAGCAGGATGCAGAAGGGGATGTAGAGCACTACAAGGCAAGGCAAGTAGCCAAGGGATACTCCCAGAACTATGCTGAGGACTACAATGAGACCTTTGCACCACTTGTGACAGACACTTCAATTAGGACACTGCTCAGCGTGGCAGCGGTCAGAAAGATGCAAGTTGAACACATGGATGTAAAGACTGCCTTCCCTCATGGGGAAATCGAGGAAGACATCTACATGCAACAGCCACCAGGCTATGAGGTACCTAGAAAGAAGGGGCTTTGTGCAAACTAGAAAGGAGCATCTATGGCTCCGAAACAAGCAGCCAGAGTGTGGAATGAGAAACGAAATCAACTGCTACTTAAGGAAAGGTTCTCGCAAGGAAAAGCTGACCCCTGCCTATATTCAAGATTCAGAGACAATAGATGGACTTACATCCTGACTTCTGTTGATGACTTGACTATTACATGAGAGGAAAAGCAAGACAGCCATGAGACTGTACAGCACCTGAACAAGGAAATAGAGGTGAAGGAAGTTGGAAACCTCTCCTATTACCCTGGCATCCTAATACAAAAGAGAAGGGGATGGGACATTCCTTCTCCACTGTAAGTAAAAGATAAAGGATCTTCTCGAATGCCTGGCAGCTTCCTTGGTGCTTTGCTAAATATTCACAAACTGCAACAACAGCCTCCTTGAAGTGAATGACCGTCACTGGGTTTGTGCATGTGTACTTGGTGAAATTACAATGGTGCAGCAACCACATGGTAAATCTCCACAAGCCCATTCTAAGGAGACATGGAGAATCCCAGTGCAATTGTCAAGTTGTACACAATGCTTTTCTAAGTGTTAGCAACAAGTTGGAGATCAGATCCTAGGAGGCCGTTTTCAGCAACAGCTCCCTGGTGACCACCAGTACCTGGTCTGACCATTCACACTCCAATTTGCTTGAAGAAAAGCTTGGCCATATATGGGCAAAACTTAAGTACCCCAAAATATACCTAGGATACCAATAGCAGGGGTGTAGCTATAATTGAGCAAAAGGGTTCAAAGAACACAGGCCTCCAGCTCTATCCCTCCCTATTTTCTCGATTGTCTCCCTTACTCTGAAGGGCCGCCAGAGAGAGGGATGAACACGGGCCGCCTCTCCCCTAGCTATGCCCCTGACCAATAGGGCTGGCTCATTATAAGAGAATAGCAACTCAGGCTTGTATTGTGCCAGCTCAGATGCAGCTCTTTGATTAGAACCTTGAAGTCCACTCCCCTCTTCCACAATCAAGCGTGATTTCGGTGCATGACAAGCAATACCAAACAGCTTGAGATGTCCCATGTGCAGCCTGGCTTGCTCTGTACAGGCCTCTGCTACAGGGGAAACTTGTCTCAGGCTCGTTAGATTGCCGTGAACATGTTCCAAAGCACAGCTTGGGGCACTCCCTTCTTCTTTGTCTGCTCCGCTCCGCTCCTTCCTTCCTTCCTTCCTACCGTCCAACCTTCCCTCATCATGAAGGAAGTACAAGTTGCAGGCTTTTAATCTAAGTTTGTAACTTCTTGAAAACAAACTGTTTTAGAACAGTTTGTTTTTAAAAAACACTTTAAAAAACACTTAAAAACACTTTCTCCAGGCCTCTACTCTGAGCTCATCCAACTGGATTACTCTGCTAAATGAGGGAGGTGGATTCAAATTCCCCTCTACAATTGGGACATCCGTCAAGCACGTCACAATAGGCATGTTCACAGCTGGTGCCCTTCCTGATTGGGCAGGCAGGCGGGCGGGGGACTCTAGTCAGACCTGGCCAGGAAGAGAGGGAGAAAGGAACATTGGTCTTACCGTGAAGGGTTCTTTTTCCCTGTAGTAGGAGATCCTCATGATGGGTAGTGAACTGAGCATGCTCGAGACAGAACTGGACCACGTGACTTGTTTGTGGGCGTAGCCTCCTCCGTCCTAACCCCAGTTCCAGGGCTGTTGAGCGAGGTGGTATGTCGAGTGGAGAGAGCTCTGTGTAAGTACTCTGTAAGCTGTAGGTAAAGAAGAAAGCGGGAAGAACTCGGACGAGAGGTTAGAGAATAAGATAGACAAGTGCAAAAAACAGCCTAGGAGTCTACTCCTGAGGGGCTGCCTCCATCCCTGATCAGGGCCATCCTCCAGTGGGCCCCGTTAACCATCTGTGTATCTAGCTCCCAAAAATACATCCGGGTGGGGCTGAGGATCTCCTACTACAGGGAAAAAGAACCCTTCACGGTAAGACCAATGTTCCTTTTTCCCCTGAGTAGGAGATCCTCATGATGGGACGTGCCCAAGCTGAAGACACTAATCTCTGGGATGGGAAGGATGTATTCAAACCCCTTGTCAAAGCACCGTGCGCCCCAAGGCTGCCTGTGCCGCTGAGTGGTCAGAACCTTATAGTGCCTAGGGGAACGGAGCAGCGGAAGGCCAGGTGGCTGGTGCTCTGTAGATCCCCGATAGTGGGATGGGCTGGAAAAAAGGCCGCAAAGGTAGCTGTGCTTCTGGTCGTTCACGCCATGAACCGAGTGTTGAGATCCGAGTAGGCTGGGTGAATGCATGATCCGATCCTGCCAGTCGAGGTTCCCCAAAGAGAAGTGACGGAAAAAGACAAGGAGGGTGTTGGACTTGTGAATGTGTCTGGTGCGATGAACGCCAAGCCCTGGGCCCATCAGGCTTGTGCTACAATCATTCCCCTGGCTGGACAGAGGAAAGGCAGAATGAAGGAAGAATGTCAACTCTGGATCTATGAAAGTGAGAATTAACATTTTGGGAGGGAGGTGGTGTTCAGACCATGATGCACTGCATCTAGCTGGAAGGTGCAATATACCTTCTGTGCCAAGAGGGTACCTAGCTCAGAAATCCTTGAGCCAAGGTAATAGCTACCAGGAAGAGGGCCTTATAAGACAAGAGCTTCAGTGGACTGGTAGAAATGGGCTTGAAGGAGTCCTTCGTGAGAGCGTTTAGGAACTCAGTTGAAGTCCCCGGCAAAGAACACCTGACTAGAGAGCACACACACACACACACACACACACACCCCGGGACCACATAGCAAACCCTCAGCCTCTCATTGCCCTGCTCTGACTGACAGCTGCTCTCAGGCAGAGCTCTTTTCCTAGCTACCCAGGATCCCTGCTCCTCCTCTTACCAACCCTGTCTGCTGTTCCTTTGCACAGGAAGCCCATAGAGACTCCAAGGGATTTGCTTGTTGTAGTTTCTCAGAATGGGAGAAAGATGTAGGGTAGATGGGATAGTGCCAATCCTTGATTAACATATGAAGCAGATTTCCCTTTCTAATACCAGCTCATTTTAAGATTCACACCAAGAATCCTCCCCTACCCCCCACTGCTCTATCCACCAGGGCCCAATTATTTCCCTCCAATTAGGATGGGCTCCACCAAGGCTTCCACTCACAACCACCGGATGGGGACTCAGATCTTGCAGCTGGTGACGTGACAGGTTCTCACTCCTCAGAATCAGGAAGATGGGGCCTCTGGGGGTTCGCCTGCCCCTCTTTGTGTCTCTTCACACAAAAGTGTTCTTGCTGGGCTTCTCTACAGGCTCCTGGCACAGCTTCTTCGGGTAGGGCTCCACTGCTTCCCCAGCCACCTTGAACAATTGACAACCCAAGTGAATTTCAGCTCCTTCTTCCTTATACTACTGCTTCCCTGGCACCACATGTTCTCTTTCCCCCTGGCTCCACAGTAGCTGAATGGTCATTACAGCCCTGAATTCAGCTGGTGACTGGACTCTGTGGTCCTGCACGGTCTGCTAACTGACCCAATGACAGGTTCAGCATCTTCGCCCTTTTTCATTAGATCAGTCTGGGTCCCTAACAGTTACATAGTGTGATGAGGTAGGCAAACCACCTCATAATCAGGTACCTACACATACACACATAGTACACACATACCTTTGATTCTGATGTTGATCTTATTATAACTGGCACAAATTCTCATTTGGCCTACTTTCTTTCAGACCAGAACTACAAGAGCTGCCCAGGGACTTCCTGGAAGTTGAATTTTACCTCTAGCCTCCATTGCTGCATCTTTTGCTCAAATGCACGCTGAAAATGAATAGGGACACTTGGGGTTCCTTGCTTGATCAGGCTGTCATCTCCCATACTGATGTTGTGTTGGGCTAACCAAGTGCAGCCTATGTCATTCTCACCACATCTGAGGACATCTGAAGACAGTAGCAGAACCTCTTGAGCTGCCTGTATGTGCTCCAGCTTCAAACTGCCTTGAATTAAGACAAATATCTTCCAGCTTTGACGCATTCCAGGGGCTACTGGCCTCAGGCCTCCTTTCAGACGATCTCAGCAGGTTGGCATAGATTGAATTCTTCAAGCCAGAATTCTCTTGCAAGGTAAACACTACGGATGCAAATGCTTCATACCAATGACTGCCCCTTCTCACAGCACCTGCAGTTCTGTCTGAGGGTGTTAAGACCTGGAGCTACCAGAACAGCATGTCTTTAACTAGTAATATCCTGTGTGCCACAATAGAACATCATCCTAAATTTTTTTTTTTAAGGTTTTGTAAATTGTGGATGATGCAAGTCATTTAATGGTACTAGAGAAAGACAGGCTGTTCTGGTAGCTCCAGGTCTTAACACTCACATCAGTTTCGGAGGAAGAATACAACTGAAGGAAGCCCGGGTGGGTGCACAGCTGGGGGAGTCAGTCATGTGACTTGCCTCTGTGGGGCCCTCCAAGGCAGTGAGCCCCCAGACAACTGTCTCCCCTTGCCCTATTATCGTTAGGCCCCTGCACTGGTCTAGAAGGTAAACGTAAAGTGTGCTGTCATGTCATTTTTGACTCCTGGCACCCCCAGAGCCCTGTGGTTTTCTTTTGGTAGAATACAGGAGGGGTTTACCATTGCCATCTCCCACTCAGTGTGAAATGATGCCTTGCAGCATCTTCCTATATCGCTGATATATATGAATATGAATGAGAGGGAGGGCATTTTAAAATCTTGTCTCTGGGCCCACTCCAACCTCGCTACGCCCCTGGAAACACTGCAGTGAAGGCTAACCCTTAGCCTTGAAGCCTGGGTCACTGGTTCTCATTTAGTTCGTTATCTAGACCCGTTACCGTTGTCCCAGGTCCCACTCTGCCCCACGGCAGCCAATCTGTGACGGGCCCTGGGGGTGCCAGCAGTCAGTGGGATCTACCAAATGAGGCCAGAGAACCTAACTTAATGGGCAAGAGCGAGAAGCAGTTTCAAGGTATATCAAACATCGGTGGCCCTAAAGACATATTTCAAACAGAGAAAACAGTGACCATTGCACTAGGTAAGACCCCCTCCTCCAACCACACACACACACACCCCAATCTCCAGAGGTGCCCCTCCCCACAGAGCCCCCTCACCGCTCCCGTCATCATTGCCTGTCCCTCAGCACTGCTCTCTGCCATTCAGGATCTGTCGCAGCAGGACTGTCTCCTCAGGAAAGTCTCCATCCTTCCAGCCTTGGTCTCTCCTCCTCCTCCTCCTCCTCCCCCCCCCCCCCCCGGGGCTCTTCCTTCTCCCTTGTGGAGGCAACCACAATCAAGAGAGAAATGACCTATCAGAGGCAACATTTGATCAATTGTTGCTTGGTTTATCACTCAAAGCAACTCTTTGAAGAAAGAGACATTCTGGAGTAACTCCCATCAGAACGTGGGGATTTCTTGCTAGAAAACAATCCTGATCCAGTGCCCAGTTCCCCCAACAGTGTTACTGTTGAAATTAGCAGCAGCAGCTGCTGCAGGGTGCTATAGGGAGCCACAACAGAAGCACAGTCTCTGCCCTGAAGAGGTACACAGGAGAAACATTTGGAAAGAAAGAAGGAGGGGGAAATAAGGGGGAAGAGGACAGAGGCACTCTTCCCCCTGGACTTCTGGGTAGAAGCCCAGGGAATCCACACCCCCTGGGGGGGCCCCCAAATCCTCCTTAGTCTGTCCCAGGAGATGTGGTTGCCTTGCAGACAGCCCACACTGTGCCAGGTGGCCAAGCATGACCAAGCATGACTTTAGAGACAGAGAGGAAGTAGGGAAAGAAAAATGTAAGATGGGAATATATTAAATTGCATGTTGAAATGATTCTGCTAATGCATAAAGATTGACTGATTGAGTGCCGTCAAGTCGGTATCGACTCTGTCTTCAACATGGTATCGACTCTGTCTTCAACATGGCCTTTAAGGTCTCTCAGTGGTGCATTCATTGTTGTCATAATCGAGTCCATCCACCTTGCTGCTGGTCATCCTCTTCTTCTCTTTCCTTCAACTTTTCCCAGCATTATGGAGTTCTCAAGGGAGCTGGATCTTCACATAATGTGTCCGAAGTATGATAGTTTTGCAGTCAGTCAGTCAGTCAGTCCTTTATTACGGTCATGGACCAGTGCATAGCTAAAACATACATACTTACATGCTTACATATAAGAAAAGAGACTCAGTATAATAAAACGGACAGATTATAACACAATAGTACGAAGTTAAAATTAGAACAGTTATGGTGAACTCCAAATAGGTCTGACTGAAGACCTTATTAAGCAGAGCACCCTCCATTGCAATCATGAAATAGGAATCACAGGGGAAGGAAAGAAAAGAACAGAACATTATTGAAAACCTGAGCGGATGGTGCAAATGATATGACAATACCTTGCCATTTTGATGATTAGGTTGTCATCAGAACTGGACAATAAGTACTTCAAATAGAAGTCATCCAAGTGCCTGGGAAAATATTGCAACAAAGGGGACACTAAGCTTAAGCGGGTGTCGCTATAAAAGTTACAATAAAGTATGGCATGCGCAATTGTCTCCACTTGACCAGACCTGCAAGGGCAAAGTCGAGCAGAAAAAGGGGTACCTTTAAATCTTCCCTCCATGACAGCAGATGGAAGCGCATTAAGACGGGCGAGCGTCAGAGCACGTCTAATTTGGGGATGGTAACTAGACTTAGACAGCTAGCTGGTTTAGTGTTGAAGATTTGATCCCCTAGAAAGATAGTCTTAGGCAGAGAAGCGACTTCTTCCTGCAGTTCCATGTCCATGATACGTTGTTTAATCTCAATCCTGGCACGATCGTATCCCAATTTTATAATCTCATCCTGAGAGAAACCATAGTGAGCCAATTTGTCAGCAATTTGGGTCTGCCACTTAAATCGGAAACAATCAGTCTTAATAAGTGGGGCCAGTCCTACGCAAGAGAAGACAAATTTTAACCAAAATAATATGATAGTCCTCCAATAGCAAGTTTCCAATCTAATCATACCCACCTCTTGTCTAAGCGCAGCATTGGGCACGCATCGGGGGACTAACAATATAGATCTCAGAAATTTAGACTGCAGGGTTTCTAAAGCCATAAAGTTGCTGACAGGTCCTATTTGGGCTCCGTACAGCACTTGGGAGTGGACTTTAGATACAAACAGTTTAACTGCAGCGGGGATGTAAGAAGCCCCCCTCAAGAAATGAAAAGAGGTAATAAACCTACATAAACCTACCTGTTTTGCATAAACCTACCTGTTTTATATTATTACATTCTTGTGAGTTACGCTGCTGCTTCTTTATTTTATACATTTTTATCCCGCTCTTCCTCTGAGGAGCTCAGAGCAGTCTACATGGTTATATTTTTATCCTCACAACAACCCTGTGAGGTAGATTAGGCAGAGAGATACATGATTGGCCCACAGAGTCACCCAGTGAGTTTCATGGGTGAATGGGAATTCGAACTCGGGTCTTCCCAGTCCTAATCCAACACTCTAACCACTACGCTATGCTGTTTGTACCCTCATGAACCCACATGTTAAAAATACTGCATGTGTCACAGTGTATGTGTGTGCGTGTAGGGGGATGATGCTTAACTTGCAGTGGGTGGGGGTGGGGTGGGTCTCCAAAGGCCTTTAGGTCCAGGCTACAAAGTTACCTAGATGCACCTCTGGGGAAGGATAGGTGTTCACTTACATTTGCTCATGCTCAGTTTTAATAGAGAATAAAGATCAGCGTGCCAAAGGTTTCACAGAAAAGCTAGGTGCTCCTCGGAATATCCCAGGAAATGTGTGGCTGAAGCCATTTGAGCACACATTGCCTGCATTCCAAGCAGGGTCAGCTCTTCCGATGAAGCAAGAGATGCGTTGCATCGGGCACAGCTTGCTGGAAGCCGCAGAGTGCCACCCACTGGGCTGGGAAGGTGCCGCTGCCGATGGAACTTGAAGAAAAGCAGCAACAGTCTCAGAGTGTGCTGTGCCCTCAGCCTGTGCCCCAACCCCCTCCTGTGTGTCCTGGGGTGGGGGGCTCCTGCCTGTCTCTTTCAGGGCATGGAATCTGCATACAAGTGGATTGCAATTTGCAAAGATAGACAGACTAGCTGAGGTGGGGGGTGGACTCAGCTTCCCTTTGTTCTGCTCAGTCTGAGTCAACAAGTCATCAAGTCAAAACAAAGGGACTCTCTTTGTTTTGCAAAGAGACTCTCAAACAAACTAGACCAGAGCCAGTAGAAAGAGGCTCTCCTCCTCCCCTTGCTTGCTCTCTGGGCTAGACTCTCTGTACATGCACATAGTCACTCCTCACCTCATGTGTGAGCAGAGGCGTAACTAGGGAAAACGGCGCCCAGGGCAAGCACTGAAATTGCGCCCCCCCCCCCCATACATCTGACACACACCTTTCCGAAAACTTTTATTTTACCATAATATTACCTCAAAAATTACAAAATTTACCAAAATTACCAAAAATTACAAAAATTACCTGTGGGATGCACTCCCAGCAAAAATTCATAGTTTGGACTCGTTGTTGGCCTTCAAGAGAGCGCTAAAAACCCATTTGTTCAGTCTGACCTTCCTAGATTTTTAAATTCTTCTTAAATGTCTTAAACTTGTAAATCTGTTTTGATATTGTTTAAACTGATGGGTTTAAGTGGTTGTTTGTTTGTTTTGTTTGTTGGCCCAGAAAAAAATAATACCAAAAGGGAAATCAGTAAACTTGGTAGAGTCATTTTCCCCCTTGCAGCCATGTTTGCTAACAATTCAGAACTCTATTAAAACATTTACTAATTGTACTAATTAAGTTCCTTTCTAACCAGTTTGTCCCAGGAACTAATTGGTACATTTATGTTATTTGCAATTACAGCAAATAAATAAAACATACAATTGTGATTAGCAAAGTTACATTTATAACAAATAAGGGATGGAATATAAATTATGAATAAGCCTGATTCACAAATCTGACAACACCCTTTACATTTTTATGTGGCAGAGGTCCAAATGCCAATCCTGGTGAATCAACATGTTTGTAGATGGTGTTCCAAGACAAGGCCTGAAAGAGATGTAGCTCCACTGAAAGCTCTAATTTGGATGAAGCCCATAATTGGGAAAAGTGCAATGGTATTATCTTATTTCAAGACATCTTTGCTATTTTAAATTAAATTAAAAATTAAAAATTAAAACATGGCTTCTCTGATTAGTTTTTGGAGGCTGATTTTGATTTACTTAGAAGTAAAGAGTTCAACTCAGTGGACTTCCTCCCAAGTAAAAGTGCATAAGACTGCAGCTATAGAAGTGTGGCTTGCTCAGAGGCAGAATATTTTTCGCCAGTTTTGTTTTTACCCTAACCCTATGCTATTTATTATTATTATTATTATTACGTTTTCTATCCTGCTCTTCGTCCAAGGAGCCCAGAGCGGTGTACTACACACTTGACTGTACTACATACCCTGTGAAGCTGGTTAGGCTGAGAGAGAAGTGACTGGCCCAGAGTCACCCAGCAAGTCTCATGGCTGAATGGGGATTTGAACTCGGCTCTCCCCGGTCCTAGTCCAGCACTCTAACCACGACACCACGCTGGCTTATGCAAATCACCGTGCTGCATCTTGTGCAAATGGGGGGGGGGTGGGATCCACCCAGTGACATGGCTGCAGGAAGCGACTGCCAAGGAGAGGGGGTGCCTCCCTGCCCATGCTTGGCTGCAGGGAGGAGACGTGGTGGACAGGGAGCCTCTTAGTCAAGGGAAGAGAGTGGCAAGAGAGTTGGCCATTGCAAATTCACTAAGGGAAGGGGGGCGAGGGAAAGCCGTCAGTCACCCCCCACACACACACTTCTGACAGTGGCTTCAAAACGTTAGCGGAAAAGCTGCGTGATTTTGCACCACTCCCTCCTGCAGTCTGGAAAGCACCCTGGAGTGGTCCCAAGAAGATTTGGCAATGTGCACACACGCACACATACCCTGCCACCTTCATCTCCTTCCCCTACACCCATGTATTGGTCATAAAACAATAAGGACTTGTGTAATATTGTGTAGCAGGTTAAGTAGAGAGACAAGTACAAGAATGAAGACTTGACTTTAAAAGTGAAATAAAGATAAGCACATACATGCAACCCTTAAAAGGTTTATAGTGCTGAATTTGGACTGGGGAGACCTAGTTCAATCCCCTTTCAGACATGAAGCTCCCTGGGTAATTCTGGGCCACTCACTTAGCCCCATTTGCTTCACAGGGTTGTTGTGAGGATAAACATAAATGTGCACACCACTCTGGACTCCTCAGAGGAAGCATGGAGTGTACATTTAGACATGAATAGAGAAATACTTCACTAAAACTATTCTGTGACTGCATTCTGCAGCAATGAGTAACTGCAGGTTTGTAAAGCAAAACAGTACAAAATAGAACTGGCAAATAACTGGTATGCACTTTTTTGTTTTTAAAAGAGGCTGTACTTGGGAGATCTAAAAATAATCCAAAAATTAAGCACAAGGCAAAGAAGACTCAATAGTAGTTCACTGTGTCATTTTTAAAAAAGAAGCTGAAAACCAGAATGGGGAAGCAAAGAGCACCCAGTATCATGGCTGGGTGGGAATTTGAACCTGGGTCTCCCCAGTCTCTGCCCAAGAAAACAAAAAGTGGGCACTGTGCATACACAGACGGGGGGGGGGAGGGGGAGGCTCTCCATGGGAGAAGGAGCCACCCCCTTCCTTCCTCTCACTACTTCTTGAGCCACCCCCACTCCCTGCCCCTCTCATTTGGAATATAAATTATTTGTTGATGGTGATATGGCAGATACTGCCTAGGAAACAGGAGAGAGAGAGAGAGAGAGAATCAGCACCCCACCCCACCCCCCTAACAAACAGTAGACAAATCTCCAAAGTCATCCTCTTCACCATTCAAAGTTCAACTTGCAAAAGATGCAAAAGGCAAACTGGCTGGATATCTCTGCCTCTCTCGGGGATAGGCAAGGACATTAGACTTAATAAAAGAATTAGTAAGCCATTTAGGAGGTGCAAATTGTAAAACACACACACCCCAAACAACCAAACACCCTAAACACAAACATACTGTCCGTCAGAGGAGAGTAACCATTTTTTCCTCACGTGCAGGTTAGGTGCTAATTGGGAAAGCGTATCTCCGGCTCAGTCAGCAATCCCACTCCTTGCTGATTTGAACTTTGCCAGCAAAGAGTTTTGGGTGGAGCACAATCAGGAAGCAAATCGCTGCATGGCTGCTCGCTACTCTTTTTGCCGTGCTAGAGTGTACAGGGGGGCGGGGCGAGCTGGGAGAGGTTACAGACGTTTCTTTGCTTTTCTCTCTCCCCAGCTTGTTGGAAGCCCTGCCCTTCTCCTCCATGTCAGCTCTGCATGTGCTTCACAAGCTGTGGCCCAATTGCGGTCACCCCATCGCCTTTCTCTCCATAATCTTTCCCCTTCTAATTCACCCGCACACTCTCCTTGTCTCAGAGAACGACCGACCTGTCTTTCCATCACCTGGCATCGGCAGCCTTCCACAAGTTTCTCCTTGGGGGCAACCCTTCTCCGTGCACCTGCACTAACCTTCCCCACGTCTTCCTTTGCCATTGAGACTATTAGCCATTCCTCTTCTCCCACCGCAGCACTTCCTTTGGTCCGTATCCCTTCGCCTGGAGCCGTACCCGCTCTCGTTGCCCCCGCCCCCTGCTTACACCCCTAGCTCATGGAAAGCCTCCTCTTCACTCCCTGCCTTCCTGCCGAGGGAGACTGGGGTGGGGTCGAACCTTGCCGGCTAGCTGGGACAGATCTATCTATATCGGAGTACACAGGTTCCGCTGGGCTGCCTGGCTTGCCTACCCCACCCCACTGGCTAGGCATTCCTAGGGCCGGGGAGACTGAGAGCGAGAAAGAGGCAGCACCGAAGGAGATGTCAGCACGGCAGGAAGCGTTGAAGCAGCACATGGGTTGGGGTTTTGACAGAAGCAGGAGGCATCAGCCAGGAACCAATGGTGGGAGAGCACCGTGACTGGCAAGTCGCGCCTGCGCCGAGGGGGGGAGGGGCGCCGCAGCCGACACAAAAATTTTTACAAAAAAAAATTTTTTTTTGCAAAAAAAAAAAATTGGGGGAAAGGAAGGGGATTGGCGGGGGCACTTTTTGGTGCCCCCTACCAAGTGGCGCCAGGGGCACGTGCCCCCCCTGCCCCCCCCATCGTTACGCCCCTGTGTGTGAGGCTCTTCAGATCAGAGTGAGGAGAAAGGAGACATGGGGAGCAAGACCACAGGCACAGTCTCATTTCAAAGAGGAAGCATCCTTTAGCATTCCTATTTCAAAAACAGTAAGCAAAAATGGAGGGGTGCAAATGGGGGATGTTTTGTGAAATGGGGAGATACCGGGCATGGAATCACTCTGTGTCTGTGATTCTGGAGATGGCAGAGTACTGAATGCAAAACATGCAGTGCCTGTAGAATCCAGGGCAAAAATGCAGTATGTTTTAGTTGCTTAATGCAGTATAATGTTCAATTTAATTTTCAGCATGATTATTTTGAGTAAATTGAGTAGAATTTACAGGCATAGGTAGGGACTATTTTTTAAAGGGTGAAAATAAGGAGCAAGCACTACTTGAGTGTTTTGCCCGCTTAATCATGAATGTATGCACAAAATTGAGATTAATTGGAACAAAGGAAAAAGCCTGTGTGTGATCTTGTGTAAGTTTCCATGATGAGATAGAGGGGAGTAAGAAGGATTTTGTGAAGGTGGTTGTTCATGCTGGCCAGTGAATTGCTGTGAAATGAATACCTTACTTATATGTTACACCTTAGTTTAAAGAATATACATACAGATCTCTCTCTCGATATCTCTCTCTCTCTCTCTCTCACACACACACACACACACACACACTCCTCATTCAGTGCTGGACATGTAAAGGTAAAGTGTGCTATTGAGTTGGTGTCTACTCCTGGTGACCACAGAGCCATGTGGTTGTCTTAGGTAGAATACAGGAGGGGTTTACCATTGCCATCTCCTGCGCAGTATGAGATGATGCCTTTCAGCATCTTCCATGTAGCACATGTATCAATGTGGTGTAGTGGTTAGAGTGCTGGACTAGGACTGGGGAGACCCGGGTTCAAATCCCCATTCAGCCATGAAACTAGCTGGGTGACTCTGGGCAGGTCACTTCTCTCTCATCCTAACCTACTTCACAGGGTTGTTGTGAAAGAGAAACTTAACACCGCTCTTGACTCCTTGGAGGAAGAGCGGGATATAAATGTAATAATAATCTGTAAGGGACAAAGGAGCCATGAGATTTCATAACCCCATGAGAAATGAACCTGTTCTTCTATATGCCATAAATAATATAGCTTGAGGGGCAGATACTTTTCTCTTCTCAGCTATCCTGGAGACCTTACTTCTTGTAAAGTCAGAGCCAGAGGTGAGGGACTGGAAGTGAGATATAATGTTTTTGTGTGCCACACTGTGCATGGCCCATTATTTGCATGTTTGAACATAGGAAGATAGGAAGCTGCCATATACTGAGTCAGACCATTGGTCGATCTAGCTCAGTATCGTCTTCACAGACTGGCAGCAGCTTCTCCAAGGTTGCAGGCAGGAATCTCTCTCAGCCCTATCTTTGGAGAAGCCAGGGAGGGAACTTGAAACCTTCTGCTTTTCCCAGAGCAGCTTCATCCCCTGAGGGGAATCTCTTCCAGTGCTCACACATCAAGTGTCCCATTCATACGCAACCAGGGCGGAGCCTGCTTAGCTAAGGGGACAAGTCATGCTTGCCAGCACAAGACCAGCTCTCCTTCTGTTGTATCAGTTTGAATCTGTAACTGACATTTCCATCAGTTCCCCCTAATTGTCCTTTCAAGTGGCAATCACAGAAGCTGATTGCAAAGGTGTGCTATCCCTTTAAATGCCACAGGCCTTGGACGGTTCTAAGCCAGGCCTGCCTTCTGACAACTGGGATGGATTCTTCAGCCTTGAATTTTTCAAACAGGCTTGGCTGCTGTTCCCTGATGGCTTGCTTGAATTATTGCAGTCCTCAATTCCGTCTCCCTTTATTTTATTTTATTTTATTTATTTGTCAGACTTATATACCGCCCTTCCAAAATGGCTCAGGGTGGTTCACAACATGATAAACAATGAAAACAAATGAACAATTAAAATCAAACTATTAAAACTGGGTAGCCATTCCCCAGGTCATCAGTATCTAGCCAGCAATGACTCTCTTCCCTGGTAAACTGACTTCCTGAAAGGGAACAGGCACCTTAGCTCTTTGCCTGCCCTTCCTCCTTCAGCTCTGACTCCATCTTCAGCCTTCTTCCTAAGACTTCCGTCCCATGCAGTATCTTCCACCCAGTCTGCCTGAAACCCCCATCACAGGCCCTTAAGTGTGTGTGTGAGAGAAAAAGAGAGTGATGTGCACACACTGCCTTGATAGTGCTGCCCAGAAGAAAACTCTTTCTGCTCACTGATGGTAAGAATTAGAGGGAACGCTGGTGGGAGGGCCGAAACTGGTGCGGAGAGAGAAAATAAAACTGTGCTATTGTAGGACTGAAGGGCAGATTATCAAGTGACTTATAGAGTGAATTAAGATGCCATCCACTTCAGTTTCTAACTATCCTGCAGGAACTGGGCTACATAGGAACACATCTATCCAAACTATTTCATTAGCATAGAATGGTGCTTTCTTAATAGTTACAAGTGAGACTTCATTGGAAGTTTTAATAGTAACCTATAAGTAACAGAGCCAGCGTGGTGTAGTGGTTAGAGTGCTGGACTTGGACCGGGGAGAGCCAAGTTCAAATCCCCATTCAGACAGGATACTAGCTGGGTGACTCTGGGCCAGTCACTTCTCTCTCAGTCTAACCTACTTCACAGGGTTGTTGTGAAAGAGAAACTCAAGTGTGTAGTACACCGCTGTGGGCTCCTTGGAGGAAGAGCGGGATATAATATGTTAATAACAACAACAACAACAGAAAACAGAGTTTAGATATCAACAGTTAACAGGAAAAAAATTAATTATTAAATGAAACCAAAAAAAGGGCTGTAAAACCCACCCATTCTGCTGAAAACCTGGCGCCCTCCCCACATATGTTCCCCCGCCCTCTCAGTGCCCCAGTCCGGCCCTGGTCCCTCCGCTCCAACCCGGTCATCACGCCCTGCTGCTGGCGCCGCTGTTACTGTGCATCACGTGGACCTGCCTGGCGCCTGCGTGCAGCATCCCAGCCATCTCCCGCTGGCGCCTCCTTCCTCTTCCCGCGCTCCAGACGCTGTGCTTGCTGTGACTCCCCTCTGAGCTTGTTGCGGGCATTTTGTGGGGGGGGGGGAGGTTTAAACAACAGGCAGCAGCAACCAACCAAGCCAATTCTCTTGTTTTCCTGCGTGCGGGTCCGGCCGTTCCCCTTTCCCTGCTCTTGAGGGAGGACGGAGCTGCCTGAGCAGATGATACCAGACAGGGTGAAAAGCTGTGGAGGAGCTGCGCCCTGGAAGGAGTGGGAAACAGGTTCCCCTTTCCCTGCTCTTGAGGGAGGAGCTGCCTGCCTCAGCCTATTAAATCAGCGTTAACAATGAGCAGCCTGACATTGACTCAACTAAGTTTCCTTCAGCTGAGGTTGAATCCTTAGTATCATGATCCCAACCTGATCCATCTGTTTGTTTTCCTGGCTGTCCATGGTATCCTCCAAAGTCTTCTCCAGCACCAAAGTTCAAAAGTGTCGATGCTTTTTCTATCTGGCTTCTTCAAAGTCCATATATATTATATGCCTAATTATATTAGATACAGTGTTATGCACATAATTACATGAAATCTTTGTGTATTAAATTTTGAATACAGACTAATTGTATTTCAAATTTTTATTTTTCACGATAACTAAGGGCGCTCAACAGAATGTTGCATCTGGGCGCCAGATCCCCTAGAGCCGGCCCTGCTTAGAGGTCTGTGTGTCAACATCCTCTGTCTCTCTCTCTCTCTCCTTTGCTTTGTCAGAGTATTACAGCAGGAATTCTCTTCCTGCCCTAATCAACAGAAAGCGGCTCTTCTGCAAAGCAACATCAAACCTATTATTGGTTTATTGGTTTATTTAATTTTTATACTGCCTGATATAGACATCTCTAGACAGTTTTGCTGGGAATTGTTTGCTGGAATTTAGTTGCTGGGCATTGTTTAAGTACACCTAATGCTTCTTAGCCCTTCTCTTTTTATCTTGGACATTTTCAGTGCAAACCTAGGGGGCCTCCTGCGCCGCTGCCTGCACACGCCACTGCCCTGGCCCCCGCACCACTCCTTGCCCTTTTTGCCACCTTTTTGCAGCCACCATGTGCATGGCCGGTGAGGGTGGGGGTGATCCAAGCAGGCATCCCTCCATGGTGGTGGTGGCGATGGGCAGAGCAGCCGCTGGGCCTGTCATCCAGGGGCTTGTGATGATCTACTCCCACTGCGCAGGTGCGCTGGAGTGCCTCGCAGTTCTCAAGGGCTGCTCCGCCCAGCGACACGGAGGGGAGGCCTGCTAGATCAACCTCCCACCCCCGGCCACGCACATGGCAGCAAAAATTCTGAAAAACACTGGAGGTTCAGCGCAGCCGGGCAGCGGCAGGGTTGTTGTGAATGGTCATAACCCATCATAACCAGAGGTACCAACTCAGAAGCATGATGAAATATAGGCCTGTGTCTGATTTATTTTAAGAGTTCAGTTCAATGTCTGAACTGGAGGTGAATCTCATGACTGCCTGGTCAATGATTTGTAGAGTCAGGGGAATGGAGCATTGTTTATCAGGGTTTGCGGAAACTCACTGATACAATGGGTCAGGCTTAATTACCAGTCTCACACTGCTGAAATTAACCTGTGTCCAGTAACAGGATGCTTCTGCCTTAAGTCAAAGGTGTTGATTAACTTGCCTCACTCATGCTTACCCTTTTGATGTTACTTTGAATATTCTTTGGTTGCAAATACACACTAGATAGAGGTATACAAGAAATAATGTCTCACACAAATAGAATTAACTCCCTCTCACTAATTGCTAACTTTTAACACCTTCTGGGACCAGGCTAGCACATCTGGGATGCAGATTTGCTTTTGGACTTTCTCCCCTCCTCAAGATAACAGCTAACAGGAGATGAGAGTGAGATCTCTCTGGACTGATCAAATATCCTGAGCTAATTTTGATATTTAAAAGACAATATTCCAAGGATAGCAGGAATAAATGCCTTTTGTGATCCAGAAGACTAAAAAGGGACATCAAAGGATGGAACCACTATAAGAAGGAGTCTCTGGACATGGCAGTTTAGCAGTTCTGTGCCTACGGGCATTCTGCTCACACGCTAGCTATCTTGTGCCTACAGCAAGATTTGCTCAGGAACTCTGCTCATGGACAGGAACTGCCTGTGACTTCTACTGGGCAGTGAGAAGTCAAGACTTTTCCCCAGCCATGGCACCTTCACTCTCTGCCTCGCTCTGAGCAAACTGTCTGCTTGACCACCAGAAGCCAGACCATCGCTCTGTTGCTGTTCCCAGTTACAGTCTCTCCTCTTCAGCTGAAAGATCCACCATTCTCCAGCCTGGTAAATATGCTGCTCCTACAAGCCTGGAATTCCTTCATCCCTTCCCCTTCTCCTGCTCCCTTCCCCTTGTCCCCTTACTAATTTCTGATGCCCCAAAAACCTTACCAGCCCTCAGCCTTCCTTCCTCCCCCCCCCCTTTTCCGCCTATATCTAAACTGTAAGAGGCTCTAGGAAGATTTAATTGCACACACATATGTCATTGAGGCACACTGGGTGGAAAATATTGGTACTGGCTAGATGTTCTGTTTTAATACTGTTAGCAATTCTGCTTTGCTAGGTTGTTGTTAAGCCTTTTATGTTCAATAAAGCCCATTGAACCTCTTTGAGGACTAGTTTGATCTCCTTCCTTCTTTGCAATCCAGATCATACGTGGTCATCAATATAAAAGAACAAGGTCACGTTGGTGACATTATGGTCCTGACCTGTTTTGTATACTGGCTAATGAGCATGTTTGGTATATAGATCAGGCCTGGTCTGTAACAGGGTGGGCACGGGGTGGTGGCAGAAGGCCCCCCTGACATTTTCCCCAAGGTCGGGGGGTAAGAGCGCCTCTGCATCCAACTGCCAATAGCAAGATATCTCCACAACCTGCTTCTCTGCACTAAGGAACAACCTAGGTGAGAAGAAAAATGCATATTTTCAAATACTCAGCCAAGGCAGCATGTGGCAAATGTAATTATTTATTTAATAAATTAACATTTGCTATAGAACAACTTCTTCTTCTTCTTCTTCTTCTTCTTCTTCTTCTTCTTCTTCTTCTTCTTCTTCTTCTCAAAGAAATAAAAGGTGGTTTTGATTGCAATGAGTGCAAAATAAAGTAGCTCAGCTCCGGCAACAATGCCTGTTCTGCTGCCTCTTTTTTTCTGACCGGAATATCCTCCATTCCGTTGTTTGGAGAAGTGCCTTTTCTTATCATTGTTTGTAAAGAAAATTGGCCTGACACTTTTTCTGTTTTACAAGCAATTTGATGGTTCTATGACTGAAGTCCAGAATTTCTTTGATAGTCTGCTATTCGATGGACAGCATTGCCAAGCCATTAAGTCTTTGCCCCCAGATCCCCAAAGGAAGACAGGACACACGTGTATGGATGAAAACTAGGGCCACTTTATTAACTATAAACTATGCAGAGATCTGCAACAGATATAACTATAACCTCCCTAAACTAGAGTGTGGGCAACTCCAATCCCCTTTTTGGGTAGGCACAGTCTCCTAGCGAGGGTTGAGCTCCTCTCACTGTTGGGCAAAGCAGCCAGGCTTGGCAGATGCCATATGAAACCTCAGCATAGCCCCACCAAGCCACACAGTTTACTGTGTCAAGGAGGTAGCCACCAGGGTCACCACCACTGTTCCCTCCAACATGGATCCCCAGATGTTGTGGACTACAACTCCTATAATCCCCAGGCAAAATCCATTGTAGCTTTGGATTCTGGGAGTTGTAGTCAACATCTGGGAATCCCTGTTAGAGGAAACACTGGTCACTACCCCTCCAGCCCCGAAGCTCTGAGTGGATCAGCTAAACAGTGCCCTAAAAGTGGTTCATTCGCTAGGTGACAAGATTTGGCTTTTTAAAAGCCAAATTCTGGCTTACGGCCCATTTGACCAATGAGTATACCCCTTAGGCTCTGGCCACCTCAGACACCCCTGGGCCACAAAACCCTGAAAGATTGTTACATGAAACCATCTCTACCTGAAAGGTACCTATGGCTGAGCACCAATCGAGGTCTTAACCTCCAAAGCCCACACTCTCCTGCCAAAGTGACCACTTAACCTGCAACCAGACTCCCACCCCTAAAAGGGGGGTTATTCCCTTTAAAACACAGTCAGTGAGGAGTAGGCGAAAAAATCTCCACACAAAGCCAATCAGGTGAAGACCAAAAATTCCTACTCGGCCCATAAGCGACCAGCTAATCTCTCACTGAACTAGGGAGGATGGGCGGGAGCCGCAAAGCCTGCAAAGTTGGAGGAAGGAAGCATGTGTGGCGCATAAGTAGCGGCATCACCACACTGACCCCATTGGCCATCCCATGCATGTAGCCACTTCTCACAGAGGACGGCCAAATGGGAGCCATGTCCTCCTGGTCAGGGCTGATTTGGCTTGATCTTGGACTGGACCACCTTTCCTGAAGGCCTGTCTGGTTCACGATCAAACCATCGAACCAGCCTGGTTCGCAGCAGACCAGTTTGCTATTGAACCATTCGTACACACCTGTCAGGGTCCCAACATCTCTAGGCCTCACCTCCCATGTGCAGAGGGTTACGGTGGGAACGATCCCAACCAGGGCAGGAATGCTGCGCCCTCAGACGTGTCCCAACCCCCACCTGCTGAGATCGGCAGGCCCTACTGGCTCCCGTGGTCGGGTGACCTAGTGTCACCCGACACTGATGTGGTCTCATGGGACGTTGTTAGCATATTGCAAGATCACACTCCAAACTCTCGTGTGATCAATAGTGAGATCGCCAGGTCTCATGAGAGTTGCTGTGAGATTTCAGGGTTTTATAAAATGGCCTGGCCTGTGATGAGGGGCAGACAGCTGAGAGCTGTCAAGAGGCAGACAGCTCTGGGAAGTCAAGTCTCCAGCAGGTGACAGAGGCAAAGGAACGCCTGTGGAGGCATTAGCCTAGGACATTGCCAAGACCTCAGGAGTTATGAGGCCAGACCGACTGGCACCCCTAAACAGGGGTAGAATCAATAAGATGGAGACCTTGCACCCCACGAGGCCCAACAACACCCCCAATGAAAAGGAACACACTGCATAGCACAGGCAAGACCTGATGGCAATTGCCTCTGCTTACCTTACCCAGCTCGGATTTGCCACCTAAAAGAAACACACACAACACAAAACAACAACAAGGAATGAACAGGAACACATTGCATAGCACTGCTAAGACCTGATGGCAATTGCCTCGGCTTACCTTAACCAGCTGGGATTCTCCACCTAAAAACAAACACACACAAACACACACACAAGGAATGTAAAGGAACACATTGATTAGCACTAGAAAGACAGGATGGCAAAATTGCCTCTGCTTACCTTACGCAGCTGAGATTTGCCAACTAAAACAAACAAACACACAAATGAGGAATGTAGAGGACTACATTGCATAGCCCGGGAAAGTGTTGGAGATGGACTACCAGTGCATCAACTTTTTGCACCAACTAGCCTTATGACCACTAGGGGCATTGGGGGTAGAGATAGTGAGTAAGGTTCTCCCTAACTGTTCTATCGGTCTCTACTCTATAACCCCTGATAGGACTCTTCAGGTATTTCCTGTTGAGAGTCAGAAAGAATCCCTTCCTTTCCTCTAAGAGAGCAGATGGAAACATCTCTCTCTCTCCCCCACCTATTCATTATGTTCTTTTATAAATTAGGGTTAGGTCTTTCGTAACCAAAGTATACTTCACCAATAAATACTTTGTATTTATTCTACAAGAATCTCCATGTGTCTTCTCTAAATAGCTGCAACAACTAAACTCTGCAACTACTCTGTAACTGGAATGGGTAGCTTCTTTAGTGCTCTGCTAATTAATTGGGGGATAAAAATTACAACCCCCCAAGAGAAAGAGCTGCTGGCAAGATCACCTCTGCTCAGAGGTGCACCTAAGTAATTTTGGAGCCTGGACCTAAAGGACTTTGGAGCCCACACCCCACATGGCAAATTAAACATTTTTTAACACATACATTCTTGAGGGCACAAACCACACCACCCAGGACTGACTAAAGATTATTTGGGAGCCCCCAAGGAGTATGGACTCCAGGGGCTGCATCCCCCAAATCCAGGAGTAAAAGCACCTCTGCCACTGCTTACCTTACTCAGCTCAGATTTGCCACCTAAAAGAAATGCACACACGCACAAACACACAAATGAGGAATGAAAAGGGGCTGGAATGAAATGCGGAATGAAATGAGGAATGAAAAGGGGCATCAAGGAAAGGCCAGGTTTCCTACCAGTAACCGTAGTTCTTCAAGTGGTCTTCTGTGCGTTCACACTTGGGTTATGCGCCTGCGCAGAGCCACGTTCTGGAACCTTCCAAAGCTTCACCCCCAAAAAAGGAAAAAAGAGCAGGAAGACCCACTCCCTCGGTAGGTTGAACCCCACACTACCTCAGTCAAGGAGACCGCCGCTCAACTAAAGAGACCAGCTGCTGTGGGGAGGTAGGGCGGGAGTGTCAATGCACAGAAGACCACTCGAAGAACTATGGTTACAACAACAACAATATTTTCACACTGTCTTTCAACAAAGGTTTCCAAATTTGCTTATATAGAGAAATAATAAATAGAACAAACAAACAAACAATCAAGATGATGCCCCAAACACACAGTCTTGGCAGTCAGGTTTGGACTGAGCCTGCGCTTGGTCATTCTCTTCCATTCTCTGCTGCATCTCACTCACCAAAATGGCTTCAACAATATGAGGCTTGCTAAACTGTAATAAGTCCTCCTGGCCCCTGGACTCTGTGACTTTCACTTGCTGTGAAACGGAATTAAGGACGGAGGTCCACCAGAGGATGATTTGAAAATTAGAAGCATTGAGCTGTTAGTGATGGAAGGACTTCTCTGTGGCTTCCTGGAAATGGACCAGACACCCTTACTTCGTGGGTTGCTCTCAAGCCCTTTCTGGGGACCCCACCCCCTCATGGATTATTCTGCTACTTCTCAGGGAGATTGCAGAACTGGGGAAAGGATCAGAGCAGAGCAGAGCAAATGCCTCTCACAGAAATGACCTGGGCTATGTGGAGGAAGGCCCTCTACTCAATGATACCCTACCTTAGCTCTTTCATTTTTTTGCCATGCAGTGCTCAAGGCTGGAAGGGAAGAAGAAATTCAGGCCCACAAATTTTAAATTAAGTCCCACAAATCTGCCAGTTTGCTAAGCACTAGCTGTCCCACCCTCCCAAAACAGTCACCCCCAGTCCCAACCATTCCCCCGGAGCCTAGGGCACCTCCTCACCAATTGTGACTCCCGACTACGTTTGGAAGCCCCCTTCTGCAGTTGGAGGAGGAGCCAAAGTTGGCTCAACACGGTTCCTCCTCTTGAAGAACCTCCGTCTGGGGGGCTTCCCCTTGGAGTCACGTGTGGGGGAGGTCTGAAAGAGCTGCCTGCAGCACTGGCAGACCCTTCGCAGCCTAGAAGAGAGCAGGGAGAAGGTGAGAAAGAGACCCTTAGGCAGACATTTGGAGGAGAGGGGGCCAATGGAAGGTATGCAGAACAGCTGGGGCAGCAATACAGGTAGCCCACTAGGTTTCCAGGTATTGCGCCGTCTTCTTTCTGGCTGAGGAATTAAGTAAAGAAAGCTGCCCAAATGCATTGGTGCAGAGACCTTTGGAACACTGTGTGCAGTTCTGCTCAACCCAACTCACCAAGCTTATGTTAGAGCTGGGAAAGGCATAGAAAAGGACCACGAAAGAGCTCAGGGGTGTAGCTCCTTCCTGGAAGGGAAAAGGTGGAGGCAACAGGGAACTTTTCATTTAGAAAGAAGAAAAGAATGGAGGGCATGACAGAGGTGCACCCTCTCTTCACATCGTGCACCATGTTTGGGATGGGTTTTTGGAGTATGCTGCCACAAGATGAAGTGAAGGCCAGTGCCCTAGCCAGCAGTCACTTTTCACTTGCAACTAACACTGGTGTGCCGGTTTCCTTGGTGCTGCCAGGGACACCATGCTGCTGGACCAGGAAGTGGAGATGACACTGCTGCTGGGTGTGGACTGCACACTAGAAGTAGGCACTCCCGCAAAAGGCTGAGCAGTCCTAGGCCTCCAAAGGTGTGTCACAGACCCAACATGAAGAGTAGCACACTTCAGTAACAAGGATTTAGGATTAGATAAAAAGGAAAAGGTGTGTAATAAGAACAAGTGTCTTTTCATAAGACAGTCTGTAAGAGAGAGTTTTCATTCAGCATACTGATAACACCTTGCACCAAATCTCCGGAGGATCTCTCCCAGCGGTTTCATGTAGGTGTTAAAGTACTTTGGAGACAATATGGAGCCCTGAGGAACACCATATGAAAGTTCAGATTGGAAAGAGCAACAGTCTCCCAGGGACCCCGTGTGGAATCTGCCCGAGAGGTAGGAGCGGAACCACTGCAAAGCAGTGCCTCCCACCCCCAACCCCCTCAGACACTCCATCACCAAAGATGATGATTTCAATATGACAGCCGATATGCGTAAAGATGTGCTTTTTCGATTGGACTGTGTAACTGAACAGGCCAGGCTTGCAGACTCTTGAAAACTCAAGAAGTGTTCTACCATATGGCCTAAAAGACTAGCACATAGGCAAATACATGTGATCAATGAGCTTGGGGGAAATGGACTTATTAAGGACTTTAAAGTGGAGTCATGCAGAGAAGCTGCCACAAGGTGCCAGTGTTGCTTACTTAATAAAGTGTTGCTTACTTAATTGCTATTAATAAAGGGGTGAGACCCAGCTTTTCTGCATGCCAGACACAGACAGAGTCACAGCGTCCTCTGGAGCAAATACATTCTGATGTCATAGGAACATAGGAAGCTGCCATATACGGAGTCAGACCATTGGTCCATCTAGCTCAGTATTGTCTACACAGACTGGCAGTGACTTCTGCAAGCTTGCAGGCAGGAATCTCTCTCAGCCCTATCTTGGAGAAGCCAGGGAGGGAACTTGGAACCTTCTGCTCTTCCCAGAGCGGCTCCATCCCCTAAGGGGAAGATCTTACAGTGCTATTCTCCCATTCACATGCAACCAGGGCGGACCCCAACCTTCTCCCAACCTTGGAGAAGCCGCTGCCAGTCTGTGCAGACAATACTGAGTTAGACACGTGTCCCTGCATGTAAGGGGTGAGACCCCGTAGAACTGGTAAGGGCCATGCCAGGGGAGTAGCAAGCGAGGCTGTCGGTGGCTCAATGGAAAACTTTTATATCTACAGCATTCAGTCTCTCATTCAAATGCAAACCAGGGTGGACCCTGCTTAGCAAAGGGGAAAAAATTCATGCCTGCTGCCACAAGACCACTTTCCTCCCACTGCTCCGAAAAAAATCACGCAGCCATTGAGAATCCCGGGAGAGAAAAAGTCTTTACTTACAGCGGTGACCGGTGAGGGTGCGGACCAGCCGGTTCCCCCTCAAACGCTGAGGCCCCAATGGGCGGAGGCTGAGACGCCAGGATAGTGCCCACCGGGCTCTGGTCGTCTCCCTCAAAGCGAAGGCGCTTGTTGGATCCAGCCTTCCACTTGGCGCCGTTGGGTTGCTTTCGCTTTTGATTTCCAGCTGGCCACCTGAATCAACAGGCGCTCCCTTAAAAGTACCTTGGAAGGACTCCCTCAGGCTGGCGCCTCTATTTCTTGGCGTCCGCTGCGCCTGGACCTCTTGGGGGTTTTGGCCAAGTGCCGCCCCAAGGTCCCCGTCCCCATTGTCTGAGCCGGAGGCTGCAGGGGGAATCTGAAGCAGTCCTGCTGGACTAAGGCGCGGCAACAGCAAGAGCGGAGAAAACACGTGCGCAGCTGAGAGGCCGGAGCCTCCAACGCTGAGCCCTGAAAGGGTTCCTCTGAGAGGAACTCCGCGCTGGCCAGGACCCCTCCAAACAAATGCAAATACTTTAGTAAGCAGCCAATCAAGCCGAATGCAAGCTAGAAGGATTAATCTTATCCGATGGTTGGTTTGTTTGCTGGCTCCAAAGAGAGGCCGCTCCCTTCCCCACCCTTGCAGAGCCCAGCGGAGAGGAAGGGGGGGAGGGGGAGGGAAACCACCAGGCAGGCCCAGACCCAAAGAGTGGTGACTCCTGTTTCCCTCCATAGCCAGAGGCTGGTCATGAAGGAGAATTAATAAAACAAACTGAAGCAAAGGCTTAACTGCAGGAGCTCTCTCCTAAAACATCCTATCCATGAGCCCCTGGAGGCGCAGTGGTAAAACTGCCGCCCTGGAACCAGAAGGTTACAAGTTCGATCCTGACCAGGGGCGTAGCAAGGTTGACTCAGCCTTCCATCCTTCCGAGGTCGGTAAAATGAGTACCCAGTATGTTGGGGGACAATATGCTAAATCATTGTAAACCGCTTAGAGAGCTTCCAGCTATAGAGCGGTATATAAATGTAAGTGCTATTCCTATTGCTATTGCCAGGGGCGTAGCAAGGTTGGAATGGGCCCAGAGACAAGATTTTAAAATGCCCCCCCCGCTCAAAGTCCAGGGCCTCAGCACACCCCACATTTTATATCCCGCTCTTCCTCCAAGGAGCCCACAGCGGTGTACTACACACTTGAGTTTCTCTTTCACAACAACCCTGTGAAGTAGGTTAGACTGAGAGAGAAGTGACTGGCCCAGAGTCACCCAGCTAGTATCATGGCTGAATGGGGATTTGAACTCGGCTCTCCCCGGTCCTAGTCCAGCACTCTAACCACTACACCACGCTGGCTCTGTTACTTATAGGTTACTATTAATACTTCCAATGAAGTCTCACTTGTAACTATTAAGAAAGCACAATTCTATGCTAATGAAATAGTTTGGATAGATGTGTTCCTATGTAGCCCAGTTCCTGCAGGATAGTTAGAAACTGAAGTGGATGGCATCTTAATTCACTCTATAAGTCACTTGATAATCTTCCCTTCAGTCCTACAATAGCACTGTTTTATTTTCTCTCTCCCCACCAGTTTCTGCCCTCCCACCAGCGTCCCCTCTAATTCTTACCATCAGTGAGCAGAAAGAGTTTTCTTCTGGGCAGCACTATCAAGGCAGTGTGTGCACACCACTCTCTTTCTCACACACACACGCAGACACATTTAAGGGCCTGTGATGGGGGTTTCAGGCAGATTGGGTGGAAGATACTGCATGGGACGGAAGTCTTAGGAAGAAGGCTGAAGATGGAGTCAGAGCTGAAGGAGGAAGGGCAGGCAAAGAGCTCAGGTGCCTGTTCCCTTTCAGGAAGTCAGTTTACCAGGGAAGAGAGTCATTGCTGGCTAGATACTGATGACCTGGGGAATGGCTACCCAGTTTTAAGAATATGATTTTCATTGTTCATTTGTTTTAATTGTTTATCATGTTGTGAACCGCCCTGAGCCATTTTGGAAGGGTGGTATATAAGTCTGACAAATAAATAAATAAAATAAAATAAAATAAAATAAAATAAAATAGAGAGAAACCATATTGAGGACTGCAAGAATTCAAGCAAGCCATCAGGGAACAGCAGCCAAGCCTGTTTGAAAAATTCAAGGCTGAAGAATCCATCCCAGTTGTCAGAAGGCAGGCCTGGCTTAGAACCGTCCAAGGCCTGTGGCATTTAAAGGGATAGCACACCTTTGTCATCAGCTTCTGTGATTGCCACTTGAAAGGACAATTAGGGGGAACTGATGGAAATGTCAGTTACAGATTCAAACTGATACAACAGAAGGAGAGCTGGTCTTGTGCTGGCAAGCATGACTTGTCCCCTTAGCTAAGCAGGCTCTGCCCTGGTTACATATGAATGGGACACTTGATGTCTGAGCACTGGGAGAGATTCCCCTCAGGGGATGAAGCTGCTCTGGGAAAAGCAGAAGGTTTCAAGTTCCCTCCCTGGCTTCTCCAAAGATAGGGCTGAGAGAGATTCCTGCCTGCAACCTTAGAGAAGCTGCTGCCAGTCTGTGAAGACGATACTGAGCTAGATAGACCAATGGTCTGACTCAGTATATGGCAGCTTCCTATCTTCCTATCTTCCTACATGCAAATAATGCGCCATGCACAGTGTGGCACACAAAAACATTATATCTCACCTCCAGCCCCCCACCTCTGGCTCTGACTTTACAAGAAGTAAGGTCTCCAGGATAGCTGAGAAGAGAAAAGTATCTGCCCCTCAAGCTATATTATTTATGGCATATAGAAGAACAGGTTCATTTCTCATGGGGTTATGAAATCTCATGGCTCCTCTGTCCCTTACAGATTATTATTACATTTATATCCCGCTCTTCCTCCAAGGAGTCAAGAGCGGTTTTAAGTTTCTCTTTCACAACAACCCTGTGAAGTAGGTTAGGATGAGAGAGAAGTGACCTGCCCAGAGTCACCCAGGTAGTTTCATGGCTGAAAGGGGATTTGAACCCGGGTCTCCCCAGTCCTAGTCCGGCACTCTAACCACTACACCACATTGATACATATGCTACATGGAAGATGGAGAAAGGCATCATCTCATACAGCGCAGGAGATGGCAATGGTAAACCCCTCCTGTATTCTACCTAAGACAACCACATGGCTCTGTGGTCACCAGGAGTAGACACCAACTCAATAGCACACTTTACCTTTACATGTCCAGAACAGAATGAGGAGTGTGTGTGTGTGTGTGTGTGAGAGAGAGAGAGAGAGATCCGTATGTATATTCTTTAAACTAAGGTGTAACATATAAGTAAGGTATTCATTTCACAGCAATTCACTGGCCAGCATGAACAACCACCTTCACAAAATCCTTCTTACTCCCCTCTATCTCATCATTGAAACTTACACAAGATCACACACAGGCTTTTTCCTTTGTGCCAATTAATCTCAATTTTGTGCATACATTCATGATTAAGCAGGCAAAACACTCAAGTAGTCCTTGCTCCTTATTTTCACCCTTTAAAAAATAGTCCCTACCTATGCCTGTAAATTCTACTCAATTTACTCAAAATAATCATGCTGAAAATTAAATTGAACATTATACTGCATTAAGCAACTAAAACATACTGCATTTTTGCATTTTTGCCCTGGATTCTACAGGCACTGCATTTTTTGCATTCAGTACTCTGCCATCTCCAGAATCACAGACACAGAGTGATTCCATGCCCGGTATCTCCCCATTTCACAAAACATCCCCCATTTGCACCCCTCCATTTTTGCTTACTGTTTTTGAAATAGGAATGCTAAAGGATGCTTCCTCTTTGAAATGAGACTGTGCCTGTGGTCTTGCTCCCCATGTCTCCTTTCTCCTCACTCTGATCTGAAGAGCCTCACCCATGAGCTGAGGAGTGACTATGTGCATGAACAGAGAGTCTAGCCCAGAGAGCAAGCAAAGGGAGTTGGAGAGCCTCTTTAGACTTGGCTCTGGTCAGGTTTGTTTGAGTGCCTTTGCAAAACAAAGAGAGTCCCTTTGTTTTGACTTGATGACTTGTTGACTCAGACTGAGCAGAACAAAGGGAAGCTGAGTCCACCCCCCACCTCAGCTAGTCTGTCTTTGCAAATTGCAAACCACTTGTATGCAGATTCCATGCCCTGAAAGAGACAGGCAGGAGCCCCCCACCCCGGGACACACAGGAGGGGGTCGGGGCTCAGGCTGAGGGCACAGCACACTCTGAGACTTTTGTTGCTTTTGCTCAAGTTCCATCGGCAGCGGCACCTTCCCAGCCTAGTGGGTGGCGCTCTGCGCCTTCCAGCAAGCTGTGCCTGATGCAACGCATCTCTTGCTTCATCGGAAGAGCTGACCCTGCTTGGAATGCAGGCAATGTGTGCTCAAATGGCTTCAGCCACACATTTCCTGGGATATTCCGAGGAGCACCTAGCTTTTCTGTGAAACCTTTGGCACGCTGATCTTTATTCTCTATTAAAACTGAGCATGAGCATATATAAGTGAACACATATGCTTCCCCAGAGGTGCATCTAGGTAACTTTGTAGCCTGGACCTAAAAATAAGAGTTTTGAAGGGAGGAAGTCTACTTGCTTCTGTTTTAGCTATTCGTATACTGCTTTTCAACACAAGAAAAGTGTTGAAATACATAGAAAAGTGAGAAATAAGTAAAGATGGTTCCCTCAGGGACATTTCTTTTTGAGTAGCACACATTCATGCTGCATTTGTGCTTGCACTTATTTGGAAGGGGCTGGCTTCAGAGAGCAACTTTCTTTGAGTAGTGGCACACATTAATTCTGTGTTTTGTTTCTTGCTTGATTTTACTTTGAGGGTTCATTTTTAAAATCCACCTCTGCAGCCCATTCCTTTTCCCTTTCATGTGGGCTCCGTTGTCGTAGCCTTGGTCCCTCATACCACCAATATTAAGATTCCAGGGATGCAGTTGATTGACAAGAGTGTCACACAAACCCTCTCCAGTTGCATCATGCACTTCCAGGAAACCTAGGGAATGTTCTTCTATGTCCACAGTGCCTTCTTTGCAGGAAACAAAATGAATCATAACCATCATCTGCTCAATGTGACTGATGTCTGGAATGCAGTCCAATATTATAAAATAGTACTTTGCTTTCTAGATTGCTTACAAGATCTTTTCAGTGATGGTCTTGCCCAAAATTGCAATAATTTAATTTTGTATGTCTTTGCGCAAATAGTGGTATTTGGATTCCTGTCTCTTTTGCAAGCACATTAATTTTAAAATCTACTATCTAGGTTTACATTATACTTTATTCAGGCGACTTCGACTCCACTGTTTCTGTGGAATCTGTTAAGGTGGTGGCCAGCAATCCTCCTTGCAGTATTAGATTGGATCAGTTTCCATATGTGATGCCGGAGGACATGGACTAGCTGCTTGGGGCAGTGCGGCCTACCACTTCTTCGCTGGATCCTTGCCTGACTTAGCTGCTTCTATCTAGCCCTACTTGGCTGCTTCTATCTAGCAGGGAAATTGTTGGAGATGATTGATTTGATTGATTGATTGATTAAGTGCTGTCAAGTTGATGTCGACTCTTAGTAACCACATATAGATTCTCTCCAGGATGATCTATCTTCAACATGGCCTTTAAGGTCTCTCAGTGGTGCATTCATTGTTGTCGTAATCGAGTCCATCCACCTTGCTGCTGGTCATCCTCTTCTTCTCTTTCCTTCAACCGTTCCCAGCATTATGGACTTCTCAAGGGATCTGGACTTTGCATAATGTGTCCAAAGTATGATAGTTTGAGCCTGGTCATTTGTGCCTTGAATGAAAATTCTGGATTGATTCGTTCTAGGATCCATTGGTTTGTTTTCCTGGCTGTCCATGGTATCTTCTCCAACACCAAAGTTCAAAAGCTTCAGTGCTTTTTCTAGCTTGCTTCTTCAAAGTCCAGCTTTCGCATCCAGAGTGTCACGGGGAAAACCATTGTCCGAACAATTAAATCAATTAAAATACCTGGGGGTAATTTTTCAATATAATGCTGGGAAATCAGCACATATTAGTATGCTCACAGATTCGGCAAAACGCAGCACAGCAGCAATCTTAAGATTTTTCAGAACTCAGGGTGCAGGCTACATACCAGCTGCCTTAAAGCTTTATACCGCAAAGGTCATTCCGCAATTATTGTATGGCATACAACTAGGTCCATACTCAAGGTTTGACACTTTGGAAAGAACTCAATCAGGGTTCTTGAGGAATTTATTTGGTACACCAAAATGTACAGCAAATGTGACTTTAAGGACAGAGACTGGTTTCATAAAAATTGAATCTCGGGCCTCGCTTTTGATTATTTATTTCTGGTTGAAAATACATCTGCGACCAGTTGGTTTAATTCCTGAGTTTCTTTCAGTTAGTCCCCAGCCATTATGGTGTACTACAGTAAGTACGAAGCTCACCTCTCTAGGCTTAGACCCAGCCCAACTGCTGGAATTGGGTCTAGTGAACGCCAAAAGAGTAGTGAGACAACGCTTTGTTGATATTGAGATCCAAGAAAACTGGGCTGCGCTTCCAGAGTTTGATAGAGCTATAAGAACTAAAATGGATCTTTTCCCCGCAAAATATCTGTCGACAATGACTTTCTCTAAGTTTCGATGGATATTCACAAGAGTAAGGGTTAATTCCTTTCCATCCGCACTTCTAGCTGGGAGGTTTCAAGGTGTGCCTTTAGAAGAATGACACTGCCGTTGTGGGTCAGGAGATACAGAAACTGTCGCACATATCCTTCTCCACTGTAATCTCCATTTGTATCCCAGGGAAGGCCTTATTGCTCCTCTAATATGTAAACTGGCAGATCAATCTGATGCTAACCTTGTAAAACATCTGCTTTCAGACAAAGATGCTTTAATTTCTATTCCTGTAGATAAGTTTAGTTATATTGCTTTTAAAAGGTATAATGGGATATCACCCCAATCATAAACTGTATATATGTATATACATATTTTAATGTTTACTGGTTTTTACTCTCTGTTTGGTCAATGACTGTAAATAAAATTACATTACACATTACATTACGAAGGAGAAAGTATACAGCCTTGTCTTACTCCTTTGTCAATCTGGAACCAGTCTGTTTCACCATGTTCCGTCTGGACTGTGGCTTCCTGTACTGTGGATAGGTTTCTCATGAGAACAATGAGGTGTTCTGGGACACCCATTTTCCTAGGATATTCTACAACTTCATGGTCAATGCAATCAAAGGCTTTTCTGTAGTCAATAAAGCACATGTTGACTTATTTCTGGTGTTCTTTGACTTTCTCAATGATCTAGCATGCATCAGCAAAATATCTCTTGTTCCTCAGTATTTTCTGAAACCAGCTTGAACATCCAGCATTTCCCTTCCACATAAGGCTCTAATCTGCATTGAATGATCCTGAGCATTATTTTGCGAGATGTGAAATTAAGGATATTGTGCGATGATTTGTGCAATCTGTTAAGTCTCCTTTCTTTGGTAAGGGTTTGTAGATTGACCTCTTCCAATCTGTTGGCCACTGTGTCATTCTCCAAATTTGCTGGCATAGTTTGGTTAGAGCCTTGACTGATTCTTCTTCTGTTACCTGCCATATTTCTGTAGCTATTCCATCAATTCCTGTAGCCTTCTGACTTGGTAATGACCGGAGTGCTAATCTAACTTCATATTCCTGTACTAGAGGTTCTTGCAAATAGGAATATCTTCTAGAGCAGGGATTCTCAACGTTGGGTCCCCAGATGTTTTTGGACTTCAGCTCCCAGAATCCCCAACCAAAGGGCACTGGGACTGGAGATTATGGAGTCCAAAAACATCTGGGGACCCAACGTTGAGAATCCCTGTTCCAGAGTATCTTGGATGTTGGTGTCCCTGCTGTACAGATTTTCAGTATACTCCTTCCAACTCTGTTTGATCTTCTCTGAATCAGTTACTATCTGTCCTTTGGCATTTCTTAACATACCAATACAAGGTTGGAATTTGGAACCTCCCTCTGAGTTCAGGGATCTTTTGGAAAACTTGCCTTATTTTTCCATGTCTATTTCCTTCCTCGAGGTCTTTGCAAATGCCACTGTAGTACTGTTCTTTGTCTTTTCTAACAGCTTTCTGAAATTCCCTTTTAAATTAATTAATGAGGTCTTTATCTTTCTTGACTTTGGCTTCTCTCCTCTTCTTGGCAATTTCCACCGTCTGTTCTGACATCCATTTTGCTTTCTTCTGTTTCTTGGTCTTTGGCAGTCTCTTTTCACATTTGTCCTTCAACTTCTTTGATTTCATTCCACAGTTCCTCTGATCCAACATCAAGTCCCCAAAGGACCTCCCCCAGGGGAGTGGCAGAGATGCTTTGTTTGGACATGGAGATGTTAAAAATCATGGGGGCCAAAACAGAATTTTATGGGACCCTGTTTGTCAAAGACTATGGCTTTTGAGCAGCCTTGAAGAAACTGCTGCCAGTCTGTGTAGACAATACTAAGCTAGATGGACCAATGGTCTGACTCAGTATAAGGCAGCTTCCAATGTTTCTAAGAGTGGTGGAAATGTATTTGGAAACTAAATCCAATGTGCAGCACATACTAGGTCTGATGTTTAGAACTTAGCAGCTGATTTTAAACAATGCAGACTTCAGATGAACCACTAAATCATGTTATATTAGCTGTTCTGATCCGGAGCCTGTGGATTGTTATGTGCAAGTTAGCTCAGTACATTAATATTTTCATATATGTTTTTGAATTAGAACCCCAGTCCTTTACTATGATTCCTGTTGACTAAATAATGGGGTTGCAAGGGAGGGGGAGAGAGAGAGAGACAGAATAAGACAAAAAGAGGCCATAGATTAAGATATAAGATAATGAAAAATGCAACTCACCACAGTTGGGAATCCTAGGACCAGGTGACCTGTATTTCTGCTCAGCCTGCTGCTGTCTAGGAGCTACATTCTTAAGACCCATGTCTGCTGGCTTATCTGAAATGCACCTGCGGGTTAGGCTGATCAGCTCTTCATCCCACTGCAAGTAGCAGGGGGCCTCGCAGCTCCTCATTAAGCGAGCCTCCATAGCCAGCTTGTCCACAACCTAGGGAGAAGATGTACATTTTAAAGTTCTCAGCACAGAGAACATGTAGTGAATGGAATGGATGTTTTGTATATATTAAATCAGCATTGGCAATATACTTTGCATATGTCAGGAAACAAAACATGGCTCAATGCTTTTTTAATCATTAGTGCAAAACAAAGCAGCTCAGCTTTAGCAACACTGACTGCTGTTCTGCCTTTTTGCTGAAATGTTCACCGCTTATTACAAAACCTAAAAAGGGAACACACACACACACACACACGGAATGAATAAGAACATATTGGCATTGAAAGTAACACACTACATAGCACATAACAGGCAGAAACAAATTCTGAGTCCCTTCTGAATAAAGTGCTGCCCAAGCTTTGCCCTGGTGTCTCTGCTCCAGAGCGAATGGGTGGACAGGGAAAGGTCCAGTCCTGTGGACCAGAAATGTGCAAATCATATGGAGCAGCAGGCAGTGCTCTAGGGACCTCCAGGTACACACATACACACGGAATGAAGAGGAACACATCACTTAGACCTGATAGCAATTTCCGCTGCTTACATTATCCAGCTGGGATATGCCACCTATCACACACACACACACACACACACACACACACACACACACACACCGGGACCACATTGCAAACCCTCAGCCTCTCATTGCCCTGCTCTGACTAACAGCTGCTCTCAGGAAAAGCTCTTTTCCTAGCTACCCAGGATCCCTGGTCCTCCTCTTACCAACCCTGTCTGCTGTTCCTTTGCACAGGAAGCCCATGGAGACTCCAAGAGAGTCTCCAAAGTAAACCAAGATCACAGAATTCTGTGGCTTCTTGTGACATCATGACCTGATCAGTCAGTGACAATGGCTGCTCTAGTCTAAATCCACACTCAGGTTGTTCACATGACCGGCCCTACAGGGACAAGGCAAACTTACGTAGGGCTGGTCATGTGCAGCGCCAGAATCACTCCTGATCCCGGTGCTCCATCCCCAGGCAGCCCTGCTTTTACCCAGGCTAAAAGTGAGGTAGCAGGATGTGTACTTGCCTTCTACCTCATACCCGGGTGGTGTGGTCGCTCAGGCTGATGGCAGCCATCCTTTCCACAGAGCGGGGGGGGGGTGGCGCATGGAGTGGAACAGCATCGGGAACTTCCTCAATGCACTGCGCTGTTCGCATAGTGCATTGTGGGATTCCTGGCAGCAGCGAAGTAGTCGTAAATTCCTAGGTGTAGCCTCACCCACCGAAACAGCAGCCAGAGGACTCCCTTTAGAAGGAAGCAGTGCATTTCAGTGGGCATTCCCTGCCATTTGATTGAGGACACTAACCCACCAGAGCACTTGCATGCTGACGGTACTTGCTTTAATCAGTTGGCGCTAGGAAAGACTCCTGCCTGAAACCATGACGAGCTGCTGCCAGTCAGTGGGGCCCAGGGTCTGACTCCAGGAAGGCAGCTCCCTCTGTTCCTAAGATAGGTAGCATGCTAATCAATGGCTGGAAGAGCAAGAGCATCACACTAGCCCTATGTCGAAAGCCAAGGGCTTTGCATCCCTGCTGAGACCCCAGATGGGGGAACGTGCCCTCCCTGCAGCACTACACCACTGCCTGGCAGCCTGGTTTCTTTCTCTCCCCACCGCCCGGCCACTCCAGCTCACCTCACCACTCGCCCCAGTGCTAGCACAATACAACGTAAATAGATTTTTTTAAAAAATATGATTTGCTTGTTAGTTTCTCAGAATGGGAGAAAGATGTAGGCTAGATGGGATAGTGCCAATCCTTGATTAATACCAGCTCATTTTAAGATTCACACCAAGAATCCTCCCCTGCCCCCCACCGCTCTGTCCACCAGAGCCCAATTTCCCTTCTGTTAGGATGGGCTCCACCAAGGCTTTCACTCACAGCCACCGGATGGGTACTCAGATCTTGCAGCTGGTGACGTGACAGGCTCTCACTCCTCAGAATCAGGAAGATTGGGCCTCTGGGGGTTCACCTGCCCCTCTTTGTGTCTCTTCGCACAAAAGTGTTCTTGCTGGGCTTCTCTACAGGCTCCTGGCACAGCTTCTTCGGGTAGGGCTCCACTGCTTCCCCAGCCACCTTGAACACTTGACAACCCAAGTGAATTTCAGCTCCTTATACTACTGCTTATACTACTTATACTACTTCCTTATACTACTGCTTCCCTGGCACCCCATGTTCTCTTTCCCCCTGGCTCCACAGTAGCTGAATGGTCATTACAGCCCTGAATTCAGCTGGTGACTGGACTCTGTGGTCCTGCATGGTCTGCTAACTGACCCAATGACCACTCAGGTTCAGCATCTTCACCCATTTTCATTGGATCAGTATGGGTCCCTAACAGTTACATAGTGTGATGAGGTAGGCAAACCACCTCATAATCAGGTACCTACACATACACATATAGTACACATACCTTTGATTCTGATGTTGATCTTATTATAACTGGCACAAATTCTCATTTGGCCTACTTTCTTTCAGACCAGAACTACAAGAGCTGCCCAGGTCTCTGGAATGCGGAAGTTGAATTCCTGGAAGTTGAATTTTACCTCTAGCCTCCATTGCTGCATCTTTTGCTCAAATTCACACTGAAAATGAACGGGGAAAATGGGGGTCCTTGCTTGATCAGGCTGTCATCTCCCATACTGATGTTGTGTTGGGCTAACCAAGTGCAGCCTATGTCATTCTCACCACAACTGAGGACATCTGAAGACAATAGCAGAACCTCTTGAGCTGCCTGTATGTGCTCCAGCTTCAAACTGCCTTGATTTAAGACAAATATCTTCCAGCTTTGACGCATTCCAGGGGCTACTGGCCTTGGGCCTCCCTTCAGACAATCTCAGCAGGTTGGCATAGATTGAATTCTTCAAGCCAGAATTCTCTTGCAAGGTAAACACTACGGATGCAAATGCTTCATACCAGGGGCGTAACAAGGCTGGAGTGGGCCCAGAGACAAAATTTGAAAATGGGCCCCTCGCTGATGCACACAATATATAGTCATGTGACTTGCCTCATGTGACTTGCCTCTGGGGGCCCCCCCGAGGCGTGGGGGCCCCCAGACAGCCGCCTCCCCTTGCCTAATGCAACGCAATTCGGGTCAAGTCTGTAGCTGACTTTCTTGGGCAAACAATGAGTTAAAGGAGAAGGCGACTCGAATATTCTAGTCTCTTCATTTTTGCTGAATGCCTTAGATCTATGGCCATCATTAGGCAGACTCTGTTGCAACAACTCCCTTGAAATAACATCCATTTTAGATTCTAAGCGTGAGGCCATCAGAATTATATAATGCTATGTGGCTGCAGTAAGAGAGCAAAATTGTGAAAGAAGAAAGTTCTGGTCAGGTAATTTTCCCTTAGTTTGTATTTCAGGGAAAGTTTCCTCAAGGGAATGTATTACCTCTTCCTGGTGATCCTCCTGCAAATCCTCCTGGTCAGCCAATAAATCCAAATGATTATAAAGAGGTATGGTTGGTTTGTCCTTTGAAGGAATTAGAAAGGCATCCAACTTCTGTTGTTTAGAGGAGCATTCCGTAGGATGGTCTGGGGGAGAGGAAGGGGAAAGAGCCGCTCATGTTCTTTTCTTCTTGGTCATTATAACTTGTAATCAGCAAAGCTTTAACAGGGAGGCAGTCAAAATACAGTCTATCTTCCAGGCCGGAGATAAAATACCAATAAAAAGCCCAGAAGATTTAAAAAAGATTCAAAATAGGTGGAGGCTGAAGGAGCTTAATAGAAACACAACCGCTCCGGTAGAAAGCACCACCGGAAGTCCCTTGCCTAATGGTAGTTACGCCCCTGCTTCATACCAATGACTGCCCCTTCTTACAGCACCTGCGGGTCTGTCCGTAGGTTGGCTATAGGCACCAGAACTTCACTTCTTTTCCTCTTGAGCATCACGGATCCCACAAGGCATGCTAGCCAGTTGGCAAGCTTCAGTTCAAACAGACCATCCTGATCTTTCCAGTTTCTGCCCCGCAGTCAGCCTCAAATAACCATCTCACTTCTGGAAAGTGCAACAACATTACTCTTCACTTCAACTTCGTAAACTGATTGTAACGTTCCGCGTTCCACAGACCAGAAGCTTTGCTCCATTAGCTACTGGAACTATCAGTCCACAGGGTATGAAATGCCTCTCATGTTCTTTGTTAACTTGCTCCCAAAACTGGCTATGAACAATTGATACCTGTGCACCGGAGTCCAGCAGAAACTGGTACTGTACAACTTGCAGATTTCCTTCCAAAAAGTATCCCAGGCCTTCCGCCTCAGCAATTAACATTTCATTGTTTGAGCCAGCATCCGTCTTGGCAGTGGATTGGCCCCCATCCACTGCCTTCCTTAGTTTCCCTGTTTTGGATCTCCTCTGTGCAGATAATATTTCCAAGGAAAATGACATGGGCTTCCACAGTTTCTGCATCCTTTACTTACTTTCTTACAAAGGGTTGATCCCTTTGATTTAGCCTACGTGCTCCATTCATTCTTGCTTTGAAGTTAAACATGAACCACCTTTTTTAGCCTATGAAGTTCACTACAGATATCTCGGGGGGGGGGGGCCCTGCCATCACTTGCATATTCAACTGCTCATCAGAAACGACTCTTGTTTCCTTGATTGTGTGAACATGCCCTTTGGTTTCCAGAGCCTGGAATTTTTTTGTTTCCAGTTTTCTAGCCTTCCAGTTCTGGGGCCAATTTGATGGCATTAGCCCAATGCCAAGACCGTCCTAACTGGAACTGGAGGTGCATTTCTCCTTTGAAGGCATTGTTAGCGATCTGGCCTCTAGCCATCAGATCTTGCACCTCTGCACTAGTTCCAGGGAAAGCTTTCACCGCTAACTCTCTGAGGGCAATGCCAAGTGCTTGCAATGATTCTGCAGGGCCTTTCTTATAATGAAGGAAAAACTGCTCCGTCCCAATCTGCATACCCACTAGGTCCCAGAGAAGTTCTTAATGCTTTCATCACTTGCATATAATATGTCGTATGTCTCTGCTGAGCCCACAATACTCTCTCCTGGCCTTTCCCATAAGTAACAGACTCAGGTGCTTTAAGTTAAGGCAGGGACTCTCAAACTTAGGTCTCCAGGGCATTTTCCGGATGAGATTTGCAATGCTTAAAGTGTTGCAAAGTGTAATGGAATGAGGCAGCAGTTTGAAACCACAAGCGCAGCGATTCTCAGGCAGTAAGATATGCAATGTGACAAGGTTTTGCCCGTCCATACTGCCCATCACTGCAGCAGTTTTTCCAGGCAGGGAGCTTCCATATTCCACCTCTGGAACACATCCACTGGCCCCTCATCCTCCCCAATTTTGGGCCAAAGGGGTTGCAGAGGGAGAGGGGGATTGCTGACATGATGGAACTTAAAGAAAAAATAAATCTCGGTGCACTTGTGCAAATCCGCCAGTAGGGGGACACACCCGTCCAAAACAATTCCTTTTGTCATAGCAGGCTTGTGTAAGGCAAGCAGGGGTTTTAAAAAAATTTAATCCAATGGTGATGGAGAAGGGAAGATGCGGAGGGGAGGGGAGGGGAGGACGAGCAATCTGAAGACGCGGGGCGGGGGAGTGGGCTGCCCATGAGAAGGTCTGCTCTCTGTGCCCCACCCCACCCCCCCACCCCCACACAAGCAAGAGCAGTGGCTCTTCTCGGACTAGCAGTCCTGGGCTTTCCCTAACCTGGGCTGTCTCCACCGCCACCACTTCCACTCCCCATCAGTGCAGGGCTGGCAGAGGGGCTCCAGAAAAGCAGCGGATTCGCAAGAGGGAGGAGGGGCCGCGAAAGGGAGGGCAGGTAGCCCCCCCCACCCACACACCCAAAGAGCCCTCTGGAAGGAGAGCAAAATCAGTCTGGTAAAATTATTTCATGGATGGATCGGAGAGGGGCTGCAAAATCAACCAGTTCTCACACAGCTAGATTTAGTTCGATGGGCTTCCTCTTCAGAAAAGTGCCACTCTTTTGGCAGGGAAGGAGGTGGAAGGGAGCCTCTTGCCCACCACCCCCATCAAAAGCAGTGTGTGCCCCCTCCCTTTCCCCACCATAAAATAAAATAAAATAAAAATAACTGTCCACACTGCAAAATGCTGCAAGCATAAATAACGTGACAAGCCTCCCTACAATGGAAAAATACAGCTACTTTCCTGCAAAACATTTGCCACGTTATAGGGCAATTACGAAACAATTAAATCTGAAACAGGGCATGGGAAATATGAACGGTACCCTGCTGACAACATAACGACACTGATGTCGTGACACGGGCAAAATGGAGGGGCACTTTGTGAACACGTAGCGAAACTGTTACAGCGCATAATCTGGAAAATGCCCTGATGTTGGTGGACTACAATCCCATCATCCTCAGTCACAATGACCAGCATGATGGGTGCTGTAGTCCAACCACACGTGGAGACCCAGGTTTGAGAGCCCCTGACTTCAGGCTTTCATCCCAACCATTTAACTCACCTGCTGTTCCATGCTCCTCTGACCAAACACCCTTCTTTTTCTCCACTGCATGGCATAGGATTAAATAGTTGATTAAATGTATACCTCGTCATTCATTTTGTATTCTGTATAACAACCATTAATTTATACTGTCCTTCCTAATGGAGCAGCGGGGAAATGCTTGACTAACAAGCAGAAGGTTGCCGGTTCAAATCCCTGCTGGTAGTATATTGGGCAGCATTGATATAGGAAGATGCCGAAAGGCATCATCTCACACTGCGCGGGAGATGACAATGGTAAACCCCTCCTGTATTCTACCAAAAGAAAACCACAGGGCTCTGGGGGTGCCAGGAGTCAAAATTGACTTGACAGCACCCTTTACGTTTACCTTCTAGACCAGTGCAGGGGCGTAACAATAATAGGGCAAGGGGAGACCGTTGTCTGGGGGCTCACTGCCTTGGGGGGCCCCCCAGAGGCAAGCCACATGACTGACTCCCCCAGCCACACACCTGCCCAGGCTTCCTTCAGTTGTGTTCATCCTCCAAAATTGATGAGGGTGCTAAGACCTGGAGCTACCAGAACAGCATGTCTTTCTCTAGTAATATCCTATGTGCCACATTAGAACATCATCCTAAGTTATTTTTTAAAAGGTTTTGCAAATTGTGGATGATGCAAGTCATTTAATGGTACTAGAGAAAGTCAGGCTGTTCTGTTGACTATATATTACCCTTACCCTTAGCCTTGAAGCCTGGGTCACTGGTTCTCATTTAGTTTGTTATCTAGACCCGTTACCGTTGCCCCAGATCCCACTCTGCCCCACGGCAGCCAATCTGTGACGGGCCCTGGGGGTGCCAGCAGTCAGTGGGATCTACCAAATGAGGCCAGAGAACCTAACTTAATGGGCAAGAGCAAGAAGCCGGTTCAAGGTAAATCAAACATCAGTGGCCCTAAAGACACATTTCAAACAGAGCAAACAGTGACCATTGCACTAGGTAAGACCCCCCCCCCAGATCCCGATCTCCAGAGGTGTCCCTCCCCACAGAGCCCCCTCACCGCTCCCGTCATCATTGCCTGGCCCTCAGCACTGCTCTCTGCCTTCAGGATCTGTCCCAGCAGGACCGTCTCCTCAGGAAAGTCTCCGTCCTTCCAGCCTTGGTCTCTCCTCCTCCTCCTCCTCCTCCTCCTCCTCCTCCGCTTCTTCCCCCCCAGCCTCCCTCCTTCCTTGGGGTCCTGGGCAGGGGCGGAGCTAAGGGAGAGGGGGGGCCTGTGTGACCCTTGACCCCTCTCTCCAGCAGCCCCTGGTGGGCAGGAGTAAGGGAGAGCAGGAAGGAAAGAGGGGGGGTGGAGCAGGGGGGGTGGGGGGCTCGGGCTCTTTGAACCCAAAGTCCGCTCAATTATAGCTGCACACCCAGTCCTGGGTCACCTTCCCTCCTCCTCCTCCCCCCCCCCCACCCAGGGGCTCTTCCTCCCCCCTCTTCTCTCTTCCAACTTCTCACTCACCAGCAGCTCCAGCAACAGTTCTATTGGACGACTGGCCTGGTTACCTAGGCGACCTCCCTCCCTCCCTCCCTGCCCACCTGGTTACCTAGGCGACCTCCCTCCCTCCCTGCCCACCTGGTTACCTAGGCGACCTCCCTCCTCCCTCCCTGCCCACCCCCACCCCATGGCCTCCTCTTAGACATTGCCTGTGTTGGCGTTTTTCACACTCGGGGCTACAGAATCACCCTGGGCAATCCGTGGCAACTCCACCGTGGAGCCTTAATGCCTTCTTTTGCAAAAGTGCGTCCCCCAAATTTGGAAAGGATCCACCGCCCTCCCCCCAGCTGCTCCCTACAAGAGACACCCTTTTGCTGAGTTAGGAAGACGTAACTCTCATAGTAGCGCCTGGAGGGGAGGTGACTCACCACCACAAACCAGCACCCCTCTCGCCAGACTCCTCAGACCCTTCCTGCCACCAGCTGTCCCCCGAAATGGCTTGGGGGAAAGGCTGCTTGCTGGCTTCGGCCTGGTCACAGGCAGGGACAAGGTGCAGGGCCCAGCCCGCAACCAGAGGCACTCCACTGGTTCTGCTTCAGCCTAGAGTCTGCCTCTCCCTGCACTCTAGAGTGATGTCTCTGTGATGCTGGGTCCTTGCTAGGCCTTGTTTCTGGGTCCCCATTTGTGTCATATTTCATTACCTGCAAAAAGGAAGCAAACCAGCAATTCAGAAGACACCTGGCCATTCCCTCTTTCCTAGGAATATCAGTTATGCGACACATTGGAATATACCCATTTGAGCAATGTCAATGTATTCACCTCTTATTTTGTTATTTCCGATTTCCAAGTTAACATGTACACACGTTGGCTAATTCCACACAAACTGCTGAGTCTGAAATTGCCACCCTTTGTTCACTCTTTTTCCAGACAGTAGCATTGCAGCCTTTTGCATTCCAAGGTGTTCAGTGTTTCCTTCTTGTTTTTGTCCAGACATGATTTGTGGTGACTTTTCAAATGTTTCATTGCAATTGCTGCTCTGTTGCACCTAAATGCAATTGGATGGTGGCTTTCAGATGCAAACCACTGTTTTAATTCTGCTGCCAGATATCTGCAGAAAACCACTCAAGAGGTCCTGGGCGGAAGCAACCACAATCAAGAGAGAAATTGACCTATCAGAGGCAGCATTTGATCAATTGTTGTTTGGTTTATTACTCAAAGCAACTCTTTGAAGAAAAAGAAATTCTGGAGTAACTCCCATCATAACGTGGGGATTTCTTGCTAATAAGCAGTCTTGATCCAGTGCCCAGTTCCCCCAACAGTGTTACTGTTGAAATGAGCAGCAGCAGCTGCTGCAGGGTGCTATAGGGAGCCACAACGGAAGCACAGTCTCTGCCCTGAAGAGGTACACAGGAGAAACATTTGGAAAGAAAGAAGGAGGGAAAAATAAGGGGGAAGAGGACAGAGGCACTCTTCCCCCTGGACTTCTGGGTAGAAGCCCAGGGAATCCACACCCCCTGGGGGCCCCAAATCCTCCTTAGTCTGTCCCAGGGGATGTGGTTGCCTTGCAGACAGCCCAGACTCTGCCAGGTGGCCAAGCATGACCTCCGCTTTAGAGACAGAGCGGAAGTGGGGAAAGACATATGTAAGATGGGAATATATTAAATTGCATGTTGAAATGATTCTGCTAATGCATAAACATTGATTGATTGATTGATTGATTGAGTGCCGTCAAGTCGGTATCGACTCTTAGCGACCACATAGATACTCTCCAGGATGATCTGCCTTCAACATGGCCTTTAAGGTCTCTCAGTGGTGCATTCATTGTTGTCATAATCGAGTCCATCCACCTTGCTGCTGGTCATCCTCTTCTTCTCTTTCCTTCAACTTTTCCCAGCATTATGGACTTCTCAAGGGAGCTGGATCTTTGCATAATGTGTCCGTAGTATGATAGTTTTGCATAAACCTGTTTTATATTATTACATTCTTGTGAGTTCCGTTGCTGATTCTTTATTTTATACATTTATATCCCGCTCTTTCCTCTGAGGGGCTCAGAACAGTCCACATGGTTATTTTTTTATTCTCACAACAACCCTGTGAGGTAGATTAGGTGGAAAGATACATGATTGGCCCACAGAGTCACCCAGTGAGTTTCATGGGTGAATGGGAATTGGAACTTGGGTATTCCCATTCTTAGTCCAACACTCTAACCACTACGCAATGCTGTTTGTACCCTCATGAACCCACATGTTAAAAATACTGCATGTGTCACAGTGTGTGTGTGTGTGTGTGTGTGTGCGTGCGTGCAGGGGGATGATGCTTAATTTGCAATGGGTGGGGGTGGGGTAGGTCTCCAAAGGCCTTTAGGTCCAGGCTACAAAGTTACCTAGATGCACCTCTGGGGAAGAACAGGTATTCACTTACATATGCTCATGCTCAGTTGTAGTAACTAGAAAAGCTAGTTGCTCCTCGGAATATCCCAGGAAATGTGTGGCTGAAGCCATTTGAGCACACATTACCTGCATTCCAAGCAGGGTCAGCTCTTCCGATGAAGCAAGAGATGCGTTGCATTAGGCACAGCTTGCTGGAAGGCGCAGAGCGCCACCCACTGGGCTGGGAAGGTGCCGCTGCCGATGGAACTTGAAGAAAAGCAGCAACAGTCTCAGAGTGTGCTGTGCCCTCAGCCTGAGCCCGACCCCCTCCTGTGTGTGTCTCGTGGGGCCTGCCTGTCTCATTCAGGGCAGGGAATCTGCATACAAGTGGATTGCAATTTGCAAAGATAGACAGACTAGCTGAGGTGGGGGGTGAACTCGGCTTCCCTTTGTTCTGCTCAGTCTGAGTCAACAAGTCATCAAGTCAAAACAAAGGGACTCTCTTTGTTTTGCAAAGAGACTCTCAAACAAACTAGACCACAGCCAGTAGAAAGAGGCTCTCCTCCTCCCCTTGCTTGCTCTCTGGGCTAGACTCTCTGTACATGCACATAGTCACTCCTCACCTCATGGGTGAGGCTCTTCAGATCAGAGTGAGGAGAAAGGAGACATGGGGAGCAAGACCACAGGCACAGTCTCATTTCAAAGAGGAAGCATCCTTTAGCATTCCTATTTCAAAAACAGTAAGCAAAAATGGAGGGGTGCAAATGGGGGATGTTTTGTGAAATGGGGAGATACCGGGCATGGAATCACTCTGTGTCTGTGATTCTGGAGATGGCAGAGTACTGAATGCAAAAAATGCAGTGCATGTAGAATCCAGGGCAAAAATGCAATAATGCAGTATGATTTAGTTGCTTAATGCAGTATAATGTTAAATTTAATTTTCAGTATGATTATTTTGAGTAAATTGAGTAGAATTTACAGGCATAGGTAGGGACTATTTTTGAAAGGGTGAAAATAAGGAGCAAGGACTACTTGAGTGTTTTGCCTGCTTAATCATGAATATGTGCACAAAATTGAGATTAATCGGCACAAAGAAAAAAGCCTGTGAGTGATCTTGTGTAAGTTTCAATGATGAGATAGAGGGGAGTAAGAAGGATTTTGTGAAGGTGGTTGTTCATGCTGGCCAGTGAATTGCTGTGAAATGAATACCTTACTTATATGTTACACCTTAGTTTAAAGAATATACATACGGATCTCTCTCACCCACACTCTCACACACACACTCAGTCTTCATTCAGTTCTGGACATGTAAAGGTAAAGTGTGCTATTGAGTTGGTTTCTTCTCCTGGTGACCACAGAGCCATGTGGTTGTCTTAAGTAGAATACAGGAGGGGTTTACCATTGCCATCTCCTGCGCTGTATGAGATGATGCCTTTCAGCATCTTCCATGTAGCATATGTATCAATGTGGTGTAGTGGTTAGAGTGCTGGACTAGGACTGGGGAGACCCGGGTTCAAATCCCCATTCAGCCATGAAACTAGCTGGGTGACTCTGGGCCAGTCATTGCTCTTTCAGCCTAACCTACTTCACAGGGTTGTTGTGAAAGAGAAACTTAAGTATGTAGTACACCGCTGTGGGCTCCTTGGAGGAAAAGCAGGATATAAATGTAATAATAATCTGTAAGGGACAGAGGAGCCATTAGATTTCATAACCCCATGAGAAATGAACCTGTTCTTCTATATGCCATAAATAATATAGCTTGAGGGGCAGATACTTTTCTCTTCTCAGCTATCCTGGAGACCTTACTTCTTGGAAAGTCAGAGCCAGAGGTGGGGGGCTGGAGGTGAGATATAATGTTTTTGTGTGCCACACTGTGCATGGCCCATTATTTGCGTGTAGGAACATAGGAAGATAGGAAGCTGCCATATACTGAGTCAGACCATTGGTCTATGTAGCTCAGTATCGTCTGCACAGACTGGCAGCAGCTTCTCCAAGGTTGCAGGCAGGAATCTCTCTCAGCCCTATCTTTGGAGAAGCCAGGGAGGGAACTTGAAACCTTCTGCTTTTCCCAGAGCAGCTTCATCCCCTGAGGGGAATCTCTTCCAGTGCTCACACATCAAGTGTCCCATTCATATGCAACAAGGGCGGAGCCTGCTTAGTTAAAGGGACAAGTCATGCTTGCCACATCAAGTGTCCCAGCTCTCCTTCTGTTGTATCAGTTTGAATCTGTAACTGACATTTCCATCAGTTCCCCCTAATTGTCCTTTCAAGTGGCAATCACAGAAGCTGATGACAAAGGTGTGCTATCCCTTTAAATGCCACAGGCCTTGGACGGTTCTAAGCCAGGCCTGCCTTCTGACAACTGGGATGGATTCTTCAGCCTTGAATTTTTCAAACAGGCTTGGCTGCTGTTCCCTGATGGCTTGCTTGAATTCTTGCAGTCCTCAATCTGGTCTCTCTCTCTTTATTTTATTTTATTTTATTTTATTTATTTGTCAGATTTATATTCCGCCCTTCCAAAATGTTTCAGGGCGGTTCACAACATGATAAACAAACAATTAAAATCAAACTGATGTGAATACCATTTCGTCCCTGGGTCCGCCTTTTAGCCTATCAAACAGACTCAGTGGGATCAATTAGAGGCAATTTTATTTGCTGCTGCAGCCAGCAGGTAAATCAATGGGCTATTGCTCTGCATGGAGATACCAATTGGTTATAGGTGCATCTTACATTTATACAGACAATCTGAATGATGCTGACACCCTAGACATAGTACACTTGGCAACAAAATGGTGGACTAAGTATCTAGTACGCATGCGAATGATTCATTGTTCATCTGGTGATCACCCCTTATTTGGTTACATCCTGTTTTCTAAACTGTCCTGTGAGAATCAAGTTTCTTTTGATACATTTTAGTGGAGAGAGATAATGGCGTTGATCATGTGAGGCCGTGTCCTTGAGCTGGCCTGAGCTGGGCTGGGGTTACTTTAAGTTAGAGTGAGGTATTCTAAGTAAAATGGAGTTACTTTGGTTTTCTAAAACACATCAATCCCCCCCTTAAACACTGCATCATCCTGAATCTTCAGGATGCCTTAATTAAGTTTTGTAAAGGTACAACTATATGTATGGGTCTTACATTATGGCAAGGTTGAAAGGTTCTCATAAACATTTGGATTAAAGCTAGAATGCATTGTAAGCAGCAACATGTGATTATCAATACAAGAGAATACATGCTATAACTAGAATTATCTTCTGTGCCTATAAATCAATAGGCTCTCCATATTAGTTAATGAAAGTTCTAACTGTTTGGAAATATTAATAATAGCTCCTTTTTAACACATAAACTCTTAGATGGAACTCTGTGTTTCGTGTGGCTAAAGGGTTTGGGACACATGTGGTTTTGGGATGCCTTAAACATTTGTGATGCATTAAGCATAGTTTTTACAGAAATGGTATGTGCTATGGCAGGCACATTGCATACAATATTCTAGAGCTACAAACATAATTATATAATTCTATACATCACACACACATATCCTTAACCACCCATATCTGGCATGATTTGATATATATATAAAATTTTTACACATAACAGCAAAGTGTACATATAAAGATCATACAACTTATAGCAAGCAACATGATTTTAAACCATCTTTATCCCAAATAAAGTATAAATAACAGTCTTGCATTGTGGAACCAGATGCTTCTGGTGATTAATGGGTTATCAGCTTGTGGAAAGCAATAGCAATGACAAGTCATGTATAATCACACTGATTAATACAAGTGTCTATAAAATTGTAGGTAAAGCTTGGGCCAGCTTAATGTCTTAGAGCATAAAGGGATCAGTAACTTGGGGATAGGTGCAGACTTGCAGGTAAATGCTCTGGTTGAAACAATGAGATGATTGGCACAATATATAAGTGAAACAATAAGGAAATGACTGGAGACAGCAAGGTTTTCAACATAATGATAGCACATAGTCACTACAAGAAAGTAATATAAGAAAGTGGTGCAAATCATCAACTCCCACCCCCCTTAGTGTCCTCTAAAGTCTGTCATGGCCAAAAAGGAAGCCATGGAGAGCTTTAGAATTCAAAATCTAAAAGTCCTTGGTAAGGAAAAATATATTTTAGTCCTTCAGTTGAGAACCAAATGCTTTTGTAAAACGTTGCAGGATTTTGGCTATCCTGATCCGTGTTGTTTTGGCTTGTTTGGCTAGTGTCCACAGACAAGCTCAAATGTTCATGTGTTTGGGAGCCTTGACTCCCTCCCCTTGTGGGCAATCTGAAATAGTGTCTTTGGCAGAAATTGAAATAGTGTCTTTGGCAAGGTATCTTACCCAGGTAGGATGGTTCCAGGGCTTTACAGCTTAGGGAAATGCTGTTGCATGTATGACTCCAGAGAAAAGTGAACAAATTGGCTTGCTTGTTTGTTGTCTATTCCTCTCCTACAGCACTTAGGAGCAGGAAGATGAACTTCTGTGCCTTAGGCCTTCTTCCTCGAACACAGGACAGGGTAGTAGATGGACGTTCTGTCACCATTGGGTTGGACTGGAAATGCAGATAGGCACTGCCCTCCGGTAGCTGCTGCTGATGATGGTTAGTTTTCCTGGGTCACTCTTGATGGAGACTCCCTTGGGATCACATTCTGGCGATGGATCCAGGTATTCCTTCGATCTGGGGAGGACCAATCCTTCTTTGGCAAGACAATTCAAGGCACTGTTGGTTGCAAACCTGTTTACCTGAGAGAAAGACGGGCAAGTGAGTTGCCAATTCCCTCCCCCCCATGTAGGGACAGCATCCTGAGACTAAGTCTCTGGGTGCCAACCGTTAGCACAAAAGGAAAAGTCAAGTTTTCAAGGCAAATAATACAAAGGATGGACAAAACCTGAGGCTAATTTCAATTTGGTCTTTTGGCAATTTTCTTTCTTTCTTTTCCCCCCCAATTTATATTTTTTGTTTCCCTGTTTGCCTTGGGCCCCCCTTTCCCTGAAGATCAGAACAGGGGATGATGTCTTCATTTGAGGCTTGGTGGCCAGGCATGAGGCTGTGTGTGGGAGCTGGTGCTTCTTGGAGGCTGGCTGGCTTGTGTTGTAGGCTGGTTTCTGATCACGAGAACAAAACAGCAATCCTGGGCAAAAGCAAGGCAATAAAGTCAAAAAGAAAAAGGCATTCACATTTTTCACCCCCCTTGTGAGTTTGGGGTTTTGAGGAGGCATTAAAGCCTTTCAGGTCAAGCATAGTCACTGCTAACAAGTCCAGTTTCCATGTGGCATCTCACATTCTCTTCTGTATCCTGTTCTTCCTCTTTACAACAACCCTGTGAGGCAGGCCAAATCATTTGAGTTGTAGGCTCTGTGTTGCCCAGCAAGTGTCTTGGCTGAATGAGGATTTGGACTCGGGTTTTCCCGGTCCTATTCCAGCACTCTAACCACTGCACCACGCTGGCTGACAATCATACTTACAGGCCTTTGTATTACAAAGGCTGTTGCCACATGTTCTGCAAAAGGGTACATCCAAGAGGCACAAAAGTGTCTTTGTATTGACTAGGAAAAACCAAAGGATTGGTTCTGCAAGAAATCCACATCCATCTGCTGTTCTTTACCAGCCATCCTCTTCTAAATGCGCCCCCCTGCTGTGGTGCAAAGTCAATGTCCTTTTTCTGAATATGTGGGGGGGGGGGGTGCCAAGATAGTTAGCACAGGAATCCAAGATGCTTGGAAACAGAAATAGAAGGAGCAGCGGTTTTAGCTGCAGCATCTGCCATCCAATTACCCTTTGTCACTGGGTCATTTTCCTCTGGTGACCTCTGCTATGGATGACTGCAACCTCTTCTAGTAGTGTAACAGCAGTCTAGAGTTCTGATATCTGTGTCCCATATTTTACTTCCTTGTTTCCCACTGTTAAAAATCTTCTTTCTTTCCAAGTGGCCCCATGAGTTGTGTAAAAATTACCTTGAAGGTGATGAGTTCTGCAAGCTGTGCTGAGATACCTGGAGAAAGAGCATGGTCAGTCACTTCTCCATAGTCAGCTTACGTTGTCCATCTTACATGAAGCTGCCTCCATCTGTGTACAAATCAATGTCTGCATTTTGGAGAGGTTGATCTTTAAGATCAGGACGGCTTGGCATAGATGCAGTCCACAGCTTGCAAGCAATCATGTTCTTGGTCTTCTGTAGGCTCAAAAGGAAGTAAGTTAGCTGGATTAAGAACAAAGTAGTAGCCATGGAAACCCCAGGATCCCCACCAAAGTCACATGATATTCAGTCATGTGTGAGGGAGTCAGCCATCTACTGCCCCAGACGAATCCTTTTTAGCTGGGAAATTTCCAAGGTGAATTGCAAACCGGTGCTTTGGAACTCCTTGCCACTTGCAGGATTGGCAAAACAAAATTCCTTTCATCAAATCTCATGTCTGGGATTTTAAGATTCAGCTGCTGTGAAGGCAAAGCAGGGCTGGTGGATGAGTCAAATTAAAAACATTTTTTTGAACCTTAGACCATTTGATTAGTAGCTTTCAGTTTACATCAATTCAGTTAGCAGAAATATTGCATAGATTTTGCAAAAACATGACAGTAATACAATTAGACTCATTTATCTTAAAATCCATTTTTCCTTCTCACCCACAATTAATCTGGCTGGAACACAAACTGCTTTACAGAGAACCTCTTTCCCCCTCCCATCTGGAAATGGGCGGAGTTGTTCATCAGAGATCAGCTCAGTTGTGAGCAAGAATTTGAAAGGGAAACTTCCGGTTTAGAGTTTTGAGCTCACGGAAAATAGGTAAGAGACCATCTCAAGGAAATCAGTAAACATAACATATAAAGGCTTATGACACTCAGTAGTGGCAGAAATATCACAATCAACTTAACATAAAAATGAATGAAATAGAGCTTGCTCTCATGCCTAATGCATTTAGCCATCCATAAGCAGCACTTTTGCAGAGGTGGGAAGATTCAGTTGCTCATGACCAATTTTATGTTCAATTAATATAATAACTGCTAATTTAGGAATTCAGTGTCAGAGCAAGTTTGGTCTGGAACAGTTTACAGAAAGGGAAAAACAACAACATGTCACTAGTATAAATATATTCACAAATACAACAGAATAAACAGAATAATTACAACTGAAACCTCATCTTCACAGAGATGAGCTATAAAATTGATGTGGGTTGAATTCCTATACAGAACCAGAGCTTTGGGCTCCCTCTCAGAAACATGCACACACACACACAGAGGCTTGTCTTGTGTATTTCACAGAACAAAGGACTAAACAAAAGAAGACTTCATATGAATCACAAAGAATTTTATAGCATTTTAAATATGTCAGCCATAAACTCAGTTAAGAAAGTAGTTTAAACAGAACAAACTTATCACAGTTATCCATGAAAACAACCTGTAATTCTATATTACCTTTCCACATCACAATCTTATAACTTACTGGTGCTTTTCAAGCATTTTTCTTTTTGTTGTTGTTAACAACCTCCAACCAAAATCCTTTTACGTATTTCCTTCTAGGTTTTCCCCCCCTTTTGTCTGCAATTCCCATATGCATTCCTTCAAAACTCCATTAAAACTGGGTAGCCATTCCCCAGGTCATCAGTATCTAGCCAGCAATGACTCTCTTCCCTGGTAAACTGACTTCCTGAAAGGGAACAGGCACCTTAGCTCTTTGCCTGCCCTTCCTCCTTCAGCTCTGACTCCATCTTCAGCCTTCTTCCTAAGACTTCCGTCCCATGCAGTATCTTCCACCCAATCTGCCTGAAACCCCCATCACAGGCCCTTAAATGTGTCTGCGTGTGTGTGTGAGAAAGAGAGTGGTGTGCACACACTGCCTTGATAGTGCTGCCCAGAAGAAAACTCTTTCTGCTCACTGATGGTAAGAATTAGAGGGTACGCTGGTGGGAGGGCAGAAACTGGTGCGGAGAGAGAAAATAAAACAGTGCTATTGTAGGACTGAAGGGCAGATTATCAAGTGACTTATAGAGTGAATTAAGATGCCATCCACTTCAGTTTCTAACTATCCTGCAGGAACGGGGCTACACAGGAACACATCTATCCAAACTATTTCATTAGCATAGAATGGTGCTTTCTTAATAGTTACAAGTGATACTTCATTGGAAGTATTAATAGTAACCTATAAGTAACAGAGCCAGCGTGGTGTAGTGGTTAGAGTGCTGGACTAGGACTGGGGAGAGCCAAGTTCAAATCCTGATTCAGACATGATACTAGCTGGGTGACTCTGGGCCAGTCACTTCTCTCTCAGCCTAGCCTACTTCACAAGGTTGTTGTGAAAGAGAAACTCAAGTGTGTAGCACACCGCTCTGGGCTCCTTGGAGGAAGAGCGGGATATAAAATGGAAATAATAATAACAACAACAACAGAAAGCAGAGTTTAGATATCAACAGTTAACAGGGGAAAAAAATTATTAAATGAAACCAAAAAAAGGGCTGTGAAACCCACCCATTCTGCTGAAAACCTGGCGCCCTCCCCACATATGTTCCCCCGCCCTCTCAGTGCCCCCAGTCCGGCCCTGGTCCCTCCGCTCCAACCCGATCATCACGCCCTGCTGCTGGCGCCGCTGTTACTGTGCATCACGTGGACCTGCCTGGCGCCTGCGTGCAGCATCCCAACCATCTCCCGCTGGCGCCTCCTTCCTCTTCCCGCGCTCCAGACGCTGTGCTTGCTGTGACTCCCCTCTGAGCTTGTTGCGGGCATTTGGGGGTAGGGGAGGTTTAAACAACAAGCAGCAGCAACCAACCAAGCCAATTCTCTAGCCTGTGTTGTTTTCCTGAGTGTGGGTCCGGCCGTTCCCCTTTCCCTGCTCTTGAGGGAGGACGGAGCTGCCTGAGCAGATGATACCAGACAGGGTGAAAAGCTGTGGAGGAGCTGCGCCCTGGAAGGAGTGGGAAACAGGTTCCCCTTTCCCTGCTCTTGAGGGAGGAGCTGCCTGCCTCAGCCTATTAAATCAGCGTTAACAATGAGCAGCCTGACATTGACTCAACTAAGTTTCCTTCAGCTGAGGTTGAAACCTTAGTATCATGATCCCAACCTGATCCATTTGTTTGTTTTCCTGGCTGTCCATGGTATCCTCCAAAGTCTTCTCCAGCACCAAAGTTCAAAAGTGTCGATGCTTTTTCTATCTGGCTTCTTCAAAGTCCATATATATTATATGCATAATTATATTAGATACTGTGTTATGTACATAATTACATGAAATCTTTGTCTATTAAATTTTGAATACAGACTAATTGTATTTCGAATTTTTATTTTTCACAATAACTAAGGGCGCTCAACAGAATGTTGCATCTGGGCGCCAGATCCCCTAGAGCCGGCCCTGCTTAGAGGTCTGTGTGTCAACATCCTCTGTCTCTCTCTCTCTCTCCTTTGCTTCGTCAGAGTATTACAGCAGAAATTCTCTTCCAGCATTAATCATCAGAAAGCGGCTCTTCTGCAAAGCAACATCAAACCTATTATTGGTTTATTGGTATATTGAATTTCTATACTCCCTGATATAGAAATCTCTAGGAAGTGTTGCTGGTAATTGTTTGCTGGAATTTAGTTGCTGGGAATTGTTTAAGTACACCTAATGCTTCCTATCCCTTCCCTTTTCATCCCTCTAGTGGGTAACCCTATGGCAAGGTATCCCTGTCTGCTGTCTGGGTGCTGAATTCCCAAGACGCCTGCTTCTTGATCTTCAGTTCACCTCCCAGTTAGGTTTACCAACTCTTCATCTAACCAGGGGCGCACCTAGGTGCCCATTTTGGTGCCCAGGCCTGAAGGGCTTCAGAGGGGGACCCCGCCGCCACGAGGCACACACTCCCTGCCACAAGCCCCCTGCTGCCACGAGGCCCCCCTTGGACATTTTCAGTGCAACCCTGGGTGTCCTACTGCCGCCGCTGCCTGCACACGCTACTGCCCTGGCCGCCGCGCCACTCCTTGCCCTTTTCGCCACCTTTTTGCGGCCACGATGTGCATGGCCGGTGAGGGTGGGGGTGATCCAAGCAGGCCTCCCTCCATGGTGGTGGCGGCGATGGGTGGAGCAGCCGCTGGGCCTGTCATCCAGGGGCTTGTGATGATCTACTCCCACTGTGCAGGTGCGCTGGAGTGCCTCGCAGTTCTCAAGGGCTGCTGGGCTGCTCCGCCCACCACCACGGAGGGGTGGCCTGCTAGATCAACCCCCCACCCCCGGCCACGCATATGGCTGCTAAAATTATGAAAAACACTGGAGGTTCAGCGCAGCCGGGCAGCGGCAGGGTGGGCATGGGTGGTGGCAGGAGGCCCCACTGACATTTTCCCCAAGGTCCGGGGGTAAGAGCGCCTCTGCATCCAACTGCCAATAGCAAGATCTCTCCACAACCTGCTTCTCTGCACTAAGGAACAACTGAGGTGAGAAGAAAGATGTATATTTTCAAATACTCAGCCAAGGCAGCATGTGGCAAATGTAATTATTTATTTAATAAATTAACATTTGCTCTAAAACAACTTCTTCTTCTTCTTCTCCTTCTTCTTCTTCGCGAAGTAATAAAAGGTGGTTTTGATTGCAATGAGTGCAAAATAAAGTAGCTCAGCTCCGGCAACAATGGCTGTTCTGCTGCCTCTTTTTTTCTGACTGGAACATCCTCCGTTTGGTTGTTCGGAGAAGTGCCTTTTCTTATCATGGTTTGTAAAGAAAATGGGCCTGACACTCTTTCTGTCTTACAAGCAGTTTGATGGTTCTATGACTGAAGTCCAGAATTTCTTTGATCATCTGCTTCTCGATGGACAGCATTGCCAAGCCATTAAGTCTTTGCCCCCAGATCCCCAAAGGAAGACAGGAAACACGTGTATGGATGAAAACTAGGGCTACTTTATTAACTATAAACTATGCAGAGATCTGCAACAGGTATAACTATAAGCTCCATAAACTAGAGTGTGGGCAACTCCAATCCCCTTTTCGGGTAGGCACAGCCTCCTAGCGAGGGTTGAGCTCCTCTCACTGTTGGGCAAAGCAGCCAGGCTTGGCAGATGCCATATGAAACCTCAGCATAGCCCCACCAAGCCACACAGTTTACTGTGTCAAGGAGGTAGCCACCAGGGTCACCACCACTGTTCCCTCCAACATGGATCCCCAGATGTTGTGGACTACAACTCCTATAATCCCCAAGCAAAAGCCATTGTAGCTTGGGATTCTGGGAGTTGTAGACAACATCTGGGAATCCCTGTTAGAGGCAACACTGGTCACCACCCCTCCAGCCCCGAAGCTCTGAGTGGGTCAGCTGAACAGTGCCCTAAAAGTGGTTCATTCGCTAGGTGACAAGATTTGGCTTTTTAAAAGCCAAATTCTGGCTTACGGCCCATTTGACCCATGAGTATACCCCTTAGGCTCTGGCCACCTCAGACACCCCTGGGCCACAAAACCCTGAAAGGTTGTTCCATGAATCCATCTCTACCTGAAAGGTACCTATGGCTGAGCACCAATCGAGGTCTTAACCTCCAAAGCCCACATTCACCTGCCAAAGTGACCACTTAACCTGCAACCAGACTCCCACCCCTAAAAGGGGGGTTATTCCCTTTAAAACACAATCAGTGAGGAGTAGGCGAAAAAATCTCCACACAAAGCCAATCAGGTGAAGACCAAAAATTCCTACTCGGCCCATAAGCGACCAGCTAATCTCTCACTGAACTAGGGAGGGTGGGCGGGAGCCGCAAAGCCTGCAAAGTTGGAGGAAGGAAGCATGTGTGGTGCATAAGTAGCGGCATCACCACACTGACCCCATTGGCCATCCCATGCATGTAGCCACTTCTCACGGAGGATGGCCAAATGGGAACCATGTCCTCCTGGTCAGGGCTGATTTGGTTTGACCTTGGACTGGACCACCTTTCCTGAAGGCCTGTCTGGTTCGCGATCAAACCATCGAACCAGCCTGGTTCGCAGCAGACCAGTTTGCTATTGAACCATTCGTACACACCTGTCAGGGTCCCAACATCTCTAGCCCCCACCTCCCATGTGCAGAGGGTTCCGGTGGGAACGTTCCCAACCAGGGCGGGAATGCTGCGCCCTCAGACGGGTCCCAACCCCCACCTGCTGAGACCGGCAGGCCTTACTGGCTCCCCTGGTCAGGTGACCTAGTGTCACCCGACACTGACGTGATCTCGTGGGACGTTGTTAGCATATTGCAAGATCACACTCCAAACTCTCGCGAGATCAATAGTGAGATCGCCAGGTCTCGTGAGAGTTGCTGTGAGATTTCAGGGTTATATAAAATGGCCTGGCCTGTGATGAGGGGCAGACGGCTGAGAGCTCTCAAGAGGCAGACAGCTCTGGGAAGTCAAGTCCCCAGCAGGTGACAGAGGCAAAGGAACGCCTGTGGAGGCATTAGCCTAGGACATTGCCAAGACCTCAGGAGTTATGAGGCCAGACCGACTGGCACCCCTAAACAGGGGTAGAATCAATCAGATGGAGACCTTGCACCCCACGAGGACCAACAACACCCCCAATGAAAAGGAACACACTGCATAGCACGGGCAAGACCTGATGGCAATTGCATCTGCTTACCTTAACCAGCTGGGATTTGCCACCTAAAACAAACACACACACACACATACACAAGAAGAATGAAAAGGAACTCATTGCATAGCACTGGGAAGACCTGATGGCAAAATTGCCTCTGCTTACCTTACCCAGCTCGGATTTGCCACCTAAAAGAAACACACACAACACAAAACAACAACAAGGAATGAACAGGAACACATTGCATAGCACTGCTAAGACCTGATGGCAATTGCCTCGGCTTACCTTATCCAGCTGGGATTCACCACCTAAAAACAAACACACACAAACACACACACTAGGAATGTAAAGGAACACATTGATTAGCACTAGAAAGACAGGATGGCAAAATTGCCTCTGCTTACCTTACCCATCTGAGATTTACGACCTAAAAGAAACAAACACACTCACACACAAATGAGGAATGAAAAGGAACACATTGCATAGCACTAGGAAGACCAGATGGCAAAATTGCCTCTGCTTACCTTATGCAGCTGAGATTTGCCAACTAAAACAAACAAACACACAAATGAGGAATGTAGAGGACTACATTGCACAGCCTGGGAAAGTGTTGGAGATGGACTACCAGTGCATCAACTTTTTGCACCAACTATCCTTATGACCACTAGGGGCATTGGGGGTAGAGATAGTGAGTAAGGGTCTCCCTAACTGTTCTATCGGTCTCTACTCTATAACCCCTGGTAGGACTCATCAGGTATTTTCTGTTGAGAGTCAGAAAGAATCCCTTCCTTTCCTCTTAGAGAGCAGATGGAAACATCTCTCTCTCTCCCCCACCTATTCATTATGTTCTTCTATAAATTAGGGTTAGGTCTTTCCTAACCAAAGTATACTTCACCAATAAATACTTTGTATTTATTCTACAAGAATCTCCATGCGTCTTCTCTAAATAGCTGCAACAACTAAACTCTGCAACTACTCTGTAACTGGAATGGGTAGCTTCTTTAGTGCTCTGCTAATTAACTGGGGGATAAAAATTACAACCCCCCAAGAGAAAGAGCTGCTGGCAAGATCGCCTCTGCTCAGAGGTGCACCTAAGTAATTTTGGAGCCTGGACCTAAAGGCCTTTGGAGCCCACACCCCACATGGCAAATTAAACATTTTTTAACACATACATTCTTGAGGGCACAAACCACACCACCCAGGACTGACTAAAGATTATTTGGGAGCCCCCAAGGAGTATGGACGCCAGGGGCTGCATCCCCAAAATCCAGGAGTAAAAGCACCTCTGCCACTGCTTACCTTACTCAGCTCAGATTTGCCACCTAAAAGAAATGCACACACGCACAAACACACAAATGAGGAATGAAAAGGGGCTGGAATGAAATGCGGAATGAAATGAGGAATGAAAAGGGGCATCAAGGAAAGGGCAGGTTTCCTACCTGTAACCGTAGTTCTTCAAGTGGTCTTCTGTGCGTTCACACTTGGGTTATGCGCCTGCGCAGAGCCACGTTCTGGAACCTTCCAAAGCTTCACCCCCCAAAAAGGAAAAAAGAGCAGGAAGACCCACTCCCTCGGTAGGTTGAACCCCACACTACCTCAGTCAAGGAGACCGCCGCTCAACAAAAGAGACCAGCTGCTGTGGGGAGGTAGGGAGGGAGTGTGAATGCACAGAAGACCACTCGAAGAACTATGGTTACAACAACAACAATATTTTCACACTGTCTTTCAACAAAAGTTTCCAAAGTTGCTTATATAGAGAAATAATAAATAGAACAAACAAACAAACAATTAAGATGATGCCCCAAACACACAGTCTTGGCAGTCAGGTTTGGACTGAGCCTGCGCTTGGTCATTCTCTTCCATTCTCTGCTGCATTTCACTCACCAAAATGGCTTCAACAATATGAGGCTTGCTAAACTGTAATAAGTCCTCCTGGCCCCTGGACTCTGTGACTTTCACTTGCTGTGAAACGGAATTAAGGACGGAGGTCCACCAGAGGATGATTTGAAAATTAGAAGCATTGAGCTGTTAGTGATGGAAGGACTTCTCTGTGGCTTCCTGGAAATGGACCAGACACCCTTACTTCGTGGGTTGCTCTCAAGCCCTTTCTGGGGACCCCACCCCCTCATGGATTATTCTGCTACTTCTCAGGGAGATTGCAGAACTGGGGAAAGGATCAGAGCAGAGCAGAGCAAATGCCTCTCACAGAAATGACCTGGGCTATGTGGAGGAAGGCCCTCTACTCAATGATACCCTACCTTAGCTCTTTCCTTTTTTTGCCATGCACTGCTCAAGGCTGGAAGGGAAGAATAAATTCAGGCCCACAAATTTTAAATTAAGGCCCACAAATCTGCCAGTTTGCTAAGCACTAGCTGTCCCACCCTCCCAAAACAGTCACCCCCAGTCCCAACCATTCCCCAGGAACCTGGGGCACCTCCTCACCAATTGTGACTCCCGACTACGTTTGGAAGCCCCCTTCTGCAGTTGGAGGAGGAGCCGAAGTTGGCTCAACACGGTTCCTCCTCTTGAAGAACCTCCGTCTGGGGGGCTTCCCCTTGGAGTCACGTGTGGGGGAGGTCTGAAAGAGCTGCCTGCAGCACTGGCAGACCCTTCGCAGCCTAGAAGAGAGCAGGGAGAAGGTGAGAAAGAGACCCTTAGGCAGACATTTGGAGGAGAGGGGGCCAATGGAAGGTATGCAGAACAGCTGGGGCAGCAATACAGGTAGCCCACTAGGTTTCCAGGTATTGCGCCGTCTTCTTTCTGGCTGAGGAATTAAGTAGAGAAAGCTGCCAAAATGCATTGGTGCAGAGACCTTTGGAACACTGTGTGCAGTTCTGCTCAACCCAACTCACCAAGCTTATGTTAGAGCTGGGAAAGGCATAGAAAAGGACCACGAAAGAGCTCAGGGGTGTAGCTCCTTCCTGGAAGGGAAAAGGTGGAGGCAACAGGGAACTTTTCATTTAGAAAGAAGAAAAGAAGGGGGGGATTGACAGAGGTGCACCCTCTCTTCACATCGTGCACCATGTTTGGGATGGGTTTTTGGAGTATGCTGCCACAAGATGAAGTGAAGGCCAGTGCCCTAGCCAGCAGTCACTTTTCACTTGCAACTAACACTGGTGTGCCGGTTTCCTTGGTGCTGCCAGGGACACCATGCTGCTGGACCAGGAAGTGGAGATGACACTGCTGCTGGGTGTGGACTGCACACTAGAAGTAGGCACTCCCGCAAAAGGCTGAGCAGTCCTAGGCCTCCAAAGGTGTGTCACAGACCCAACATGAAGAGTAGCACACTTCAGTAACAAGGATTTAGGATTAGATAAAAAGGAAAAGGTGTGTAATAAGAACAAGTGTCTTTTCATAAGACAGTCTGTAAGAGAGAGTTTTCATTCAGCATACTGATAACACCTTGCACCAAATCTCCGGAGGATCTCTCCCAGCGGTTTCATGTAGGTGTTAAAGTACTTTGGAGACAATATGGAGCCCTGAGGAACACCATATGAAAGTTCAGATTGGAAAGAGCAACAGTCTCCCAGGGACCCCGTGTGGAATCTGCCCGAGAGGTAGGAGCGGAACCACTGCAAAGCAGTGCCTCCCACCCCCAACCCCCTCAGACACTCCATCACCAAAGATGATGATTTCAATATGACAGCCGATATGCGTAAAGATGTGCTTTTTCGATTGGACTGTGTAACTGAACAGGCCAGGCTTGCAGACTCTTGAAAACTCAAGAAGTGTTCTACCATATGACCTGAAAGACTAGCACATAGGCAAATACATGTGATCAATGAGCTTGGGGGAAAGGGACTTATTAAGGACTTTAAAGTGGAGTCATGCAGAGAAGCTGCCACAAGGTGCCAGTGTTGCTTACTTAATAAAGGGGTGAGACCCAGCTTTTCTGCATGCCAGACACAGACAGAGTCACAGCGTCCTCTGGAGCTAATACATTCTGATGTCATAGGAACATAGGAAGCTGCCATATACGGAGTCAGACCATTGGTCCATCTAGCTCAGTATTGTCTACACAGACTGGCAGTGACTTCTGCAAGGTTGCAGGCAGGAATCTCTCTCAGCCCTATCTTGGAGAAGCCAGGGAGGGAATTTGGAACCTTCTGCTCTTCCCAGAGCGGCTCCATCCCCTAAGGGGAAGATCTTACAGTGCTATTCTCCCATTCACATGCAACCAGGGCGGACCCCAACCTTCTCCCAACCTTGGAGAAGCCGCTGCCAGTCTGTGCAGACAATACTGAGCTAGATGGACCTATGGTCGGACTCAGTACATGGCAGCTTCCTATGTGTTCCTAAGTACTTGCAAAGCAGATTGCCAGCTAAAGCAATAGACAAGACACCATTTGGCTTGGGCACAAACCCTCTCTAAACCATGTCAAAATGTTGGGATCAAAGCCTTCTGCATACGTCCCAAAGGCCAAGAGAACCAAACTCAATGACAAATGCGAACTGGGAGTGTTGGTTGGATATGCGCCTGGCCAAAAGGGATAGAGAATCCTTGATCCTACAAGTGGAGAGGTCAGGATCTACAAGGTGGTGTCATTTGATGAGAGACAAGGGCCAACTAGAGGTGATGTACCAGAACTTGTGCCAGAGATCCAGGTGAAAGAGGAAGCACGTGGGTGGAATCTCATGATGCAAGAGCCAGACAGTGAATCCAAAGAATCTGTGCCACAACCAGAAGGAGGTTCAGAAGGGGATACAGATTCAGAAGGGGCTGCACAGCCTGAGCCAGAACTGAGGCGCTGCTAGAGGCCCAACAAAGGGGTTCCACCCAAAAGGTTCTCTCTTGGGACCAAAGGAGGAGAGCTACAAGAACCCACCACATGGGGAGAGAAGGAAAAGATGCCAGCTGACAAAAGGTGAGAAATGCAGCATTTGAAAAAATTGACACCCTGCACAAAAATGAGACTTGAAGACTTGTGTCAATCCCCGCAGGAAGAAAGACTGTGGGATGCAAGTGGGTCTTGAAAGTCAAGCAGGATGCAGAAGGGGATGTAGAGCACTACAAGGCGAGGCAAGTAGCCAAGGGATACTCCCAGAACTATGGTGAGGACTACAATGAGACCTTTGCACCACTTGTGACAGACACTTCAATTAGGACACTGCTCAGCGTGGCAGTGGTCAGAAAGATGCAAGTTGAACACATGGATGTAAAGACTGCCTTCCCTCATGGGGAAATCGAGGAAGACATCTACATGCAACAGCCACCAGGCTATGAGGTACCTAGAAAGAAGGGGCTTTGTGCAAACTAGAAAGGAGCATCTATGGCTTCGAAACAAGCAGCCAGAGTGTGGAATGAGAAACGAAATCAACTGCTACTTAAGGAAAGGTTCTCGCAAGGAAAAGCTGACCCCTGCCTATATTCAAGATTCAGAGACAATAGATGGACTTACATCCTGACTTCTGTTGATGACTTGACTATTACATGAGAGGAAAAGCAAGACAGCCATGAGACTGTACAGCACCTGAACAAGGAAATAGAGGTGAAGGAAGTTGGAAACCTCTCCTATTACCCTGGCATCCTAATACAAAAGAGAAGGGGATGGGACATTCCTTCTCCACTGTAGGTGGAAGATAAAGGATCTTCTCGAATGCCTGGCAGCTTCCTTGGTGCTTTGCTAAATATTCACAAACTGCAACAACAGCCTCCTTGAAGTGAATGACCGTCACTGGGTTTGTGCATGTGTACTTGGCGAAATTACAATGCTGCAGCAACCACATGGTAAATCTCCACAAGCCCATTCTAAGGAGACATGGAGAATCCCAGTGCAATTATCAAGTTGTACACAATGCTTTTCTAAGTGTTAGCAACAAGATGGAGATCAGATCCTAGGAGGCCGTTTTCAGCAACAGCTCCCTGGTGACCACCAGTACCTGGTCTGACCATTCACACTCCAATTTGCTTGAAGAAAAGCTTGGCCATATATGGGCAAAACTTAAGTACCCCAAAATATACCTAGGATACCAATAGCAGGGGTGTAGCTATAATTGAGCAAAAGGGTTCAAAGAACACAGGCCTCCAGCTCTATCCCTCCCTATTTTCTCGATTGTCTCCCTTACTCTGAGGGGCCGCCAGGGAGAGGGATGAACACGGGCCCCCTCTCCCCTAGCTATGCCCCTGACCAATAGGGCTGGCTCATTATAAGAGAATAGCAACTCAGGCTTGTATTGTGCCAGCTCAGATGCAGCTCTTTGATTAGAACCTTGAAGTCCACTCCCCTCTTCCACAATCAAGCGTGATTTCGGTGCATGACAAGCAACACCAAACAGCTTGAGATGTCCCATGTGCAGCCTGGCTTGCTCTGTACAGGCCTCTGCTACAGGGGAACCTTGTCTCAGGCTCGTTAGATTGCCGTGAACATGTTCCAAAGCACAGCTTGGGGCACTCCCTTCTTCTTTGTCTGCTCCGCTCCTTCCTTCCTTCCTACCGTCCTTCCTTCCCTCATCATGAAGGAAGTACAAGTTGCAGGCTTTTAATCTAAGTTTGTAACTTCTTGAAAACAAACTGTTTGAGAACAGTTTGTTTTTAAAAAAAACACTTTGGAAAACACTTAAAAACACTTTCTCCAGGCCTCTACTCTGAGCTCATCCAACTGGATTACTCTGCTAAATGAGGGAGGTGGATTCAAATTCCCCTCTACAATTGGGACATCCGTCCAGCACGTCACAATAGGCATGTTCACAGCTGGTGCCCTTCCTGATTGGGCAGGCAGGCGGGCAGGGGACTCTAGTCAGACCTGGCCAGGAAGAGAGGGAGAAAGAAACATTGGTCTTACCGTGAAGGGTTCTTTTCCCCTGAGTAGGAGATCCTCATGATGGGTAGTGAACTGAGCATGCTCGAGACAGAACTGGACCACTTGACTTGTTTGTGGGCGTAGCCTCCTCCGTCCTAACCCCAGTTCCAGGGCTGTTGAGCGAGGTGGTATGTCGAGTGGAGAGAGCTCTGTGTAAGTACTCTGTAAGCTGTAGGTAAAGAAGAAAGTGGGAAGAACTCGGACGAGAGGTTAGAGAATAAGATAGACAAGTGCAAAAGACAGCCTAGGAGTCTACTCCTGAGGGGCTGCCTCCATCCCTGATCAGGGCCATCCTCCAGTGGGCCCCGTTAACCATCTGTGTATCTAGCTCCCGAAAATACATCCGGGTGGGGCTGAGGATCTCCTACTACAGGGAAAAAGAACCCTTCACGGTAAGACCAATGTTCCTTTTTCCCCTGAGTAGGAGATCCTCATGATGGGACGTGCCCAAGCTGAAGACACTAATCTCTGGGATGGGAAGGATGTCTTCAAACCCCTTGTCAAAGCACCGTGAGCTCCAAGGCTGCCTGTGCCGCTGTGTGGTCAGAACCTTATAGTGCCTAGGGTAACGGAGCAGCGGGAGGCCAGGTGGCTGGTGCTCTGCAGATCCCCGATAGTGGGATGGGCTGGGGAAAAGGCCGCAAAGGTAGCTGTGCTTCTGGTCGATCGCGCCATGAACCGAGTGTTGAGATCCGAGTAGGCCGGGCGAATGCATGATCCGATCCTGCCAGTCGAGGTGCCTTTAGAAACTCTGTTCCCCAAAGAAAAGAGACGGAAAAAGACAAGGAGGGTGTTGGACTTGTGAATGTGTCTGGTGCGATGAACGCCAAGCCCTGGGCCCATCAGGCTTGTGCTACAATCATTCCCCTGGCTGGACAGGGGAAAGGCAGAATGAAGGAAGAATGTCAACTCTGGATCTATGAAAGTGAGAATTAACATTTTGGGAGGGAGGTGGTGTTCAGACCATGATGCACTGCATCTAGCTGGAAGGTGCAATATACCTTCTGTGCCAAGAGGGTACCTAGCTCAGAAATCCTTGAGCCAAGGTAATAGCTACCAGGAAGAGGGCCTTATAAGACAAGAGCTTCAGTGGACTGGTAGAAATGGGCTCGAAGGAGTCCTTCGTGAGAGCGTTTAGGAACTCAGTTGAAGTCCCCGGCAAAGAACACCTGACTAGAGAGCAGACAGGTGTGTCGCTCCCCCAGGAATTTGTATGAGAGTGGGCGCAGGTTCAGTTGGCCCAAGTCAGTGGAAGCAAAAAGGGCAAAACCGAGGCTAGTGAGGAGGTTTGGTGCCTCAGGGTGCTTGGTTGCCGAGGAAGGTCTAGGCCGGTCTGGAGAAAGGTGAGGACCTCAGGCACCCCTGTGGGGAATGGATCTCTCTTTGTGAGATCAACCCTCTGCGGAAGGCGAGCCAGAAGGCTTGATATATTCAATTGGTTGATTGGTGTCTGAAGCTGCAATGGTGTCCTAGACCTGTAGTTTCTTTCTTTCTTTCTTTCTTTCTTTCTTTCTTTCTTTCTTTCTTTCTTTCTTTCTTTCTTTCTTTCTTTCTTTCAGACAATACATACACATAATAGAAGACCGATACATAAAAACATCCATTAACCATCCTTCCAGATATGTAAATAATTAGATGGAGGAGAATAATTAAAATTATCTTGATTTGTGAACCGAATAAAACTGACCAGATCCTAAAGAAAAATCAGGAGAATTAGCTTGATCTGTTCGAAGACGAATAATATGAGTCAGTTTTTCCCCCAGATATGGCAATGTGCCACAAGACTGGTACCAAGAAGTCAACGACATAGTTTTATGCTTCCAGCGTAGTGCAATGGAAAATCCAGCCTCAGTTAACATAAAAACGATAAGATCCTTAGATGATCATGTCAAACTAACTTCCGAAAATATATGTAATAGAGGCAACTCTGCCCCAAAGCAGAATGAGACCAGCATAAACGGAAGTATTCTCAATCACAACACCCTATCACCCTATCACAACAGCCATTCCAACATCATGGGGACCAACTCTGATTGATGTGGGCTGCTCTAGAAGGGGTCAAATACCACCTGACAGAGAGCTTAACAGAATACCCTCTAATTCAGGAAGAGGTAGAAAACACCAGCTTCCATTTTGGTATTCCTTTCCATAGTAAGTCGCTAATAGTTTGCTGTAGGTCGTTTTCCCAAGCCAACTTAAGGCCAGTTAATGGATCAGATGACTGGCTTATTCAAATCTCCTAGAATCTAGAAATCAGGCCCTTAGAGTCTTCTGAAGCCTTTAATATTAATTCCACAAACATAGTCAAACTCCTATTAGCTTGCTTAACTATATCAGGATGTAAAATAGAGGAGTGAAACTGAAGAAAAATTTAACCAAGAGCAATGCTTATTCATAAACTTCTCCCAAAATGGTTCTAATCATTTGGGGTATCGAAATAATAAAAATCCTTTCATCTATTGTGTGACACCTCCCAGACATCAAGTAATCGGGAGGGAGAGTCAAAGTTGGAAATTTGGGATGACTACAAATGGTTAACAAGGGGAAATATGGGGGAAATATGGGAGGGCAAAAATTTTATGCCAGATCCCCCAGATCTTAAAGGTGGTACTTAAGGTGTATTTGTAACAGATTTAGAACTCTTAATAAATTCAAACATCAATAACTGGTTGTTGAAATTAACAAGATGTTCCTCGGGAACCTTCATCTTCACCGAGAACCTTTCCAGGTCTACTATTAACCACCAAATATCCCGAAGAGGCGAGGCTTCATAGTAGGCCATTAAGTTTAGAACTCCGATACCATCCTGTTATACTTTCCTATATAATACACTATTACGAAATCTGAACCTTCTGACAGAAAAGCATCTTTGTGGCCCTTGGCCACTAAGTCCGCACACTCAGCCTCCCGGCAGAGAGCTGTACCGCTGGAATCGGAGTGAAGTAGTGTTGCCTGTAAGGGTGAAAGGGAACCGGACCAACTATGGGGGGCCCATTGGGCTCTCTGTGTGGAGAAGGCATGGCCTACTCTTATCCCATGTTTTGACCAAACACTGGGTCTAAGTGGGACCAAAAGGGGTAGCTCCCACAAATGGAGCAGTAATCAAAGGAAACTTAGAATTATCATCAGCATTTTGGGTCCTAAGCCAAGATGACCTGTATACAGCCACTCCCACTGCTATGGCCCGACTGTGTACAATCTAAGCTAGACTTGGCTCTAAGAGCAGCAGTCTTGTTCATTTAGTTAATGCCCTGGTGAAACCTTAGGCCAGTCGGGAGGGACCATCTTGAACAGTGCCTTGGTCCAGAGTCAAACGCTCAAGCAAGATGGGGTTGGTGGTGCATAACTTGAGGGACGTGGCTGAAGGTGTCTCGGACCTTCAAGAGAAGGGAGTGTCAGCGCCTGTCATCCTGGGGCTAGAGAGGTCCCTGTGCTATGAGTGCAGGAGACCAATTGAGCCCCTGGAAGGGACAACCTTAGGCATGGCCAAAGGTATTGAGGGGTCCCCTGGGACTGGACATGTTTCTTGGGAAGGTCAACCATCGGTTTGGCTGAGGCAGGGCGCTGCCACTCCGCGCACATCGCCCTGCGAAATAGAGGGGGGAACATAACTGTGGATGTTACCGGAACAGCTGCAGGGAAAACTTCTTAGTCCAGGGGCGAAGACGTCTCTGCAGCTTCCGACGGGGAGACAGCACTGATTGTGCGCTGCGCCTTAGACAGTAAAACCTTCCGAGTTCTGCTAAGGAAAAAAGGTCTGGCAGAGTTAGAAATGGGCAGCATCACATCCCCCCCTGATAATTCCCCTTCCTCCTTGTCTGGCTCCAATGGCCCAGTAGGGTCCAGAGGCAGAGATTGCAAGGAGCCCCTTTTTCTGACTGATGGTCAGGTGGTAACTGGGCTGTAGGCCTCCCCGGTCCTTGGGGAAGGGGAGGGTACGAGGTGATGCCTTTCAGGCTCTTCGTAAAATACTGGTAACTGTATAGCTACCCGCGAGAATTTGAGCTGGCACCCTTCTGCTTGTTAATCAAGCATTTCCCTGCTGCACCACTTGAGGTGACTGGGGGGAAGGGAAAAGGGGAATGGTGCAAGTTGACCCAGTGTGAGACCGGAAGGCCGCCTTATTATTATTATTATTACCTTTATATCTCGCTCTTCCTCCAAGGAGCCCAGAGCGGTGTACTAAATACTTAAACTTCTCTCTCACAGCAACCCTGTGAGGTAGGCCAGGCCGAGAGAGAAGTGACTGGCCCAGAGTCACCCAGCTAGTTTCATGGCTGAATGGGGACCTGAACTCAGGTCTCCCTGGTTCTAGTCCAGCACTCTAACCAGTACACCACACTGGCTGCCCTAGGGAGCATGGGGCGTTAACAACTCCTGTTCCACCAGCAAGGGTGGGAGGAAGAGGGGAAAGAATCCCTGCGCCTTCTCTTGGTTTTGCATGGCAAATAATCTGGTCATACACCAACCACGCTCATACGGAGGAAAAAAAACCCTGAGCCATGGGCTGGGTTCAGGCGAGGGTGGAAACAACTTGGGAGTCACACGTGTCCCTGCGTGTAAGGGGTGAGGCCCCGTAGAACTGGTAAGGGCCATGCCAGGGGAGTAGCAAGTGAGGCTGTCGGTGGCTCAATGGAAAACTTTTATATCTACAGTGTTCAGTCTCCCATTCAAATGCAAACCAGGTGGACCCTGCTTAGCAAAGGGGAAAAAATTCATGCCTGCTGCCACAAGACCACTTTCCTCCCACTGCTCCGAAAAAACTCACGCAGCCATTGAGAATCCCGGGAGAGAAAAAGTCTTTACTTACAGCGGTGACCGCTGAGGGTCCATCATGCAGCGTGGAGGGAATGCGCAGACCAGCCGGTTCCCCCTCAAACGCTGAGGCCCCAATGGTTGGAGGAAGAGACGCCAGGATAGTGCCCACCGGGCTCTGGTCGTCTCCCTCAAAGCGAAGGCGCTTGTTGGATCCAGCCTTCCACTTGGCGCCGTTGGGTTGCTTTCGCTTTTGATTTCCAGCTGGCCACCTGAATCAACAGGCGCTCCCTTAAAAGTACCTTGGAAGGACTCCCTCAGGCTGGCGCCTCTATTTCTTGGCGTCCGCTGCGCGTGGACCTCTTGGGGGTTTTGGTTAAGTGCCGCCCCAAGGTCCCCGTCCCCACTGCCTGAGCCGGAGGCTGCAGGGGGAATCTGAAGCAGTCCTGCTGGACTAAGGCGCGGCAACAGCAAGAGCGGAGAAAACACGTGCGCAGCTGAGAGGCCTGAGCCTCCAACGCTGAGCCCTGAAAGGGTTCCTCTGAGAGGAACTCCGCGCTGACCAGGACCCCTCCAAACAAATGCAAATACGATAGTAAGCAGCCAATCAAGCCGAATGCAAGCTAAAAGGATTAATCTTATCTGATGGTTGGTTTGTTTGCTGGCTCCAAAGAGAGGCAGCTCCCTTCCCCACCCTTGCAGAGCCAAGCGGAGAGGAAGGGGGGGAGGGGGAGGGAAACCACCAGGCAGGCCCAGACCCAAAGAGTGGTGACTCCTGTTTCCCTCCATAGCCAGAGGCTGGTCATGAAGGAGAATTAATAAAACAAACTGAAGCAAAGGCTTAACTGCAGGAGCTCTCTCCTAAAACATCCTATCCATGAGCCCCTGGAGGCGCAGTGGTAAAACTGCCGCCCTGTCACCAGAAGGTTACAAGTTCGATCCTGACCAGGGGCTCAAGGTTGACTCAGCCTTCCATCCTTCCGAGGTCGGTAAAATGAGTACCCAGAATGTTGGGGGGCCATATGCTAAATCATTGTAAACCGCTTAGAGAGCTTCCAGCTATAGAGCGGTATATAAATGTAAGTGCTATTGCTATTGCTATCCCGAGCAAGACAGAACTGGAACTGGGGTTAGGACGGAGGAGGCTACGCCCACAAACAAGTCACGTGGTCCAGTTCTGTCTCGAGCATGCTCAGTTCACTACCCATCCTGAGGATCTCCTACTCAGGGGAAAAAGGCAAAGCTGTTATGTAATCCTAAATACTTTGCAAAGAAGTCTTTCCTCATCTTCTCCCCCATTTCCCTCCCTGTCTTAACTCTTCCCCCCGACTGACTGTCGCTCCTGTTACTAAAAGCTGGCTGTCCCTCCCTCCCCCCTAGACCCCTCCCAAAACCACCACAAACAAACAAACAAACAAACAAACAAACAACAAAATAACAAACACTAACACTAACTGTAACACTGAATAAATAAATAAATTGATAAATAAATGAATGGATGAATAAATAGATGGATAAATAGATGGATGGATGGATAGATAGATAGATAGATAGATAGATAGATAGATAGATAGATAGATAGATAGATTTGACAGATACAGAAATGGACTCTCTAGTACTCTCTTTCCTCTCTATCTCTCCAGCTCCTCTCCACCTCACCTCCTCCCTCCTCGCCTAACTCTCCCACAAAGAGCAGCTGAGCCCCAGAGGCGTCATGAAAGAGGATGTGTCATAAGCCTCAACAATGGCCATTGGTCCTCTTGCCTCTAGAGGATGTGTCATAAGCCTCAACAATGACCTTTGGTCCTCTTGCTTTCAGGACTTGGAGGCATCTCCTGCCAACTGGGAAAAGAGGCCCCCTTTTAAAGTGGGGATTCTCTTCACTGAGCAGGGGAGGGGAGCACCTGGCTCTTTCCACCCACTGTACAGTAACCCTCCAGTGATGGTTGCTGGTGTCTATCTTATATTTCTTTTTAGATTGTGTGCCCTTTGGGGACAGGGAATCCATCTTTGTTTCTATCTTCCTTTCTTCCTTTCTTTCTTATTACTCTGTGTAAACTGCTTTGGAAACTTGTGTCAAAAAGAGGTGAAGAAGAAGAAGAAGTTCTTTCAAACCTCACCCTTCATGTTCTAATGTCGGTTTATCTGAGAAATCAGAGGGCTCTCTTGAACACCATGTTTAAAGCAACACCATCACAGGTCCCTCATAGCAGACACCCACACCTCCATCCACTGCCATTCATCCAAACAGCTGCCTTTGTGGCTGAGGTCTGCTCTTGTTTCTGCAAGACACAAGGACTCCTTCCTTCAGTGCCATCTTGACACTACTTCACACCTGCGCGGACACACACCTGATTGCTTTCTCCCCCCTCCCCCACACTGGCTCTGTCCTCTGCTCTTTCCAGAGTGTGGCAATGCTATCATGTGCCCACCAGGAGGCAGCATAGAGCAGGTCGGGCTACCAATCTAACTTTTTAAAAAAAATCAAAAAAATAAATAAATCTGGAGTTCTACAGACTTTTTTTTAAAAAGTGTTTTAACTCTTTTGGTGGGAAGGAATTTATAAATGAATAGATGTTTCAAGTGTAAGGCAGACATCCAACACGGACATAGTTAGTGAAGCTATAGATCTTTTGTTTAGAAGCATTATTAATATCCTGTTTTTTCAATCAAATATTCTCAAGCAGGAGCATGGCTACAATTGAACAATGGGGGATAAATGTCCCTGAACCCAAGGGGGAGAGGGACCAGCTGGCTTTGGTGACAGTTTGTCCTTTGCTTTCCTGCTCATGCCTCTCTGAAGAAGAGGGGGTAGGGGCCAATCTTCACTTTTTAGGTAGGGCCCACTTCAATCTGCCATGCCCCTGTTCACAAGACAGCTTGATTTTGCATCTCATTCTCAAACTAATTATTGCACTACTATTGCTGTGATAATGAAATCATCATCTTTGGTGATGGAGTGTCTGAGGGGGTGGGAGGCTCTGCTTTGCCACTTTCATATGGAGAAGACATAACCTCCCTAATTGCCTGCCTGGAGATGGTGATGGGCTGGATAAGGGATAAGAAACTGAGACTGAGTTCAGGTAACACGGAGGCTCTTATTGTGCCTCTTCGGAAATCGGGGGGTGATTTTGATCTGCCAGTCCGGGATGGGGTGACACCTTGCCAGAAGGAACAGGTACGTAGTTTGGGAGTGCTTCTGGATAGAATCTTCTCCTTCGGGTCCCAGGATGCGGCGGTGGCCAGAGGTGATTTCTATCAGCTTCGGCTGATACGCCAGCTGTGTCCATTGCTTGAGATAAACGGCCTCAGAATGGTGGTCCATATGCTGCTACATATACCTCGGTGCTTACATTTGCTGGTAACCTCCAGATTTGACTACTGCAATGCACTCTAAGTGGAGCTACCTTTGTATGTAGTCCAGATACTGCAGTCGGGACGGGTTGCCAGATGGGTCTCTGGGTCCTCTCGGAGGGACCATATTACTCCTGCATTGACAGAACTACACTGGCTACTTATAAGTTCCAGGGCAAAATACAAGGTGCTGGCTATAACCTATAAAGCTCTGAACAGGTTAGTCTCTCAGAGAACTAAAAAGGGGGAGTGGGCAAAAGGCTTGGAAGGTTGATTTAGATTAGGGATACAAGAAAGGCCCTTGTGGCGGCCTCTCTGTGGTTGACTGCTGCACTATTACGTCAGTAGCCTCCTCCCTTCTTCACTTCGCGCCACAACAGTTCCTGCCACCCCCACCCCATTGCCCACCTGCCCAGCCCCTGGGACCCTCAGCCACTTGCCATCCTGCTTGCCTTGCCCTCCGGCTCCGGCCTAGGATCGGAGCGGCCTGCAAACTGCACAGAGCTCTTCTTCTCTCCCTGCCTCTCAGCTGATCGGCGGGTGGGCGGGGCTTCCAGAGAGGCCTCTGTGTAGGCCTCCCCGAAGCCTGAACTTGGCATTCCCCAGCAAGCCAGGAAGGAGGCAGGAAGAGTTCTCTGCATCAGACTCTCTCCCCAGACCATCCAGCACAGCCTTTGCAAGGCTGGGGATCCATCTGGGATCTACCCGAGAGATAGGAACGGAACCACTTCAGAGCAGTGCCCCCTATTCCCAACTCCCCCAGGTGACCCAGAAGGATACCATGGTCGATGGTATCGAATGCCACCGAGAGATCCAAAAGGACTAACAGAGTCACACTCCCTCTGTCGATTCCCCGGTAAAGGTCATCCATCAAGCCGACCAAGGCTGTCTCAACCCCATAGCCCATTCTAAAGCCAGTTTGAAATGGGTCTAGATAATCAGTTCCCTCCAAAACCGCCTGGAGCTGGTTAGCCACCACCCTCTCGATTACCTTGCCCAGCCAGGGGAGATTGGAGATTGGCCTATAACTATCCATCGCTGAGGGATCCAGGGAAGGCTTCTTAAGAAGCGGTGTAACTATTGCCTCCTTCAAACAGGGAGGCACCCTACCCTCCCACAGCGATGCATTTATGATATTAACTAGGCCACCTCCAACAATCTCTCTGCTAGATCGAAGCAGCCAGGTTGGGCAAGGATCCAGAGAACAAGTGGTAGGCCGTACCGCTCTAAGCAGCTTGTCCACTTCATCAGAAGTCACAGATTGAAACTGATCCAACCTAACACTGCAAGAGGGATCGTGGGATACTTCCCTCACAGACCCTGCAGAAATAGTGGAGTCCAAGTCGTGTACACACACACACACACACACACACACACACACACACACAAACAAACACACTATACACATACATTGTAACTAAATAGGGAGCAGTAAGGGAACAGAGATACACAATATAACTATAGCTACACAATAGCTAGATTCTCCCATACAGAACCCCTGTTTAAACTTCCTCTAAACTAAACCACAACACAGAACTTTTTAAATTCAATGGTAACCCCAAACCTCCCTCCAACATGCCTCCCCACTCACTCAGGACACTGGTGGCTGCTGACACAGAGCACAGTCAGGCAGTGATTCTCTCAAGGGGGTGAGAAAAAATATCTTCTGGTGGCGGCAGTGGGGGGGGGGGCAAGCAATACAGCAGCAGATTAATCAACTCCCAGGCTGTCATGTAGTAGCATGCAGTATCCATAGCAGGCTTGCATGCTGGGCTCAGGCTGGCAGCAAGGCAAGCATGGTATCATGGAAACTTGAGTTTAGACATGCAATGCAAAACCAGTTCTTTCTCTCTTTCTCTTGAATGAGGCAGCCAGAAAGGCAGAAGCAAGAGACTGAGTAACTAACTAGTTGATGAATTGAACCAAACTCCCCCCACCAAAGCAATCAGCCCAGACAGAGTGGAAACAGGGCACTGTTTGTTAGAGCTGGCAATGGTTAATCAGAATTTCTTAGCACATAATTGCATCACAATACAACACATTCCAAGGAAATGAGCTTCCTCAGGGATGCTGTGCCTGCTTGTGGCATATCTTATGTTCTGCTAATCTCTTCTTGACAGACACTCACTGCCTCGCTAGTTGCTGCAGTCAGGAGAGCAAAGGTCTGAAATATTTTTCCAAAGAACAAAACTTCAGCTCCGAAATGGGGTTGTTTCGATTTGTATACCAAAAAAATTGTTTTTATTTTTTTCATTTCCATTTGTATACAAAATGTCTGAAAATGCCATTTTTGGACACAAAACGTTTTGTTGCCGAATTGAAATGCACAAGCCTACTTCCAAGGCTTTTTGGAATCCTATTGGATCCAATAACCTTCTTGGGTATACCAACCTAATGGGTCCTACACCCCAGCAGAGGTGGGTTGTGGTTGCAAGTTCTACATTAACCAGATGGTGATCTGTGCAAGACAGTGGGGAGATGACAGCAGTCCCAACCCATGGAACACCACCCTGATCAGAGCAAAAGACCAAACTGAGAGTGTGAAACCACTTGGGATAGGGCCATAGTCGTCATGGCCGCTATGAATTCCGGAGCCACTCCCGACAACTCGGTTCAAAATAGACATTGAAGTTCCCCTTGAACAATAACCTGGGCCACTCCAAGGCCAACTCTGCAACCAGGTTCGTCAGTTCAGTTAGGGCAACAGAGTCCCTAACTGAGCTGACTGACCTGGTTGCGGAATTGGCCTTGGAGTGGCCCAGATGGTTGTTGGGGGGGCTTCAATGTCCTTTTTGGGACACTATCCAGCGGAGTGATCCCAATCTATCCTTTGTCCCTAGACTTAGACACACACTTTCGATATAGGCCAGTTCCCTGACAGAGATCCTGGTGAGTGAAATGGTATTCTTATAGACCATTGCCATCCCACCTCTATGCCCACCTCCTCACACCTGCTCCAATTTGTGCATTTGGTTTGGTCCGGTCCAGTTATTGTTCCATTTTTATTTGAAATCCATACACTTATTAACACGACTTTGCAGCATTCATTGCCTGTCAAGGACGTTCATGTCTTGTTGGGGTACATCCCCAGCAAATGGAATCTAGCATCACATCAAGAATGGTGGATTCTTCATGCTGGAAGGAGTGGCCAAAAGGATTGTAATACAGTAGTGAAGGGACAAATTTACTGCTGAATTGCAACTTTGGAGAACTGATATGTGTTCCTAGTCAGCATTTGAACTGGGTTGTTGCCCTCCCCATCCCACTCCCACCCCGCCTGACTGAAAGGTAAAGAAGAGAAATATTCAGCAAATTGGTTGAATTTCAATGAAGTGTTAAGTTTGGAAATATATCCTTGCCCCCCACTTTTTTCTTGGTAGCTTGTACTTTACAATGTTAGGAGCCACCTGATGGCACTGCAGGGAAGTAACTTGCCTAGCAAGCAAGAGGTTGCTGGTTTGAATCCCCGCTGGTATGTTTCACAGACTATGGGAAACACCTATATCGGGCAGCAGCGATATAGGAAGATGCTGAAAGGCATCATCTCATACTGCGCCGGAGGTGGCATTGGTAAATCCCACCATGAAAACCACATGGCTCTGCGGTTGCCAGGGGTTGACACCAATTCGACAGCACAACTTTACTTTACTTTATAATGTTAAGAAGTTCTGCTTAAGGGATCTTTTCATTTTATTTTTCCTTCCTTCCTCTTCCTCGCCCACTTTCAGTTATACCCATATATAATTGTTATCCTTGATTATGTTATATACATACTACTGTAAACTTATTTGAAATAAAAGAGAGAGAGAGAAATTACATTGTGGTTTGAAGGCCCTACATCACTTGTTAGAATCCAGAATGCCTCAATTATAATCTTTTAAAGGTCTAGAATTCCTATTTGATGGCAAAAACTTAAAAATCTCAGTAGCAAGAGACCAATATGGGAACATTAAAAAGATGTTTCCTATGTGTGTGTGTTTTGCCTGTTTGAGTATTTTTGTCAGGCTAAGTCATGTTTTCCACATTTCAAGTTAATTATTCCAAAATAAAATGCACACTGTGTACTGTAACCCACAGCTGTGATTCACTTTCATTATGCATTGTTTTCAACTTGGAATTGAAGGAGCTCCTCACTCACAATGACTGCAAACCAACTTAAAATGTGGCCATAACTAAGTTATACTGATGGGGCTTAAGTTGGTCAGGACTAATTTAATCCATTATGTCTTAGTCATGACTATAGCGGGATCAGGATTTATAGATAAGATAATTTTATTCACATTCATTCTGACCAAATTACTTTTAGGAGGATTGAGTGAGCCAAAAAGCAACTGAACCTGAACAGAACCAAGCCTTAATCTGTTCAGGTGTGCTCCTTTATTACCCACCCACCCCTACTCTCATTTTTAACATGTTATACATTTGAGTGTGTGTCTGCTACTTTAATTTCCCAAAGGGAAAAAACCAAAACCTAACCTGTACTGGACAGAGAACCGATTCCCACCCAGTGTAGCTAATCCTGCTTCATCAGCTGTGTGAAGTAAACCAACAAGGGCTAGGTGTATAACACAGGTACAGATCAGTCGAGATGCAGTGGAAGATTAACCCAGAAATCAGGGAGGGAACCAGAGGCACCAGCAATGCAGAGCACAACAGGACACCACTGGGATGCTGAGCATAAACACCACACATCAATCTAAACATCCGCTGGGAAGGGGTTAGTATCTTGGGATTCTTTTTCTTTTGTGTTTTTAACTTCTTTTTAGGCCAGACAGTCTAAAGAGGGGGCTGTTGCATCACAGTGATGCAACACATTAGGAACCATTAGTACCACAGTTTTACAAGAGCTTGCTCAATTATCAAAGCATCAATGTGCTAGGAGCCACCAATGAATATTTTGAGGACCCCTTACTGGTTCCAACCTCAAACCTAAAAGCTCACGCTTTCCTCCATGGCATTCTGTTCTCCCATAGCACCCATTACCAACCACCATGGGCATACCAAAAAACTCACAGCCTCCTGCTGCTACTGAGGAATGTTTATTCTAGATCCTCTGCAGATCTAACGATCAAGGTTTTCTGTTTGTTTTTGCTTTTAATTAACTAGCCTCGAAAGTGTGGTAGAGTTTTCCCTAGCAGCATTCATCGTACAGGTTTCCCAACTGTGGTGCAGGTAAAACAAATATTATATTTAGATTTAAAACATGTCAGCAAAGTCTTCATTGGAACTTCTGTGAAATACCTGTTTAAAAGGGACTCTGACACAACATCTTTATATCAATTATTGATCCGTGTAGACACAAAGTGAATGATACAAATCAAGAAATGGCAAAATCAGATTAAACCTGCAGTTGCTTTTCCTTTTCACAAATAAAACATCAACTTATTTCCTAACTTTACCATTTAAAAACAATTAATGATCAGGGGAGGACCTATATTACAAGGGGAGAAATATGGCAGGTTTGGGGGTCAAGGTTCCATTAAGACTTACTACAGAAAGCACAAGGCGGCTTGCTTTTAGGAAAAGACAAACTTCAAATGACTTCATTAATGCATAAAAGATGTTTAAAGATATTAAAACAAGTTACATATTCCCCCACAAAACATGTAAGCTAAAACAAAACTTAGCAAAGTTACAGTGTGACACATCACCCTCAGTGCTCCATTTAGAATGCCAGCTGAAGGCACTTAATTACAGAGCTGAGCCATGAATAGCACTTACATTTATATACCGCTCTATAGCTGGAAGCTCTCTAAGCGGTTTACAATGATTTAGCATATTGCCCCCCAACATTCTGGGTACTCATTTTACCGACCTCGGACGGATGGAAGGCTGAGTCAACCTTGAGCCCCTGGTCAGGATCGAACTTGTAACCTTCTGGTTACAGGGTGGCAGTTTTACCACTGCACCACCAGTGGCACTGTGAAAGCAACAAACGGATAATACATTTGATTGCTTTTTGTCTATTTGTCAAAAACGTCTGTATCTGGACAGTTTACAATAACACGAGGGAGGAGAGAGCAGAGAAGCTATTAAGGGTATAATAAATGTTATATTATTCATCATATTCATATATTAAGGGTTTTCACAGGATGGGGGTAGGGGAGAAGGGTGGGGGGGCCCGGGTAGGGGGGGAAGGCAAGGTCCAAGTCACCTTCCCCCCAGATAATGGTGTGCTGCCCCTTCGTGTGGGCTGCTGTGCACCCCAATGAGACAGGAGCTCTATGATCTCCGCAGCTAGGTTCCACATATTCCATTTTATACGACCTGCTTCACCTTACACCAACCCTCATCCTCCTCACAGATAGAACAATCCTCCCTTCACATCAATTATCATACAAACAGGATTTAAGTAGTCATCTACACAATCAAAGACTGTGTTCTACGCAGGTTTGGGAGCTGAGTCTGTATTTGTAATACTGCTGGTCAAGGACCGAATAAATATTACGTTGGTTCGTTCGTTTGAGACACCATACAAAGAAGAGGAAAAGGACGGAAAACACACCAAAAAGCCAAACGGGCAACTCTCCATTCTCTTCTCCACTTGTACAGGTGAAACTCGGAAAATTAGAATATCGTGCAAAAGTCCATTAATTTCAGTAATGCAAATTAAAAGGTGAAACTGATATATGAGACAGACGCATTACATGCAAAGCGAGATAAGTCAAGCCTTAATTTGTTATAATTGTGATGATCATGGCGTACAGCTCATGAAAACCCCAAATCCACAATCCCAGAAAATTAGAATATTACATGGAACCAAGAAGACAAGGATTGTAGAATAGAACAATATCGGACCTCCGAAAAGTATAAGCATGCATATGTATTCAGTACTTGGTTTGGGCCCCTTTTGCAGCAATTACTGCCTCAATGCGGCGTGGCATGGATGCTATCAGCCTGTGGCACTGATGAGGTGTTATGGAAGACCAGGATGCTTCATTAGCGGCCTTCAGCTCTTCTGCATTGTTTGGTCTCATGTCTCTCATCCTTCTCTTGGCAATGCCCCATAGATTCTCTATGGGGTCAGGTCAGGCGAGTTTGCTGGCCAATCAAGCACAGTACACTGTATACTTTTCAGAGGTCCAATATTGTTCTATTCTACAATCCTTGTCTTCTTGGTTCCATGTAATATTCTAATTTTCTGGGATTGTGGATTTGGGGTTTTCATGAGCTGTACGCCATGATCATCACAATTATAACAAATTAAGGCTTGACTTATCTCGCTTTGCATGTAATGCTTCTGTCTCATATATCAGTTTCACCTTTTAATTTGCATTACTGAAATTAATGGACTTTTGCACGATATTCTAATTTTCCGAGTTTCACCTGTAATTACAATAGACAGCGACAGTGACAAAGACCTTGAAATCCAAGACAATATTGAGCGTGATAGTAGCATTTCCTGGAATCCCACCATGCAAGAGAATGACAGAGAAAAAGAGTTTCCTTCACCCCTCTTGGAAGCCAGAGACTGTAGTTATGACCCAGCTAATGAATCAGACAAAACTGACATGGACAGCAATGCGACTACCACAGTGGAGGATGGAGGAGATGAGACTCCCTGTAGAGTTCCACAGCTGCAGGAAAGTGCCAATGAACAGGTGTCTCCTGTGAGAGACAGTAGTAGTAGTAGTTCACTTGAGACAGGCAATCAGCCTAGTAGCACAGAAAGAGACTTAGGCAACTGGTTTCCAGCCAACAGATCGTCTTTGTTTGCAAGGCTGAAAAAGCTTATGGAACAGTCACGTGGGTGGGACTCATAATAACAGAAAATGTAACTTCTTACCCAGTAATGTTTAAATGAGGGGAAAGCAACAACAACCTTTGATTAGACTTTTCCTAAAATACAGTATACCAGTGATGAAATATGCATTGCACTGCTCCAAAGGCCAACTTCAAATGATGTCTTTAATGCATAAACAATATGAAAAGATATTAAAATAACTTCCCAATTTCCCCACAAAACATGTAAGTGAAAACAAACCCAAGCAAATCTTTGGGTGTAATACACCATCCTCAGGGTTCCGTTCAGCATGTCAGCTGACGGCACTTAAATACAGAAGCTGAGAACCAAATGCGCAAACAGACCATAGCTACATTTATTATTTATTAGTTTGCTAGTAATGGGTGCTATGGGAGAACAGAATGCCATGGAGGAAAGCATGAGCTTTTAGGTTTGAGGTTGGAACCAGTAAGGGGTCCTCAAAATATTCATTGGTGGCTCCTAGCACATTGATGCTTTGATAATTGAGCAAGTTCTTGTAAAACTGTGGTACTAATGGTTCCTAATGTGTTGCATCACTGTGATGCAACAGCCCCCTCTTTAGACTGTCTGGCCTAAAAAGAAGTTAAAAACACAAAAGAAAAAGAATCCCAAGATACTAACCCCTTCTCAGCGGATGTTTAGATTGATGTGTGGTGTTTATGCTCAGCATCCCAGTGGTGTCCTGTTGTGCTCTGCATTGCTGGTGCCTCTGGTTCCCTCCCTGATTTCTGGGTTAATCTTCCTCTGCATCTCGACTGATCTGTACCTGTGTTATACACCTAGCCCTTGTTGGTTTACTTCACACAGCTGATGAAGCAGGATTAGCTACACTGGGTGGGAATCGGTTCTCTGTCCAGTACAGGTTAGGTTTTGGTTTTTTCCCTTTGGGAAATTAAAGTAGCAGACACACACTCAAATGTATAACATGTTAAAAATGAGAGTAGGGGTGGGTGGGTAATAAAGGAGCACACCTGAACAGATTAAGGCTTGGTTCTGTTCAGGTTCAGTTGCTTTTTGGCTCACTCAATCCTCCTAAAAGTAATTTGGTCAGAATGAATGTGAATAAAATTATCTTATCTATAAATCCTGATCCAGCTATAGTCATGACTAAGACATAATGGATTAAATTAGTCCTGACCAACTTAAGCCCCATCAGTATAACTTAGTTATGGCCACATTTTAAGTTGGTTTGCAGTCATTGTGAGTGAGGAGCTCCTTCAATTCCAAGTTGAAAACAATGCATAATGAAAGTGAATCACAGCTGTGGGTTACAGTACACAGTGTGCATTTTATTTTGGAATAATTAAATTGAAATGTAATTTCTCTCTCTCTCTATTATTTCAAATAAGTTTACAGTAGTATGTATATAACAATCAAGGATAACAATTATGTATGTGTATAACTAAAAGTGGGGGAGGAAGAGGAAAGAAAGAAAAAGGAAAAGGAAAAATCCCTTAAGCAGAACTTATTAACATCATAAAGTAAAGTTGTGCTGTCGAGTCAGTGTCAACTCCTGGCAACCAACCACAGAGCCCTGTGGTTGTCTTTGGTAGAATACAGGAGGGATTTACCATTGCCCTCTCCTGCGCAGTATGAGAGGATGCCTTTCAGCATCTTCCTATATTGCTGCTGCCCAATATAGGTGTTTCCCATAGTCTGTGAAACATACCAGCGGGGACTCGAACAGGCGACCTCTTGCATGCTAGACAACTCACTTCCCCGCTGTGCCATTAGGTGGCCCCTAACATAATAAAGTACAAGCTCTCAAGAAAAAAGTGGGGGACAAGGATATATTTCAAAACTTAAACAATTCATTGAAATCCAACCGAATTGCTGAATATTTCTCTTCTTTACCTTTCAGTCAGCGGGGGGCGGGGGTGGGGAGGGGAACCCTAAGAACGCATATCAGTAATTGAAAGTTGTAATTCAGGAGTAAGTTTGTCCTTTCAGTGCTGTATTATAATTCTTTCGGCCACTCCCTCCAGCATGAGGAATCCACCATTCTTGATGTAATGCTAGATTCCATTTGCTGGGGATGTACCCCAACAAGACATGAATGTCCTTGACAGGCAATGATTGCTGCAAAGTCGTGTTAATAAGTGTATGGATTTCAAGTCAAAATGGAGCAATAACTGGACTGGACCAAACCATATGCATAAGTGTACCCTCATAAAAACTGGAAGAGGTATGAGGAAGTGGGGAGGGAGGTGGGATGGCTGTGGTCTACAAGAATACCATTTCACTTACCAGGCTCTCTATCATGGAATTGGCTTATATCAAAAGTGTGTACCTAAGTCTCGGGACCAAGGATAGATTGGGATCACCCTCCTGGATAAGTGCCCTGAAATGGACATTGAAGCCTCCCACCAACAACAACCTGGGCCGCTCCAAGGCCAATTCCGCAACCAGGTCAGTCAGCTTAGTTAGGGACTCTGTTGCCCTAACTGAACTGACGAACCTGGTTGCGGAGTTGGCCTTGGAGTGGCCCAGGTTGTTGTTCGAGGGGAACTTCAATGTCTATTTCAAACTGAGAATCTTCTTCTTCATTTATTTATTTATTTTGGTCTTTGACCAGCATAACAACAACAACAACAACAGCAACTACAGGTGAAACTCGGAAAATTAGAATATCGTGCAAAAGTCCATTAATTTCAGTAATGCAAATTAAAAGGTGAAACTGATATATGAGACAGACGCATTACATGCAAAGCGAGGTAAGTCAAGCCTTAATTTGTTATAATTGTGATGATCATGGCGTACAGCTCATGAAAACCCCAAATCCACAATCCCAGAAAATTAGAATATTACATGGAACCAAGAAGACAAGGATTGTAGAATAGAACAATATTGGACCTCTGAAAAGTATACAGTGTACTGTGCTTGATTGGCCAGCAAACTCGCCTGACCTGACCCCATAGAGAATCTATGGGGCATTGCCAAGAGAAGGATGAGAGACATGAGACCAAACAATGCAGAAGAGCTGAAGGCCGCTAGTGAAGCATCCTGGTCTTCCATAACACCTCATCAGTGCCACAGGCTGATAGCATCCATGCCACGCTGCATTGAGGCAGTAATTGCTGCAAAAGGGGCCCAAACCAAGTACTGAATACATATGCAAGCTTATACTTTTCGGAGGTCCGATATTGTTCTATTCTACAATCCCTGTCTTCTTGGTTCCATGTAATATTCTAATTTTCTGGGATTGTGGATTTGGGGTTTTCATGAGCTGTACGCCATGATCATCACAATTATAACAAATTAAGGCTTGACTTATCTCGCTTTGCATGTAATGCGTCTGTCTCATATATCAGTTTCACCTTTTAATTTGCATTACTGAAATTAATTGACTTTTGCACGATATTCTAATTTTCCGAGTTTCACCTGTAGTTAAGACAATCTACTCCTACAAGGTAATAGGGGATCAGTTGGAAGATTACTCTGTCAAGAGCAGACACAGCTTGGGGAGGTGAGCAAGCTTTTCTAAACATCTAGCCTTTCCCCCCTTCAAACTAACTAACAGGAGGAGAGGAGATTTTCAGGGGCTGGTTTCTCTTTAAGGGATAAGTCCTAGTCTCTCTCTCTCTCTCTCTCTCTCTTTCTGTGTGTCTGTGTCTGTGTGTATTATTTGCCAGGGCTATCATTTCCCAGGGCTAGCAAACTCCAGTGTTTTAGTTTGTCCCTGCCTGGAGGGGGTGGAGTCATCTAGGGCACTTCCCAGTGTGTTGCACAGAGTGCCACATGTATGACTATTTGCCCCATGGGCAGAAGTCATGGGTGTGTGCTCGGTGTAAGGAGCTCCTGGCTCTCAGGGAACAAATTCATGAAAGGTGGCGGATCTGGAGAAGCTCAGAGAGACAGAGAGGCATGTGGATGAGACCTTCAGGGACGTGATAGAGGCATCCCACTCCAGGGCTGATAGCTCCTCTGCTGTCAGGGAGAATGAAGGTCTCGGGCAACGACGACATTGGTCTGAGGAAGAGGGAAATGCTCCTTTAGAAGGGACCCCTTCCATGGATGATGAGCCCATATCCTCTCGCACAGGGGATACTCCTCCGGGGGGTGGGGGCCTCCTTGTTGTGGGTGATTTGAACATTAGAGGTATAGAGAGATGGGTTTGTGACCTGCGTGTTGACCGCACGGTGACTTGCCTGCCTGGTGCGAAGGTTGCAGACATCACGCAGCATCTAGATAGACTCTTAGGCAGTGCTGGGGAGGAGACAGCTGTTGTGGTGCACGTCGGCACCAACGATGTGGGGAAATGTAGTCGGGAGGTACTGGAAGCCACATTTAGGCTGATAGGTAGCGTTTTGAAGCCCAGGACTCCCAAGGTAGCATTCTCAGAAATGCTACCTGTTCCAAGCGCAGGTACGGTGAGACAGGCAGAGCTGAGGGGTTTCAATGCATGGATGAGACGTTGGTGCGGGGAGGAGGGGGTTAGATTTGTTAGGCACTGGGATACATTTTGAGCAAGCAAGGCCTGTACAAAAGGGACGGACTGCACTTGAACCAAGATGGAACCAGACTGCTGGAGCTTAAAATTAAAAAGGTTGCAGTGCAGCTTTTAAAATGATGCCTGGGGAATTGCCGATGGGAGCTGGGCAATATCTGGTTCGGCAAAAACCAGGGGCATACCTAGAGGAAATAGTGCCTAGGGCAAGCACTGAAATTGCACCCCCCCAACCCTGTCCAAACATCTGACACCCATTTTTCAGATCAGTGTTTCCCATAATCTGGGAAACATACCAGCGGGAATTCAAACCGGCAACCTCTGGCTTGCTGGGCAGGTCATCTCCCAACTGTGCCATTAGGTGGCTACTACAAGGTCTAAAAAAGGAACATCCATTATGTTCCATGGAGGCATCAGTTATAAAAAATGAAGGCACCCATTGTATTCTGCTGTAAGGAACACATTTTGGAAAAGGCACATCTAACAACCCTGAGGACAAGCTTCACTCTGTATTTATTGCATAAGCAGCTTCCTCACTGGCTAAGCAAGATACTCTGATACAGAAGCAGCAAGCATGACCACAAGCACTAATCAATATTTTCATTTAGCTACAAACAGAGTTTGGGGAGGGGGGAAGAGAAGAAATGCAACATGCATGCAATCCCTGCGGAAATCAAGACCACTGGAAGTCATGTGCAGTGGTGCTCTTACCCTTGAACTTCAGGGCCTCCACCACACCCCCTGGGTGTGGCCGCTGGGAGCCTCCAAATCCCCTTTGGTCTGTCTTGGGTGGTGTGTTCACTGCTAGCCCGCACTGCGCCAGGCAGCCCTGTGCGACCTGTGTCAGGTGCTTTAGAGACAAAGGGGGGAGTAGGAAAGGCGTATGTGGGATGAGAATATGTTAAGTTGAGTGTTGAAATGTTTCTGCATAAATATACCTGTTTTATATTCTGACATTCTTGTGAGTTCAGTTGCTGTTTGTACCCTCAAGAAACCACATGTTAAAAATACTGCGTGTGTCAGTGTGAGTGTGTAGGGGGATGATGCATAACTTAGAGGGTGTGTGTGCTCCAAAAGGCCTTTAGGTCCAGGCTACAAAATTACCTAGGCACACTTCTGGTCACGCCTCCCGGTGACATAATATTGACAAAGGTTGCCCAGTTACAATAGACTCTCTTCCCCACAGCAGCTGGGGGAAAGGAGTCACCATCCACAGAAGAGGGAGAGATTGGAGTGGCAGCCACATCTTATTTGCAAATAATAGTCTTATCACAACACTCAGATGCCTTAATTATTACAAGCACCACCAGGCAGAGTGCTTGGGGCTATGTGACGCTCAGCTCATATTCCTATAACAATGCTGATGCTTTCAGTCTCTCATGCTTCTATTTCTAAAGCTTTGGAGTTCTTATATTGTCTTTATGTAAGATAAATTTACTTCTCTAGCTCCAAGTTTAACCCATGCTAACAGGACAAAGGAGCACCTTTCAAACCTGGTGCGTAATGTCAGTGTCATTGACCAGGGGCGTAGCAAGGTTGGAGTGGGCCCAGAGACGAGATTTTAAAATGGGGCCCCCCCACTCAAAGTCCAGGGCCTCCGCACACCCCAGGCCCCCAAGGATTTAAGTCTGATATTCCAAAATAAGTATGCTGCCTGGAAATACATTTCACTGAATACACACACGCACACGTCACAATATATAGTGATATACATTGAGTACTATACATTTGTTTTACTTTTAATGCCTAGAACACACTAGAAAGATGAATGATTAAAATGGCCCCCTCGCTGCAGATTAGCAAAGGAGACTTTCAACCATGCAGGGTGAGCCTAGGTTTGTTTTCTCAGAATTCTGAACAAATTCAGTCAAGTTCGATTCCAGGAGGTTTTTCACAGGAGGCTTTTCAAGCCCTTTAAGACACATCTCCTCTGGAATAGAGGTGCTGCATTCACATGTTGGCCAGATTGACCCTGAAGTCCCTGCAAGTTATTGGGGAGCAGTTCACACACAAGAAAAATAAAATAAAATAAAAGCACAAGACATGCTTCAGAGTTCTCACTCAGACCTTCTGGGTTGCAAAACAACTTGAACATAAGTGCATTTATACATGAATGAATGAATGAATAAAATAAATATAATACTGTTTCTTCCAGAAGCTTTTGTAATTTTCTGCCATGAAACAAGCCACTTCTAGGACTTTTGAGATAGTTTTTTTTAAGCCAGCAAATTTTCCAAGCTGTTTCAAAATAAATATGCAGAGACTTCTCAGTCCCTCCCCCCCCTATCAAAGCCCTATGGCAAGCAGATGCCTATATATCCGGGGCGGGGGGAAGGTAACCACAAAAAGGAGTTCACACTCTACCTGGCCAATGCTGGGCTGGGCAGGGCAGCAAGGGGTCTTCTGCTGCAGAGAGCAGGGGTGGCCACTCTGGCTGCCTCCTCCTTCCTGGCTGGCTTGGGCCCTACTGGAGTTCAGGCTTCACAGAGGCCTACACGAGGCCTCCCTGGAAGCCCCGCCCAGCCGCCGATCAGCTGAGAGGCGGGAGAAAAGGAGCTCTGGGCCGCTTGTCTGCTGCCTGGATGGCCGGCCAGGAGAACAAGCTGGAGAGAGGGCGAAGAGGGCAAGCGGCTGAGGGGCCTTGGGGCTGGGCAGGGGGCAATGGGGAGTCACGTGAGGTGCCTCTGGGGGGGCCCTCCAGGCAGTGGGGCCCCCAGACAACTGTCTCCCCTTGCCCGATCGTTGTTACGCGCCTGTCATTGACTCTTTAGGGAACAGTGACCATCGTGCGATCAAATTCAGCATACATGCGGGGAGAGAATCACCAAGGAAGTCTAACAAAGACATTTTGAATTTCAGAAGAGGAAACTTTTCCAAAATGAAAAGAAAGCTGAAAGGAAAAAATCAGTAGAGTCACTTTGCTCCAGAGTGCATGGAGTTTACTCAAAACCACAATACTAGAAGCCCAGTTAGATTGTATACCCAAAAGGAGGAAAGGTATCACTAAGTCCAGGAGGATGCCAGCATGGCTCATGGGTACCGTCAAGGAAGCCATAAAAGGGAAGAAGACTTCTTTCTGAAATTGGAAGGCCTGTCCAAATGAAGAGAACAGAAAGGAACACAAACTCTGGCAAAAGAAATACAAGGTGACAATAAGGGAGGCAAAAAGAGAGTTTGAGGAACATTTAGCTCAAAGTATTAAGGGGGATAACAAAAACTTCTTTAAATACATCAGAAGCAGGAAACCTGCCAGGGAGGCAGTTAGACCATTAGACAATGAGGGAGTGAAAGGGATTATTAAGGAGGATATGGAGGTTGCAGAGAAGCTAAATGAGTTCTTTGCGTCCGTCTTCACGGCAGAGGATACTGAGCATATACCTGTTCCTGAACCAGGCTTTTTAGGGATGGAGGCTAGAGAGCTGAGTCAGATAGAAGTGACAAGAGATGATGTTCTAAACTGTTTGGAAAACTGAAAACTAGCAAATGGCCAGGGCCGGATGTCATCCACCCAAGAGTCCTCAATCAACTCAAATGTGAAATTGCCGATATCCTTGCTAAAATATGTAAGTGATCCCTGCAATCAGGCTCTGTCTGTACCGGAGCACTGGAAAGTAGCAAATGTAACACCGATTTTAAAAAAGGGATCCAAGCCCAGTTAGTTTAATGTATGTTCCAGGCAAATTTATGGAAAGCATCCCAAGGATAAAATTGTAAAGCACATAGAAGAACAGGCCCTGCTGGGAGAGAACCAACATGGCTTCCGCAAAGGTAAATCTTGCCTCACAAACCTTTTGGAGTTCTTTGAGAGTGTCAACAAGTGTATGGATCAAGGTGATCCAGTTGACATAGTATACCTGGACTTCCAAGAAGCTTTCGACAAAGTTCCTCATCAAAGACTCCTGAGGAAACTTAGCGGTCATGGGATAAGGGGACAAGTACATGTGTGGATTGCTAACTGGTTGAAGGACAGGAAACAGAGGGTAGGTATAAATGGAGAGTTTTCACAGTGGAGGTAAGTGAGAAGTGGGGTCCCCCAAGGATCTGTACTGGGACCAATGCTTTTAAGAAACTTAAAGACATGTAAACTCCATTAAATCTCTAAAAATCAGCCCTCTGCCCAATTCCTTAGAAATAATTCTGGCAGCTTCCCTGCCCCCACTGGGCACTACCACCCACTCTACTCTGCTCTGGGCCACCCCCTTTCCCCCCAACATGAAGCTATACTTTTTCTGAAATCTCCATTATTCCCTATGGGAAAAATCTTAAACTTCAAAAATCCACCAAAAATCAGCCCTTTTCCCAATTCCTCTGAAATTTGGGTGGAGCTTCCACCCATTGGGCACTACCACCCCCACCCACTAGTTTTGCCCTGGGGCCATTTTTTTAAAATCCAAAACATTCTGGATTCAGATTTTGCAATTTCAAACAAAGAACAAAATGGGGGTGTTTTGGATTCAGGCCAAAAACAAAACAGAAAAAAACCCACAAAAAACCACACAACCCTAGTTATTTTATTCCCACCACGTTCCCAGCTGCCTCTTCTTTTAGCCTCTTGAGGTGTTTCTTTTCTAATTTCCTCTCTCTTGATCTCTCCCAGTGATTTCATGTAGATGTCACAAAGCATTGGAGACAGTATGGAGCTTTGTGGAACTCCACACTTTAGCTTGTGCATAGCAGAATAACAGTCTCTGCGTCTCTATTTTCTTTTTAAACAGTGTCAGAGTTCCACTGCTTAGTGGAGCTTCACCTTTAAGAAAAGGTATGCTGTTTCTGAAGTTGTGACATACACCTTTGTTTCTAATCCATGTGATGAAATCCTCCTATTTTCTATTTCCTATTCTTATAGGTTGTGCTGTGGACCAGTCTGCAGATGTGGTGGTCAGGGAAGGGGAGTCAGTAACCCTGAACTGTTCCCAGCTTGGAACGAAACATTTTAATATGTATTGGTACAAGCAACAAAGGCAGAAGGACACACGGCTTCAGCTGGTGAGTTTTTCCTCAGAAGGCTCCACTGGAGAGTCTGACGTTAAGGGAGCATTTAAAGACCACTTCAAGAGCAGAGGGATGGAAAAGTACGCATCGTCTCTGGTGGTGGAGAGCGTACAGCTGGCAGGCGCCGGCACCTACTTGCGTGCCAAGCAAGATTACACAGTGAGGCAACTGCTGAGGAAACCAAGCACAAAGCTCTTTGCAGAAGGATGCAAGCACACAGGATAATAGCTCCTCAACAAGGGCAGCCCCAGATCTTTTTCTGAATGAAGAGGAAGAACCAAGTGGCAGCCCCTTCCCATGAATCAACACGGGGCCCATTCGGCAGGAAAATTATTCAGCGCAAGCCCCTTTGTATGTCTGGAAGCTGTGCAAGAGCCAAGTAGCTTGACAGAGGGTCTACGAATAAGAATAGGCCACTCATTTATTGATTGATTGATTGATTTATCTGATTGATTGATTTATTCGATGCGATCACTAACGAGACACACTGTTGCTCCATATAGTCCAGTCTTGTCCACACGGCCTGGAAGCATCTCTCCGAGGTCTCAGCAGAGCCCTTTTCCCCGGCTAGCTGCCATTCCTTGTTTGGGTGCAGCTCCCATTCGTTTCCATGGGGCTTGCCCCAGAGCACTTTCTGGGGGATTCTGCCCCATCATGGCTCAGAACTGGTACTCTAAATCTGCAAGTCACCTTGTTAAGTGTGAGTCAGAGAGCCTTGTCTCAGACAAATGAGCACTTCACCCTAATTTAACAGAAATGACCTCAAGGCTCTGTGTAGTGTGTGTGTGTGTGTGTGTGTGTGTGATTCTTTTAGCCATTCCTATTTTTCTCCTCTTAATTATATTCAGAACTACTTTTATCCCCTCAGTTTCCCCGCAGGGAACTTCCAGACAGGGTGTTTAGTCAGGAATTGTTACACTCCTTTAACTCACTGTTTACGGTCTCTGTCTGTCTCTTTCCACACAACATCATCATCTTTATTATTTTATTTATTTTATTTTTTACATTTTATATGCTGCTCTTCCTCCAAGGAGCCCAGAGCAGTGTACTACATACTTGAGTTTCTCTTTCACAACAACCCTGTGAAGTAGGTTAGGCTGAGAGAGAAGTGACTGGCCCAGAGTCACCCAGCTAGTTTCATGGCTGAATGGGGATTTGAACTCGGCTCTCCCCGGTCCTAGTCCAGCACTCTAGCCACTACACCACGTACTCTTCCCTTCCTCCTTCCTGCCTCTGCAGCTTATTCTTCCCCTTGGTTTTCTCTCCTTGTTAGCTATTTTCATTCTTCTCTCCTTGCCATAGCGATAACCGGCTTGGGACTCCAGAAACGAATCCAGCGCTTTGAGGGAATGATACTTGTCCTTCCAATGGCTAACCCTAAAGCAAAATGGGGAAGTGGAGAAATGGCAGCTAGAGCAATGAGCCCCTCAGGGACCCATGCCTTGACCTAAGGGCCCTGAGCTGGAATGTCTGGGTTTGTCATCATGGCCATCGACACAGCTGCAGCATCATGGCTCTGAGAGTGACTTGCTGGCAGGCCTCTTGGGGGTGTGACGGAAGGCCTTGCTCACCAGTCTTCACACTCCCGTCTCAAATTAATTGCTGACCCGGGCCAAAGAAAAGCACTGATCAAATGGAGACAATGAAACTCAGAAAAGCTGATCAGGGGATAAAAATAAATAAATCATTTTTTCTGCCACATTTCCCTCTTAGTATCTGCCTCCCTGAATTTTCTTATTTACTATTAATGCATTCTTTCTGTCTTTTTATGCTGCATATTTGTTTGTTTGCCTCTGCGTTTTATGGCATCCAGTCTTTTTGCTGTGTTCTAGGGATGGTGTGTGTGTGTCTTTTTAAAATTTGGTATGAGATTTTTGTTCGTTGTTCTAATGATGCAGATATTCCTACTAAATGCTCTCCCTGATAACTTCCAGTAGGTGGCAGTGCTGTATAAATGCAGGGCATATGAACCTGCCTTTAACCCTAATGAGGGCTACATGTGATACAGGAGATCCATGACTGGATCTCACATCATTTTCTTTCATTAAAACAGCTGTGGGGAGTGATTCAGATCAGGACCAGGATACTGGTGAAGCGGAGTTTAACCATTCTCCCCACACCATTTCTCCAGCTTAAGTCACTATCCCTGAGCTGCTATTAGTTATGGAGATTTTAAAAGGTACAAACGGAGTAGCTGTCTTTCCCCCCTTTCTGTAGGTTTGGGGTGAAGGGGATTTAGGTCAAGAAATTGTTGGGACAGAATAGCTTAACGTCCTTGCCAATATCATGGCCCTGATTCAAACTGAGGGAGGCAAAGCTGCTTTAGAAAAAGAAAATGACACTGGGAGACCCAGAGGTGGTTCCCATGATCAGTGGGATGAGCAGTCAGTCTGCTCCGGGTGGCTGCAGCGGCCGCCCACACAACTGCTGGCTCCGTCATGGAGCCAGCGGTGGGCTTGGAAGTTTGGGGGGCCGTGCAGCCCCCGGAAGCTCCAACATGCCCTGCATGAGTTCACAGGGCATGCTGGAGAGACCCCCCCCCCCAAGCCGGGAGGCAGCTTTTCGCCTCCCCTCCGGGGGTCTCCTCGTGAGTTGCTGCGGCACGGAGCCGTGCCACGAAAACTCACCATCAGAAAAAACAGGTTTGCAGAGCACTTGCTCCGCAAACCCGGTTTAAGTGCCGGGCTACTTAAGCGGGTGACCCGCTTAAGAACCACCGGGCTCACAGCCGAGCCCGGTGGTTCTCATGATGGGAGGAAATCGGGCTAGCCTCTGCTAGCTCGATTTTCTCCTATCGTGTGAATAGCCTCCTAGTGTCTTAGGTATACATTTCCATTCTAATGCCTCAGGTATGGAACTTGTGAAACTCATTTTCAGTAGCCCAGAGACTCAACAACTGTCTTTAGGGCAGGGCGGGCAGGTCAATTGCCCCAGGGCCTGCTCTTTTAACCCCCATCAAAAGGAAGTCCCATATTGGGTGATTTGCCTCAGGTCCTGCACCCTGCCAGGGCAAATGTGGGGTTGATCGGTTCATATCTGCATGCACATCATCTGATTATTCGTCACCGAATCACAAGATGCTTGATGACCTGTAGCTGAATGTGTGAACGGCCTCTTTTGGAGTAACTGTGCTGGGGGTGGGGTGGGATAGGAAAGCTTCCTTAGTGGTGTCAGATCTGTGATGCCTCAGAGACACAGGCAAGACATCAAGCCATGAACATGGATGAGTGAAGTTTGAGCATCCCTTTGAATCCCTGCTCAATGCACCACTTTAGGCAGCTCTCTGCTCTGCTCTATTCTGCAGTGGGTGTCAGTTATGTTTCCCTCAAACTCCGGCCCTACAGGAAGTAGCAAAGCATCTCTTCAGCGGCTTCATATATGAAGAAGTGGGGTTCTTCTAGGGGGAAATGTTGGGTGAAGCATAATTGGCCCTGCAGCTGGTGTGGCTTGTGTGAGAGAGAGGCACCAACCGAGGCTGGTTCAAAAACACCACCTAACCACACACTGTTAACAGTTGGTCTAAAGATGAGTGGAATTCTGCAGAGGGCCTGTGCTGCTTGTTCAAGGGCCAGAGTCATTTCCCTCAGTAAAACCAGCACAAATGGCCAGCCTCCAATCCAGCTTTCGGCACTTCCCACCCTTCTTGCACCTCCTTTATTTAAGAGACACTGGAAAGAAAGGATTTCATGCTGGGACATCATCATACTTGTGCATTTTCAGATTCAGTCCTCAAAATTTGAATTTATTGAAAAACTGCTCTTTGGATGAAGAAAAAAGGAGGAAAATCTTCTCAAACATGAAGGTTTGATGATCAGGCTCATGTGGCTCTGATAGTGTTTTGGATCCATCAGACATAAGCCCTTTCCAGACGTTATGTTGCACGAGTGTACAGATATCTGTACAACACCCGTGCATGCTTTTGCGTGAACAACTGTACTTGCATCCTTTAAAAACTGAGCCTGGGTACAGGTCCTTCATATGCATGACATAGACAGGAGGTTTACTGCTGTGCTTGTGTTCAACGTAGTGTGTGACTAACTGTAACTGTGTACAGATCTGTATTTGTGTACACTGTATACACTCATTGTAAAAGGGTTGAACATAATAAGGCCGTTCACACGACCTTCTGCTGGGCCGGGGAGGGTGGGGGAAGGCAGGAGAGTACCTACCTCCCCCCCCCCCAGATAATCTGGTGGCAATCTCAGCCTCGTGCCTCACACATCCACACGACTGGAACTGTCACGAGCTATGCAACATTCTGGAGGCTGGGAAAATGCATCCTGGCCTCCAGATATCCTGCAATGCGCAGCACAAGGAGCCCAGTGCACTGGGGGATTCCTCTGTGAGCCGGGCACTCTAGGTGTGTTGGAGATGGAGTTCCAGTGCATCGATCTTTTGCACCAACTATCCTAATGACCACTAGGGGCATTGGGGGTAGAGATAGTGAGTCAGGGTCTCTCTAGCTGATCTACCTGTCTCTACCCTATGACCCCTGATCTGTCTCTTCTCTGACCTCAATTTCTTCATTTTCTGATTGGGGGATTCTGATTGTCCTGTAATCTGCAAGAAGAAATTCCAGGGATATCTCTTGAACCACTGGATGTGTTCAGAAGGACCAGGGGCGTAACAAGGTTGGCTTGGGCCCAGAGACAAGTTTTTAAAATGGGCCCCCCACCACCACCCGTCATCCGTCACCGCCTTCCTCTCCTTCTCCTGGCCCAATGTAGACTCTGCTAACTAGCCCAACTAGTTAAAAGGTGTAGATTACAGCACAGCAGAACCAAATTTATTGACTGCCTGACTCCCTTAGACTTGAGGCAGTTTACATAATTAAAACAACAGCAGGGGGGTGGGGTGGGGGGAAACACACACACCCCTAAAAGCCTGGCAGAATAGATAAATTTTCAGAAGTTTCTTAAAGGACAGAAGGGAGGGGCATTAGGAATCTCAGGAGGCAAGGTATCTCAAATAAATGTGAGGCTGGATGGGATGAGATACAGAACGGGCAGAAAGCAGATTATAATCATGCAGGAAATGAAATGGCCATGAATGGAACCTTGCACAACTACTGACCTTTCTCCAATTTGGGAGAGCTAGGAAGAGAGGCTTCTTCTCCTTCATCATGTATACTTTTAAAAGACCCATAGGATCTCATGTGCCAAGGACAGGTCTGTAATGTTTGAGTGATTTCTCCACTCTCTTACCTAACTTTGCATGTTAAGTGATTATGAGTCAAAGAACAGCCTTGGATGTTAAAAGGGGGTTGATAAACGGAGCCAAGGAACTGTGAAAAGCACACACTTGTCACTCTTCTCTTGTGTGTGCCTCCCCACTTCTGTTTTCCCAATGGGAGGAGGAAGGGGGAGTGGAGCGTTGCAATTAAAAATGAATAAAGGCCCTTTGCGACGCTCTGCTTCCCCTTCCTCTCCCCTCCCCCCGTTAGGGAAACAGAAGCGAAGCCTGGGCAGGTGGGCAGCCATAATGCCCCAAATAATGAATTAATATGCCCACTCCCACTGCCAGACATGCAGTGGGCAGGCGGGGGGGGGGGGGGAGTGGGCCATAATGCCCCTAAATGAATCAATGCCAACACGAGCAGCACTCTAAAGCTGCCGTAGCTCCTCCATCTCCATAACAGAAGAACTGAATTTCTTAGAAGTGGCTGGCTAGCCTGGTGGCTGGAGAAGCTACAATTGACCTCCTCTCTTCCTTGTTCTCATTGGGTGTCCAGGAAGCAGAGCCGAACCACCCAATCATGTGCCTGCCTTTCCTTTCTTTATCATGTGGGGTGCCGCCAGCCAATGGATGGGGAAGGAGGAGGAGCTGACAAGGGGAAAGGGTGGGGATGGGGAGGAGGGAGGGGAGGAGGGCAAGGAAATACGGCGCGCTCAAATGAACATGGAGGAATTTTTTAAAAAAATCAAATAATTCAAATTGAAGGAGCTGCGGCAGGCGGTGGGGGGGGGAGGCACGTGACATGTCTTTGGAGGGGCCCCCCCCCAGAGGCCAGGGCCCCTAGACAGCTGCCTCCCTTTGCCCGATCATAGTTACGCCCCTGAGAAGGACAACCCTGGAAAATACACTCAAGTTTGCCGCTCTATCCTATTTACACAATGAGGCTGTTCACACAAGCAGCCCTATGCAGGCTTGGGCAGCCCTACCAGGGTAGGGAGGCTCATTTGAAGCCCTGGGATTGAGGCCAAACCTGGCACCACCTCCCTGGGTAGCCCAGTAATATTACCTGGCCTTTTACCTGTGTTAAAGGGTGTGAGTCCATGCTCTTTCAACCAGGTCCCCAGTCGTGTGAATGCTGGGGCTGCACAGAACTGAGCACATTGTTGGAGGTTGTTAATTTTTACCCCCAGTAGGTAAAACAGCTGAGCACTAAGGAATGAGCACACACTCCAGTTACAGAGTAGGTAGCAGAGGATGGTTTAGTTGTTGCAGCTATTTAGAAAAAACACATGGAGATCTTTGCAGAATGAAATACTAAGTATTTATTGGTTAAGTACACTTGGATAGGAAAGACCTAAACCGAATCTAAAGGACTACATAATGAATAGGTAAGGAGGGAGGGAGATGTTTCCATCTTCTCTCTAGGAGGAAAGGAAGGATTGTGACTCAGCACAGGAAGTGCGGAAGAGACAGATCAGGGGGTTCAAACCTTCTGCTCTTTCCAGAGTGGCTTGATCCCCTGAGGGGAATATCTTGCAGTGCTCACACATCAAGTCTCCCATTCATATGCAACCAGGGCAGACTCTGCTTAGCTATGGGGACAAGTCATGCTTGCTACCACAAGACCAGCTCTCCTCTCCTTGCTCTGCACCCCCGCAGTGATGTAGATAGGCTCTACCTCCCTCGCAGCTCAGGTGGAAGAGGAATGCTGCAAGTCCATCAAACAGTCGAGGAGGAGAAAAGAGACCTTGAAGAATATATAAGGGACAGTGAAGAAGATGCACTTCAAATGGCCAATAACAAGAAACTATTCAACACCAATGAAACAAAGCAGGCCTACAAGAAAGAACAAGCTAAGAACCGAGCAGAAAAATGGAGAAATAAGCCCCTGCATAGTCAATATTTACACAATGTAAGTGGAAAATCAGACATCACCAAGACCTGGCAATGGCTTAAGAATGGCAACTTGAAGAAAGAAACAGAGGGTTTAATACTGGCTGCACAAGAACAGGCACTAAGAACAAATGCAATAAGAGCAAAAGTCGAAATATCCACAACAAACAGCAAGTGCCGCCTTTGTAAAGAAGCTGATGAAACAGTGGATCACCTAATCAGCTGTTGTAAAAAGATTGCACAGACTGACTACAAACAAAGGCATGACAAGGTAGCAGGGATGATACACTGGAACATCTGCAAAAAACACAAGCTACCTGTAGCCAAGAATTGGTGGGACCATCAAATTGAAAAAGTGGTAGAAAATGAAGATGTAAAAATATTATGGGACTTCTGACTACAAACAGACAAACATCTGCCACACAATACACCAGATATCACTGTAGTCGAGAAGAAAGAAAAACAAGTCAAAATAATCGACATAGCAATACCAGGGGATAGCAGAATAGAAGAAAAAGAAATAGAAAAAACCACAAAATACAAAGATCTACAAATTGAAATTGAAAGGCTGTGGCAGAAAAAGACCAAAATAATCCCAGTGGTAATTGGCGCCCTGGGTGCAGTTCCAAAAGACCTTGAAGAGCACCTCAACACCATAGGGGCCACAGAAATCACCATCAGCCAATTACAAAAAGCAGCTTTACTGGGAACAGCCTATATTCTGCGATGATATCTATAACAACTGACAATAAAATTCAGCCATCCCAGGTCCTTGGGAAGGACTCGATGTCTGGATAAAACAAACCAGTCAATAACACCTGTCTGACTGTGTAAACAAGAAATAATAATTTTTAAAAAGCCACGTAGGAAGGGGAGGAAGAGATTGTGGCTGTGCACATGAGCAGCCAAATTTGGCTGCTCATGTTCAGTGCCAGGATTGCGGGTGATCCTAGCGCTGCCTCCTCTACAAGCCAAGGAATCTACCTGGGTGCCCTTTACCCCAGACTTGGGGTTGTGAGTATGCTTGGGCTACATGCAGCCTGATCATACACAGAGTTTTGACACCTAGAGTGCCCAGCTCCTGAGGGAATCCCCTAATGTACTGTGCTCATTGCATCGTGCATTGTGGGATTCCTGGAGGCCGGGGGAACGAGTCCTACACTACATGGAGCAGCATGGATTGTGCAGGTGTTCACCAGCGCACTGAAGAGGACATCACCAATCATCTGGGTGGGGGCGAAGGTAGGTCCATCCCTGCCTCTCCTCCCCCCCCCCGCCCTTGCTGCACCTATTATGGCAGTGAGAATGACCTTAGAGTCCGCTAAGCAGTGACTGGGTTAGAGGGCTCTGTCCTACCCACCAGCTGCACCCAGCTTTTTAATGAGGTAGAAAGAAAAGCCCTCTGACCCAGCTGCTGCTTAGCAGACCATCACTACCGCCATCTCCTGCCTTGTTATTTATGCACAGATGATCAAAACTCAGGTGCATGCACAGCTTCCGAAACTGGGTAGGATGTGCCTTCTATGTTATTTATAACCATGTGAACCAGCCTAGAGTGTTTTCAGAGTAACTTAAAATTTGCTTTTCTGGGTTCTTTACATTACTTTGCACAGTGCTACTTCAGCTGATAGCAAAATGCACAATGCAAATGTTTAATTTACAGAATACACCAAACTTTGAGTCTCATTGCTCCAGTAAAGGGATATCTTCAAATATGAAGAAAAGAGAAGAGATGGAAGTCATATAGATCTAGTCTCTGAGAGACACACACCTCTGAACACACCCCTTCCTGAAACCAAGGACAGGTGGATCAATGTTGTTTCCACAAACCCTTTGGGCTCTTGAGCACTTCAATCACACACACACACACACACACTGCTGTGGAGATGCTGGTGCTCTTCTGTGTGTGGATTAGCCTGCTGGCTGGTAGCGGCTCAGGTGACTCTAGGAGCATGCATACTGGAATACCAAGATGTGACTCTCACTCTACACAGATATGGGTGTTGTTTTTTTCATTCTTCAGTGTGGCCTCTTTTGTCTTGCAGGTCAAGAATTGGTCAAGCAATCACCTCAGTACATAATGGTGAGCGAGGACTCACCCACCCCTGTGACCTGCACATTGAAAGATGCTTCGTACCCGTTTCTGAGCTGGTATATCCAGGACGACCAAGGCCAGCTGACCTTCCTGGTTCCTGTGAGATGGGCGGGGGAGAAGGGCAGCACAACCTGGAAAGGCTGCTTGTATTCGGCGGAACGAGTTAGTGATACGGAGCTCAAACTGGTGGTGCATAATGCGACTGCGTCCCAGACTCTCTTCTGCACCTGCAGCAAAGCCCACAGAGGCAAAGAGAGCGAGGAACCCTTAACAAATTCTGCTGCCTCACTTCTTCCTGCATCACCACCAGTATTCCCTCTAAGGTGTCAGCATGTGCACGCACTCACAAGTTTTTAAATGTCTGCTCAGTTAATTTTAGCTCCCACTCAGGCTGAACTAGGAAGGCCCCACTCTGAATGCACATGTGCACACACTGCCTTGATAGTGTTGCCCAGAACAAAACTCATTCCACACACAGAGCTGAAAAAAGGGACCACTGATCACCACAGCTGTTCTCCAAAGGGCAAGGGCGAAGGCAAGGGCTGTGGAGACATGTCGGAGGAGTGTGTCACTTGTCAGCCATGATGCTACACACACAGTATGGTGCCATGGACTGGCTAGAAGCCTGGGCTCGGCCATGGGAAGGAATCCCAGATACAAACCCCCTCTGAGCTACAAAGCCCACAGGGTGACCTTGGGCAACTGGACTTTCTATGTGCCTATGTTGGAACTTAGATGACTTTGCGCTGTCTCTTGTCTCAGATAGTGGAGGACAGACTAGTGAGTCAGAGGGCTAGAGGGTCAAGACATTGGTCACCCCTTCTCCACTGCTCTGACACTATCCCTTTGAAATGTAGATTGGTACTCTTAGGGATTAACTTCCTTCCTCTCTCTCTTCCCTACCTGCCCTTCTACCTTGCAACATGGCAAGCCTCTCTCCCTGCACCATGTGTGCAGAGAGGATGCAGAATCCATCTACATCCAGCTAGATAGATAGATTAGAGATCCTAACTCCTCACTTTCCTATCTAGAATGGAGTTCCTTAATAAATACCACTTATATTGATTTGAAACTATGAATTGGCTGCAAGTTACTTTACTCTCAGCATACACGCATGCCTAAGTAAATTTCGCTGTGTTGTGCCTCTGTGCACTCTGCTATAATGAGAAAGGGATTCTCTCACCACAGAGAATTTCCAACACCTAACCTACTTCTCAAGCGAAAAAAAGAGTGAGGTTGTTCTCTCAACTGGGGCTAGGGATGACTGGGGGGAAGGCAGGATCATACCTACCCTTCCCTCAGACAGTCTCCTCCTCTTCGGGGCACTGCTGCTCATGCACCAACACAACCATCGTGGTGGCGGTTGCCTGAGGTGGGATCGGAAGTCCTCCCACATCCCACAGTGCACTGCATGGGCAGTGGAGAGGTAGCCTACTGCAATGTAGCAGGGCTTCTCTCCCTGGCCACACTGCAGTCAGGGCTCTATGGCCGCCACTCCTGGTGGCTGTTTTTACAGCCCTGTCAGTGCACACGTCTGGGCAGGGAGGTAGGAGTTGTGCACGCATCCCTCTACCTCACTTTTAGTCCAGGTTTCAGGAGCAATCCTGACGGTTCTGAAGCCCAGCCCTCCCCAGGCTAGCACTGCCATACTCTGGTAGGGCTGGTCTTGAGAAGGACTTCAGTGTTTTTCTGAGGAGGAACAGAATAGAAATGTAACAAAGAAAAACAATAATCAATAAAAAGGCACCAGTGACACTTCTGCAATATAATACAGAAACTGCCACGATCAAGCTAGGGAAACCTGAATTTCCCCTGGACTAATTATATTGCTTGGGAAAAGCAAATTCCCCACAACACACAAAGGTGCACCTAGGTAATGTTGGAGTCTGGACCTAAAGGCCTTTGGAGGCTGCCCTCTCCTGTAAATTAAGCATCATCATGCTCGGCCAGGTGACCACACCACCTGGAACAGACAGACTAAAGAGGATTTGGGAGGCCCCAGGGACTGTGGAAGCCCTGGACTTTGGCCAGGACATCCAGGGGTAAGAGTGCCTCTGACAACACATTTTGGCCCCTGAACCAGAAAATCCAAATGGCACCTTCCTATGGTGGTAAAAACCTTTTAATAATAGACAAAACGATGAACAGTTTGCGAGACATTAGTGGGACCCTCATCAGCTTGCTCAGCCTGCATAATATTGTGGTTGGCTCTTAACCTCCCATGGAAATGAACTTATACATCCAGAAAAAGCAGAGCCAGGGGTGTAGTGGAAGGGGGACACGCAGGGATGGAGCGCCGGTACTTCTCGGCTTCTCTGGCTGTTGGGGAGGGCATGGCCATGGGGGCTGTCATGGAGAGCGCCCTCTGCACGACTGAATTGGCAACTCCATCACTGAAGCAGACGGTCATTTCATGTTAGCTCCGCCAAAGAGCTCCCTTCCCAGCTGCCTCTGCCTCACTTCCTTTCTTTCCCACACTACATGATCTCACATCTGGGTGTTATTGCATTACCTACTTGATGGGTGTCAAGGATGCTGCTGTGTCTGCTGCTGACTCAGTCAGGCAAATGCCTGCTTAGACACCTCCTGGCCCCAAGAAGCTGCCATTTGCTTGTTGCTTTGCTGTTCTCCTCAGGTATGTGACTCACCATAATTAAAATTGGTGGTCCCCTTCAAAGAGGACCCCCCTTTAATCCCAACCTGAAACTCGGGGTGGCATCACTGGAGATATAATAGTTCGAAGCGAGTGGAAGGGGCTACGACCGAGGTCCTGTTTCTTGTGGTGTATATACTCGTGTGTTTATCCCACAGCTGCCTTGGCTCAAACGGTTTCCTGCAGAATCTGTGAACAGAGACCATTTTGCACCTGCACAGACCAAGGGCAAAGATGGTTCTAAATTTTCTGAGAGACTATTTCAATTCTCTCAGAAAACTGTCTTCAGCCTATGCTGATCTTTCTCTGACACACGCTCCGCATCTCTCTCCCCTCGCTTTCTCCTCTCTGCCTGCCTCTTCCTCTCTCCTCCTCTGAAAATTAAGCAGAAAGTGCTGCTGGTGCTGCTGGAACATAGGAGCATTGGAAGCTGCCATATACTGAGTCAGGCCATTGGTCGATCTAATCAGTATTGTCTGCACAGACTGGCAGCGGCTCCTCCAAGGTTGCAAGTAGGGGTCTCTTAGCCCTATCTTGGAGATGCCAGGAACAGCAATGATGAAACATACGAGCAAATGGCAGGTATTTGGGCTTATGAACAGAGCACTTCAAAATGAGAAAGGACTTATTAAAGTCCTCATTCAAATTTCTGATCCCTTTTGGATATTTCCTTCATTTTATCATATTCGCTCAACTTGCTACCATATTATCTTAGGCAGACAGAAATGCATCCTCTTTGATCTTGCAACTTCTCCCTTATCATTTCTCTGTTGCAAACCTCATCTGCTTTATTGGTTTACTTTCTGATCTTTATAGGTGGGGCTGTGAATCAGTCGCCAGACGTGGTGGTCAAAGAGGGAGAGCCAGTAACCCTGAACTGTTCCCAAATAAAATCCACGTTCACTTACATGTCCTGGTACAAGCAGCAAGGGCAGAAGGACCCACAGCTCCAGCTGGTGATTTTTTCAGTGGCGGGTTCCAATGGAGAGTCTGATGTTCAGGGCGCATTTAAAGACCACTTCAAGAGCGGAGGGATGAAGGAGTACGCCTCAACTCTGGTGGTGGAGAGTGTGCAGCCGGGAGATGCGGGCACCTACTTCTGCGCGAAGCAAGAATACACAGTGAAGCAGCTGCTGAGGAAACCGAACACAAACCTCTTCACAGAAGGATGCAGGCGCACCAGAGAACAGCTCTCACACAGGAACAGCCCGAGATCTTTTGGCGCCTGAGGAGGAGAATCCAGGTGGGATTCTTCTTCCTCGGATCTAACACGGGGGTCACACCATCTATTGTGAAGTCTTCTGGCACAAAAACTGTTGAAATGAACAACAGGGGCTGTGCAAAAGCCAGAAACATCGATGGAGGCCTAATAAATAAGGATACGCTGCTCCTGAGGTAGACCGATTATCCATTGAGCCCCATATTCCCTACCTTGCCTGGCATTGTGGCAGCATCTCCCCAAGCTCTTAGGCAGAGGTCTCTTTTCCAGCCTCTGCTTTGGTGCAGCACCCATTGATTTTGATGGGGCTTGCACCAGAGCACATTTTGGAGGATTGCGAGCTGCCCAGAGAACAATTTCTTATGGGGTGGCTAATACATACATACATACATACATACATAATCAATCTCTGTTTGGTTGAAGAGTGGTATATAAACACCACCACCACCATCATCATTGTCACCGTCGTCGTTCCCCATGGCTCAGAAGTGGTACCTCTAATCTGCAAGCCTCCTTGTCAAATGTTAGTTGAACAGATCCCTGCCTCAGAAGGATGAGTGCTTCATCCTAATCTAACGGCAGCTACTTCAAGGCCCTGCACACCTCTTTTTCTGATTCCTTGCACCCATTCCTATTTTTCTTCTCTTATATCCCGAAGCCTTTTTGCCCCTCAGTCCCCCCCCCCAGTCAAAATTTCCTCCTTGCTTTTTACTCCTTCCTTTCCTTGCTCTTGGTTGTCACTTCCCCTTCCGCTCATCAGCTCTGTTTGCCTCCTCTGTCATCTGTTTTCATTGATTACCCCAACGGGCATGCCCCTGAACCTAATCCAACTGCCTGAGCATCAGCGCATTACAGGAGCCCTTGTACTTCCTAACGCCAAGGGTAATGAGAGGTGCAGAAGCAGTGCTCAGTGTGCTTCCATTACAGGACCTGTTTAGTGACCGCCCTCTTGGCTTTGGTGTTTGGAAGGTAACGGGGGCATGATTTGTTTCAAATGGGAGGCAGTCTAGGGGTGGGTTTTATTAAGGGCCCCTTTCCCCCTCTGTATAACTCAAGCACCAGATGGAGGGTTGGTGCAAATGAGAGCTTCCCTCTCAGAATTAATAGCAGCTTCAAGCTGGGGGAAGCATTTTCATTTGGAGCTCAGCACCAGTAGAAAGGATTTAGGACCTCCTTCCCATGTGCCATGGCCCTGATCTTGACCAGGACCCCTGAGGCTGCTATTTTAATGTAAAAAAACCCAACCCTCAAAGCTCTAACGATGCTTCTAACACCACATGTATGTTGACCCTCAGAACTGTCTTCAAGCAAAGAAGGGACTAGGGGTTTGCAGCAGCATCCACTGTGATGAGCAGGTGGTGTGAAGCCTTTAGATTGGTCAGGTCATCAGGGATGAATAGTAGGAGCCTGCCTGGTCTTCGAAGCAGCGTCTTCTGCTTGCTGCACTTCAGGGGCCCTGAGTGACAAGGTCTAGATTTGTCATGGTCACCGACGCAACCCAGATCTGGGCCTGACAGTCTTGTCAGCAGACCACTTTGGGGTTGGCTCTTAGGTCCTTTGTTCACACACCCCCCCATCTGCCCCACTCCCTTCTCAAAATGGTTCACCACCACCATAGAATGACATCAAATAAATGGAGACAGTTGTGCTCAGGAAAGCTCCTTAGGCAACAGCTGCAACAATTTGCCTTCCCTTTTAAAAATATCCCCCCTTTCCCTCAATTATCTCTAGCATCATTCCAATATTATGTTCTATGAGAGTACAGATGTCTATACACAGGTACATGTTTGGGGGTGAATGACTATACCTGCCAGCGTGGTATAGTGGTTAGAGTGCTGGACTAGGACCGGGGAGACCCGAGTTCAAATCCCCATTCAGCCATGAGACTTGCTGGGTGACTCTGGGCCAGTCACTTCTCTCTCAGCCTAACCTACTTCACAGGGTTGTTGTGAAAAGAGAAACTCAAGTATGTAGTACACATAGGAAAATAGGAAACTGCCATATACTGAGTCAGACCATAGGTCCATCTAGCTCAGTATTATGTACACAGACTGGCAGCGGCTTCTGCAAGGTTGCAGGCAGGAATCTCTCTCCGCCCTATCTTGGAGAAGCCAGGGAGGGAACTTGAAACCTTCTGCTCTTCCCAGAGCGGCTCCATCTCCTGAGGGGAATATCTTGCAGTGCTCACACATCAAGTCTCCCATTCAGATGCAACCAGGGCAGACCCTGCTTAGCTATGGGGACAAGTCATGCTTGCTACTACAAGACCAGCTCTCCTCTCCTCTCCTCTCTCGGTTCTGGGCTCCTTGGAGGAAGAGCGGGATAGAAATGAAATGAAATGAAATGAAGAAATAAATAAATAAATTCATGCTAAATGTGAACCTGTGTGCAGATCCTTCAGATGCACATGGTACCAACAGGAAGGGTGCTGCTGTAACGGTGTTCAGCATA